>NC_134856.1:138279988-139479988 GCF_049852395.1 Peromyscus maniculatus bairdii | reverse complement strand
TTTTTTCCTCCCTTTAGTCCATATTTTACTTGCAAGTGCTCATTGCAATGAGTCATTGGTTGGTTCGATGCCTCTGACTTCTGCTCATCATGGATACTGGATCTTCACTTGGGACTCTTCTCAGATATTCTTTTTGCTGCCCTGTATCTTGGAGAGTCTGCAGTTTTGGATCTGCAGGACAAGCCCCTTCATGTGCTTCAGCAGTCCACAGATGGGGTGGACAGGCCAACTCATAGCTCTGGATCTAGACCTGGGTGGTAGCTTAGTTGGTCAGCCTGCCAGCTTGCCTGTATCCTTACCACCAGGGCAAGCTCTCCAGCACTGCCCCAGCTAGCTCACCCAATGCAGGCAAGGGGCGAGCCAGATCTGCCCTTCGGGCTGGCACACCAGCACCCATACCACCAGTGCCAGCTCTACTGTGTTGTCCAGGTGAGATGCAAAGCCCACTCTCCTGTTCTCATGACTCCAAGGGCCCGCTCTCCCACCTGTCATAGGTGGCGAGGAGTGAAGGGAGGGGCATCTCTCCCTTGCTCGACAGACAAATAGCAGTGCTAGCTCACCCCACATCCCCCAACCCTTACCAACTGGGTCAACTCTGAGTTGCCCAGGTGAGGGGCAGGAGAGGACAGGGGGGAGGGCATCACCCTCACCCCCACCACTAGGGCTAGCCCTACTGTGCTGCCTAGGCAAGGTTCAGGGCCTACACTCCAAGTACTGCAGACGGTGAGGGGTGGAGCCAACTCTGTGCAGTCCTTGGATGTCAACGTGGTCAGAGGCAGTAGTCCAGACCAGACCAGGGACATCCACACAGCCTTTGGTGACGACATGGGCCATTAACACTGACACAGACCCCTGCTGCTATATGGCCACAGAGTCAGACATGGCCCTCAGCAGCAGCATGGGCCAGGACTTCATCACAGGCTACTCACATTGGGCTGTTTCTCTCTACCCTCATGTCTTCAGACCTGCCTCTTCATAATCTCAAGCTGTTCTGCTTCTTTCTCTCCCATCTCTCCACCCCATACTTGTACACAGTAGTGGCTTGTGCTTCAGGCAGGCCACTACTTGGGTGGAGTCTCTAGTCTTCTTCCTGCCCACTCTGCATGGCAGTGGGTGAGGCCTCTGGGTGTCTTCAAGTGTTTGTTCAATCCAAAGCTTCCAAAGGAAATAAATCTTTGGCCAAAGTTAGACGCAGCACAGTAAAACTATAATTCAACAGAGTTGCTCAGTCTCTACAACCAATGACGAGAAGTAAACACAGCAGGACATGTCCAGCCAGATGTGGTCTCCATTCTGCAGGTACTGCTCTTCTGCCTGGGCTAGAATGTAGCTCTGGGAGTCACAGAGACTCATACAGCGGTTGGTTTTCTCAAAGGAAGACTCATGAGCCCACTAGTACTTGTGCTTGTTACTGGGCAGTATATTTTACCTTTCTCACGGAGCAAGAAGAGAAACCGCCTTCACGTCTCCTGTTCAGCCTCACTTCAGAGCACACAAACCACTCATCTTCTATTTCTCTTCCACCTATTTGCTCACTTCTTTCTCTCCCATCACTTCACCATCTACTTACTACTCACTTCCTACCTCATAGGGCTTTGATGTTGTTTCGGGGCTTTCCAGCATCCAGGATGATCCCAGTCATGGTAGCTGCTGGGAGCTAGCACTGCTCTCATGCTGTTCCTCACAGCCAGGTCTCGCTTCACGAGGCTGCAGAGGCACCAGAGCTCTCACTCTTGGGAGAGATCAAGGCCCTGGCCAAAGCTACAGCTGCCTCAGCCACCGCCAAGAGCCTGAAGCCTGAGGAGCTTGACGCTCAGGTTGCAGTGGCCAGCAGCACCATCTTGATTCTCTAAATAATCAGATTCTATTAATTTAAATTTTACTCAAATAATGTTCACTAGGTTTTTTTTAATATCTATAATTAACTTCATATTTTAACTCTATTAAAACTTATATGACTATGGTTGGCAACCTAGCTCTGGGCTGACATTGAGATGTCTTGTTTGCCTAAATATTCTCAACTGTGCTGTCAGGAATACTTAAATCTGTCTTTCTCAGTATAATAATGCAATAACAAAGTACTAAAGACAAATCATATATCTATATCTGTATCTGCTCCTTCCAGAGATGAAGATACTTAAGAGGCAGAACTTATCTAAGGTTTAACATGTCTGTAAGTAAACTTACCACTTTGCAGGACAACATGAGATCTGATGACAAGATTTCAAGTGGGGCCAGTGGAGTACTCAAAACCTCTACTGCAGAGAAATGACCCTGAGGGAAAACAGCAGCAGTAAGGATTCTAAAATGAAGCCACAGAATGTAAGAGTATGATCACATGGTTCTGGAGACTTCTTAACAAGGTAAAATGGAAATAATATAGGCTAAAACTGGGAGTGTAGCCAAGCGGTAGTGGCGCATGCCTTTAATCCCAGCACTTGGGAGGCAGAGGCAGGTGGATCTCTCTGAGTCGAGGCCAGCCTGGTCTACAGAGTGAGTCCCAGGACAGTTAGGGCTATACAGAGAAGCCCTGTCTGTGGGGTGGGAGGGGTGGGGAATGAGGGGGAGTATAGAGTGAGATAAACAGAAATAAGCTGTTGAAAGTTACTCTCTTATTTCATTACTAAACTCATCATGCTACTATGAAAATTAAGGTAGAAGAAAATTAATGCAGTGTGATGGAGCAGTTCAGAGGAAACTCTAGTAACATACTACCATTACTTGTGTGTGTCTGGAGGGAGAGCATGTACACCATGGTATCCATGAGAAGTTAAGAGCACAACTTGCAGGAGTTGGTTCTCTCTTTCCACCAGGTGGGTTCCAGAGTCAAAACCATGGTTTCAGGCTTGGTGGCAAGTGCCCTTAAAAATGGTGGGAAAAAGAATCAAACCATACAACAGGGCCCACATTGAGAAGTCTATTGAGGGGAGAGGAGAGAAGGGGCAGAGAAGGGAGCAGAGACCAGTCCCTGGGGATAAGAGCAAGGAAGAGAAAGAAAGAGACAGGAGGTGAGTAAGGCCCGCCTTTTATAAGGAAACTAGCAAATGCACACAGGGGTGCTCTTAGTGGCTACAGCTGAGGATGTATCCTGTCAGGACCCTAAGGGCAGGGCAGAGCAGGGCAGGCCAGTACAGTACAGATGGCGAAATGCTAACAGGGACCCCACTGGCTTTTGGTTAGGCACACCCCTACTCTTGTAGAATTGTATCACCACAGTCACAGCAGATAACAGCTCAGAGGGAAAAGTTAACTAGGACAGCACAACTTCCCATTTGCTGAGAGACAAATAACAGCCTCAGAGTCTCAAGAACTCCTCAGTACAAAAGAAAAAAAAAACTCTGGAAAAGATGTCTCTTAAATTGGATATTAAGTTTATAACCTGTGTGTGGGATATAAACTTTCCAGAACCAATATTAAAAGAAGCCAGGCATGGTAGCTCCCAGTATTTAAGAGGCAGAAGCAAGTGGATCTTTGAGTTCAAGTTCCAGAACAGCCAGGGACAGAAAGAAGCCCTGTCTCCAAAAGCAAACAAACAGAAAAAACAAAACAAAAAAACCAACACAATCAGAAATATAGGCAGCCGGGCGGTGGTGGCGCACGCCTTTAATCCCAGCACTTGGGAGGCAGAGGCAGGCGGATCTCTGTGAGTTCGAGGCCAGCCTGGGCTACCAAGTGAGTTCCAGGAAAGGCGCAAAGCTACACAGAGAAACCCTGCCTCGAAAAACCACAAAAAAAAAAAAAAAAAAAAAAAAAAAGAAAAAAAAGAAATATAGGCAAGAACAAGGTTTAGCTCTAGAGCCCTGGGTTCAAACTCTAGGATTTAGGGGGAAAGAAAGGCAAGAGGAAAAAGAGAAAAGATGTCAGAACATTTATCTTAATGTTTATCTATGTTTTTATATTACAGGGGTTTTGAATGTTATCTAGAAAAAAATTTACAATATATCCATGAAATAGAAGGCTTTGTAATCTTCAATTCTTTTTTTTTTTTTTTTAAATTTTAGGTGTCTGAGTATACGCACATGAGCACAGGTGCCCAAGGAGGTGAAGTGTCAGATCCCTTGGAGTTGGAGTTACAAGTAGTTAGGAGTTAAACTCTAGTCCTCTGGAAGAGCAATCAATATATGCTTTGAACCCCCAAACCATCCTTCTAGAACTCGAAGGTTTTTTTTTTTTGGCGGGGGGGAGGGGTGTTTTTCTTTCATTCTTTTTCCATTTATTTTTTATTTTTGGTTTTTTGAGACAGGGTTTCTCTGTGTTGTCCTGGCTGACCTGGTACTCTCTGTGTAGACCAAGTTGTCCTCGAACTCACAGAGATCCGCCTGCCTCTGCCTCCCAAGTGCTGGGACTAAAGGCGTGAGCCACCACACCCAGCTCTGAAGGGGTTTTTAGGGACTATTTAATGACATGAAAATACGTTCATGTTTTCTTAGTATAATAGCCATATATAAAATTACAGAACTTAACTTTTATGGTAAGAAAATATTTTCATTAACCTTTGTGCCTGATAGATTTGGCTGTTTGTACAAATCTCCATTCTAAATCCCAACTACTAAGAATGAAACAGAAGAAAACAAAGTAGAAAAGTTCTATTATTGTCACTAAGTCTAGGCATCTGGCTCAATGATTAATTTTCAATCAGCCTCAATTTTTTTTTTTTAGTGGAAAAGTACCATCCCTAGATAGTGTATTTGACATCCAACCAATAGTTGAGATTCTAAAGCACTGACAAAGATTTATATCCACTATATACATAGTATTTTCATCTAAAAAAAAGTTTTAGATGGCTCAGCAGATAAAAGGTACCTGCCACTAAGAGTAATGACTGAATTCAACGACTGAGTTCAATGGTCCCACATGGTAGAAGAGCGATCCAACTCCACAAGGCTGCCCTCTGATTTCCACTTGTATGACGTGTGCATGTAGTCTGTCTGTCTGTGTCTGTCTGTCTCTCTCTCTCTCTCTCTCACACACACACACACACACACACACACACACACACACACACACACACGATATAATAAAAATTTTAAGTCCATTGTAACTTGTTAAAGACTTCAAGGTCATTTCTGAATTTTGAGAAGGCACTCAAAAAAAATAAAATCAGGGATGAAAAAACAGGAGCTGTTTGTGTATCCTCCAAAACCAGAAAAGTGAGAGAAAATTCCATTTAGGAGTCTGCAACCCAGCTGTTATATGGCCATGGATGGTTCTTATCCTCAATATTTTTTAAATTTTTTGCATTATGTGTGTGTGTATGTACACACACATGCATGTGGAGGTTAGAGGTTGACCTGAGAGTCAGTTCCCTCCATCCACCATATGCCCTTGGCATGAAGCACTTTTAACCACTAATCCATCCCATCTGCCACGCCCCCTTCTGTTTTGTGTTTGTTCTTTTTCTTAAACAGAATTTAACTTATATGGCCCTTTGGCTGACTTTGAACTCACAAATCCACCCTTTTCTGCCTCCCAAGTGCTAGGGTTAAAGGCATGAACAACCACACTCTTAAAAAAAAAAAGATAACCACCACTTTTTCAAAGAATTGTGATAAGCATTAAATTGCCAGCACAAACTCTGGCATACAATACAGAATGCCGGATTTGGTACCTACAGTATATTAACTACTATTCCAACTAGCTGCTTACTGTACAGTTCCAATTATACTAAATCCCAGTCAAGTAATACTGGTTCCAAATTGACACTAAATCATTAGACTATACAACCTAACCATTAACTCCTGGTATACCCTGGAGCCACTAAATGAAGCAAACTGGCACAGGCTTTGTTGTGCCACCCAAATCCAGGGCCTCCACAGTCTAAGTTGCTATGCCACTGAGCTGCATTTCCAATCCTGAGCTGAGGTTTTGATAATGAATTGAAAACTTCCAACTTCAAATAGAAAATGAAGGATGGAGAAGAGACTTTTAGTTACTCAAAGAGAAAAACCTTAAAAAAAGAGAAGAAACCAAATGGGTGTAGCTGAGGGCATTAACAATCTCATAATGGAGTCTAGAGAAAGTAACTTTTCATTAGAGTCTAGTCAAGATAGTTCCAGTATAGTTTCTTTTAGATACCCATTCATCACTACTTACAAAGCCAAAGCCAAAAAAAAAAAAAGAGTTAACTTTTGCTGGGGTGTGGTGATACCCACCTTTAATCCCCAACTCTCGGGAAGTGGAGGGAGAGGGAGGCGGTTGTGAGGTACATAGTGAGATCCTGTCTCAAAAAACAAAAAAAAAAATGGGCCAGGCATGGTGGCACACACCTTTAATCTCTGCATATGGAAAGCTGGGGCAGGTGGATTATCTGAGTTCAAGGCCGGCCTCATCTACACAGTAAAACCCCACGGCAGCTAGGGCTACATAAGACTGTCTCAAAGCCCTTCTCACATCCACCCGCACTTCGTGCTTCACCCAATCCTCAGTTCCCAGTCCTCTTCCGTCGGGTAGGTAAAAGATAACGCCGCTACCGTACAACAGAGCCACTTAAAGGGCGCTGCTATCCACACTGAGACCAGCAGCGCCAAGCCTCCCCGAGAGCCTCCTTCCACAGCCCGGGGCAGCAGGTGGGCGCCGAGGTGAGGAAGTCGGGACAACCTGGCGGGACCCCCCTGGCCGGGCCCGCCGCACTGCGGGCGACCTTCGGGGGGGGGGGTCCCCAAGACCGCGGGGCGCGCTCCACGGCGTCACCCCGCGCCCTGCATTTCCCAGGGCCAGCACCAAAGCCACTCCAGACCTCAGACTCAACTGCAGCGCCGTGAGGGCCTGCGGCCGGCGCGCTGAGGACGAGGGGCGCCGCCCCCGGCCCGCGTCCTCCCGCCCTCCGCCCGGCGGGCTTCCCGGGCCCCGCCGCGCTGGGGGCGAGCGACGCCGGCCGCGCACCGACCTGGCCGTCCCGCCTCGTCCTGGGGCCGCGCGCCGGAGAGGACGCCGCAGCCCGCCGCCGAGCGCCGCCCAAGCGTCCTCCGCCGCCGCTCACCGCCCGATTTGGCGCGCAGCGGCCTCCCTCCTCCAATCCCACAGCTCCCCCTCGGGGCTCGCAGACACCCCTGCGCCGCCCCCTCCCGCCACACGTGAACGGCCGCTCCAAATCTCGCGAGAGGAGCGCCGCTCTTCCCCTCCCCCTCACTCCAGAGTGCGCGAACGAGAAAGGAGGAGGGCGCTCCCGGCCACAGCGCTGCAGACGCCATTATCCTCTGTTTCTCCGCTGCACGGACGCCGCCGTCGCGCTCGCCTCGCTCTCGGTTGCGGCCTGTAGGTATCGGGGCGGCCGGGCCTCGGGGCCGGCGGGGGCGGGGAGCGGGCTGGCGCCCCGGGCTGGCGGCTCGGGCCGTCCCCAAGCCCGGGCTTTCTCAGGCCCGCGGCCTTGCAGCCCAAAGGGAGTCGCCGGCGGAAGGCGGGGTTCTCGGCGCCGTCACTGACGCGGCCTCGGGCCAATCGCCGCGGCCTCGCACCACCGCCGAAGCCCGGGCAGCCAATGGGGCGCGACGCCGAGGCGGGAGGGGGTGGGCCCTCGCTCTCTGTCTAGCTGTGACCGACCGTCGGAGGCGGCGCGGCCGGGAGGCAACGGCGGACTCGCGCGGTGAGCGGGGCCGGGCGAGCCGCGCGCGCGTGGGAGCGGGGCCGGAACCCCCGCGCGGCGGCCGGGAGGGGCTCGGGGCGGCCGCCGGCGCTCGCCCTCGCCGGCCCGGCCGCCGGGGAGCGGCGCCCGGCCTCCCCTCCCCCACCGCCGCCATTTCCCCGAGCGTGCCTCTGCAGTTGGCGTGCGGGCGCCCGGGAGCAGAGGCCTGCGCGGGGCCGGGCCGGGGCGCGGGTGCGGGGCGGGCGCGCGGCGTGGGAGGAGCGCGGGCCGTTCGGCCGGCCGGCGGGGCGGGGGGGACGCGGGCCGCGGCGCCTCCGCCGCCCCCTTTGTCCCTCCGCGGCGTGGGCCCCCCGGGCAGGGCCGACGGCCCGGCCGCCGCGGCCGCTTTGTCTCGGGCGGTGGGGGAGGTGCGGGGGACGAGCCCGCGGGCCCGCGTGCTGGGTGGGGGAGGGGGTCTCGCGCGGCTCCGCCTTCGTCGCACGTAGTCGCCATTACGCGGGCCGCCATTTCCTGTCGGATCCGGGTGAGGAGAGGCGCGGCGGCGCTCGGCGACGGGCTGAGCGCTCCGGAGGGCCGGGCCGTGGGCAGGAGGGAGGGCGGTGTGCGAGCTTCGGCTCGGCGGGACCCGCCGGTGCTAGCGGGACTGCGGGACGGCGGCCGCAGGGCGCGGGCTGTCTTCAACGCCCCAGGCTATTGGCCATCGCGGCTGGAGACCGGGTGGCGAGGCTCGGGCCGCCCTTACGGGGGCACCGCCGGCCGGCGTTTTGGAATAGGAGGCGTCCTAAGTGTGATGCCTTGACTGTCGGCACTTGTGCTGTGGCCGCGGTACGGCCTCAAGTTTACGTCGCTTCGGTAGCAGGCGTTGAGCGTTCTGATAGAGGTGGGGTTGTTGAATTGTAGCCTTTTTTTTTTTTTTAGCACCATTTAAAATTACGATGGTTTTGGTGGTTAAAAGGCTCCGCTAGCTTTGCTGGATAGTGGCTGTAGTTTGAGTCTGATCCTTAGTCGGGGTTTTAGATTTCTCCCTGTGGGCGCTGAAAGCAGCTTTGTATTTGCCATGTTCGTAAACCTGACAGATTTCATTGAATGGAGTTGTCAAACAAAAGAGAAATTCAGTTACTACTAGTCTTACAATAATAGTTGTATAATTTTGTGATAAGGTGCGGTCTTTTCAAGAATTAGTTTTGTGAGCAAAATTTTTGATCGGCTGGCTTTGCAGTTGTAATGAAGTTGTTGAGGGCAAGATTACTGATTGCTTTGCGGGAAAACGGGCTTCTCTTAATGATGGAGGTAGTTGGGCTGCTGTGTTTCGTTGAGACAGTCTCGGTCTAAAAGCAATCCACACCTGATTCTCCAGCTTCCTCAAATGAGACTTGGCGACCCCAATATTAATTAGTATTAAATAATGAAAGGCAAAACTGATTTCTGTTGGCTTTTATAGACTACTGTAGCCTTAGGGTGTCAGTTCTGCTCTTCAAGGCTGTGTGTGTTCTGGAAGCGGAATCCCTTTTAAAGATATTAAGCGAGATTGTGTTTGCCTTCCCGTAAGCCAAGTGAACTAGCTTCTTTATTTTTTTACAGATTGGTGTATTCATTTAATTCAAGAAAATGGAGACCGAGCAGCCAGAAGAAACCTTCCCCAACACCGAAACCAATGGTGAATTTGGTGAGAAGATATTTTAATTATAAGCAATTATACATACATGTGTTAATTTCGGTATCATTGTAGTTTGTATGTGCTGTGGTTATCTCATACATAATTATAATTCCATACTCTTGAGATTCTGTTACTTCTTGGTTTTTATGAATAAGAAGTAAATCGTCTTGTACAGTATAAATTGTTTTCACCCAAATTTTTAATCCTTTGAAGTATTTATAATAATGATCTTTGATGTTACAAAGGGAAAACACCGAGAAAATAGCTGAGATTTTAAAATATAATTTAAACTACCCTTTCTTGTGGATAATTCTAATTTAATATAAATTTAATTTCTAGGTAAACGCCCTGCAGAAGATATGGAAGAGGAGCAAGCCTTTAAAAGATCTAGAAATACTGATGAGATGGTTGAACTGCGCATTTTGCTTCAGAGCAAGGTATAAATACAACATTTTGTCCTCGTAAATTAAAATATTTCACTTTAAGCCCTGATTTGGCTCCCTGGAAAGCTTTTAGAGCTTTTATTAAAGTTTTGTAGGTTTGTTTTGAAACAGGATCTTATATAGGTGAGGCTGGCCTGGAACACTTGATCATCTGCCTTTTTGAGTACAGGGATTACAGATGTGTACTTTCCCATTTAGTTGGTTTGGTTCATTATAAAGACCTCTGAACTCTGGGTGGTGCTGGAGTTTGGAAGGTGTGAAGCCCTATTACCAGGGTCCACCAAAGATGAAGTTGAGGAATGAGCAGGACTCTAGGCATTGAATTTTTAGATATTGGTTAGTTTTGTTTCCCTTTGGAACTAGTTTATTTAGGTTTACCTTATAACTTTGTTCAAGTCACAATAAAAGTATTTGCTGCTCAGAATGTACTTGGTTTTATTTGTAAAGTAATCTATACTTTTCTAGGAATTTTACACTCATGTCTGATGTTGTAATATTCCAATCTATTGTAAAATTATTCATGCTCAGGAAGTAGAATCTTTGCTTCCACTCATTCTGAAGTAGATTTGTTGTTAAAGTTTAAAAGATACGGGTGAGAACGTTGATCTTATGGAAATGCAAAGTGAGGTTTTTTGTTTGTTTTGTCTATTCCAGAATGCTGGGGCAGTGATTGGAAAAGGAGGCAAGAATATTAAGGCTCTCCGTACAGACGTAAGTATTAAAGTACTAAACAAGCAAATTCATTGTATGTTTCTTGAATTTTAAAGGTTCACATCTTAGAAATCATTGAATGCAGCTACAAACCATTTGTAATAATTAATGGTTATATAGATGATTCCTGCTTTTTTTTAAAGCCCTGATTAAGGTGGAACGTAAATAATAAAAATCTTTTCATTTTCTGATCAGGCCCTTCAAATTAATTTACTTCAAATAAAATAAAACATCTTAATTAGAGTTAGAGACTAAGTATAAAAACTCATAATTGCATCATTCCTCTTGAATGTGTGAGAGGGCACCAGGTATTACTGAAAGCCGTTGAAGATGGCTTATAAAAACTAACTTACTTTCTAAAAAAAAAAAATCATCTGTTCCACAGCTTGCAACATGGAGCTAATGTTAACTGATTTTTAAACGTGGGTAACAAATAGATTAATCTTGGCAGTCGAAACTATGCCTAGAATTTGAGTCTTCATAATTTATAGTGGGTTGACTCTTGTGATTAGACACATTCAATGTTGGCAGCACCAGAAGTGTGTGTGTGTATTTCTAGAACTTGACTACACCAAAATTTCTTAATGTTTATCTTGGTAAAATTAAGGCGAATAACTGTTGAGTACCTAACAGTATTTCATTTCTCTCTCGGTAACAGATCTTTGTGTTTCTCTTGATTGCTATAAACTTTAAATTTTGTTTTAATTTTTATAAGCCTGCTTATAAGATATGGGAATGTGTTTTACACCTCATGAACCCGAAACAGTCTTACTAGTTGGGGGTTTGGTGTGGGAGTTTTTGTTTTGTCTTTGAACCTCTTTTTCCTCTTAATCCAGATGTTCTGTATAATTATCTGGGTTATTTCCCCATTTTCCTCAAGAATTTCAGTAAACTTTTGAGTCATGACAGGTTTTGTGTCTACCCTCACGAGCCAGCCTGCTACTGAAACATTAAAAACAAAACAAAACAAAACAAAACTAGAACCATCATTTAAGGTCCTTAAATGTTAAGCCACAGTCAGGTATAGAGAAGTCCATTATTGTGTTAGTCTTCAGAACAACTTAAGCTTGTTTCATTAATTGAGAGTATGAGTATAGTTTGTATTAAATTAAAATTTATTGCTTTTCCCCCTTTTCCCTCTCCTTGTTTTTTTGGCCATATATCTCCGTTGCCCATGTACTGGATCGACTTACCCCTGCGTTGCCCACCATGACGTTGGCCCATCCGCCCCTGAACGCCCATGTGAAAACCCTGGTTGGCTATGCCCAAAAATGTGCTCGTTGCCAAACGGGTACAATACTTGACAACTTCTGATTGAATGCCCATGCCCAATGCCAACATCCACGAACGCCAATGACCAATGCAGTACAATGCCAGTGTTTCAGTCCCAGACAGCAGTGGCCCCGAGCGGTATGTCCCAACAGTTTATGCCTCACTGCCTGATTAGAAAGAGAGAAATGTATTTTATTACCTGCCTTTTATATAATTAAATAGTATCCCCTTTAGACCGGTGTATTGTTTTTCAAGTTTCTGTCTTATTTTCCCCATTAAGTCCTTTTGTCACTGAACTTTGACCGTGAGTTGCCCACCCAAACGATCCACTAATTTTATTTCAATGGAAGGAGCACAGCTTCAAGTGTTGCATATTTGCTGCATTGTAAATCAAACTGTTACCCAAATAGTCTCTCGCTCTGTCTTTGTGGCCCACCTTGCTTCCCAAACATTGTCTGTTCATAATTTTTTCTGATGAAACGCTAACTGGTTCACTTTTCCTTCACTTCTCATTTGTATTGTCTTTGTTTTGTCTTGCATTTGTATTTGTTTTCTTGCAGAGCCCATTAGTAGTCTAATTTCTAACTGGTATCCATAGCCTTACTCCAGATACAGTGCTCACCACTTGCTAGTCCCTTTACCCAAGAGAAGGTGTGCCAGTATGACCAATGTAACAGCGAGGGTGTCCTTAACTTGGTGGCGGGGAACATGAGAATTCAACTCTGCTTCAATTCTGGTCGATTATTGCCACTTAATCTGAGCCCTTCCAGCAGCCCATTCTCTTTCTCTCTCTCTCTCTCAAAGTCTTCTAATAATGTTATGTCTGTATTGGGCATAAAAATAAAATGCATGTATGAAATTCATAAATAGGCTACTTTAAATGGGGACTATTAAGTAATTGTGATGTTACTTCTCTAAAAGTTTATGACTGCTGATGACAAAACTCACTTTTCTTTTCCACTTTTTTTGTATTATGTGATATTTGATATTTGGCAGCATACTGAGTATCAGTGCTGATATTGAAACGATTGGAGAAATTCTGAAGAAAATCATCCCTACCTTGGAAGAGGTAGGTTTCTCCCTTTTTTCTTTTTTCTTTTCTTTCTTTTTTTTTTTTTAATTTGGCAAGATGAGGGTTGATGTTTAAGTTTTATTGGAGTGTACTGGGAGAGGGAAGAGGAATATGATGGTTTTGTAGCAGCAAAATCTTCACAGTATATAGAGCATTCTGTATTAGTCTTTAAAATTCAGGCTGCCACTCCTGGAGTAGTAACTATCTGGTCATGTATCATGATTTAGCATGTATTTATTTTAAAGTTTTAGAGTCTTGTTTCCTTAAACTAACAATGTTGCGATGTAATGGGCAGATTAGATATAATTAGTGCAGGTTAAAGTTCTTTTTTTAAGTGACAAGAAAAGGTTTGTTCAGTTCCAGGTTTACAGTCCATCTTAAAGTCAGGAGCATATCCTAGGGCTTCTAGACAGGCAGCAGACCTTATGGCTGCTGGAGTCTATGTAAACATTTATTTAGTGGGTGGAACAAGGTTTTTATGTTGGATTTTACTGTTTTAAATAAGCTATTTTCTGGATTAATAATAGATTTTAAAAATATGTTGTAGTAGCTTTACCAATATATGCGACAATAGCCTGATCACGCTAGACACTTAACCTATTATTCTTATTTTTCTACTTTCAGGGCCTGCAGTTGCCATCACCCACTGCAACCAGCCAGCTCCCGCTCGAATCTGATGCTGTGGAATGCTTAAATGTATGTCATAGTGCCATTGAACCCCACTGAAGTATGGAGCCTGGCCCATAGGATCGATTTATTTTTAACATAGTGTGCTTTTCCCATCTCTATAGAAAAAGGCTTAAAAATATGAGATATGAATGGTCTTACAACTCACTGTTGACCCTGCTCCATGCTGCAGTGGGAATTAACTACATTTGCAAAGTGCTTTGCAGTCATTTTTATTATGGTGTTATTTGAATGTTAATAATTTTGTGGTAACAGCGACATGCTAAATGGCTGCAGTGTGGGTATGGTGTTGCAGGACCTGAAAATAAAATAGTTTTTTAAGGTGGTGCAGATTGTCCTTTTTGGGCCTGGCTATTGAGGATAATAAGCACATAACTGGTAAAGTTATTGAGATAAATTCAGGTTGCTTACTGCAACAGTGCATTATGGTGTGCTTAAACATAAGCTGATAGTGTGTTGGGAAGATACTTACAAGAGAGTAAAATTGTGTATTTCCCCCTCCACAGTACCAGCATTATAAAGGAAGTGACTTTGACTGCGAGTTGAGACTGTTGATTCATCAAAGTCTGGCAGGAGGAATTATTGGTGTTAAAGGTGCTAAAATTAAAGAACTTCGAGAAGTAAGACTGTTTTGTTCCTTGCTGGATTTAATTTTCTATCCATGGTTGGTTCTGTGTGCTATTCCCTAAGATAAATAACCCCATCACTAGTTGGCTCTGAGAGTAACAAAACTAAGTTGTTCTGTTCCACCATTTCTGGCACTGTTTAAGTTGACCACATTTTTTTTCTATTGGGAGTAATTGGGTTCCTGTCTGAACTAGGGAGCCTATGAATTCTATTTCATGTGTTAACTTCCTCTAATGAGTGTTGTTTTTGTAAATGTGTTGTAGAACACTCAGACAACAATCAAGCTTTTCCAGGAATGCTGCCCTCACTCCACTGACAGAGTCGTTCTTATTGGAGGAAAACCTGATAGGGTTGTAGAGTGCATCAAGATCATCCTTGACCTTATATCTGAGGTATCTTTGAGGGTTTTTGTTTGTTTGTTTTGCATTCATTGTCATCAAACAGAAATGTGGCAGTATTTAATTTTGACATTTCCCTGCGAGTTATTTTTGAGACATAACCTGGGGGTAATTATGGCTCTTTAGTATTGTTAAAGTCCTTTTCATCATTGCCTTTTCCTGTCACTGCCTCTGTTACCATTGAAATTAATTGATAATTGAAATGGTTTGATAAGACCAAAAGCTCTTTTACTTCAGTCTTTAAAGTGCTGTGTTTCTGTTTTCAGTCTCCCATCAAAGGACGTGCACAACCTTATGATCCCAACTTTTATGATGAAACCTATGATTATGGTGGTTTTACAATGATGTTCGATGACCGCCGTGGACGTCCTGTGGGATTTCCTATGCGTGGAAGAGGTGGTTTTGACAGAATACCTCCTCGGGGTGGGCGTCCTCTGCCTCCTTCTAGAAGAGATTATGATGATATGAGCCCTCGTCGAGGACCTCCTCCACCTCCTCCTGGTCGAGGTGGCCGTGGTGGCAGCAGAGCTCGGAATCTTCCTCTTCCACCACCACCACCACCTAGAGGGGGGTAAGTTTTTAGCCAAACATGAACATTAAAAGAGGCTTTCTTTAGCAGTAGATGGGGTGGTTTTGGTGTGAGTATACAAACATTACAACACTTGTTTATGTTTGCAGAGATCTAATGGCTTATGACAGAAGAGGAAGGCCTGGAGACCGCTATGATGGCATGGTGAGAATTTTGATTTGTGTGAGTGTGAGTGAGTGAGTGAGTGTGTGTGTGTGTGTTGTAAGAGATGTTATAATCACACATTTTGTGCAAGATGACACAGCCATTTAAATAGTTTGATATTTCTGTCTGAATACAGGTTGGGTTCAGTGCTGATGAAACTTGGGATTCTGCAATTGACACATGGAGTCCATCAGAGTGGCAGATGGCTTATGAACCACAGGTTGAGTATTAATAGTGTTCATGTGATTATCTGCAATCTAACTTTCCTATTAACAATAGTTGTTTTAATATCCCCATACACACACACATACACATACTTTCTAGTTTCTTAGAATGCTGTGCACCTAAATCTCCAGTGTGCTTACTAGAATAAATTGGATGTGTGTTGTTATGGGGAGGGGGCTTTTCTTTTTTTAAATATTAAAATAAGTGATTTTGGCCGGGTAGTGATGGTGCATGCCTTTAATCCCAGCACTCGGGAGGCAGAGGCAGGTGGATCTCTGAGTTCCGAGGCCAGCCTGGGCTACAGAGTGAGTTCCAGGACAGGCTCTAAAGCTACACAAAAACCTTGTCTCAAAAAACAAAATAAATAAGTAATTTTTTTTCCTTTGTTTTTAGGGTGGTTCTGGATATGGTAAGTTTCTTCTTTGTGAAATCAAAAATTATTTCATACTTATTCTTACATGAACTTACTGCTCATTATTTAAATCAGATTATTCCTATGCAGGGGGTCGTGGCTCATACGGTGATCTTGGCGGACCTATTATTACTACACAAGTTACTATTCCCAAAGATGTAAGTATTTTTAAATCAGGGGGCTTTTTTTATTATTTTTTGTTATGATTGCTACTTCTGTAAATTCAGCAAAGACATAAAATTTATGATTAAGAGAATGTTTAAGAACTTGTGGGGGTTGTTAAATCTCACATCAGATGGTGACATTAATAAAAATGGATGGTTTTGGGTTCTTGATTAGTTGATTAAGGAAATGTTAAATTACACATATCCTAATCCAAAATTTAGTTAAGGAACTCAAGACTGCTTTTCTAAATAAATTACTGTATAATAACTACAAGGTACTAAAGTCATTAAGCTTGTATTTAAAAATCTTTTCAGTTGGCTGGATCTATTATTGGCAAAGGTGGTCAGCGGATTAAACAAATCCGTCATGAGTCTGGAGCATCGATCAAAATTGATGAGCCTTTAGAAGGATCCGAAGATCGGATCATTACTATTACAGGAACACAGGACCAGATACAGAACGCACAGTATTTGCTGCAGAACAGGTCAGTTTAAGCTTACCTTTGTGTTATCATATATATATATACACACACACATATATACTAAAACCTTTTTTAAAAAGCTTTTCTTCCCAATTGATTTTTCTTTTAGAAACCATGGTGTTTCCGTCACTTGGGGAATCTAACCTCTTAAACATCCTAATTAATAGCTCTGCCTTGATTTTCTTCTGTTTTCTTACTAAAAAATGAAGACACTCAATACTAATCTTGCTGGAAGAAGCCTTAACCAAGCAAACTACTCATTTCTCTGGTGAAAACTGCTGCCAAAACCACCACTTGTAATAAATTATACAGAGCCTGTAGAAAATGTAGAAGAGTCATTGGATGTTGGCCTAGTTCTGTGTGGAAGACTAGTGATTTTGTTGTTTTTAGATAACTAAAACGACAACAAATCACAGTCTGCCATATGGCACAGGCCACCTCTACAGGACAGATAATGATGGTGCTGTAAAATGCAGCATTTCACACCTTCCTCGCATTCCTTTGTCTTTCTACCAAGTATTAACAGCTTCTAGTTTCATTTTCTTAACTCGCACTACTACTGTCTAACATTCTCTAGAGGTTTACATTGCTTTGATTTATAGTTGCTAGTGCTCTTTAAAGTTCTTCTAACTGTAATGGACGTGTTTATCATTTAATTTAGCATTGAAATTGTCTTAATGTTGATTAAGATGTTTCGAACAAAAATTCTAATTCGTACTTTTTTTTCTTTTCTTTTATAGTGTGAAGCAGTATGCAGATGTTGAAGGATTCTAATGCAAGATATTTTTTCTTTTTTATAGTGTGAAGCAGTATTCTGGAAAGTTTTTCTAAGACTAGTGAAGAACTGAAGGAGTCCTGCATCTTTTTTTTTTATCTGCTTCTGTTTAAAAAGCCAACATTCCTCTGCTTCATAGGTGTTCTGCATTTGAGGTGTAGTGAAATCTTTGCTGTTCACCAGATGTAATGTTTTAGTTCCTTACAAACAGGGTTGGGGGGAGGGCATGCAAAAACTAACATTGAAATTTTGAAACAGCAGCAGAGTGAGTGAATTTTATTTTTTGTTCATTGTTGGTGGTTTTAAAAAAAATTCCCCCCGTGTAATTATTGTGAACACCTTGCTTTGTGGTCACTTGTAACATTGGGGGGGGTGGGACAGGGAGGAAAGTAATAGTCCACATGTCCCTGGCATTTGTTCAGAGCAGTGTGCAGAATGTAATGCTCTTTTGTAAGAAACGTTTTATGATTTTTAAAATAAATTTAGTGAATCTATTTTTGGTGGTCTTTTTTTTTTTTTTTTAAATTAAGACAATTTTCAAATGGTGGTTGAATTTTCCAGCCCACCCCTAAACTAAACACTAAGTTTGATTTTCAGCTCCTCTGTTGGATATAAGTGCACCTCTTGGATATAGGCAAAACACATTGGCAATTTCAGTTTGGGTGATTTCTTAATGGTTGGAAAGATGTGGCTTGATTAAATTTCCATCACATATTCATGCTTATAATAAGCTTGGGATTTTGTTTGTTTTTGCAAATGTTTGCCAAAACTTTTCAACAGTTTTCTGTGTTAGTTGTGGAGAACTAAGGTGGGGAGCAATATTACAAGAGTTAACCATCTTAAGTATATGCCAGAAGCCTGATGGGCAATGAGCTTTATTAATCAGAATAACACTTGGTAATGGAAGTGGCTGATGCTGAGTAAATCTGGTTATTTTTGTTAGATAATTTCTCACCTATAGACAAACTGTCAACCTGCTAGTGTCTTGTTAGTTGAACTTTGTAAAAATATATATATACTTGTTTTTCCGTTGTATGCACAATGAAAGAAAAAAGATGTACCATTTCTCTGTTGTGTGTTGAATTATGTAGGAAATGTTTGTGAACGATTCAAAACAAATGGAAAAAGTTCCTGTGGATGTTTTGTGTAGTAACTTGGCATCTGTATTGATAGTTCAAAATCCACATCTAAATAAAACTTCCATGATGTTAGTTTGATGTGTGCCCAATTTGAAAGGGGGTTGACTGATATATGTAAAGTTTGTTGAAGTGTTCCTCTTGTAAGGAAATAGAGATCTTAAATTACATTGGGGGTTTTTTGTGTGAAATGTTTTTTAGCACATAGAGACAAAGTCTGGTTAAGGACAGTTCAGGAAGTGACACTGTGATACTAAATAGACCTCAGAGCTCGGTCATTTTGAGTAAATCAAGCCTCAAATGTGTGACTCATTGGAGACAGTATAACTGTAGTGAGTAAAGATAACTTGCTTTCTGCGCCAGTAAGTTTGAGGTGGAGTTACAGCTTAAGCTTGAAAAGGTTGGTGTAAGAGTGTAAAGTGGGCAGGTTTTGTTGTAACACATGTTGAGTAGTGCTTGCCAGAGACTATAGAGGGTGGCACGCTTATGAAGGGCATAGAGTTTGGTTAAGGAACCATTAAATGAGTTCATTCTCAAAACCAGCAAGTCATAACCTGAGATTCCTTTCCAGAAGGTAAGGCTTGGCTGTATTGCATCCTAGGCATGGCTGGCCTTGCCTTGGCATTTAAGTGAATTACGGTTTCAGTTTGGAGTGAAACAAAAAAAACAGTAACAAATTGCTAGTACTACCAGAGGGAAGCATCCCTTAAGACTGCTTTCACAAAGTCGGTAAAGTGAAAGAACACAGTGTTCTTTCAACAACATAAATGCATCAATACATGGATGCCCTGCATAGTGACACTGATTTGAATAAAGTTTTGGAAAGGATGGGCTTTTTACCCAGTGGTCTTAGGACTAAGAACTAGGCTACCCCACAGGTAAAGGAGTGGCTTAGTTGGTGGAGTGCTTGAGGCCTTTGGTTCTATCCCCAGTGTCTTGGCAGCTGGGCAGGATTGTGTATATCTGTAATCTTGGGACAGGCAGATGGATCATTGAAGGTTTGGGCCAACCCAGGGGTACATAGCAAGATTTCAAAGGAAACTACATAAAACAATTTTCCAGGGAGAAACGTGCATAAGACTTGACTGAAGTTTGTATGCATGTGTCTGCTTATGAGGGGATTATACATGGGGTGTGGTGGCCAGAGGGTTTTCTGACTTCACCTTCCTTGAAACCAGTTGCTCATTGGCTTTCTTAGCAGTTTTCAGGCTCCTGCCCTGGCTTTCTATGGGGTTCTGGGAACCCTAACACATGGTTGTACAGCAAGCACTTTTCACCAACTGAACTATTTTACTAGCCCATCCAAAATATGATTAATAGGGTCTTTTTTAATGTGTCTACCAGAAGTTTGGAAATAATATTTTTCCAAAAACTCATAAAATAATCCCAAATTCTATATTCAATTTATTTGGGTGAGGTGGGGGGTGGGGTGAACATTTGTGCCATGCATGTGTGGAGGTCGGAACAATTTGGAAGGCTAAATACCCTTGACTATGAGCATTCCATGGATGAAACTGGTCAGAATTGGCACATTTATGAGTTATCTCTATGAACCCAAATCAACTTGTGTTCTTTGTTTAAGACAGGCTAGCTGGCTGGCCTTCAATCTGTGGTCCTGCCTGAGCCAATGTAGGAGATTATAATCTTACACCACCACACCAAGGCTGGCACAGCTTCATGGTACTACAGAATTCTTGAAAAGCAATATTGCAATTAGAACAAAAACAAGGGTACTAGTTAATTAAATCCAGGGGCTAGCCAGCACTTATCACACAAGCCTTGCAACCTGAGGTCAATCCCCAGAACCCACAAAGTTGTCCTCTGATCTCCACTTACAGGGATCAGAGTGCCCACTCCCGTCATACACAAGAATTTTAAATTGGTATTAACAAAAATGAAATTTCAATGTTCATTTAAAGTTTTTAAGTGAGGAGTGGAGTGCATTCCTTTAATCCTAGCACTTGGGAAGTAGAGGCAGGTGGGTGTTTGAGGCCAGCCTGGTCTATAGAGGGAGTTCAGGACAGCCAGAGCAACACAGAAAAACCCAGTCTTCAAAAACCAAATAAAAAGGTTTATGATGCAAATTGACAGCACAGGAGAGGCAGGAATAGGAAGGCACTCAAGACCAGCCATGGCTGCGTGAGACCCTATCGAGACAAAGCAAATTAATAAGCATACCTCAACAACTAAACCAATTTATGGAGGGACTAGCAATGGGCATGTTCCTAGGAGTGATGGTGAATATTGCTGCCTATGAGAGGGAATCTAGATTGGGTTAATTGAGGTGGGAAAGACTAGCCTAAATTGGAGGCGCATCCTCTCTATGGACTAGGGTCTGAGACTGAATAAAGTGAACTAAGCATAATCATTCATTGCTTCCTCACGGCAGACGTGAGTGGCTAGCTCAAACTGCTGCTGCCAAGATAGAACTCTTCAAGCTGGGCCAAAGCAATATTTAAGTTTTTTTGTCAGGTGTTTTTGTGACACCAATAAGACAAGTAACTAACAGCCAGGGTTACTCAACCCCATCCCCCTATGGGAATGAGTGTAGGTGCTTGGGGACCCCAACCTAAGTGGAGGTCAGAGGACTCTTTTGAAGTCATTTCTCTCCTTTAACCTTGACTTTGAGGCAAGGTCTCTTCTGTCTGCAGAGCTGTGTACTCCAGGTGGCCAGTCATGTGTATACATTCTCAAGCATGTTGGGGCTCCAAACGTCTACTTCTCTTAGGAGAGCCATAAAAGTCGGCACTGTCAGTTTGTGTGCACAAATGGATAGGATTCCTCCAAGATGAGTCATTTCCCTTCAAGAAAAAAAAAAAATCTGACCCAAGGAAAAGCTCAGACACTTGAGTCTGAGCTCCAGGCCTGTGAGCACTCCCCTAGCTCTTTGTTCTGTAGTGTATCTGACCTGTACTATTGCTGTTTGTTCCCTTGTTACTTTATAGTGTAAAATAAAATAATAAAGCTTTTAAAATGAGGAACTTGTCTGAGTTGGGGTGGCTATATACAATATGAAATGGTGATGATTAATTTCTTTGAATGAAGAGATATTTAGCTGTGGCTCAACATAGATATCAAAAATGTAATAACCTGGGCTGGAGAGATGGCTCAGCAGTTAAGAGCACTTACTGCTCTTCCAGAGGTCCTGAGTTCAATTCCCAGCAACCACATGGTGGCACAGAACCATCTATAGTGGGATCTGATGTCCTATTCTGGAATAAAGGTGTATATGCAGATAGAGCACTCATACATAAAATGAATAAATCTTTTTTAAAATGTAATACACCATATAAACAAAGACAGAAACCATATAATCTCAATCAAAAAGGCTTTGACACAGTTCAACATGCCTTTTGATAAAAAGTTCTGCAGTGTTAGAAATAGGTGGATTGGATCATACTTCAAAATAATAGAGGCTATATACAACAAAACTAAGACAGCATTTCTTCTAAAATCAAGAATGGCACGAGGTTGCCCATTCTCCCTGTTTATTCAATATAGTGCTTGAAGTCTTGGCTGTAATTGAAAAGAGGAAAAGAAGGGCTGGAGAGATGGCTCAGCGGTTAGGAGCACTGGCTGCTCTCGTAGAGGTCCTGAGTTCAATTCCCAGCACACACATGGTGGCTCACAACCATCTGTAATGAGATCTGGTGCCCTCTTCTGGCCTGCAGGCATACATGCATACTGGATACATAATAAATAAATAAATCTTAAAAAAAAAAAATAGGAAAAGAACCCATCGATTCCTGTTTTAAGGAAATGGGACTCTTATTTACAAGGCACTCTATATGGACTTAAGAGCTGTCCTAAAGGTGAAGAGCACTGACTGCTCTCCCACTGGACCCAGACGGAGCCCCAGCACCCACATTGCCACTCACAATCTCCTGTAACTCCAGCTCCAGGGGCTCCATCGCCTTCTTCTGACCTGTGTGGGCCTAAGATACATACATAGTTACACATACATGCATGCAGGCAAAATACTCCTGACAAAAAACTTAATAACAATTTTTTAAAAGACCTTTATAAAATTTACTAGAAGAATTTTGGGGGTTGGGGACTTAGCTCAGTGGCCCTGGGTTCGGTCCTCAGCTCTGAAAAAAAAAAAAAAAAAAGAATTTTGAATCTAATAAACAGCAGAATTGCAGGATACAAAATATAGTTTTGTTTTTTAACTCTTTGAGGGCCTGCCACCCAGCTCCCAAATAAATATACAGATTTATTCCTACTTATGAATGCCTGGCCTTAGATTGGCTTGTTTCTAGCCAGCTTTTCTAACTTAAATTATCCTGTTTCTCTTTTACTGCATTTTACGTCTGGGCCTTTTATTTTTCTCTATTCCATATATATCTTTCTTTCCTTAGCCCAGGCTAGCTGTGTGGCTGGGTGGCTGGCCCCTGGTGCCCTCCTCTCCTCCTTTTCTCACTCCTCGCTCACTTTCTCTAGCCTAGATTTCCCCTATTTCTCTCTCCTGCCTAGCTATTGGCCGTTCAGCTCTTTATTAGACCAATCAGGTGTTTTAGACAGGCAAAGTAACACAGCTTTACAGAATTAAACTAATGCAGCAATAAAGAATGCAACACATCTTTGCACCATTAAACAAATGTTCCACAGCATAAATGAATATAACACATCTTAAACTAATATTCCACAACAACAAATCAACATCTAAAGAACAAGACAAAGTTGGACATGGTGACCCATGGGTGCCTTCAATCCCAGCACTCAGGAGACAAAGGCAGGCAGATCTATGTGAGTTCAAGGCCAGCCTGGTCTACATAGTAAATTCTGGGTGTCTACACAGGCCTTGTCTCAAAACAACAAAATCTCAAAGAATAAAAACATCCTTTTATACTAATTCTGCATTCCCAGGCAACTTTGGATCACTTCTACATTGACCAATGTATCTATCGATAAGTCTGTTAAAACTTGGAATTTGGGGTGATGTTTCATTTATTGTCTATAGTTGCTACTTTGTTCTTCTGGGTAGCCCACTAGAGACCACCACTTACAGTACATAGTCAATTGAAAGTCTTGATTCTAGCCAGCTGGGACCACACCCAGGTATTCAGGGACTTGGGTGTGGTCCCGAGGGCCCAGATCACCAGTTTTGTTTTGTTTGCTTTCTAGACAGGGGTTCTGTGTGTAGTTTTTGGTGCCTGTCCTGGAAGATGACCAATCTTTTAAAGGCAGGAACCACCACCACATCCTGGCACCTCGCTCAGCCGCTGTAGGGAAGTTTTCAAGAAACAGGCAGTTTTAACAAAATCGGAGAAAAGCAGTTAGTTAGCTGGAGGGGATTCCACACAAACAGGGAGTTTTAACAGAAGCTAAGTTAGCTGACTTCTGGGTCCTAGAATAGAGTTGGATAATTTTCTATGGGATTCTCCATCAAGAGCGGCAAGAAGCCGGGTGGTGGTGGCGCACGCCTTTAGTCCCAGCACTCGGGAGGCAGAGGCAGGCGGATCTCTGTGAGTTCGAGGTCAGCCTGGTCTACCAAGTGAGTTCCAGGAAAGGCGCAAAACTGCACAGAGAAACCCTGTCTCGAAAAACCAAAAAAAAAAAAAAAAAAAAAAAAGAGCGGCAAGAATACATGATAGAGGAACTTTTGCACTGTCTTGCCCTGTCACCACTTAATGACCAGAATGGTTGGCATTTATGATTGGTGTAAGCATTGCAACTCTGATGGAAAGGGGTTCTGGCAATCGGCAGCCAAGGAATACTAAGTGTTACAGCTCAGATGGAAAAGTGTTCCGGCATTTGGGAGCCAAGGAATAGCACAAATCACAGAGAGCGTAGCAGCTTATCCCTGCTCCAGGGAAAGATTGCTGCAATGTACCAGCTTTTGCTCCAGCAGCGCAGGGCTTCACCAACGAAGTTGTTAGTTACAATTCTGCTCAGGTTTCCACAACTCTGGTCCCCTAGGGGAAGGTTTCCCCAGCCAAAGCGTTAAAGCCCTTCTCTGCTCCGCTCGGTCCAGGCTTCATCTCTGCTCTGGCGAAAAAAGAGATTTGTTTATTGGGAGGGAAGAATCCACTCTGCCAGGGTGAAAAAAGACAGCCGCGAACTGAACAGGCAGGCGAGCAGGGCTTATACAGTCTTCCATGAAGAAGTTTTTCTGGGTGGGAATTGGTCAGATTTCAGTCCCTTGAGCTCTGATTGCCTAGATCTCGTCCTCGGGGATTGGTTCGTTTTCTGCTTAGTTGGTTAGGGGCAGATTTGGATCTGGTTTCAGGGCTAAAGTGTTTCTTTCACTGGCTCTGGATTCAGGGCCAGGGTGGGTTTCTTTGGCCGGTCCTTTCTCCTACAGTTGGCTCCTACAGTTCCCTTCGGGGAACCGCATCATCTGGTTATTCCCTTTACTCGCAAACCGGGGCTCACCATCACTCCTGTTACATGCAGGAAATCCAGTGATTGCGCACAAGGTCAGACACACAACAGTGTTCCCTCCTCTACTCAAGGTTCCAACTAATCCTAAACATCCATTCGGCCTCTGAAGCGTGGAGACAGAGGGGCTCCTGGGCGTGCAGCCCAGTAGCCGTTTGCTGGCTGCCGCCGAAGGCTTGTCCACATCTCGCCACCAGGCGGCGCCGCAGGAACTTTGAGTCCCCACGACCCACGCGACCCCCAAGTCTTCCTCAAAGACCCGCGTGCCACTGGCGTGCGACCAGGAACAATTTGGCCGAGCCCGGAGCCACAGAGCCCACCCGGAAGCCTCCTGGCGCGACTTCCGGATTTCACACCCGGAAGTGGCCCCAAGTGCGTGGCCCCAAGGTGGGCGTGGCCACAGCCGTGGGGACCAGGGCGAGAGCAGCATGGAGTTCCCGCTGCCGCCGCGCGAGGCGGCGAGCTTCGTGACAGAGAACAGTCGCGACGTGTACGTGGACCCCGAGGGCGTGCGCAGGATGGCCGAGCTGCTGCTGCCCGCGGCCGCGGCGTGGCGCGTGGAGCAGTGGAAGTCCCTGCACGAGCTCAACCCGCGCGGGGCCGACGAGGCTGCGCTCAACTGGGTGTTCGTGGTGGACACGCTCAACTTCTCCTTCTGGGCGGAGCAGGAGGAGCACAGGTGTGAGGTGCATTACGGCGGGAGAGCGTACACCGGCTACTGGGCCCTGTGCGCCGCCGTGAACCGAGCGCTCGACCAAGGTGGGTGTGGCCGGCCCTTCGCACCGGTCGCCCGGTGCGGGTCGGGAGGTGTCCTCTGCCGGAGGCCGAAGTCTACACACAGCAGCCGTCTGTCAGTCAGCAGAGGTGACTGTTGGACCCAGAGTGCCCCGAAGACCACCAAGAGACGGAAACCGATGCAAAAGCAGACTCTGTGTTGTTACTAGTTAACTCGGGACTCTCCGTCAGCCTGACAGCAGCAGAGCAGGAGAGACCCCCCCCCCCATTAGCAATGGGGCAGGGCTTTTAAAGCAAGGGAGGCTTGGGGTCTACAGACTACATAGAACAGGGTGGGGGGAACAGACTCAGGATTGGTTTATGGGAGTGGCAATCAGGTTAGTGACTTTTAATTGGCTAGGGTTGTCGGCAGCAGTAAGTTTGCTGCCTTAATTTTAAATGCCCTTTTTGGTCCCGTCCCAGTTAAGTTGTTTGTGTGAAAAATGTGCATTTTGGTTCCGGAGGGTGCTGGGGATCAGTTCCCCTTTGGTTTTTCGTGTTTGGAAAACAGTGTTGGGCTTGCCTCCGGATACAGAGTAACCAGTCCTTGACCCCTGCTGTTAGAGGGGTATTTAAGCCCATGTTGGTATGAATTAAGAGCTGCTTCCCTGAGAACTGAAACTGGGTGTCTAGAGTGCTGTTGAACCTCGGCGTCCCTCGCCAGATTTCGTGCTCCAGCTGCACCGGCGCAGCAAGGGTTGTTAGTTGGGGGTTACCGTAATCATTTGGGGCAGGCCTGGAGCTGCCTTGAAGGCTGGCTGGACGGGGACGTACTGACTGGGAGCTAACTCAGTGGTCCAGGCTCTGTCCTTGACTCATGCACATAGCTCTGAGTTGGTGAGGGGTCCCAGACAATAAACAATTGGCTGAGCCTTGAGCGGTCAGAGTACGTGCAGAAAGGGAGCCACTGCAAGACAAGGATTTTGTCTTTTGTTTATGGCGCTCCTAGAAACTGCTTGCTCCTGTTAGGGCTTCTGCCTGGTCCTTTCAGTGACAAAGCCAGTTTTCTTTAAAAAAAAAAAAAAAAAAAAAGTCACTTTAAGTTGGCCATAGTGGCTCCTGTCCACAGTCCAGCACTCCAGGCCACAGCAGGAACAGGAGGATCACCGGTTTCTAGGCCAGCCTGAAGAGCGTAGTTTCAGGCCAGGCTTGTAGGGAGTGAAACCCTGTCACAGGAAAATAAATGAAAAGTGAAGGCCACCTGAAGAAGAAAAGGACAGATTATAGAACGTTTTACACAGTGTCACATTTTACAGCGATGTCACATTGCTGTCGTGAGTAGTGTTGGAGTAAATACACAGCGAAGCAGGGGTTACTTCAGATTGTTATTTGTGCACCTTTTATGCATATCTGGAGCACTTATTTAGAGTTATTTATTTTGTTTGTATGTTGTTGTTTTGTTTTGCCTGAATGCATATCTGTGCACCATGTGCATGTAATGCCCACGGAGGTCGATGCCCTTGAACTACAGTTTCAGAAGGTCGTGAACCGCCACGTGGGTGCTGGGAACTGAACCCTAGCCTTCCGACAGAAAGACATCTCATTGAGTAGCCCTGGCGGGTATAGAATTCAGACTTCACTGGCCTTGAACTCACTGGGATCCCATCCTGCTGCCTCACCCCCTACCCCGGTGCTCAGAGTAGGCCAGCAGCACCGCACTCCATTGTCTTTAATGAGAATTTGATTCCATATTATTTACAAGTTGTGAAAATCTCTGAATTTTCTCTTTAAAGGGATACCAATAACTAGTGCCTCCTACTACGCCACAGTGACTCTTGATCAAGTTCAGAATATATTTCGTTCAGACACAGCCACGCCCATGCCTTTAATAGAAGAGAGGCATTGGATTCTAAATGAGACTGGGAAAATTCTGCTGGACAAGTTTGGAGGCTCTTTTCTTAATTGTGTCAAAAAATGTGAAAAGAGTGCACTGAAGTTAATGTA
This sequence comes from Peromyscus maniculatus bairdii, assembly GCF_049852395.1. Taxonomy (NCBI): domain Eukaryota; kingdom Metazoa; phylum Chordata; class Mammalia; order Rodentia; family Cricetidae; genus Peromyscus; species Peromyscus maniculatus. Next base: position 139,452,510 of record NC_134856.1, on the reverse strand, counting down.
CCTGGTTGTTGAAAATTTTCCTTCTTACAGAGATGTGGCAGTGTTTAAGGTGAGTTTGTCGCCAGAGGATTTGGAATCCGTAATGATTCTGAGTTAATGCTTTTCTTAACAGAGCTGTTTTTAAGGCTAGCAGCTTAAAATTTGAAGCTTGTTTACTGTGGACTAGAAGCAATAACGAAATTTGTCTTTCAGATCCATTATTTTTTGTTTTCCAGTTGGAGATTTCCTTTATTTTGTCTTTTATTCCTTTAAAATGTTTCAGCCCTCAAAATAATGCTGTCACTTGAGGATAAAGAAGCACCTTTAGTACTTTAAAAGTTCACGATGTTGGATGAGAATCAGAAGGTAGAATGTATAACAGTTTTTCTCTAGGAAAAAAGTATTTCTTGGAAAGCTTGGTGTATGTTTTCTTACACAGTTATAATAATTTGTTTTATGATACAAAAAAAATTAAATGGGTGTACTTTTTAATGATGAGCATTGGTTTTATGCTCCCACTACACACCTAGGTTTCATTTTTGTGAAATCCTTTGGAAGCCTTGTCACTGAGTATTTTCTGTTTTGACTGATTAATTTTATGTGTATGAGCTGTGAGCTCTCGGCCTCCTGTGCTATGCCGTCAGTCATGCCTGTGGCCCGTGGCCGATCTCCTCCCCCAGAATCTCCCAATGGATCTGTAAACCCAAACCAACTCTACTTTTTCTAAATTGCTTCGGATCATGGTGCTTTATCACAGCAACAGATAAGCAATTAAATCTCCCTCCTCCAGGCTGAGTTTCTTTTCTTTTTTAGATGTGTTTAGCTTGTGTATGAATGTTTTGCTTGCCTGTGTCCATGTGTGCCATGTTCATGGTTGGAAGGAAGGAGTTCAGAAGAGGGTGTCCCCAGGAGCCAGCGCTAGGGATGGTTGAGAACCACTCGTGGGTGCAGGGAACCTGCTTCCTCTCACCCAGAAGTCCCCAGTAGCCACTTAGAAATGTTCTTTTCATAAAAGGAGGTAAACCTTTTATGAAAGGTTAGGTAATAGGTTATTTCTCATTATGATGGGGTATTTTTATAAGATATCATTTTTTACTGTTTAAAATTTATGTTTTTACATTTTTACTTCTCTGTGTGTGCATGTGCACACGCCCAACCACTTGTGTACACTGCATGTGTGTCAAGGCACCCATGTGGATGTCAGAGGACAAATATGTAACCGCTGGACTATACTCCCCGACCACAGATAAGCATGTGGTCAAGGTTAAAGAATTTCTCAAAAACAATGCTGTCTACATATCAAAATAATAACTAGTTGAATTATAGCACATTGACATATATTTATGACTAATATTGAAAATGAGTGCGAGAGACTGGAGAGCTAGCTCAGAGGTTAAGAACACTTACTCAGAAGGGCAGTGGTGGCTCAAGCCTTTAATCCTAGCACTCAGGAGGCAGAGCCAGGCGGATCTCTGTGAGTTCAATACCAGCCTGGTCTACAGAGCCAGTTCCAGGACAGGCTCCGAAGTTACACGAGAAAACTTGTCTCAACCCCCACCCCACCCCCCAAAAAAACCAAACACTTGCTTTCCCAGAGGACCAGTGTTTGGCTCCCACCACCCGTGCTGGGCAGCTCACTGCCACCTGTGACTCCAGCTCCAGGGTATCTAATGCCTCTGGCTTCTGCAGGCACCCATGCATGCGTCATAGACCACCACCACCCCAAACACGTGCGCAAATGATTAGAAATGAAATAGTTTGTTTTTTTCCTTTTAAAGAAAGAAAATGCTGGCGTCTAGGGATCTAGCTCCTTGGTTGCTCGCTATAGCTCCCTGTGCTTACCTTGTGCACATGAAGCCCCGAGTTTGATCCCTAGCACTGGGGGGTGGGGGGAGGGAGGGAGAAAAGAAAAGAAGAAGAAAATGACTACTGAATGCCGAAAGGTATCAAGACTGAATATGGTGATATTTTATTTGTGGTGAAATGTGATCTTATTTGTAGGTTAATAAATAAAGTTACCTGGGGGTCAGAGCTAATAGCAAGCCATAGCAGAAGTCTGGCAGTGGTAGCACATGCCTTTAATCCCGATCACATGACAGGCAGATCTCTTGTGTTCAAGGATACAGCCAGCATGGAGACACAGGCCTTTAATCTCAATACCAACCACAGAGACCTAGAGGTCAGTATAGACAGGCAGTGACGAGGAGGTCATGTGGTTGGGTTTACAACCAATAAGAAGGCAGAACAGAAAGTCAATAAAAAGACAGACACACAGGAAGTAGGTCTCTTTCTGAGGGCTTTTAACTCAGCATTTGCCTCTGTGTTTCTTATTTAATAAGACCGTTACATCTACACTGAATATTTTGTGTACCTTGGGTAGCCGGGTGAGGGGGTGGTGGTGGTGTGGGACATGACAAAACCAGGCAGGCATAGTGGGCACGCCTTTAATTTGAGCACTAGAGAGGCAGAGGCAGATATGTCTCTGAGTTTGAGGTCAGCCTGTTCTATGGAGTGAGTTCTAGTACAGCCAGAGCTACACAGAAACCCTGTCTCAGAAAACAAAAACAGAGGATTTGTAATGATAATGTTAATGTTTCGAGACAGGGTCTCACTGTGTAGCCCTTGCTAGTCTGGGCACTGTGTAGACCAGGCTGCCCTCAAACTCAGAGATCTGCTTGCCTCTAGCGCTGGGATTAAATGCATGAGTTGCACACTGGGCAAGAATAATTTAAAAATTACATGTATTTATTATGTGTTTGGGTCAGGGTTGTGTGCTGTAGTGCAGTGTGAGTGTGGAAGTCCTGGGCAACACAGACTTTAGCTTGCTGAGCCATCTTGCTGTTAGATCCTTTTATTTTCTGTAAAAAGTTTATAAATTCTTACCAACAGAATAGGATTGTTGTCTCTTGAAAAAATGCTTTCAACAAGTGCCCTTTTTTGTTTTTTTGGGACAGTCTGTCTCCATCAAGTGCCTTTTTTAAATAGTATACGTTAAGAGTACACAGAAGCCACAGTGATCTGTATTCTTCACTTACCAGGGGAAACTGATTGCCTTTTACAAACGAGCCCAGATCCTGGTGGCGGACACATGGAGTGTGCTGGAAGGAAAGGGAGATGGCTGCTTTTGGGACATCTCCAGCATCACCATATTTGCTGATTACAGACTGCCACAAGTTCTCCTTTACTTTGGAGCCCTGAAATACTCGAAGGAATTACTGAAGAAGCTTCTCAGAGGTTTGCAACTTACATCCTTGTTTGCTGTTCTGTGGTTTGTTGCTGAGTCTGTTTGGGCTTGTTTACAAACAACTTTGCTTACAGTGTGGAATGTGGACAGATTAAAAATTGTGTTTATATGGACATTATAATTTCAGAGCTTGATAAATGAAACCTATTTTGTTACATGGAGATGTGTAGAATACATGTAGTGACTGATGTGTGTTAACTGAGCCGACTAAAGTACATTGTGATATGAAGGTGGTATCAGAGAGGTGGTAGGTACAAGATTTTGAGTCGAGAGAGTTAAGGCCTGCCACTGAGTTATCTTTTGTAGTCATGATTGGGCACAGTTACAGACATGAGGCCGGGCATCTTGCATGTTAGAATAGGTAAGGTAAATTAAAAAGTTTGTGTGAAAGTTGTTGCACAAATCCTAAATGGTAGTATAATAAAAACTCAGAGCCATTAATCCCAGCACTCGGGAGGCAGAGGCAGGTGGATCTCTGTGAGTTCGAGGCCAGCCTGGGCTACCAAGTGAGCTCCAGGAAAGGCGCAAAGCTACACAGAGAAACCCTGTCTCGAAAAACCAAAAAAAAAAAAAAAAAAAAAAAAAAAAAAAAAAAAAAAAACTCAGAGCCAGATATTGGAGTAAATGCCAAGAGATCGAATGTCTCTAAGTCTTCAGCCAAAGGCTCTAGTTCCTGTCTCCTCACACCTTACGTGCCTTTCTCCGCCCAGCCATTTCACTTCCTGTCTCAGCCTTCCTAGTGCTGGGATTAATGGTGTGTGTGCTTCCTAAATACTGGGGTTAAAGGTGTGTGCCACCACTGCCTAGCTCTGTTTCTCTCCTAGACAGGATCAATCTCATGTAGCCCAGTGTGGCCTTGAACTCACAGAGATCCAGACGGATCTTAAAGGGTGTGCGTCACCACTGCCTGACCTCTATGTTTAACTCTGTGGCTGGCTCTGTCCTCTGATCTTCAGGCAAGCTTTATTTCTTAGATTACAAATACCACCACAGAAAGTGACTTCTTTTTACAAGAAAAAGGACTGTATTACTTTCATGTTAGTTCTTTATTTTTTAACTTTTTTTTGGGGGGGGGGAGGGGTTCGAGACAGTTTTGGTGCCTGTCCTGGATACCAGCAAGCTGTGTATCGTATTGGTTTGGACACATTTCTCCCCTCCTTTTCTGCTGAAATCAGCCAGTGAACTCAAAGATAACTTGGTCATGAAAACGCTGTAGTTTCTTTAGGTTCGGTGTTGTGCTTCTGGCTAGTGAAGGGCCCCAGCAGGCCCCAGCATAGCAAATGTGGTGCCAACGGTTCCCCTCCCCTGAAGAAAACCGTGAGATCACACTCCTAAAGCCAGCCGCCAGGAGCTAGGCCCTTGTTTGGCCACTTCCTCCTCCTGAGGCTGACTACCAAGGTTCAGCTATCAAAGTATTAAACTCCAACACAAAATCCCCCTTTGGCCACCCTAATTAATGTGCCCAATTAAAATTAAACACCTCATCCTAACATGGTTTCCCCTTTTCCCTTTATAAACCGCCATTTTCCTATGGGCCACATCTGTCTCCTTTATATCCAGAGGCAGTCCTTTGCCCCTGGAAAAAATATTCCTTTCCTCTCCCTCCTTCCCCACCCAACCCCTCTATCTCCTGTCTTTGTCTCTTATTCCTGCCCTTTGTCCCTCTGGGGCAAATCAGTCTTTGTGCCGAGAACTTGGTCTTGTGTCCTGTGCTGACTGATTCTTTCACATTCCCCCGTTCCTTTTCTGCTGAAATCACAGTTAGCTGAAAGATAAGTTCTTCGTGAAATGCTGTAGTTATTTTAGGTGTAGCACTGTGCTTATGATTTGGGTTCTAAGAGACTTATTGCAAAGCTGTGAGCCAGCGTGCTTCAAGAGTCCATTCATGTTGTCCTCAGTGGCCTCTTACCAGAGTCGGTGTAAACTTAGCCCTGGGTTCTCTACCTGCAGAGACCTCAGCCACATGGGTGCTTTCTGGAGTGAGTATCGGCTAGTTGGAAAATAAACAAACTCTGTTTCCTCCAGTTTGGATAACACATGTTGAGAGGAAACAACAGCCAGGAAACTGTTGGGTAGCTGTCCTCTGACGTATTCCTTATATTGACCTCACTCGGGTCCCCTTATGTGAGGTCATGCACACAGTTTTGGTAAGTGGCTCTGGTATGAAGCTCCTACATGGAGGAAACCTATGAGAATGCTCATCTGTATCTCTACCATTTAGTTCTGATTCACGTCTTAAGAAGCCTTACCGCTAACCATGTGTTATGGAGCACACCTTTAGTCCCAGCATTGGAAGACAGAAGCAAACAGATCTCTGTGAGTTCTAGGCCAGCCTGGTTTTACCTAGTGAGTTACAGGCCACTCAAAGCTACATAGTAGGACCCTGTCTCCGAAAAAAAAAAAAAGTCCTTTAAATTTCGGGCTACCATATCTTCATATAACAGATTTGCTTGAGGAACTAGTATGTGCACAGTGTAATACTAGGTTCTGGTTCTGGGAGTACTGAATCAAACAAGCCAGACACAGCCTCAGTCACTGCGAATTTAACTTGTGTTCTTACATTAATGCCTAGACTTCATTTTTTTTTTGTTGTTGTTGTTGTTTTTTGTTTTTGTTTTTGTTTTTCCAGACAGGGTTTCTGTGTAGCTTTGGAGCCTGTCCTGGAACTCACTCTGTAGACCAGGCTGGCCTCGAACTCACAGAGATCAGCCTGCCTCTGCCTCCTGAATGCTGGGATTAAAGGCAGGCACCACTGCCGCCCGGCAATGCCTAGGGTTCTAAGTGATTTCCTTTCCCTTTTTTAATTCTTGCAGGAGAAATGCTCTTAAATGGAGATAGACAAGAGGTGGAAATTAGAGGTTGCTCAATTTGGTGTGTCGAGATGATCCGGGATTGTCTTCTGGAGCTTTTTGAGAAAAGCGGTGAGAAACCTCAGGGCGAGATCAACTCTGTTCTTCTGGATTTTCACTTGTGGGACTATGCCCGCAACCACAGGAATGACATGAGAGGAATTCCCTTTCATCGCACACGCTGCATTTATTACTGACCCTGAATGTAAATGGATCCAGTGTAAATACTTGCACTTTTAGGTCATACAGTCATTTGCATCATTTTGATTTGATATAGATAGAAATCACAAGAATAGGTAATTGACTATCCAGTCTTTTCTTTTTTTTTTTCTTGGCATATCATTGTGTGTTCCCATAATCCCATAATCATATTGCATAATCTTCATTGATAATAGCCATGTTCTTCTTCTTTCCCTCTTTTGTGTTTCTATGGCCCTGGGGTCCTTGTGTATGCTAGGCAAGTACTCTACCACTGAGTCACAGGCCAATTTACTTATTTTCTATGTGCTATAATAATTAATATTAGATGGCGTACTTTAAGGATGAATCTTTAGCCTTTCCAGCTGCAGAAGGACTCAGTCTCTCTCAGACTGAGACACCCTTCCTTTTTTATTTACGAGGGCATCTTTATTATTCTCCAATTTACACTTTTAGCAAGTCGATATCCATATCCCCAAAACATCCTAAGCTTCCAAAAGGACAATGGCAAATGCAGATTCTCAATTTACAAATATCACAGTGTGCCGGATTTTTCCCAGCTAAGTTTTGCATAGGCTTTGCACCCTTGGGACTCTCTCAGACAAGACTGACTTTGAGGGCAACAAGGAAAACAAAAGGTGGATCAAGGCTAGGTGCTCTGGAGCCAGACTAGGTGTAGCTCAGTGGGAATTCTCCCATCAAGGAATGCTTGGTATGGTGTGGCACACATACATGTAATCCCAGTACTCAGAAGTTGGAAGCTGAGGGATCATGAGTTCTAGACCATCCTGGGTTATCTTAAAAGTCAAAAATAAGTGCTAACGAGACAGTTCCCCAGTTAGCGACATTTGCTGCTCTTGTAGAGGACATGAGTTTGGTTCCCAGCACCCACCCTGGGCACTAACAACTACCAGTAACTCCAGTTCCAAGAGATCAGTGCCCTCTGCTGGCCTCCACTGTAATCCGCATACATGTGCACATACACATAAAGTCTTTAAAAAAAAAAAATGGGCTATGAATGCAGTGCAGTTGATGGAGTGAGTGCCTGCCATGAACAGGGACCCTGAGTTCAGTTCCCAGCACTGTATAAAACCAAGTGTGTGATGTTGCATACCTGTGATCCCAGCACTGAGGAGACGGAGTCAGGAAGGAGACATTTAAGGTTATTCGTCTCAGCTAGATAGTACAAGACTAACCTAGAATACTTAAGACCTTGTATTATTTTTAATACAGCACTCTAATTAATTCTTTGAGAATTGTATACAGTGAACTTTGATCCTACCCCCTCAGTCTACCCCTAACTCCTCCCAGATTCACTCTTACCTCACCACCTCCAAGAACTTGTCTTTGAAAAAAATAAAAAAGATCAAGCTTGGCATTTGGGGGCTTTTTGTTGGTAATAGTAGTGGGTTTTGAATATCTGTTTGCCTAAATGTTTGTTTTTAGACTTCACTGGAACTGAATTAAGATCTTAGAAACTTCTTTAACATGGAATGGAATATTATCATCAAGATAGAATTTTCCAAGTGTAATTTTAAGAGACTTACAGTAAGATGATTTCCTGTGTCACGGAGCTAAGTACCAAAGCTCTGGTACAGCTGGTTAGTGTGTGGAGATGAATGCCTAGGGCCTCTCCTCACCCCTGCCTTCTTGCTGTAAGCACATAAACCAGGGAGAGGTGCTTTGTGTCTGAGTACCCTGCTGCCATCTGCTGGACACTTGTGACAGTGACTAAGCAGTACACAGCTTACGTGGAGTAGCTGGTGCCTGTCCCTCCTCCTTGTGTGATTCAAGGGCAGGTGATCCTGTGCCCATCCAGAGGTAGGTGTGGTACAGTCTCAGTGAGTAACTGTCAACCTGTCTCCTTGCTTGTGATCATCCTGGTGGCGGGGGATGCAGCTGTCAGGAAGGACACAGGGAAGTTCTCTTCTTTGAGAGATGGTCTGTTGAAGCATGGCAGCTGAGACAATCGTAGCCTTTGTTTTTATTCCATTTGATGTTGGGAATGGAACCCAGGGCCTCTGGTATTCTGTAGGTAGGCAAGTACGCTCCCACAGAGCCACACCCTCCCCCATTGCCGCCAATTTGAGGACCAGAGTTCTGCTGTACCCCTGGTACCTGTTGTGTTTGTGCACTTCATGCTTGAGACAAAAAACACATTACATTTTCAGTTTGTTTTGTTATGTACTGTGTGTGTGCACATGCATGTGCTTGCCATGGCACATGTGTGGAGTTCAGAGGGTAACTTGCAGGTGTTGAGTGTCTTCTACCACCATGTGGGGTCCAGTGATTTAACTATGGTCATCAGGCCTGGATGGGTTTTTATGTACCATGTGCATGCAGGGTCCTGCAGAGGCCACAAGTGTCACTGCCCTGTAATTGAAATAATGGGGTTATACACCACCTGATGAAGGTGCCCCGAACCAAACCAAGGTCCTCTGAAAAGGAGTAAGCACTCTTAACTGCTCCAGCCCCTTGCGGAAAGTAGTTTTCACTGCTCAGCCCGCATGTTACCACTGGCTTCTGAGGTCGCTACATCAAAGCAAAGGGCACACTGTTTTCAGGCTGCTTTCAGAAATTGTTTTCTCTATGCTACAAATGCAGCAGCTGTGCATTTGGAAGCCAGGCCACCATATGTCACAAGTAGCTTTACACGTTTGCTATGACAGAGCTCAAAGTCTGTCAAGAAGAGCATCTATAGGAAGCCTCGGTGGGTCATGCTTGTGATTTCAGAATTCTAGAGGCAGAGGCAGGAGGATGACTGTGAGTTTGAGGTCAGTCTGTGCTATATAACGGAATTCTACTATTAGCCTGTACCATAATAAAAGGCCCTACCCAAGTAGTAACAACAAAAACCTATGGGGAACAAAAATTTTCGTTTTCCAAGATTTTCTCCAAAAGACAAACTGTTAGTTTGACTTTTATAATGTGAAGAGCAGCTATTACAGCCTCATCACTTTCTTCCCTATTTCGCTGTTCTCAGGGTGGGCTAAAGGTCCGTTGATAATAACTAACTAACCGCTATCCATGTTGCAGGGCTGAAATTCAGTTTTTAAAATTTGATTGTGTGTTTTTTGTTTTTTGTTTTGTTTTTTAACTTATTTTATGTGTGCGAGTGTTTTGCCTGTATATAGGCATATGCACCATGTGTGGTGCCCAGTGCCTACAGAAGTCCCATCTCCTGGAACTAGCGTTCTGAACAGTTGTAAGCCATCATGTGGGTGCTGGGAATCATACGCAGGTCCTCAGCAAGAACACGTGCTCCTAACTGCTAAGCCATCTCTCCAGTCCCTAGTTCAATTAAGTTTAATGAAGCCTGGGTCAAATGAAATGAAAGAATCTGTGAGGAGGCTGGAGAGAGGACTTGAGAGCACTGGCTGCTCTTGCACAGGACCTGGGCTCTCTTCCCAGCACCCACATGGTGGCTCACCACCCTCTGTGACTCCACTTCTAGGAGATCTGATGTCTTCTCTGGCTTCCTCAGGCACAAGGCACACATGTGGTACAGAGATACATATTGCAGACAAAACATACACACACATAATAATAAATCCTTTTTCAAAAATAATAGGTGATGATGGTATCTGAGAAGCCTAGAAACTCTTTGAGACCCAATAGAGTATTGGAAAGCAAACAAATAAAAATCTATAAATTCATAATATGAGTAATTACACATACTCTAAGGAAAGAAACTATATTTGGTTTTGGTATGTTGGTAGGAGTCAATTCATCACTGTCAAAATTGATAAATGAAAGAAGGGAAGCAGCACTAGCCCTCTTATTCCTGCACGAACACCATTTCAGGGTAACTAGGTGGAAGGAGGCCTTTGTTATAGAATAATGTGAGCTAATGAATGTAAAATGACTATTAGAATTTGAGGGCTGGAGAGATGGCTCAGAGGCTAAGAGCACCGGCTGCTCTTGCAGAGGTCCTGAGTTCAATTCCCAGCAACCACATGGTGGCTCATAGCCATCTATAATGAAATCTGATGCCCCCTTCTAGCATTCAGGAATACATGCAGACAGAACACTGTATACATAATAAATAAATCTTTAATTAAAAAAAAAAAAAGGCCAGGTGGTGGTGGCACACGCCTTTAATCCCAGCACTCCGGAGGCAGAGGCTGGTGGATCTTTGTGAGTTCAAGGCCAGCCTGGTCTACGGAATGTGATCCAGGAAAGGCACAAAGTTACACAGAGAAACCCTGTCTCCAAAAAACAAAAACTATATATATATTTTACTGTTCTGCAATCCAATGAATAGATCTTGAAAATGACTATCAGTGGCCACTGAAGTCATTAGGTGAGATACTGAGGAGGGAGGGGCTAGAGAGGTGGCTTAGAGGTTGAGAAAACTCTGCTCTTGCAGAGGATCAATGTTCGATTCCTAGCAGGCACATGGCATCTCCCAACCATATGTATCTCCACTTCCAGAGAACCCAGCACCCTTTTCTGGCACCAGGCACACATGTGGTGCAAAGACATACATGCCGGCAAAACACCCACATAAAAATAATCTTTAAAAGCAGGTTGTGTGGACATCACCCATCTGGTGGTGTGCTGCAGGAAGTACACAGCCACCCTGATCTTGCCATAAGCTCTGAACATGAATCTAATAAAGACCTCAATTCTACTGTTTTACAAAAATGAAGGCAATAAAAGAAGTTAAATGAAAACACAGATAGGCTAGATCAAATCTAGTTTAAGAAATTCTGCTGGGCAATGATGGCATACTCCTTTAATTCCAGTATCTGGGAGGCAGAGCAGGAGGCTCTCTTGAGAGTTTGAGGCCAGTCTGGTCTACAGAGAGTGTTCCAGGACAGCCAGGGTTATTACACTGAGAAAACCTGTCTCAAAAAACCAAAGGAAAGGACAAAGGAGAGAAAAGGAAAGGAAGGGGAGGGGAGGGGAGAGGAGGGGAAGAAGGGAAGGGAGAAGAGAAAGGAAAGGGGGAGGGGAGGGAGAGGGAGGAAAAGAATTCTGTACTAATTGATGGAGCTTCTTCTCTCCCCCTCTTTTCTCCTCTCTTCCCTTTAACATGCTCTTAGTACATATCCACTCTGTCCTTACCCTTGTGATCCTCCTGCCTCAGCATTTCAAGTGCTGGATTACATTTCACCTGACCCAACATAGATTCCTTTTAATGAATGGTGAAACAAACAATCCATAAAGAAAGGGGGTGGGTGGGTGTGGAGGTTTGGGGGTTGTCTGTCCACAGGTATCCTAAACTTCTGGTCTGCCATTAAGTCCTTTGTGCTCTTATCAGGAAAAACATAATTCTGCCAGGTGGGCAAGGTGAACCTGGGTCAACTATTTGAAAAGAGTTAACTGAAGTGTTTATCTAATTTTTCTTTTATCAATAAAAGCTTGGGAGTCAGATATGGGATAAAAACCTGAATGATCAGAGAAGCGGTGAAGAAGCAACCACTGATGTCCTCTCTGTCCTCCCTTGATCCAAAAGGGCCGAGACTCTTTCTGAGCCCCTCCCTACTACTTCCTGTGTCTCTATATGTCCTCAGTCCTCCAAAACCTCTATGGCTGGTTCTGGTTAGCTAGTAGCTAGTTCTGCCCTCTGATTCAAGATAAACTTGATTGGCATTCTTGGGACTGTCAGGGTACAATCAAAATATCCCACAAGAAAGACTGCTGTACTTAAAATAATTCCAGTAATATGTAATATTTTTGCTGTGTAAATAAATCCCCTATCTGACGGAACAGCCAGACTTTAGTCTTCTTTGTGTAAATTGTTCGAAATGTAACGTGGAGCCAGGACCTGGAAGAGATTTAAGGATGACAGTGTTTGTGGAATGCATAAGCCTAAAGTGTATATAATTTAGTGAAATCTGTTGAACACCCAGCTCCTCCTTGGGCGTTAGTCCAGCCAACAAGCACCGTGAAAGAGATTTTCCTTAATTAATCTCTAAGTGTGTGGAGTGATTTCTCACTAGGAAGTTATTGCAGGCAAAGGTAGGTACACTCAATTGGTATAACAGAAATTATATTTTGTTATGCTGAGGGTCTTCACACAAGGTTTGCACTCCAGGTTCCTGTGATCCTAAGCCTATCTCCCCAAGGCTGCATGTCTTAGCAGGAGGTCAGGTCCAGTCTCTAATAGTAGTCTCCAGTTGAAGGGTCAGGATCCTGGGGGACAGTCTTCAGCAGCAGGACAGATCAGGTGGCATCTCTCCAGTCTTCAGCAGTCCTGAAGAGTATCAAGTGGGTGTCAGGGTTTCTGCTTACAAAGTTGTATGCCTGGTTACCTTGAGTAAGCGGTGTCACTGGGTTCTGGTTATTAGGTACAGCATTGAGTGTAGTGGGGATCCTGACGAGGCTATTTCTGTGTCCAAAAGTCATTTTTAAAATATGTTCATTACAGAAGGCTTTCTATTTTATCAGGGACCTTTCTCCCCTTATTTTGATTTATGCTCTAGACTAGAGCTTCTCAACCTTCCTAATGGTAAGACCCTTAATACAGTTCCTCATGGTGTGGTGACCCCCAACCATAAAGTTACTTTCATTGCTGCTCCATAGCTGTAATTTTGCTATTGTTATGAACTGTAATGTAAAAATCTGTGTTTTCAGATGGTCTTAGGTGACCCCTGTGAAGGGGTTGTGACCACAGATTAAAACTGCTGTTCTAGACAGATCGCTAGAGAGAGCATAGGACCTTTGTGAAGCTCCTGAATCAGTACTCAGCTGAGCCATTCCCAGGCTCAGGACTCAAACTGTGGAAACTGTCTGTCTTTTTTAGCCACTCATTTCCAGGGTAATTTGTTGTTTGGTAGTAGGTATTAAATGCAATAGGTGAATAATGTATCAGTCATCTTTCTGTTACTAGAACAAAATATCTGGGCTGGTTTGAATGAGATTGGCCCCCACAGACTCATGTATTTGAATACTTGGTACCCAGTTAGTGGAACTGTTTGGGAAGGATTTGGAGGTGTGGTCTTGTTGAAAGAGGTGTCACTGGGGGTAGACTTTGAGGTTTCAAGGGCCCAAGCCAGGCCTGGAGGGGTCCCTGCAAGGTTTACAGCAAGTAGGGAAATGATCTGCAAAGAGACAAGAATGAAACTCAGTCTAGACCAATTTTTAGATACCGGTGCTGGGCCATAGCTTCTAGAGTCTGATACCAGATCATTTACGTTAGCCATAGTTAAGCACAGCCCAATTTTGAAAAAAAAAAAAAATTTTTCTGATAACTTATTTCCAAGTGCACAACAAATTTAAGACATCTTTACATTGAGACTTTTTTTTTTTTTTTTTTTTTTTTTTGAGACAGGGTTTCTCTGTGACAGTCCTGGCTGTCCTGGAACTCGCTCTATAGATCAGGCTGGCCTCGAACTCAGAGACCCACCTGCCTCCGCCTCTCCAGTGTTGGGATCAAAGGGATGTGCAGCCACCACCACCCGACCTACATTAAGATTCTTTACAAAGTACATCTGGCTTCTTTCACAAGAATCATTACTGTTGACTCAGAGATAGTACCCAAGATTTAGGGTCTAGTGAGATTAACTGAGGTAAACATAATGCCTGTGGGAGTCAGGATTGGCCTGGCCCTAAGATAACATAGAAGTCTCTTAGGCTGTTGTAAATTACAAGTGACATTACTCATAAGGATGGGTTTTATGGCCTAGAAGTAATGCTCAAGGTTTTAGGGGGAAAGGGTCTGGAAAATATGGGCAGAGCCTGGCTCATCAGACAGCAAAGGATCATCAAGCTGTAAAGCACACCATTCCCAGCATTCCAGGAGGGGCAGGTTAAACATCTTCTTCCTTTGAAGGATGCCTGGGAGTTTAACTTCCCTGGCTTCTCCAGGGCTTATCTGTGTGCACTTCTTGCCCTCCCCAAGGCCCCTGTCTTACCCTCTCCGCCTACAACTTGAAGATCATATGTGTGCTCTCAGCTGCTGCTCCACTGCCTGCCTGTCACCGTGCTCCCCGCCTGTCACCGTGCTCCCCACCACGACGATAATGGACTGACCCTCGGGAACTCTAAGTGAGCCCCCGATTAAATGCTTTCTTCTATACATTGCCTTGGTCTTGGTGTCTCCTCACAGCAGTAGAACAGCGACAGACAACACCTAAGATAAATAACTCACAAATTCTTGTAACAAGAAGTTATCTGGCTCACAGTTTCAGAGGGTTTATATGGTGATATTTTATTTGTGCTGAAATGTGATTTTATTTATATGTTAATAAATAAAGTTGCCTGGGGGTTCAGAGCTAATAGTAAGCCATAGCAGAAGCCAGGTGATGGTGGAGCATGCCTTTAATCCAATCACATGGCAGGCAGAGTCTGTGTGTTCAAGGACATAGCCAGTTTAGAGACACACGCCTTTAACCTCAATACCAACCATAGAGACCTGGAGGTCTGTATAGACAGGCAGTGACGAGGAGGTCATGTGGTTGGGTTTACAACCAATAAGAAGGCAGAACAGAAAGTCAATAAAAAGACAGACCCACAGGAAGTAGGTCTCTTTCTCAGGGAAGGACAGCAGCGGGTGCTAAGAAGGCGGTTTTAGTCTCAGCTCTTAGCTACTGCTCTGACCTCTTGGGCTTTTAACTCTGCATTTGGCTCTGTGTTTCTTATTTAATAAGACCGTTCATCTCCAGGTTTAGTCCGTGGCCAGTCGGTGCCACCCCTGCTCTGACCCGTGGTCAGGCTTACCACATAGCAGCTAGTGCACACAGAAGCAAACGGCTTACCTCCGGACCTCGAGGTAAAAGAGGGGAAGAGGAGAGGAGGCTTCTCGTTAAGGACAGACTCTGGATGGTTGATGAGACATCCGTCACTTCCCAACAGCACATTTAAACCCAGGCTTTAATTCGGCTGGACACAAGCTACAGTAGTGTGAGAGGAACGAACCTCAACTGAGAAAATGTCTCCAAAAGGTGGGGCTGTAGGCAGGCCTGCCGGGCATTTTCTTGATTAGTGATTGATATGAGAGGCCCAGAACATTGAGGGTGGTTCCACCTGGCCTGGTGGTCCTGGGTTCTGTGAGAAAGCAAGCTGAGCAAGCCAGTAAGCAGGACCACTCCATGGCCTCTGCATCGGCTCCTGCTCCAGGTTCCTGCCCTGTTTGAGTTCCTGCCCTGACTTCCCCCCTCACTGGACTGTGACTCAGGATAAACCTGAGCCAAATAAACCATTTCCTTTCCTCTCCAAGTTGTTTCATTACAGCAGTATCAACCCTAAGACACCGGAGTACAGCAATAACTGTTGTGTAGAAAATGTCTTATCTGGTCGTCTTCAGCTAGATTTTCACTGAAGACCAAAATACATTAAACTGCAGGTTCTGTCCTATCACTGAGTTGTGAAATCAGTTGTTTGTGGAAAAAGTCACGGGAAATGAACTCTGGGCCTTGTACATTATAAACACATGCTCAATCACTATACTATACCCTTTGTGCCAATGAAATCAATTTAGGGAGCGTAGTCAACATTAAGTAAAAGTTAAAGGGGGCTGGAGAGATGGCTCAGTGGTTAAGAGCATTGACTGCTTCCAGAGGACCTGGGTTCACACCCACATGGCAACTTCCAATTGCCTGTAACTCCACCTCCAGGAGACCGACATTCTCACACAGACATACATGCAGGCAAAATACCAACAATGCACATAAAATTAAAATAAATTTAAAAAAGAAAAGTTAGAATAAGACCAGAGCTAACTTTTGTTTCATGAAACTCGTTTTCATTTATGTACTTACACATATGTATTGAGTCTTATGGTAATTTTTTTTTCATACTGCCTCATACATTGGGTTCTCAAATTTATCTCTGTTAATGGAACAGGTAAAAGTTGAAAGCCATTGTTCCACTCCCCCCACCCCAACTTTTTTATTCCTAAGAGGGTATCAATATATAGATCAGGCTGACATTGAACTCAGTCTTCTTGCCCAGGTCTCCAAAGTGCTGAGAGTTACTGGTGTTCACCCCTCACCAGGTCAGGTTCTGCACCTGTAAGCAGTGTGGTGCCAGGTGCCTGGGGTCCTGGGTTTCCAGAAGCGAAGGCAAGATTAGCCTGGGCTACATAAGACCCTGTCTCAAAAACAAGCTACCTGAGATGGTAGCTGGATACTGAAAGTCAACGTGGAATCCAGTTTATTCATTTTCTTTTTTTTTTTTTTTGGTTTTTCGAGACAGGGTTTCTCTGTGTAGCTTTGCGCCTTTCCTGGGACTCACTTGGTAGCCCAGGCTGGCCTTGAACTCACAGAGATCCACCTGGCTCTGCCTCCCGAGTGCTCAGTTTATTCATTTTCAAACCTGGCTCACATCTGTGTGTTTACTGGGACGCTCAGAGAAGGCTCCTGGGCAGAGCCAAGCCCGGGACTCCTCAGAGGGGGACCTTTGTGGGCGGGGCCTCTTGTGGGCGGGACCTTGTGGGCGGGCTTTGCGTGAACCTGGGCCTACCTAGGGCGGGGACATCTTGGGGCGGAGCCAGCGGGGGGCGGGGTCGCGGAGGGGAGGGGTGGCGGGAGGCGTGCTGCGCCGTTGCCGGGAGAACTGTTGACAACAAAAGACGTGCGCGCGGCGGGGCGGAGAAAGGCCGCTCTGTGAGGCGGGGGCCTGCGAAGACCTGGGCTGTCCCGAGCCGGACGGTGTGCGGCGGGCCCGACGGGCGCGAAGCTGGCGGCGCCGGCCTGCGGCTGTCCCGCTGAAGATCGCGAACACGGCGGGCGAGCGGCGGACGGAGCGGGGTCCTGAGGTAGCCGCGGGGCCAGGGCGCGGGCCGGAGGGCGGCGGGGCGCGCGCGGCTGCGGCGTGAGGTGGGCGCCGCGGTGTGCCCTGCCCTCGCGAGGGAAGCCTCGGTGCGGCGCCGCCGGTGTCCGCCACCGGCCCGGGGCTGCTCCCCGCTCACGCTCAGGCTCCTTTATGCCGTCGTGAGATGCTGCGAGCTTCGTCACCTGCTGGAACCCGCAGTCCACAACTTCTGCACTCCCGCCACGTCCGGAGAAGCCGGTATTGGAAGACCCTATTCCTGGCAAATGACAAGGCACGAGGCCCAGTACTTACCTTGCACAGTTCAAAAATCCAGTGGGTGTCCCTAAATAGTACCAGCCAATTAGATTTCCCTGCTGTTTGTCTTTTAATAGGTTTCCGAGGACCAAACTGAAGCTGAAAAATAACTGTTGCATACAAGCTTTAAAAAACTTGACTGAATATTGTTTATGAGCCATATATTTATGTATCATTTTTCTTATGATTGCAGTAAGTGATTGCAACAGCATATGGCTACACTGCTTATGTCAACATTGCCATCACAAAAACCAGTGAGGTGAAAATACTCCAACTACAGTTTGTATTTCGTTCATTTGTTTTTGTTTTTTCGAGACAGGATTGCTTTGTGTATCTCTGGCTGTCCTGGAATTCACTCTCTAGACCAGGCTGGCCTCTAACTTGGAGATTCTTCTGCCACTGCCTCCCGAGTGCAGGGATTAAAGGAGTGGGCCACCACTGCACAGTTGAAAAATACAATTGGTATTTTTTTAAATTAGCAGTTTCATCGAAAGAAGTTGGGTTAAGCTTAACATAGACTATAACCGTGTGTGTGTGTGTGTGTGTGTGTGTGTGTGTGTGTGTGTGTGTGTGAATGTGAGCATATGGAGGTCAGAGGACAACTTAAAATTGTCAGTTCTTTACCTCTGCTATGTGGGTTCCAGAGATGGAGTTCAGGTTGTCAGGCATGTGGCCACAACTGCCTTTGCGGCTGAGCCATTGCGCCGGCCCAGACCTTGGCTTTTCCTTACCGAGATGACCTATTTTTTAAAAAAGTGATCTAATCTGTATGATGGCTGTTGGAAGAACCATCAAAGACTGCATCCCTGAATTTCTTAGAGTGCTTTAGAATATAAGTGTTTACCATACATAGGAGTGTTGCTTTTTTGTTGTTGATTTGATTAGAATTATTGATTAGAATTACTGCCAAGCTATGTGTTATCCACCGCACCCCACCCACCCCACTAAAGATAGTTGTTGACTCTGGGATGTTGAAGCTCAAGGGACCTGAGTTTTTAGTAGTGTCACACACAAGGTTTCTGTTGTGATCCTCTGGGGCATTCATTTTTACTGTTGCTCAGCTTTGTTTTTAAGGCCTGGAGAACATTGATTTCATGGCTAACATTTCCGTAACTGTTAGCTGTTGTAGCTCACAGCTCTAATGCCAGTGCTGGGGAGGAGGGGGCAGCAGGACTGCCTTGAGTTCCAAACCAGCCTTGGCCACAGAGGGGGACCTGTGTAAAACCAAAATGAGTATTTCCACACCAAGTAGTCCACAAGATGCCATTGTTGTCCAGTGGTCTTCTAGGCTGGTGATAATCTTAAGACCCACTCTTACAAAGAATATGCCCCTTTCCAGACTGGCTACTTTTCCTCATGCTCCCAAAACAAGCGCTCTGGAAACCAAAAGAGATGTCCAAACAAAACAGGATCCAAACAGCCAATTCAGAATAAACCAGCGCACCACTGTCCAAACCAAGGGGGGCTGAGCCCCAGAAAGAACTCACTGACACACATGTGAGGAGGCACTGCCTGAACATTAAGCATAAGAAGTACCGAGGGCCAGACGGGGGGGGGGGGGGGGGGGGGGGGGGGGGGGGGGGGGCTCCTCCTCTGAAAGCGGATCGTTCTTGGGCCCCCATATTAAGGCATCAGAAACTGTTATAAAAAATTGGCACTTCAAAAAGGAATAAGAAATAGTTTATTCTAGGGCTAAATATGTGTGACCATGGTGCAGTCCCAGCATCTGGGCATGCCTGTAGAAGATTATCATGTTAGTTGATGTAGGAAGACTCGTGTGTGTGTGTGTGTGTGTGTGTGTGTGTGTGTGTGTGTGTGTACACATGATGATCAGAGGACATCTGTGAAAGCCTGTTCTTTCCCATGTGGGTTCAGGGATCAAACTCAGGTTGTCAGGCTTGGTGGCAAGTACCTTTACAAACTGAAACATTTTGCTGTCCTGGGAGATCCATCTTAAATTTGGGAAGGACTGTTTCCTGGGAAGGGAACACTGGCCTATATAAAATGTAGAAGGCAAGCCGAGCACTAGCATGCATTAATTGCTCTTTTCGGGCTGTGGCTATAACGTGATCAGTTTCTTCAAGCTGCTGTCTAGGCTTCCCTGCCATGAATGACTGCACCTTTAAGTTACTGTCAATGGGATGTTGAAATCACAGCACAGGAAAAGGAACTAGACAGTGTTTAGAGTTAGGAAGACGTTTTCCTATTTGTTAGGATTTTTCAAAGTTAAATTCATTGTGTGTGTTGGGGTTGTGGAGTGAGTCATGAACATGAGTGGAAGTCAGAGGACAACTTAGTGGAGTTGTTTTCTCTTTCTGCCTTTCCATGTGTCTCAAGGCTTGTGTGGCAAGTGCTCACCTGCTGAGCTATCACTATAGCCTATAGTTTGGATTGCTTTTGAACTAATTATTTTAATTATTCTGATACAGAAACTCTTAAAACTGCTTTCATGGTTTAATTCTGATGTTTGTGAGATGAAATGCCATTTATCAATACCTTCAAATATAATACAAATAATTTATAAAATTTATTTACTTACTTTGGTTTTTGGAGACAGGGTTTCTCTGTGTGGCCCTGACTGTCTTGGAACTCACTCTGTAGACCAGGTTGGGCTTGAACTTGGAGATCTGCCTGCCTCTGCCTCCCAAGTACTGGTGGTTTGTCACCACCGCTGGGCTAAAATTGATCTATCTATCTATCTATCTATCTATCTATCTATCTATCTATCTATCTATATGTATGTATGTATATATGTGTGCCTGCATGTTTATGTGTAGGCAGTTGTGAGTTGCCTCATGTATGTGCTGGGAACTGAATCAGGTCTCTGGAAGAGCAGTAAGTGCTCTTAACCACTGAACCATTTCACTGCCTTCCCAAATATTTGCTGTTAACATTTTTAGAACTCCTCAGTTATTTTTTTTCCTGAATTTTCTTTTTTTTTTTTTTTTTTTTGGTTTTTTCGAGACAGGGTTTCTCTGCGTAGCTTTGCGCCTTTCCTGGAGCTCACTTGGTAGCCCAGGCTAGCCTCGAACTCACAGAGATCCGCCTGGCTCTGCCTCCCGAGTGCTGGGATTAAAGGCGTGCGCCACCACCGCCCAGCTTTTCCTGAATTTTCTAATTCTGTTAGACATTATTCACTATTTATATTAGTGAACTAGAAAACATTACCACTGTATAAATATACAATAGAATCCTTTATATTTACTCCTTAACTTTATAATTAACCAATTCAGTGTCCCAAGTCCCCTCAACTATTTTGAAGCAAACCTAAATGCTGAATTGTTTCATTATTAAATTAAGCACTTTACAAGACAGATCAACTCTTTGTAATTTAATTTGTACTGGTAAAGAATCCGTTCTAAAGGATTTTGCTTTAAAATGTGTGGTATTATTTGTGTAATGGAGCCAGTAATTAAGTTATATCTTTTATTTTAATATACAGGAGTCCTGATCTTACATAAAATGGATGTTTCTCACACTGTTACTGAACATTAAGTAGGTAATCTATTCAGTAAAATCCAAGCTGCAATGGAAGAAATACCAGTAAAAGTCGCTGTAAGAATCAGACCTCTGCTTTGCAAAGAAGTTCTTCATAATCATCAAGTTTGTGTGAGGGATATTCCAAACACCCAGCAGATTATCATTGGGAGAGATAGAGTTTTTACTTTTGACTTTGTTTTTGGCAAAAGTTCCACTCAAGATGAAGTTTATAATATATGCATAAAGCCCCTGGTGTTATCACTCATTGAGGGCTATAACGCAACGGTTTTTGCATATGGACAAACTGGATCTGGGAAGACATACACCATTGGAGGAGGCCATGTTGGTAAGATTTTCAGACTCTGACTTAGCATTTTATAGCATGTATGAAGACTTGGTTTCTTTTTGTGACTGAGCACTGTTTTATTGGGTGTGTTTTATTTGGCTTTGCCCTGCTGATAAGCCGAGGCTTGTCTCCTGTTCTGGATGCTGCAAACACTGGTGTACAGCTGCCTGTTTGAGTCCTTCATAGACCTTAACATTTTAATTTGTTTGGTTTCTATGGTACTGAGATAGAGCTAGGCTGCTGTGCTTGCTAGCTAAGCACCGTGCTGCTGAGCTGCATCCATTGCCTCCTTTTTACTTTTTTGTTTCAAGGGAAAGTGTCATTCAGTTGCCCATGCTGGCCTTAAACTCACTCTGTAGTGCAAGTAGTCCTTGAAAGTATGATCCCCCTGCTTCAGCCCTCACCAGAGTGGGGTTTGCATGTGGCACTGGGCCCTACCCTGCCATAGCCTTGTAAAATAATTGTTGAGGTTAACATACAGAGTCCCAGGTTTCCTCAGGCGTCTTTGTGTGCATATGTCACTATATTTTCTTCTCCGTCATTGGCCCCTCGCTACCCTCTCTCGTGCCCGATTCTCCAGCGGATCCCTTTCTTCCTTCAGCTAGTTCTCCTTTCTGCCTCTTGTTGCATGTTCCTTTACATTATTTCCCCACTCCTGTTAGATCTCTTCCTTCTCATGAGCCCCTTTCTAGTTTTGTGACCACACATTTGTGCATATATATGCATATATATGATTCCTGCAAGCATCATGGTTTCATTTTTTATGGCTGTATAAATTCCATTTTGTGTATGTACCACATTTATCTGTCGATGGACATCTAGGCTGGTCATACTATCTGTCTTCTATACATATGTGATGTGTCTTTTTTTAAAAAAAAGATTTATTTATTCTAAGTATGAGTGCTCTATCTGCATGTACAACTTTATGCCAGAAGAGAGCATCAGATCCTCCGTGTGGTTGCTGGGAACTGAACTCAGGCAGGACTTCTGTTAGGGTAGCCAGTGCTTTTAACCACTGAGCCATCTCTCCAGCCCACTGTGTGTCTTCTATACATATGTGATACCGTATGTATAGAAGACACATGTGTCTTTGTAAAATCTAGACCCACAAATAAGAGAAACCACATGATACTTGTCTTCTTCAAGATGATGATAATATGAATGTCTCCAATTGCATCTATTAAAATGACATAACTTCACTATTCTCTATTGCTGAAAAAAATGCCACAATGTATATAAACCACATTCTTTATCCATTCTGCTATTAATGGATACCTGGATTGCTTCTACTTGGCTGTTGTGATTAACACTGCAGTGAACATCCACATGCAAGTGTCTCTGGAGTGTGTGAACTCAGAATCTTTTGGTTAAATACACAGAGGTGGTATAGCTGGGTCATATGGTAGGTCTGCTTTGTTTTCTGAGGACATTTCATTTTTCTGATTTTCACAGTGGTTAGACTAGTTTGCACCCCACCAGCAATGTGTGTTATCTGCATCTTTGCCAGCGTTTGTTGTTTCCATGATGACTGCCGCCCCAACAGAGTCTTCTTTTAAGAACTGTCTGTTCCATTAATTAGTTCATTTATTGATGGGATAATTTTTGGAATTTAATTTTTGAAGTTGTGTATTCTGGATATCAATACGGGTGTGTTGTGTAGTTGAGGAAGATATTTTCTAATCCTGCACTCTGTTTACTCAAGTGATTGTTCCCTTTGCTGTATGATACACATTTTAATTTTATGTAGTTTGTCAGTTTGGGGGATAATTTTCTGTGCCATTATAGTTCTTTACAGAAAAGCTATCTTTTAATTTTTTTTATTTATTATTGGGGGTGCATGCCATGGCATATGAATGGAGGTCAGAGGACAACCTTCAGGAATCAGGGTTTTATTTTGTTGTTTGTTCAGTTTTTGTTTTTAGATCCAGTTTCTAACCCAAGCTGGCTTGAACTCAACGTGTAGTCATCCTTTGGCCTCCACCTCCTGGGTGCTGAGGTTACAGATACACACCACTGTGCCTGATTTATGTAGTGCTGGAGCTCAAACCCAGCACTTCCTGCACACTAGGCAAACACTCCACCACATGAGCTACAGTCCCCAGCTCCTTGAAATTGATTTTCAAATTAATTTACATCAAGGCCTGAAACTGTCATCTGTGACTATGTTCATTTTCCTCCCGCATTCTTCCCTTTTTTAAAAAATTGTTTATATTTTATGTATAAGTGCACTGCCTGTATACCTGCACAACAGAAGAAGGCATCAGGTCCTATTATAGATGGTTGTGAGCCACCTTGTGGTTTCTGGGAATTGAACTCAGGACCTCTAGAAGAACAGCCAGTGTTCTTAACTGCTGAGCCATCTCTCCATCCCCCACCCCCATTCTTAAACTCAATCTATTCAGACTTCTACAGTCATTGAGATTGCACCTGTTGAGATCACTCTGATAAATCTAGTGGTCAGTTCATTTCTTACCTTACTGGACCCATTAGCACATTCTCCACTTGGTTTCCAGGTGACCGACCACATTCTTGATTTTTCTCCTACTCTACTAGTCCCTTCAGAGGTGCTCTGGCATGTGAACTAACAATTACAATGCTCAAGCTCAGTTTTTGCTCCCCCCTACCCCTTTCTCTTTAAAAATCCTTGTCCTTAGTGGTCACAGCCAGCCTCATTACATTACATGCTGTCAGTCTATCCTGATATCATATCAGGACCTGTTATATTTATCTTCCAAACCCCTCAATTACCAGAGTCCTACTCTGAAGTGGTCTCTCCACTCATCTCTGCAAAAGACAGCAGCGAGAATAGTCTGTGTAAAACTTCAGACAGTAATGTTACTCTTCTACCCCTGTGGCTCTGACCTCAGTCAGAATGACTCCAAATGTGCAGTAATCTACAAGGACTTCCATGATCTAGTGTACGCCGCCCCTCTGACCTCACCTTCTGTTCCTCTGTTCTTGCTCCCTGTGCTCTGGCCATGCCAGCCGTGTTTGCAATCACATCAGGTAGTGCCTTCAATATGCGTCCTTCCACACCAAGTTTTTGCTCATGACCTTCGTATTTCAAGTTGCAATTACAGAGTCACACTCCAGCCTCCGTACCTTGCCCTCCAAACACTTCCAGTTTTTGTTTATTTGGACTTATTTATTTATTTACTATTGAGATAGCCTCCTCCTCTGTATTGGCTGTACTCCCAATACTCCTCTCTCAGCACCTCAGTGGAATGTTAGGTGTGTGTACACCACTGCGTGTGGCCAGGGTTTTAATAGACCATAGAGTCTGAAGCTTTCCTTTAGGATCTCACAGCATTAGAGAAGTTTTCCTTTGTTTTGTTGATTGATTGTTCCAGAGCCCTAGACTATTGCATTGTATGTAGTAGATACTAAATGCCTATTTGTTAAATCAATAAATTCTGCATGAGGGATACATGTGAAAATGTTTGCCCTGAATTTTTTGTATAGGTATATGTGCATGGTATGTATACACACACACGTGTATGTTTTCATGCCTGTGTATCACTCTCAACTCTATTCCCTTGAGACATGATCTTTCACTGAATCTGGAGCTAGGCTGGTGACCATCCAACCCCAGTGATCCTTCTGTCTTTGCCCTCTGGAGTTACAGGCATGCTTGTTTTGTGCCTGACTTATTACATGGGTACCTCAGGGACTTGTGCCTGTGCATCAGTGCTCTTTCCTGATGAATCATGCCCCAGCCTCCCCCCAACCCCCCCGCCAAATTTTTTTTTTTTGCTTTTTCGAGACAGGGTTTCTCTGTGTAGCTTTGTGCCTTTCCTGGAACTCACTCTGTAGCCCAGGCTGGCCTCGAACTCATAGAGATCCGCCTGGCTCTGTCTCCTGAGTGCTGGGATTAAAGGCGTGCGCCACCACCGCCTGGCTCCCCCTCCACCCCCAAATTTTATGGTTGTATGGTTTAACCCTAGAAGGCCTTGAACTTGCTATATAGACCAGGCTAGCCTTACATTCATTAATTCAGTTAATTACTATACATTTTGAGACTGTGACTTGCTATGTAACTCTGGCTGGAACTTTGTCTGTAGGCCAGCCAGGCTGTCTCTGCCTCTAGAGTGCTGGGATTAAAGGTGTGAGCTACCATGCCCACCCAGTTTTTAAATTTTCATAATAGAAATGTAACAAAAATATATTAAGCATAAATTTTAGATTGTAGTTTTTCTTATATTTCAAGTTTCAGATATGCTTTCTATTTCTAAATTTTCAGCGTCAGTTGTGGAGGGTCAAAAGGGAATCATTCCTCGGGCTATCCAGGAGATATTCCAAAGCATCTCTGAAAACCCTAGCATTGACTTTAAAATCAAAGTATCATATATAGAAGTGTATAAGGAAGACCTAAGAGATCTTCTAGAGTTGGAGACTTCCATGAAGGACCTTCACATCCGCGAAGATGACAAGGGAAACACAGGTGAAATAGCTCAGTGAAATTATTGAGTGCCTTCAAGTGGCAGCTAGAAAATGTCAATATTACAAGAATTAAAAATACATGCACAATGAATTTGCTGTTACTTTTTATTCATATACTTGCTTTTCCATGCTGGAAGTCATCCAGCTAGGAAAGTGCCACCAGCCTTCTCTTTTCATATTTAAATTTAAAAGATTTGGGGACAGAGTCTCATTATAATTCACCTATGCTGGCCTTGAACTCACGATTTCCCAGACTGGCTTTGAACTTTAATTCTTCTGCCTCAGCCTCATGAGTAGATGGGGGTCACAGGTTTGTGCCACCAGGCATGGCTCCTGTGTTCTTGTAATAATTACAATCAAAATATTGAAACAGAGTATTCTCTCTGTTTGTCTGTCTTTTTCTTGATTTGAGAACTTGAACCCCAGCCTCAAATGCTCTTTGTACATACTCTCCCACTGAGCTATATAACCCCAGCTCCAGAGGTTTTGATTGTCAGTCATTTTAAAGAATTAAGTATGATGTTTGACCAGAAGCAACAATTGGATCTTAATGAATAAAATACGTCTTTTAGAGTTTAAACATAATACTACTTCTTAAAACCGTTCCTCCTGGAGCTTTGCTGAAATTATTTAATGATGCTAGTATGTGAAACATTTGAATCATGCTAGTCTGAAACATTACTGCTTATTTTAAGGGACTATCTTTTGGGGTTGCTTAGCAAAGGCCAGTGGTTGTGTGATTAATTTAATTGTACTGAATTTTGATGAAAACATGGTTTTTAAAACTTTTTGTTTTAAGTGATTGTTGGGGCCAAGGAATGCCAAGTAGAGAGCGTGGATGAAGTAATGAGTCTTCTGGAGGTAGGGAATGCGGCCAGGCACACAAGCACCACCCAGATGAATGAGCACTCCAGTAGATCCCATGCAATTTTTACAATAAGCATTTGCCAAGTTGAGAAAAACACAGAGGCAGCTGAAGATGGAGAGTGGTATTCACATCGGCATATTGTCTCCAAATTCCATTTTGTGGATTTGGCTGGATCAGAAAGAGTGACCAAAACGGGGAACACTGGTGAACGATTCAAAGAGTCCATTCAAATCAACAGTGGGCTGCTTGCTTTAGGAAACGTAATAAGTGCCCTTGGGGACCCACGCAGGAAGAGCTCTCATATTCCATATAGGGATGCTAAAATTACCCGGCTTCTGAAAGATTCCCTGGGAGGCAGTGCCAAGACTGTCATGATCACGTGCGTCAGCCCATCTTCCTCAGATTTTGATGAGTCCTTAAATTCTCTCAAATATGCCAACAGAGCACGGAACATTAGAAACAAACCCACTTTAAATTTTAGCCCTGAGTCAGACCGAATGGATGAGATGGAATTTGAGATTAAGTTGCTTCGAGAAGCTTTGCAGAGCCATCAGGCCAGTATCAGCCAAACTAGCCAGACCCCTTCAGAGGGTGTTCCTGACCAGAATCGGATCCATTCTCTAGAGGAACAGGTATCTCAGCTCCAGGAGGAATGTCTGGGCTACCAGGACTGCATAGAGCAAGCATTCACCTTCCTGGTGGACTTAAAAGATGCTGTCAGGCTAAACCAGAAACAGCAGCACAAGCTACAGGAGTGGTTTAGCAGGACTCAGGAAGTCAGGAAGGCTGTCCTCGCCCCGTTCCCAGGACACCAGGGCATTGGGAACCTGGAAGAAGGACCCCAGCATGTGACAGTTCTCCAGCTGAAGAGAGAACTTAAGAAATACCAGGTACTTAGACATTACTTTATTAGTTAATGTGTGTTTTGAGATGGTGTCTTGCTCTGTAACCCTGGCTGGAACTCAGTATGTAGACCAGCCAGGCTGGCTGGATCTCTTTCTTCCCTTGTTTCTTGTGTTCTGGGATAATAGGAGTGTGTGATCCCACCTGACTAATAGAATGCCCCTCCCTACTCTGGTGGTAATGGAGACTGAACACACAGCCTTGTATATGCTAGCAAAGTACTCTCCTTTCTGAGATACATTGCCAGATCTATTTTATCTTCTTTTAAATAAAGTCTTATTTGATTATCCAGGCTGGTCTTGAACTCAGGAACTGCCCCTGCTTCCTAAGTGCTGGGGTTTTGGGTGTGAACTCTCACACCTGGATCATAGACAGCACTTGCTTAAGTACTCCATTTATTTGGACAAGTAAGTCCTAAAAGTCATTTTGGAATTTCAGAAGTTCTAATTTATTTTTTTTATTTTATTACTGTGTAGATGGTATGTGAGGAATGCAAGCATATATTTGTGGAAGTCAGAGGACAATTTTGGGGGGTGTTTTTCTTTTTTAAGTATTATTTCAAAATTAGCTGAACGTATTGGTAGACTTCTTTAATCCCACCACTGGGGAGGCAGAAGCAACTGGACCTTTATGAGATCTATACCATCCTGGTCTATACGGCAAGTCTAGGCTGGCCAGGGCTGCATAGTGAGATCCTGTCTTTTTTTAAAAAAAAGGAAAGAATTATATAAAAGTCTCACTCGCCTTTCTTCCTTGACATCTCTCCATCTCATTTCCTGTTCTTCTTGAATTTATTCTTTATTAGTTTCTTTTCACTCTCCTGTGATGTGAGCAGAGTACATTTTAAGGTACTGTGTTGTTAAATAGAACCTTTGAACTTCCATAGCAATTTAGAGGATCAGAGAAACATTTTTATTTATTTTTTTAATTTTTATTTATTTATTATTATTATTATTATTATTACTACTATTATTTGGTTTTTCTAGACAGGGTTTCCCTGTGTAGCTTTTACGCCTTTCCTGGAACTCACTTTGGAGACCAGGCTGGCCTCGAACTCACAAAGATCCGCCTGCCTCTGCCTCCCGAGTGCTAGGACTAAAGGCGTGCGCCACCACCGCCCAGCTCAAAGAAACATTTTTAGAAACAAAATTAAGTTATGTTGCACCTAGTTCCCCTTCTTTGGGTGTGTGTGTTTGCAAGCTTAAACCCAGGGCCTTGAACATGTTAGGCACTCACTGTGTCGCTAAGCTACACCCTCAGTCCTTTCTTGATTCTTTTTCTTTGAGACAGTCTGGTACGATAGCCTAGACTTGCCAGAAACTCCCCTAATATTCTAGTCTTTTCTGGAACTTGGAGTAATCTTCTGCCACAGTCTCCCAAGTGTTGGAATTTCAGGTATGAGTCACCATGTCTGGCTTATTGGGTCTGTGGTTCTTTTTGGTTTTTAGACAGGATTTCATATAGCCCAGGTTGGCCTCCAACTTGTTAGCCAAGGATGGCCTTGAACTTCCAGTCTTTCTTCCTCTACCTCAGAGTGCTGAGATTATAGGAGTATGTCAACCACACTTAGTTTTATTCATTGCTGGAAATCAAACTCGAGTTTTATGCATGCTAGGTAATCACTCTACCAATTTAATTATATCCCCAGAGTGCCCACTGTGGTTCTTGAAAGAAGAAAATATTTATCCTTTGAGTCTGGATTATACATTTTTTTTTTTGAGACAGTGTTTCTCTGTGTAGTCCTGGCTGCCTAGAACTTACTCTGTAGACCAGGCTGGCCTCAAACTCACAAAGATGTACCTGCCTTTGCCTCATGAGTGCTGTGATTAAAGGCAAGGTATGTGCCACCATACCTGTCTACATACTTGATTTTTAAACAGTGGGTGTGTGCAGGTATACATACTGTGTGTATATATATTTAGTCCAAAATTACCTCCTTATATTTAAAAAATTAAATTTATTTGTGTATGTGTTTGTGTGTGTGTGTACCACATTGCATATATAGAGGTTAGAGGAAAATTTGCAGGAATCAATTTTCTCCTTCCACCATGTAGGTCCCAGGGTTTGAACTCACATCATCAGGCTTAGTGGCAGGCACCTTTACCCACTGAATCATCTCACTTCCACTTTTTTTTCACTAAAGATTATGTGCAGGAACTAGTAGAGAAAAAGATAAAAATCAGTTCTGCTTTTGTGGAGTTTGCAAGCAAATTCCAATGAGGGGGGCCTTCAGTTGTTCCTTAAGTAACACCAAGACCAACTTCCATGGTATTGCTGTTTGCTTTTTAAAAAATTTTGTGTTTTTTTTTATTTTTCATTATTTTATCCTTTTATGTATATGAACATTTTTGTCTGCATGTATGTATGTGTACCACATGCTTGCCTGATGCCCACAGAGACCAGAAGAGAGCATCAGGTCTCCTGGAACTGGAGTTACAAACAGTTCTGGGCTGCCTGGGTTCTGGATATTGAACCCATGTCCTGTAGAAGAGCAGCCAGTGTTCTTAAACCATTGAGCCATCTCTCTCTAACCCTATTTTTCTTTTTTCCAAGGAAGGATCTCCAGTAGTGTGAGATAGCCTTGGACTCTATATGTAGCTAAGGATGGATCCTCCTGCCTCCATCTCCCAAGTCCTAGGATTACAAGCATGTGCCACCATGCCCACTGTTTTTTATTTGTTTGTTTAAGCTGGAAAACAATTAAAAACAGTCTTTTTAGTTATAGATTTCAGCAAAATACCTCTTTACATGTACTAGGAAGAAGCCATTCCAAGTTGTACATGTGGCACATGCCTGTAGTCCCAGTACTCAGGAGGTTGAAGCAGGAGGATCTAGAGGTGGAAAAGTCTTCTGGGGCTACAAATTGAGCCTTGTCTGAAAATAAACAAAAAAGCTCTTCTTGAACTTTTTAAATTCAGAGTTTGTTTTCACTTTTAAAGTCTGTAACTTCCCCCATAAACCTTTGAAAACATGGACTGTGTGTGGCTTAGTGGTAGAGTACTTGCCTGTAACTTGGAAAGCCCTGGGTTTGATCTCCAGCACTTGGGAACAACTTAGTAGAGCCGTTTACATTTTGGTAAATGTCTTTGATATGTGACTTAGTAGAAGATACTTGTAATTTCTTATGATTTAGCAAGATCTTGTCAAAGTTATAAGGAAAATCTCTTTTTTTTCAGAGCTGAGGACTGAACCCAGGGCCTTGCACTTGCTAGGCAAGCGCTCTACCACTGAGCTAAATCCCCAACCCCAGAAAATATATCTTTATGTAGATTTATAATTGGCAGGGATGAGTATTTCAATAACTTTTGAGATAATTGTGGACATTTTTTGATATTATACCAAAACTTAATAAGTGAAAATTATCTATTGACTTGCAAAGAGTGATTTGAAATTATTTTGTTATATTATGATTTATAAACTAAAACCTACTGGTCTCTATCTTGACCTTTGAGTGAATCTTTTTTCTGCTTATGATTTTAATGATTATACAGTGGTCATTTGGAAAAGAATTTAGTATTACAGATATTCCAAGTGTTTAAACATTTTTATTTTAAATTTCTTAGTGTCACTGGTGCCTCACTAGCAGAGTCTTTAGCAGTTACATGGAGCTGCTACACTCACAGTTGCATAAATGGTTTCTAAAAAAATCTTAATTTTTTTAAATGAAACTTCAAGTTTATATTTTTGTAACAAAAATATATTATAGCACAAATTCTAATTGGTCTTAATAATAAAAACCCAGAGTCAGATATCAGGATGAAAGCTGAAAGATCAGAGAAGCAGAACAGCCAACCATTAGAAATACCTCAGCGTGAAAGGGCTGAGCTCTACCCCACCTGTCACTTCCTCTCTCCTCCTAGCCATATCACTTCCTGTTTCCTTCTCCTAAATGCTGGGATTAAAGATGTGTGCCACCACTGCCTGGCCTCTAGTGGTTTAGCTCCATACCCTGATCTCCAAGCAAACTTTATTTGTTAGAGCACAAAGTATCACCACAATGTAACAGTTACTTTTTGTTACTGTGACAGAATATATACCAAAAGCAACTTTTAAAGGTGAAGTTTTCTTTTGGGTCACAGTTTGAAAGTCTAGTCCATCATGGCAGGACAGGCATGACAGCAGGAACGGGGCTGCTGGCCACATAGAGAAGTGAATGCTGGTGCCATACTCACTTTGGGTTTTTTATTCATTCTGGGATGGGTCTTCCTTCTTCAGCTAAAACATTTTATAATATCCTCATAGACACACCTGCAGTTGTATGTTTCCGTAGTGCTTATAAATTTAGTCTAGTTGACAATGAAGATCACCCATCACAATTCCATCCCTTATCAACTTTTAGTTCATAACATCCCATCCCTGTCTCTAGACCTCATTTTCATCTCATAATACAAAATGCATTTAGTTAATCTCTAAATATCCCCATAGTCTAACAGTCCTAAGACTGCTCTAAAGTCTAAAGGATCTTCTGAGACTCTGATTCCTTAACTTTGGGCCCTATAATGTCAGTGTGCAACAGCACCAAATAAACGTGTGTAATGTAGAAACGGGACATAGCAAGGAAGTGGGGCCGAAGCAGGACGGAAACCCAGCAAGGAAAACACCAAATCTTGGCATCTTCATGTCCAGCATCTGGGGCTTGTGATGTATCACCTGGGCTACAAAGGGCTTAGGTAGCCACATTTCTCTAGCTCTGCTGCTTCAGTACAGATATTCTCTCTCTTAGGCTTGTCCTACTACTTGTCTATAACTTTCCTTAATCGGTGTGTCATGGTCGTGGCATCTCCAATACCCTGGGGTTCCATTACAACTTAGGCATTGCCCTCACAGCTTTACCCATTGGCCTCTCAGGGATTCCTTGCAGGGAATTCTACATTGCAATACATTGACTAGCCTCAGTGGCTTTCTAAAAACTTGGTACAAGCCTCCGTGACCTCCACACTCTTGCATCTGTCACGCCTATACAATCACTATCTCCTGGATAATGCTGCCAAGTTCTGCTGTTAGCTGGTGCTGGGGCCTGGCTCCTTTGTACTGCAGTCGTGTCCACCTTTCGATGAGACACTTTCCTAGGCAGTTGTTTTTAGAAGGGAACCCCTTCAACAGCAAGGCCAGTTCAGGCTTTCTTCTTTCAAGTGAATTTTTTTTTTTTTTTTTTTTGGTTTTTCGAGACAGGGTTTCTCTGTGTAGCTTTGTGCCTTTCCTGGAGCTCACTTGGTAGCCCAGGCTGGCCTCGAACTCACAGAGATTCACCTGCCTCTGCCTCCCGAGTGCTGGGATTAAAGGCGTGCGCCACCAACGCCCGGCTCAAGTGAATTTTTATTCTTACAAGTTGGAGCCTTTCTTCGGTAGACTCTTGCCATCAAGGCACATTTCCTATTGTCCAGCCATCTCATCAATAGCTTTCAACCCATTTCTTCCCCTGCCAAACGGTACATTTTTCCAACAAATGTATGCTTTGCTTGCTGCTTTCTCCCACACTATGGATCTGGGTAAGAGGAGTGGGTAGTAATTATGCCATAGCCTGAATGCTATCCTGTTTTGAAGTTTTCTTCACCAAACAAATTAGTCCAGAATGCTTTGAATTCAGACAGACTGCAGCCTAAGTCTTTGTCAACTGTAACAGTTCCCACTAGAGTCCTTGTTTCCCTCTGAAGCCTCATGAACTAAGTCGCCACTGTCCACATTTCCTTTGGTGTTCTGGTCTACCAAACTGCTGCCAGAATGGCCATTAAATTCCAAGTATAGCATTCTAGGGTTTTCTACATTAAATTTCCAAACTCTTTCATAGTCTCCTGGCACACCAGGTCACGTGATGAGGTTCATCACAGCAATGGCCCCGCTTGTTAGTAGCCATGCTTTTCTGTCAGTTAATTTTCTTGTTGCTGTGACAAAATATCTGAGAGAAGCAGCCTGAAGAGAGGAGGACTCACTTTGGCTCACAGTTTGAAGGGTCCGGTCCACCATGCAGGGCCACCGTGATGGCAGGAGCAGAGGGCCACTGGTCATGTTGCTCCTGCTGTCAGGAGAACAGATGAGTGCTGGTGTTTACATGCTTCCTCATTTTTGTTCCTGTAGAAGGGTACCAGTTACTGTGGCTTTTCCCTCAGTTAAGCCTGTATTCAAAAACCTTAATGACACATCCACCTTTTAAAACCAGCCTGGCTGACAGATTTCTTTGTGCTTATTTAGTTTAAAAACTGTTTACTATATATCTTAAGTTTATGTTAAACCTAACAAAAGTAGTCACAAACAAGAAATAAAGACATTAAATTTTGCTTCCAGGCTTTAGAATCTGTCTCTTGCTAGTAAAAGTATTAAAAATCCACAAGGAAACTTTATTTAAATACCCAAATGAGTTTTTATATCTTATAGGTCTTATAGGAAAATATGAGAGCTTTGATTATTAAAAACCCACATTAAAATCTCATGACAACTCTAGCAAAGTTACAAAAATCTTATTGATCACACTCTAGAACCTAGATAAGGGAAAAATCATCAAGAAAATCTTGTTTTCATGGTAATTAATTCTCAGAGAGCCACAGTGATAAGTCCCTCTATTTCTGCCTTTCTCAAAAAGAATCTAGGAGAAGTGAAGGGAAGAGGATAAGAAAACACTAAATGAGCCGGAAGGTGGTGGCACACGCCTTTAATTCCAGCACATGGGAGGCAGAGGCAGGTGGATCTCTGTGAGTTCGAGGCCAGCCTGGTCTACAGAGTGAGTTCCAGGCCAGGCTCCAAAAGCTACACAGAGAAACCCTGTCTTGAAAAACCAATTAAAAAAGAAAAAACAGCCGGGCGGTGGTGGCGCACGCCTTTAATCCCAGCACTCGGGAGGCAGAAGCAGGCGGATCTTTGTGAGTTCGAGGCCAGCCTGGGCTACCAAGTGAGTTCCAGGAAAGGCGCAAAGCTACACGGAGAAACCCTGTCTCGAAAAACCAAAAAAAAAAAAAAAAAAAAGAAAAAAAAGAAAAAACAACACTAAATGACAGCGTCAAGCGGCCGGGTTTTATTTCATTGTGTAGTTCTCTGAGTAGTTCTGAGCTCTGCCTTCTGCCCCCCCACCCCACCCAGTGTGCCCTGGCTGCTGATCAAGTGCTGTTCACTCAGAAGGAGCTGGAGATGGAGGAGCTCAGGAGTCAAGTGCAGCTGATGGTGCAGGAGAACAAGGGACACACTGTGACTTTGAAGGAAGCACAGAAAGTGAACAGAATACAGGTAGGTCTCAGTGGTGAAGCTTTGCAATGCAGCACCTGGGTGAACGAAGAGCATCTGAAACCATAAACTCGTGCTTCACAGAGGTGTATTCAGGTGGATAGCTCTGGACACTGGCAGCTGAAAGAGTTACTTTTTTAAAACCCTAAATCTTAAGGAGAAACATTTTGTTGTTAGCCTGGTATCTGTTTCACAGACAAAGAAAATACCTATGGACTTGATTTACAAATCATGCATTAGTTATCTTTTCTCCAGACTTTTCTATTTACTTTTGTCAAATTACTAGGCGATGTGGTATTAAGTAACAACTGCAAAGCAGGACTGGTGGTATGGTGCAGTGGTAAACAACTTACACATATATATACATACAAACACACACACATACATACATATATATAACTTACAACGTATATTCAAGACCATGGGTCAAGTCTCTCATAACATATACTCTTTCTCTTTCCTTTCTCTCTTCTCCTCTCCTCAAACCCCAAAGCAATTGGAGGGTAATCATAAAATTGAAACTTTTATAATTTATGAGGTTGCCGGGCGGTGGTGGCGCACGCCTTTAATCCCAGCACTCGGGAGGCAGAGCCAGGCGGATCTCTGTGAGTTCGAGGCCAGCCTGGTCTACCAAGTGAGTTCCAGGAAAGGCGCAAAGCTACACAGAGAAACCCTGTCTCGAAAAACCAAAAAAAAAAAAAAAAAAAAAAAAAATAATTTATGAGGTTATCCTTTTACACTACCTGAGTGATTTGCTCTTTGATTTTAGTTAAGTCTTCAAATTCTCTATCTTATGCATAATACACATATGCCTGTATATTTAAATTTTTCTTGCCCATGGCCAAGTGTGGTGGCTCATACCTTTAACCTCAGCACTCAAGAGGCAGATGCAAGTGATCTCTGTGAGTTAGAGGCCAGCCTGGTCTACATAGAGGTCATCCAGGGCTACACAGTGAGACCCTGTCTCTAAAACAAAACAATATTTTGCTCAAACTAGTGTTCTGAAATATTTCCTGGTTTTTTTCCCCATTAGTTTCAGGCCTTGCATTTTGACCCATTTTAACTTGATTTTTGTATAGAAGAGACTGATGTCCAGTCTCTTTTTTTAAATTTAATTTAATTTTATTTTACAATACCATTCAGTTCTACATACCAGCCATGGGTTCCCCTATTCTCCCCCTCCCACCCCCTCCCCTTACCCCCAGCCTACCCCCCATTCCCACCTCCTCCAGGGCAAAGCCTCCCCCGAGGACTGTGATCAACCTGGTAGACTCAGTCCAGGCAGGTCCAGTCCCCTCCTCCCAGACTGAGCCAAGTGTCCCTGCATAAGCCCCAGGTTTCAAACAGCCAACTCATGCAATGAGCACAGGACTCGGTCCCACTGCCTAGATGCCTCCCAAACAGATCAAGCCAATCAACTCTCTCACCTATTCAGAGGGCCTGATCCAGCTGGGGGCCCCTCAGCCTTTGGTTCATAGTTCATGTGTTTCCATTCCTTTGGCTATTTTTTTTTCAGTAATTGAGTAAAACTGAAATTTATTATAAGCCACAGTCGTCCTAGGGACCTCCATGCTATATATATAGCCTCCATGGTTCTATGGGTTGTGGTCTGATTGTTCTTTATTTTATATCTAGAATCCACTTATAAGTGAGTACATACCATGACTGTCTTTCTGGGTTTGGGTTACCTCACTCAGGATGTTTTTTTCTAGTTCCATCCATTTGCCTGCAAATTTCATGCCTTCATTGTTTTTCTCTGCTGAGTAGTACTCCATTGTGTATATGTACCACATTTTTTTAATCCATTCTTCTGTTGACGGGCATCTAGGTTGTTTCCAGGTTCTGGCTATTACAAATAGAGCTGCTATGAACGTAGCTGAGCATGTATCTTTATGGTATGAATGAGCATTCCTTGGTTATATGCCCAAGAGTGGGATGGCTGGGTCTTGAGGTAGTTCGATTCCTAATTTTCTGAGAAACCGCCATACTGATTTCCACAGTGGTTGTACAAGCTTACATTCCCACCAACAGTGGAGGAGTGTTCCCTTTACTCCACATCCTCTCCAACATTGGCTGTCATTGGTGTTTTTGATCGTAGCCATTCTAACAGGTGTAAGGTGGTATCTCAGAGTCGTTTTGATTTGCATTTCTCTGATGATTAAGGATGTTGAGCATTTCTTTAAATGTCTTTCAGCCATTTGTGATTCTTGTTTTGTGAATTCTCTGTTTAGCTCTTTAGCCCATTTTTTAATTGGACTGTTCAGTATTTTGATGTCTAGTTTCTTGAGTTCTTTATATATTGTGGAGATCAATCCTCTGTCAGATGTGGAGTTGGTGAAGATCTTTTCCCATTCTGTTGGCTGTCTTTTTGTCTTATTGACTGTGTCTTTTGCCCTGCAAAAGCTTCTCAATTTCGAGAGGTCCCATTTATTAATTGTTGTGCTCAGGGTCTGTGCTGTTGGTGTTTTATTTGGGAAATGGTCTCCGGTGCCAATGCGTTCAAGAGTGCTTCCTACTTTCTTTTCTATTAAGTTTAGTGTAACTGGATTTATGTTGACGTCTTTGATCCACTTGGATTTGAGTTTTGTGCATGGTGACAGATATGGATCTATTTGTAATCTTTTACATATTGACATCCAGTTATGCCAGCACCATTTGTTGAAGATACTTTCTTTTTTCCATTGTATAGTTTTGGCTCCTTTGTCAAAGACCAGGTGTTCATATGTGCATGGATTAATGTCAGGGTCTTCAATTCGATTCCATTGGTCCGTATGTCGGTTTTTATACCAGTACCAAGCTGTTTTTATTACTATAGCTCTATAGTAGAGTTTGAGGTCAGGGATGGTGATGCCTCCAAAGGTTGCTTTATCGTATAGGATTCTTTTAGCTATCCTGGGTCTTTTGTTTTTCCATATGAAGTTGAGTATTTTTCTTTCCAAGTCTGTGAAGAATTGTGTTGGGATTTTGATGGGGATTACATTGAATCTGTAGATTGCTTTTGGTAGGGTTGCCATTTTTACTATGTTAATCCTTCCTATCCATGAGCATGGGAGATCCTTCCATTTTCTGATATTTTCTTCAATTTCTTTCTTTAGAGATTTAAAGTTCTTATCAAAAAGGTCCTTCACTTGTTTAGTTAGTGTTATCCCAAGGTATTTTATATTATTTGTGGCTATTGTAAAGGGTGATGTTTCTCTGACTTCTTTCTCAGCCCTTTTATCATTTGTGTATAGGAGGGCTACTGATTTTTTTGAGTTGATCTTGTATCCTGCCACTTTACTGAAGGAGTTTATCAGCTGTTGGAGTTCCCTGGTAGAGTTTTTGGGGTCACTTATGTATACTATCATATCATCTGCAAATAGTGAAAATTTGACTTCTTCCTTTCCAATTTGTATCCCTTTGATCTCCTTTTGTTGTCTTATTGCTCTAGCCAGAACTTCTAGTACTATATTGAATAAATATGGGGAGAGTGGACAGCCTTGTCTTGTTCCTGAATTTAGTGGTATCGCTTTGAGTTTCTCTCCATTTAATTTGATGTTTGCTGTTGGCTTGCTATAAATTGCTTTTATTATATTTAGAAATGTTCCTTGTATTCCTGATCTTTCTAAGACCTTTATCATGAAGGGGTGTTGGATTTTGTCAAAGGCTTTTTCAGCATCTAAGGAAATGATCATGTGGTTTTTTCTTTCAGTTTGTTTTTATGGTGTATTACATTGACTGATTTTCGTATGTTGAACCATCCTTGCATCCCTGGGATGAATCCTACTTGGTCGTGATGGATAATTGTTTTTAGTCTCTTTTCTTATAGAGCCCAGGACCACCAGCATAGAGGTGACACCACCCACAGTGGGCTGGGCCATTCCCCGTCAATCACTAATTAAGAAAATGCCCTACAGCTGGATCTTATGGAGGCATTTTCTCATTTGAGGTTCCCTCCTTTAAGATAACTCTAGCTTGTGTCACGTTCACATAAGACTAGCCAGCACAACTGACTTTGTCAGCTTGACACACAAACACATCACTATTAAGCCTCAACCCTTCCCTTCTTATTCTGTCCCCAAGGTCTCACATTAAAATCATAAATAACTTTAAAAATCTCACAGTCTTTACAAATTCAAACACATTAAAATTTCAGTCACTTTAAAATAGCCAATCTCTTTTTTTTTTTTTTTTTTTTTTTTGGTTTTTCGAGACAGGGTTTCTCTGTGTAGCTTTGCGCCTTTCCTGGAGCTCACTTGGTAGCCCAGGCTGGCCTCGAACTCACAGAGATCCGCCTGGCTCTGCCTCCCGAGTGCTGGGATTAAAGGCGTGCGCCACCACCGCCCGGCGCCAATCTCTTTTAAAATCCAAAGTCTTTTAAATTTCAAAGCCTCAACTGTGGGCTCCAGTAAAATAAAAAATAAATTAAATACTTTCTTATTTCAAGAAGGAAACACTGTAGCAAGCTTTCTTGTCAGACTTTCTTTGGACTGCCAGCCCAAAAATAATGAGACAGAGACTTATTAATTATGAAAGCTTGGCCTATAGCTTATGCTTTTCCCCCAGCTAGCTCTCATAACTTAATTAACCTGCTTTTATTAATCTACATTTTACCATGAGGCTTTTACCTTTCCTCAGTATGGCACATCCAGCTTGCTCTGATTCTCACTGTCATCTCTCTGCTTCTCTTCTTCCTGGAGTTCTCTCTCCCCCCGGAAGTCCTGCCTATTCTCTCCTGCCTAGCTATTGGCCATTTAGCTCTTTATTAAGCCAATAAGAAGGCATCTCAGACAGAGACACATCTTTACAGTGCAAACAAACATTTTTACAACAAAGAATCAGGGCACAATTATAATCAAATCAAAGCAAAACCAAACTCCAAAATTATAAATAACTCAGTATCCAATATCTAGATTCACTCATAATCTTCTGGGTTCCTCCAAGGGACTTGGGTCATTTCTCCAGGTCTGTCCTCTGCAGCACACACAGCTTGTCTTCTAGGCTTCAAATGGCTCCACTCCAATACTGCTTCTGTTCTTGGTGGTCATCACATGATGCTGGCCATCCAAAATTCTGGGGTCTTCTGCTGCAACTGGGATGTACTTTCACCAGTATCCTCATAAGCTTTCTTCCTGGTACCAAGCCTCAACTTCTCTGCATGACCCCTTTAATCTTGGGCCTTCAACTGCCGCTGAGGCTGAATCTTCACCAATTACCTCTCCTGGCCTCTCACAGTGCCAAGCCTCAGCTGCTTTCCACGACACCTTCATTCCTTCAAAACCAGTACTACTTGGGTGATTCTTTTTTTTATTCAAGGATTAAAACATCTATTCAATCACACATATCTTCAGCAGATCATCACAATAAAAATAAATGTTCAGAAATATTATATAACAAATAATAACATTCTAAAAACCAGGGTGATTTTTTTTTTTTTTTTTTTTTTTTTTTTTTTTTTTTTTTTTTGGTTTTTCGAGACAGGGTTTCTCTGTGAAGTTTTGGTGCCTGTCCTGGAACTCACTCTCTAGATCAGGCTGTCTTTGAACTCACAGAGATCCGCCTGCCTCCGCCTCCCAAGTGCTGGGATTAAAGGCGTGTGCCACCAACGCCCGGCCAGGGTGATTCTTAACATTACCCAAGTTTGGCTTCCAGCATGAGGTACAACCTTGGCCACCTTTGGAATACAGCTTCTGTGTGCTGACTCTGAGGAAACACTTCTCAGATTTCCCCTCAATGATTGATGCTAGTCTCCTCCTCCTCCTCTTTTTCTTTTTAACATTTTTTCCTTTATTTTACATACCAACCACACTTTCCCCTTCCTCCTCACCTCCCATCACCCCCCTCCTCCGACTCCCATCTACCCACCTCCTCATCCACCCATTCCTCCTCTGTCTCCATTCAGAAAGGGGCAGGCTTCCCATGGACTTGAACATAGCATGGCATATCAAGGTGAGGCAGGACCAAGCTCTTCTGCCTGTATAAAGGCTGGACAAGGTAATCCAGAATGGGGAACAGGTTCCAAAAAGCCAGTTAAGCATCAGGGACAGGTCTTGATCTCACTGTTAGAAGCCTTACAAATAGACCAAGCTACACAACTGTCACACTTATGCAGAGGGCCTAGGTTGGTCCCATGTAGGC
Source organism: Peromyscus maniculatus bairdii (assembly GCF_049852395.1). Classification (NCBI taxonomy): domain Eukaryota; kingdom Metazoa; phylum Chordata; class Mammalia; order Rodentia; family Cricetidae; genus Peromyscus; species Peromyscus maniculatus. The sequence goes on along the minus strand of NC_134856.1, from coordinate 139,411,858 downwards.
TCCCTGTTTGTCCAGAGTCCATGTGTTCCCATGAGCTCAGGTCAGTTGTCTCTGTGGGTTCCTCTGTCAGGACCTTGACTGCCCCCTGGCTCATACAATCCCTCCTCCCTTTCTTCAGGATGACTCCCAGAGCTCTGCCCAGTACTTGTCTGTGGATCTCTGCATTTGCTTCCGTCAATTACTGGATAAAGGCTGTCTGATGACAATTAGGGTAGTCACCAATCTGATTACAGGAGATGGCCAGTTCAGGCACCCTCTCCACTATTGCTAGGGGTCTTAGTTGGGGGTCATCCTTGTGGATTCCTGGGAGTCTCCCTAGCACCAGGTTTCTCCCTAACATCTGGCCCTCAAATTGCCTCCTGCGCCCAGCCTGCCCAACCTGCTCCCCCAAGTTCCCATCCCTCCATTTCTCCTCACCCCTGCCCCCAGTTTACCCAGGAGATCTCTTCTATTCCCCTTCCCAGGGAAATCCATGCATCCCTCTTTGGGTCTTCTTTGTTTTCTAGCCTTTGGGGCTGTGGATTGTAGGTTGGTTATCCTGTACTTTACTCCTAATACTCACTTATGAGTGAATATATACCATGTTTGTCTTCCTGTCTGGTTACCTCACTCAGAATTGTTTTTTTCTAGTTCCATCCATTTGCCTGCAAATTTCATGAGATCGTTGTTTTTTACAGCTGAGTAACACTCCATTGTATAAATGTACCACATTTTCCTTATCCATTTTTTGGTGGAGGGACATCTAGGTTGTTTTCAGGTTCTGACTATTACAAATAATGCTAATGTGTTTGAGCAAGCATCCTTGTGGTATGACTGAGCATCCTTCGGGTATATACCCAAGATTGTTATAGCTGGGTCTTGAGGTAGATTGATTCCCATTTTCTGAGAAACTGCTATATTGATTTCCAAAGTGGCTGTACCAGTTTGCATTCCCACCAGCAGTGGAAGAGGGTTCCCCTTACTCCACATCCTCTCCAACATAAGCTGTCATCAGTGTTTTTGATCTTAGCCATTCTGACAATTGTTTTCAAGCTCTACTGTAGAGCTATAGTAATAAAAACAGCTTGGTATTGGCATAAAAATAGACATGTAGATCAATGGAATTGAATTGAAGACCCTGATATAAATCCGCACACCTATGAACACCTGATTTTTGACATAGAAGCCAAAATTATGCAATGGAAAAAGGAACGAATCTTCAACAAATGGTGCTGGCATAACTGGATGTCAACATGTAAAGAATGCAAATTGATCCATATCTGTTGCCCTGCACAAAACTTAAGTCCAAGTGGATCTAAGACCTTAACATAAATCCAGTTACACTGAAGAGAAAGTGGGAACTATCCTTGAATGCATTGGCACAGGGGACTACTTCCTAAATATAACACCAGTGGCACAGACACTGAGATAGACAATTAAATGGGACCTTCTGAAACTGAAGAGCTTCTGTAAGGCTAAGGACACTGTCAATAAGACAAAACATGGGCTGGAGAGATGGCTCAGAGGTTAAGAGCACTGACTGCTCTTCCAGAGGTCCTGAGTTCAATTCCCAGCAACCACATGGTGGCTCACAACCATCTGTATGAAATGTGGTGCCCTCTTTTGGCCTGCAGTCACATATGCTGTATACATAATAAATTAAAAAATAAAAAAGACAAAACAGCAGCCTACAGAATGGGAAAAGATCTTTACCAACCCCTCCTCTAACAGAGGGCTGATATCCAAAATACATAAAGAACTTAAAAAACTAGACATCAAAATAGATATCAAATAATCCAATTAAAAAATGGGATACAGATCTGAACAGAGAATTCTCAACAGAAGAATCTCAAATGGCCAAAATACATTTAAAGAATTGTTCAGCATCTTTAGTCGTCAAGGAAATGCAAATCAAAATGACTCTGAGATATCATCTTACACCTGTCAGAATGGCTAAGATCAAAAACACTGGTCTCTTCTTAATCACAGCTGATTGGCTCCAGCTAACCAGCACCAGTTGTCCCAGTAAAGGTTTCACTTCTCTTGTTAATCACAGCTGACTCTTCAGCCCCAGTTGACCAGAGTGACAGAATCTTAATTCAAATAGAAAGCCCTGATAGAGTATTTAAATTTCCCTCTGAATATTCATAAGCCAGGCCTCCATTGTCTGCATTGCTCTTAACACTCAATGGCTTTTCTAGCTCAAAGTTCCAAAGTCTTTCCACAATCCCCCAAAAAACATGGTCAGATCTGTCACAGCAATACCCTGTAGCATGATTCATAAAGGTACTTAATAATAAAATCAAACCTGGAGCCAGGTATTGGGGTGAATGCTGGAAGATCAGAGAAGCAGAACAAACCACAGCTACCTCACCTCACCAGTTCCTCAGCTGATCCTGTTTCCTCAGACTGGAAGCCTCTGAGTCCTCATCCAGAATGAATCTCAGCTGAACTGTGCTGCTCAAAGCCTAAAAGCTTAACCAGCCAAATGCTTCTAGTTTCTGGTCCTCACGCCTTATATACCTTTCTGCTTTCTGTCATTACTCCCTGGGATTAAAGGCGTGAGTCACCATGCTTGGCTGTATCCTTGAACACAGATTTCTGCCTCTGGAATGCTAGGATTAAAGGCTGTGCTACCACTGCCTATCCTCTTATGTTTAATATTGTGGCTGCTCTGTCTCTGACCCCAGATAAGTTTATTAGCATGCACAATATTTTGGGGAACACAATACCACCACAGTACCCCACTCCAGGTACCAACTTCTGTCTTAGAGTTTTGCTTTCTAAAACAAAACATTATGACCAAAAAGAAAATTGGAGAGGAAAGGGTTTATTTGGCTTAACACTTCTGGATTCTTCATCATCAAAGGAAGTTGGGACAGGAACTCAAACAGGGCAGGAACCTGGAGGCAGAAGCTAATGCAGAGGCCATTGTTCTTTTTTTAAACAAATTCTCAGTTGTTTGAGTTTACCAATAATGACTTGGGAACCAGATGCTGGGGTGAAAGCCTGTGAGCTCAGAGAGGCAGAGAAAGCACCCAGCTGACCTTCCTCCTCAGCTGATACCCCTGAAACCTCTCCTCTCTCCTGCTGTCTCAACCAAGTCTCCTCAAACTCAGTGTCCCTCCCTTCTATTTCCTATATATCTCTCTATCTGTCCTCCTGACTCCCCTTGACTCTCTATGGTTTTTTTTTCTTAATTATCCTGTGTTCACTTCCTGTCAACTGGTTGCTTGCTCCACCTCTTGACCTATGGTTGACTTTATTTAATTCTGTTTACAGTATTCAAGCAGAAAGCTCTTGGATTAAAGGTAAGGTGTATGCTAAGGTTGAGCCACACCAAAACTAGAAGCAGGTTTTTCCAGCAGTCTTTGGGTTTACAGTATGATTAGATATCCTGCAACAGGCCATGGAGGAGGGCTGCTTACAGACTTGCTCCTCATGGTTTTCTCAGTCTGCTTTCTTATAGAACCCAGGACCACCAGCCCAGAGATGGTACCATCTACAATGGGCTGGGCCCTCCTCCATCAATCACTGATTTTTTTGTTTTTTTGCTTTTCTTTTTGTTTTTAAAGGGAAGGTTTCTCTGTGTAGCCTGGCTGTTCTGCAACTCACTCTGTAGACCAGGCTGGCCTGAAACTGTCTCTGCCTCCTAAGTGCTGGGATTAAAGGTGTGTGCCACCACCACCTGGCTGGCATTAGTCACTAATTAAGAAAATTACCTACAGCCGGGTCTTATAGGGTGTTTTCTCAATTGAGTTTCCCTCCTAAAAGATAACTTTAGCTTGTGTCAAGTTGACATAAGACTAGCCAGCACACTGTCTTTATCAAAAATCAATTGGCTGTAAACACTGTCTGTAAGGACTCTGTTTCATTGTTCTGTGTAACAACACACCCTATGGTTTAAATAAACATATGTTCTGTGTTTTTTGCATGTATCATGCTGTTTGGATTGAAGTTAGTGTTTTTTAATGTCCCCAACTTTGTCCCTGTGCTCAGAATTACTTTGGTTATACAGTCTTTGTAGTCCTGTACAGATTTTAGTAGTATTTCTTATACCTCTATGAAGAATATCACTGCTGTTGGGATAGGAACTACATTGACTCTATAGACTGCTTTGGGTACTGTGGAGTATTAATTTAACTGTTATTTCTTCCAGTCCACGAGCATGGAAGGTCATTCTGTCATGGGTTTCCCCTTTATGTTCTTTCATTAGGGTTTTGTAGATGTAACTGTCTTATTCAATAAGAAACACAGAACCAATGCAAAGAAGAAAGCCAAGAGGTCAGAGCTAAGAGCTAAAAACCTTACCCTTCCTCTCGAGGTGGTCCTACCTCTCCGAAAGAGACCTACTTCCTGTGTCTGTCTTTTTTTATAGAGTTTCTGTTCTGCCTTCTCATTGGTTGTAAACCCAACCACATGACCTCCTAGTCACTGCCTGTCTGTACAGACCTCCAGGTCTTCTATGGTTGGTATTGAGATTAAAGGCATGTGTCTCCAATGCTGGCTGTATCCTTGAACACACAGAGATAGATCTACCTAGCTCTGCCTACCAAGTGCTGGGATTAAAGGCATGCACCACCACCACCGCCCAGCTTTCCTATGGCTTGCTAATAGCTCTGACCCCCAGGCAACTTTATTTATTAACATACAAATAACATTTTAGTACAAATAAAATATCACCATAGGGTTTTATAATTTTCATTGTAGAGGTTATTCACTTTTTGGTAATATTTAATATTTAACTATGAATGAGGTTATTTTCTTGATTTCCCTTTTCAGGAATTTTGTTATTAGTATTTAAAAGCTCTACTAGTTTTTATAAGTTGATTTGTATTCTGCTAACTGATGAGTTCATTAGCATTTTAACAAGGTTTTTTTTTGTGGAGTATTGTTTGTTTGTTTGTTTGTTTGTTTTAAATAAGATCATAGGGCTGTAGAAATGGCTCAGCCATTAGAGGCTAGGCTCACAACCAAAAATATAAAAATAAGATCGTATTGGAGGTGGAAAGATGGCACATTAGTTAAGAGTGCTTACTCCTCTTGCAGAAGATCTGGGTTTGGTTCCCAGTACCCACATCAGGGAGCTCACAACTATCTGTAACTCCAGTTCTAGGAGATCTGACACCTTCTGGCCTCCACAGGCAGTGCATGCACAGCACCTCAACTCATGCAGGTGCACATACAGGCATATAAGTCTTAAAAAGATCACATTCTCTACACACAGGACCAATCTGATCTTCTTTTCTCCTTTAAAATTTTTTATTTAATTTTTTTTTTACAATTTTGTATAGGTATAGAATGTATTGTGATAATATTCAATGTTCATCACTCTCTTACCCCTTTCCCATTCTTCCTCACAACTACCCCCCCCGTGTGTGTGTGTGTGTGTGTGTGTGTGTGTGTGTGTGTGTGTGTGTGTGTTGTGTTGTGTTTGTGGCTTTAACATGACATAGGGTCCAGAATATGATATTTCATAGTGTTCCTCTCCATTCTCTGGCTCTTGTAATCTTTCTAACCCCTCATCTGTGTTGTTTCCTGAGCCTTGGAAGGAATGATAAGGATGTGATGTTTAGGGTTGAGAGCTCAGCAATCACTAATTCACTTTGCCAGTTGTGAGCCTTGCATTGACTGTCATCTTCTGCGAAAAGAAGCAATATTTAGAAGATAGTATTGTCCATTTAGCAGTGCATCAGTAGTATATTCTCTCCCAAGGCCATTAACCTCCCCAGCCATAGGCTGTTGACCAAGTTTACAATACTAAGTACGGATCTCTTCCTGTGGAATGGGTCTCAAATCCAATAGTGAAGTAACTGGTTAACACCAAAACATGCCTGCCTGGAAAGTCAGCTTGTTCACAAATTGTTCACAGCCGGGAAAGACTGGTGTTGCCTTTTCTCCCCTGGAAGTATGCACAACACCTGTGGCACTGTGAGAACTTGGCACAGGGGTGAAGCTTCCAGTTCAGTTTAGCTTGATTTCTCTGTTTTGCAACCAAAGTGTGGTGCCTTCAGCTTTATGTTCTTCATTTAGTTCTGGTGAGTAACCAAGAACAGTAGCAATGAGCTGTATCATGGAGAGCCCTCAGAGGGCTCACAGGGAGGAGTCCAGTATTGCACAGAGGTATTTACTTAAAGATCCACGGCTTCTGGGGGCAACAGTTTCACCCCTGCATGGCACTTCCTCCATTCAAGCTTCTTACATTGCATTTTTAGTTAGTTTATACAGTAGGTGTCCATACATCCTTACTTTGGTTGACCCTTTCTCCAACCTTCCCTTTTCCCCATCTCTGTACCCTCATCCCTGTTTCAATCTTTCAGCCCCTAATATTCTGCCCTCTACTTTATAGCAGATGCTTTTGCTCTTCCCATTCCCATGAAGAACTTACCTTCTTGTCCCCCTCTAATGGATCTTTCTTGCTAGCTGGCCTGTGCAAGTATTCGTTCCAGCTGGCACATATTGACTGAAGGTTTTGAAGTTAGGATCCACATATAAGAATGTCTGGAATTTGTTTTGCTGGGCCTGGGTTACCTCATTCATAGTCCTTTCCAGTTGCATCCATTTTCCTGAAAAAGCTCACTTTTCCTTTCAGCCAATTTTCATTATCCATTCATTAGTTAATGGGAGTGTAGGATGATTCCTTTTCCTAGGTATTGTGAACAGATCCACAGTGAACCTGGATATGTAAGTATCTCTGTCCTATAGTATAGATTTTTCTTGATAAACACTCAGGAGAGGTAGAGCTGGGCCATGTGGTAGTTGTACTGTAACCTTCTTAGACACCTCCACCCTGATGCTCCCAACAGTAAGAGTTGCTCTTTTCCCCACGTTCTGGCCACCATTGCTGTCCTTTTATTTTCTTTTACAGTTATTTACACACACACCCCACACACACGGTGTATGTGTGTCTTCTTCTGGAGGTCAGAGGATAACTTACTGGAGTTGTTTTTTTCTTTCCACCATGTGTGTCCTGGGGATCAAACTTGAGTCATTAGGATTGGCAACAAACATCCTTAACTTTTAAGTGTCTTGCCATCACTTTTGGTTTTTTAGTAGCCATGGTGACTTAGGGTAAGTTGCTATCTCAAAGTAGTTTTCACTTTCTTGATGATGACAAGTGATGTTAGCAACCTGATACAGGGCCTCATGAATGCTAGGCAAGCACTCTGTACATTTGTGCATGAGTCCCCAGCTTTCTCTGTTCATCTTTCCCTCCCTTTTCCTCTGTGTGCGCACGCGCACTCTGTGTGTGTGTGTGTGTGTGTGTGTGTGTGTGTGTGTGTGTGTGTGTGTGTGTGTGAGATGAGAGAGAGAGAGAGAGAGAGAGAGAGAGAGAATGAGTGTGTGTATGTGCATGCGTGTTCCTGGAAACTGAACCTAAAGCCTCATGCATGCTAAATAAACACTCTACTACTGAGCTATATTCCTCAATATTCTTTTTATTTTATTAAATTATGTATTTTATGTGTATAGGTGTTTTGTTTCCATGTATGTCTGCATACCAGAAGAGGGCATCAGACCCCAGGAGAATATAGTTATAGACTGTTGTAAGCTGCCATCTGGGCACTGGGGTTGGAACTTGGGTCCTCAGAAGAAGAGCCACTGCTCTTAACTGCTGAGCCATCTCTCTAGCCCCTTACCTTTTATCTTGAGCCGTGACTTTATTATATCATCAAGGTTGATCTTGAACTCATTTATAGCCCAGAAAGGCATTGCACTTAGAATCAGTGTTCCTGTCTGTTTCCTACACCACCAGATCCAGCTATCTCCAGTCCTTCATTGTTTGTCCTTCATTTTGAGACAGAATCTCACTCTATAGCCTTGGCTAACCTGAAACTTGCTGTGTAGACCAGGCTGGTCTCCAACTCACAGAAATCTACCTGCCTCTGCCTTTCAAGTGTTGGGATTAAAGACATGAGCCACCACTCCCTGCCCTAATATTGTATAGTTCAGTGATCCTACAAGGTAATTTTAAAATAAGATTATATTTTATTATTCTGTATCAACTCAGTGAAATCTTAGCTGTTTTCTCCCTAATTAAACTTCATAGTGTTATGTGAAGTTAAGATGAATGACATTTTTTTTTTTGTTTATCTATTTGTTTTGCTTTTGAGGTCAGATCACATAGTGTGAGGCTGGCTTTGAACTTGTGATCCTGGTCATTCCTCTTTCTCAGACTGCACCTAGCAGTCCCTTGCTTTGGTTGTTTGAGACTGGGTCTCATGTAGCCTGGACTGGCTTCACACTCATTACATAGTCAAGGATGACCTTGAACTTGTGTTTCCCCCTCCCAGGTGTTGGGATTATAGGCATGAGCTACTGTGCCCACTTTATGTGGCACTGGGATTGAATCCAGGGCTTTATACGTGCTGGGGGAAGTTGTATCACTAAGCTACATTCCCAGCATTGTCTGATAAGTTTTTGTTTACATACTTTCTGTGTTTTTGTTGTTATTTTTAAGACAGGGTCTCATGTAGCTATGGCTGACTTGAAATTTGCTGTGTAGACTAGGCTGGCCTCAAACTCACAAATATCCAGCTACCTCTCTGCCTGCAGAATACAGGGACTAAAGACAGGTGGCACCACTGGTGCACTTTCTGTGCTTGTGAGACATTATTGAAGTTAGAGCTTTCTGCATTGGCCATGCTTCAAACCCAAACTGGCCACGGAGCAGAGATACACTCCTGTCATATCCATTCTGCCTTTAAGTTCCAAATCCTCTGTCCCCGGACTGTTGGTTCACTGTCTCCTGTCTGTGTGTGCGTCGGGCTTCCTTCATCACATAGAGTTTCACTTGCTCAATTCACCATTTTCCGTCTCCTTAGCTGTAATCTCCTGTGTGTAACACTTTTTGTGCTTCTCAGCTTTGTCTAGTGCATCTTGTATTTCAGCCAGAAAGTTCAAACTTTTATAAAAATAGCTAGTTAAGTAGACCGTTAGAACCACAGTGTCAAATTATCCAATTACAGCTAGCTAATGAACATTATTATTCTGTAGTATTTTCTTTTTTGCCTATTTCTGCTTACTATTCAGTAGGTTTCTATGGGTTAGGGATGCAGCTCAATGGTAGGGCCCTTGCCTAGTGTGCACCAGGCCCTGGGTTTGATGTCAGCACTGAACAAGAACACATTCTCAGCTCTTAGAGTAGTACAGTTACTGATGAATACCAGAGGGAAGTGGTGAGGTGCCATTTAGGCTGTTGTGATTTTGGCCAGTGTAACTTAGTCCTTATTCATGATTACATGTATACTAAGGTTCTCTGTTTCCCAATTATCTCTCTTCTGCAAAGAATGAAAAGATAATAGAACAGCAACTTCTTGTGGATCAGCTGAGTGAAGAACTAGCAAAATTTAACCTGTCAGTGCCGTCTTCAGTTAAGGAAAATTGTGGAGACGGGCCTGATGCCAGGATCTCTGAAAAGAGACCTCACACGGTACCATGTGATAGTCACGGGGGACATCATGTTTACATCCCATCAAGGCAGGATTCCAAACAGGTGAGTCAGGTGTTAGCATCAATCCTGCTTTTGTTTGTTTGTTTGTTTTGTTTTTCGAGACAGGGTTTCTCTGTGTAGTTTTGGTGCCTGTCCTGGATCTGGCTCTGCCTCCTAAGTGCTAGGATTAAAGCATGCACCACCGCAACGGCCCGGCTCCTGCTGAGATCTTAAAGTTATTTATAATATCAGAGTGTTTATAAAGTCTTGGGAGTTTTTTTTTCCTTTTGGTTTCATGGACACTCTGTGTGTGTGTTTCCTTTTAAACATTTTTTAAGATAAATGTTAGTAAATAAGAGGGTGCCTGTGTAAGAGGTTTAGGGGGAATGCTGAGTGAAAGCAACAGCTGCATCTGCTGCTGTATTTTCAGACACGATTAAGGTTGATGGTGTCATGAGATTGTCCCTGTAACTTCTCACAGTGAAACGAGGCTAGGCAGTGGTTTTTGCTTGTTTGTTTGATCTAATTTATCTGTCTTTGTTTTCAAAGTTAAACTTTTGTATCATTTGGCATTATCAAGTTGGCAGTATAGACGGTGTAAACATCACATGAAACTTAGTTTTAATTTTTATTTGTAAAGATGTAGGTAGCAAATATATGTCCATGTAGATTAATTATCTTTTTAAATTTTTATCTTATGTGTATGGGTATGTGCATCATATGCTTGCCTGGTGCTCATGGGCTGGAAGAGGACGTCAGATCCCCTGGAACTGGAGTTGTGGAGCTGGTTGTGAGCTGCCATGCAGGTGCTGGGAGCCAAATCTGGGTCCTGTGCAAGAGCAGCCAGTGCTCTTAACCACTGAGCATCTCTCCAGCCCTAGCCCCAGTGTAGATTTATCTTGAATAAAACACAAAAAAATTCCTGTGGTGATCTAATTATCTGATTGAGTTTTTGTTTCTACTCACTAATTTCAGGAATGGAAATGATTTGTTTGAGATCTGTGTAGTAAGTTAATCAGTAGGATAAGAAATAGGTGAAGCAGCAAGGTGTGCATAGGGGATGGACTTTGTGTTAGATGTGACTAAACCTAAGTGATCTCAGGTTCCTTAGGGAAGCGTGGGGCCCCAGGGGAGTGCACAGATTTTATAAGAGTGTGACTCTGACGCTGCTGCTGCATTGCATCCTCACCACACACCCGTGGTGTCTGTCATGTCCCAGGCTCGGGTGACCGTGCCCAGCCTAGTGCTGCCCCACTGTACCCTCACCCTGTACCCACAATACCTCTGTCATGTCCCAGGCTCGGGTGACCCTGCCCAGCCTAGTGCTGCCCCACTGTACCCTCACCCTGTACCCACAATACCTCTGTCATGTCCCAGGCTCGGGTGACCCTGCCCAGCCTAGTGCTGCCCCACTGTACCCTCACCCTGTACCCACAGTACCTCTGTTATGTCCCAGGCTTGGGTGACCCTGCCCAGCATACTGCTGCCCCACTGTACCCTCACCCTGTACCCACAGTACCTCTGTCATGTCCCAGGCTCGGGTGACCGTGCCCAGCATACTGCTGCCCCACTGTACCCTCACACTGTATCCACAGTACCTCTGTTATGTCCCAGGCTTGGGTGCTTCAGGGTCGGTAAGACAAATGCTCTCTTATCTGTAGCTTTTCAGGTTTAAATGCTAGGGCTTTGTATGTTAAATCATTGTAATTATTGATTTTAGTTTTGCTTTGGGAAGCTGCTGACTTCTCTATGGTCAAATATGTGGCTAATTTCCATGGACTATTACAGAAGAATATTAGGTTTCTGAATCACTGTGACCAAATATCTAAGAAAAGCAACTTCATATGGGGAAGCTTTATTTTGGCTTACAGGTTCCAGGGCTTTAATCCTTGATTGCTTGGCTTCCTGTTTCCAGGCCCATTGTGAGACAGGTATCATGGACTAAGGAGCATGTGATGGGAAAGCTTTATTGCCTCAGTGGCTGCAAAACAGAGAGAAGGGAACCACAGGGAAGGGCCAAGGTGCTCTCTCTCTTGTGCCTCAATCCTCGGAACTGGGAGGCGGCCACTTAGAACACTTTACTCCCTGTCCACCTCCTTGTTGATAGTCCCACCTGTGACCAACCACAGGAACGCAAAAATCAGATGGAAGAGAACCAGTGCCAAGTACACACTTTTGGAATGAGATGCATGAGGGCTCTGTCAGCTAATTGAATTTTTAAATTAATTTATTATTTGAAGTCACCCTATTGTTTAGTTATTGAGAAGTGATGGATGAGGAAACATTTGGAAATAGAATCTAGAGCAAAAGTATAAAAGCAGTTTCTACTCCACCATTGTTTCCACGATCAGTTTTTGAGCACTTAGAGTATGTTTACAGTAGAAACATAATAGTGAAGATTCCTAGCTGGCCCATAAAATTTGTTTATTGTGTGATGTACATTAAATGTATGATTTGGAGCATTAATTCAGTGATTTCTATCCTCTGCATGTATCAAGGATTTATGACTCTGTTCTAGTTTCCAGGTTTGGAATATTATCATAGCAGGGAGAGTGCATTGGTGTGAGATTTGCCCTGTGTTGGAATTGGGGTGCAGGAGATGTGCATCCTGTGGCAGCCCCACACTTCCCCAAGAGCTTTGAACTGGGACCCTTGGGTTATGAATACTTTTGCTGGGGAGCATGAGTTATGCCAGACAGTGGGGATTTTATCATTGGCTTTAGTTTTGAATACTATTCTCCGTAAAAACCATCACTGAAAATAGAACTTTATAGTATCTGAAACAAATTTGTGTCTGTGAAGCATAATAGTATTGTAGAATTAATTTTGACATTTGCAGAGCATATTTTTAGTGACTGGCTACCTAAGAGTACTTACCTATATTCCCTCAAAAACATTTTGAGTCCTAGAATAAAAGTCGGCTTAAAGAATCACCTCTTTTGTTGTTGGGTGGGTCACTTGCAAGGTCTACTCCAGTCCTCCTATATACTCTCTGGATCAAGTATTCGCTGGGTTCCGGACTCGAAGCCAGATGCTCATGGGTCACTTAGAAGAACAAGACGAAGTTGTCCACTGCCAGTTTTCTGACAACAGCGATGATGAAGAGTCAGAGCGCCAAGATAAGCCTAGAACTAGGTATGTTGTCTAGAGACCCCTTTAGTGACCATTGTTATAGTTGTTGATGGTTTCATTCATTGTGGTGTCTTTTTCATTTAGTAAAGCAGTGGGTAGTTTCTGCTAAATCTTACTTAGTAAGAAAATAGTGTTTGAATATAAGTAATTTTTTAATTTTTTTTTCGGGGGGGAGGGGTTCTAGACAGGGTTTCTCTGTGTAGCTTTGTGCCCTTCCTGGAACTCACTCTGTAGCCCAGGCTGGCCTTGAACTCATGGAGATCCACCTGCCTCTGCCTCCCAAGTGCTAGGATTAAAGGCGTGTGCCTTTTAATTTTTTTAAATTTATTTACTTTATTGTTTTATGTGTATGAGTGTTTTGCCTGCATGTCTGTCTTTATACCACCTGCCTGGTACCCAAGGAGGCCGGAAGAGAGCTTCAGATTCCCTGGACTGGAGTTACTGATGGTTGTTAGCAGCCGTGTGGGTGCTGGGAATTGAGCCTGGATCCTCTGCAAGAGCAACGAGGGCTCTTGACCTCTGAGCCACTAGACTTAAGCATTCAGAGATTTTTTTTTTTAATTTCTGTATTCTGCTACAATGGCTGTAAACGGTGGATCCAAAATGGGGTAGTCTCAGTAATTTAAAGAATACTAGTAAAATGTGCTTGTTCCGTACAATTACCTTTTTAAAACATTCTGTTACCTTTTGGAGGATCTAATTTGAGAGCCTAGGATGTGTTAACAAGGAAGTTGCCTTTAATCCCAATCTTTTACAATGTTCTCTTTTAGATCTAGAAGTCACTCATGGATCAAAAAGCCAGGCTCTGCTTGCTCTCTTGTTGAATTAAGTGATCCTCAGGATGAAGCACAGAAGTCCCATCTGGGGAATGGAGGTAGGTGTCTTTCTCAGACTGTGTAGACATGGCGGTGGTCTTCTCCGTGGTCTTTAGAAGCACCAGGTGCTTGGGGCCAGTAGGTCCAGAGATCTCCGTGCTGGTGGGGCTACTTGCATGTTCTCAGTCAGTCTCTGTCTTTCCAAGAGAGTTACTCTGTAATATTTTTATTTTTGGTTTTTTGAGACAGGGTTTCTCTGTGTATCCCTGGCTGCCTGGAACTCACTCTGTAGACCAGGCTGGCCTCCAACTCAGAGGTCCATCTGCTTTCTGCCTCCCGAGTAATGGAATTAAAGGCGTGTGCCACTACACCTGGCTTTCTTTAATTTTTTAAAACATGGGTGTACTAGTACACCTGAAGTCTCAGCACTCAGGCTCCTCAAGGAGGATTAAGAGTTTGAAGTAACCCTGGGTTACTTAATGAAACCCTATCTCAAAACAAAAACAAAAAAGGTTTCTACCAACCAGTTCTGGCTGGAGACATCAACTCTTCAGAACAGAAGTTGAAATCCAGACTTGCTCTGATCTGTGCTGTACTACTGCTGATTACCCTGAAGTGTACTATAAGCAGTCTGCCAGGAGTCTGTCCACTTGGCATTCTATTAGTAACCCATCATGCCTTGAAGCCTAATTAGTGCCCTAGTAATGTTTTAGAAGAAATTGGTAGAATTTTTTATACATCAAACAGCAATATTAAAAACAGTTATGTAATGTGTTTGTGTGTGTGTGTGTGTGTGTGTATGTGTGTGTGTGTATAAAAACAGTAATAATCAAAGAAAAAGAAACCATGAATTTGAGAGGCAGTTGCAGGGGCATGGAAGAGGTTGAAGTGAGGAAGGGGAAGGGGGAGAATATGTAATTATATTTTAATTAAAATTTTAAAAAATGAAAATTTATGTAGCAAAAATACTAATAGTATTTTTTAAAAAAAAAAAAAAACTCTGGGTGTCTGTGTTTGAGTATGTAAACACAAGCACAAATACCTGTGGAGGTCAGAAGTGTCGAATCCTCCGGAGCTGAAGTTACAGTCATGAACCTGCAGGGCGTTTACCCACCAACCCCACAGTTCCCCAGAGTTTTGAGTGCGAGCAGCAGGAAATATTAGATAGAAGGATTTATAGTGGAGAATCTTGTGGAGATAAACAGATAAAAAATAAAGGATAGCCTCGAGAGGGCCTGAAGCCTATTCCAAGGAACCCGACTGTCTCTGCCCCAGGGTATTTATAAAGAGATGCCAAGAGCAAAAGACACCCCCCCCAGCTCAGCCAAGTGCAGACCAACTCAGACACGTGGTCCAATCATCCTCTCTATGAGAACCTGCTGAGTAAAGCCATGAGGAACCTGAAAACAGGCTCACACAGGTCCCCCTTTCTTAATATATAAAAAATAACTCATTATTCAGCAATCTCCATAGCTGTTACACCTCCCAGTATGGGAGTAGAGGATGATAAAGATGGCATTTCTTTTTTGGATTAGGTCCAAGGTGACTACAGCAGTTTTAGCTGCCTCAAGCCCTTTCTAAACCAAAAACTTAATGCAATCGCAAACTTAAAGAATCCCTTAGCTTCATCATTACCATTAACAGGTCAACATAAATATTGCTATACATAGTCACAATTCTCCCAATCTTACAACTCAAAGCAAACTCTTAACAGAACCATTTGAATTAACATAAATGGTGCTATATATAGTTAACAATTTTCTCAGTCTTACAACTTAAACTCTTAATAGAATCATTTGAATTTTCTTGCTAAGAGAACATAGGAAAAACTTCTGATGTTTACACAAGCTTAAATATTTCCTTAACTTCAAACCAGGGTGCATTAATATCAATAGGTTGACATAATTTCTGCAAACATACATTCAACTTTAATTCACTTATAATTCCTCCTTTTCTTTATAAACTTTTTTGAACAAAACCTTGAACCTAGTTAGAAAAACCCAGACTTACACAATTCCTACAAACCCGTATTGAAATGCAATATTCTCAATCTAACCATTAACACTTTGAAAACTTTTAGTAAAACATCCAAAAGCAGTTTCTTAATAAAACTCTTTACACTTTAAAGTAATCTCTTAGTATATCCATTTGCATTTCCTACTAAAAACATTAATCCACTCAAATAACAATTTTTTAAAATAGAGTAAGGAATATTAACTCTCCCTTTTCTTTATAATTTAAGCAAAATCTCAAGCCTAGTTAAAAAACCCAAACTTTTCCATTTAAACAGTTCCATTTGTAACACAAAACCAGTTCCATAAGTAATTCCATTTTTACATAAAGAGTTCCATAAAACAGTTCCATTTTTAACACAAAACAATTCATGAATCACCAGTTAATAAAGCATATATACATATACAAAACTGCATCTTGAGTCTAGGTAGAAACAATAAATTTCTTCATTTAAACAGTTCCATTTTCAACACAAATTCCAGAAAACAGTTCCTAGGTCACCACTATAAGTAAACTCAAAATTATCCCATTGCAATGAAATCACTGTTGTTCATTTCATTCCTTAAGTCCCCAAATTCATAAATTCTGGTAGTATCCTTCCGAATATGAAGAATTCCATAACAAAGATCTTTTTGTAGTTTTATCTCTTTTTTTTTTAAGTTCAAAAAGTTCAAAAAAAGTAAATTCTGGTATTAGACTTTCACTTCCAAATATGAAGAGACATTTTACAGCCAAAACTTTTTGCAGTTAGCAATTTTAGTTCCAACAAGCATCTCTGCAACTTTCATGCTCAAGTCAGAGACCTTAGTTACAGTGATATTTTAAACTGCACCGTTTTTGCAGTTAGCTCAGGTTTTTCTGTGTTGCGTTGATTTTCCATACATCTCAGCTGCGAATGCCTTGTTGTGCAGGTTCGGGCATCCACAATTCTTAGCTTCTTAGCAGCTTTTGGAGCTTTTGAAACCACTCAGACTCCCTGCTTTGCAGTCTACTAGAACACTACTGCATCTCAGGTTCTTTCACCATGTACATTAAGCATAGACTCACACTTAACATTTACACTTTTTTACAAACTCACATATCTTGCAAAGCATTTAGACTCACATTCAACATTTACACTTTTTCACAAACTCACATGTAACAAATTCTACTTATTTATACTCTTTAAGGAAACTATAGAACTACTTTAGCAAATATATTTCTTTTTTTTTTTTTTTTTTGGTTTTTCGAGACAGGGTTTCTCTGTGTAGCTTTGCGCCTCTCCTGGAACTCACTTGGTAGCCCAGGCTGGCCTCGAACTCACAGAGATCCACCTGGCTCTGCCTCCCGAGTGCTGGGATTAAAGGCGTGCGCCACCACCGCCCGGCAAATTTTTTTTTTTTTGGTTTTTTGAGACAGGGTTTCTCTGTGTAGCTTTGTGCCTTTCCTGGAACTCACTCTGTAGCCCAGGCTGGTCTCGAACTTACAGAGATCCACCTGCCTCTGCCTCCCGAGGGCTGGGATTAAAGGCGTGCGCAACCACCGCCTGCAAATATATTTCTTATTTACTTCTTGTATTCATCTTTTACAACTATCATCTTTACTTCTTACAATCTTATTGCTACATGTCTTAAAGAAATTCTATTAATCTATTTTACACACATATACTATTAAGCAAACTCCAGGACTACCATTAGCACATATTTTTTACAAGCTTATATTCTTTAGCATTTATCTAACTTAGCAAACACCTAAAGATTTCTTAACACTGAAAGATTTAACATTTTCTAACAAGACAGAATAATTTTCTACTTCTTACTCTTAATTATTATCACTATCTCTATTAGAAAGATTATCTTAGCTAGACAAAGTACACAAATCATTTCTAAAGTTCAGAGCTCATAGACAGCTTTAATAGTTCTGAGAGTTCTTTTGAAAAGAGTATTTCTTTAATGGCTTTAACTCTGAAATTTAGTGAGTGTTTCTAAACAGTACTTTATGCATTTCAGGTCCTTTATAACAACTCTTTTAAGAGCTATGTTAGTTTACAGCAAACCCAAAAGAAAGAAAAAAGAGAAGAAAAACCCAGTAAGGAATATTCTGTTTCTGAATTGCTTAGCTGTCTAAATTGGAGTCAGGTTCCAGACCTGCAGCTTTCAACAGGTCTGAAAACATTGCAGAAACTTAGTTACAATTGTGTCAAACTCCTCAGCAGTCTGGAAGCCTCTTTATCCTCCTACTGTCCCCAGACTGCAAGATGGAACCTTAATAGCAAGAAAATTGATATAGTTGCTTTTTATACTCAAACTCTGATACAATTTTCCCCCTTAATTTTAAAGCTGTATTTTCCATGAGTTCTTTAACCATGGTGATGTTTCTGATAGGTTTTTATTAGCTCAATATTTTCACCAAAACTACTACTATTCAAAGGAGTCAAGAACATAGATTTCTTTCATGAAACATATCCTTTGTTAGCTTACTGAGGAAAAGCATTTTCAGGATTTAGTATTTTCACTTCATTAACTTTAAACCCTTGATGTTATTGTTGTTAGCAGCTGTGATATTTAGCATTGATCTCCCCCCCCCCCCCCCGCTGCGCCCCGCATTGATTTTTTTATAAGGAACTTTCAGATGAAGCAACTCTTATTTCATAAGACAGCTAGACTTTCTGAAGTTTGTTCCCATATATGAAGCAGTCATTTCTTTTTGAATGCCTGTTTCCTTGTCTCCTTATTAGATTTGCAAAGGAATTACTCTTTGCAGGCAGTTTGTTCAAAAGGCAAAGAACTTTATCTTCCTATAAGTTTCTTCATATCTAAAACAATGTTCAGTTTATGGACTGCTTTCTCTTGCTTTCTGAAGGATTGTTTGCTCTTATAGGTAGCTTTTTGTCATCCAACTACCGTAAAAACTGCACAGCTCTTAGGGTAAATAAGGCATTTTACCAAAGGAGCCCCAAACCGCGAAGCTCCTAGTTCCGTATCCTTTCAATTTTTCATTGGAACTGACATTTAACAAACTCTTAGACGATTTTCCTCCTTCTTCTTTTAAAAGCTGTATTTTAAGTTTACTATGAATGTCTTTTTGAGCTGAAAAGTTCTTCCAGGCACTGTTGCCATCTTTGGTGGAAAAACTACCTTTCCCAGAATTCATTTCTCTTATATCAGTTCGCTGTTATGAACTAGCTTATGGACTCCATTTCCCATAGTTCTTTTCAGGTCTGACAGTCAACTGGTTCTCTTTTACTGGGCTTGCTTTAGAAGTTTTTGCTTTTGCAACAGGAGATTTGAACAAGCGTTTTACATTTTCAGCTATGGGACATTGAGAGATTTCTGGTCTCTCCTCAGCTGGCTCTAACAGGTGTTTTTCCTTCATCAGACACTGGCCCCAAATCAGGACTGCACCATGGGCATTCCTTTTACCAACTTCCCTCCGGGTTTGTGTTTGCCTCAGCCAGTCAGTAAAAAACAAAAACATTTACAGCAGAGCTTTTCTATAGCTCCTTCGGAGAGATTTTCTCCCACTTATAGGTCTTTATGTCATTTTGCTTTTTCCTCTCCACCAGATTCAGAGCTTCATATCTCAGGCTGTGTCTCTGCTCCTCTGCTAGCTACCTTTGGAGGTAGGGGCTCTCCTCCCCCCAGTCCCCCTATTACTTTGTCTTTAGTCCCTCTTCATTTGTCTTTAGTCCCTATTTTTTTTCTTTTTTCTTTACTCCCCTGTTCTTGGTGCCATTCTGCAGGGCGTTTACCCACCAATCCCACAGTTCCCCAGAGTTTTCTTGAGTGTGAGCAGCAGGAAATATTAGATAGAAGGATCTAGATCGTTGACATAAACAGGTAGAAAATAAAGGATAGCCTCGAGAGGGCCTGAAACCTATTCCAAGGAACCCGACTGTCTCTGCCCCAGGGTATTTATAAAGAGATGCCAAGAGCAAAAGACACCCCCCCCCCCAGCTCAGCCAAGTGCAGACCAACTCAGACACCTGCACTCAGGCCCATGGTCCAATCATCCTCTCTATGAGGACCTGCTGAGTAAAGCCATGAGGAACCTGAAAACAGGCTCCCACATGAACCACCAATGTGAATGCTGAAAACCAAACTCAGGTCCTCTGAAAGTGCTTTTAGCTTCTGAGCCATTTCTCCAGCTACCCTAATAAACTATTTTAGCTTCTCTTTTTAAATTATAAGTGGGTTAGTACACAAAAAGTAAGATTATAGAGAATTTAACATAAAAAGTATCAAATTGTGAAAATAACATCTTTTAAAGAACCTATGCTAATAAATACATACCAAAAGTCAGACTATGAATAAAACTAATGATAATTTTAAAATGTCAAAATAGTAAAGACAAGTGCTAGTCAAGTACCCATCCTTGAGTTATTTGTTACTGGTCTACAGTCAAAGGAAACTCAGACCAGAATGTACATGAGTGCATACACTAGTTACTTCCTTGAAAATCTGGTGATGAATATGAAGTAACCAAACAAAAGCAGTGTGCTTTGCATTCTGGAACACACTCTTGAAGAGCAATGTAGGCAGATTTTTCTGTTCCTCCTGCCAGCTCCTAAATTATGACATGGAGACTTCTTATTAATTAAGAAAGCTCAGCTGATAGCTTAGGCTTGTTTCTAACTAGCTCTTATAACTTAAGTGAACTCATTTCTGTTAATTTACTTTCTGTCTCATAGCTTTATTTCCTTTACTCTGTATGGCCCATGTTGCTTTCCTTTTTCCTGTCTCTGGCTGGCAACTCTGCATCTCAGCCCTTCTTCTTCCCAGCATCCTCTCTGCCCTGAAATCCTGCGTAGCTATTGGCCATTCAGCTTTTTATTAGACCAATAAAAACTGACATCTTCACAGTGTACAAGAAGATTATTCCACAACATTTCTCCCTTTTGTCTAAATAAAAAGGAAAGATTTTAACTCTAATATAATAAAACTATAAACAATAAGAACAATTCATTAGATTACAATGTCCAGTCCATTTGTATTTGGCATATTTGGAGAAAATACTTCATTATTTATTCTATCTTGATGAGTCCAAAGCTCTGTACCTAATTTACCTTCTATCATAACTAAGGAAAACTACAACTATAAATACCTAGTCTTAAACTCCTTAAAAAACCCAAGAAGGATAAAATATTGCTTGAGTAAACAGGTAGTGCAGAGCAAACATCCTCCAAAACTAAAACAAATGACGGAGACCTCTGGCTGCCTGGACAGTCACTCAAGGTTCCTCCGTAACGTTGGGGCATCCATCTTCAACCTACAGGCCTAGAATATCTGACACACTTTTCTGTGAAGCAGGAATTTCGGAAGGACCCACCCTGTCTTCACAAAGTTCAGCAGTCATTTTTCTTTGTGTCCTGCTGGTCCAGTTTGGTGAGAATACTGTCAGCAGTTGAGGCAAGGGCAGTTTATTGCCCAAATGGCTGGCTTTTGCCATAAAGAAAATAAACTCCATATGAAGATTCTTCAGTGCCTGTCATCCTTTTTTGAAGTAGATCAGTGCTGCCAGGAGCAGACATGTCTCACTGGCATGAAAAGCCTTATGCTATTAAAGCATTTTAAATGCCATATTCTGTAGGTCTTTGAAGAATTTGAAGATCACCTTCTTATCTGAAATACATCTCTGTATAACCTTGAAAACATACCTGACTATACATTTAGTAGTTATGACTCTATTATTGTATTTATTACCCTAAATAACTTTTAAAGACTAAAACTTTGCATAACCTTTTAAAATGAGCTACATAGGTACAATACCTTAAACAAGAGTAGAAACATATATACAGCATAACAAAAATAACCTTAAATTTGTATCAATATACAAAAATCCATGCCAATGTAAAATATTTGAGACCAGTGATTGTTTAAAAGTAGACTCAACAATCCACCCTTTTATCTCATCATTTTTATACTGTATCACCCTCTGTTCCTTCTTAAATCTAACAGAGAGATTCTTAAATCTAACTCCTTTGTTTAGTTTTTTCCTGACCATGACTTGTAACAATCCCCCCCTAGATGACAAACATCTGTAACCCATCAAATGACCAAAAGCCATCCACCCCACCTCTTGGGAATGTGGGCATTGTGTTCTCTAAACTGCTTCATGTTGTCTGGGGGTGCTGGCATCTTTAGGAGACCCTGAGAAAATTGAGATAATGGTCAAATCCTGGGAGAGGTCACTGTGTGATGGGAAAGTGTAAAGCTTATCTGCAGTCCTGGCTAGAATAGTCTGTGAGGCTAGACCATCTCAACCAGCAGCCTTGAAGCTCTTCTGGATGCAGAACTCTGAGGAAACTGCAACAGAGGCACTCTGAGAGGCTGGATCACCTGGGCCACCTGTTTTCATTGGTGTCTGGTCCCCTTGCTCTGAAAACACATAAACTTTTAAAGGTAACATACATATCTGCATTAACACGTGTATGGAATGTGCAGTGTGCACCAGTCAGTTAAAGATGATTTTTTTTGTTTTATGTTTGAGCAGGCAGGTAAAAGGCATCTGTTAACTTTATAAGTCTGTTTGAACTGTATAATTAAATTTCAATATAAATCTCTATCCATGCCTTATGAAAGAATAGCAGGTAATAAATCATGAGGACTCTGTAGCCAACAAGATTTATCATGTCTCATCTCATCTCAGAGCTGTTCCTATGTCAAGGGATCAGCTTATACATTACCTGTCCTGTAGTCTTTTTTGGCTTCCTCCCCTATGATCCCCCAAGATACTCAGGAGGTCTCCCCTGGTCATATCTGATCTTTTTTAATCTAGAAGGAATTCACAACCTTTTGTTTCCCATGGAAATAAAAGCATAACCTCTCCCCCAACATACCACATTGTCTGACTTTCATTTTGAAGTTAAGACATTTTAAAAATATGTAGGTTGGTTTAATTCAACAGTTTCCATAGTCCAGTTTTTCTCAGCAGCTGTTATTTTTTGTACATTAGCCTTAAAAATAATTCAAAGTTAACAAGATACCATATAGATCCAGACTCCCTCTGTATTTTCCATCCTTATGTGGTTTATTTTTTTTTACTCTCTCTTTGAAGTCTTTATTATTTTTAAACTAATTTTTCTTTGACTATCTATACCCATTTGAGCAAAACCTTAAACCCACCATATGACTTAGCTCTTGGCACACTGCCGGCTCAATTACACAGGCAGCTACCAGGAGACATGTCTCTGTACCATGGTCAGCATGAGAATCACAAGACTAGGAAAACGAGCTTGGTTCGACTTTTTGTGTGTGTGTGTTTAGAACCTATTTCTAAGCTTTCTCTGGTCTTATGTGGATATACAGGCTGGATGTTGGGTGACATTTGTAGATGGACTTTTCTTTGGGCCACCAGCTCACACACACACAAAATGACACAGAGACTTCATATTAATTATGAAAGCTCAGCTGGTATCTTAGGCTTGTTTCTAACTAGCTCTTATAACTTAAATCATCCCATTTCTGTTCATTTACTTTCTGCCTTGTGGCTTTATTTCCTCTACTCTGTACCACCCATGCTGCTTTCCTGCTTTCTCCATCTCTAGCTGGTGGCTCTCTGCATCTCAGCCCTTCTTCTTCCCAGCATCCTCTCTGCCCCCAAAATCCTGCCTAGCTGTTAGCCATTCAGCTTTTCATTAAACCAATCAAAGTGACAAATCTTCACAGTGTACAGAAAGATTGTTCTACAACAGAGTAAGCTAAAGACTACATTCTCTGCTTATAGCAAAATCGAGGTTAATAGGACAGCACTCACTGTTCTGCTCACCTGGAGATCTCATTTCCAACTCAAATAACTTTAGTTAAAAGGAATAAAAGCTATTTTTTCCAAACTTATGGGATATGATAAAAATATATGCATAGCTATATGTATATGTGTATAAAGGTATGTATTTTAAATTAGAAAACTTTTAAGCTACAAACTTCCTGTAAACCAAAAGCTTAGATCTCAGTTGCTGTACATTATTCCTGTTTTCATTCTCTTCTTGTTTGCCCTCCTGCTACCTCTATGTGATGATACAGATAGAACAGCCCCCAGAGGCTTATTTGAGTACTTGGTCTCCAGTTGGTAGAACTCTTTGGGAAGGATTAGGAGGAAGAGGTGTGTTAACTGGGGACAGGTTTTAAGGTTTCAAAAGAGTCACACCATTCCCAGTGTGCTCTCTCTGCCTCATCATTGTGGGTCAGGATGTGAGCTCTCAGCTGTTCCTGCCACCATGCCTTTGCTCTGCCCTCATGGACTCTAACTCTCTGAAACTGTAAGCCAAATTAAGTGCTATCTTTTATAAGTTGCCTTGGTCATGATGTTCTTTTCACAACAATAGAAAAGTAACTAAGGTACTCTAAATTGCTTTTGTTTTGATTTTGTTTTGAAATTCCACTTCAGTTGAATATTTTAATCACAGGGATTTTTGTGTCTTTGATTTTAAAGATTTGAAGATGGAATGTCTCCAGGAGAGTCAAGAGTTAAATTTGCAAAAATTAAGAACTTCAGAATTCATACTTAATAAAGCTAAACAAAAAATGAGAGAACTTACAATTAACATCAGGATGAAAGAAGATCTGATCAAAGAGTTAATAAAAACAGGTAATAGTGTCTTGTACTTGTGTGAGAAAGAAAAGCCCCTGAGACTGCATGTGACGTGGTGACATGCAGCTCCCACCCATCCTCTGCAACTCGGGTTTGTCTCAGAACCAGCGTGTGCGGAAGTTTATGAGGTTGGGGGACCAGTCTCCAGGCAGAGAAGGGCTTGAAAGGAAATCCACAGTGTCAGCATGCACTAGACTTTTTTTTATCTGAGGGGATTAGGGAAAAGACACTCACACATTCTTGATGGTTTCCTTCAGACCTTTTCTTTATTTTTCTTTTGTGTTCTCTATTCTTTATTTTCCTGGTGATTTTTTTCTCTCTCATTCTTGATGTTTTCCTTCTAACTTTATCTTTAGTCTTGATGTTTCCCTTCTAGTTTCTCCTAGCTCTCTCATTCTTGACATTTTCCTTCTAACTCTCATTCTTGATGTTTTCCTCTAGCCCATTTTAACTCTCTCTAACCCCATCTCTATTCTTTCCCTTACAGCTTATATACCCCAGCAAAATCTTTCAGGAAATTTAAAAATTACAGTGTGGTTACATTCTGTTTCTCAAGTGAATGATTACAGTGAATACAAAACAGCATGTTTTCCATATCCCTTACATGATTAAACATTTACATATTACAGGTGAAAAATAAAATTTCCAAGAACCCATGTATATTAATACCCGAGCAACTTGTTATAGATTAATAGAACTTGAGCAAGTAGAAAGTATTTTTTCACAGCCAGCTATTTTGTTGGCAGGGTACAGTTACAAAAAAGGGGCCAATTACTTGATTACTTATCTTGGAAGATAATCTTATAAGGAATCTTAAAGGAATCACAAACCTAAACTTTTATATGAAAAAGAATCAGTCAGCTCTACTTTAAATCTTTGGGGTGCATACTCACTCATCAGTAGTTAGTTGCTTATATCAGGAGATTGAGGGCAGAAATGAGTACAAGGAATTAATCATCACCTTTGGTCATCAACCAATCCTAGCAAGAATAGTGTGTCAGCTAGTAATAATTGAGCTGCTTTGTTCCTGTTCCCTGACCTTAAAGAGTTCCTCACTCAACTATGTGCCTTTCTAAAACTTTAGATTATCTCCTTGGGTTTTTCACCTCAAAGCTATTTAACAAAAACATCTTAGTCTAATTTTAAGTTATTTCCAAAGCTTTGTTTCAGCTATGATGCACTTCAAAACCTGTGAACACATCTCCCAACATTAAGGTTAAAAGAATTTAAGCTAGTTAGACTAACTGGGACTCAATTGTTTTCTTAATCATTAACCTAAGCCACAGTCTATACAGCTCCTCAATAGAAACTCATGTGTTGTAGCTGTGTGATACTTCCTTGTTTATATTTTAAGTAATCAAAACTCTATTCAAACTAACATTATTATTATTATTATTATTGTTATTATTATTATTATTATTATCATTATCATTTAGACAGTACAGCTTAGGAAGAAATCATCTTCATAATAATGCACAGGTAAAAATGCCCAGTAGAAAGGTATATTTCCATGAGATAAACACACTACATTACAGGCAGTGGGGGTCTCCCACACCCATTCACACCATGCCAGATACCAGAGAAAGATAACAGCAGTAAACATGTAAAGGCACAGCAGAAGCAAAAGACATGCTGGGGTCTGTGGTCTGAGGGCCTTGCCTATCCAGGATTCACCCATCATGGAGTTTCCTCCTGGTGAGCTGACACCTTGAACTTCAGTTGCCACCTGCTGCTCCTCTGACACACCACTGGCAGCTGGGACTCACCTTCAATTGTTCTCGCTACTGTCAGCTGTGTTGGATGAAACTTTATGGCACTTAAATGTGTGGACTTAAAAGGAACACAGTTATCTTACTTTTCTTTTCTTCCTGTAGAGCAGGGGATTGAACCCAGGATCTTAGCTGAGCCCCACTTCTGTTCTATAGTGCTAGCATTTTAGAGTTTGAGGAGGAGGATTTCTGTGAGTTCAAGGCCAATCTGGGCTAGGTAGTGAATTCCAGACCAGCCTGGGCTACAGAGTGACATTCCCTCTGAAATGAAACAACATTAATAACAAAACCAAAGCAGAGTAGCTTAGGTACTTGCATGCACTGAATAACTGTCAAATAAGTATCCCCTTACAATGATTATTTTTAATTATTAGTCACCATTGACTTAGATAGTTCACTTTTTTTCCCCGTATTGGGGGTTGAACCTAGGGCCTCGAGCATACTACACAGGTACTCTACCAGTGAGCCATATCCCCAGCCTGGTAGTTTATTGTTAACATTAAATTTTGTACTTTGGATACAGGTAATTTTTATTTCTCTGAAAATGTAAATATTTATTTTTAAGAGTTATTTTCTTTGGTGAGCCAAGCTTTTAACTCTTGTCTTACATCTGACTTTTGTCGGGTTGGGGTGGATACCATGTTCATCATCAGGCAGATTAGTTTTACATTAAAGAAGGGAAAGTCAAGCTCTTTGGTCTTTTTCTTCCCAGTAGTCTAAATGATTGGTCCTGACTACTTTGAACTTCACTCAAGAATTGAAGGTGTAAAAGACACCAGCATTGATTCCCAGTTCTGATGCAAAACAACTCTGGTCTCATTTAAGGGAACTGGAGAAAACATTCCTTTGTGTGGGAGCTGGGTAAAGAGCTGCGTGTGCCTGTGGTAGCCAGAGAACAACCATGGGTGTTCTTCAGGCACTGTCTGCCTACTTTTTGAGAGTCTCTCACTGGCTGGAACATGCTAAGTAGAGTAAGCTAGCACAAGTGTGTGCCACTACACCAGCTTTTATTACATGGCCAGCACTTTTATCAACTACATAAAGTATGCTGAGTCTCAAATCTGCTCCAGCAAGAACATGGCTTCCCCATTTCCATGTTCTTCCTTGCAAGCTGTTGTCTGGCTATCGGTGCTTCCTTCTGCTTCCCAAAGTCTATTTCCTGCCTCATTCTTAATGATTCTCATGCGCTGTGTCACCCTCACTCCAGTGATCACAGATGTGTCAAGTTTGACTGTGTCCCCTCATGATGTGCAGTCAGATACCCCTTAGGAATGTGGAGAGCTGATGGCGGTGAATGGCTTTTCTATCCTCACAGCTTCAGGATAGTGCCTCTGCGAGTTGTGACAGTTATTACCTCCTGGAATAAACGATCTTTCAGAGAGGGGCCTCACTCACCCTGGAGCTCCCGGATCACATATGCTTTTATAGCTGTGTACATCTATGAATGATTTAAAATAGAAGACATCCAAGCTTATATATAGGCAGTGGTTGTGGGGCTTCCCTAAAGATCTTTAGAGACAGTGATTAGAAAAATGAATAGTGCATGCTTATTTTTAGTACTCTCAGTGAAGACTTCTCCCAAACAACACCCATGCCAGTCATTAGTAATGACAGGGACATGGATACTGTATCTCATCTATTCCAATATACATTTTATGCCTTAGTGTCTTATCAAATCAGTGTGTGTCTCTTCATTTTGAGCAAGGTCTCATTATGGAGACTCATAGAGATCTACCTATCTCTGCCTCCCCAGTTGTTTGTTACTTTTCTGTTGCTGTGAAGAGACACCAGGACTAAGGCAACTCAGAAGAAAGTGTTTAATGTGGGCTTATAGATTCAGATGGTGAGTCCATGACTCTCATGGCAGGGAGCATAGCGGCAGTTAGTCTTGCATGGTGCTCAAGTCATAGCTGAGAGCTCACACTTCAATTCACAAGCGTGAGGCTCAGAGAGCTCTCTTGCAGACGGGCAATAGTGAGGCTTAAGAAAGCTCAAAACCCATCCTCAGTGACACACCTCTGAATCCTTTCCATTTTCACCAACTGCAAACCAGACGTTCAAATACTTGAGCCTGTGGCAGCCATTCATTCAAACCTCCCCACTACAAGGAGTAGAGTGTGCACCCTCACAGCAGTGCAGGGAGTAAAGTGTGCACACTCACACCACCACAGCAGTGCAGGGAGTAAAGTGTGCACACTCACACCACCACAGCAGTGCAGGGAGTAGAGTGTGCACCCTCACACCACCACAGCAGTGCAGGGAGTAAGGTGTGCACCCTCACACCACCACAGCAGTGCAGGGAGTAGAGTGTGCACACTCACACCACCACAGCAGTGCAGGGAGTAAGGTGTGCACCCTCACACCACCACAGCAGTGCAGGGAGTAGAGTGTGCACACTCACACCACCACAGCAGTGCAGGGAGTAGAGTGTGCACCCTCACACCACCACAGCAGTGCAGGGAGTAAGGTGTGCACCCTCACACCACCACAGCAGTGCAGGGAGTAGAGTGTGCACACTCACACCACCACAGCAGTGCAGGGAGTAGAGTGTGCACCCTCACACCACCACAGCAGTGCAGGGAGTAAAGTGTGCACCCTCACACCACCACAGCAGTGCAGGGAGTAGAGTGTGCACACTCACACCACCACAGCAGTGCAGGGAGTAAGGTGTGCACCCTCACACCACCACAGCAGTGCAGGGAGTAAGGTGTGCACCCTCACACCACCACAGCAGTGCAGGGAGTAGAGTGTGCACACTCACACCACCACAGCGGTGCAGGGAGTAAGGAGTGCACACTCACACCACCACAGCAGTGCAGGGAGTAGAGTGTGCACACCACCACAGCAGTGCAGGGAGTAGAGGTGTGCACCCTCACACCACCACAGCAGTGCAGGGAGTAAAGTGTGCACACTCACACCACCACAGCAGTGCAGGGAGTAGAGGTGTGCACCCTCACACCACCACAGCAGTGCAGGGAGTAGAGGTGTGTACCCTCACACCACCACAGCAGTGCAGGGAGTAGAGTGTGCACACTCACACCACCACAGCGGTGCAGGGAGTAAGGAGTGCACACTCACACCACCACAGCAGTGCAGGGAGTAGAGGTGTGCACACTCACACCACCACAGCAGTGCAGGGAGTAGAGGTGTGCACCCTCACACCACCACAGCAGTGCAGGGAGTAGAGTGTGCACACTCACACCACCACAGCAGTGCAGGGAGTAGAGGTTTTGTGAGTCAGGGTCTCACTATGTAGCCCTGGCTGGCCTAGATCTTGCTGTAGTGAGTGGTCTCAAACTCACAAAGACCAACCTGTCTCTACCTTCTGAGTGCCAGGACTAAAGGTATACACCACCATGCCCAGCTGGATCCCAGATATTATATCATTTCATTTATATTTACTTGGAAAGTGTCTGCACAAAGTACAGACATAACCAAAAAGTCTTTATCACACCAACAACATTAGTACCCACTGATCCAAACTCAGACCTCCAGTTTTAACTTGTCTTTTTAATTTATTTATTTTAATCAGGATCTAAATAAGGGTCACGATATATCTGATTGTTATATCTATTAGGAATCCTGTAACTATGGCAAGCAAGATGGCTCAGTAGGTAAAGGTGTTTGCTGCCAAGCCTGCCCAACTGAGTTCAGTCCCTGGAACCCACATGATGAAAGAAAAGAACTGACTCTCTCTACATCGATGCTGTGTGTGCAATACATACACATAACAAATAAATATAATTTAATTTTTTAAGTATCCTTTAACACAGCTATTTTTCATTTCAAGAAAGTAATTAATGTTGCTGGCTCTGCAGTTGGGGTCTCCCAAAACAACAACAAAATAATATCTGGGATCTATTTTGAAGCAAAAACAGGCTTAACTGAAATAGCTGTTACAAATACTGATCTCTTAAATCTAAGCAATGGGGTTTCATTTATTATTCCTTTATTTTTAATACACTAAAATATTTCATAATAAAGCTTCCCCCTTTTTTGGAGACAAGTTCCTGGCTGTCCTGGAACTTACACTGTAGACCAGGCTAGCCTTAACTTACAGAGATCTGTCCGCCTCTGCCTCCTGAGTGCTAGGATTGAAGGCATTTGTGATCCTGCCTGGCATAATAAAGTCTCTTAAGAAAAGTATTTCATAGTAATTGTTTTTAAATTAAGAAGACATCATGGATAGCAAAAAGCTCAAGTATCCTAAATAAGAGGACAAGTCCCTCCTAATAGTTTTTATTTTTTTAATGTCTGTGGATGTTTCACCGGCATGCAAGTATGTGTACTACATGTGTGCCTAGTACTCACGGAGGCGAGAAGAGGGCATGGATCTCCTGGAACTGGAGTTGTGGATGTTTGTGAGCCTCTATGTGGGTGCTGGGAAATGAACTCAGGTCTTCTGGAAAAGCAGCCAGTTCCCCTAATGCTGAGCCTTCTCTCTGGCCTTCTCATATCTTAACTGAAGTGTGACACTAGCAAACCTCAGTTGCAAATTTGGAAGATAAAAACAGCTCACTGAGGTGAAAGAGGCCTGGGTTTGCTTCCCAGCACTCACACTGGGGCTCACAACCATTTGTAACTCCAGCTGCAGAAGATTGGACAGCCTCTTCTGGCCCCAGTGGGTACCAAGCACATGGGCATCTACATGTACAAATACACACATTCATACATAGAAAACAGATCTCGACTGTAACATTAAAACACAAAGGATAAACCAGTGAAGAGACCAGCTAGAACCACGTGGGGACAGTCACAAGCTGGAGTGCACGAAGGTCGAGCTGGGTGTTGAATGTTATACCGTAGTTGTAACTGCCTGCCGTTATAGAGTAGAGGGCTGGACTTGTAATTACCCTTACTGCTGTGTTTTGGTGAAGGTGACAATGCCAAGTCTGTGAGCAGACAGTATTCTTTGAAGGTAACAAAACTGGAACATGAAGCTGAGCGAGCGAGAGTGGAGCTCACTGAAACCCGAAAGCAGCTGCAGGAGCTGGAAAGCAAAGATCTTTCTGATGTTGCTTTGAAGATAAAGTTACAGAAAGAGTTCCGTAAAAAGATGGATGCTGCAAAGCTGAGAGTTCAGGTAACTTACTAAATGCAATCAAGTAAACTTTGTAAAGTCCACCTTCCTTTTGTTTTGTATGTGTTTTTGAAACAGTCTCATTAGTGTAGCCATGGCTGTCCTGGAACTCTCTATGTGGACCAGGCTGGCCTCGAACTCACAGAGACCCACCTGCCTCTGCCTCCTGAGTGCTGGGATTAAAGGAATGCGCCACCATGCCTGGCCAGGCCATCCATCCTTTCCTGAATCTTCCTGGGCTGAGGATGAAGCTCAGGTCGAGTCCTTACCCAGTCAGTGTGAGACCCTGGTTTTGATCCCCAGCACCACAAAAAGAAAACGAGTCTCATCTTTGAAGAGTCTTGTATTGAGAGAAATGGGATTCAGTTTTTAGTCATCAAAACTGTATGACATTTCCTTTTGCCTAGTGTGCCCATTACTTTATGTATTTACAGTCTGGGTAGTATATTTCTTCATCTGTAAATCATATATAATAAGACATAAAAAGAACAGAAGTTGTATCCTTTTTTGAAGGACAAAGATTAACAGTTAAGCAATGCATATAAACATTAGGTACCAGTGTGACACTTTGCAGACAGTCTGCAAATATGAACTATTTCAGTTTTTAAGACCGTAATTGATTGGTTTTAAAAGGTTATTAACTTTTGCCAGGTGGTGGTGGCATGCTTTTAATCCCAGCACTCTGGAGGCAGAGCCATGTGGATCTCTGTGAGTTTGAGGCCATCCTGGTCTATAGAGTGAGATCCAGGACAGGCACCAAAACTACACAAAGAAACCCTGTCTCGAAAAACAAAAACAAAAAAATGTTAGTAACTTTGAGTACTACAATTCAGACTTCATTTCCAAATGCTTTGGATTTAGCTCTACCTTTAGAAAGAGTTAAAACTTCTGTTCTGGGGTTAGGTATGTTGCTTAGTGATTATGTATGAGGCTCTGTTCAATTTCTGGTGGGGACACACACACACACACACACACACACACACACACACACACACACACACACACACACCCTATTCAGTAAGAATATTTTATACAGAAAGGTTTTTGTGCAAGGGAGCCATTTACAAGTGCTTTGAGGATTCTAGAATGCCTCTTCCAATTCTTCTTTTTATGTATTTCATTTGTTTTGTATTTTTGAGGCAGGATCTTATGTAGCCAAGATTACCTTCCTCACTGTTGTCCTGCCTCAGCCTCTTGATTGGTTGTATTAAAGGGGCATGCTACCATATCTAGCTTGTTTTTCATTGTATCTACTGTTTCCATATTGTAGAAACATATTTATATTGTCCACATTTGTAGGTAGAGTTGAGTTATAATTGACCTGTTCAGAGCTTTATTATAAATGGAGGTTTTTTCTGTCCCACCCTGTCCCATGGCTGCTTGTAAATAATCATTCAGAGGCTTAATATTAATTACAAATCATTTGGCCTATTGCTCAGGCTTATTACTAACTAGCTCTTACACTTAAATTAACCCATAATTCTTATCTATGTTTAGCCATATGGCTTGGTACCTTTTCTCAATGTGAAATTCTCATCTTGCTTCCTGTGCATCTGGGTGGCAACTCCTGACTCGGCCCTTCTCCTTCCCTGTATCTCTGCTTGGATACCCCACCTGGCTCTTATCCTGCCTTGCCATAGGCCAAAGCAGCTTTTTTTTTTTTTTTATTAACCAATGGGAGCAACACATATTCACAGCATACAGAAAGACATCCCACATCATTTCTCCTTTTCTGTCTAATCAAAAAGAAAGATTTTAACTTTAACATAGTAAAATTACATATAACAAAACACTTATCAAGTAAGAATTATAGTTAAAATATTTAGTCTATTTGTATTTGGAAAAATTAAAGAAAATATTCTATTATCTATTCTATCTTTGTGAGCCTAAAGTTTCATATCTAATTTATCTTTTATCATAATTAAGGAAAACTATAATTATAACTGTCTAGTCTTCAACTACATCAAAGATCCTAGAAAGATATAATATTACCTGAGTAAACAGGAAGTGCATTGTAAGCAACTTCCAAAATACTAGAAATGACAGAGAGACATCTGGCTGCCTGGATGTCCCCCAAAGTTCTTCTGTAACATTGGGGTATCCAACTTCAGCCTACAGGCCTAGAGTATCTGGCAGATTTCTCAGTGAAGCAGGAAATTTGAAAGACTGTCTCACCTATTTTGGCAAAATTCATCAGTCGCTTTCTTCTGTGTCCAGCAGAATATCTGGCTGACTCTTTCATGAAGCAGGAAAGCTGAAGTTTGTTTTGGCAAGGTCAGCAATCATTTTCCTGTGGGTCCTGAATGTTCAGTTTATACAGCATATTGTCAAGCAGTCTAGGCAAGGGCAGTTTCTTGCCCAAATGGCTAGCCTTGCCACATTGAAAGCAAACTCCATAAAGAGCTTCTTTGATGTCCATCATTCTTTGGAAGTAATTGGTGATGTCAGGAGCAGACGTGTCTCATTGTCGAGAAAAGTCTGAGTTCTTAAAACATTTTAAATGCCATATTCATTAGGTCTTTGAAGATTATCTAGCCATCTGAAATATATCTCTGTGTGACCTTGAAAATATACCTAACATGACTATAAGTTTGCTATTATAGATGACTATTAATCCATATTTCTTAACTATATACTATATTTTTAAATGATCTGCATAAACATAATACCTTAAACAAGAGTAGAAATATACATATAGTATAACAAAATTGACCTTAAATTTGTATCAGTAAACCAAAATGTAAAGTATTTGAGATTAACAGTTGTTTTTTGGATTAAAGTAGATTCAATAATCTACATTTTTATCATTTCTGATCACTTTATTACTGTTTTGTTTTGGTTTTTAGGATGTTTAAGGTAGTACTAGAAACTTCAGAAGGAAGGACTCTTTTGGTCTGGCCACCTCTGCATCTCCAACAGTGATAAATCCTGACACACCAGAGAGGTGGCAACAGACCTTTATCTTGTTGAAATAAATACAAAAATGACATAGTTTTACTAAAAAAAAAAATACTAAAGCTCTGAATAGGTGAACATATTTTGTTTTTCCTGTTTTCTGCTATATATTCATCTTTGTTCATAGTACTGAAAAGGAAAGAAAAAAGACACAGACTGAACCTCAGAAACATCTGACTGAGGAGGCCTGAAACAAAATGTGCCCTTTTAGAAGATCTTGTGCTTTTGACATCTGTAGGCACACTGGGTGGGAGTGAGGTGATGGTTGGTGTTGGGTTAAGACAAGGATGTAGTAACCATCTGCTCAGTGTCTTCAACATGCCCTGTACAAACCCGATATAAATATGTATCAGTTAATCACCACCCTTGGCGGTAGATGTTTTTACATTACTTTAGAAAGAAAGAAACAAGTTAAGTGACTCATCTCAAGTTGCAGAATGGTGATACTAGTTTTTAGTACTCCAATGTGCATCTTAGAATATTGAAATATGCTGGGTAGTGGTGGCACATGCCTTTAATCCCAGCACTCGGGAGGCAGAAGCAGGCGGATCTCTGTGAGATTGAAGCCAGCCTGGGCTACAGAGTGAGTTCCAAGAAAGGTGCAAAGCTACACAGAGAAACCCTGTCTCGAAAAACAAAAAACAAAAAACAAAAAAAAAAAGAATATTGAAATATTAGTGTTTTTATTCCAATGAAAGTTTCCATTTTAAAACTTAATTTTTAAAGTTACGAAAACTTTTTATCTTCATAGAGAGCTATATTCTGCATTAATACTATAATGCTGATAAAGGTATACTTCTGAGCCTCTGTGGAATAAATGCAAAATACAGTAACAGCCTTAATTGTTTTTTAAATAAGTTCATTAGGCTGCACACTGATATTTAATACTATATGAAAAACACTCAAAATGCTAGCATTGTTAATTTTTCTATTATCATGGTAAGTGGCAAAGCTGTCTTACAATTGCAATATGAGAAACTGCAAAGGGCTTGGGGTCCAAGCTGGTGGGACCTATGTGTACAGTGTTAGTTCATGATTTCCAATGAAATACAGTGAGTCAGTGCAGTTTCCTTCATCAGAAAGGCTTGCATGACCGAGGATGGCAGAAATGGTCTTTTCTAGGGAAGATCCCCCAATTGGCCATCCAATACCAGGTGGTCAACTCTGACATCATATACATACAAGTAACATTATACAGACTGAGCAGTTGTATTTAAATATTTAGAAATATATATGTATATGTATATACACATATGTAACAGCAATTAAAGAAATGGAGATCATTAATTTGAGAGAGATTGGGGGAGTGCAGAGAAGGTGAGGGAGGGAAGGGAGGAAACAATGTAATTATATTTTAATTTCAAAAACTATATATAAGAAAAATTCTCTAAGGAGCTGGTAAGATGGCACACTCCTATACTCCCAGCATTCAGAGAGCTGAGGATTATGCGTTCAAGCGCATCCTGGACTATTCTCTGTCTGATGGAAATAAGATGTCTTGCATGGAGATAACATTGTCTCAGTCTGATAGTGTGTTTTGCAGTGCAGGCAACAGTCTGACCGATGCTGGTGCACAGACTGACTTTGAATAGCACTGCTATAGGCGGCACCATTTCCATGAATATTTAGATTAGAACAGAATATGTTTATGTCAACAATCCATTGCTATAATAAAGATAGTAATTACTTAGGACCTGCATAATTCATTAATAACTTCCTTAATTTTTGTTTGTTTTTTTATGAGTTAGTCTTGCTTTGGAACCTTGGGTAGCCTGGAATTTCCTATGGAGAACAGGCTGGACTTGAACTTGTGGTCATCCTTCTGTTTTTGCCTTCTGAAACTAGGATAGCCACCACTCCCCATCCCCTGAACTTCTCACAGTGCCGTGATACAAGTGGCACTTATATGTGTCATTTGTTTGACTGGGATTAACTTGTAACATGCTGGTGTTTAATACTACTATAAACACTTGGAAAACGTGAGCATGTTTTAGTGCTGCTAACAGATCATTATAGACGTAATGGGCGTTCAGGGGAGATGACCAGTTTTGTTCAAAGGTTCATACAGTTGAATCAGAAAAATAAGAGTGGAATATTGTGTAGTCATGTACAAAGCAAGAAGTTTTAGAACTCCAGGATCCATAGAAAAGGGAGGGGATCCATTTACAAAATATGTCTCTATACATCTGATGAACTTGTCATGAATAATTTGCGTCATGGAACAGGACAGGTAGCTATGGAGTCTAGGATAACATAATTTATATATAAACTCAGTTTGTGTTGTTCTAATTATACACACACATGCACATACACATACACACCACACACACATTGTGTGTGTTTGAGATAGTGCCTCACTCTGTAGCCCAGGCTGGCCTGGAATTTGTGATCATCCTGCCTCAGCCTTTTCAGTGTTGAGATTATAGGTGTGAGCCTCTGTGCCTCTGTGTGTGTGTGTGTGTGTGTGTGTGTGTGTGAGAGAGAGAGAGAGAGAGAGAGAGAGAGAGAGAGAGAGAGAGAGAGAGAGACTGTGTCTGTGTTTGTGTGCAAGGGGCTTGCAGACTAGGCGGTAATTAGAATACTTCATGCCATATATATTTTAAATTAGAATTCTTCATAAAAACGCAAAAGAGGTTGTTTCCTCTGATTGTCAATGCAAGTTTCATCATTCTTTGTATATCTGATGGAAGTACAATGTTTTCTTCAATTACAAAATTAGAAGTGAGAGATCCTATCTCAAAAATTTTTAAAAAGAAGGGTAGAAAAGTAAATGTGTTGGTGAGCCTGTCAAAAATAAATGTAAATAAAAAATGGCCGCCTTACCATTGAATATTGTGTTATCTGGAAATTGTGGTAATATATTGTGTACCCTAATAAACTTTGCCTGAAGATCAGAGAGACAAAGGAACAAGCCACTGCCACCTCTCACCTCGAGGACTCTTGAGTCTGAACAGCCTTCAGTTCCCGTATCTTCATGCCTTACAAACCTTGCTCTGCCCCAGCCACTACAAGTGTGTGTGACTCCCAAGTACTGGGATTAAAGGTGTGTGCCACCACTGCCTGGCATCTATGTTTAATCTAGTAGCTTGTTCTGTCCTCTATTCTTCAAGCAAATTTTATTAGGGTACACAATATATCACCACAGGAAATGAGAGAAATACTCTTTCTCATTCTGGAATATTCCATGTGATTCCAGGTCTTACAAAAGAAGCAGCAGGATAGTAAGAAGTTGGCATCACTGTCCATCCAGAACGAGAAGCGTGCCAGCGAACTGGAGCAGAATGTGGATCACCTGAAATACCAGAAAATGCAACTGCAGAGAAGGCTTCTCGAAGAGAGCGAGAAAAAGAAGCACCTGGATGCAGAGATTAAGAGAGACCAGCAAAAAATCAAAGTAATACTGTCCATACTTCCTGCTTAGCATTGTGTGAAATGGTGATCCTCAGGCTAGAGCAGCCCGTGCCTCCCTCAGCTGCTCTGTGCCGTGTCTCTCGCCTTGCCTGAGTCTCAGCACTGTCCTATTCCTGCAAAGCTTGCTCAGCCACACAGTAAAACCTGTTGACTCAACTCTGAGTACTTTCTTGAAGGTTCTGACATCACAATAAGTCACAATGATAAAAACTCTGATCTTTAATTAAGGATGTCACATTTTTAAGCTTATGAAGCTCACTTTCTGCACAGTATTACTTGTAAAGGGTGGCTCGTTTTCAGAATGCTTTGACACACATTGTTCCTGCTGCTGTGTGGGAGAAGGTCCAGGTAGAGTGGTGGCATCCCCTGCCAAGTGCGAATGGCCAGTCTGTGCACCCAGTGGGGATATGGAGTGGAGAGCTGGAAGGGAACATGGGTCAGCCTGGGACCTGGAGCCGGGCTGGCATGTGTTCAATCCCAGCTTTCTCTATTCCTGCATGAGATGTGTGGAGAAAAGCATTGGCCCTCTGGATTTGTTTAGTTTTCTCTAAAGTTGCCCTCATCACACTTAGCTCCCAGGACTCTTTGGGAAAGAAGTGGACAGTCCTAAAAGTACTCCCTAGCTGTGTGTGCCAGGCTTTGCTCTGTTGAAACAGCAAACAGAATCCAAGGTTGCAGCACAATTAGAAACTCCCTAGGATTTTTTTAAATTAAGACTTCTTTCTAGAGTGGTTTTAGAGTCTCGGGAAACAAAAGATACTATCTGTTGCTGCAACACATAGCTTCCTCCATTGTCAGCACCCCCAGATTAGATATATTTTAACATTGGTTGTAATCTGCTTTCAGACTATTTAAAATCCAACACAGAACCTAATTATGGAACTTAAGTATTTGCCCATTCTTAAATTTTTTTTGTTGTAAAATTTTTTATTGGGATATAATTTCTTTACAATGGGTTTTGATAGATCATTAAATTTTATTTTTAATTTTTGAATTTTCATTTTTGCACTTATTTTTCTGTATGTGTGTGTATATGTGGGTGTGCATGTGCCACAGAGTGCATGTGTGGAGGTCATGGAACAAGGTGCAGGAGTCTGTTCTTTCCTTCCACTTCTCCTGTGTGTTCTTTGAATCCAACTCCTGACGTTAGGCTTGGTGACAGGCACCTACCGAGCTGGCTTGTTAGCCCTGTCAATTTTTATAAAGTATGACAAAATGTATGTAATGTAAGACTTACCATCTAACCCTTATAAATGTTTAATTCTGTGGCATTAACTATATTCACAGTGAGGCGAAGCCGTCATAGTTTCTAAAACGTTTCTAAGACTTCAAAGAGAAACTCCATAACTATTAATAATAATTCTCTGTCTCCACTTTCCTTCAGCTTCTGATAAGCTCTAATATTTATTTCTTCTCTGTGAATTTCATTTTCTCTGTATGTCTTGTAAGTGGGATAATTCATCCGTTGGCATCTGGCTTATTTACATAGCATGTTTTCAGAGTTCATTGGTGTTTTTAGGATTTGTCAGATCCTCACTCTCCTCACTGGGACATTGAGTGCAGTAGCATCTGTGTGTAGTGCCAGCTCCTGAAGCAGAGACAGGGTGGTTTCTTGACAGTTTGAAGCCAGCCTGAGCAACATAGCAAGACTCTATCTCCATCTTCCCCCAATAGGGTTTTTCTATGTAGCTCTGCTGTCCTGGAACTCACTCTGTAGACCAAGCTTGGAACTCACAGAGATCTACCTGCCTCTGCCTCCTGAGGGCTGGGATTAAAGATGTGTGCCACCATGCCTGGCCTATTTAATCATTTTTAAATTTTTATCCATCAGTGGATGCTTAGGGTGTACATTTTACTATTGTACATAATGCAACAAGAACATTGGCGTGGTATTTGCTGCCTTTTTAATTTACAAGTGTTGAAGTTCTTTTAGCTTTTT
The DNA here is from genome assembly GCF_049852395.1 of Peromyscus maniculatus bairdii. Classification (NCBI taxonomy): domain Eukaryota; kingdom Metazoa; phylum Chordata; class Mammalia; order Rodentia; family Cricetidae; genus Peromyscus; species Peromyscus maniculatus. The sequence continues at coordinate 139,372,764 of NC_134856.1, read as the reverse complement.
GAGGAGCTGCCAGTAGTTGGTTTTCTGTAGCATCATTTTGCATTCCTACCAGTAATACAGAATAGACTTATCATGATGTTTTCTTTTTTTATTTATTCTTATCTTATACATTACATCCCAAGTGTAGTTTCTCTACTCCTTTCAACCCCCACCCCCAGCTCCCCCATTTCCCTTCAGAAAGAGCAGGCCTCCAAGGGATAGCAAACGAAACAGCATAACAAGTTATGATAAGATTAGGCACACCCCCTCATATTTAGGCTGTATGATGAAAATGAGGGTCCCAAAGGTGGGCAAAAGAGTCAGAGACAGCCCCCACTTCCGCTGTTGGGAGTTCCACAAGAACACCAAGCTGCACAATCATAACATATATGCAGAGGACCTAGCCCAGACCAATGCAGGCTCCATGATTGTCTCTCCAGTCTCTGTGAGCCCCAATGAGCCCTGCTTAGTTATTCTGTGGACCATGATCTTGTGTCCTTGACTCCTCTGGCTCCCACAATCCTTCCTCTCCCTCTTTCACAGGGTTCCCTTGGCTCTGCCTAAAGTTTGGCTGTTGATCCCTGCATCTGCTCCCATCAGTTGGTGGAGGAAGCCTCTGATGATGATTGGGCTAGGCTCCAGTCTATAACAGACTAGCACTAGGAATTGTTTCATTGACTTTTTTTTTTTTTTTTTTTTTTTTTTTTGCCAGTGTTTAGTTCTATCCTAGGTCTATGGGATATCCAGCCTCTGGTTCCTGGCCCTCCAGGAAGTGTCAGACATGGGCTCCCTCTTGTGGTGTGGGCCTCAAGTTGGACCAGTCATTGGTTGGCCACTCCCACAAGTTTTGTACCACCATTACCCCAGCATATCTTGTAGGCAGGACAAGTTGTAGGTTGAAGGTTTAGTGGGTAGGTTGATGTCCCAGTCTCGCCACTGGAAACCTTTTCCTGGTTACAGAAGACGGCCAGTTTAGGCTCCATATCCCCCCTTACTAGGAGTCTTCAATAGGGTCATCCTTGTAGATTCCAGGGAGTTTCCACTTCCAGGTTTCCAAATTGGCTCCCCAAGTGCCTTCTTAGTTCCAGTCTTCTCTCCCAGGACTCTCTTCCTCCACCCCCCACCCAATCCCTCCAGTTCCCATCCCCATCCAACCCAGTCTACCCTCGATATCTCTTCTATTTCCCCTTCCCAGGGAGAACCATGCATCCCCCCTTGAGCCCTCCTTGTTACTTAGACTCTCTGGATCTGTGGATTATATAGCATGATTATCCTTTACTTAACAGCTAATATCCACTTATAAGTGAGAACATACCATGTTTGTCTTTCTGGGTCTGGGTTATCTCACTCAGGATGATTTTTTTCAGTTCCACCCATTTGTCTGCAAATTTCATGTGGTCATTTTTGAGCTGCTGAGCAATACTCCATTGTGTAAATGCACCAGATTTTATTTATCTATTCTTCAGTTGAGGGACATCTAGGTTGTTTCCAGTTTCTGAGTATTATGAATAAAACTGCTGTGAACATACTTGAGTAAGTCTCCTTGCTGTAGGCTGGAGTATCCTTTGGGTATATGCCCAAGAGTGGTATAACTGGGTCTTGGAATAGATAGATTCCCAGGATTCTCAGGAATGGCCATATTGATTTCCATAGTGGCTGTACAAGTTTGCACTCCCACCAGCAATGGAGGAGTGTTCCCTTTGCTCCACATCCTCTCCAGCATGAGCTGTCACTTGTGTTTTTGATCTTAGCCATTCTGACAGGCTGAGATGGAATCTCAGAGTCGTTTTGATTTGCATTGCCCTGGTGGCTAAGGAGATTGAACATTTCTTTAAGTGTTTCTCAGCCATTTGAGATTCCTCTGTACTCCATTTTAAATTGGATTGTTTGGTTTGCTGATGTCTAGTTTCTTGAGTTCTTTATATATAGTGGATATTGGCCCTCTGTCAGATGTGGGGTTGGTGACTATGACATTTTCATACATGCACCTACTGTATTTGGATGTCTCCCCGCTCCCCTGCTCCCCTCTTTCACCCCATCTCACTCCTATTACTTCTCTTTCCCTTCCAATCTCACTCACTCCGCTTCTGCTTTCGTGTCTTTTTTGTTGTTACCCAGTGACTCATTTGGGTTGTCTACAGGAGCATGTCCTCATTACCAATGGCCACACCACTGAAGAAAGGTTTCTCCCTCCCCTGTCAACTGCTAGCTGCTTATAAATCCTTGTTGGGTGTAGGAGTCCATGAGTCCCTCCCCTTTCCATGGCAGGGTGTTGAAAGGTCCAATAATATGGGGTATAATGCTATTCTTTTTTTTTTTTTTTTTTTTGAGACAAGGTTCAGCCTGGCCTCCAACTCACTATGTAACGAACCGATGGCCTTGATGAACTTCCAATCATATAGGCTCCACTCCCTGAGTGCTGGGATTACAGGAATGCACAACCATGTCCAGTTTATGTGGTGCTGGGCACTGAACTCAGGACTTCCTGCATCCTAGATAGGACCTCAACCAATTGAGCTGCATCCTCATTACATCCCTGTAATGTTTTTGATGCACAATAGCTTCAAATTTTGAAGCCCACTTTATCTATTGCTTTTGCTATTAAGTCCAAGGTCATGAAAAACTTAGCTTGTATTTACTCACAGAAGTTGTGTGGTTGTAGCTGATACAGTCAGAGTGTTAATCTGCTTGGTGTCAGTTTTCCCATATGGTGTGATTCATGGGCCTGGCTTCATTGCTTTGCATGTAGAATTGCAGTTGTACCAGCACCATCTGTTGAGGACACCATTCTTTCTTCCTGATGGAACTGAAGAGGATGTTGTCAAAACTGAGTTTGGATTGGGAAATGGAAGAATGTTGGTTAAAGGGCACAAAGCTGGATGAGTTAAGTCTAGACATCCAAAGGGTAGATTACTGACGACAGTTAAAGAATGTTGTATTTAGAGTAAGCTGGATCTGATAGCTCAGGCTTGGAATTCCTGCGTTCAAGGGACTGAGGCAGGAGGATTGCAATTTCAAGGTTAAAATAGGCTACAGATTTATATCCTGACTCAAAAAGCTTAGCTCTTGGACTCTAGAGATTTGGAAGAGTACAGGCACAAGGTAGCACAACATATTCAATCCTGGTTCCCAGGGCTAAGGGACACAGAAGACAGGATTCAGGGTTAGCGTTAGAACAGAGGAGAATGTAAAGAGGGAGAAGTAAAAAGAGGGGATGAGAGATGATAAGGCAGCTAAAGGTGGGAAGGCAGAGGTCAGACCCAGAACAGCCCAGCGCCTGGGAGGTGACAGCCTGTCAGGAAAAGGGAGGAGAGTAAACAGGGTAAACAACTGGTCTGCTGACTTTGCGGGTCGATATTAAATGAGGGAGGTGTGGCCATGAAGGAAAGACTGTGTGCGTCGTCTGTGTTTGTCCTGTGCTGTGCTCTAGTGCTGGCCCTGACTATTTAACTCTTCATGTGAACGTGGGTGCTGCGCCTTCTCTGTATGGTCCCTAGTATAGCCTGGCGTGGGTGCTGGGCCTGTCTCTATGAGCCATTGGGATCCCTAGCCTAGGTCGGATCCCCACCTCATGGAATACTGTGGTTCAAATTTTCCCACTTTAGTTAGAGATATTCTCCAGCTCAAATCTCAGAATACAGTACTGTGACATTTGCTTTGGGTTTTCATAGTGAGGCATCCCAGGAGGGATCGTTACCTCTTAACTGTCTAGCTGCCAACTTGCTGCTTAGCAATGCTGTTTGAGTGCTGGGAGGAGAGGGTTTTCCTGGCATCCTTCCCTCTGCCAGTGCAGCTGCTGCAGTGCCTCCCTCCTCCCCTCCCCTTCTCCCTCCCCTTCTCCCTCCCTCCCTCTCCACTCTTTCTCGCTCTCCTTTAGAATGATCTCTGTGCAGTTTCTGGGGCTTTCCTTTTGTCCTGCTATGTCATTCGGTAGCCTGTGTTTGTCCCTGACCAGGAAGAAGGCACCCCAGTCAGGGACAAGCCCCCTAGGATACACTCTACACTTTCTCCACTGTTCTGTTTTCCAAAATTCCCTTTCTTCCTTCCTTTGCTACTGAAATTAGTGTTTGCCATTACCCACCGCCTCATAGGGCAGCTACTCTAACTGCCCTGGATACAGCCTGTGAGTGGATGTTATCTGACATCCTTGGGAATGTCAATTGCCAGTTTGTAGTGTTTCTAATTCTGTCTGTGTTGCTCGAATGCTAAACGGTCTTTTAATAAAAAATAAATAAATAAATAAATAAATAAATAAATAAATAAATAAATAAATAAATAAATAAATAAATAAATAACAAACCAGTACCAGATATTGGGGTAAATTCTGAAAGATCAGAGAGACAAAGGAACAAGCCACAGATACCTCTTACCTCTAGAACTCCTCAGCCTGAAAAAGCCTCTAGTTCCTGTCTGCTTGAGCCTTATCTACCTTTCTCTGCCCAGCCCTCACTTCCTGGGATTAAAGGCATGTGGTGCTTCCCAAGCAAAGGCATGATCTCTCAAGTGCTGGGATTAAAGGCATGTGACTCCCAAGTACTGAGATTAAAGGTGTGTGCCACCACTGTCTGGCTCTGTTTCTCTCCTAGACTGAGTCAATCTCACGTAGTCCAGGGTGGCTTTGAACTCACAGACATCCAGATGGATCTCTGCCTCCTGAATGCTAGGATTAAAGGTGTGTGCCACCACTGCCTGGCTTCTATGTTTAATCCAGTGGCTTGTTCTGTCCTCTGATCTTCAGGCAAGCTTTATTAGGGTACACAATATATCACTGCAGTCTCTGTTGTAAGCAACTCTGAGTCTTGGTCTACATTCTTCCATTGGTGTAAGGATCAGACTATGGTTTGGGGTTTTGTGTAACACAACCATGGCTTACCTCAGACATAGTGCTGTCTAAATCCATGCTATAAACCGTTGAAATGCAACTCTACCTGTAACTTAAACTTTCACACGCTTTGCGGCAATTATTCAGTATAGGTATTCCAGACAAAGAAACAGATTACTCCAAATGTAACATTATATTGCTTCCTATAAAACAGAGAACCATGCTCAGTCCAAAAGAATACCTTGGCATTTGTTTGGAGATAACTTTTAGTCTGTTTATCTAATTTATACTTGTCTAAACCATCCAGAGCATAGAATGGCTTGTTCATGGGCTCTTCTTCTCTGTTTTGTCTTGGGCACACTAGAGTCAGAACCCAGGGTCTTTTGTGTATGAGTCATGCACTGGGTGCCTGAACCACGTCTCTATGGCTAAGATTCAGGTTTTGTTTGGCTTTGGAGTGTGTCTCTGTCACTGAGGCTGGCCTAGAACATGCGTTCCTTCTGCCCCGGCCTCCACAGTGCTTTGGTTGCAGTCATAAGCACCATGCTGAGCTTATGCAGGGAAATACGGGAGAATCTCTGAAATCGTGGGCTGTGTTGTGACACTGGGCTGTTTACTTATCAGCACCTGTTTCCTTCCGACATGGAGTTCACAGTAGTCCTGTTCTCACGGTGTCACTGCAAGGGTTACATGGGGCAAGCTTTCTTGTTGGACTATTTTGGATCACCAGCCTACAAATATCAACATGGAGACTTCCATTTAATTATGAAAGCTTGGCCTTTACTTAGGCTTGCCCCCAACTAGCTCTTACAGCTTAAATTAATCTGCATTCTACCATGTGGCTTTTTTTTAACCTCTTCCCTATTTCTATATGTCGACTTGTTCTGCATCTTCTGGTGTCTCCTGCATGCCTAGATTCTTCTTCCCAGTTTCTCTCTACCCAGAAGTCCCACCTATACCGGTGCCTAGCTATTGGCCATTCAGCTTTTTATTGCATCAATCACAGCAACACGTCTTCCCACAGTGCACAAATATTCCGCAACAGTTAAATACTATAATTAAGTGGTTGGTTTTTTTCAAGTCCGGTACAAGGCACCAGTTTCACCATTACTTTATATTGTGACAGGAATTAGTTATAAAGAAAAGGCAGTAGTTTCTAAAGTAGCACATGGGAGAGATGAACAGGTATTGTGTAGGTTCACCTCCCAGGTTAAGGTGCCTTTGCTCAAAGGAGGTTTCTTTCAGTGTCCTGAAATTCCCCGGTGTGACAGGGTAAATTATGACTGTGAACTAGAGCCAAAGGGGAGGTTCTCTGAGAGTTCAGCTTTGCGCCCCCATCCATGCTACACTAATGCTGCAAACAAGGTAAGCACTTAAAACACTTGTCCACTCAGCTTGTGCTGAAACACAAGCATTCCCTTTATATCATTCTTAGTTCTCTGGAATAAGAAGGTCCAGTCCATCACCTTCCCTATATTTCTTGCCCTTGATGGCATCTCTGTATCTGGTACCAGAGTGTGTGGGTCTCCTGCTGCATCCACAGAGTTGAAGATACTGCTGACTAGAATCTGGCCTGCCTTAACCTGTTAGCCCAGGCTCTTGATGATGGGCCCCTGGCTGGAGTAACTTACAGGCTGCTCTGCTTTAGAGCATGACAATGCTTTTATTTCATCTTTTCTCCAATGACATTCTAAACTGTGTCGAGGCCACTGAGTCTTTTTATCTAATTTGTTAGCCCGGTCTTTCCCTGCCTTCAGCTTTGTGTCCTTAATGACTGGCCGGCATGCTTTTCCACTTAGAATACACACCAAATGGTACCAAGAAGTCCGTCAGTGTCTCCTAACTGTGCCTGTCTGCTCCTTCACAGAGGCTGAGCACCCCTGTCCCCAGGGTTAGACCCCTCTGCTCCCCTGAGCCCTTTCCTACCCTGTCTGTGCCAGAACTCGGGAGAGGCCAGTTGCAGCACAGATCTTTGTTATTTCTGCTCGATCATTTCACGCCCAGAACTCAGATCTTTCCGTTTGCTTCTTTGGTGATGACACTCCTGAAATGATCTTTGAGAAGCAGTTTTTATTTCCTTATACATTTGCCACAGCCCAATGCTTTTGTAAAGATAAACTAGCAGAAAAATGAAGTAAAATTATGCTAATAAAAGCCACCACCCCACACACACTTTTGATTGCTTTCTATACTTGTTTGTCTTTGTGACATGATCTCAGTACGTAGCTCAGTCTGGTCTCAAATTCATGGCTGAGGGTCGGGACAGGTGTGTCCTGCTACTGTGCCTCGTACTCTTTTTTAAAGTATCTCATTATGTATCCCTGGCTGTCCTGCAACTCACCATGTATAAAACCAGGTTGAATTCACCACAGAGATCTGCCTGCCTCTGCCTCCCCAGAGCTGGGATTAAAGGTTCACTTAAAACACACACACACACACACACACACACACACACACACACACACACACACACACTATTGTTGTCTAGGTTGGCCTCAAACATGTGATCCTCTTATTTCAAACTCCCAAGTAGCAAGATTATAGGCATAAATTATGCTCAGATCAGCACAAGACTTAACTGATTGAAGTCAGTAGGTAAAGAATTATGAGGTGGAATTGCTATGAAAGTGACCGAACACTTTCAACCTCTATACTTACCCATTGTCGATCAGTAACAAATCCATATTTAACCAAATATCTGTTCAAATCTTACTCTGAAAATGTAAATAATCCTTAGGTCTCTTGAAGTCAAGGCCAGGCCCCTTAGTCTCTTCCTCCCTGAATCTCTTCTCCTTAGTTACCATCCAGCACGTGGGAACCATTTTATCCACACCCTCCTTCCTGACTGCAGGTGTCAGTGGTGGGGGACACCACGAGCACTGGCCTTCCTGATTCAGTCCTTAAGACGTAAAAGAAGCCAATGAAGTTAGAGACTGCTCTTTTCAATGCTTTGTTCTGTCTGATCTTAAGCTACAGGCTCCCATTTTAAAAATACTTACTATTTTTAATTTTGTATATATATATATATGTGTGTGTGTGTGTGTGTGTGTGTGTGTGTGTGTGTGTGTGTGTTTATGTACATATGAGCACAGGTCCCACAGAGGTCAGAGACATCTGATCCCCTAGAGCTTGAGTTATAGTGGTTGTGAGCCACCTGACATGGGTTCTGGGAACTCAACTCAGGTCTTCTGCAAGATGAGCACCCACTCTTAACTATCAAGCTATTGTTCCAGCCCGAGAATTACTCTGCACTGGAAAATTGCATTTCTACTATAATAAGTTCAGATACATCTATGGCAGGTAAGTATCATGGGTGACTGTGAGGGTCACAATCTCAGAAAGGTAGAAAAGAAGAACACAGGGAAATTTGTAATACAAAGAATGAAAAAGATTCAGTTTTGTTAGTAAACCGACTTTATTTCCTTAAAATTAAAATGACCTCACTCATCTTATTTTTGCTCTTGTAACAAGGAATGTGAATGCTAAGAAAATCATTCAGAGGCTGTGGGTGTAAACTCAACCGAGCACACTTGACAGGCATGCGGCTCTGGGGTCTGACCTAGCGTTGGAAAGGAAAGGAGCAGTGGGAGAAGGGAAGAGGAGGGAACAGAGAAAGAGTGGTCATCTGCATAGTTAACGCGACGGTAGCGGGTAGGGAAAGTGAATAAGGCATTTTGATTTCTCTGTATGCAGGAGCTGCAGTTAAAAACAGGACAAGGAGAAGGTCTGAACCCAAAGGCTGAAGATCTCGATGGGTTTAACTCGAACAGAAGAAAAGGTCCTTTTGCAAGTGTGGACCAACTCCAGGTTGGTCAGCTCTGTTCAGTGTTTCTAATGCTCTTCAATTTTGATGAGAGTCTAAGTACAGGTTAAAAAATGGCAGATTCTGAATAAAATCTTCAGATATTAGATTTTTTTTGTTGCTTGTTTGTAAAATGTCTCATATTTCTTTCAAAAATTTTTATTAAATTATTTCTCATCCAGAAATGTGTTATCTTCTTATGTTGGCAGAAATGATTTATTTGAATATTGTATGAAATACATGTTATAATACTAGATTATATTTATTCCCATTACAGACAGATTTATTCTCAGAGAGACAGGTATATTTCTAAAATCTAGAACTCTACATTCAAACAGAATCAAATTATGTATGTACTATAACATATTAAGGAGTATTTTAGTGTCATATTTTAAAAAATAAAACCACAACCCATAAACTACTTTCCAAGGTCAAAGAAATTGAAAATATTTATTTAAGAAAAACAGTATACTTAAAATTGTAATCATATTCAGAATACAAATACATCTATTTAAATTTTGAAAAATATTTACATTTTACCTATTTTAATAGTAACATTTAGAGTATGAATGTATTCCCACAGATACCATTTGCACTCAGAAATATTTTCAACAATTGTAATTGTCTTTTTGTCTACTGGAAACCCCACTCACAGTTGAGAAGTGCTGTAAATATTAACTTAATTGGACTTCCTAAGGCCTTTTCCTGGGTCTAGGCTAACTGAAGTATTTGAACACTTCCCACTCCTGGTAACTGCAGGGCTGCTGCTCCTGTGGGCATCAGTGTTGGGTGGATTGAATGCTCGCAAGGCCAGACTTCACGGGTCTGTTGGGAGATTAACTGGCTTTGCGCCTTAGTTGCCTTGGCCTCACTGCTCTCTCCTCTCGTGTGTTTTTTGTTGCCTCGTTTCTAGTTGTTGTTGTTTTGTGGCAGGGTCTCAGGTAAGCCGAGGTTACTCTGAAATTTTCTGGAGTGCAAGATTACAGGCTTGGGACACCATGTCTGCTTTCTCACTCTCTTAATAGATTTCCAGTTCTTTCTGTGCTGTGTTGACTTCTCTATTTATTTGTTGTTTTAGTGCCTTTAGTGACATTTCAGTGTGCTTGTGATAGGATGTATCTTAGTCATGTTTTATCTATATTTGACTTGCTTCTGGTTGTGTTAACAGGATACTAATACACTTTGCATATCCTTCCACCCTTTTGTTGTATTTTGCAGTATTTGAAATTAACAATCTATAAAGTAGATTTGTTTTTTCATGGAGTATTTATTCCAGTGGATGACTGAATAAGACATTTATTTACTTACTCATTTGACCTTGTATCAGATACCATCTGCAGGCCAGGCAGCACGTCCGAAATGAATCATAGAGAGCTGAAAAGTACTGCTCATGGAGTCTTTCAGGTAGCTCAGGTTGGAGGACGGCTGCTTCAAGAGAGCCACGGTGGAAGCATGGCCTCCAAACGTGTGGAGATGCCCAGCCTGGCTTTAACAGATGTAGAGGTGGAGATGCCCAGCCTGGCTTTAACAGATGTAGAGGTGGAGATGCCCAGCCTGGCTTTAACAGATGTAGAGAAAACTAATGCCTTTGCCAGGCAAAAATAGCTTGAGTAACACTGTAGGACAATAAACTTTAACTCTCTACAAAACAACACAGCAACATGTTAACTAGAATCATCAGAGCCAAATGGGAAGATGAATAATTTTAATGTTCATTTTTTTAAAGTTCTAGCCATTTAAAATGATAAGAGTCTTTATGGTAGGGGAGAAACAAACCACAGTATTTCTTTTAATGTAGAAATTGGATGAGCAAAAGAAATGGTTAGATGAAGAAGTAGAGAAAGTTTTGAACCAACGCCAAGAACTAGAGATGCTGGAAGAAGACCTGAAGAAACGTGAAGCCATCGTCTCTAAGAAGGAAGCCCTGCTACAGGAGAAGAGCCACCTGGAAAATAAGAAGCTGCACTCTAGTCAGGTATCCTGTTTGTCACTTTATTCTGCTTCTAGGATATTTTCTCTCTAAAAGGTAAATCCGGAGCTGGATAAATGGCTAAGTGATTAAGAGCACTGGCTGCCCCTCCGGGGTCCTAGGTTTGATCCCAGCACACACATGGAAGCTCACAACCACGTATATACAACTCCTGTTCCAGGGGGTCCTCTTCTGGCCTCCTTGGGCATCAGGCATGCACATGGAACACAGACATACATTCAGACAAAACACCCATAAACATATAAAAATTAGAAAGTTAAAAAGGTAAATCACAACCTTAGTAAGTTGCTTTCCATCCAAGGGTGAGGTCCTGAGTTAGGATCTCAAGAACCCACACAAAAAGTGGGGGATGGAAGCAGTCACTTGTAATTTCTGTGTTGGGGAGGCAGAGATGGAGTTCCTGGGGCTGGCTGGCCAACATGGCCAAATCACTGAGCTCCAGGTCCACTGAGAGACCTTGTCTCCAAACATAATGTGCAAAACCCATTGAGGAAGACACCTGATGCTGACCTCTGGCCTTGAAACACATGTTCACATACATGGACACACAGACACACAGACACATAAAGATAAACTGTAGTTAAAAGCCAAAGCAAAATTATTATTCTCAGTGTCTTCTGCTGCTTTATCAAATGATTGACATCAAAGCATTGCCGCTTTCAGGTAGCATGTTCCATAGTCTTCAAGTGTGACTTATTCTCTTTTATTTGGTGGTAAAATATATAGAACATAAGATTTACCTTTTAGTTTTGTTCTTTACCAGTGTCTCGTATGTAGCCTGGTCTGGCCATGAGCTTCTGCCTCAGTGTCTGTTGCTAGGTTTATAGGAATGTGCCTATGGTCATGGTCAACTTAAAATTTACTTTAAAAGACATTTTTTTTGAGTTTACAATTCAGTGGCATTAATACCTACAATGTTGTTGAACTGTCACAACTATATATTTCCAAAACTTTTTCATTCCCCCAAATAGAAGCTCTGTGACCTTCCACAGTAACTCTCTTTCCCTCCTTCCTGTCACCCTCCATTAGTGATGTCAGAGGGTATTTTAAATAGATTGTACTACATGGTATTCTACAGTGGGCATTTGAAAAATGTTATCCACATGTCACTGCCACCCAACATTAGAGGGTTACAAGATTCATATAAAAAGAAAGAGGATTGTAGAATGATGGTTAGGTGTTTTGTTTAATTATAAAGACTTGAATAATATCATAAATACTTTTCCTGCAGGACTTAGACCTTAGGAGCCAAGTCATGAAGTAGTTTTATGAACAGGTTTGCCTTAGTCCCAGATTTTCAGAAAGGGATGATTGTGGAAGTGAAAGCAGCAGGAACTGTTTCTTGACTTACCTGCATGTATTTTCACTAATAGCATCTAAAAATGAAGCTGGCTTGTCAGACTTGAAAAGATAATTTCACTTAGAGCTGGCATTGGGTACAGAGAGAGTCCACACCTGTGACATAGGACAAAGGCTCAGTGGCTCACATGTCAGTAAGCATCTAGACCGGAGAGTCCAAACTGATCATGGTGTGTTCTTAACATTGCTCCCCCGGGACCTGTGTGTGACTCTGCTGTCACCCATTGCTAGTCTAGTTGTCACTGAATACAGGGTTTGGGTGGCTACTCTGACAAACATGATTCTTGATGGCACATCCAGGTAACTGCTTAAACTGTCAGGGTCAAGTTATAGAAACTATCCCTCAAAATATGTAAAATAACAGCAAAATCTTAACAAATCAAAATTACAAGGGAATGATAGAAGAAATTACCTGTATCTTTAAGATATGTTTAGTTACAAAAGAGAGAAGAAGAAAGTAAGGGTCTGTGGAGTAAAATATTATCTTAAAGTTTACTTTATGAGATGGGAAAAGAAAAAGCATAAAACAGCTGCTTTCTGATTTTAAAGAGCTGTAATTTTTTACAAAGATTTTGTTTCTTAAAATTAGGTGCATATGTCTATCTGTCTGAGAAGTATGTGCAGTGTCCTGAAGAAAAGAGTGTAGCTAGAGTTACAGGTGGTTGTGGGCCACCTGTTAAGGGTGTTCAGAACCAAACCTGGGGCTTCTGCAAGAACGGCACCTGGTGTTAACCACTGAGCATCTCTCCAGCCTTGAGAGATGGAATTTTAAGAAGCAAGAACACACTGAGATAAATAGGAAGTATAAATGAGTGAAAACCACCTTAATACTTTGAAAATTTTAACAGACTTGAGACTATTATCCCACTTGATTCTTTTCAGAAAAAAAAGGCATTAAAAGATTTCATTTTTTCTAGTGTTTGAGGAATATTTACAAGACTTTGATGATATGCATTTCAGACAAGGACCATGGTAGGCTGAATACTTATCTGAAATGACAGAAAAGAAAAATGCATTGCATACAGTTAACTCAAGCCAAGCATACATTTATTTAGTACCTGTAAATCTAGCATTCCTGAGGTAAGGTAAGATGATTGGAAGTTCTGGGCCCATTGGGCTATATATCATGTTTAAGGCTAACCTGGGCTACATAAGAATACCCTGCCACAAAAGAAACAAAAAAATTAAAATACTTCACTGACCTGCAAATAAGAGCTAAAAATTTAAAACTATTAGGAGAACACACAGTCTGGACTGCAGCCATTTTATAATGTAATTTTTTAAGATTTATTTTTATTTATATGCATGTGTCTACATCTATGTATGTGCCCACAGAGGCCAGAAGAGTGTTGGATCCCTGGCGTTGAAGTCACAGGTGGTTGTGAGCCACCTAGTATGGGTGCTGGGAACCAAACCTGGGTCCTCTGTGAGAGCAGTAAGTGCTCTTAACTTCTGACTCATCTCTCTGGCCTGCTTTGTGACTTTTGAGTAGTGATTTCTTGGATATTGCACCTAAAACACAGCAGGAAAAGAAAAAACAAATAAATTGGACTTAATATTAAAAATATTGGAGATTTAAAAGACATGATCAGGAAAGTAAAAAGATAGCTTACAGAATATAGGAAAGTATTTGCAAATTTTGTATTATCTGCTAAGAGATTGAGAAAGACTTAAAATTTGATAATAAAAGAGTAACCTGCGTTCTCTCTTACCACTTGGGAGGTTGTTGAAGTAGGAAGATTATATAGCATAATCTTGTCTAAAACAAAAACAAAATAAATATGACCTAATTAAAGAAGAAAGGATCTGAAAAGACTTTTTTCCAAAGAAGAAAAGTGAAAATAACCACATAAGAAAACAATCATAAGTTAGCCATCAAAGTAATTAATACAAAGCACAACCTTCAAAGAGATCCCGCTCACTGGGGTGGCTATAATTAGAAAACCAGATTGGAAGTATTGCTGAGGGAGTGGGGAAGAAATGGAGCATTGTCTACTGCTGGTGGGATTAGTATGGTACAGTTACCTCGGATAACCATCTTGGAGTTCTTCTAAAGGTTAAATATTCAGATATGTTGTTAACCCAGCAATTCCTTAGGTATATATTCAAGAGAAATAAAGGCACATGCCCATGTCAAAACTTCAAGGTTCATGGAATCATAGCTAAATAATAGAAACACTACAAGTGTTTATCAGCTGATGAATCAATAGGCTGTAATATATTGAGTATTGGTATTAGAAAGCAATGAGGCATTGATATCTGCTACATACGGTGAACCTTGAAGATACACGTTAAGTGAAATAAGCTAGTCACAATGTGTATTGTGTAATACTCTTCCTGAATAGGGGATTCCAAAGGAAGTAGAATAGTGGGTGGTCGCCTTGGCTAGTGAAGTGAGGTGAGATTGGGGAAAAATGGAGTGACTTACTGAGTCTTTATTGAAGGGTGATGAAATGATTCTAAAATGGATTGTGGCAGTGATTGCATAATTCTGAATATACTAAAACCCTACATGAATTTTCTTATTCAGAATACCTACCTATAGGCTGGGTGGTGGTAGTACATGCCTTTACTCCCAGCACTCAGGAGGAAGAGGCAAGCTGCTCTACAGAGCTAGTTCCAGGATAGCCAGGGCTACACAGAGAAACCCTGTGTCAAAAAGAAAACAACAACAACAACCAAAAAACAAAAACAAAAACAGCCACATGGTGGTGGTGCACTTGGGAGGCAGAGCCAGGTGGATCGCTGTGAGTTTCAGGCCAGCCTGGTCTACAGAGCGACATCCAGGACAGGCTCCAAATCTACACAGAGAAACCCTGTCTCAAAAAGAGAAAAAGAAAAACAGAATAACTGTAAAGCCAGGAAAGGACTTAACAAAAGCTGCATGATTACTCAGAGACTGTCTGCGAGATGGAAACAACAGGTGACGCCCAGAGTTTAGGACAAAAGATGAAGGCTTGAGGGAGACCTTCAGCCCCTGCCCTGCACACACCTTTAAACACAGGAACAGCGGTAGAGAAATGCAGTTCACTTACAGCATCAGAGTCAATGTGGAAAGCAGGAGTGAGGCATAGGATGGAGCAGAACATAGTTGGCAAACTTCTTTTCTCACGGGATGCTTTTTCTTCATGAGGTGGCAGGCATTAGTTAGAATGCCCCACAAAGGGAATGCATGGAGGTCCACATGCAAATTCTGAGGTATCCCTCTTGTAACTTTGGCTTAGACACCAACATGCTGCCAGCTGGAATTACACTTCCAGCAGCCCAGCACATGTTTTTAAGTAGTCCCTGCAAAAGTAGAAACCCTTATATTTAGGATCCCACATGATCCTCTCATCACATCTTACCAGCTCTTGTTTGCTTTTGCTCATTTGTTTGTCTGAGACATGGTCTTACTATGGAGCCCAGGCTGGCATAGAACTTGAGGTTCTCTTGCCTCACCCTCCCATGTCCCAGAAGTGCTGAGATTACTGTCACTATTCCCAGCAGTCTTAAGAGCTAGTAAATTCCTAACTCATGCAAGTGGGGTTTTTTTCGGGGGGTGGGGATGGTGGTACCATAGCATGCATCTGGAAGTCAGAGGACCCAGTTGGGTATCAGGTCTTGCCTTCCAGCTTATTTGAGTCAAGGTCTATCTTAGTCACTAGTGGGTAGATGAGGGTAGCTGGCCCACAAGCTTCTGGCAATTTTCCTATCTCCATCTCCCATTTTCCTATGGGATGCACTGAGATTAGAGACAAGCTAGTGCATCCAGCTTTTATAACGGTTCTGAAATCCATTCAGGTCATCAGGCCTGCACAGCAAGTGCTTCACGCACTGAACCATCTCTCCAGCCTAGTACATGACTCATAAATGCTACCACATTGCTTGGCATGGTGGTGCATGCCTCTAGTCCCAGCACTGGAGAAGCAGAGGCAGGCGGAGTTTGAGGCCAGCCTGGTCTACATAGTGACTTCGAGGTAAGCCAAGTCTACATAATAAGACCCTTTCTAAAAATAAATAAATAGAAAAATAAATGCCACCAATGTTAAAAACAAGCAATAGAACTGAAGGAAAAAGGAACTGGAGGACACTAGGAATAGAACAAGAAGCTGGAAAAGCTTCAGGAAAGACTCATATCTTCAATGTGGTTTTTAAAAAAGATACTGTAACCATAAGACAGGAAGTACAGGACATTAATGACATGAACTATTAGGAATTGAAAGGGCAAACAGAAAAAGTTGAAATATTTGAGAGTGTGTTAAAAGAAAAATCACTAGAAAATAAAGGGGGAAATCTCAGATAAATCTAGGAAACCCAGCACTGAAGTAACAGGAAATCCAAAAAGAGGAGTCAGAGAAAACACAACGTCAAAGCTCCTGGGATGGGGAGAGGGTTCAGTGGGTAAGAGCCCTGCTACTCTTGCAGAGGACTCAGGTTCCATTCCCAGCCCCTGCATGGTGGCTCACAAACCAGCTGTGACTCCAGTTCCAGAGGATCCTATGCCCTTATCTGTAGCTGACATCTGTAGCTCTCAACATCATATTAGCCTTCACTTTCTCCCTTCTAGGAACACTTAGGTTCTGATCTCAGGTACATGCATGGTGCATGTGGTAGTGTGAAAGAAAATGGCCCCCAAAGAGAGTGGAGCCATTAGGAGGTGTGGCCTTTTGGAAGAAGTGTGTCACTGTAGGGGTGGGCTTTGAGGTCTCCTTTGCTCAAGCTGCTAATTTTCCCAGTTCACTTCCAGTTGCCTTTGGATCAAGATGTAGAATTGTCCAGCACCATGGCTGGCTGCACGCTGCCACACTCCCAGCCGCCATGCTCCCCTCCATGATGATAACTATCAAAACCTCTGAAACCGTAAACCACCACCTCAGTGAAATGTTTTCCTTTCTAAGAGGTGCCATGGTCATGGTGTCTCTTCACGGCAACAGAGACCCTAAGACAGCGCATATACATACATGCAGGCAAAACATTCATATAAAATAAAAACAAATCAATCTTAAAAAGAAAAGTTTCCCAACATAATATAAGATTCTAGACTGAAAAAGCCCATCAAGGAGCCAACACAAAAGCCTTGTGAAGGGTTTAGGTGACCAGAGGAAAACAAATCTTTGATACTCCAACTTGAAAAACCAGTCACTTGTCAATCTCAGGAGCCACTTTCTCCACTTAAAAGATTTGAAGCATCTTCAGATTCATGAGGAAAATGTTCAACTAAAAGTCCTCTTCTTAGTCCAAATTCCTAATTAGTATAAAGGTCGAGTGTTTCCTGTCAAACAACTGCACTTCACATATGAAAAAGGAACATGCGGCGTCTGAAGACATCACTCAGCATGGTCATGCAAGAAAAGAATTGCTGAGGTGGCTCAGTGGGCAAGGGTGCGGTCACCAAATGCAGTGTGACCCCAGGGCTCACCACCAAATGCAGTGTGACCCCAGGGCTCACCACCAAATGCAGTGTGACCCCAGGGCTCACCCCGGAGAAGGAAAACTAATACATGTAAAATAACAGATTATTGAATACATTTCCTGACAACTTTGATTAAATGAAAGTATGAGATTTTACAGGTCTGTAGAAGAGTTAGTTATAAGGTATAAAAAGATGTATCTAGTCGAAGTCTGACCATGTTTTACAGATATATCAGCTATGGATAATAGTCACAGGTTCCTAATGAGGTAAGTGAGTATCGATTTACCCAAAAGCTCTCATCTAACTTACAGTGGGAAAATAGAGGAGGGAGGACACAGAGAAGGGTGTGGGTGCTAAATTCTCGCACCTGTAGTAGACAGATAGTGTCTAAAGTGGGTTGTTTAGACAGGTGGGCAAACTATTAGAAGAAGCAACTAGAAGGAGTTAAGGAGACTTATTTTAGGAAAGGTTCTGCTTTCTATTATGATATGATAAACTTTATGATAGTCTATATGTATGTTAGAAACCATATGGAAGTATATAATACAATATCTTTGCACATTGTTTTAAGTTATAATGGACAGCTCCATAATTGACCAGATTCTTATATTTTCTGACCATAATGAAATAAGAAAAAAAAGTATGCTGAACACACCAAATATTAGCCTCTAAAGAAATTGTAATGGTTTTACCATGTAATGAACTGAGGAGTAAAATAATAAAAGAAAAAGAAAAATACTGCCTCTCAAAACCTTTGTTTTTTTTAAAAAAAAAAATGAGTCTGAGTGTTTTGCCTGCATGTATAGTGCATTATGTGTGTGCAGTTCCCAAGGAGGCCAGAAGAGGGCACCAGATCCCCTGGAACTGGATTACAGACGTTAGCTGTCATGTGAATGCTGGAAACTGAACCCTGATCCTCTGCAAGAGGATCTTAACCACCAAGCCACCTCTCTAGCCCCCATAACTTCATATTTTGAAATGTATATAGATAGATAGGTTTTTCGGGACAGGGTTTCTCTGTGTAACAGTTCCGGCTGTCCTGGAACTCATTCTTTAGACCAGCCTGGCCTTGAACTCACAGAGATGCACCTGCCACCAACACCCAGCAAACCTATATATTTTTTAAGAACCATTAAATTTAAGATTTTAGAAAGTTTATGGAAGAAAATAAAAGATAGAAATAAAATCATTTAGTATCATAATGATGTTTTTCCTGTTTTCTAAGCTGTCTGAATTTCTTGTTAACTCTTTCTGTCTGATGGTTGTGTCCTTTAGGACCTAAGCACAGATAGTCTGAAAATATCAACTCGCCTGAACTTGCTGGACCAAGAGTTGTCGGAGAAGAGCTCACAACTTGAGAGCAGCACCGCTGAGGATAAAGTCAAGATCGCAGAACAGGTTCAGGCCCTCCAGAGAGAGAAGGAGCAGCTGCAGAGACAGAGGAGCATCATGGACGAAAAGCTTCAGAATGGTAGAGTGCTGTCCCCCAAAGTAAGTCAGTATTCTCTGGAGCTGGAGTTGCTGTACGATGGGTGATGTGGTGACCCCCTGGACTCTTTCCCGTGATCATAAACCTGATAAACCATCTCAGGACTGTGTCAGTAATGGGCTCCCCTGGCATCTGTTTGCTGCGATAAGCTATGCTTGATGAGAGGGAGGCAGAGACCTTCACAGAACGGCACCTGCATCAACTCTTGCTGGCATCCAGGCACTAGGGAACCAATACATCCCTTGAGCATGGCCTGCTCAGCTGTTTCTCACTTGACATCACAGATTACAGAAAATCATGTGAAAGCTTCCTTCTGTTTGTCTTTCAAGGAGAGCATATAACTTCTGTTTTTTTTTTTTTTTCTTTTTCACATTTTGGAGGGTATGCACTTGTGTGCATGTGCACATGCTGTGGTGTGTTTGTGAGGTTGGAGGACAATGTGGAGGAGTCAGCTCTCCCCTTTTTACCATGTGGTACTCAAGGGTCAGGTGTGGCCCTCAGCTCATCTGTATTCTGTGTATGTGTGGTAGTTTTGCTAGGTAGTTCACTACAGAAAACATGCCTGTGACATTAGAAGTTAATTCTTTCCTTGGAAACTTGACTGAGGATTCTCCACCATTCAAATGAAAAATTCTAATAAAATACCTTTTAGGTACAGTTTTCATTGGAGAGGGCATATAACTCAGCTATTTTTGTTTTTTGTTTGGCTTGGTTTTGGTTTTTTGAGACAGGATTTCTCTGTATAGCCCTGGATGTCCTGGAACTAGCTCTGTAGACCAGGCTGGCCTTGAACTCACAGAGATCCACCTGCCTCTGCCTCCCAGTTGCTAGGATTAAAGGCGTGCACCACCACTGCCCAGCCTGCTTTCATTTTTTTTTAACATGTAAGAAATGACTCATTCATGGCTTTCAAGTTGTCCCGGACTTCATCTTTTAAAAGCTATTTTATTTCAGTGGAAAATGATCCCAATGCCCTGTTCATAGGAGTTGTTGAACCTGAAATCTCTCTCCAAATAGTTATTGTTATGGCCTGTTATTACCCAAACAAGGGAAAGTGCTGAAAGAAGGTGAACTGCAGGAGCCTTGTGCCTTGCTAGATCTTGTGTCTTAGATTGGGCAAGGGGGGGGGGGGGAAGGGGTGCTAGAAGGGCTCAAGAAGAAACAGCAGAAAGGGGGTCATGTAAGTCTACTGTGAACCTACTGTCGGATGAACTGATGAGAGGAATTAAGACTACAGTAGGCATCTGTCTAACTGTCCACTGAAGGGACATTCCACACATGTGTTGCCCTATTTTATGACTTGACTTGGAAGGGATAAGCCCCTAAAACACAGCAAGTATACGCAGTGAGGAATTCCGTCTGCCAGAATGGTTACGAGGCCGTGGAGAGGAAAGCAGACACAAACAACTGCTAAGTTAGGTTTCTCTTGAGAGTTCGTATTCCAACTGGGAAGACAGAAATGTAAGAGAATCCCAAAAGAACATGAAGAAGACAATGACGAGCAACGTAGGAAAGCTGTACTTATTACATTATTTACACAAACAGTGCGGAGAAGTCATCTGGGGAAGCTGTGTCGATGCTGCCATGGTGGACTGCAGTCATAAGTTGGATTTTGATAGAACATTACTAGGTAGAGCAGACAGAAGAGTGAGGAAACTATTAGCAGAGGGCAGAAGCCCATTATTAATAAACAGTAAAGCCATGGTAGTATACACCTGTACCCTAGCACTTGGGAGACTGAGGTGGAGAGATGGCTGTAAATTCAAGGCAAGGTCTAGGCCAACTACATGGTGAGGTGGGTCTCACAGAGAATGGCTTCTGTTTAGTGTGGAGTTCTGTGGCAGGTAACATTGACAACACCCCCTGAACAATACCATCCAGGTGGAACACAGTTGTGTGTGCCATTTGGCCTTGTGAGCTTCCCTTTGGCTTTCTTTAGTGTAGTTTTGAAGTACACTCTGCTTTCACTACCGTGTTTTAAAACCAAGATTAATATTCTCAATAAGTCTGCCAGTAGCAAATTAATGGAAGGAGATTCTAAAGTGACCCAAGACACGAATAGGTATGGAATAGCTTGCTATCTTGATGTCTTTAAACTTGCTTAAAATTATTCTTTTTACAGTAATTATTTTTCTAATTATGTTATTTACAATAAGTGATAGACTTTAGATCGTTTTAGTAGCAAATTGCCCAACAATTCACTAAAAACAGAACACTTCCATTTTTTGATGAAATCCAAAAATTAAAAATGATATATTTGAGGCTGGGCAGTGGTGGCGCATGCCTTTAATCTAGCACTTGGGAGGTAGAGGCAGGCAGATCTCTGTGAGTTCCAGGCCAGCCATGCCTACACAAAGAAACCCTGTCTTGAACCCTGACCCTACCCCCAAAAGACCCCAGAAGTTAAAAGTCTCTTAGGACTGGAGAGATGGTTCAGTGGTAAGAGCACTTGCTGCTGGAGTTCAGGTCCCAGAAACCATTTCAAGTGGCTCACAACGACTTGTAACTCCAGCTCCAGGGGAACTTGTGTCATCTTCTGGACTCTGAGCACCTGCACACATGGAATACACACAGAGACATAAACATACGGATAAATTAAAACTAAAATACAAAGTCCAAAGTCTTTTAACTGTGGGCTTCTGCGGAACAAAGTTACACACTGTCTTACCCCAGAAGAAGAGAACTAGGGTATATAAACAATTAGCAATGTAAATCTAGATCCTGAAGCTCACATCTGGACCCTGGGGCTCACTCACTGCCATTTCCAGCTCCCAAAGGCTTGAACAGTAATCTCATTGCATCATCTCTGCCATCCACAGCACAGACAGTGCGCCTGGCAGGCTTGTGCCTGCTCAGCTGTGCACCTGCCATTGTCCTTGGCAGACATCCACTACCACTGAGGGTACACCTTCACTGATGGGCTCTCGGCCTTTCTTCAGGGACTTTTTGTCCCTGCCACATGGCACCAGATGTCACCCACTCTCTATGATTCCTGCAATCTCTCATGCTTTCCAAACCAGTACTTTGTGGGAACTTTTGTAAATTGCCAAGTTTGGCTGCCAATTTGAGACACAGCACTGGCTGCCTTAGAGCCTAGCTTCTGCTGACCCTGAGCAGATACTTCCTGCCGCTTCGGGGGAACATACTTCCTTCAGTGGTGTGACCTCTTGTTGATCATAGCAGGTTCTCAGTCCCAGCTGATCAGACACTCCATGTCCTACGATGGCCCCATCCCAAGGCTTCCTAGAGTCTTGGCTTCCCTCTGACCCACATCCCAGGCCCCATCGTCTGCATTCCCTTAGCATCCCTGTTCTCCTTGCCCACTGTATGTTTTTATTAAGCTCTGAGTAGAAACAGCTTTTTTAGCCCACAGTTTAAGGTCTTCTACATTCTTCTCAAAACAGTGTGGTCAGGTTGATCATAGCAACAGCCCACTTCTCTGCTACCAGTTTTGTCCTAGTTTCCTTTCTGTTGCTGTGATAATATACTCTGACCGAAGGCAACTCAGGGAAGGAAAGGCTTATTTCAACTCTCCGGTCACAGTCCTTCACTGAGGGAAGTCGGGGCAGGAACGTGAGCAAGAACTTGAAACAGAAACCATGGAGGAACATTACTTGTTGGCATGCTTCTGGCTCACGCTGAGCTCCCTTTTGTATACATCCCAGAACAACAGTCAGCTGGGTCTTCCTGTATCAATCAGCAGTCAAGACAGTCCCACACAGATCTACCCACAGGTCAGTCTGGTCTGGGAAGCCCCGCGGTTGGGACGCCCTTCTCAAGTGACTAGCTGTGTCTAACCGGGACACCTGCTCTGCTGTGGAACACGAGAACTACATCGTCTCTCTGACTGTGTTGGGGTGCCTGTTAACCCTCACTGTCCTCCTCACTTAGCAGTCTCCGCTGACCGCTCTCCTGCTCCCCACTTTCAGTTGTCAGCTTTTTATCCTGCTCAGGTGGGTTGGAAACGCTTCGTCTTTGTTTTCCTGACGAGGCTCATTTTATCGACATACTGCTTCCCACTTCTGTCCACGCTGCTGCAGACTCAGCGCTGCAGAGCTGCTCTCTGAGAAGTGTGTACAGGAAGGGATGGAATAACCTTCATGTCTAGTCTGCCTTTCCGACTTCAGTTCCTTCTCTTACGATTAAACATTCACTTATCCAAAATGTACAGGTAACACAATACTTGTGAGGGAGCTTTTGTTAGTCTTTTGTTTCACTTCCTTATTGAAAGGAATGTGTGGTCTAAAACATTTAGAGACCAGTGCTGTAGGCCTTGTTCTCTAGGAAGCTATTAGAAAAGTACATCTCTAGGACTCACCTGGACTGGTTGTCTCAGATCTTTATCAATATCTTTAGTGCAAAGTAATGGTAATGTGCTGTACGGTCCCCCATGGCCACTTACCTTGAGTTAGAGGGACCCACAGCCACGTGGCGTGCTTCATCATATTTCTACCTTTTCACTCTTAAAATTTCATTGTGGGGTGTGTGTGTGTGTGTGTGTATACATGTACACTTAACATGTGTATACATGCACATGCTTGTATGCTGTAGCACATGTATGGAGGTCAGTGGACAGCTAGGAAGTTGGTTCCTTATTTCTGACGTGTGGATTCCAGAGTACAAACTCAGGTAGGCAGGCTTGGCAGCAAAAGCCTTTGCCCACTGAGCCATGGCACTGGCCCATGTGCAGCAGTTATTTGGAGTGGACAGTCCTCAGGGTTCTATAGTTATAAGACCTCATATTTCTTAGCAGTTCCTTGACTTCCATCCTAAACTATGGAAACTAAAATAATACTAAATAGATCTCAGCAAAATTTTCTTATTTTTGATAAAATATTATCTGAGTATCAATTGAAAAGTCAGATGTATTCTCTTTAGTTAACTCGCTTCTTTTTCTAGGTTCCTTTTATTCATTCACTTACGTATCTTTCAAAAGTATTTAAGGTGGTTTTTTCCTCTTAAAAATGTGATTGTTGGGCCTGAAAACATGGCTTCTGTGACTAGGACCTGGGTTCAGTTCCCAGCACCCACACTGAGCAGCTCACAGCCACCTGTAACTCCAGCTCCAAGACAGACAACATCCTCTTCTAGATTCTGCAGGGCACCTGCACTCACATGCCAGACAATACACAATATACACAATGTAAAATCATAAAAGTTAATCTTTCAAAATATGATTATTCTGTTTATTTTGGAACAATTATCATATAAGCAAAGGATGGTTAGTTACTGCACAGAGAAATGGCAATTGAATGTTTTCCCCAAATTGCTCTTACAGAAGATTTTATAAGATGGCTTTTTAACGTAAATACTTGACTTCCTGCTAGGTGAAGTCATTATCTGATTCTTGAGCTGGGAAAAAAAAGGAGGTCTGGGAGTCACTAACAACTCTTAGGAGTGGTGAGGAAATGGAAATATTTTTTTAAATTTTCATTAACACATTCAACAAATAGTAAGTTTAAATTATGTGATAAATACTGTGCTCAGCAGCAAGGATGTGAGTATGGGTCAGGTAGTCTTCCTGGAGAAGCTTGCTTTAGGTGACCTCAGTGCAGACATAGGATACAGAGATACATCCAAGTCTCCATTGCTAGGATCTGGGTTCCCCTGCTTTCTCCCAGATAGCATGAATTTGGACAACTCAAAGGACTATTTTGTCTTCTGACACAAACAGTATATTAACTGATATTATAGTGCCACCATTTAAAAAATAACACTTCATTGTACATGAACTGCGAAATGGTCTTTCAGTTAAAAAAAAAAACCCAGTACCAGATATCGGGGTAAATGCTGAAAGAGCAGAGAGACAAAGGAACAAGCCACAGCCACCACCTCTTACCTCGCCAACTCCTCCGCCTGAAGAGACTTCTAGCTGAAAGGGGTTCCTCAGCCGAAAAGCCTTTAGTTCTTGCTCCTCACGCCTTACATACCTTTCTCCACCCAGCCATACCACTTCCTGGGATTAAAAGCATGTGTGCTTCCCAGTACTGGGATTAAAGGTATCTGCTACCACTGCCTGGCCTCTATGTTTAATCTAGTGGCTTGTTCTGTCCTCTGGTCTTCAGGTAAATTATTTTTTATTTTATTAGAGTACACAGTATATCACCATGCTTCATAGGAATCTTTTTTTTTTCTGAAGGGGGTTAAAATAGGGTCTTGTTATGCAGCCCTTGAACTCATGATTCTCTTGCCTTAGCCTTCCAAGTACTGGAATTTTAGGCACAGGCCTCTGTGGCTGGTCCATTTCATAGGAATGAAACGTTCCACTTCGTCGGGTCTGACTGCTTCTGTCACCTTTGCTGCATTTCCTCCAGAGACTCTTCTGATCACGGTTCTCATTTGCTGGTTCCAAGTGCAGGTGTCCCTTCCCTTTGTCCTTGCACTCTTTGGAGGTGCAACAGATCCACCAGGTCTCCTTAGTGGAGAGTCTACACTTAAATGCACTTTAGGAATATTGGAAGGAGATGACAGTATTGCAACTTCTGTGAGCTGAGGCCATGTTCCGGTGTATCCTTTGGATTAGGTAACCAGTGTTTGCTGCATAGCCTTGGAACATTGTGGAACTCACTTAGCTTTTACATCTTCCATTTTGTTATGTAATGTTTATGGTGAAGACTTGATGATTCTGCATTGTACAATGTCAGGTGATACATCATACAGCTTAGGCAAATCGCAAACACCGAATGAATCCTTAACATCAGTGAGAGTCTAAGGGGATAGTCCTTTAGACAGAGGCTCTGTCACATGGTAAGATCTGAGCTAAGCGTGTGACAGAATTCAGGTTATACCTTTTCTTAAGATGAATGCTCTCTGTGGTCTCTAGGAAGAACATCTTCTTTTCCAACTTGAAGAAGGAATAGAAGCCTTGGAAGCTGCGATTGAATTCGAGAACGAAAGCATCCGGAGTCGCCAGAACTCACTTAGAGCATCATTCCAGAATCTCTCTCAGAGTGAAGCTAATGTCGTGGGGAAACTGGTTTGCCTAAATCTTACTGAGATTAGAGCTATTCTTTTCAAATATTTCAATAAGGTATGTTTCCAAGGAACAACACTTCCCTTACAAGAAATGGTCAAGGTACCCTTATTTATATCAAACTTTTAAAGAAACTAAAAGATTGAAAGATTTGGTGACATAACTTTAATTTATAGCCTTCCTTCTTATTCCTTGATTCTAAATTTAAATGCTGTTCATGAAAATTCTAGGGCCCTGCGAGTTTTCCTTCCTCCGTTGCTGTGAGTAGACTACACTGTGCATTTCCCATCATGATGTGAGCTGGTGGAGATGACGTGGGGCACGGTGGCAGGGATAGGCTTTATTCGTCTGAATGTGATCGCTTCATGAGATCGCCTTACAGAAATCAAAGGACTTACTGTTCACTGATGGACATATTCTGTGTCCTTGAGAATATGTTCACATTTTCTCTAATATTTTTTCACTTAAGATACACATCATGAAAAATGGCTTTTCCCTAAAAATATATTGAATTAATGAGAGTATCCAACAGTTGATACAAAGTTAGACAAAGGCTTTTTCAAGGTCTATTTGTGTGAAATAAAGTGAATGAAAAGCTCAGGATAGTATTATACCACCTTTAATCCCAGCACTAGAGAGGCAGAGGCAGGTGGATCTCTGTTAGTTTGAGGCCAGCCTGGTCTACATAATGAGTTGCATGCAGGAGAGCCAGAGCTACATAGTGAGATCTTATCTCAAAAAAAAAAAATGAAAATCTGAGGCTTGTGTATCAGTCAGTAGTCAGTAGCTATTACTGATGAGACTGTGCTTTGTTGGCATGTGGCCTAGGCTTGGAGATAGAGTCTCTGATTGCATCCTGAGGGCTCCTAGCCCAAGGCTGCTGTGTAGAAGTAGGTGCTGTTTTAGTGAGGTCATTGGAGATTCCTGACAGGTTCTACTGCACAGACACTGTCCACATTGCTCTGCTTCCTACAGCACAGCAGACCTTAACAGACACATGCATGGCCTCAAGAGGAACCTCTGTGTCGATGTCAGAATGCTCTTCAACTTAGACAGAGTGATGTTGCAAGAATAGAAACATACCCCAGTATCCTTGTGGACTAGAGAAACAGTTATAGCCAGGCATGGTGGCACATGTCTGTACATTCCTAGCACTTAAGAGGCAAGTTCAAGGCCAGCCAGGGGTATACAGTAAAAACCTTGTCTCCAAAGAAAAAGCAAGCAAGAAAGAGAATCATAAAATCTGAACTCAGTGATCTTATCTAAGAAGTTTTAGAGTGGTGGCTATTAGTGCACTATTGTATTGAAAATGAAAATATTACCAATTCAAAATTCCAACAAATTCAAAAGGTTGTTAGGCTATTTTATAGTTATGTTTTACAGCATTTGCCAAGGCATCCAACACCTTTTCAAAGGCACTGAAGATGTTACTGAGGTTGAGTAATCCAAGAAAACTGGACTGATCTTTGTGTTAGGCTATGTAAGCTACACTTAAAAGGCCAAAAAATGTCTTTGATAGGTGATTAATTTGCGAGAAGCTGAGCGCAAACAACAATTGCAGAATAAAGAGATGAAAGTGAAGGTTCTGGAACTGGATAACATGGTCCACGAGTTAGAGTCTGCACTGGAGCATCTGAGACTGCAGTGTGACCGAAGACTGACCCTCCAGCAAAAGGAACACGAACAAAAGATGCAGCTGTTGTTACATCACTTCAGAGGTAACCCCTTGGGTGTCGGCTGAGGTGGGGAGTGCCGAGGAGGAAGCCAGGCCAGAGTGGGATCTCCCAGTGTGTGTGCATAGCTCCTCCTTACAGACAATCTGGGCCTTTACGTGTGTGGCTACCATGCTTCGTACCTGCTCCCAGGCACTCAGAACCTCCTCTCATCCTGTTGGTCTGTTAGTCTGCCTCTTGTGTGGAAATGTAAGACAACTTCTGGCTTTTTCATGTACAGATGAGTGATAGGTTCTGTTGTCATTCCTGGTTATATTCCTTGTTATAATTTTAGTTGAGTTATATCATAGGTCAAAATTGATGGACACATGATACTATAATATTATGAATGACCAGCAGCACAAGATTCTGGTGTAGAAAGAGAGCTATCACACAGGTAAGTGGCCTCACCTTACCTGAGTACATGGCTGGTATCCAAACAGGTGCTGTGGCAACACAGTCTTGCCAGCCGAGTCTCCTTCAGCTCTCGTTCAGGCTGCTTAGCCCTGAGGTTCCTGAATACAGAGCTGCAATGGGTGAAAGGGATTTGAAAGAAGCAGAAAATTGGAAAACATAAATTTGGGTCTTGAGGAAACGACAGTGAGCTAATTTTACAATGTAAATGTAACTTTGCCTAACGAACAGGATTTCCCTTGGCAGGACCCCACTGCATTCAAATATGTCCTGTTCCTTCTGTAGTTCTGTCTAATAACTCTGAAGTGGTAACTGAATTGAATGCCTGGTTTTGAGATGGCTAGAATTGCAGAGCAGTGAGTCCTGGCTTAGTTGGTGGAGCGCCACAGACCATGGGGAAGCCTTGGGTTCCGTTCCCAGCACCTCTTATTCTCATGACACTGTGTCTCAAAAAAATCAATAACGACCCAGTTGTTCCTATAGTTATGCATGCAGATTATACACAGTAGCTATGATTAAAATTACTAACAATTTGAGAATTTTCTAATTTCAACTGTGTTTGTATGGGAAATAAAGCTGATAGGCTATGTGGCTTTTGGTTGGTTGGCCTTTTTGGTTTTGGTGCTGAAGACCAGACCCTGGGGCCTTGCATGTTAGTCATGCATTCTACCATTGGAATGCTACTGGTTTGAAGTAATTTTTATAGCTAGATGATGGGTTAAATAAGATAGAAGGATAGCAAAAGAAGATTGAATACCAATAGAGTTACATTTTTATATGTGCTGTACAAAGGAGGGCATAGCTCTGAAAGTGTATTTTCTGAAGGTCAGAAAACTGGATTTTATCATTATAGAACAATGGTACACATTCACAACATTAACTAGAAGTCTTAAGTTACCTGGAACAACAACCAAAGCTCCCCACCCCCCATTCTGCAGTGTTTTTTTCCTTGTTATTTTATTCTTTCTAGGCTCATTATTCGCAGCTTTTCTTGTGTGTGTGTGTGTGTGTGTGTGTGTGTGTGTGTGTGTGTGTGTGTGTGTGTGTGTGTTTTACTGTATATTTCTCGGACCTATAAACCCAGACATATAACTTGCCATATATCCACAGTTCCTAATGCAAGCTTGAAATAATATATTAACACAGATGATTGGTAGAGTTCTACACATTGAGTTGTTTTTAAGAGGAATGCCCATTTGATAAGGTTTGTTAGTAGTAATGGCAAAAAATGCTGAGTTGTGAGCAGGACGTGGCAGGTAGAGAAGGAAATGAAGGGATCGATTCTTTGAAAGAAGTTTTATAGCCAGAAGAATCCATATTGTGGCTGAACAAATCCTTCAGGTAACAGATATGTACAACATACTTCTCCTTCAGGTAACAGATATGTATAACATACTTCTCCTTCAGGTAACAGATATGTATAACATACTTCTGACCCTTTAAAGTCAGTCTGCAGCTATGCTAAAGTATAATTTTGAATCATTTGTTTAAAGCCAAGGTTAAATGTAAATTTTTGCTTTGTAGAGCAAGATGGAGAAGGCGTTATAGAAACCTTAAAAAAATACGAAGATAAAATCCAGCAACTGGAAAAAGATCTTTACTTCTATAAGAAAACCAGCAGAGATCTTAAGAAGAAACTGAAAGAGACTGCCCGAGGAGGAGCATCACCATCGCCGTGGCAGCTCTCGTTAGCAGAGCGTAAGGCTTTGAGTGCCACCTGCCATATTAACCCTGCCTCCCCCTCCCAAACATCTGCTGAGGTCCTGCCTGACGCATAGTGAGCACTTCCCGAGTGACAAGGTGGTTTAGGGGAGGTACTTAATGTGTCTCTGTAGACAGTGTTTCCTCAGGTTGTATGTAAGACAGACCCCATGAGGAGTGCTGGGAACATGAACACATGTATGTGTGTAGATAATGGTCATGCTTTTCTTTTTTTTTCTTTCTTTTTGTTTTTTATTTTGTTTTGTTTTTTGAGACGGGGTTTCTCTGTATAACCCTAGATGTCCTGGAACTCACTCTGTAGACCAGGCTGGCCTCGAACTCACAGAGATCCACCTACCTCTGCCTCCTCAGTGCTGGGATTAAAGAGGTGCACCACCACCACCACCACCACCACAATCACCCCCTGGTGATCACTTTTTTCTTATGGGCAAAGCTTTATTCATTATGGAAAATATTAAAATCAAATTTGAAAATGAAAGTATAATATGCCCAAAGTATTGTTTCAGAAGAATATATTAACTCCAAATAAAGGTTGTCTCAAATCATATCTTGTGGTAGTATAAAGGCTGCACTTAGTTCTTCCTTTTGTGGTGAATTAATGAATTGAACCTCTTCCCTCTTGAACTGGGAGTGTTGTACCTCACCCATGCTCAGCAAGTATACACTCTTAAGGTTAGCCTTAGTGCAGACTTGTAAATCTGCCCTGGAGTTTATCAATATGAACAGTAGCTACAGCCTTGTTAACATTCTCTTATTAACCACTAAGGAATGTACTTGATTTCAAACATTAAAAATGTGTAAAACTTAAATATATAAGCTATGCTAAGTAATACACACGCTGTAGAAATGATTATTTTTACTGATTGCCTGCTATGTGAGAGTAGCTTTTGCTATCCTTGACCTTCAGCCCTTAGGGCGGCCCTATCATTTAACTCTTACTTTCCTATGTTATAAGAAAGTAAGCCTTCTGAGTACCATAAACACTGTACAGAGGAAATGCAGTGGTTAGGAGAACTGGCCGCTCTTGCCACAGACCTAGGACCTACATGGCGGCTCACAGCCACCTGTAACTCCATCTCCAGAGGGTCTGAAATCCTGTAGCCTCACATAAACATACATGCAAACACATAATAAATAAATGAATCTTTTAAAACAAGACTTTAAAAAAATGTTCAAAGTAGAATAGTACAAGTGAAACTCAGGTCAGTCCTAAGGTGTGCCCTCCAGAAATTTAAAAACATGACCAAATTCAAAGATATTTCCTTGTATAACCATTAAATGTACATATGTAAAATCAGTCCCTTCGTAATAGAACAGTTACCATGACAAAGTACTCGGCAAAAGTCAGAAGCTCCTGGAAAGTAATATATTATTCCTTTTTATAAGACCTCAAAATAGGAGGGCAATCAATATTTCTGAAATAGCTTGACCCCAGATTTAAAAGTTAGGAAGTTTATAGAAGAAACACTTTAGCTGATTTTTAAAAATAATTTCTATGACTAAAGAAGATATTAAGCCAACCATATTCTAGTTTATAATTCAGGGTTTAAAACAACCAACTTTGAGCTTGATCCCTGGTACTGGGGAAACCAAGCAGAACTTATTGTGAAGCTTTTTCAAAGCTTCCCTCCAAACCAGAACGAATGGACTAGGTGCTGGCACAGGTCTTCACACGGAGGTAGGACAGACACAAAGCTGACACTAAGCAGTGGCTCCCGAAGTTGGCTGTGCAAGCTTTCTAGTCACCAGTGAGCTTTAACAGTCCTGCCGTCAGTGTCTGCCCACGGAGCCAGCTCTCTGAGCAGTCGTACATGAGACCAAGACCTGGGAAGCCAGGACCCAGACATGCCCACTGGGTTTCTTTCCATTATTATTTATTGTGTGTGCATGTATGTGTGTGGGGGTGCGGGTGGGGGTGAGGGGTCAGAGACAGAACTTGCAGCAGACAGTCAGTTTGCTCCCTTGATAATGTGGGTCAGTTTAAAGGCAAGCTCCAGGTAGAGGGAGAAGGTAACCCTGTGTGGGCTTGAGTGCTGCCAGGATACCACCTGTGTTTACATTTTAACTTCAAGGACTAAAAAGTGTACTAAACATCTGACATCACGTGTTAAAGTTGGCAACTGATTTATCACTACTAACTATGTGATAAACCACAGGCAAGATTTTATATTAGGTATGTTATAATTGAAGACTTCTGAGGTTTTAACTCTCCAGTCACCCTTAATGATCCACTGAACGGGGCTGTACTCACCAAAGGTGTATGCCCTGACCTCCGTTCTGATAGCAGAAGTTGTGGAACACATCACAGACTACAGATGGATAACAGAATATTGCTATCATGCTAGGGGCCAGCCAAGACCGGGTTTTCATACGTGTATGTGAGGATGAGTGCCTGGAGGTAAGGGCAGAGCAGGCTTAATTTGGCCCGAACTTGGCATTAACCAGTAACAAGCCAAGCGAAGAGAGAAGTCAGAATGGAGAGATGGCTCACTGGTCTTGCACAGGACCCAAAGTTCAGTTCCTGGCACCCATGTCAGGTGGTTCATAACACCTGTTAAGTCCAACTTCAGGGGACCTGACAACCTCTTCTCGCCTCCTCAGGCACTGCACACATGTGATACCCATACATATATGCAAGCAAAACACTCAGATACATGAAAATAGATAACTCTTCAGGCTAGAGAGGTGGCTTAGCGGTTAAAAGCACTGCCTTCTCTTCCAGAGAACGCAGGTTTGGTTCCCAGTACCCACATGGCAGCTCACAGTTTCCGGCTCTAGTCCCAAACAAAGCATATGCATCCTCTTGCTCTCCGCAGGCATCATACACATATATGCAGTAGGTGTACAGACACACATGCAGGCAAACACTATTCACACAAAATAAAACAGTGAATTACATTAAATTAAACTTAAAAATTAATAACTATTTTTTAAAAGATTTCAGAGACACACCAAGTACTCAGGTTTCTAGAGAGTACCAAAATCACTACATGATTTTTCAACTTAAGTGAGTTAAAAAAAAATCTGTTATTCACATTTCAAGAAATTTATAAGTGAATCAAGATTGATTCTTAGTCACACATCTATTTGAAGAAGTCATTAAGCAAAAGTCTGAAAACACTGTTTATGTTCAATCATAATGCTGTAGTTAGTACCTGGTTTTGAGATGTTTCTTTTGTTTTGTGTGGATTCTCCTTAGACCGTGATGCTGGAGATGGAGTCTTGAATCCGGAAGAGGCGGCTGTGCTTTCTGAAGAACTAAAATGGGCATCTAGAACTGAAAATACAAAAATGAGTGGAAGAGAAAGAGAAGTAGACAATTCTTCAAGTAGCTTAAAAACGGAACCACTGCCCGTGCAGACTCTGGAAGGTAGCCCAGACTCACTTCCAGTCCACGGCTCGTTAGCACCCTCCAGTGGCCAACTGTTAACCAATGCCGATAAACCCGAGGACCATCCCTTGGAACAACCTCCGAGTCCACCGCCCTCCCGGTTTCAGCCTGTGGGAAATACGGGGCAGCTTCAGGGTGTCACGCCTGTCAAACTGTGTCGCAGAGAATTACGTCAGATCTCTGCTCTGGAGCTGTCATTGCGACGCTCCGGTCTTGGAGCTGGGACCCGGTCTGTAATTGCTGATTCCCTTGAAGTACCCGGGGAAACCTAGCGACTTCAAAGCATAGGCATTGGACAATAAAACTTTTAATTTAGTAAATATGTGACTGATCCCTGTTTCTAACTTACAAAATGAAAACTCAGGGTCACCAGCTTTTTCCCAGGATATAGGAAAGGGGGGTTGATAGCACTCTTTTTTTTTTCTTCATTTTTCTTTATTAAGAAATTTTCTCCTTATTCCACATACCATCCACAGATTCCCCCCCTCCTCCCTCTTCCCACCCCCCAGCCCTCACTCCCAAGCCACGCGACGCATCCCCACATCCCCCAAATCGAGGTCTCCCATGGGGAGTCAGCAGAGCCCAGCACACTGAGCCTAGGCAGGTCCAAGCCCCTTCCCACTGCACCAAGGCTGTGCAAGGTGTCACACCACAGGCACCGGATTCCCAGAAGCCTGTCCATAGACCAAGGACAGATCCCTATCCCCCTGCCTGGGTGCCCTCTAGCCAAAACCTGGAAACAACCTAGATGTCCCTCAACTGAAGAATGGATAAAGAAAATGTGGCACATATACACAATGGAGTACTACTCAGCAGTAAAAAAAACAATGATATCATGAAATTTGCAGGCAATGGATGGAACTAGAAAGTATCATCTTGAGTGAGGTAACCCAGACTCAGAAGGACAAACATAGTATGTACTCACTCATAAGTGGATTCTAGATGTGAGGGAAGGGATGGCCAGATGGTACTCTTGTGTACCATAGTGTATTTTAGGGTTTTACTATTTCATAAATGCATTTTTGAATGCTTGGTACATTGAACTATTTCTACCTATATAAGTATATTTAAGTTCTTTTCCAGGAATATTTGCTTTATTTTTTAAGTACATTTGAAGAACAAAACTAAGACTAAAACACTTTTCAAATGTATATTATTCTATATAATATAAAGGCATATTATATTCTATATAATATAAAGGCATATTAATGTATATAAGGCATATATACATTATAACCCTTAAGTGTTGGAATGTTAAAGTATACATATGTTGCTATTTTTTAGCTCCAGATAAATCCCAGTTGTGCCCGAGTTACCTACCTACTGTGTTTGTTTGGTAAGATGAAAATGTTTGCCAGAATTAAGCCTGAGGGCCAAGGCTGCATCACAGTTGTTAGGATCCACAGAGGTGGCACATCAGCCTTAACTCTAACATGGTATCTTTCATTTTTATAGTTATATATTCTTTGTTTGATAATACAATAGAATGCAAGTTTTCACCTTTATCTTGCCCTGTGCATTTCACATCCCTCTCATATGTCTCATATGATGACAGAATTGTGAGAAATGTCTGCAGCTCCTGGAACAGGACAGGGAACCACACAGAGTAACATAAAACATTCCAGCATTCTAAGGAGCAGCATGGCCTTGTGGAGTGCGTGGGTAATGCATGCATCTGACAGGCTAGAAGCTGAGACCTGACCATCTCAGCTTTCCAGCTTTGAAGACCCGATGGCACTGGGGTGTAAATATGTACATGAAATCTTGTTAACATTTCCCTCTAAGTTTTTCCGGTTCAATTAAATGAGCAATTAGTTTTTCCCTGCCATATTTGTCTATGGTAGGCAACATCTCATTATAATGTCCTGAAATATTGTTCCTTTTCCAAACTTTCATGTGTAAGTCAGGGTTGGTTTTTGTTTTTGTTTGGGTTTTTTCGACTAATTAAAGTTGTGTGGAGCCAGTAGCTTACAGGTGCTTACTCAGTTCCCACTGATTCTCTTGCCACCTCCTTCCTTGCTGAGTTTATTTTTTAAAGTGTATCTATGTTTACACACACACACACACACACACACACACACACACAATATCATATATTAGTCTTGTGGCAAAAAGTCAGTGCCTTCAACTAAACATGTTATATGTTAATCTGGGTATGGTGGCACACCCCTTTAATCCCAGCACTTTGGAGGCAGAGGCAGGTGGATCTCCGTCTGCCTGGTCTATATAGTGAGCCCTAGGACAACCAGGACTACATAGAGAGACCTTGTCTCAAAAAACAATTATGTAGCAGTAAATATCTTTTTTATTAATGAAGGTCTTAACTGTAAATTTCTTTAAGAATAAATAACGTGCTATGCCTCAGTAAGTAATTCATATAATTATGTGTTTTGATTAAAACATTTACTGTACCTGTGGAAATATAAACCTCGTTTTCACTAGCAAAGCAACAGAAGTTACATAAAACTACAATGATTTCATCAGACAATACAATATGAATTGATTGCCAAGTAACAAAAGTATTTTTCCCCTGTTTTGTTAAACATTTCATTTGTATCTTGTATATGCCTTGATAGATTTTATTCACATACTAAAACATATATAATGTTCCAAACATGTAATTTAGGTTGAACAATTCAGTCTAGTTCGATCAGTATGCTTACAAAGTAATCACAATATAAGGTACCTCCTCCCCAGTGCAAACTCAGCCTCATTCTCCATGGGGGTGTGCATGCATTTGCCTGCTCGTGCATATTCACTGGGCATGTGCCTGTGGAGGCCAGAGAAGGAAGTTGGGTACTTTCCACATAATTTTTGGGGAAAGAGTTTCTCACTGAACCTAATCACTATCTAGAGTAGGCTGGCTAGCCAGCAAGCCCCCAAGAGCACCTGCTTCTCTGCCCGCCCTGCCCCGCCCCGCCCCGCCCCACCCCTGCCATGCTGGGGTTTACAGTCCCCACCACACCTGGACTGAACTCAGATCCTCGTGCTTACGCAGCATTTGACCTCCGTCTCCTCAGCCTGACTTTCTCAGTGTATATAAAATGGGGCTTTGGTTTGGTTTTGTTTTTTCAAGACAGGATTTCTCTGTGCAGCTCTGGCTGTCCTGGAACTCACTCTGTACCCAAGCTGGCCTGGAACTCAGAGATTCATCTACCTCCCTAGCTGGTATTAAAGGTGTGTGCCACCACCTCTGAGCTTATATAAAACAGGATCTTTGTTGTTCGGTATATTCTCACATTTTCCACGTGCAACAGAACATTTAAAGGGAGAGTGGTTTGCCTCTTTAAATATCCTTTCCGTCCCTAACTGGAGTGTTTGTAGGAGAAGTTTGTAAATCTGGAACCGTGGGGAATGACAGCAGGGATGCAGGTGCTTCTGCGCCCCGTCCTGAGCTGGGGTCACCGCAGGCTGTGGGCACACTAGAAGGTGCTCTGCTGCCCTCGGCACTGGATGCTGCTTTAGTTCGATTTCACTTCTGATGGAATTGTTTGGGCCCCTCAGTTACTCATATCCTTATGAACCTGGACTTCAAAGAGTCAACAGAAATACATTATGATTTTTAATGACATGGACTTGATTTTTGTTAGCTATTACTTTGTTTATAATAACCTACAGCAATAAAGTCAGGCTTATTTAAGAACAGGTGCCTTACATGACTGGTTGTAATGGAATCAAATCACTAGTAAGGGCAGTTCGTGCTCAGCACAGGTTCTCAAACATTGGGTGCAGGATGATACGCAGGGGTCCAAGTAGAAGGTCATTCATAGTGATAGTTCTCTTCTTTGGAATTTTAAAAATATTATGTGTATCTTACATTTAAAACTGGAACATGCTATAGGCTGTCTTAATCTGGGTAACATTTTCAAAACGTACCAAATGTGAGAATGAGCCCCTCTACAGTAACTGTCTCTAGCGCTCTGAGGACTGGCTGTGAGCCTGTAGTGGTGTAGTTAGGGTCACAGGTAGGGTCACTTACCTGGCTCACCACAAGGGCACATCCACCCAGAAGGCAGTGCTTTACCACTGCAGTTGCTGCTGGTGGCTGGCTTTGCAAGGGATTTAACTGTTTACATTCTCTACAGAAATACACGCCTCACCTGCACACGGTCACTGCTTATTTGCTCCTCTTAGCATGAACTGCTCACAGGCACCAAATACTGAAAATGGTATTTGATGGTCATAACATCCTTTGAATTGAGCCAAGCATGAGAGTAATCAGAACCAGGGAAGTTATAAAAAGAAAGAAAGAAAGCCTTATGTTACAGTGTCAGTTTTTAATGTTTCCAGTGGTTTTCATTTGCTCCCACTCGAGACAGTTTTATTAGAATTTAAAAGAAACCCCTCCCCTAGGGAAGGCAAGCTGTATTTGTCTCTTTTAGTATATTTTAATTTTTTTTATAGGAAGGCCCTTGTAACAGAGCCCCAGACCTTAGCACAACTGACTCCATGATGGAAGTGCCGTTCAGGCTGTAACACTCAGCGTGTAGACAGCACCACCTGCCAAAACTTTTCAGAAGCCTAACCCATCAAAGCCCACAGTTCGGGGAAGTCTCTAAGTGCACTGACCTTGCCTTTTGACTTCTGCAGTTAGTTACACTTCTGGCTAACTGTTCTTGTTAACTCAAGTATGACAACCCAGGATATGGTTGCTGTGCTTAAAAGCTCACCCTGGAGGCCCGGCGGCAGCCGGCAGAGACATACAGGCCCCTCAGCGGAGACAAGCAGACACAGGTAGGCCCGCGGAGGTAGACAGGCCGACAGGGACATACAAGCCTGACTGCAGCAGCAGAGACATACAGACCTGGCGGCAGCCCGCAGAGATAGACAGGCCCCGGCAGCAGCGACAAGCACAGGCAGGTAGGCCCAGCGTTGGCCGGCAGGGACATACAGGCCCGGCGGCGGCGGCCCACAGAGGTAGACGGCCCGGGAACTGCGGCTGACAGGGTCATACAGGCCCGGCGGCGGGCTGCAGAGGTAGACGAGCCCAGCAGCAGCGACAAGCAGAGGCAGGGACGCCTCTAACCCCAACACCCGGGGAAGAAGCTATCTCCGTGGGACAGAACCAGAATGAATCTGAACACTCCGTCTGAGGCCAACCCAGGGCCCAGCTGCTGATCCTGTGAAACCCAACAACTTGGAGGTGTTGGTAAGACGACCCTGCTCAGCTGAAATCCATCTGGGAGAGAATTCAGATCCCTACAGTTTGAAGTCTTAAGAAACAAGATCAGCTGAGGAGTTGACAAATGAACAAAATGTGACCTGGGAACACAGAAGAAGGCGCTGCCCAGCCACCAAACCAGATTACCAGAATCATAAGTGTATACTTCACCGACTGAGATCAGCTGCTCCTGAAGAAACAGCCCAATAGCACCAACTTAACCAAGAACTCCTACTGAACCAAGACTAAAAATTAGAACAAGGGAGGCACTCTCAGACACAGACACCACCTGCACTGAGCAGAGGAAGAGATGAGTAGACGCCAGTGCAAAAATACAGGCAACAACATAAAGACCTATATGGCAACATCAGAACCTAGTGATTCTACACCTGCAAGACCTGAACATACCAAGACAGAAGAAACAGAAGAAATCAACCCTAAAAACGACTTTAAGAAGAGGATAGAGGCCCTTAAAGAAGAAATAAAACATTCCCTTAAAGAGGAAATAAAAAATTCCCTTAAAGAGGTAATGAAAAACTCCATTAAAGAGGAAATAAAAAAACTCCCTTAAAGAAATGGAAGAAAAAACGAACAAAAAATGGGAAGAAATCAAAGAAAGCCAAGAAAAAGCAATTAAACAGATGAAAGAAACATTCCAAGATCTGAAAAATGAATTTGAGACAATAAAGAAAACACATGCTGAGGGAATGCTGGAAATAGAAATCCTGACTAAACGAACAGGAACTACAGAAACAAGCATAACCAACCAATTGCAAGAGATGGAACAGAGAATCTCTGACACTGAAGACACAATAGAGAAAATAGATTCATCAGTCAAAGAAAACACTAAAGACAAAAAAGTCGTAACACAAAACATCCAGGAAGTTTGGGACACCATGAAAAGACCAAACCTAAGAATAATAGGGATAGAAGAAGGAGAAGAATACCAACTCAAAGGCACAGAAAATATATTCAACAAAATCATAGAAGAAAACTTTCCTAACCTAAAGAAAGAAATACCTATGAAGATACAAGAAGCTTAAGGAACACTGAATAGGCTGGATCCAAAAAAAAGTCCCCTTGCCACATAATAATCAAAACACTAAACACACAGAACAAAGAAAAAATATTAAGAGCTGCAAAGGAAAAAGACCAAGTAACATATAAAGGCAAACCCATCAGAATAACACCAGACTTCTCAATAGAGACTATGAAAGCTAGAAGATCATGGACAAATCTTATGCAGACACTAAGAGACTACGGATGCCAACCCAGACTGTTATACCCAGCAAAACTCTCAATCACCATAGGCAGAGTAAACAAAATATTCCAGGATAAAACCAGATTTAATCAATACCTGTCCACAAGCCCAGCCCTACAGAAAGCACTAGAAGGGAAAATCCAACCCAAAGAAGCTAAACACATCCATGAAAAATCAAGCAATAGGTAATCCCACACCAACATATACCAAAGAAGGGCAACACAACACAACCACAAAAAATAACAGGAATTAACAATCACTGGTCATTAATATCCATCAATATCAATGGTCTCAACTCACCTATAAAAAGACACAGGCTAACAGAATGGATAAGAAAACAGGACCCATCGATCTGCTGCATACAAGAAACACACCTTAACGTCAAAGACAGACACTACCTCCGAGTAAAGGGCTGGGAAAAGGCTTTCCAAGCAAATGGACCTAAGAAACAAGCTGGTGTAGCTATCCTAATATCTAATAAAATAGACTTCAAATTAAAATCAATCAAAAGGAATCAGGATGGATATTACATATTTATCACAGGAAAAATCCACCAAGATGAAGTCTCGATTCTAAACATTTATGCTCCAAATACAAAAGCACCCACATTCATAAAAGAAACACTACTAAAGTTTAAAACGCACATCAAACCCCACACATTAGTAGTGGGAGATTTTAACACACCACTCTCACCAAAAGACAGATCTACCAGACTGAAATTTAACAAAGAAATAAAGGACCTAACAGATGTTAT
Organism: Peromyscus maniculatus bairdii; assembly: GCF_049852395.1. Classification (NCBI taxonomy): domain Eukaryota; kingdom Metazoa; phylum Chordata; class Mammalia; order Rodentia; family Cricetidae; genus Peromyscus; species Peromyscus maniculatus. The sequence continues at coordinate 139,332,540 of NC_134856.1, read as the reverse complement.
GACTCAAATGGACTTAATAGATATCTATAGAACATTCCATCCTAACACAAAAGAATGTACCTTCTTCTCAGCACCCCATGGAACCTTCTCAAAAATTGACCACATGCTTGGACACAAAACAAATCTCAATAGATACAAAAAAATTGGAATAACCTCCTGTATCTTATCAGACCACCATGCCTTAAAGTTAGACCTCAACAACAACAAAAATTATAGAAAACCCACAAACTTATGGAAACTGAATAATGCCCACCTGAAACATCAATGGGTCAAGGAAGAAATAAAGAAAGAAATTAAAGATTTCCTAGAATTCAATGAAAATGAAAGTACAACATACCCAAACTTATGGGACACTATGAAAGCAGTGATAAGAGGAAAATTCATAGCTCTAAATGCACACATAAAGAAGATGGAGCAATCCCATACCAATGAATTAACAACACAAATGAAAGCTCTAGAACAAAAAGAAACAAACTCACCCAGGAGAAATAGACGCCAGGAAATAATCAAATTGAGGGCTGAAATCAATGAAATAGAAAACAAGAGAACAATACAAAAAAATCAATGAAACAAAGAGTTGGTTCTTTGAAAAAAATCAACAAGATAGACAAACCCCTAGCCAAATTAACCAAAAGGCAAAGAGAGAGCACCCAAATTCACAAAATCAGAAATGAAAAGGGAGACATAACAACAGACAACGAGGAAATCCAGAGAATCATCAGATCATACTTCAAAAACCTGTACTCCACAAAAATGGAAAACCAGGAAGAAATGGACAATTTTCTGGATAAATACCACATACCAAAATTAAATCAAGACCAGATAAACCATTTAAATAGACGAATAACCCCTAAAGAAATAGAAACAGTCATCAGAAGTCTCCCAACCAAAAAAAAAAAAAAAAAAAAAAAAACAAAGCCCAGGAACGGATGGTTTCAGTGCAGAATTCTACCAGACTTTTAAAGAAGAACTAATACCAATACTCTTCAAAGTGTTTCACACAATAGAAACAGAAGGAATACTACCAAACTCTTTTTATGAGGCTACAATTACCCTGATTACCAAACCACACAAAGATGCAACAAAGAAAGAGAACTACAGACCAATCTCCCTCATGAACATTGATGCAAAAATACTCAACAAAATATTGGCAAACCGAATCCAAAAATACATCAAAACAATTATCCATCACGACCAAGTAGGATTCATCCCAGGGATGCAAGGATGGTTCAACATACGAAAATCAGTCAATGTAATACACCATATAAACAAACTGAAAGAAAAAAACCACACGATCATCTCCTTAGATGCTGAAAAAGCCTTTGACAAAATCCAACACCCCTTCATGATAAAGGTCTTAGAAAGATCAGGAATACAAGGAACATTTCTAAATATAATAAAAGCAATTTATAGCAAGCCAACAGCAAACATCAAATTAAACGGAGAGAAACTCAAAGCGATACCACTAAATTCAGGAACAAGACAAGGCTGTCCACTCTCCCCATATTTATTCAATATAGTACTAGAAGTTCTAGCTAGAGCAATAAGACAACAAAAGGAGATCAAAGGGATACAAATTGGCAAGGAAGAAGTCAAACTTTCACTATTTGCAGATGATATGATAGTATACATAAGTGACCCCAAAACCTCTACCAGGGAACTCCTACAGCTGATAAACTCCTTCAGTAAAGTGGCAGGATACAAGATCAACTCAAAAAAATCAGTAGCCCTCCTATACACAAATGATAAAAGGGCTGAGAAAGAAGTCAGAGAAACATCACCCTTTACAATAGCCACAAATAATATAAAATACCTTGGGATAACACTAACTAAACAATTGAAGGACCTTTTTGATAAGAACTTTAAATCTCTAAAGAAAGAAATTGAAGAAGATATCAGAAAATGGAAGGATCTCCCATGCTCATCGATAGGTAGGATTAACATAGTAAAAATGGCAATCTTACCAAAAGCAATCTACAGATTCAATGTAATCCCCATCAAAATCCCAACACAATTCTTCACAGACTTGGAAAGAAAAATACTCAACTTCATATGGAAAAACAAAAGACCCAGGATAGCTAAAAGAATCCTATACGATAAAGCAACCTTTGGAGGCATCACCATCCCTGACCTCAAACTCTACTATAGAGTGATAGTAATAAAAACAGCTTGGTACTGGTATAAAAACCGACATATGGACCAATGGAATCGAATTGAAGACCCTGACATTAATCCATGCACATATGAACACCTGGTCTTTGACAAAGGAGCCAAATCTATACAATGGAAAAAAGAAAGTATCTTCAACAAATGGTGCTGGCATAACTGGATGTCAATATGTAAAAGATTACAAATAGATCCATATCTGTCACCATGCACAAAACTCAAATCCAAGTGGATCAAAGACGTCAACATAAATCCAGTTACTCAGGATTTTATAAAAAGCCCTCTAAGGCCGAATTGGGGGAAACAAGAAGCCATACAGGTGACACACAAGAAGTCATCACTATATAACTAATGGAACTAGTGAAGACTTACGTGATTTTACAGTGGGGAACCAGGAAGGGTTGGCCAAATATCTGACTTGGACAACCTGTTGATTCATCTCTACTAAGCAGTATAATCTCAATTATTTTGCTTAATTTTTCCTTCATTAAAAACATCCATGTGCAAAGGTTTTCACTGAGAACTGACTAAAACCAGTAGCCATCTGTCTGCCTGAGAGGCTGAACTGTCCACTGTTGTTTGTGGCTTGCAGCGACGTTCCCCAACACGGTCAGACTGAGGATTTAGCGGATTTATTAACTGATAGTTCTGATAATTTGCCAGTTTTAAGCTTGGTGGTGTTGTTATTTTTAGTGTGACTGCATTCTCCAGATAGGAAGAATGAAATGAGAATACTTTTATGCTGAAGCCAGTCTCTTTGAAATTACCATCATCTCAAGGTTGGGCAGCATCTGAATTGTTAATTCTAGGCCTCGGCCTAAGTGTATCTCCTCTCACGGGACATTTTCTCAGGTGGCTCTGGGTATCACCAATGATCACAACCTCAGTTATAATCTTAATAGAGTGCATTAATGGTGTTTTCTAAACCACCAGTAAGCCTCTAAAAATAAAAAGGCCACTTATCATTCTTTTACTCTTAAAAAATTTTCAAATGCAACATTTAATTACTTTAAGAAGAAAAATGACTATTTTAAATTATATATGGCAAACAGTCTGTTGCTTTACCAGAGAAATATACAAAAGTATATAAGTAGTGCATTGTTTAGGATGAGATGGGTTCCCAAAGGCTATGTAAGTAGAATAACTTCCAGTATGCATGTAGTAAAGCATTTTCTAAATGGGCTGACCTCCAGTATAGTCATAGATCTTAACAACAGGAGCTGCCATATCCTCTGCATTTTCATGTGACTTCTGTCAGCAAAGTATTTTAAACACTCGCTGAATCCATTTTCCTAGGCATCAGTCATACTGTGTGACTACCCTTGACTTATGAGTGAAAAACTACATTTTTACTGAGATTTTGACCAGTATTTTAGGCTATTAGTTATTTCTTCCATTAGCAATAGTCACTTCAGAGTAACTGAACCAGACCAGAGCTGGGAGATGACATTTCTTGAAGCTGAAGAAGCCTGCTTCAGTTGGTAGTTCATTCCATAGGAAGGTAGTCAGACTGCCAGACATCATCATTGGCATGTCCTGATCTATGCTACCAGATACAGAAGTAATCAGAGCAAATTTGACGTTACCATGTCGCCTGTTCAGCATGGGTTTTCAGAGGGAGCTCCTTCCTATTAGTTTATACGTATCTAGCAACATTAAGAAATGCTTCATCTCAAGATCGGAGTATCCGTGACCTGAGCAGGCAAGCCGGGAGGACGAGACTTGAGGGAGTAGAACCTACAGTCTGAAGAGTTCTGTGGGATTGTGAATCAATAAGGGGAGAGGAAGACTTCCATATACTTCCTGAATGAGTGCCAGAAGGCTTGCCTAGCATGTAGAAAGCCTTAAGTTAATTTCCCAGCATCTAAAGGTAGAAAATGTAGTGTCTCCCATAAGCAAGGGAACTAGATATTAAAGATCTGACTGATTTTAATTGGCCAAGTTATAGCAAACCTGGACTCCTCGGGGACAAAGACAGTGAGTGACCTGCATAGGTTTTTGTTTTGTTGTTGTTTGAGATACAGTCTCTCTATGAGCTCTGGCTGTCCCAGAGATCGACCCACTTCTGCACCACACTGACAACCCCAGAACCGTCCCTATGCCACTGTGCTGTTAGATGAGCTTTCCACAATAAAGGATTCCTTCAGTGATGCCTCACACCCAGCAGTGGGAGAGCTGCAGGTCTCTTCTCAGCTGTCTGCACTCCTGAGCTGTAACATTAATCTTAAATGGTCTTATTAATAAAATCAAACCTGGTGCCATTTATTGGGGTGAATGCTGGAAGATCAGAGAAGCAGAACAAGCCACAGATAACCTCACCTGGCCAATCCCTCAGCTGGTCTTGTTTCCTCAGACTGGAAGTCTCTGAGTCCTTATCTGGAATGAATCTCAGCTGAACTGCTGCTAAAAGCCTAAAAGCTTAACCAGCTCTAGTTCCTGGTCCTCACGCCTTATATACCTTTCTGCTTCCTGCCATCACTTTCTGGGATTAAAGGCGTGAGTCACCATGCCTGGCTGTTTCCAGTGTGGCTCTGAACTCACAGAGATCCGAATGGATCTCTGCCTCCAGAATGCTAGGATTAAAGGTGTGAGTGCCTCCATTTCCTGGCCTCTATGTCTGTCTAGTGGCTGTTCTGTTCTCTGATCCCAGATAAATTTATTAGGGTGCACAATATATTGGGGAACACAATACCACCATACTGAGCAGTGTCTGTGGCAGAGCAGGCAGGGAACCATGACGTGGTACAGCTTCTGCCTCGGCTTCATTGGCTAACTGATGAAAGCGGAATCCTGGAACAGGCAATTTGCTAGAAACATGTTTCCTTAGCATTTATAAACCCCTCCTTTTCAGTTTGCCTAGTTTTCTCTCTACCTATCAGCATTTCAGCTGTATGTCCCACCAGAGTTGGAAAGTTTCATCATATGGTTCAAACACACTGGAGATGGGTTCTCTGGAGCTTTGGGAAGGGCCAGTTGGTCTCTAACCCTGGCAGAGTCTTCTTCCCGGAGCCCCCTGCACCTTTACCTAGGCTAAGGGAATTTTGTTCCCCTCTCTCTTCAGCTTCTATTCATTAGATGCTTATGTTTTTATGTTTCTTGATCTGTGCCCTTATTTGGATAGAGTGCTTCTCTCTGGCAATTTCCTGGATAAAGCAGGTGGGAATCCGAATATTTAAGATTTGGGGCTGGAGAGATGGCTCAGCAGTTAAGAGCACTTGCTGCTTGTGCTGGCAGTTTATGGCACCTCGACACAGCTATAATCATGCTCTAGTATGGGCTGTCGGCAAGCCTGTAGGGCGTTTTCTTAGTGATTGATGGGGGAGGGCCCAGCATATTGTAGGTGGTGCCATCCCTGGGCTGCTGGTCCTGGGTTCTGTAAGAAGGTGGGCAAGCCATGGGGAGCAAGCCAGTAAGCAGCATCCTCCATGGCCTCTGCTTCAGCTCCTGCCTCCAGGATCCTGCCCTGCTTGAGTTCCTGTCCTGACTTCCTTCAATGATGACCAGCAACATGGAAGTGTGAGCCCAATAAACCCTTTCCTTCCCAAGTTGCTTTGGTTATGGTGTTTCATCACAGCAACAGCAAGCTTAACTAGGTATACTGCCCTACCAGAAGACCAGGCTTCAACTCCCAGCAGCCACAGGGTGGCTCAAAACCATCTCTAACTCCAGTTCTGGGGAGCCAGTGCACTGTTCTGGGCTCTGAGGGCACTGCATGCACATGGCACACAAACACAGAAGCAAGCAAAACACCCATATACATGAACTATTTTTGTTTTTTAATTTTTAAATTTTTTTAATTAAAAAAAAACTGATACATTTTTATGCTCTGTGCACTGGTTTTATTAACACCCCCCCACACACACACACACATCTTATTCTTTTAAAATTTCTTGTTTGATCATTTAGGCTGGTCTTTCATGCAAGGGGCTTCTCCAAATACATGCATATCCTAAAATATTACCTACATTTGAGAGCCAGTGATAGAAATCTAATGAGGTCTCTGATAATGTGGATAGCTTCACTGTAAGAGTTTTTTTTTTTTTTAAGTCACACTCCTCCTCACTATAGGGGGCCAAACTTCATATTTAGAGATCTCTTTACTTGGAGTAGCTGGTTCCCAAAGCACGCTAATCAGCTTTGCACTATGGTGGTAAGCACCTAACGTAGACAACTTACAGGAGAAGAGTAATTTCGGCTCAGTCTTGGAGGGCCCACCTGTGACTGGCTGGCCCCACTGCATTGGGACAGGAGCACTCGGCAAGTGAGACCACTCCTTTAACTGCTGGGGACTACATAAGGGAAGGTGTGGGTTCTGCCACCCCCTTCAGGAGCTGCCCCCACTGACCTAAAGACCTCCCACCAGCCCCCCCTCTTTAAGCTTCAATCACCTACCAGTAGCACTGAATGGCAACCAAGCCTTTACATGGGGGGTCTGAGGGAACAAAAAGGAGCTCTCTTCCCACATATGTATGGAGAGTCTGACATTGTGTAATGACAGGGATATGTCCTGGGAGCGTATGGTGATTTAGTCATTGTATAGCACAGAGGGCCACTTACACAAACAAACACAGCCAGATGTCCTGAGGCAACATTATCTTGGTTGGTTGTTGTTAGGCTGTGTTTTTATTTCTTTGAGATGGGCTTTGTTTGCCTCAAACTCTCTTTGTAGCTTAGGCTGGCAGCAAACTCATGACCTTCCTGCTTCCACCTCCCAAGTACTGGAATGGAGCTGTACAGCATCATGCACTTCGATCTCTGAGACCACTGCTGTATGTGGTGTGTTGTTAACCAAGACAACACATGGCTACATATGAACAATAAACCATGTGGATAACCAAGACAATGCATGGCTACATATAAACAATAAACATGGATATTTGTTGTGGAATATTCCTTTACACTGTGTGAAGATGTGTCACTGTGATTGGTTTAATAAGGAGCTGAATAGCCATTAGCTAAGCAGGAGGTATAGGCGGGATTTCTGAACAGAGAAAAACTGAGAAGAAAGGAGGAAGTGCTAGCCAGACATAGAGGATACAAGACATGCAAGAGGAGAGGTAAAAGCCATGAGCTGTAGACAGAGGCTTTTCTCTGTCTTGTTCCACTTCACAGCTGCTTCTAAATAATCACTCAAAGGCTTTTATTAATTATAAATGCTCTGCTGGTAGCTCAGGCTTATTACTAACTAGCTCTTATACTTAAATTAACCCATAATTCTTATCTATGTTTAGCCACATGGCTTGGTTCCTTTTCTCAGTGCAGCATTTTCTTCTTGCTTCCTCTGCATCTGGCTGGTGACTCCTGATTATGCCTTCCTCTTCCCAGCATTCTTAGTTTGGTAGGCCCACCTATACTTCCTTCCTGGCTACTGGCCAATCAGTTGTTTTCTTAAACCAATTCGAGTGGCAAATCTTTACATTGTACAAGAGGATTATTCCACAGCAATGAGCCATGTGGCAATACACAGACAAATAGAAATAGGTTAATTTAAGTTATAAGAGGTAGTTAGAAATAAGCCTAAGCTATAGGCTGAGCTTTCATAAGTCTCTGTGTCATGATTTGGGGGCCTGTTATGACTACATATAATCCTTTCAAAACTCTTACTGCTGCTGCAGGCTGCAGGAATATATCATAAGAACTCAGCTGGTTATGGCAAAGTCACTTACCTGGAGGGATCAGGGAATTCCTCCAGAGGAAGCCAAATCCCAAGGAGTTTTTGGTGTTACTTGGCTTGTTATATATCAGCTGTATTCTGTTATGAAAATCATGTGTGCCTTCATAGTTTTCCCAGTTGACTTTCCCCTAAGAAGGACTAACAGTGTAGGCTGATCACTCTCTGGACATACACATTCCAGGTATTTGGAGAACAGCCTCAGGAAAGGCTTTCTCTGGAATCAGATTATCTCCCTTAGCCACTTTCAAGGACTACAGGAAACACCACTCAGGTGGGTGCCCATTGTTAGTCCCAGGTGGACTAACAATGATAACAGCCCACATGCAAGTCTCCTGACTTAAGGTAAATTCCACAAGGAGACACCGCCTAGGAGAGGTGGACGTTAAGTAATAAATAGCTTTACACAATTTAGCTCAGACCCTCCCTTTATATACCGAGACTTCCAGGGCACGGAGAGAAGAGAAAAGAGAATGGAAGAACTAGATGGGTAAGAACTTGAGAGGAACGAACTGAGATGGGGAAGAACTAGATTGAAGGGCTAAAAGAGAAGGAGATGGAAGATGAGGAAGAGCCAGATGGGGAAGAACAAGATGAGGAAGAGCCAGATGAGAGAGGAGATGGGAGAGGAGCTGATAGGGGAAAGAACTAGATAGATGAGAACCTAGAAGGGACAGAACTAGATGAAGGAATTAAGATAGAACCTAGGGGGGACAGTAGATAAATATAGAGAAATCAGGCAAGAAAGGAGCTAGACATGAGAACAGAACTGAAGCTGTGTATCAAGGATGTTATGCCAGAGGAATTAAAGCAAGTGGACTATAGAGCTTGGTGTGCTGAGATTCTATTTCCTGAAAATAGTCCTCATCGTTAGTAGTTCTCTCTCCTGAGCCCCTGGGATGTATAATATTAAGGCTGGTCCCTCTAATATTATACAAGATACTGCCTCTTGACTCTTTGGCCCTTTCCTCTATTCAAAGGACCTTGGATCCTCTGGTCCTTCACTGTTAGTCAGCTATTATAAAATACCTGACAGCTTTTAAAGAGAAAAGATTAGCACTAGCTCACAGTTTTGTGTGCTCTAGTGCATGACTGACTGTTGCTTCAGGGCCTGTGGTGAACATCATGGCAGGGAGCAAACCCCTAAACTGCTTACTTCACAGCCAGGAAGGAAAAGGGGACTCAAGTGGGGCCAGAGTGGACTATATCTTTAAAAATACCCCCAAAGATTCTGGGCACCAAACCTTGATCAGGTAGACCTTCCTTTGGGGAGCACCTTAGGATCTGAAATATAGCATACTTCATATATATATATTACTCCTCATGCCCATCCCCTGCACCCTGATATTACTAATAACTACAGATCTGTCTCAGGATCAGAAGCCACAACAAAGGGAAAGAAAATTAGGATATTTCTAATCTGAGGGTTTATGGAAAAACTCACACATGTGCTGTTCCAGTCATGTCTCTTTATTGTTCTCTGTTATAAATTCCCAAGCATATCTATATCCATTCATTAGTAACTTGTTACTAATAAAAAAAAAAGCTACAAGGCAAACTCTCAGGGACAAGCATTCTTTGTAGATACAATAAGAGTCACACTAGGCAAAAGCTTTGTCAGCTTAATTGATGGCTGGTCATAGCTGCAGCCGTAAAAAGTTCTGGCTTATCTCTTAAAGGGATAGCTACAAGGGTTACAATGGAAAAAACTAAACCAATGAGAGATCTAAGGAAGAGGTGAAGAATACCTGCACTCTATCATATTTCTTAAGTGTGATTAGTAATATCCAGGTATGGTTAATCAGTTAACAGCCTTTTTCTGTTAATCATCTGAATCGCAGGGCCTAAACATAGTCTATTGAGCCTAAAATCTTGCATTAAAAACTAGTGTAGAAATAAATACAAAGTGTTAATTGCTTTTTGAATCAGAGTGGGGAGGTGTTGATAAGGCAGAGCTGGTGGAGGAAGCTTAGGGCAACATAGGTGCTGTAGATCCCTTGAAGGACTGAGATATACCAAGGCACCTGCACTATCACACTAGTTCACCATAAATCTTTTGAATGGTTTTGATGCAATAAGGCCAAACACCTGCAATTTCACTCATGAATAAAATCTGTGAAACTTATGCCTGTAATCTATCCCAAGGACACTTCATTTGGACAGTTTGCCCTGTCAGTAAGCCAAGGATGGAGAGCAGACCTCTAAGTCATAGGGAGCAATAGATCTAGTTATGAAGAATATTTTAGTATGTTTCTATTCATCAAAATTACACAGCTAAATGAGAAGTCATCTTCCTGACCATCCACAAATATGTGTGGCCGAAAGATTGAGATGTAATCATGAGATTACATGTACACATTACATGAAAATGCATGGTAATGGGGAGATATCATAGCTGTGATTGTGCAAGTGAAATTACAGATGAAAGCAACTGCTGTGGGATGGTCTGTATGTCAAATTACTCTGATTGGTCAATAAATAAAACACTGATTGGCCAGTGGCTAGGCAGGAAGTATAGGCGGGACTAACAGAGAGGAGAAAAAAAAGAACAGGAAGACAGAAGGAGTCACTGCCAGCTGCCGCCATGACAAGCAGCATGTGAAGACGCCGGTAAGCCACGAGCTACGTGGCAAGGTATAGATTTATGGGAATGGATTAATTTAAGCTATAAGAACAGTTAGCAAGAAGCCTGCCATGGCCATACAGTTTGTAAGCAATATAAGTCTCTGTGTTTACTTGGTTGGGTCTGAGTGGCTGTGGGACTGGCAGGTGACAGAGATTTGTCCTGACTGTGGACCAGGCAGGAAAACTCTAGTTACAAGCAACAGTTTTCAGAGTCAGTGATCCGTAAGCCTTGTTGACAGGGTGTCTGTAGCTGGAGTTTTCTCTCCGGGTCCCGCCAAGCTCCGGCAGCCCGACAGCCCACTTATAAAATAAAATAAACACACAGACACTTATATTATTTACAAACTGTATGGCCGAGGCAGGCTTCTTGTTAACTGTTCTTATATCTTAAATTAACCCATTTCTATTAATCTATAAGTTGCCACATGGCTCGTGGCTTACCGGTATCTTAACATCTGCTTCTCATCATGACAGCTGGCAGTGTCTCTCTCTGAGCCGTCCTCCTCCCAGAATTCTCCTCTCTGTTAGTCCCGCCTATACTTCCTGCCTGGCTACTGGCCAATCAGTGTTCTATTTATTAACCAATCAGAGCAACACATTTAACATACAGAACATCCCATAGCAGGTGTCCCATCAGAGAATCATTCCTCTGGTGGGTTGATATCTGAATTATCAATTGCTATAAGCTGTAATTACATCATGGCCTGCAATAGCTCATGACAATCACTTCTGACAAGGCAGGATTTCCAAGGAGAAAAAAGACTCTGGGAAGAAGAAGTGGGGAGACACCAGTGAGATCCAGATCAATTTGGACATACAGAATGGAGGAGAGGTAAAAAAGACATGTAGAAAAATATAGGTTAATAGAAGCGGGTTAGTTTAAGTTATAAGAGTTAGTTGGGAACAAGCCTAAGCTAAAGGCTGAGTTTTTCGTAATTAATAAGAAGTCTCCATGTCATCATTTGGAAGTTGGTGGTACAAAGCAAGATTTGCTACACAGATCTCCTTTTAATTTTAATGTGCAGATTCTACTTTTCACTTGTGCTGTTTTAGGTCATTCCCCATAGGAATGACCCAAATGTAGGTGGAGTCTTTCATTGGGAACACAATCAGCTCTGCTCCGCCAGCCACTTCCCAAATAACCACTCAGATACTCATTATTAATTATAAATGCTCAGCCCATAGCTCAGGCTTATTACTAACTAGCTCTTACAACTTAAATTAACCCATTTCTATTAATATGTGTGCTGTCCTGGGGCTTGTGAGCTTTACCTTTCCTGCATGTCCTGCTTCCTGTCTGTCTGGCGACTCCCCCCACTCCGCCCTCCTTCCCAGCATTCTCTCTGCCCCAAATCCTGCCTAGCCATCATCCAATCAGCTTTTTATTAACAATGAGAGAAATACATACAGTGTACAAAGATTGTTCCACAGCACCTGAATTCTAGAAATTACTTAACCTGGTCAAATGCTCCAGTTTAGAAAGTTTACCATATTTTCTTTAATGTTTTCAGATGTTTGCCTGCATATATATCTATGCACCACATTCATGCCTGGTGCCTGTGGAGGCCAGAATATCTCCTGGGATTGGAGTTACAGATGTTTGTGATCCACCATGTGGGTGCTGGGAATCAGACCCACCCAGGTCCTTTGGACAGCAGCCAGTGCTCTTAACCACCGAGCCACATTTCCAGCCCCAACCTTATCATATTTCTAGCTACTCCTTACCCTCTTCTTAAGCTTCTCTCCTACCATGCTTGACATAATAATGCTTCCTTTGTTTCTACCTTCAAATACCTTGTCCTTCTCCCCTATTATACTTCCTGGCCAGCTCCCTGTCCCGCATAGTGCCCACACTATCTCCTCAGTGCCTCACATGGCCTGGAGAATGTAAGACTGGTTGACTAGTCCCCTCTAATTTCTTGGCCCTTCACTGAAGGGTTTAGTGGTGTCTGGAAAGTTCCATCTGATCACTTTTCTTCACTCAGACATGCCAAGTTCTATTCTTCCTTTATGAGTTTTAGTTAATGCCATGTTAAGTAGAGGAGGCCAAATGGCTACAACAAATGAACCCCAAAGTCTTAAGGCTCTAGTTCAATCCAAGTCTACACATCATCACATAATTGGGTGTTCTGGGTCAAGCATCAGAAGCTCCTCTTCCTCCAGGCGCTTTCTTGTGGCTCTGCCACTTCCAGGTGCTTCCAAGAATCTAGATAATCGAAGCCGAGCTGCTGTGTCCTGGGTCCAGTTGGCAGAAGGAGGAAACACCTGGAGGAAGCACACTGCTCAAGAAAAGACTCCGGCAAGTCCCACTGTAGGCTGAGAAAAGCAGTCTGCGTCCAGGGACGTGAACTGTAACAGACAAAAGATGACCTTGCTCCTCACTCTGCTGAGAAAGCAGAAGCAACCCTTAGAGACGTTCTGTTCTCCATCTATCAGTCCACCCGCTTACTTCAACATGTCCCAAGTGTGTGCACACAGCAAGGACTGTCTCTAGGCACTCCACAGTCAGAAAGTAAGTCTCTAAGCTTCCATTGAGAACAGGCTGGCACAGTGCTAATGGCATCACTGTCCCTCGTCCTTCTCAATCTCTACAGTTCATGGCACTGACCCGCACTCCTCATGCCCAGCTTCAGGAGACTCAAGTCCCCCTGCTTTGGTGTTCTGGCCCTGCTCAGTGCCCCTCTTCCTCTTCTGCTGCTGGGTTTTCTCACCTATGACCCAGCTTCCCAAACACCCATGTGGATCACCTCCTGCAATGTCTTTGAAGCCTAGGGTGTCAGTTGGCAGGTTTGTGTTGGGGCCTGAGATCCCCATATTTCTAACAGACTTGCTGATGACACAGATGTGGCCATACTTGAGATAGCAAGACTAACAATGTATTTGAGGACTGCGTCTACAGACTTCTCTCACAGGAATACAATGCTAGGCTGAGGAGTTTCCAATCTATTTCTGTGTGTATGTGAGTGGGGGCAAGTGGACTGTGTGTACATGTTTGGGGGGTGCTCATATACATGCAGGTGGATTGTGTGTACATGTGTGTAGATGTGGGGGTGTTCATATACGTGCAGGTGGATTGTGTGTGCATGTGTGTAGATGTGGGGGGTGCTCATATACATGCATGTGGATTGTGTGTGCATGTGTGTAGATGTGGGGGGTGTTCATATACATGCATGTGGATTGTGTGTGCATGTGTGTAGATGTGGGGGTGCTCATATACATGCATGTGGATTGTGTGTGCATGTGTGTAGATGTGGGGGGTGCTCATATACATGCATGTGGATTGTGTGTGCATGTATATGTGGAGGCTAGAGGGACAACTTTGATTATCATTCCTCAAGTGCTATCCACCTTGGGTTTTTTTTTTTATTTTTGTTTTTTTTGAGACAGGTTGGCTAGCAAGACCCAGGGATCCCCCTGTTCCCGTCTGCTAACCACTGGGACAAGATGATGCTACCAGAGGAGATTTGACACTCACTCTGGGGACAGAATGCAAACCACCCACTGCACTCTGCCCTCAGCCCGCGCATTCCTGTTCAGTTCTCCCACCTGTTTCGAACTTTTCTAACTTCTTAGTGACCACGTCTGTTTGGCTGCCTTCAGCCCTTCCAAATGTCCAAGTCTAAACTGATCAACTTTTCCTGAAAAGTAGCTTTCTGGGGGCTGGAGAGATGGCTCAGTAGTTGAGAGTACTGTCTGCTCTTCCAGGGGACCCGGGTTCAACTCCCAGCACCCACATGGCAGCTCACACCAGGCTGTAACTCCAGTTCCAGGGGATCTGGCACCCTCACACAGACATACATGCAGGCGAAACACCAATGAACATTTGAAAAAAAAAAAAAAAAGCAGCGCCTGCAGGGGCCATCTCTGACTCTTCCACTGGCTTTTGAGATCTACTCTGAACACTGGGTCTCCCTGCCCAGCCTTAACACATGGGGAGGTGCTTAGTCTTAAGGCAACTTGATATGCCATGTTTTGTTGATATCCATGGGAGATCTGCCCTTTCCTAAACAAAAAACAGAAGAGGAGTGGATTAGGGGGTGTGTTGTAGAATACTATTTTAAGGTGAGTTACTTTTGTTTATGTTGCATTTGTTTAATTCTGTGAAGCTGTGTTACTTTGCCTGTCTAAAACACCTAATGGTCCAATTAAGAGCTGAATGGCCAATGATGAGGCAGGAAAGATAATCAGGCAGGGCTGGCAGGCAGAGAGAATAAATAAAAAGAGAAATCTGGGAGGAGGAGAAGGAAGTAGCCAGAGAAGGAGAAAGAGGACTCCAGGGGCCAGCCACCCAGTTACATAGAAAGCCATGGAGTAAGAGTAGGATTTACAGAAGTAAGAGAACGGGAAAAGCCCAGAGGCAAAAGGTAGATGGGATCATTTAAAGTTAAGGAAAGCTGGCAAGAAATAAGCCAAGCTAAGGCCGGTCATTCATAATTAAGAATAAGCCTTTGTGTGTGATTTATTTGGGAGCTTTGTGGCGGGCCCCCCAAAAGAGTAAAAAACCAAAAACAATGGGTGGGAACACGGGGTGGGGGAAAGGACTGGGAGGAGAGGAGCGAGGGGAAACTTCGGCCTGGATGTAGAATAAATACATTTTTAAAAGTAATTTTTTAGAATAACTGTCTCCTTTCTCTTCTAAGTATTGTCCCTCTTAAGACCATCCAGTCTCACGCCCCTGTTTCTCTCTCCCTAACCAATCAAGCTGTCAAATCCTGTAAAGTGTACTACACATCATTTAAAATTCTCTCTGCCCCTCCCCCATCTCAGTCTTACCCCCTCCTCTTGTCCCTTACGCCCAGATCAATCTTTCTGTGTAACCACCGACCTCGGACTCCCAGTGTTGGGGTCACAGGTGTGTGTCACCACACCTCAATAGCCGTCCTAGCTCCTCATTACCTGGTCTACATGGGGCTGTCAGTTTTCCATCGCTAACGTCTGCTTTCCTTCAGACAGTACTTAGAAAGCAAACGCCTTTTCTTCCTCCCAACTTCTAAACCTAGAAAACGAAACGCTGCCTTAAATACAAATCCTCCCATTTGGAAGTTGTGCCCCATTTCCAGTTGTCTCTGCCACTCGTCACCATGCCCCAGCCTCTGGCGTCTTCAGTCACTGGAACGCAGCGTCCAAAGGCCTCCATCTGAGGCCCCAAGGTCTTCCTGCAAAACTCCACCTCTTCCCAGGCCAGTTCCAGAAGCCTCCTCCCTTGCGCTGCCCCACGGATGCACGCCGTCCTCCTGTGCAGTGCTCTGTATTTTCCCACCAGGCCCCTACGGTGCTCCGGCGTTTTCTACACTTTCAGCTCCGCTTCGCTCCTTTCTCCGTGAGGGCGAGGATAACTTCAACGCCTCCCGGTGTCCCCGCAGCATCCTCCCCGTGGAAGTGACTTGTGTGGGACAGCGTCGGGCAGGGCAGCGCCGTTCCGCTCTGCCGCCGGCTGCCGGGATTGGGTAAGCCACTTAACTTTGCAAAACTAAACCCAGACCGATAGGTGTCCGGGGCGGCAGAGCCCAGCAGCTCCCTTTTCCCTAGGGAGTCGGCGGCCGCCCGGCTGTTTGCATCTCGCGGGCGGCACCGCCCTCCTTCCCCGCCTGGAGGTCCTCCTCCGCCCCCGGGCCTGGGAGAGCCCAGTGATCCCGCCGCGCGGCGCGGGCGGCGGCCTAAGCCTCTGTCCCGGAAGGCCTCCCACCTTCCCGGCTCCGCGACCCCGAGGACCGCGGAGCCGCAGCTTACG
This sequence comes from Peromyscus maniculatus bairdii, assembly GCF_049852395.1. Classification (NCBI taxonomy): domain Eukaryota; kingdom Metazoa; phylum Chordata; class Mammalia; order Rodentia; family Cricetidae; genus Peromyscus; species Peromyscus maniculatus. Next base: position 139,316,347 of record NC_134856.1, on the reverse strand, counting down.
CGAGCCGTTTGGACCCTGCGCGGCCCCCGTAGCGCGGCTCCTCCAGCAGGTGGTTCTGGTCCTCCGCGGTCCGTCACCCGCGGACCTCGCCTCGGCGCCAGCGTCCGCGTCCGCCGCGCCGCGCCGCGACCCCCAGGAAAGGAGTCCCGCGCGCCGCTGCGGGCGCCAGGCCTGCCGCTCCGCTCCGCGCCGCGCCGCCTCCGCGCGCCCGCCGCCCGGCCGCGGGCCCGTTACTGCGGACGCCCTGCGCCCCGCGCCCAACGCCCGGGGCTGCGCGGGAGCGGCGGGGAGAGGAGAGCGGCCGCGCCGCGGCCAGGCCCGGTGAGTCCGCGGAGCCCCGCAGCTCGCGGCTGGGGCGACGCGGCCGAGTGCGGCCTGAGGCGGGGACCGGGCCGGGCGGCGGGAGGGGCGAGAGGGCCGCGGAGGCTGCGGGAGAGTGCGGGCCGCAGGCCTCGGCGGGCCGCGGGCGTGACAGGTGCGGCCGCTCGCCCGCCCGCCCGCCCGGAAATTTCTAGAGCGCCCACCTGACTCCCGTGTTGCTCGCAGGCTTGGACGCCGCGTCTCGGCTGCAGCTGGGGCTCGCCCACCCCGCGCTCTTTCTCCGGGTACTTCGCGAACAAGTTTTGGAGCACCCGGAACCGCTCGTGCGTGAGATTTGGCTTTGGGTCCCGACGGAGGGAGAGCGAGGGGACGGCCACACCGGCCTCCTCCCGGCAGCCAGAGGTAGACGCGCGGGTTCTCAGGCGTGCCTTTGCTGCGATGCCTTTAACAGCTGCGCCTTGTGGCGGGGTCGCCCGCGCTAAGCTGTTCCTAAATCCTGAGCAGTTGGGACGAAAGTTTAGTCCATTGTCTGCCCCGCCCCCTCCCATTGCCCTGTTTCTCAGCTGATATCGGTGGAGAGTTCTGGCGAAAGATGGCTTTCCTAACGCCGAGAACACGTTGTTCTGCACCCTGCTCTGTTTATAAGAACGTGCTTGCACCTGTAACCAGAATGAAGTTAAGCCTGTAGCTCCAAAAATACTTGAGAAACTGTCGAAAAAAAATCGTAAAACTATATTGAAAAACCTTTCTAGAAATCTAGGGTTTCCCTACACTAGTTTACACCACTAAAATTGGCACGTAGTTCAAGCTTAATGAGCTTATCTATTAAAGATCAAAATAAACTTACTTGCACTAACCAGGGGCTTCTAGCAAACATGAACGTGGATCAGAGGGATGCTGTGAAAATCCTTACACTTCCTTCATGACAGAATCCCTTAGTACATTGTTTGGATTTCTCTTTCTTTCTTTCTTTCTTTCTTTCTTTCTTTCTTTCTTTCTTTCTTTCTTTCTTTCTTTCTGTCTCTCTCTCTCTCTCTCTCTCTCTCTCTCTCTCTCTCTCTCGTCTCTCTCTCGTCTCTCTCTCTCCTCTCTTTCTCTCTTTCTTTCTTTTTTTCTTGAGTTTTCAATCCCAGAAATTGAGAGCTGCAAATCAGAGAAGGCAGGCTGTACTTTACCAGTGTATTTTGGGGGAGGTGGGATTTGGAGTAGACCTTTAAGTTTATGCTATTTGCAATAAGTATGTTGAAAGCAGAATTTCAGAATGCACTTGGCCCTTGATGCCTGTGAACCTTAAGTTTTAAGAAGTCAAAATGACAGGCACAAAATTTAGTGATACTTAATGCGATTTCATTTTATGCTCATTTGTAATTGGGCTTAGCATCAAACCCAGGGCCTTTCGTGGTCTAATTCATCAGTTTGTTGTTTTTAATCTATTAGATTTTACCAAGGCCTCTCTGGATGGATGTGGTGGTGTACATCTGTATTTCTAGGACTCAGGAGGCTGGGATAGGATTGAGAGTTCCAGTCTGGGCCACACAGTGAGATCTTGTCTCAAAGCATGTGGCCACATTCATTGATGGTGTATACATTGTGAATTTTCTTTTTGGATCTAGCTAACTGGTTGATGGTATTGATAGATGGTAACTACTGTTCATTTAAAAGGGAATAAAATTGATTGTTCTTGAGTGTAATTGAGTTCCCTGGACAAGTTCTTTCCTGACTCTAGTGAGGTCATAGAGGAAGGAGGTCATAATGGCTATGGCCCTTCATAGAGGCCAAGAACCTAGATCATTTATAAATCTTGCTGATTGCAGCTTAGCCTTTTCTTTACTATAAACAGTGTATCTTGCACCCTCACCTTTTCAAAACCAAAAGCTCCCCATAAAAACAAGATTCCTAGAAAAAATTAGTTGTAGGAATAATTATTTGGGATGGTGCTTTTAATGAAGTCGTTTTGAACTGATTGTTCATTTGCTTGTACTTTGTACCCTCATTTTCCTAGTTCAGAAGCACACATTTCAGTGCACACCTAGATGTGTAGCACTCTGTACCTGGAAAATATAATTAGGCCCCAACCAGTAAGCTTGATATCATTATTGATATATTTAATGTTATTTCTTCTTTCTTTTTGCTGAGACAATTTCCTAATGTGTAGCCCAGGCAAGCCTTGAACATAGGACCTTCCTGCCTTAGCTCTTCTAGTGCTGAGACTGCAGATATGCACCATTACAAATGACTGATAAATTTATCTGTTAATGTGTGTGCCAAGTTCTTTATGTTCCCTGGGAACTCGGGGAAGAGATCTATGTTCAGCATTTTTAAATCGGGACATCAGGGAGCTAGATACAATAACAGCTATTTTAAGGAATCCATTGAATAACAGGAGTAAATAGGAATGTTAGAGTGAATGCTTAACTTGAGGGCAGATCAAAGTTGACTTTAGAGGGCTAAATTTGAGGAATGGAAACATTTTAGGTGGAGGAGACATTCTAGACCTCGGGATTGTAGAGTAGGGAGCACACTGGAGCCTCGGGTAAAGCAGTGGACTAGTGAGATGGATTTGCAGATGATAAATTACCTGCATGATTTTTATTGTAAACCTGTTTTTTGGTTGTTTTTTTTTTTAACTTTTCCCTTTAACATTTGCTTTTAAAGTTACCTTGTGAACTTGTTTTGTCTTTCATCAACCCCTTACACTAGCTTTACAATTTCTTTTATAGAGGACACGTTTACTTTTTATGTTTAGTAGTACTGGAGAGCAAAGCAGTTGTCCTTTACTAAGCTGCCCTCCAGCACCAAAGTTATTCTTAATGGAAGACTCACAGGGTAGAGAAGAAAAAATACAAAACTATATTTAGATTTCTTGATTTAAAACTTGACTTTGCAGTACTTTAGTGCTATATAAATGTCTATATAGTAAACACCATATTTATAGACTACCTTAGTGCATTATTCCTCCATTTAATTATATAATTAATTATTAACTAATTGTGTAAGTATGTATAGGTAAGTATCTAAGAATCTGGATTTAAAGAACTAAGTATGCTTGAAAGAGGATGGGAAGAGAGGAAGTGATGCTGTGTTACTCTCAGATGTGACTGGAGGTGAGATGCTGAAACTGAGAACACAAGACTAAAGGAGCACTAACCCCAGCCACATCCTGCGGGAAGAGCTTTAAGACCTGGGATGTCTGTGTGAGCTGTAGGGAACCTGGGATGTCTGTGTGAGCTGTAGGAACCTGGGATGTCTGTGTGAGCTGTAGGAACCTGGGATGTGTCTGTGTGAGCTGTAGGGACCTGGGATGTGTCTGTGTGAGCTGTAGGGACCTGGGATGTCTGTGTGAGCTGTAGGGAACCTGGGATGTCTGTGTGAGCTGTAGGGACCTGGGATGTCTGTGTGAGCTGTAGGGAACCTGGGATGTCTGTGTGAGCTGTAGGGAACCTGGGATGTCTGTGTGAGCTGTAGGGAACCTGGGATGTCTGTGTGAGCTGTAGGGAACCTGGGATGTCTGTGTGAGCTGTAGGAACCTGGGATGTGTCTGTGTGAGCTGTAGGAACCTGGGATGTGTCTGTGTGAGCTGTAGGGACCTGGGATGTCTGTGTGAGCTGTAGGGACCTGGGATGTCTGTGTGAGCTGTAGGGACCTGGGATGTCTGTGTGAGCTGTAGGGCTGCATAGGAGATGGTGATTGTATGAAATGACTATTTCTGGGAAGTCTTAGAAGTTGGTTAGTGAAGCTAATGGACTCTAGGAGCATGCTTTCTTTCTGCTATCCTTAGGCGTCAGTAACACAAAAGACCGCAGTCTGACTGCCAATTCTAACTCTCTTAATTCTTCATTTTGATTCATGATAGGAAAAGCCCTACTGTATTGGTTCCACTCTGCTTTTTCAATTTGGGGAGAGAGAGTAATTTTCCCTTTTCAAGATGTTTTGTTTTTCATAGGAGTCATTGGAAAACAATGTAATTTCAAGCATTTTGATTTTTCTTTTTATATATTGTAAGCTCAAGGAAAATTTTATTGCATTTTAAGATTAAAAACTGCAGGAAAGTTATACATTTTGGTAGGTTCTTGGAAGAAGGAGATAGTGTTGTGTCTTTTGAGATCATGTCCAAGAAGGCAGGCTCAGAGTGGAATTCTGCAAGCAGCTGTATTGAGTTTAGGAGTATCTTTTTTCTTTGTTTTTGGTTTTTGTTTTTCGAGACAGGGTTTCTCTGTGTAGCTTTGGTACCTGTCCTGGATCTCACTCTGTAGACCAGACTGGCCTCGAACTCACTGAGATCCGCCTGGCTCTGCCTCCCGAGTGCTGGGATTAAAGGCCACTGCCACCCGGCTGACTTTAGGAGTATCTTGAGAGAAAGTGTGAGAATGAGAATACCCAGAGTGTCAGGACAGGTATATTTAAGAATTTAGCAAGTATCTGAAGAAACTATGGAAATGGAAACAGAAAAAGTTATACTTGTAGAGTTAAGAGCTCAGAAAAATGAAGATCCTACTGGTGAAGAGCTGTCAGCAGCTGCCAATGGATTGAGTACGGTTTTTACATTAAATTATATTCCCTTTTTTCATTTAAAATTTACATCTGTCACTTTAGAAGTACTAGTTACTCTGCCTTTGCCATGGCTTGTAGATCCCCTCATGGCTGCTGAGATAGAAGATATGCCAGCTGTTTATCTTAGGTTCAGTCAGTGTTGTGGTACACACCTATCATCCCAGCACCTGGAGGCCACATGGGCCTCAGAGTAACGTCTGAGCTTGCCTAGGTTACCTAGAGAATCCTGGTCTTAAAAAAGAACAGGGACCATATAAACCATGAAATTTTAGCTTTGAAGACTAAGTAGAACAATTTTTTGTCTTTACTGTATTTACTATATTAAGTATTTAGCATATTATAATAATTTATTATATTATTGTTCAGATGACTGCCACTGTCCTGTCCTTTTGCGCCCTTGAACCTGAGCAAACAAGGAGTTGCTCACGAGCATTTCCGCCTTTGCACTCTCCCTTTAATGCTGTGCCACCCTCCACGCTGTTGCAGTGGTGCAGCCTTCTTAGTGAGCGTGCTTTGTCTTATGAACAGTCCTTGTTGGCCTTTCTCAGGTGAAAATCGTACTCTAGTCCCTTTGTGCTTTGCCTTTTGTTATTCTCACTCATTCAGGAAACACTCTGTGTGTCCAGTGTTTAAGACATAGTCCCACTGGACGAGGTGGTCACGCCGTTAACCCCAGTACTGGGGAGGCAGAGGCAGGTGGATCTCTCTGAGTTCAAGACCAGCCTGGTCTACAGAATGAGTTCCAGGGCAGCCAGGGCTACACAGAGAAACCTGTCTTGAAAAACCAAAAAGAAAAAAAGAAAAACAAAACCCATAGTCCCAGCTGTAGTTGTGGTCTCAGGTAACCCATGCCTATCTTCTGTGCTGTACTAGTGGACTCGTTAGACCTTTGATGGAGCTTTGCTGACTGCTTGATTTCTACTTCATGCCTAAAAACTTGTTTCTTTCATTTCAAAGGTTAAAGCCTTAGCTTCTAGATAGGGCAAATGTTGGTTTGAATTTCGGGACATACTTTGTAGTGGAGTCATTGTGTTTAGTCACATTTTAGTTATGCCAGGTCCTAACACCTCTTCAAGAAGTGTTTTAGAATAGATATTTACGAGCATTTTAACTCATGTAAGACGTTACAGTCAAGTAATACAAGGAAATGCTGACGTCTGATTTATGCTGCCACTGTACAGTTGACACATACTGACCTACTGAAACCAGACAGCTGTCATTCCCATCTCACAGAGGAAGACGATAGCAGGCTGCCTGGGGGCTCACCCTAAGTAACACACTGGGCTTGACTAGGCTCCCTGGCTCCCAGGCTGAGCTCCTTGCTTAGTACCCTGCCATTTGACACCTGCATCTCTAACACACAGGAAAAAGGCATCTTTTAATCTCAAACTGGAAAGAGACTTGTGAGTGATCATATAGAGCTAATGGAAGAAATATATTCACATTTTAGAAATAACGTTATCAGGAGGAAGAAAACAATAAGTTAGCAAGGACAGGCACTACATACTGAATTAGTATAAGTTCAGTAATTCAAATTTAATCAGACTTTCTAACTTCAGGTGTTTTAAACTGATGACAAAGCTCTGATTGGCAGAATATGTTTGCATTGTCTAAGCAAGGCCTTGTAGATAGATTTTTGTGCTATTAAAAGGGCATGTTATTAGCTAGCAAAGGAGGGAAAATGTCAGTGTAGAGGTTTAAGGCCATTGCTTAGAATCTGGTCATAGGGGATGGAAAGATGGCTCAGAGGTAAAGAGTACTGGCTGCCCTTCTAGAGGTCTTGAGTTCACTTTCCAGCAACCACATGATGGCTCACATCCATCTATAATGAGATCTGGCGCCCTCTTCTGGAAATGTCTTTAAATATGTCATGATAAAGCTAGGTTATACTGCAGTAACAGTTTGAAAATCCCAGGAGCCTAAAGTGGCACACCTGTTTGGTTCAAGCCACATGCCTACCACAGGTTATTAAGGGTTTAGTTCACTGTGGCTTCAGATTCTATCATTCACTAATAGAGCCAACCCCATGCCCCAGTATAGCATACGCTTCCAAGAGTTTAGATGAAGGGGAAGGAGAACACAGTGTCGTTTGAAGCTGGTATTTCGGGCTAAAGAAGTGGTTCAGTGGGTAGGAGCACTATCTGCCCTTGCAGAGGACCCAGGTTTGGTCTTCACCACATGCACAGTGGCTCACGACCATCTGTACAGTGGTTCAGGGGATACAATGCCCTTTCCTGGCCCCAGTTGTTTTAACTGCACTCCATTCTAAACAAAAGACCCCCTGGCCGAGGCTAAGAGCAGCACTGGTCAAGGTGGTTTGCCATGCCTTTTCAGCAAATCTACCGTAGTAAGCACCCTAGGCCTGTGACCGCTTCAGCATAGGCTTGGCCAAAGTTGACAGTACTAGGCATGAATTCCATGGGTGAGGGAATATAAGCTCTTTATTTTTTTTAAATTAGTTGTAAGACCTCAGTCTTTATAATCAAACTTCAGCATTTTGAATATAAGAATGTTCTTTTCTCTTCTTTTGTTTTCTTGGAAGTTGGGGAAAACCCAACTGCAGTAAGGGCCTTTGTGTATAATGAAAAGTGCTGTTCCTCCTCTTCCACAGCAGACCATCGTGATTTAGGATTTTCCCCATGAGTGTATACACACCACACCACACAAGCATTCAAAGAAAAGAAAGCCAAGGATGCTAAAACCAGATGTGGGAATAAGCATCATGTATGATTGTAGTCTTGTATTGTTAGCTGTGAGATAAATAAAACCCATGTTTTCTTAATTTTTTTTACTTAAGTTAAAAAATATGTTAATGCCAATGAAATTGTGGGTACAAATCCAAATACTACAAAATCTGATGTTAGGAGAAATATAATTTTATATGTCTGGCTGTTCTAGACATTAGAATAATTTTTCTTCAGTGTGTTTTCTCATCTGCTTCCTCTTCTCCCTGCCCACAGGAGTTACTGTTGACATAAGAGTTTTAAAAAACAGTTCTGAACCATGGCTTCAGCAGTCCTTAGCTCTGTTCTCACTACTGCCTCTCGATTTGCCCTGTTACAAGTTGATAGTGGCAGTGGTTCTGATTCTGAGCCTGGAAAAGGCAAAGGCCGGAATAATGGGAAGTCTCAAGCTTTGGGAAACAAATCAACCACAAATGAAAAAAAGAGAGAGAAACGAAGGAAAAAGAAGGAACAGCAGCAGAGTGAAGCAAATGAGGTACTGTTAGAGTTCTTTGTCTGTTTCCCTAGGCTACTGGTGTGAGCCACGCTGTGAGCACTGGTGTGAGCCACGCTGTGAGCACTGGTGTGAGCCACACTGGGGCAGCCATTGTGCCCCATCTCTGGAGCAGAGCTGCTTGGTGAACATACAGGCGTCTTCTCCTGACCAGAGCAGCTTGGGTGTTCAAGATCTTAAGTTAAAACAGAAGTCTTAAAAGGAGGCAGCCCGTGCCTAGAGCCCCAGCTTGTCAGGAGACTGAGCTGATGGGGTTCCTTGAGCCAGCCTGACTGCATAGAGCATAGTGAGACTTTATGTAGTAAACAAATTAAGAAATTTATGAGTAAAGATAAATAAAATCCATAAATAACTCTTATCTAAGTTTTAAAAGTTAATATGAGTACTTCGACTAAAAATATTTTAAAATTAAAATTAACTGGATTTAATATCTGTTGTGCTTATTTTATAGCTCAGGAATCTTGCTTTTAAGAAAATTCCCCAGAAATCCTCCCATGCCATTTGCAGTGTTCAACATGAGCTTCCATTGCCAAACCCAGCACAGAAGGAGTCTCGGGAAGAGAACTGGCAAGAGTGGAGACAGAGAGACGAGCAGGTACAGCCGGGTCGGCAGAGGGGGTGCCCCAGCTGTTTGCCTGTCCCTGCCTTCTAGAGAACAGTTAGGGTTGGACGCTTCCTGTGTGCAGCTTTGAGAGCTGGTGGCCAGTGTGTACACTGTGTTAGAGCCGTCAGTGCGAAGCAGTTGAGTGTCTTCTTTGTTTGTTTGTGGGTTCTGGGGATCAGACCCAGGGCCTTGGGCATGCAAGGCAGTGCTCTACCCTACAACCCTAGCCCTGTTTTTTGTGTGTGTTTTGTTTTGTTTTTTTAATTCATCTACTGTTTACATATGAGAAGAGTGTTAGGAACATAGAGAAATATAATAATTTATTTCAGATTTTCGAGGACTGGAGAGGTATCTCAGTGGTTAAAAAGCACTTGTTCAGATTTTTTAAAACCAGATTTGGAGGGCTACAGATCTCCTGTTAAAATGTCTAGTAACAGTTTTGATTAAACCTAAGGACTTTGAGGTGAGAGTTCCTTTTTAACTTCAGTGCAAAATTGTTGAAGGCAGGTTTGTTCTGCTGACCTGTTTATATGGTGTTTTATTCTGTGTCTCTGAACGCTTATTATGAGAGCACACACGAGGGAGGAAAGGGAGAGAGTGGGGGTGGGGGTGCGCGCGCGCGCGCGCGCACACACACACACACATGAGCTCTGCATGCATAGGAAACGGACATTGTTTATTTGCATATTTATTAAACTATAATTTGGTCCATAGGAAAATAGGCATTATTTTCAAACAGATGTTTGGTCCATTTAGTGGATTTTCCTATCATTCTTATGTTACCAGTTTTAAAGGAAGTAGAGAAAGCTGGGTGTGGTGGTACTTATATGTAATCCAAGCATCTAACCACTTGGGAAACTGAGTCAGGAAGCTCTTGAGTTCCAGCCCAGCCTGTTTGGGCAAGATCTTGTCTGAGAAGCAAGACGAGCTAACACAGGCTGCCAGTGCTTCAGTATGCTCCTCTCACAAGCTGTGTGTGTTCAGTGTATTTTCTTTAGGATCTTGCATTGTCCAAGACTCCGCTTATGAGCACCAGCTATTAATCAGGAGCCCTGCATTAATGGCATTGACATTTCCAGATAGTGAGGTGCTGTTGGGCAGTCATAGAATTGACATTGTCTTCACCAGAGGGAATTTCTCTCAATTGCCAAGAGGTGACTGGACCGTGATGTAGGACAATGACTGAAAGTCACTCAGAAATGCGTGCAGTATGCTAACAAGAACAGTCTCTGGGTCCCTTTCTGGTCCATGTTTGCCAGCACAGTGATCAGGTGTTCTATGTAAACCTTTCCTCTGTGGCTCAGGAAGTTGCAGGAGTTCGTACTGGGTGTGTTGCTGGAGCATGTGAAAAGACCTAGATCTTAGTTAGAACTGCTTAGAAGCAAACAGTCAGGTTATGCATTCTGTGTCAGGATGGTCTTTAGTATTCCATAAGACAGCTGTACTTTGTAAGCTGATGTAAGCATTATTATGTAAGAATTGCTATGGTTCCACAATTACCATTTTCCCTTTTTCTTTCTTTTTTTTTTTTTTAAGGTTTATTTATTTATTATGTATACAGTGTTCTGTCTGCATGTATCCCTGCAGGCCAGAAGAGGGTACTAGATCTCATTACAGATGGTTGTGAGCCACCATGTGGTTGCTGGGAATTGAACTCAGGACCTTTGGAAGAACAAGCAGTGCTCTTAACCTCTGAGCCATCTCTCCAGCCCCCATTTTCCCTTTTTCTACCTATCAAAATTATTTCTGTCCTTTAAATATCAACATAAAATTAATTTCCAGAAAATTCTCAGTATATCCCAATTAAGGTTCTTTTCTATTCCTTAGAATTTTGAATTTCATTCATTCATGCTTATCTGTAAACTAGTTTATGTTAATAAAAAAGTAAGTTTAAGGGATGGGTCAGGGTTTTGTTTGATGCTTTATACTGTGTCATTGCTTCTTATCACACTAGACCAGTTGCCAGCACCACAATAAAGTCAGGCAGACCATGAGCTGTCGCAGTGAGACTCAGATCCCAGGGAGAGCCGTGGCTTTGTTTTCTTTGTTGTTGTTTTGTTTGTTTGTTTTTCACTTTTTCATTTCTATGCCAAGACAAATCTGGTCTGTGTAGTGAGTTCCGGGACAGCTAAGGATAGGCAGTGTAGTCTGGCTTTTCTTTGGGCCACCAGCTCACAAAAAAACGACACAGATTTATTATTAATTATGAAAGCTCAGCCTTTAGCTTATGTTGTCCCACTAGCTCTTATAACATAAATTAACTCATGTTTTTAAATCTGTTCTTCTATGTGACTCAGTTACCTTTATTCTCTACTGCCCATCCTGCTTCCTCTCATCTGGCTAGTGACCCCCCTTTCTTCTTCCCAGAGCTCTCTCTGTCCAGAAGCCCCTGCTCCACCTTCTGCCTAGCTGTTGGCCATTTAGCCTTTTGTTAAACCAATCACAGTGACACATCCTTATGCAGTGTAAAGGACTATTCCACAGCAACATAGTGAAACCATCTCAAAAAAATTGATTTAATTCTTTTTTTTTTATTGGAATGCTCTACCTTAACACTTACATTCTGTGAGTTAATGTGGAAAATCACAGTATCTTGCAAGACTTCCAGCTTCCTAACCTGTTTTTCTGTCTGACTCATTGGGATATCAGCCCAAATATATGATACATTAGAAATAACCACAAATTTTCTTTCCATAATTAAATGTTAAAAATAGGATTTTAATGACAGTTAACGAGCTTTGTTCAGAATAAACTAAGATTTGCTACCTTTTTTGTTAAGATCATCATATTTTTAATTCATGAACAAACTATTCAGCTTAGATGTAGAAATTGGTTTATACTTTCTTTTTAATGTGGCTAACACATAAATCCTATTTTTACTTTATTATTTTTCATTATCAATATAATGATTTAGGGCTTTTGTCTGTGTATGGGGTTTTGCTTGCATGTATATATGTGTACCACATGTGTACTAGTGCTTGCAGAAACCAGAAACAGGTGTTGGATCCCCTGGAACTGGAGTTATAGATGGTCGTGAGCAGCTATGTAGGAGCTGGGAATGGGTCCTCTGCAAGAGTAGCCAGTGCTTGTAACCACTGAGCCGCCTTTCTGGGCTCCTATAATTAAATTGTAAAGTGCTATTTTCTGCTAACAGTTAATTTGATTGAGCTAATCCTCAGTCTTTTTAGATTACTGTAGCTTACTGTGGGCTTACTTAGATTCTTGCATTTATCATTTTAACTCTCACTGTATTTTTCTATTAGATCATGCTTTTCTGTGCAAAGCTGACTTGTTTTGCTGGTTTTGTCTCAGCATAGGATTAGATGAGACACTTTCAAAGGGGTGACTTCAGTTAGAAAGTTGAATTTATAGTGTTCAATATTAAGTTTTCTAGTTTTCAAGATACCCTTATACCCTCTTGACATTGGTTTCTATTTTAGTCTATATATTTTTAAACATTAAGTAACATAAATAATTTTTAATAACTTGGGCAAAAATTTATTGAGGAGTGATTAAAACCTGAAAACTTAGGCCATAGCAAAGATGGAAACTAAGAAGTTCTGGGACGCTCAGAGGCCAGAGCTAGCAGATACCACATTCTAGGGGTGATGTCAGGTGGTTAAACCTTTCTTAAGATAATGCCTAAAAGAGCAGAGAAGCCCTGGCTCATCTCCCTGACCTGTTGCTGGTGGTTCAGCGTGGGTGCTCATGTGGTAGAATGGTGGGCATGCTCAGCTGTCCTGTTGAATCAAGGGGTATCAGAATAGTTTATTTAAAGTATGAAGTAAGGGGTTCTGGAGAGAAGAAATAGGAGACATCTATAGCATATGTAGACACAGATATGTACTCAACAATGAAAGAGGAAATAGACATTTCAAAGATAGGAGTTATGCTTTTACACACACAGGGTTCCTAGGAGAGCATAGTTAAACTCTGGAAAACAGATAACTTTTTATTTAAAGTGCATTCTTTTTCTTGTCCTGTACGTCTATCATAACCATCGTTACTCTGAGAGTGTGGGATAACACTGTGCTCACTCTGACCCTTTTGTCTTAGCTGACATCTGAAATGTTTGAAGCTGATCTTGAGAAGGCGTTGTTGCTGAGCAAATTAGAATATGAAGAGCACAAACAGGTACTTATATATTTACCAATGTGAGAATTTAAAATTAAAGATTTTTATGTGGTCAAAGCTCAGGTCAATCCTTCCTGAATTTATATAAAATTTCTTCTTTAGGGCTGGGATGTAACTTAGTGTTATGCCCTGGATTCATTCCCTGGAACTACAAAAAAAATAAAGTTTGCCTTAAAAATCCATGATAGGATTCCCTCCTCAGATTCTGAGGGACAGAAACAAGTGAGCTATACCTTGTCTAATGACTTGGAATGTGAAGTTTCTCCAACCGAGATGAAGCAAACAAAAGAAATGAAATTAATGTCAGATGATTTATTTTCATTTGAAATGAGCATTGAATCTAAGTACATTTAGGGAGCTTTGAGTGATGCTCAAAGGCCAAGTGTGGGCTTACCACATATTGTCCAGTCATCAATGCTGCTCCCTCCTCAAAAGGAGACTTAAAAATCTAAGGAAATCTGTGTGCTGCAGTGTACAGGAATCCATTCAGAGGCTCCCTGCCAGAGAGGCATGGCCATGCAGGACACAGAGCTCACTCCCAGACTGTTCTTACGCTCAGCATGTGTCATGAGCACTGGCCTTAGGCTAGAGGTTGGAATATATTGTGCATCTCTGATTAGAAGGATACTAAGGGAAAAGTAATGTTGGTTTCCAGTTCCTGTATTTACTTGGGATTTGATTTATGTAACGTATTCTTAACACTTATTAGGATTCTGTTGTTCTTCACTAAATTAATTCATGGTATAACTTGATGGTTGATCCAAATGCCCCCCCTCTCATGATTAAAGCCCTTTTGGCCATGCTACCGTCCACTGGTACCTCTATCCCAGGAAAGGAAGAGAGGAATTAAAACCCACAGCAGATTATTTCACCAAAAAATAAATACATAAATGAAACTTGCCAGTCTGGTAGTCTGTGTATCCTGTGTGCTTTATTTTCCATGTCCTTATTCTTTGTATCCTAAATAATTGAAAATGATTGTGACCAAAATCAGGGCTGGAGAGGTGGCTCAGTGCTTAAGAGCACCAGCTGCTCTTCCAGAGGACACAAGTTTCAATTCTTAGCACCCACAAGGCAGATTACCTGCAGCTTCAGGCCCAGGGGATCTGACACCCTCTTCTGCTCTTCAGAGGCACTACATACACACATAGTGGTAAACATACTTGCAGCCAAAATACCCATACACATAAAAATATATATTTTTATTTATTTATTTTTATGGCTGACCACTTTACGCTGGACAACTAATAAATGGGCTCATCTGTGGGGGAAGCTAACTCAAAAATATATATTTTTTAAAAGAGAAAACAAAAGAATGATTATAACCAAAATGGTTAGGTGTCCACTTAGATAAAAATGAAGCTAGTATAAAAGTGAATACAACACGCTTGACTATGATTTAGCCATTTAAATGGACTTAGAGATTATGCTTGGCAAGGTCCTTCTTTACTTCTGAATTAATGCATAGGATTTTAACTTACAGAATATTACCATACAGTAATGATTAGTTGTTGGATGTATCTTGTTCTGAAGATGAAATGATTAGCTGTTCAGGAGTGGAGCAAATGGTGTTGATAAAATGTCATGATCCCAGCCAGTTTTCTTGCTAAATTCATAGGCCTAGTACCCCAAAGCATTGATTTTTGTAAGACAGTAATGACTCGAAGAGAATGGAAGTGCTGCTTTTTAGTTTTATGTAATTGTGTTAGTGTGTTCATAGTTTATAAGTCAGTTTTTCAACCAAATAACCATAATAGAGTGTGTGTGTGTGTGTGTGTGTGTGTGTGTGTGTGTGTGTGTGTGTGTGTGTTCGTGTTCACGTGCCTGCATGCTTGCGGGCACATGTGTGTATGTTGGTGCTCATACACAAGATGTGGGGAGGCCAGAAATCCACGTTGGATGTCTTCTTCAGTCTCTGGACAGGGTCTCCACTGAAGCTGGAGCTCACAGACCCAGCTAGATGGGCTGGCCAGCAGGCCCCAGGGTCCTCCTCTCGGCCCCATGCCCAGCACTGGGGTCACAGGACTCACTACTGCACCAGGTGTCTTTATTTCCGTGAGACTAGGGACTGAACCCCAGTCCTCAGGCTTGCCCAGCAAACACCAACTGATCATCTCTACTCCCCACCCGACCCCCGCCATGATTATTCTTACCTGTGAGTTTGTATAACAAATGATGAGTTTGGGCCATGCATTGCATCACATCTATAATCCCAACACTGATAAGGCAAAGACAGGAGGATTGCCACAGCATCGGGCCAGCTGGGGCTACACCCTGTGTCCTAAGCCAGATTGGGCTACAAAAGAACTGCTGTCTCAAAATCAGAAAAGAAAGAAAAGAGGGATGCTGTCTTCTGTCCTCTTCCATTACTTACACACTGGGTGCTTATTAAATAGCCAGAATGTGCTGCCTAGGATGTAGAGATAAAGAGTTTCAGCCCTTGAGCTCAGTGCAAGAGGCATGCACATGATCATCCTGTTAGTGCTGAGAGTTACCTGTTCTTAGCACAATGAAGGGTCAAGCATCCACAGCTTCTCAGCCTTTGATGAGGATGGGATTTTTCAAAAAAGATTTTTTTAAAGTCTTACTTAATGTATTAGCTGTTTTTGCAAAGCAGACCAGAGAGAGGTAGGCACTCTCGGGGAAGATGTATGAAAATACACAACAGATCACATGTGAGAGAATGTGCTGTATAGGAGACTAATTGAGTGACCTAGGAAAGCTTCAGTATGGAAGGAAGACAGGGTGTCAGAACACAGGTGGGCTTGCCTTCTCCTAAGATACTGCTATTTTAACTTCCAGATTGATTTCAGGTTTTATTTTAGAAAGACATGCGATCAATATTGTAGAAGGTGAAATTAGAGACCGTCAGTGTCCAAGCCAGAGAAGAGAAAGGGAATGACAGAAATACAAGGGGCAAGGAGATCCTTAGGAGATGGACTCAGCAAGACCTGGTAACCAGCTGAATGGCTCATTTGCATATGAGATGTTGCTTACAGCCGATGGCCGTGTAGAGGGTGACATAGCTGAGCACGCAGCAGAGCGTCAAGTGGAGGCCAGGGTTGTTGACTGGAAATAAACACGGTGTGGCAGAGGGTGCAGCCGAGCACTGCAGCTGCTGTCTGTACATAGGGAAATTATTAGGGTAAAAATGGAAACCTGGATATTGAAGAGCATGTAAGAATAGGTTAGGATAACAGCTGTGTTCTTAGGAGGAGGGCTGGGGAAAGAAGGCAGCAGTGGAGACCCGAGGCATTACAAGTATATGGGAAAAAAACATTTTTAAAAAATGTATGGAGTTAGGGGCTGGCTGCTCTTTCAGAGGACCAGTGTTCCATTCCCAGCACCCATGTAAGGGCTCACAACCACCAGTTCTAAGGGATCCAGTGCCCTCTCTGACCTCCTTGGGCACCAGACATAAATTTAGGCAAAACACCCATACATGTAAAATAAAAATATTTTTTTAAAAACATGACTTGATTAAAAAATGTCTTTTAGATTTGTAAATTAAGAGAAAGTTGATCTTAATGTTAGTGTCAGAGAACAACACAATCCCCACTTCAGGGTACGAGATTGGAAATTGTAGATTATTCTCTTAAATTTAGTCCTGAAGGAAAGAATAAGAAGTTGGCAGCGGGGGAGGCTTATATACCAATCTATGATATTTTTACTTCGATGTTTTCAGTTGAGAAGATGAACAATAACTAAATAGGAATTTTCATACAACTTGGCTGACCTAAGTTTTCAGTTTTTTATTTGCCTTTAATCTTTAAAAGTAAAACATGAAGAAGCATGTTGAGGAGTTGATGTTGTGCTTTATGAACCAAGCTTACTTACTGTTGGTGATTCTTTCTAGGATTATGAAAATGCTGAAAATGCTTCAACTCAGTCAAAAGTTATAAATAAAAAAGATAAAAGAAAGAACCAGCAGGGGAAAGACAAACCTCTCACAGTGTCACTAAAAGATTTTCAGTGTGAAGGTAAAGTATGTGCAACCCCAGCCACACCAGACCCGCTTCAATGTGTTCTGTCTCTCAGATCTGGACTCTCATTCCCCAGGCTGACTCCATACTCACTGTGTAGCCGAGGGTCCGCCTGCCTCTGCCTCAAGGTCCCAGGCCGTGCATTAATTACCATGTCTAGTTTGTGTGGTGCTGGGGGTCGGACTTGGAAGCTTGGTTGTGCTGGCCAAGAGTCTACCAACTGAGTCTTTTTTATAGTTAGGAGTACTTTTCTGATTTTGGTTTGTTTTGTTTACCATGTAAAGTATAAAAATGTAAGCCTGTTAATTTTGTACTGCTGTAGTAGGTAATTCCCAACAAACAGAAATGCACTGGCTCACGGTTCTCGAGGTGCCGGGATCTGTCAGAGGGATGCCTGCTGCTCAAACGGTAGAAGGCAAAAGGGCCAGAGAGAAGGTGCTGTGTGACTTCCTGAGAGATGAGGACAAGTGTGTGTTCACCCAGGAGGGGCACCAATATGGACCAAAGACAGCTGCCTGCAAGTCTGGCCTGCCCAACCAATGAACTCATGGGGCTTTCCTACAGAAGCGCAGGGGAGGGGGGAGAGGTCACCTGGAGGACACAGGTGCATCACCAAAGCCATCTCAGCCTGGGTGGCAGCTGTGAACACCGCACGCACCCTGAATATCACTGTCCAGCCTGCAGCAGCTCTCCGAGGCATCTGTGCCACTTGGGTGCCTCAGACACAGGCCTCATGGACCTTCCAGAACTGCAGGAGTCTCCCTCTGCCCTCTAGGGAATTTTTCCTCCAAATTACTGATTGTTTCATCCACTTGGTAACTTTCTTGTCTAACTGTTGAATTGATTCAATCATTTTCTTGTATACATCTTAAAGTCCTTATCTCTTTGTTTGGATTTTCTTCAGTGGTTGGTTTTTAAAGTGGGGCTCTGAGGTATTTTTGGCAACTCAGGAACCTGGTCATCCTTGTTCTGTAATACCAAGAAGCTATCAGCCTGTGGTGGTGTCCACAGCTCCTGAAAAGGTGGGCGTGTCGATGTGTGCTGACCTCCTCCCTGTGCTTCCTCTGTAGAAGCCCTGCCGTGGGGCTGCACCCTGTGTGCTGGAGTAAGGATTCCAGTCCCAGGCCCTGGCTGCTGGGCTCATCGCCTGCTCTCCGGCACTAGCACGGGAAGGGAGTTGTGCGCTGTCTCTACTGTTGTAGCACGTGTGCCAGGTCTCCTGGGGTGTCGTTTCTCCTGTGGCTGTTGAGCTCGGCCTGCTTTGGGGTTCTGGCAGTGCACACATTTCTTCTGAGGCTCTCGCTGGGCCATGTGTCCTTCACTGTGCTTCCCGACAGGGGCCATCTTAGTGTGCCCTGCTAAGTGTGCTTGGGTGTCCCGCAGGCTTTCCTTTGGAAAAAATCACACGTGGCCTCCCTTCTATTTTCTATTGCTCTTTTATTTCTCTCTTGGACCTTTTTTTTTTTTTATCATAGCCATTTTGCACCCAAACTCCTGGTCTCACAGACACCCACCATCTTTCCATACTTTTGGTGAAAGTTTCTTAGAACACAAAGAGCAGTGTTTCCAGAGCCTCAGCTGTTCGTGGCAGACATTAGTTAGTGAACTGTTCACGGCAGGTGTCAGTTTGTTTCTCAAGAGGGCAGAGGCTAAAATCAAAGTCCCATTGCTTAAAAATTTTCCACTGACAGTTACATTTCAACATGGATTTTACAGTGACAAACTTAAGGCAGAAATGTGTTAGAAATAACTATGTGAGGGCTTAAACATTAGACAAGTCAGTAAGACTGTAAAACTTAGTAAAAGTTGACCTTGTTGTATTTCTGAATTTGTCCCTTTTCTAAAACCAACTAAAAGTAAAATTTGACATTTCTACTTTTTGAGGAATTAAGTATGATATTTCTGACTGTGGTAGTACATTCCTGTAATCCCAGAATGTGTTGCTTGGTTTAGGGATGAATCATACACATTAAAGTAAAATAGCCAAGTTTACCAAGGAGAATTTTTTATAGAGTCAATGTTGGGTCTGTGGAGAAGCGCAGCAGTTAAGGCAGCACCCACAACTGTGTCAGATAGTTCTGGGGAAACAGTGCCCTCTTCTGGCCTCCTTGAGCACCACCCAGACATGGTACACAGACATACATGCCAGCAAAACACCCATGCACATAGAATAAGATAATAAATTTTTAATTTTGTAAATTTTTAAAAATGTATGTCTTTATTTCTATTGTAAAATTGTTTTGCCTGAATATATATCTGTTCTCCACATGTGTGCCTGGTCCCTGTGGAGGTCAGAAAAGGGCATCAGATCCCCTAGAACAGGAGTCACAGGTGGCTATGAGCCACTATGTGGATGCTGGGGATCCAATCCAGGTCCTCTGCAAGAGCAACCAGTGCTCTTAATCACTGGGCCATCTCTCTAGCCCAAATTTTTTTTTAAAAAAGAATTTCATTAAAATTTAGGCAGAAACATACTTAATAGGGGCTGAGGATGCAGCTCACTTGGCAGTGGCCTTGTCTACCATGCAAGAAGCTTTGAATTTGATCCCTAGCCACACATACACTGAGCTCTGTAGCATGTGCCTGTGATGCTAGCATTGAAGAGATGGAGGCAGGAAGGCGAGAAATTCCGTTTCATCCTCAACTGCATGATGAATTGGAAGTTCATGAGACAAAATGCATATCCAAAATACTTTTTTAAAACTCTAATTTATTTTCTGTGTGTTCGATTTTTCAAATTGTAAGCAAACTTATTAGCTGCATGCTTTTTACAAGGTGTGATTATCACAGTTGTGATTTTTTCTTGGATTATGGCATCATATTACCAAGTAGGACATACCAGAAGAGCAGTCATTTGGTAATTTGATGTGAATTAACGCTTTGATATTGACCATATTTTATACTGTTCTGATGAACAAATGATGTAGAAAATGAGGCCAACTTTCAAATAGTTGATCATAAAAAAGCTAGTCTGGGACTGTAGTGGCACATTGCCTTTTAATCCCAGCACTTAGGAGGCAGAGGCAGGCAGAGGCAGAGTTCAAGGCCAACTTGGTCTACAAGTGAGTTCCAGAACAGCCAGGGCTACACAAAGAAACCCTGTCTACACAGAGAAACCCTGTCTCAGAAAAAAAAAAAAAATTTATCAGGTTCTTCTTTGAGAGGGGATAATTGTTTGTATACAAGAACATTGTTAAGTAACTAGACATCCTGATCACCCTGACTTAAATGCAGTAGTTAGTTCTGCTTGTGCTTTATTTAGTTTGACTGTTGTCCATGGTTTGTTTCATCTATAATTTGTTATTGTTCCATCGTTAAATTCTACAAATACACATCTATAAATATGTATATAAATATGCTAAGGGTTTTATTACAGTGCAATTAAATCACTATATCTTAAAAATAATATAGCCAATAGCTTTCAAGGACATAAATTGCTATCATATTTTTTATTTCATTCAACAAAGACAGTAATCAGAACATTTTCAGTTAATAGTCCTCTGTGATTTGATTTTGGACGTAGATGTATCTCTTCAAATTTCTGTTCCCTGAAAAATAAATGAAACCAGGTAACTGAGTTATATATAAAACTCACATGCTTAAAATCTAATAACATCTCTCCATGTGGTGGCATCTACTAGGATATAAGATACAGGCCCTGAGCTGAACCAACTACCCAGTCTGTGCTAGATTTTAACATCCTAAGCCTGAAAGTAGATCAGATGTGAGTCTTAGA
The DNA here is from genome assembly GCF_049852395.1 of Peromyscus maniculatus bairdii. NCBI lineage: Eukaryota > Metazoa > Chordata > Mammalia > Rodentia > Cricetidae > Peromyscus > Peromyscus maniculatus. The sequence continues at coordinate 139,295,781 of NC_134856.1, read as the reverse complement.
ACATTCTGTTTGCAACTCTTTACAGTTTTAACATTCTCTTGGATATTTTGTTTTTTACATGTTAAAATATTTGTATTTGTTAATTCTTTCCAGTAAAACTTTTCTTTTTTCATTTACAGATCATATTAGTAAAAAGGCAGAGGTAAGTTTTACTATGATTGTCCTGTAGTCTAGAAAACACTGAAGAATAGTGCTATAATGACTAACAGTAAGTCTTTTTCTAGAGACATGGCCACTTAAAGGTTTGTCTTGACTAAACTCATTATGTTCTGGTATTATGAGGACATAAACTACAGTTCCATTTCACATCACTGTCCTAATCTGTGTCTGTTTATAAGGCTTAAAACTCAAAGAAGTGATTTAGTCTCCAAATCTGTATTTTAATTTTTGTATTATTATTATTATTTGAGACAGGATTTCTCTGTGTAGCTCTGACTCTTCTGGAACTTCTTCCGTAGACCAGGCTGGCCTTGAACTCACAGAGATCCACCTGCCTCCGCCTCCCAAGTACTGGGATTAAAAGCGTGTGCCACCACTGCCCTGTGCTAATTTTTGTGTTTGTAGTGCGTTCACTCTATTGTACTGGGGAAGGCATGTGTCTGCACAGGTGTGTGTTCATGCATGTGTGTGCATGGTTGTGTGTGGAGGCCAGGAAACAAGTGCAGATGTTGTTCCTTACATGCTGTCCACCTTTGTGGACCCACATGGTGGAGGAGAACTGACCGTTTCTGCGTGTGTTCTGGTACACATGCCACCCTAAATGTGGCACACAAAAAAAAACCTTTAAAAATGCTTACCCTTCTAGGTGTGGTGACACATATTTACAAATCTCACACTTGGAAGGCAAAGGCAGGAGATTTTTGACTCAAGGCAAGCCTGAGCTATATATAGCAAGTTCCTGTGACTAAAAGCCAAAACAACAGAAAAATCCAGGAAAAAAAAAAAAGACAAAACAACCAAAAGGCTGGCAAAGATGGCTCAACACATGAATGTGCTTGCTGTCAAGCTTACAACCTGAACCTGATCCTTGAGACCATTGGTGGAAGGGAAGAGCCAGCTAGAGTCATCTGTGGTAGTTCATTTGAGGAACACCACTAGTGTCTGCTTCTTGGAATACATTACGAACACTTGACTAGTGGGGCAGCGTGTTTAGATGGACCGTTGTGAAGATTGTGTATTGCAGTGCATTAAGAGATGTTTAGCCGGGCGGCGGTGGCGCACGCCTTTAATCCCAGCACTCGGGAGGCAGAGGCAGATGGATCTCTTTGAGTTCAAAGCCAGCCTGGTCTACAGAGCAAGGTCCAGGACAGGCGCCAAAGCTACACAGAGAAACCCTGTCTCGAAAAGCCAGAGAGAGAGAGAGAGATCTTTAATTATAAAGATGGACGTAAGAGGTTATGTGGAACCCTTAGAAATCAGAAAATGTTGGGCTGGAGAGATGGTGTAGTTGTGAAGGCCTGAGCTCAGATGTCAGAGGCTGAGGATCGCACTCATCCTATAACCCCAGCTCCGAGAGGGGCAGAAGCGGGAGGATTACTGGGGCCTGCTGGCATAACTACAGCCTGTGAGTTGATACAAGCGCCAGGATCAGAGAGAGATCCTGCCTTAATGAATAGGTGGGAAGTGACAAAGAAGGGTGCCTCGTGTCCAGTTCTGACCTCTGCACACATGTACAGAAGCACTCAAACATATACAAGATAAGATTGTGCAGGCCATCACAGATATACCTGCTCTAGAGAAGCTTACATATGTGACCACCTGGGAACCATGTACATTAATGTTGGTATTTGTGTGTGTGATGACCAGGCCTACCCTTCATCTTACCCAAGAAGAGACTAGAATAAATCCAGATGTTTATCTTTAGTAGAATACTTACTTTAGAGTAATCACACAGAGGTTTATGAAGTAATGATATAACTTGAGGATAAGCAAAACTGTCCTTTAAAGTTTTGTGTGTGCTCAAAAACAGTGCTTAACCTAAATATAAGTCAGGCCTTAAGAGGGCTGTCTATGCAGCATGAGGTTCCGGGCTTGGATGTGCAAGTGAAACAAACCCTAAAGGAAGCAGTTGAGATGCTGCTGATGGCGGAGCATTTCCCTGCTGTGAATAAGGCCCTAGGTTGATTCCCAGCAAACCTGGGGAATGGATTTTTGTCTAACAACTCACCTGGTCTCTCCAGTCAGAGTGTGTGAAGAAAAAGTGGGTTGTGGAAAGGGGTATGTTCTAGATTAGAAGAGACTTGAGAGATCAGCAGCTGTAATGTCAGGCCTCGTTCAGATTAGGCCATGGTGTCCCAACTGCAAAAAATACCTAAGTCAAGAAGTATACAGGTGAAATAAAACAAACAGAATGAAGTTATATTGTTGAGTGCTGTTTGCCTAATGAAAAAGATGGAGGTGATAAACACTAAATTCAGGGTCATGGTTACTTTGTGGAGGCAAGAAGTTGAGTGTGGGAGATGATGAAGGGCACAGGCACAGGTAGGTCATGCTCTAGTTTTCAAGAGAAATGAGGTCACGGGTGGCTTTTTTACAAGCAGTTTTACTGACTGGTAATGTGGCTCGTGGGAAAGCACTTACTGCCAAGCCTGATGATCCTAGTTCAATCCCTGGGACCCATGTGACAGAAGACTACTAACTCTTGCAGAAAACAAGTTCTTCTCTGGCTTCTACCCCCTTCAGTAAACAAAATATAATTGAAAATAACAGCTTTATTGAGTTATATAATTTATTTACCATTGCATGTGTATAACTAAGTCATGAACAAAGACAGAGAATCAAACCAGGGTCTCAGATATATTAAACAATTGCTTTACCATTGAGCTAAACTCCCAGCCCCATTTGTAGTGTATTTAAGAAGTTATTCGGCCATAATCACAGTCTAGATTTAGAATTGTCTATAATTCCCCAGAGTTCCCTTGTAAATGCTCCCCTGGCAATGACTATTCTGTTTTGATTTCTAGAGATTTACATTTTCTGGTAACCTGTGAACAGACTATGTGGTCTTTTACGGTTGGCTTTTTCACCTGGCACAGTGTTTTTAGGTTGATTTATGTTGTAGCATCTATCAGTAGTTATTCAGCTAGACATAGCTGCACACTGTATCCCAACACTGAGGAGGCAGGGCTAGCCTGGTCCGCATAGTTCCAGGCCAGCCTGCACTACAGAGTGAGACTCTGTCTCACACAAGTAAACAATAGTTCATTCAGCTTTATTACTGAACATTGTAGAAATGTTTTGTATTCAGTTACAAACTGTTGATAATATTTATGTGGTTCTGTGTTTTTCTCTGTAGGGCTGAAATTGCTTAGGCTGTATAGTATATTTTTCTTTTTTGCAGAGGCAGAGATTGAAAGTGTTTGCCTCTTTGTAATGTTCTGAGGATCAAGTCCAGGGCCTTGAGCAGCTAAGCAAGCATTTTATTACAAAGTTATCTAGGATGGCGTTGAACTCTGTATCACAGGCAAGCCTTGACCTTATTCTCCTCCTACTTCAGCCTTGCACTATCTGGGATTGTAGGCCTGCACCAGGAGACCTGGTTGAAGCTATTTAACTGTCAAGAGCCTGTCGGGTTGTTTTAAAGAGTGGATGTTCCATTTACCGTTCCCACCAGTGATGTAAGGCCGGAAGGCCACCAACAGTTTTTTAAAGAATTCTTGCCACAGTGGGTGCCAATTATAGATAAATTTCTAAACAGTCTTATTAAATAAGAAACACAGAGCCAAGTACAGTGGTGCAAGCCGTAGAGATCAGAGCAATAGCCGCCAACTAACCTTAGCTCACTGCCTCTCCGTAGCTTCCCAAGAGAGCTTCTTCCTGTCTAACCTGCACCTTTATTGCCTTTCTGTTCTGTCTTCTCATTGGCTCTAAGCCCAGTCACATGACTTCCTCGTCACTGCCTGTCTATACAGACCTCCAGGTCTCTATGGTTGGTGTTGGGATTAAAGGTGTGTGTCACCTCTGTCGGCTGTGTCCTTGACCACACAGAGACTCTGCCTGCCATGTGATCAGATTGAGGGTGTGTGCCACCACCACCTGACTTCTGTTTGTGGCTCACTATGACCTCTGATCTCCAGACAAACTTTATTTATTAACATACAGATAAATACTACATTTCAGCACAAATAAACCATCGCCACACGAGTGGGAGTGTAGTGTTCGCCGTTGGATTTCAGTTGCTTTTCAGGATAACTAATGAGTATGTTTTCATGTGCTTGTCAGAATTCTGGTATTATTACTGAACAGTCTTCTCTTTTTGCCACTTCTAATGTGTTTTTATGTGTGTATCATTCAGAAATACTGAGGGGCTAAAATTGTTTTGGGGATAGGAACACTGGTAAGAGGAGCAGCAGTCAGAAGGTATGTGTGGTAGGTATGGTGTGCATGTCCTTGATCCCAGCATAGAGGTGTAGGTCTCTGTGAATCCAAGGCCTGCAAAGCTGCAGAGTGAATAGTGAGATCTGTCTCCAAAACTGTCAATCAAACAGGGCCACTGACTAGTGTAAATCCAGAAGCTGGTTAGTTGATGTCAGCCTGCTGCTCCTTCCATGGAAGCTCAGCACTGTTGTATGCTTTAAATGAGATCTTACCATAGAGCGGACATGTTTTATAAAGCAATACTTGGAAGTATGGTTATGCCACATGGTGGTGGCTCCTGGGCATCCCAAGCCTTGATGACTCTGTCAGCCTCTCCTGGTGTTTATGAGACTCAGGTAAAGCGGGGTCTTAGTGCTCTATAGAACATGAAGTTCTCTACGGGTAGTTAACAGTTTCATTTGTATTGATAGACAAGTAAACTTTCATTCAAACATTTCACTTTCTTAGGTGAAATGGAAGTAAAACAGTGAGCCGCCATTTAACTGTCTATCACTATTTACAAATACAGTTGAACTTGATAAAACTCAGTACTGTAGCCTAAGGGTGTGGAATTGAGGGGGACAGGAGGAGAATTTCTGTCGGTCTCTGTGCTTGATAATGAGAGGGGAAATCTTATTTCTATTAGAGAATGTGTAAAATTTCCAAATTTAAGTAATTTGATAGTTTGTATTAAAATCACTCCTCTTTAACATATTGTCTTTATTTGTATGCACAGTTTATGTCAAAATGGCTTTTTTTTTTTTTTCAAGACAGGGTTTCCTTGTGTAGCCCTTTGTCCTGGAGCTTGCTCTATAGACCAGGCTGGCTTTGAACTCACAGAGATCTGCCTGCTTCTGCCTCCTAATGCTGCAATTAAAGGTGTGCACCACTACCACCTGGCATCAAAGTGAATTTTAAATGCATTGTAAAATAGTGCATTTACTAAACTGTAGTAATCAAGTCAATTTGATACTGAGAATTGAGTCTTGAGAATGGACACAGAGGCGGATGGAATTGAGTCCAGAAATAAACCTTGATATCTGTATTTGTTTGAATTTTTGAGTATGAGTGCCAAGACATCTCAGTATGGAAAAATAGACTTCCCCTTGAATAAACGTTAGATAGCTGTATGCAGAGGAATACATTTGAATGCCTTCTGCATACCATGCACAGACACTAACTCAAAGTGGATCACAGAAGTCTATGTAAAACCTAACACCAAGCAGAAGAGCATGCACTGCAGTCCAGCTGCTTGAGAGGCTGGACCTTGCCTGGACACAAGAGTTGGAGTGGCAGGCTGGAGTTGCAGCTCCTGTGGTCAAGTGCCCATCACTGACATCAGTGAGGCCATGCCAAGGTTTGAACCCCGACACCACAAAGGCTTATCTAAGTTGAAAGGTTTAGAGCTGGAACTCCAACACTCTTAGAAGAAGTTCGGAAGTCAAGTGGTGAAGTGCTCACCTAGCATGTGATCCTGAACTCAACCCCTAGTTAAAAATAAAATTAAAAAAGGCAACTAAAACTTTTGTTTTATATAGAGGACATGAAATACTTGCTAAGGCAACTCTTAGAATGAGAGAAAATACAAATAATATTTAATGAGATGTTTATTTAAAATAAGGTTTTGTATGTGTGCATGTGTGTGTTTGTGGGGGCCAAAAGTCAATTTCCAGTGTCTTCCTCAGTGGCTCTTCATCTTATATACTATATTGAGAGGGTGTCAAATCATTTTATTCACAGACTTGAGAACGGGAGGGTGTCCACAGAAAAGATTCACAATCAGAGGTCCTCAGCAGGACAGATCTTTCTGGCCCCTCTATCACTCACTGGATTATAGACATTTGTCACCACGCTCAGCTTTTTAGAATACATTATTTTCTTTTTGATTTGTATTTATTGTAAATATGCCTGTATGTTTTCGGGGACATGTCAAAGGGACAGGTATGTGTATGTGAGTGATAGTGTTAGATCCCCTAGAGCTGGAGTTATAGGCTGCTGTGAGTCACCCAGAGTGGGTGCTGGGAACTAAACTCCAGCCCTCTGCAAGAGCAGTACACACTCTTAACCACGGAGCCATCTCTCCAGCCAGAAGACAGAAATCCTTGTAACTTGAAAGTGAGTAGGCAAATAACTCAGTTAAAAATGAGCAAAAGTGCTAAGTCAACATTTTTCAAGAGATAATTATACAGTGTCTAGTAAACATGAAAGCAGGCCTGCTCTGTTAGCCATAGTGAAAATGCAACTTAAAACCCTGATGAAATAGTCGTTCACATCCATGAAGGTGTCTACAATAAAAACACAATAACATATGGGTGAGAATATAGATATTAGAACTGTCTCCTGTTGCTGATTGTAATATAGTGAGCTGCTTGGAACACTAGCTGGAAGATTTCAGAAGGTTAAACATAGACTTTGCGCACCATCCAATAACCTTACTCCTAGGTATGTGCCAAACAGAGTTGGAAACATCTTGTGTATAAGTACTCATAGCCCCACCATTCATAACAGGCAAAAGAGATGTCTATCCACCAGTGACAAGAAAAACAGTATGTAAAATGGGGTATTTACTTGGTAATAAAAATTAAGCACTAATCCATGTCATCACGTGGAAGAATCTTGTAAACATATTACTAGAGCAAAGAAGTTTGAGACAGAAAACACAATTATTCTGTTTATATGAAATGTCTGGAATAGATAAGTTTATAGAAACAGAAAATTAGTGTTGCCTAGGGTGAAGAAGAGTATCAGGGACAGAGTGACTGCTAATGAATGCGGGCGGAGTGAAGAGAATATAACGCTGTTTGTGGTGACAGCTGGAGAACTCTCGAGAGTACAAAACCTGGGACTTTCACATGCTAACAGGTGAACTGTGTGGTGTGTGTATAATAAAAATGTAAAGGGCAAGTAGTACCTGGGCATGATGTCACAGAGCTGTAGTTTCAGCATTTGAGAAGCTGAGGCAGGAGGATCACAAGTTTCAGACCAGTCTGGGCTCTGTAGTAAGACCCTCCCTCTAAAAACTGTCAATCATATGACACTCCAAAATACGAAGGAGTAAGAAAAAGATACCTGTAAGTGTATCTCGTGCTTCTCTTCCAGAGACAGGGCAGAGTGGTGGCCTGTCTCCTAGCAACTGTCCACTTCCACTGCCCTCCTAATGACTCACGGGGTTCAGTGTGTGTTTGTGTGGAGTGATCGTAAATCATGACTTATTTTGACAGGAATTGAATTCTTCTCAGACTTCATCACACGATGGGGGATTCTTCAATAGACTGGAAGATGATGTTCATAAGATTCTTACTAGAGAAAAAAGAAGAGAACAACTTACAGAACATAACGGAACAGATAATTGTCCCGCTCCGGAGCACAACCAGGCATGTAAAATAAAATTCTCTTAAAATCACAGTGAAGTTTTCTTTTTCTTTTTAAAAGAAGGTAAATGACAGATTTCAACTCTATCCGTACAAAGTAACAGTTTTAGGATATTATCTTAGTGATCATTCTGAGAGGGTAATGTGTATGTGCAGTTAGTTCACTAATGACTATGGAGCACATGCTGCACTGTGTGTATAGTTAAGAACTGGTGCTGGAGAGGGTGGTCCTGTCTCTCAGGCGCTCTCTCTAGAACTGAGTTGAGTATATAAATGTAGTTAAGATGATTAGGAGGCATTAGTGCTATATAAAGCCTGAATGGCAGTGGGGTGTAATGGAAAAGAACAGTTGTTGAAATCAAATATTATAAAAATATCAGCGTGGGAACTCATCTGCTGTACTGCACTGGACATAATTGTTTCCTTCTTATGTTAGAAATTACAGTTTAAATACTTAACAGAGTCCATGTACACAGTGTATGTTTATAGATGATTGTATAGATAAGAGGTGTGAGAACAAAAAATAGCACATTAGTGTGATTGGGAATGGAGATCAGGATGAGTTTCTGGAGAGAAATCAACACTTGAGTTGAAGATGACAGGACAGAGGGTCTGAACATGCAAAGCTGAGGAGGAAACTCGAATGTCTTCAGTAAAACCATGAACAATGAAATGAAATCAGTTTAGTGAAAAGAGGAGGTTGTATAAATTGGCGGAGGTGGATTGGAAAGGTGGTGGAGCATTTAAAGCCTAGTTTGCAATTTAGTCTGTAGACTGGAAAGAATTTTAGGAAATTTTTGAGCAGAATAAACTTTTTATTTAGTACTAATAATTTTATTGCAGAGTCTAGGAGAATTGAAGGAACATGAAAAGTATGCATGGAGCTAGATAACAGTTTGAAGGAGACAGGACGGCATAGCAAACTAGGCAGAATGAAGATTGGAATTGCCATTTCAAAACCAGTGTGGCAATGTCTTTGAAACCTGAAGCTAGCTGATGGGCATGACTTAAGCTGTACTAATACTTTTCAGTTCTTTTTTGAGATAGGGTTTTTCCTTGTAACAGCCCTGGCTATCCTGGAACTTGCTTTGTAGACCAGGCTGACCTCAAACTCACAGGGATCTACCTGCCTCAGCATCACAAGCACTAGGATTACAGACCTGAGACACATCTGGAGAATGAATATATACATAGTTGAACTATTATTTAGTGACTTTTCTCATTACACAGTGTATTTTAAAATTCACTGTGCAAACACAATAAATAAATATCAGATTTACACACAAGATGGCAGACTTGAGAATGCCTCTGTGTAAACCAGTGAAGCTTTTAAGAAAAGCAGAATAAGGAAAAAATAGATTCTATTCCAAAGAGAGGAACAGCTTTGGAAACCCACAAAAGAAATAAAAGGAGCCTGGAAAGAGCTGGAACACAGACAGGACTATTGTAAACAATGATAGGTGGAACAATCTTGGTCAAAAGCTAGGACTGGATATTGGTCTAGCGTATACTTACAGCTTGTCATAAAAACCTCACTTGCTATCACTGTATGAAACTAGGATCATGTAATTGAGTAAAGGTAGAAATGTAGTAATTCAGAATTGTCTTAAAAAAATACAGTATTTTTCCTCTTAATATTTTCGCAAAGGACTATTGTAAACAATGATAGGTGGAACAATCTTGGTCAAAAGCAGTATTTTTCTTTTTTTCAGGAAGTGGGTCTAAAAGATGGAAGAATTGAAAGACTAAAGTTAGAACTTGAAAGGAAGGATGCTGAAATTCAGAAGCTCAAAGCTGTGATCACCCAGTGGGAGGTGTGTATCCATTCCTGTAAAAGAATTAGGAATTTACATTTTATGGGTTTTTATATATGTTTATTATTCAGTTACTAGAAATAGTCATTCTGTTATTCAGTCTTTTAAACTGACTATTCACTTAAAGTCTGAATAATGGTATAAATTTTGTTAGAAAATATATATTGGCCGGGCGGTGGTGGCGCACGCCTTTAATCCCAGCACTCAGGAGGCAGAGGCAGGCGGATCTCTGTGAGTTCGAGGCCAGCCTGGGCTACCAAGTGAGTCTCAGGGAAGGCGCAAAACTACACAGAGAAACCCTGTCTCGAAAAATTTAAAAAAAAAAAAAAAGAAAATATATATTGTAAAATACATGTATGTTACATGCATTTAGCTGTATAAACTATTTTAAGCATATAGTTTAGTAGCATTAAGTTTATTTAGTTACTTGTTCTTTGTGTTTGTTTGTTTGCTTGTTGTTTCTCTGTGTAGCCCTGACCATCCTCACTCTGTAGACCAGGCTGGCCTCGAACTCACAGATATCAGCCTGCCTCTGCCTCTGCCTCCCTCCCGAGTGCTGGGACTAAAGGCCCAGTAACATAAAGTATTACCTTCCCACTGTCGAGTGGCTGTTACTGTGTTACTGCTGTGTGTCGTCATTGTCGTGCCCCCCCACCCCCCACCCCGCAGAGACTTGACCTTGAAGTGGCTCACTGTTCCCGCCCTTCCTCTCCTGTTCCCTCTGACGGTCCATCTCTGAATTGCCTGCTGTGGATTCCTTGTTTTGGAGGATCACACAGTTTTTGTCTTTTCTTTCTGGCTTATTTCTTTTAACATAATGTTTTTGAGGTTCCTGTGTGTTGTAGCATTTATCAGAACTTCATTCCTTGTCCTACCTTAAAAACATCCTCCTAAATGTACAGACTACATTTTGTGTATGAGTGCACAAGTATCTGGGATCCTGCTTTGAGTTCTTTGAATATTTTGAGAAACTAAAAGTAGAATTGCTGATTATATGATATTCTGTTTTAGCTTTTTATGTGACTTCCAAGCTTTCTCAAAGCAACTGTTATTTTTTCTTTTTTTACCAGAAATGCACAGGGATTCTAATTTCTCCCTATCCTTGCTAATACTATGTATACAATTGTTTTCTTTTAAAGATTAGTTTTAAAATTTTATTTGTGTGCATGTGTGCTTGTATGAATGCACATGTGTGTTCAGGTAGCTGTGGAATCCAGAGGAGGGTGTCAGATCCCCTGGAGCTGGAGTTACAGGTTGTGCTGGGAACCAAACTGGGTGGGTCCTCTGCAGCGGCAGCAAGTGCTCCTGACCCTGGGCTCGTTCCCCAGCCCTTACAGTGGTTTTTAACCACAAACTTAAGAAGCACTCTCTTGCTGCTCCCCTTTAGACTTGGACAAAGACGCTCCAGTTCCGAGGCATGGTGTGTCTTCTGACCAACGTTAGTCTACTGATTATTTCCTGAGAGCCTGTGGGCATGCCAGGGTCCTGGGTTTGCCGTGTGCAGCATCTCTCTTTAATCTCAATGTCTTAAGTGTTTCTTCTTTCTTTATATTTACTGTGGCAGACACTTCAGTTCCCTGTGTGGACTGCAGTACTACTCAGTAGATAATTATTATCAGCAGTTTAATTGGATAGAGTATCATTTAGTAAAAGTCACTTTTTATAGAATTTAAAATATATTGAAAGCCAGGTAGTGGTGGCCCACACCTTTAATCCCAGCACTCGGGAGGCAGAGGCAAGCGGATCTCTGTGACTTTGAGGCCAACCCAGTCTACAGGACAGCCAGAGACAGAGAAACCTTGTCTCAACCCCTCCCTCAAAATAAATAAATAAAAATAAAATATATTTAAGTCCACTGGGCTCTGGCATGGTTCAGTGGTAGCTCCTTGATTTGTGTGTTTGGTGAGGCCCTGTGTTGGACCCATCACTGTGGAAATAAAAATGGAACTGGTAAGTTCTGCACACACTTGGGACATGCTGAGAGAAAAAGAGAGGAGGTTTTTATACTGATATTTTTAGGCTTTTCTCTTTTTATAACATTTAATGTTTTCACTAATTGCTTGTTAGTGTTTGAAGGTTTTTAGAGTACTAAAAGAAATGTCGAGTGAAGACAGTTTGGGCAGATAATTATCAGAAATTCAAATGGTCCATGTGGGAGCACAGTTCCTCTTATTCATGAATGGATGGTGTATTGTTTGTTAGGGCTGGAAGAGCCAAGCCATTTGGGAGAAGGAACTGACAAAGTCCGATAGTGCTGGTAGTTCTGTATCTGAACGTAGCAGTTGTAGAACGGACAGAGAGTTCTGGGAAAACTTGCAGGGAGCCATTTTCTTTTAATTTTTATCAAAATTAGTTGGAATTATTTAGAGTTTTTATTTGGGAAGAAAGGAAAAAATCCTTCAGGAAATTTTAATAATTTCCTGACTTCACTTTTATTCCCCTACTACTTTGAAACTTTTTAAGTTTAATTTTATTAGTTGGGGGGGGATGAGTATGTGTGCATGTGTGTATACATTTGTGTGTGCATGTGCCTGGACGTGTGTGTGTGTGTGTGTGTGTGTGTGTGTGTGTGTGTGTGTGTGTGTGTGTGTGTGTGTAGACTTCAGTCCTGTGGAGTCAGTTTTGTCCTTGTACCTTTGTGTGGGTTCCAGGGATCAACTCATGTCATTAGCTTTACCCATGAAGCCATCTTGTTGGCCCCTCTTCAAGTTTTCTGAGATTTAATTGAGTAGTTCCGATTACATCTTCCTCCGCCCGTTTATTCCCTAAATGATTTATGTTTTTAAACAAGCACAGAATGTACAGCCCAATAAATTAAAAGTGGACCATAATTTATCATTTATTTTTAAAAAGTTAAAATCTCTTTTCTTTGATTATTAGACCAAGTATAAAGAAGTAAAAGCAAGAAATGGACAATTATTAAAAATGCTTCAGGAAGGAGAAAGTAAGTGATTCACGTGCTTTTGGGTGCGAGGGTTGTTTGTTTAATTATTTGAGGTGTGTGGGTGTTTTGCCTGCATGTATGTAAATGTATTGTGAGTGTGCCTGGTGCTCAGAGACACCAGAAGAGCGGCATGGATTCCCGGGAGCTGGAATCACGCTGCTGTGGCCACCATGTGGGTGTGCAGGTTGAACTCTGGCTCTCCATACGAGTTTAGTTTGTTTCTTTGAGATAGGGTCTCGCTGTGCAGCTCTGGCTGGCCAGAAACATGCTTTGTAGACCAGACAGGTGTTGATCTCACAAAGATCCACTTGCCTCTGCTTCTCAGGTGCTTGGGTTAGCGGCATGTGCGACACACTCAGCCTTTGAGTGTTTTTTAGAATTAGAGGTAATCTTCATATCTGAAGACACATCACCAAGTTACATGTTTTATCAATGCGCACACATACATTTCCCAGAGTGATACAAGTTGGATAGTTTTTTGTAATATCACCACCTCTTCAAGCACCTGGCTTTGTGCACATCTACCACTATTCAGGTAAGAGGGCTGAGATTCCAGTTCTTACACACCATTGCACCAAGCTGGGCATAGTGGAGCACACCTTTAATCCAGCACTCTGGAGGTAGGGCAGGGGATCTCTGAGGTTTAGGCCAGCCAAGTCTGCATGGTGATGAGACTTCCATCTCAAAAAAAAAAAAGGAAAAGAAATAAAATAAAATCTTTCTTTTAAGACTAGCCAAAAAGCAGGTATAGTGGTTTGTTTCTGTAATCCCAGCAACTTGGAGACTAAGGCAAGAGGATCAGAAGCTCAAAGCCAGCCTGGGCTACAAAGTAGAATGATGGCTGAGTGGGTAAAGCTGAGCTGCCAAACATGATAGACCTGACTTTCACAAGTTATCCTGACACGTGTGGACTGTGGCACATGCACACACATGCACACACACATAATAAATAAGTATAACAAAAAATATAAACATGACCTAATAAATAGATAAATATTCAAGATATTTCTTTTTTCTTATAACTTTTTCAGTTTTCTTATATACCTGTCCTAGTGGTTGTAAATTGAAAAATTAATCATATCTATGCAGATAATATTTCAACATCACAGAAAAAATTAAATTACTAAAAAACAAAACAAAAACCTGTTGCTGTAGTAACGACCAGTATGTAGTAGAGAGAATACGGCCGGTCAGGCCCCGGAAGGACGTGTAGTCAGCAGAGGAGGAAACCACTGCTCTGGCTGTGCTGCCCTGAGTTTGTCTACTCGGCACTGAAGTGACTGAACAGTGACGCCGCTGCTTTCTTTCCCTCAGTGAAAGACAAGGCCGAGATACTCCTGCAAGTGGATGAATCACAGAGCATCAAGAATGAGCTGACAGTCCAGGTGAGGGGCTTTGGGACCTGTTGACTGCGTGTCTCATGCTATTCTCAGGTCTTAATTGTTATGCCCCACAAAACAGAAGTACTGCCCAGTAAGCAGGCGAGAAACAATAGAGTATTCATTATTACTGTGTACTAGCAAAGAGAGTTTCTGCTTATTTAATTAAAGATGGTAGGTATGTCCTAAAGACTCTGGAAAGGTAAGGTTGTGAGACAGTGGACATGAACACCAGCAGCAGGCAGAGCTTACCCTGCTCTCATGGGTTTTCTCTTCACCGTCAGCCTCTCCTCCTGTCTGCACACCTGTGCTGTCTCAGGGGAACCATGGGAAGGGCATCTCTGATACTGACGGTTGTCAGATTTTATCACACTGGGTATGTTCAGAATTAGTGTACTTTCCAAAAAAGGCAAAAAGAGTTTTCTTACTGATTATTTGGCTATAGGTGACTTCACTTCATGCCGCATTGGAACAGGAAAGATCTAAAGTGAAAGTATTACAAGCAGAATTAGCCAAATACCAGGTATGTTTTTATAATTTTTAATTTTTCTTTATAGCTACATTTGGAATAGATCCAATGTAAGAGTAACTGTGCTATTTTATTTTTAAGTGAAAATGTATTCACCAGATATATTATGATTTTGTAAAAGAAAAATAGATTTATTTTATTTATGTGTATGAGTTGTGTGTGTATGGGTGGGGGGGGTTACCTGTGGAGGCCAGAGAGTGTGTTGATCCCCTGATGCTAGAGTTAGAAACACTTGCAAGCTTCCAGGTCCTCTGGCTCTTAACCACTGAGCCATTTCTCCAATTCCATGTTAATGCTTTTGTGGTTAGCCAGATAATGTACATTTTCGAAAATAAAAAGGTAATTCTAGATACTGGTATGTACACCAATAACTAAAGTGATTCGAGAAGTGCATCAGAGCTGTGTAGACAGTCTGTCCTGTTGGTTATGTGACAGAAAGGCGCAGGTGACACAGCCCAGCATCACACGCTTGGCGACTTGGATATAGACTCTGCTCTTGTTAACCGACAGGTGTGTAGAGATTGATACTTTGAGATGGTGTGATCTTTCACCAGTGATTTTGTAGCCATTGATGTTATTTGCATTCATCATTATTTTGATGATATTAGATTCTGCTAGACTTAAGAAGATAACTCAGCTCTTTTTTCCTGTGTGAAACAGTTGAGAGTAATCATCAGTATTTTCCATTAATCAATGCATCAGATTTGTTTTTCCATACTTACACATATACATGTAAATCATCAATGTGAAATCATGGTATAAAAAAAAGGCTTGAAAGCTATTGGAGGCATAGAAAATATAAAAAGTATTTAATCCAGCCCTGCATGGTGACACACACCTTTAATTCCAACACTTGGGAGGCAGAGGCAGGTGTTTCTCTGTGAATTCAAGGCCAGCCTGGTCATAATGAAATGTTGAAAGCAATCCTTGTATGTCTGTTATTTGAGGTTTTTTGGTTTTGTTTTAATCTCATTGGATTTTCACACTGGCAGCGTCATAGCCAGTGATACTCATCCATCTGTATCATCATTGGTAATTCTGATCTTTGAGAAGCATGCTAAGAATTTTAAGATACACAATAGTAGGGCCTGAGCATAGTGGCTATTTACCTTAAAGGAATGTTTTCTAAACTTATTTTTATTTTCCTACTAACAGGAAATAAATCTCTTTTTAAATATATGTTTATTATACATTTCATTTCCCACAAAATCAGTACATTTTTCCCCTAAATGAATAAATCTTTTGGAACCTTGTGTGTGATCAGGAGTGAAGACCAGCATTCATATATTTAAGAGTTTTTGGTTTTTAATTTAGAAGGTCGATGTATTTTACTTCAAATGGAAGCTGTAGGCCCAGAGGGTAAAAGAAATCAGAGAAGCCACTTCCCTTTCACATGAGCCTGCCTGACATGCCCCCAGTACGGCTGAGAAATAGACTTTTCATGTATTCTTACACTTTTAAGTACTTATTTTTTATTTTATGTGTGTCGGTGTTTTGCCCTTCGTCCCAGCCTGAAAATCAAATTTCTAATGCTGGGGCTGAAGAGTTGGGTCAGCAGTTAAGAGCACAGACTGTTCTTCCAGAAGACCTGGGTTCAATTCCCAGCACCCACATGGCAGGCAGCTCACAACCTTCTGTAACTTTAGCTCCTCTGTCTCTGACAATCTCCTCTGTCTCCCCTAGGAACCAGACACTGAAGTACACAGACATTTATGCAGGAAAATGCCCATGTGCAAAAAATACAAATAAATTTAAATTTTTTAAATTCTAATGCTATTTAATAAGAACAAAACTATACATAAATTAAATTACCAAAAAAGAAATTAACTGAATTACCAGATTTGCTGATTATATGAGATGAATAAACTTTGCTTGTTTTGTACTTTTTAAAGTATTTAGGACAAAGTAAACTCTGAAAAATGAGGTATTTGTGATCTTATTTAATCAACCTAAACAATTACTTTATGTAGTCTTTGTAAAAGTAACTGTGAAAGCAGCCAGGTAGAATACCTAGCTGCACTTTGATTTTGTGTGTTTATAAACTGAAAATGCCCCAAGCTGAAGTAATGTGCTGTTTTTCCTCACAGGGCGGCAGAAAAGGGAAAAGGAACCCTGAGTCTGACCAGTGTAGGTGATTACGGCAGCCTTGGAGGTCAACACACAGATTTTTCAGAATTCTGCAAAAAATGTGTATATTGCAAAAAATGTGTAACTGCTAAACTGCAGTTTTTGTTGAAGGAACTAAAAGTAACTAGCTCACTCATAGTCTACAATTTTATGTTCTTTTGGCTTAAAGTTAAAAGAAAATATAGAATACCAGCAGAACTTGATTATTGTTTTCTGTCCAAACTTCTTATGACTTTAGTTTTTCATCAGTCAATAAAATTAATTTACTCTTCCACTAATCCGCCTGATCTTTAAAGTCTCCTGAACAGTGTGGTATTGTTATTGCTCAGTTTTCCACACCTTTGTGTGCTGAACCTGACAGGATCGAACCATGAGTAGAAAGAATATGGCTGATGTCCTCAGGTGGTGGTGAGCAAAGAGGAAAAAATAATGACCACATGTTTCCAAGAGTCATCACAAGTATATCACATGTTCCTCAGTGTAAATCGAGAAAGTTTACAAGAGAGGATGCTTACAGGGAGTTTTTCCTGTGTTTTTGTTGAGAAGCATTCTGACCGAAGGAATAAAATCTGGACTAGAAGATTTGCTGAAATTTCCTGGCCTAGCACAGTCAGACACACAACACTGAGAAGGCTCAGTGAGGGAGGTCAGCAAGGGACTCTTGATTGCTGGGAAATTGCTAGAATAATTAACTGCAAATGGGGACTTTTTTCCTTCAATATGTTCAATGATACACAATTATGATTTATTAAAATTTGTCTTTGTCTTTTGAAGTAGATTGCTGAGTGGAAGAAGCAGTGTGTAATGTTAGAAGTGAATACATGCACACTGAGCTTGGCCTCTTGAGCCAATATTACTGAAATACTCTGTGTGTGTGTGTGTGTGTGTGTGTGTGTGTGCGCGCGCGCGCGCGCTTTACAGGTATAAAAACACGCATGTTTTGCCTGAATGTATGTGTGTGCCTGGCACCCGTGGAGGCCAGAAGAGGGCATGAGATCCCCTGGAACTGGAGTTTGGGATGGCTGTGAGCTGCCATGCAGGTTCTGGGAACAGAACCCAGGTCCTCTGCAAGAGCCACAAGTGCTGTTAACCACTGAGCCAGCTCTCTAGCCCCCAAGATTCCCTTTCTTGGCAGTCTTTCTTTTTTATTTTTATTTTTTAATTTACTAAAGCGGTGTGTGCTGTAGCATGCGTGACGAAGTCAGAGAACACCTGGCGTAACTCTTGTCTCCTTCCACCATCGGGGGCCTGGCTGTCAGATTTGGGGTGCTAAGCTTGAGGGCAAGCGTCCCCGGCCCTGAAGCATCCATGGCTCTGTTTCTGGACAGTTTTTGAGAAACAAAACAATTTGAACAGAAATGTGATGAGTTGCCATTGCTTCTCTCTCTGACTTCTTCATTAGGTTCTCTGGGCCTTGTAAAGAGCCGTGGTTATCGTTCCCTGTGCGCCCAGTGCTGCTGTCATGAGGCATGGAGTAGACGCCAAAGCAGTGTTTGGTTGATAAAGAGAATATGCAGGGGAGAGGGAAAATAAAATTAGGAGAAAAGAAAAATGATAAAGTATGGTGAAGGAGTAGAAGCCTGGAAAGTTATTTTATGCTAGGGGTCTAGTCCAGGGCCTCACACACACTTAGGTGAGTAGGAAACACTCTGCTGAGTTACACTGGCCACCCAGGTGGCCTTCATTTTGACTAAAGCATGGATGTTTACACAGGATAGTAATTAGAAAGGTAGGGAAGTAGTGTGCAGATAGCCGACGATCCATCTTGAGCTTCAAATTAGGAAATCGACATAATTTGATAAGTGAAGAAAAACCATGAAAAGTTTACATGAGAGTCCTGTAATCCTGTCCTTTAAGGAAACTGAGTTTAAGACAGGTGTGGTGACACTCGCCTTTAATCCCAGCAGTTGGGGGACAGAGGCAGGAGAATCCCTGTGAGTTTGAGGCCAGCCTGGTCTATATAGCAAGTTCCAGGACAGCCAGAGATACATAATAATAGATCCTGTCTTAAGAGGGGGAAAAGTGAATAGTGAGAAAGAAAAAACTTTGTTTCAGAGACAAGATCTCAAGCCTAAGTGAGAATGAACTGATCCTTTAATAAATACTTAAAGTAGAGTGGGAGAAAACAGACTTGTGGGCCAGTGAGAGGGCTCAGCAGGTAAAGGTGCTTGCTGTCACATCTGCTGCCTGAGTTCAATCCCCAGAGTGCACACAGGAGAAAGAGGACACAAAAATAACATACAAAAGCCAGTAGCCTTCCTTTCTACCAGTAACAACCTTGCTGAGAAAGAAATCAGGGAAGGGAATCTCTTCACAACTGAAGAAAAACACTTAGAAAGAAACCTAACCAAGAATATGAAAGACTTGAAGGACCTCCCATGTTCAGGAATTGGGAATATGAATACTGTGAGAGGCTAAGCTGCCAAAGGCAACCTGCAGATGCAGTGTGAGCCCATGACAATGGTAGTGCCATTCTTCACAAAAGCAAAAGAGTCATCTTCAAATTCGCATGGAAGCACAAAGGACCCTGGGATAGCCAAAGTAGGCCTGACTGCATGCCTTGTCTTCTTGCTGCACTGTACAGCTATGAGCATGATATCAGCAAACCAGATCTGTGGAGTAAACGGGACCAGACATCAACCCACACAGCTGCAGCCACCCGATTTTTGAGAAAGATGCTAAAATACACCCTAGAGAAAAGACAGCCTTTTCATCAAACATTGATGGGGAAACTGGGTACCCACAGATGGAACAAAACTAGATCCCTACCTCTTACCCCATCTAAAAAAATAACTCCAACTGCTTCAGAAACCTTAATGTAAGTCCTTAAGCTGAAATTGTTGCAGGAAAAAAAAAAAAAAAAAAAAAAAAAAACCACTTCTAGAATCATAGGCAAGGACTTTCTGAACAGTATTTCAGTTGTTCAGGAAATAAGACCAACTACTGGCATATAGGACCTCATGCATTAAATTAGCACAGAAAAGGAAACCACCATGTGGAGAGACAGTTCCTGAATGAGAATATATTTGTTTGTCTGACAGGATTACTATCTAGAACATTCACAAAACTCAAAACTCTAAAGAAATACAACCACTCAAAATAAATGGGCTAGTGAACAGTTCTTCAAAGAAATTCAAACAGCCAGGTGCAGACACACAGATACACATAATTAAAAATAATTTTTAAAAAAGTACTTTAAAGCAAATTAAGCTACATTGAATTTTCATTTACCCTAGCCATTATGGCAGTCATGAAGAAAACAAAACAGTGGCAAGAGACTTCAGGGGACCTTGTGTCTAGGTGTTTCTGGGCTGCAGGTGCTTTGTGGTTTCATCACATTGTTAACAGGCCAAAATACCCTGACTGACAAGACCATAACCCTACAAGTGGAGCCCAGTGGCACCACCACGTGAAGGACAAGATCCAGGATAAAGAGGGCACCGCCCCCCACCCCCAGCAGCGACTCATCTTTGCAGGCAAGCAGCTGGAAGATGGCCACACTTTCTGATTACAACATCCAGAAAGAGTCACCCTGCACCTGGTCCTCCATCGGAGGGGTGGCTATTAACTCTTCAGTCTGCATTTCCAGTGGGCGATGATGGCACTACTCTGCACTATAGCCATTTGCCCCAAGTTAAGTCTAGAAATGACAAGTTTCAGTAATAGCTGAACCTCTGTTAAAAATGTTAATAGAAGTTTTGTTGCATGGTTAAAAGAGAAAAAAAAAAACGAGCAGAACTTGGGGGGAGGAGGAGGGTGTAAATGATGTTAATGCAGTACTCATTCTCCAAAAGAAAAATAAATGCTGGTACCATTGTGGACCAAAGGAACCCTTACATGATGCTGGTGGAATGTGAGCAGGTGCAGCCACCGTGGGGATGACTATGCAGGTTCCTCAGAAACCTGAAAATAGTCATCTCCTATTTTCAGCATCTCACAGGGGTACTTGAGAACCAATGTGTATTGCAGCACCAATCACAGTGTCTAATTACAGAACCAACCTAGGTGTCCAACAGCAGAGGAATGTGAGATATACATGTGTGTTCAGTCACAAAGAAGAATGAAGTTATGTTTTCAGCAAAATGGATGCAACCCGAGATAATGGTATAAATCAGGCCAGTCTCAGAATGGCAGATATTGTATGTTTCTCTCATCTGTTGTTTCTAGATTTTAGATGGATGTATAAAACCATGTGTGCATGGCATGAATGTAGAGTGAAAAATGTCTAGAGCAAAGGGGACTTCCAGGAAGACAGACAGAAATGGAAGATGAGAAGTAAGGTGGGGATGCTCAAGTACATTATATAATTGTATGAAAATGTTCTTATTTAATACCAGGCACAACTCATACATACAGTGATAAACTTTAAAGAAAAGGTACAAAAAAGAAAAAAGGCCGGGCGGTGGTGGCTCACGCCTTTAATCCCAGCACTCGGGAGGCAGAGGCAGGCAGATCTCTGTGAGTTCGAGGCCAGCCTGGTCTCCAAAGCGAGTTCCAGGAAAGGCGCAAAGCTACACAGAGAAACCCTGTCTCGAAAAACCAAAAAAAAAAAAAAGAAAGAAAGAAAGAAAGAAAGAAAGAAAGAAAGAAAGAAAGAAAGAAAGAAAGAAAAAAGAAAAAGCTTAATTAAGCTAGGTAGTAGTGACACATGCCTTTAATCACTTGGGAGGCAAAGGCAGGTGAATCTCTGTGAGTTCGAGGCCAGCCTGGTCTACAAATCGAGTTTCAGAACATGTAGGGCTGTTACACAGAAAATCCCTGTCTCAGGAAACACAAAAACCAAACAAAAATAGTAAAGGGACTACTGTCCGCTGTTGGTGTGCACTGTGTGCACTCACCACTCCAACAGTAGTGT
This sequence comes from Peromyscus maniculatus bairdii, assembly GCF_049852395.1. Taxonomy (NCBI): domain Eukaryota; kingdom Metazoa; phylum Chordata; class Mammalia; order Rodentia; family Cricetidae; genus Peromyscus; species Peromyscus maniculatus. The sequence continues at coordinate 139,274,406 of NC_134856.1, read as the reverse complement.
AAAGTGAAACAGTGCACTGCTGGTGGGAAGGTAGCCAGTAGCTCTCTGCTCTCCGATGAGATCTGAGACCAGAGGAAAGCCCACGGCTTAGCACTGTAAACCTAGTCAAAAATCAGTGGTGGAAGAAATTATAGGCCCTGGGAGGCAACTGAATACCATAGCTTGGCAAATTGACATAGCATTAAGCTGTCTTCTAAATATTTATGCTTATGCCCATGGGCAAATACTACTGTCAACCTTAATTAGAAAAGCTCTTTCCAGTGACTGGTGGTGAATGCAAAGCCTCATGGGGCCAAGAGTAAGTGACAGATGCAATCCAGCCCTGGACAACATTTGTGCAATCCTCTCCAAGGCTCAGGGATCACTGCAGAAGAGTGGGTAAAAAGAGAGAAAGGATAGCAAAGAACTGCAAAGTGTTATCTTCTGGACAAGACAAGATAGAGCTGCACAAGAAGGCCGTGCCCTTCCCAGCTGAAGTATTGCTACCAGTAGATTCCGGGTGAGGAAGGGCCATTGGCTTTTGCATGTGCATCACATCAATGACCACGCAAGTTGTCATACAGATGGCCCTGGTCAAACTACGTGGGTCACCAACAGCGGAAGTCAAGAGTGTGGGGAAGGACTTGCTAGTGATGGGGCAGGACGTGGGGGAGGGGGGTAAGGGATGTTAGGGTGGAAGCCAAATGAGAGAGGATGGAGAGAGAATAATCAGAACACATTACATATGTGTATGAAACGGTCAAATAAGTTTTAAAAAGTTGCATTTCCCATTCCAGAAGCCCTGGGTTACTAAACAAAAATCCCAGTCCTGGGTATGAGATACCTCTCTAAGAATTATTGGCCAGGAAGTCCCAAAGAAAGACCTCCTAAATTATGCAAGTTATGGCCATTGCACCTGCTTCCCCCCAGAACTGGATGTTAAGACATCCCTTTTATTGATGACAACCACACATCTTGGACACAGAATATAGAGAAGCCATGTTGGAACCAAGCAGGAAGCTTCCTCATTGCTGGGAGGCCATCATGGTGCCAGAAGTTGCTGTGTAGGCAGTTGAGGGAGTATGGGAAGCCAGGAATGGTATTTCTTAGCTTTGGACCTTGCAAACTACAATATCAAGTTGCCAGGCAAGGGATGCTCACTGAAATAAGAGTGGCACAACTGTTAGGAGGTAACCAATTTGTTTCTGATGGGCTCTGAGGCCTATGCCATAAGAGGAACTTCATGCCTAGTACTGTGGATGTTGTCAAAGACCCAGAACTCATGAGCACTTTTATTTTGCTAAATGGATATGTTGTCAAACCTTCTAACTGGTACAGTCCTCAGTTTTGACCAAAGAAGTTTTTGCAGCGAATAGCAGTTAATGTAGAATCGTGACTGGTCAAGATATTGAGAACAAGTGATTGCTGTGTGCTCCACCTTAAGTGGGATATCCGTCTCACACCTTCAGTGTTCAGGGAACACTGAAGAAGCAAAATGAGAAGGGGTGTAAGAGCCAGATGATGAGGATCAGAGCCATGAAAGGATGTCTTATCTAATGGCAATCACAGGTTGCTTGGGGAGAGGAATTCATTGTCTCCTGATGTAGCCTTGGTGAGTTACCCATGTTCCAGTGGATAGCCCTACATCCATACCATTGCAAGTGACACTGGTCAGACCCATGGGTCACACAGCAAAAGCTAAGACATGAAAGTGGGATGGGGACTTGAAGCAGGAAGTGCAGCAAAAGGAGGAGGAGGAGGAGTGTGACTGGGTTGTATCATAAACGTGTACAAAGTTGTCACAGACAAAACTGATTCTGTAAGTGGTGTTGGCATTAATTAAGTTTATCTTTCTCCTCCCTGTCCTTTTGACTTTTCTCCCTGAAGCAAAGCTGTTTGTTCGGTGGGACCCTCACTTGACAGTTTTCCTGTGTCCTTGGGCCTCACTCGAAGGGTTCAGCTTAGTTGAAGCCTTACGGAAATTCGGAGCCACTGAGGCAGTTCAGTCTCCATGCTGACACACAGAATCAAAAATATCCAACATTATACTTATGAACAGGAGTTAGGGTTTACCTCCTATCTCTAACCAACTGTGATATTTTTATGTCAGTTTGACCCAACTGAGTCATTTTGTAAGAGGGAACTTCGATTGAGAAAATGTTCATTGTGGGTGGTGCCACGCCTGTACTGGTGGTTCTGGGTGCTATAAGAAAGCAGGCTGAGAAGCCATGAGGAGCAAGCCAGTAAGCAGTGTTCTTCCATGACCTGATGCATAAATCTAATTAATCTTATCAATAAAAACCAGGAGTCAGGTATTGAGGTAAAACCTGAAAGATCAGAGAAGCAAGTGAGCAGCCACAGTCACTTCCTGCCTCTGAGGTTCCTCTGACCAAAAGGGCCAGGATCCTCTCTCTGCCCCGCCTTATCCCTTCCTGTCTCCTCTCTGCACAGACCTCCAGACCATTTTGGTTAACTAGAGGCTAGCTCCGCCCTCTGACTCCTGTTGGAGCCCACTAGGTTTCCTAGTGGCTGTACCCAGCAGGACTGCAGAAGAGGTTGACTGGACCACGGGCCTGAGTATCAGGTGTTTGTAAGGGTCTACACTTGGCTGTACTAGCAAGGGGGAGGTCGTTTGCCCCTCCCCTTGGCATTGTTATAAATAGCCCTTTGGAATAAAGCTCTGTGTCACTGGATAAGGATCCAGGCTTACCCGAGATTATCCTGTGTTTCTCTCCCTTCTTTATTTCTACCTAAGTCTCTTATCCCTCATTCCTCAAGAGTCCCTGGGGTAAATAAATGTGGGAGCTGGTCCCCCACAGACTCCAAGCAAGCTTTATTTGTCAGAATCAAATAAAATATCACACAGCAGTGGCCTCTGCCTCAGTTCCTGCCTCCAGGTTTCTTCTGTGCTTGACTTCGTGTCTGTGCCGTGATGGACTGTGATGTGGAGCTGTAAGATGAGATAACCCCTTTCCTCTGCATGTTGCTGTTGTCACAGTGTCTTATTACAGCAGTAGAAATCCTAACTAAGGTACCAGCTGCCATCTTTATGAAACCTCCTGTATTTGTTGTCACCCTTGAGCTGTTACCAGTGGTCTGGCTGGACTTGGCATGCTAAAGTCTAGTAGATTGAAAATGGTTTTGTGACTGAATTGTGAAAATGAACCATAGCTGCTGACCCAACCACATTTCAATACATGTTTATGATAAGGGCCAGTTCTCCTGTTGTAGAATATTCCTTCACACTGTGTGAAGATATGTCACTGTGATTGGTTTAATAAAATGCTAAATGGCCAATAGCTAGACAGGATTTTGAGGGCAGAGAGAATGCTGGGAAGAAGGCAGAGTCACCAGCTAGATGCAGAGCAAGCAGGATGGGCAATACAGAGATGAGGTAATAAAGCCACAAGACAGAAAGTAAATTAATAGAAATGGGTTAAGTTATAAGAGCTAGTTAGAAACAAGCTATCAGCTGAGTTTTCATAATGAATAAGTCTCCATGTGGTTATTTGGGAGCTGGCAAGTGGGACAGAGAAAGACTCACTACAAATGGCATCTAATGTGGGGACACATATTTCCACGTAAGACCTAAGAACGCTTAAAAAAGCTTCCAGACACACAAAAATGGAGCCAGACGCAGCTTCCTAGTCCTGCAGTCTCTCGTGTGGGCGGCAGTACAGAGATGCGTCTCCAGGCCATCGCTATGGGTTGAGCTGCCAGCATGCCATGAGCTAAGCTGCACAGTGATTTAAGTTTTGCTCATCCAGTAAAGTAAAGCAGATTCAGACTAAAAATAAATAAATAAATAAATAAACCTCTAAACAGGTTATAGTGTGTTTAACAATGTATGTAGGCTTAAAAGAAAAGAAAAGGAAAGAAAAGAAAAGAAAAGAAAAGAAAAGAAAAGAAAAGAAAAAGGACATATACAGTCATAAAAATAGTTTTAAAATAATATAGTCTTTAAAGACAGAAGTAAAGGAGCTGGAAAGATGGCTCAGTGATTAAGAGCACTGGCTGTTCTTCCACAGGTTCTGAGTTCAATTCTCAGCAACTACCTGGTAGCTCACAGCTATCTATAATGTGCTGTGGGATGGTCTGTATGTCAAATCTGTTGCTCTGATTGGTCAATAAATAAAACACTGATTGGCCAGTGGCCAGGCAGGAAGTAGGTGGGACAAGGAGAGAGGAGAATTCTGGGAAGCAGAAGGCTGAGGCAGAGAAACCCTGCAGCCACTGCCAGGACAAGCAGCATGTGAAGACGCCGGTAAGCCACCAGCCACGTGGCAAGGTATAGATTTATAGAAATGGATTAATTTAAGATATAAGAACAGTTAACAAGAAGCCTGCCACGGCCATACAGTTTATAAGTGATATAAGCGTCTGAGTGATTATTTTATAAGTGGATTGTGGGACTGCGGGGCTTGGGGAACCTGGAGAGAAGCCCTCCAGCAACAAGAATGGAATCTGATGCCCTCTACTGGCATTCAGTTGTACATGCAAACAGAGCATTCATATAAAGACAGAAGTAAAGTAATTTAAAAAAAAAAAAAAAAAAAAGGAATAAGCCCCACAAGGATGGGAAATATAACACAGGGAGTTTGGACCATATATGGTACTTTGTTAATTTTGAATTGACAGCTGCTGAGAGACATGGGATGGTGAAAGGGATTGCTGAATTAAACCAACCTATATATTTTTAAAATGTCTTAACTTCAAAATGGAAGTAAAAAAATAAGTTACATTGGTGAAGAGTGTAGCTAGAGTTTTTCTGCTTTGCCCACAGTCAGGACAAATCTTTGTCACCCGCCAGTCCCACAGCTGCTCAGACCCAACCAAGTAAACACAGAGACTTATATTGTTTACAAACTGTATGGCCGTGGCAGGCTTCTTGCTAACTGTTCTTATAGCTTAAATTAGTCCATTTCCATAAATCTATACCTTGCCACGTGGTCGGTGGCTTACCGGTGTCTTCACATGCTGCTGGTCATGGCAGCAGCTGGCAGTGTCTCTCTGCCTCAGCCTTCTGCTTCCCAGAATTCTCCTCTCTCCTTGTCCCACCTACTTCCTGCCTGGCCACTGGCCAATCAATGTTTTATTTATTGACCAATCAGAGCAACAGATTTGACATACAGACCATCCCACAGCAGAAGAGGTTATGCTTTTGTTTCCACAGAAAACAAAAGGCTGTGGATTCATTCAAAGTTGATAGAGATCAGATTTGATCAGGGAAGACACCCTTAAAATCCTGGCTACATCAAAACTGTACAATGGAAAAAAGAAAGCCATCTTCAACAAATGGTGCTGGCATAACTGGATGTCAACATGTAGAAGACTGCAAATAGATCCATATCTGTCACCGTGCACAAAACTCCAGTCCATGTGGATCAAAGACCTCAACATAAATCCAGCTACACTGAACCTGACAGAAGAGAAAGTAGGAAGTAGCCTACAACATATTGGCACAGGAGATCACTTCCTAAATATAACACCAGTAGCACAGACACTGAGAGCAACAATCAATAAATGGGACCTCCTGAAACTGAGAAGCTTCTGTAAGGCAAAGTACACAGTAAATAAAACAAAACAACAGCCTACAGAATGAGAAAAGATCTCCACATCTGACAGAGGGCTATTTCCAAAATATATAAAGAACTCAAAAACTAGACAGCAAAATACCAATCCAATTAAAAAATGGGCTACAGATCTAAACAGAGAATTCTCAACAGAAGAATCTCAAATGGCCAAGAGACATTTAAGGAATTGTTCAACATCCTTAGTCATCAAGGAAATGCAAATCAAAATTACTGTGAGATACCATCTTACACCTATCAGAATGGCTAAAATAAAAAACACTGATGACAGCTTATGTGGGAGAGGATGTGGAGCAAGGGGAACACTCCTCCACTGTTGGTGGGAGTGTAAACATGTACAGCCACTTTGGATATCAGTATGATGACTTCTTGGAAAATTTTGGCATCAGTCTACCTCAAGACCCAATGATATCACTCTTGGGCATATACCCAAGGGATGCTCACTCATACCACAAGGACACTTGCTCAACTATGTTCAATAACAGCATTATTCATAATAGTCAGAACCTGGAAACAACCTAGATGCCCCTCAACTGAAGAATGGATAAAGAAAATGTGGTACATATACACAATGGAGTACTACTCAGCAGAGAAAAACAATGACATCATGAGGTTTGCAGGCAAATGGATGGAACTAGAAAATATCATCCTGAGTGAGGTAATCCAGATTCAGGACAAGCAAGGTATTTACTCACTCATAAGTGGATACTAGATATAAAGCAAAGGATAATCAGACTACATACAACCCACAGCTCCAGAGAAGCCAGGAAACAGGGAGGACCTTAAGAGTGATATGCATGGATTGCCTTGGGGAGGGGTAATAGATGAGGTCTCCATGAGTAAACTGAGGATGGGGAGGGATACAGGGGAGGGGATGGGGGGTGGAAACATAAAGGAACAGGATGGTCAAGCTGGAGAAGGGACAGAGTGGGAAAGCAATGAAAGAGTTATCTTGATAGAGGGAGACATTATGGGGTAAGGGAGAAACATGGTGCTAAGGAAATTCCCAGGATTTCACAAAGATGACCCAAGATTAATACTACTCGCAATAGTGGAGAGGGTGCCTGAACTGGCCTACCCCAGTAATCAGACTGGTGAATACCTTGACTGTTATCATAGAGCCTTCATCTAGTACCAAGCTCATAGGAACTCATGACCTTTAGACCAACACCTGTGGAATCTGCATGGGACTGGACTAGACCCTCTGCATATGGGAGATAGTTGTGTAGCTTGGTCTGTTTGAGGGGCCCTTGGCAGTGCAATTAGGATCTATACCTGGTGCATGGGCTGACTTTCTGGAGCCCATTACCTATAATGCCTTGCTTAGTTAGCCTTGATGCAGGGGGAAGGGGCTTGAACCTACCTCAACTGAATGTACCAGGTTTGCTGACTCCCCATGGGAGGCTTTACCCTTTTGGAGGAGGGTATGGGGGGCAGACTGCGCAGGGAGAGGCTGAAGGGGAGCAGGAGGAGGCATGAGAGGGGGATCTGTGGTTGGTATGTAAAATGAATAAAAAAATTCTTAAAAAAATCAAAATCACAGAAAGGCGCAAAGCTACACAGAGAACCCTGTCTTGAAAAACCAAAAATAAAATAAAATCACACACACACACACACACACACACACACACACACACACACACATACACACACACACACACACACACACACACACACACACACACACACACGAATCCTGGCTATAGACATAAAGAAATAAACCTAGAAAAACTATAATACAGATGATGTGTAGCTGAATTTTTCTGTGTCCCACCGGGTCCACAACCGCTCAGACCCAAGTAAACACACAGAAGCATATATTAATTAAAACTGCTTGGCCATTAGTTCAGGCCTACTACTGACTAGCTCTTACACTTAAACTCAGCTCATTTCTGTTCATCTATTGTGGGAGCCCATTCTCGGGTTCCTTGTGGCTTTACCCAGCAGGTCCACATGGAGGATGATTAGGACCACAGGCCTAAGTGCAGGGGTCTGAGATGGTCTGCACTTGGCTGTGCTGGGGGAGGAGATCTTTTGCTCCACCCCTTGGCATCTCATAAAAACCCTGGGGCAGAGACAGTCAGGGCCCATTGGAATAGGTTCCAGGCACTCTCAAGGCTATCCTTTATTTTCTGTTTATCTCTGCAATATTCTCCTCAATAAATCCTTCTATCTAATATTTCCTGCTGCTTGCACTCAAGAAAACTCTGGGGAGCTGTGGGGTTGGTGGGTAAACACCCCATAATCTATATGTCACCACGTGCCCTGTGGCTTTACCTGTGTGCCATTACATGCTGCTCCCTGAACGGTGGGCTGGCATCTCCTCACTCAGCCTTCCTCTTCCCAAGAATTCTCCTTGTCTGCTTATCCCACCTATACTTCCTGCCTGGCTACTGGCCAATCAGCATTTTATTTATTAACCAATCAGAGCAACACATTCACAGCATACAGAGCAATATCCACAGCAGTGATGTATATTTTAACTGCTCAAACGTAAAACAAAAAATTATCTTTGGCTGGCTTATATACAGTGCATAGTCCATACTTGTGTTAATGCAGATATGTATGTTACCTTTCAAAGTGTATGTGTTTTCAGAGTAAAGGGACCAGACACCAATGAAAATGAGTGGTCAGGGTGACCCAGGCTCTCAGAGTGCCTCTGTTGCCTCAGAGTTCTGCATCAAAAACATTTCAAGGTTGCTGGCTGAGACGGTCCAGCCTCACAGATTATTTTAGCCAGGACTTGACCATTATCCTAATTTTCTCAGGATCCTCCAAAGATGCCAGTGCCTCCAAACAAAAGAAAACAGTCTAGGGAACACAATGCCCACATTCTCAATAAATGTGGTAGGTGGATTTTGGTCATTCAGTGGGCTATGGATGTTTGTCATTGTTTAGGGGGCTTGGTTACAAATTGTTATTGGTCATGGTTTAAAAAAACTGAACAAAGGAGATTCAGGGATCTCTTTCTGAAGAGAAAAAGGGAAGATGTAGCATAAAAATAATGAGATAAAAGGGTGGATTGTCGAGTCTACTTTTGAGCAACCACTAGTCGCAAATATTTTACATTGGTATGGATTTTTGTATATTGATACAAATTTAATGTTATTTTTTAGAACACACTGCACATATGTTTCTACTCTTATTGAAGGTATTGTACCAATGCAGCTCATTTAACAATGTAATGTAAATTTCTACTCCTTGAAAGTTATTATTACAAACTATTTAGGATAATAAAGAAATGCAGGTTAGTAGTTAGTCACCTATAATAAACTTATCATGTTAAGTATGTTTTCAAGGTCAGAGATATGTTTTAGATAGATAGGTGATCTTCAAATGCTTCAGAGACCTACAGAATATGGCATTCAAGATGTTTTAATAACATAAGGCTTTTGATGACAAAAACCACATCTGCTCCTGGCAGCACCGATCTACTTCAGAGAAGATGATGGACAACAAAGGACCTCCATATGGGGTTTGCTTTCTTAGCAGCAAAGCCAGCCATGTGGGCAAGAGAGTGTCCTTGCCTCGACTGCTGACAGTTGCTGTCAGAGCTGGGCAATAAGGGCACAAAAGACAAGGTAGGACAGTCCTTCAAAATTCCCGCTTTACAGAAAAGTCTGTCAGATGTTTTAGACCTGTAGGCTGAAGATGGATGCCGCAACATTGCAGAGGAAACTTGGGCGACTGTCCAGGCAGCCAGATGTCTCTGTAATTTCTATAGTTTTGGAGGTTGCTTTCTTTACATTTCCTTTTTACTCAAGTTATATTTCATCCTTCTTGGGTCTCTAATGGAAATTGAAGACTAGATAGTTATAGTTTTACAGTTTTCTATGTTACCAAATTCAAAAAAGAAACTTACATAAGCAATGTAAAGTTTATAAGGTTGAAAAACATAAAAACTTAAGTTGTTTATTTAAAAAAATATTTTAAGGTCTAAAAAGATATTTTTTAGGATGCTAATACAAGTTATGATAAAAATGGTTTAGGTATAAAACTTTGGACTAAGACAGGATAGATAATGGAATATTTTCTCTAAATTTGCCAAATGCAAATGGACTGGATATTGTAAATTTAATTATCACCTGATAATTGTTCTTATTGTATATAGTTTCACTGTGTTAGAGTTAAAACCCTTCCTTTTTATTTAGACAAAAAGGGAGAAATGTTGTGGAATATTCCTTTACACTGTGTGAAGATATGTTACTGTGATTGGTTTAATAAAAAGCAAGCAGGATGAGAAATACAGAGATGAAATAATAAAGCCATGAGGCAGAAAGTAAGTTAATAGAAATGGGTTGATTTAAGTAGTAAGAGCTAGTTAGAATAAAGCCTAATATATTGGCTGAGTTTTCATAATGAATAATAAGTCTCCATGTGGTTATTTGGGAGCTGGCAGGCAGGACAGAGAAAGACTCACTACATTCTCTGATGAATTTGAGTGGTGTGTCAAGCTGCTGATGCACGTCAACAGACAAAATTGCTGCCTGTGTACATTGATGTGCTAGGCCCAATAACCATCCATCATCACAGACTGAGCATAGAGCTATCAGTGTATCTGCTGAACTGGCTGTCATGCAGACCATATTGTGGTTCCTGATGAAAGCTCACACATCTATCTCAGTGAAGGGGATCATGTCCTTAATGTATTGATTACCAGAGGTCTCTGGCAGTCCCTCAGGGATAAAGGTATTTTCTTCTCTGGTTGATATTTGTTCAGTTTATGTATTTCTACTCCACCCCAATCAGTTGATTTTTAACCACATAGTTACATGGTTGTGGCTCTTAACACTAATGTGTCTTTTTTTAACTTTGTGAGCTTTTCACAGTCTGACAGTTGAAGCATCTTTCATTGCAAAGGTCACTCCCCAGAGTGTCAGTGGTCAAGGTACTTAGTGGTCTTCTGTACTCCCCATCAATCATTGGCATGTTGGGGTGGTATTGTGTTCCCCAAAATATTGTGTATCCTAATAAACTTATCTGGGGTTAGAGAACAGAAAAGCCACTAGATACTTAGGATAGGCAGTGGTAGCACACGCCTTAAATCCTAGCATTCCCGAGGCAGAAATCCATCTGTTCAAGGATACAGCCAAGCATGGTGACTCACACCTTTAATCCCAGAAAGCAAGCCTTTAATCCCAGGGAGTAATGGCAGAAAGCAGAAAGATATATAAGACGTGAAGACCAGAAACTAGAAGCATTTGGCTGGTTAAGCTTTTAGGCTTTGAGCAGCAGTTCAGCTGAAATTCATTCTGGATGAGGACTCAGAGGCTTCCAGTCTGAGGAAACAGGACCAGCTGAGGAACTGGTGAGGTGAGGTGGCTGTGCCCTGTTTTGTCTCTCTGATATTCCAGCGTTCACCCCAATACCTGGCTCAGGTTTGATTTTATTAATAAGAACTTTTAAGATTCATGCTACAGCATGTGGTATTGTTCAGTATTGAAAGATATATTGTTGAGTCCAGCCTGACCTTTGGACAGTTCTTGGTATAGGAGAGTGTGGATTGAGAAATAATCGATATGAAAAATACAGATGTAGATGTGAAAGAAAAAGACAGAGACACAGAATAGCATCAGGAGGGCTCTGGGTCAATACCACGTTGCCCTGAGTTTATTTTTTCACAGCCTTTTTATACCCAAAGCAAGTGGGGCAAAAGACCTCCCCCTTTCAAGGACATCACGGTTCAAAGTACGAACAAGTGTAAATACATCTTTAGTACTCAAGACACTGGGTAACCACACCTTTGGCAAAACATTCTGTTATGCAGACTTGTGGAGGTAAAACAAGCTCGGACCTTGAGTCAAGATGGAATAAGACCTCACTATGGAGTCTCTGTGGGGCCTCACAATATATCAAAATCATCTCAGATCAAAACCACCTCACATTCTACCTTCATCATTTTTCAATTCACACACTTTGGTACTAGATATTTTAGTCACTAAATATGGCTGTCCTCAGAAAACAATAACCTCTTCCTGACCATTTCCTAGGAGGTAATGATAAGGACAAAAGAGATGGCATAGGAAGCTTGTAGATTTACTTGGAAAATCCAGAACTGTTGGGGTGGAAGTTTGAATGTAATTGGCCCTCATAAGCTCATAGGGAGTGGCACTGTTATGAGGTGTGGTCAATATATTGTACACCCCAATAAACTTATCTGGGGGTTAGAGAACAGAATAGCCACACAACAGCTACTTGTTTTAAATAGAATAAGAAATGAAATTTTTTGTCTGAATTTGTCAAATGTTAATGAACTGGACATTGTTAATGTATATAATGGAGGTTTTTTTTGTCTGAATCTGTCCAATGTGAATGGACTAGACATTGTTAATGTAATTCTTGACTGTATATATTTTTTCTTATATTTGTTATAACTTTTTTATTTTAAACAAAAAAAGGGAGCGCCAGGCAGTGGTGGTGCACGCCTTTAATCCCAGCACTCGGGAGGCAGAGCCAGGTGGATCTCTGTGAGTTCGAGGCCAGCCTGGGCTACCAAGTGAGTTCCAGGAAAGGTGCAAAGCTACACAGAGAAACCCTGTCTTGAAAAAAACCCAAAAAGGGGTGTGTGTGTGATTGATATATTATGTACCCCAATAACCTTATCTGGGGGTCAGAGAGCAGAATAGCCACAATAGCCACAATATTAAACATAGTAATAGCACACGCCTTTAATCTTAGCATTCCAGAGGCAGAGATCCATCTGGATCTCTGTGATTTCAAAGCCACACTGGAAACAACCAGGCATGGTGACTCACATCATTAATCCCAGGGAGTGATGGTAGAAAGCAGAAAGGTATATAAGGCGTGAGGACCAGGAACTAGGGCCTGGTTAAGCTTTTAGTTTTCAGGCAGCAGTTCAGCTGAGATCCATTCAGATGAAGACTCAGAGGCTTCCAGTTTGAGGAAATAAGATCAGCTGAGGAATTGGTGAGGTGAGGTTAGCTGTGGATTGTTCTGTTTCTCTGATCTTTCAGTGTTCACCCCAGTATCTGGCTCTCATGCTTTTATTCATAAGACCCTTTAAGATTTGTGCTACAAGGAGGTGTGGCTTTGTTAGAGTAGGTATGGCCTTGTTGGAGGAAGTATGTCACTGTGGGGGAGGGTCTTTGAAGTCTCATGTATGCCCAAGCCATGCCCAGTGCCTCAGTCTATTTCCTGTTGCCTGCAAATCTACATGTAGCAGCTCCGTCTCCAGCACCGGGTCTGCTTGCACACTGCCATGCTCCCTGCTGTGATGATAATGTACTGAACCTCTGAAAATGTAAGCTGCCACCTCAATTAAATGTTTTCCTATATAAGAGTTGCTGTGGTCACCTGTCACTTAGTCCACTTCCTGTTGCTTTCCAAGATGTAGCCAGCACCACATCTGCCTGAATGCTATCACGCTCCGCACCATGATGATGATGGACTGAACCTCTGAAAATGGAAGCCACCCAAATCAAACTGTTTCCTTTATAAGAGTTGCCATGGTCATGGTGTCTCTTCACAGCAACAGAAATCCTAAGACAGAAGTTGGTACCAGGAGTTGGGTATTGCTATGATAGGCCTGACCATGGTTTTGTCTGGAGGAATCTGGACTTTGGTACTCTGGATTAGGAGAACAGTGGAATGCTTTAAGCACTGCTTAATGGGCCATACCAGTAGGAGCATGGAAGACAGTAGTGTTAACAGAGATTTGAAGCTGGGCAGTGGTGGCACACGCCTTTAATCCCAGCACTCAGGAGGCGGAGACAGGCAGATCTCTGTGAGTTCAAGGCCAGCCTGGGCTACAGAGTGAGTGCCAGGAGAGGCACAAAGCTACAAGAGAAACCCTGTCTCGAAAAACCAAATAATAATAATAATAATAATAATAATAATAATAATAATAATAATAATTTTTTAAAAGTGATTTGAACTGTAGAGATCAGAGGTTTCAGAGGAGAAGACTGTTATTATGTGGTCTAGAGATTGGTCTTACAATATTTTGGTGAAGAAAGTGGCTGCTTTTTGCCCTTCTCTGAAAAGTCTGTCTGAGGCTAAAGTGGAAAATTTTGGATTAATTTTATAGGGAGAGAAAAATCTCAAAACAGCCTTGTTTAGACTCTCATGTGATTATTAGTGTTAACTCTCATGAAGATTTATAATGAAAAGGAGCAAGCTAAGCAAATAAAAATACAAAATTTACAGATTGAGAAAAGGGGCACCAGATAGTGGAATAGAGTTAAATCCTGTGTTCAAGGAGATAGATTAAGAAATGGAATAAAGGGGGTAGTGACCTCAGGGCAAGATTCTACCCAGCTAAGTTTCCAACTTGTGAAAAGGTACTAAAGAAAAGCCAGGAGCTTGGTGTGGTGGGGCACACCTTTAATTCAAGCACTCCAGAGGCAGAGGCTGGCAGATCTCTGAGTTTGAGGCTAGGCTGGTCTACAGAGCAAGTTCCAGAACAGCCAAGCTTAGGTTGTGAAGGAAATGATGGAAAACAGAAAGCTGGTAGGGATGTAAATGAACAAGGGGGCCATGTTTGAGCCCCAGTAAGCAGCAGTACTTGGCAGTTTTGGCTACATGGTTCTAGAGTTAAAGATAGAAGAAATGAGTTATGGAATTTGCCTCCATGACTAAAGAAAGCTGCTGAGGCCAGGCATGTGTCTTAGGTGTCCCTGAATGGAGGCCTAGGGAGGACATTGCATGAAGCTGTGAAGTTGAAGCCTGGATTGCCTTGTAGATCCCAAAATGTTGGAGATGCCAGAGTTGTGGGTTACCTGCTGAGGAGAACTGCTAATAGGGAATGGAATCAGCCCAAGAGAAAGAAGTGTGTTGCAGTCAACAAAGCTGAAAGAAGTTGGTGTTGTGGAATATTTTGTGTTCTGACAAATAAAGCTTGCCTGGAGATCAGAGGGCAGAGCTAGTCACTAGTTAGCCATAGAGGCCAGGCAGTGATGGAGGCTCACACCTTTGATCCCAGCACATGGGAGGCTCACACCTTTCATTCCAGCACAATTGGGAGGTGGGGACAGGAATATAAGGAGACAGGATCTTAACCCCCTTTTTGGTCTGAGGATTTGGAGAGGTAAGAAGTCTTTAGTGGCTGCTGCCCTGCCTCTCTGATCTTTCAGCTTTATCCTGATATTTGACTCCTAATTTTTATTGATAAAAATAATTAGGATCACACTTCCAGTTGGAGATCTGAAGAGCATTTTGACATCAGACATGGAGATAAAGAGTTTGGAGTTTGTCCAAAGAGACATGGAGATAAAGAGTTTGGAGTTTGTCCAGCTGGTTTTGGTCTTGCTTCTGTCCACTATTTCCTCACTATGCCCTCTGCCCTACATTTTGGAATGCTAATGTATATCCTGTGCCATTATATATTGGAAGTATTTGATATGCTTTTTGATTTTTATTTTATAGGGGATTATAGTTAAGGAGATCGCATGAATCTCAGAAGAGAAATTGAACTTTGGATTTTTAAATAAGTTTGAGACTGCTATAGATTATGGGGACTTCTGAAGTTGGACTGGATGCATTTTTACATTATAATATGGCTACAAGCCTGTGGGGGCCAGGATGTGGAATGTGGTGGTTTGAAAGAAAATGGCCCCCAAAGGTAGTGGCACTATTAGGTGTGGCATTGTTGAAGTAGGTATGGCCTTGATGGAGAAAGTGTGTAACTATGGGGGTGGGCTTTGAGGTCTCGACCACTTCTTGCTGCCTACGAGTCAGGATGACAGGACTCTCAGCTCCTTCTCTAGCACCGTGTCTGCTTGCAACCTGCCTTGCTTTCTGCCGTGATGACAATGGACTAAACCTCTGAAAATCTAAGCCACCCCAACTGCATGATTTTCCTTTATAAGAGTTGCCATGGTCATGGTATCTCTCCAGAGCAACAGAAACCCTAACTAAGAAGACAGTGAAGTCTTCTGAGAAGGTTCTCCTGACCTGGCTGGGTCTGCTGTATGCATCAGACAGCTCTGGGCACATAATCAGTCTTCTCAAACTGTCCCTAAGAGTGAGCACAGTTGGGCAGTGGTGGCACCTGCCTTTAATCTCAGCACTCATGAGGCAGAGCCAGGTGGATCTCTGTGGGTTCAAGGCCAGCCTGGTCTACAGAGTGAGATCCAGGACAGGCACCAAAACTACATGGAGAAACCCTGTCTCAGAAACAAAACAAAAAGAGTGAGCACAAACTGCAGCAAGTTTCTTGAAGATGACTGTCACTCAGAGAATAAGGGACAGTCCTTGAGTCCTGCCCACTAAGTACATAGGAGAGTAAGACAGCAGGGAATAGATTAACTCCTGCCCCTCTTAAGCAAAGCATCAGTCAACACTTCTGAGTATCTTTCCCACTAGCATCACTGTTTACCCTTTGCCAGCCATTCTGTAGGGTAGATGAATGCTACTTACTGGGTGGCACAGTTACCATATTTTGAATTGATGCTCTTAGGCAGTTTCTCCTTAAACAAGAACTAGACTGAATATCCAAACTAAGGTGTAGCGATCAACCACTTTGAAGGTCCTGCCTGCCTGTACTTCCCAACTGATGCAGGTCACAATTTTGGCCTCTAATAATTACTAACATTTTCTTTCAGGTGCACCACATACATCACCAGCACTGTATTATACAAAAGTCAGCAATAACACCCCACTCTGGAAACAGTGACTTAGGGCTAGTCATGAGAGCTCCAAGAGTTCAACAGATCTCTGAAAAAAAAACTGTCTAAAAATGAGACTGGTTAGGATTGCTTCAGGAGCTTCTCAGAAGGATGGCTGGTTGGTATTTATGTGATTCTTGTATATGTTATTCCTACAATGTGAACATCCAATTGAAAGAGATGGAACAAAATCTGGCCTTATTTGAACAGGAATGATCAATGATGTCACATTAGCCTGGGGGAGTATTCAAGCTGACTGCAGCTCACTGTTGTTGTGACCAGTAAGACTGTCCTAGATTTCCTCCTTGCAGGCCATGACAAAGGATGTGAAAACTCTGATACTTCTTAGTACCTGGACTAATGCTTTGGATCAAGGGAAAAAGTCAATACAGATACAACAATTAGGCAGCACCAACGTAGAGTCTGATGGTTTGTGGTATTTGTTTAGATAGCCTAGGAGTGGAGCACTAGAGAATGTGGTCCTTAGTTCTGCAGGCTGCTCTTGTCTTGCTAACAGTCTTGTGGACAGTAACCTTATTAAAGCAAAGTAAAACAAATTGAGATGGTTTGTCCCAGAACCTGGAGTTCAGACTGATTCTTGACCAGAGGACTGTCACGCTCACAGACAGTGAAGAGTTCAGTGACAATGTGCAGGTAGTTGAAATACAGTTCTTTATGGGGTCCTCCTGCTTGCATGTGTTGTGTGATAAAACTTTTCCTGGGGAGACACAACACACACCCCTACTCACCCCAGATAGGGATCCCAGGACAGACCAAAGTAGGGATACCACCAAAGTCCAATTTGGTAAGCCGATGAGTTTTTCTGGAGTTACTTACGGAATATATGTGAGGGGCTTCTTATAGAAGCAGAAATGAGTAAAGACAGTTGCATTAGCAAAGCCCATTCCAGCATGGGTGACAACTCACAAAGCTGGAAACCTGAGCTCACTGCACAGACTATAGGCAAGTCATCAGGTTGGAGAGTGTTCTTTCTTGGTGCCTCGTTGGTGTTAACCATCTTCCAGGCAGCTGGGCTGGGGGTCAGTCTTTTTTGCAGCTTGGCTTGTCTGAGAATCTCCTTAGCAACTCGGTTTCTATTGCTTACTTGTCTGAGAATCTCTTTAGCAACTCTGTTTCTATTGCTTACTTTGACAGGAAGTGGACCTAGAGAACCTGGTCAGTTTCAGGGACTTCCTGAAGCTATTTTGAGTTGTTTACTTTCCTAATTAAGGAGTTTTCCTGCAGGATAGAATGTTTCAATCTCAGAGGAAACTGTTTCACAATACCTGACCAAGCCTAGTCTAAGGAATTCTTGTGTACATTGTTGCATATAAAGGAAGCCTGCTTATCTAGGTGGGCCAACCATCCTTACGATGAGAAAAGGCAAATAGAAAGTGACAACCGAAGTAGTGAGGAAATGATGCGGCAGTGAAGTCACAGAACATAGGTATCCTCCAGAAACCAGAAAAGGCAAGAGATGGATTCTCCCGAGTGCACCAGAGGTAAAAGCCTTTCCTTAAAGACCTGATTTCAGTCCTGAAGACCTGTTTTCCCTAAGATGCCTTATTGTCCTAGAAAATTTGTTTTGCAGATTAAAATTTTGTTACTGCAAAGCGTCCACCATTTCTACACAGCTCACCTGCTTATGGTTTCCACAATGTGTAACAGCAAAATCTTTACATAGAGAAGCTCAGGAAACACATTTTAAATCCAATTGTTTGGGGTAAATCTGTCATCTGCAGAGAAATTATTAGGCTTGCAATTTTGAAAACCAGTAAGACTGGAGCCAGAGCCTACCTACCAGAGCAGTTACATTGTGTTCCTAGTTTCCAGGAGAACCAGTCTTACAACTTCTGTGAGATGGGCTGCACTGGGAGGTGTGTGTTTAATAGAAGATGCCACAGGAAGATTCACTGGGATGTTCTTAGGCCTGTTCCCAAATCCCCCAAAAACAAGGTCACAAAATACAACTGAAATTAAATGTAAGTTTGTAATGAGATCTTGGCAATACTACAGACTAGGGAAACCACACTAAGATTTATCTTGAATATTACACAGATGTGGAACTAAAAGAACTTTCATAAAATGTCATTTCTTTTTCTTTTCTAGGTAGGCCTCAGACTATGAAGCTGAAGATGATCTGTACTTCAGGTCCTCCTGCCTCTATTGAAGCTCTTGGGTTTTATTTTATACAGATTGTACAATAGGGAAGTGTCCTGGTTAGTGTTGTTGTTGCTGTGATGAAACACCATGACCAAAAGCAACTTGAAGAGGAAAGGGTTTATTTGGCTTCCACTTACATATCATCATCAAAGGAAGTCAGGACAGGAACTCAAAGATGCAGGAGCTGATACAGAGGCCATGAAGAGGTGCTGCTTACTGGCTTGTTCCTCATAGCTTGCTCAGCTTGCTTTCTTGTAGAACCCAAGACCCTCAGTTAAGGGGTGGCCCCACTCACAATAGGCTGGCCCTCTCCCATCAATTACTAATTAAGAAAATGTAATGCCCCACAGGCTTGCTGACAGCCTGATCCTATGGAGGCATTTTCTCAATTGAGGTTCCCTCCTCTCTGGTGACTCTAGTTTGTGTCAAGTTGACATAAGACTAGCACAGGGGGTAGCATAAAGAGTGCTTGTTACTTTTATCTATCTGATATATAAATGACATTGTGTTGTTATATTAATTCTTATACACAGGCTTAGAATAAACTTGCTAAATGGTGCACAATAAACTCTTAATTCACGTTGTCAAGGAATACTCCCCCCAACACAAGGTTTTTCTGTGTAGCCCTAGCTGTCCTAGAACTTTCTCTATAGACCACACTGCCCATGAAATCAGAGATCTGCCTCCCATGTGCTGGGACTAAAGCCATGAGCCACTACCTAGTTGGAGCTACTCAAACTAGCTTGTGAGAGCTAAATGGTCAAATTCCCCAGTGACCTCAAGTTGGTAGTTTAAACTGGACATTTGCAAGGAAGTTGGGAAATGCTATCCATCAATCCTTGATTCAGTATTTGGGAATCAATTGTACTCAACTAAATGTAGAACAATTGAAATATATTCTTATAATTATCTCTAGACCAACCACTTAATAAAAGCCACCCCCACCCCACCCCCCCACCGCAAAAAAAAGACTCAAGTAGACATCTAGACCAAAGATTAGCAATGTATCCCCACTGAATGTTTTAGAGAGAGAATGTATGGCCTACTGGACCCCTATCCTTGGAGAAAGTTTACAGATGCCTTATCTAGAAAATCCCTGTCCAATTGCCAATGATCCTTTATAATTTATGATTCTGTCAGGTTAACATTATGATGATGGGCAATTAATGACACCCTATCTTCTTGACTATGATGGTTAATTTTGATTATCAACCTGATTATACACACCTAAGGCATCAGTGAGGCTCATCTTTGGCTGTACCTACCTTTTGATTAAAGCAATGAAGAAAGCAACTAATACACTAAATACTCATAAATAAATTATGCCATATTGTGAAAATTCCTTCCCAGGGGACAACAGAAGCAATGGCTACCTCTTCTAAGGTCTCAACAACAAACCAAGGCATGATTCCACCAAAGTTCGCTTGGGAGAACCTGTGAGTTTATTGTACTTCCTTACACAGCATGGGTGAGGGGTTCCTGACAGGGATGCAGATGCTCCTGGAACGCCTTTCCACCGCAGTGGTGAGGGCCTTCATTTAGTCACATAGATGGGGCCTTCTCCCCTAAGTCTCTTCAGGGCCCGTTTACCCTAGCCCTTCCTTGTACATTTACCCGTATACAATTAGGGCAGCGTTGCAAACAGATCTTGTGACTCTACCTACTATCCCATGATGGGGTGTGACAGTCAAGACCAGCTGGGATCAACCTTTTCCAAGGGAATGCAGCTGCTTGCTTGGCTGGGAGAACAGTCATTCACAACATGTTATATTAGAAATTTTTAGAAATCAATATAGGCTGAGTGGTGGTGGCACACACCTTTGATCCCAACACTCAGGAGGCAGAGGCAGGGAGATCTCTGTGAGTTCGAGGCCAGCCTGGTGAACAGAGTGAGTTCCAGGACAGCCAGGGCAACACAGAGAAACTGTCTTGAAAAACAAACAAACAAAAAAAAAAAAAAAAAGGAAAGAAGAGAACAAAAAAAGACAAAAAATGGACAATTACAAGACTATTACACATGTACACTGTTAGAGGTTATCTACAGCCGATTTATTAGAGCACAAGAATTCAGGCTTCTAAAGGGCAAGGGACTGAAGACTTCCAGGGGAATGTGATATGAGAATAAATAAAGGTAGGCAGGGGAAGGTAAGAGAGGTCACTGTGGGCCTGAGAGGCAGCCTAGGGAAAACAAACAGGGAGAATACACCATGAAGGAAAACAAGACAGCAACAAGGAACCAATGAAATTGGGAAGAAATTTTACTTAAATATACAGGAGAAAAATTCCCAAATGCTTGCTAGCCCAATGGTGGAACTTTCTACCCCAAGAAGTAACACTCTTCTTATCCCTGGACATAAGCCTTGTAACTTCTTCCAGTTACCGAACAACGCTGGCAGGCATCTAAGTGATATCAAATCATACCTGCATTGCAATTTATACCTTTGAAACTCTGACCCAGATCTCAAAGGGCTCTGCTCAGAAGTGCTGATGCAACAGTAGTTGATCACAGAACACGGTTCGATGGCCCAAGAGCAGAAATATGGAATGTCTTTGCATATTTGGGTCACAGTATGCTGTCAGAGTTCACATTTGTGAAATGCTGATATAAAGTGCCAGAATGTATTGCAAGTTATCTTTATGAATAAGTGACGTGGGATTCACAATAGCTTATTTACAAATAAAATAGCTTATTTGTACCTACATTATACTGAAAATACTTTTTCAACCATCGTCCCCGAATCCACCTCAAGCCTGAGGGGTACAGTAACGTAACTGGACAGACGACTAGAGGCGCGCATCAGCTAGGTAAATCCTGCCCGTGGGGTGGACAGTCCTGGGCATCCTGTTTCTGCCCGCGCAGCTTGGCAGACAGACAAGGGTTGCCCTATCTTCTGCCCAAACCGGTCTGACTCCGGGGAGGGAAGCGGAGACCCTTCTCCCCCAGGGACTTAGCTTGCAACCCCTGAGCACGAACCGGGGCCGTTCCCGCCCCCTCCACCCGGGCCAACACCAGTCTCATTAGAACAAAGTCACTCGCCGCTCCTTTGTAGGCCGACGCCCACGGGGGCCAGGTCGGGGCGATACCGGGACGTGAGCGCCGGTGCGCCAGGCCGTTTCTAGCAATTTCGCTGGCCTGACGTCATCTCAGCGCACCATCATGGTGCCGGCCGGAAACCCCGACTCATCTCTTTGAACGAAGGGTGGGAGAAGCGAACTGAGTGATGCTGCTCTCTCGCCGAGCCCCGCGCTCCTTCGAACTGGGGGAGGCCGCGCTCCGTCCGCCAGCGAGGAAAGGAGGGAGCCCTGCCATGACTCGGCTCCTTCGCCAACGCGCTACCCGGCGTGCCTCGCGCCGCCGGCCGCCATGAGTCGGCGCCGCGGCCAGCGCGTTACCCAGCGTGCCCTGCGCGGCGCCGGCGACGGGCGTGGGGGAGGTGCAGGAGGAGGAAGCGGCGGCGGCGCGGAGAGTCCCCGCGTCCACACGGCAGCCGGTCGCCCACCCGGGCCCGCACCGCACCGCACCCGCACCCGCAGCCCGCGTCCACGCGCCCTCGGTGGCCCCGCAGCCCGCCGCGCCCCGCGGACCCGGCCGCAGCCGCCAGCGTCCCGGTCGCCTGAGTCACCGCCATGGCCGAGAGCGCGGAGAGCGGCGGCCCCCCGGGCGCGCAGGACAGTGCGGCCGACGGCGGCCCCGCCGAGCCCAAGATCATGAAGGTCACGGTGAAGACGCCGAAAGAGAAGGAGGAGTTCGCTGTGCCCGAGAACAGCTCGGTCCAGCAGGTGAGGTCCCGGGCCGGGCAGCCGCCGTGTCGCCGGCGGGGAGGCCAGGGCGGCGTTGGCGAGGCCAGGCCGGGCGGCGGCCCCGCCGGGTTCCGCTGCGGGAGCTCTGCGGGGCCTGGGCGGGCGGGCCGCGCGGCCTGGGCTGGGCTGCGCCGCGGCCGGCGAGCTCCGGGCCTCGGGACCCTTCTCCTCACAAAGGAGCCGGGCGCTGGGGGGAGGCTGGGCGCGGGCGGCGCTCGGCCTTCGCTCGGCCTGGGTGGGGGGTCATTGTTTTACCTGCTTGCGAGTCGGAGAGGTTTGGGGGTGAGAGGCACGTGGAGGCTTAGTTCTCAGCTTTGAATGCCGAAGTCTTTCCCACCTTTCAGCCTTTTATATAAAAATTATGACGTGGAGTTGTTTTCAGTCACACTGTAATAGCTCACGCCCGAAGGGGAAAAGTAAATGGCTTTGATTCATAGGCGACTTGCCGTTTCTGTTTCAGTACAGTCGTCATCGCTTAGCTGCAGTGGTTGGGTAGGTTTTTTGTTTGGTTTTAGGGGGACGAGAGCTATACCTGGCTGGGTATTAGTGGTTGCAACCGAACGCAAGGAAACACAATTGGTGTTAATGGGAAATCTTACTAAACGAGTAATTGCTTTAAACTCGGTTCAGGAAAACAAATTTTGCAACTAATTAAGAGCCTTGGCAGAATTTGTCAGGTTTACCTTTTCAACACATTCTAGAGCACTTGAATTGTTGTTGACAGTCTCAAACGTTGTGCACAGCTTTGTGTGAGGAAGCAGTTAACAACCACTGGAATGGACCTTCAAGTTCTCTGAACGTTTATCTGGTTCCAAAGGTGAAGTCGTTTTTTGTGAAGCAGGAGGGTGTGTGGCATCAGCTGAGAGAAACTCTTGACTGAATCATCATTCCTTGTTAACGCTATTGAAAAGTTTTAGCATTTTTGTGTTTTTCACATGTCTGTGCGTCACCCACCGTTGACATTTTCCTGCATTTGCTGTTTTATGCGTCTCATTTCTAGAATACACTTCGAAGTTATAAATATCAGCATTCCCTGATTGAGAACAACTGTTTTGAAAAATTTATTCCACATAAATTTGAGGTGCAATGAGATGCACGTGGTTTGCCTTCGCTAGTTTTCACAAATTCATCTACACCTGTGTCAGCACACAACTAGGTGTAGCCTGTTAGAGTTGACTAGAAAGGTTTGGTCTCACCTCCTCTTTTCAAGTCACTTTTTGTCACTCCTGTGGGGATCCCCCCCCCCCCCCCCCCGATTGAGTTTGCCTGTTCAGAAGTCCTGTAAGCAGAGTCACATATAGTGCAATCTTTGGGTAAGGTTTTTTTTTCTTCTTTCCCTCACTCCACTTATTTTGTGAGTGTTTGCACTCCCCCTACCCCAGAGATTTGCATACTAGGCCCAGGCTCCATACTACCACTGAACCATGTCCCCAGCTCAGTACTGTGGTTTTCCATACCGTGAATGAACCAGTGTACTTACTGCCCCGGGGCTTTTTCAGCTGGTTTGCGGTTCCTGTGAACAGCCTCAAATAAGTCATTTTGAGACTATATGCTTTTCTCTGCATTGGAATAGTTCTGTTTAATTTGTTATTGTTGTTGTTGTGGGGTTTTTTGTTTGTTTGTTTGGTTTTTTGAGACAGTTTTTCTGTGTAGCAGCCCTGGCTGTCCTGGAACTCTATAGACCAGGCTGGTCTCAAGCTCACAGAGGTCCACCTGCCTCTGCCTCCCTAGTGCTGCGATCAGAGGCGAGTGCAAACATGCCCTGCTTGTTTTTTTTGTTTTTTTTTAAAGACAGGATTTCATCATGTAGTCCCAGCTGCCCTGGAACTCACCTTGGAGCTTGCTTTGTAGACCAGGCTGGCTTCGAACTCACAGATTCATCTGCCTTTGCCCCCTGCCTCCCAAGTGCTGGGGTTAAGACCTGCACCAACACGCCTGGCCAGTTCTGTTTAGTTTTATAAGAAGCAGTCAACAGCATAAGGGTGTGTGTTTCTGTCTCTCTGTATCCTTGCTAATATTTGCTATGAACAGTTTTTTTGTTTTTTAATTGTAGCTGTTTAATGAATGTGTAGCTAATATTAAATTATGAAGCTCTTGAGTCTGAGACTCCCAGTTTAGATTTCCATCATCCTGAAGCTTCCACTTTTTACTTTAGGACATTAGAAATAATATTTTATAAATAGAAAAAATTATTTATATGAACATCTGTAAGATTTTTTTGTAATAGTGGCACTAAAATTTTAAATTCCATGGAAGATTATATTTTACTATGCTGTAACTAAAAATGACTTCAAAGCTTTCTTAAAGTCACTTATTCTGATATTGGTTAATGTTTAAAGTTTCGTCTGTTTTCTGTGGAAACAGAAAATATGATAAAAGCTGAAAGCTTACCCTTGCACCACAAACTGAAAACACATCAAACTGCTGAGTGAGGAGAGTACACTTAGAAACATGTACAAGAAAAAGAAATTTTTTTTTTACAGAATTGCTATACATTAAAGCTTGTCAATGAGCAATGTTGGATGGCAGTAGTATTTCCTTTAAAAATGCTTAGTAGTTAGTAATTGTGAAGGGGCTGCCCATTAGTTCGGTGTTGGAGCATGTGGTTCAGATACAGGAGACCCTGGTTGAATCCCCAGCGCACCCCCATATCCTAAGTGGCAGGCTAATGTTGGGAAGTATTTGATTCTGAAAATTCTTTCTTTTTTTTTTTTTGTTTTTGTTTTTGTTTTTGTTTTTCGAGACAGGGTTTCTCTGTGTAGCTTTGCGCCTTTCCTGGAACTCACTTTGTAGACCAGGCTGGCCTCGAACTCAAGAGATTCATTCACCTGTCTCTGCCTCTGCCTCCTGAGTGCTGGGATTAAAGGCTTGAGCCACCACCGCCCGGCTTGATTCTGAAAATTCTTAACCTATGAAGGGGAAGAAGGAAAAGAATGATCTTGGCTGTCCTGGAACTCCCTCTGCCGACCAGGTTGGCTTTGAACTCAGATCTGCCTCCCTTTACTTCGGAGTGCTGGGACTAAAGGTGTGCGCCACCACCTCCCGGCTGGCAAATCACATTACAAACATGTGTTAGCACACAAAGTAATGGGTTTCATTATGGTAGGAGATCTCTCTTAAAATCTTTGTGTGTTGTGTGTGAGAGAGAGGGAAAGGGGGAGACACATCCAGAGTCTCAGGGTTGTGGAGGTTGGAGGACCACTACAGGTATCATCTTTGCCTTCCCACTTGCTTTGTGATAGGGTTGTCTTGTTTGTTTCATAATCAAGGTTAGCTGTGACCCCTCTCCTGGGAATTCCCTGTCTGTGGTAGCTCACTGTGTGCGCACTTGGATTGCAGGCCTGACTTGGTTCTGAGGATTTGTACTCAGGTCCCCCTTACATTTGTGTGAAGTGCTTACCCCACTGAGCCATCTCTCAGCTTCAATGCCCCATTTTCTTTGACTGTTATCATTAATTAGATGAATTATCTTAAACCTCCTCAGTAATTGGTAAATTAGGTAATTTAAATCCCACATATACATAGGGTTTCTCTGTGAAACAGCCTCCCGGGCTGTCTGGAAACTCGTGTTGTAGACCAAGCTGGCCTGGAACTCAGACCTGCCTGCCTCTTCTTCCTCAGTGCTAGGACTAAAGGCATGCACCACCAGGCCCAGCTTAATTCTTGATTTGTGTGTGTGTGTGTGTGTGTGTGTGTGTGTAACCAACAAATAGAAACAAGATTTCTATGCAGTGCCACGTACAGTTGGCATTTAATAAGTATTACTTGTTTTATATGTATTAATAAAGCTTGAAATTTTACCCAAATAAGAGCAAAAACATTTTTTTTTTCATGGAGTAGCTAGAATGAATTGTGTAATGTTTAATTTGTTATTTATGAGTAACTGGAACAGTTTATATTCCACAGAGGTTTCATTAATAAAGATTCTTTATAACATAGATTTTGAAAAGGCAAATGTGTAGTGGCTTTGTGTATGAGACTTTTTCTGCTACTTATGAGCTCTTACAGGCAGCTTTGAGAATTCCAGGATTCTTGGTCAAAAGGCAAGATAGAGGTGTGTGTGTGTGTGTGTGTGTGTTGGTGGGGAGAGAGAATGGAGGGGAGCTTGTGCCTAACTTTTGAATGTGGGCCCCTCTTTGATGAGGGAGATTACATACTTCTAGGTCATCACAAGTAACATTGACATGAAGCCGTGCAGGGTATGAAACTCCCATGCTCATCTTAATGTTAAGAGCCGCATGTGGGTGTTGAGCTTGTAAAATTGTAGTTGCGCACTGAGTTAAGCTGTATTGTAGCTATGAAATATCAACCAGGTTTGGGGAATTTAGTATTTTTCAAAAACCTTAATAGACTTTAGAGGTAGTAAGTGTTAAAATAATATTTTGCACACACTACATTAAATAATGTGTAAATGTGAATCTGACTTCTTTCTGGTGCTGGGGATTGAACCCAGGGCCTCTTGTGCTATGTGCTCTACCACCATGATATCCTCAGTCTCTACTTTTCTAGTGTGTCTGCTTGAATGTTTGAAATCATTTCTGTGGTTTCTGTGTATTTTTCTGGACAGCATCTTATCCAGAAGGCTAGGTTGAGCCAGTATCACAGGATATATGCCCCTGAGATTAGTGTTTTGTGTGCTCTAGTGAATTACGAAGAACTAATGTAAAGATTCTAATTAACAGAGAATGAACTTTAACAGCATAATTTAAGATTTCAAAGCAGGGCGGTGATGGTGCACGCCTTTAATCCCAGCACTTGGGACACAGAGGCAGGTGAATGAATCTCTTGAGTTCGAGGCCAGCCTGGTCTACAAAGCCAGTTCCAGGACAGGCACCAAAGCTACACAGAGAAATCCTGTCTCAAAACAAACAAACAAAAAAAAAAAATCAGAAATTGTTCAGTTGGTTCCTTTAACCTGTAATTGACATTTTTTTAAAAGAGCATTCATAGACTTTAAAGAACTTTCTTAGGCTTATGTAACACCTCCCTACCCCCCACCCTCACCTCTGAGAAACCCTATACTCTTCCTTGTTTTAGTTTTTGAAGCAAGTTCTCCCTGTAGAGTCCAGGCCAGCCTTCAGTTTGCTGTCTTCTGCCTCAGCCTTCCTAGTGCTGGGATTAGGTTTTGTGCTGTGTTTGCCTTAGAATGTTTCCATAGATAATCTGAATTGTAGTCTAGCAGTACTTTTTTTTAAAAAAGCATTTCTTTATTCATATGTGTGTGTTTGTGTGTGTGGCGGCGATCAGAAGGTAATGTGTGGGTCCTAAAGATTGAAGTCATGGCGCCAGATATGATGGTAAATACCTTTACCTTCTGAACTATCTCAAAATTGCCCCAAGTATTTCCTATGTATTGCTCAGTAATATGCTGCTCTATGAATGTGTACCACATTGGATTGCTTCATCACCTACTGGACATGTAAGTCTCTGTTTTGTGTTATGAATAATGTCTCTGTGAACACTTGATTTGTGTGCTTTTTTTGTAGACATATGGTTTCATTTTTCTTGGGTGTAGAGCTAGAAGTAGAATTGCTGGGTCACATGGTGACTGTATGTTTAAATCTCTGGATAATTGCCAAAGTATTTTCTAAACAGGCTGTTTCAATTACTAGTTTCTCATTGACACTTTCTATTGTCTGACTTTGATTATAACTGTTCCAGTGGCTGTTGAGTGTCACTAAGATATTGTTTATTATTTCTAATACTCTTTTAGGATGGCCATGTCATAGTAATTTTGCGATGTTGTGGGTTTTTTGTTTTTGTTTGGTTTGGGTTTTTTGTTTTGTTTTCCTGAGGCAGGGTCTGTTCTAGACTCACTCTTTCAATTGGCCTCAAACTCATAGAGAGCCACCTGCCTCTGTTTCCCAAGTGCTGGGATTAAAGGTGTGCGCCACCACCGATGGGCTAGAGATATTGTGTATTTTTTTTTAATATCACAATTTTTTTTGGCAGATTTTGAGATTATGGGATATTTGCAACATGCAGAAAAAACCAGCTGTCATCTGTTGCAGTGACTGACAAGGTGGCTCAGAGGAGAAGGGGGCTGTCATCAGTCCTGATAGCCACTCAGAGTGGAAGGAGAGAACTGACTCTCAGAAGTTGTCCTCTGATTTCCATTGTGCATCTTGTCCTGTGTGTCCTCCTCCCCATAACAGTGTGAATATAAACACAATTTCAAACAGTGAAGAAAAAAAAAAACTCTTTAAAAAAACGTATGTGTATGGGCGTTTTGCCTGTACATTGATGTACCACGTGTGCCTGGTGCCTGTAGAGGCCAGAAAAGGGTGTTTGATCCCCTGAGACTGGAGTTACAGGTGGTTGTGAGCCACTGTGTGGACGCTGAGAACCCGGGTCCTCTGTAAAACAGCTCTTGCTCTCAACACTGACCACCTTTCTCTCTCCTGGTGCAACTTTCTCTACTAGGAAATTACAGCTGTCTTCCTGAAGACTGTAGCAATATGGAAAGAGTTTTTAATTAACATTTTAGATTATTAAGTTTTAATTTCCAGTGTAATACCAATAGTTGAGTTTTGCCTGAACAGCTCTTGTGTGAAGTGACATCTAGCAAATTGCTAATTAAGTGTAATTAAATGACAGGTAGTTGCTTAAAAACATTTGAGGACTGGCCCCACTAAGTTGCCATTGCTTCTTGTCTGGAAATTACATTGTAGTTTACTGGTAGTCTCTGACTTCTCTGTATGTCTCCCCTCCCATTTATTCCCAGAGTAAAATCTGAAAATTGTTCACTAGATGATGTCCTTATGCATAAAACTAAATGTCCAGGCTCCTTGATCTTCTTGGTTAGCCACACTGTCTCTGTAATACCTTGACCTCTTACGACATTTACTCCTGCCTTAGGACTTTTGTACAGCTTGCTCTGGCCTGCTTCCTACTCTTTGTTGGCTTCCACCAATCCTTGGAATTGCAGAATAAAGATCGGTTTCTCAAAGTATCTCTGATGGCCCAGGCTAGATTGGGGTCACCTGTTGCATTTTCTCACAATGCCATTAGCGTGCGTGCATGTATGATAATTTGTTACAGTTCAAAATTATATAGTTATGATTATTAATGCTTCTCTGCTATGAAAGGGCTGTGATTGTTACTTTTCTGTCCCTAGAACCTGGTGCATAGTATAGACTCCATAAACATTGCGTTTGTGGATGAATTTGGAACACTTTGCACAGTAATGTGTATTTAATACTAAATATCCATTGTGGAACTTTTACTGAGTAAAGCATAAACAAATGGCAACTTTCCCCTGGAAACCTCATCTTAAGCTTCTCTTCCCTTAATTAACCAATTCTCCTAGCTCAGAACTCTTTTTCTTTGAAATGGGGTCTAAGTACCCCTTGCTGTCCTGTGACTCACTATGTTGACCAGGCTGGTCTCGAACTCACAGAGATCTGTCTGCCTCTGCTTCTCGAATGCTGGGATTAAAGGCATGTACCACCATACCCAGCCCAGATCAACTCTTAAAAATATTTTTTAAAGTTATTTTACATGTGAGCTGGGCTTGGATAGCAATGTTTTCCATGCCTGAGCCGTCTCACTGGCTCCTTATTTTTCAGCTGAAGAGATCTTCGGGCACATAGAAAATGATTTTAGTATTCGCCTCTTAAGATGGTTTGTAGGGGCTGGAGAGATGGCTCAGTGATTAAGAGCACTTGCTGCTCTTCCAGAGGACCTGGATTCAATTCTCAGCACCCACATGGCAGCTAACAACTGTCTGTAACTCCAGTGATCTGACACCCTCACACAGACATATATGCAGTGTGCATGAAATAAAAATAAATATATTTTTTAAAAGATGGTTTGTGACTGATGATAACTATTTTATTACATTTGTCTTTTGTGTGTGGGGGCCTTTGCACCAGGACAGGGCGCATATATGGAAGTCAGACAACCTATGGGAATTGCTTCTGTCCTTTTTCCACCATGTCAGTCCTATTGATTGAGCTCAGGTCTTCCGGCTTGGCTGCAAGCACTTGCTGAGCCATCTCACTGACCCCTGATAAATTTTCAGATGTGTAGAGAAATTAATATTTTGCAGAGTCCGTGTTAAGCTGGTAAATGATTGTCAATCAGTTCTCTAGGAAAAACAGCACAGATTTGGAATGTTTATTTGTTCGTATGTAGTATATATTCACACAATGGTAGATTTCAAGCCACCAGTATTAAACTGCTTCAAAAATTCCTAAAAATTAAGAAGCTATTAAGTGGGTTCCTTAGACAGAGGTTAGCGACTATGGCAGGGCAATTCTTGTCTGCCTTTGTATTGTATATGGCTGGTTCCTTTCACAGCCGACCAGTCTGGCCTCTAGAAACAAAATAGACTTTGTGTAGCCCTTTACGGAAACTGCAAGCTTCAGCAGCTTGTTACAATGCTCACTGGAAATCTTTTACTATGTAACAGTGTGATCTAGGAGAAATGGTGTGACGGGATTGGAATGGGGACTTAGCCCTTAAGAGGTCTGTGGGCTGCTCTTGCAGGGGACCAGAATTGGTAAAACCATGAACATGGAACCTGTTAGATGAATAGTGGAACCGTAAGGTCTTAGTAATCAACCCCAGTGTCTACCATGAAACGTCTTTATAAAACCGACTAACTTACACTTGAGTCTGAGGTTTATGTGGTGTCCAGTTACTGCACATGCTCTGCAAAACCTGTGTTTTTTTTAGTGATGGTCTCTGGTTGTAATTTGTAGTTGCCTGATTGTGGACAAGGAAGAGCACCTTTTCCTGCCAAGGAGGGGTCCTTTTCACCATTCTTTGTTTGGGTTGTGTTTCTTGCTAATTTATAGGACATTTTTATGGAATCTGAGTTTGTGCTCTCTGTTGGTTATTTTTTAAAAGATTTATTGTTATTTTGTGTGTGTGTACACCATGTGCATGCTGATGATGATGGAAGCCAGGACAGAGTGCTGGATCCTCTGGAACCAGAGTTACAGATGGTTGTGAGCTGCCCTGTTGGTTATGAGGAACCAAACTCAGATCCTCCACCAGAGAGAGCATCAGGTGCTCTTCACAGCCCCCTCTGCTGGTGGCTGTTTTATCTGACTTTCTTTTTCTGTTTTTATATCCTTTGGAGATTTCTCCATGAATTTTATAAATTGTTCAAATCAGGAAGTACTCGATACTTCTAGAATAATGCATAGATCCCAGAACTCTTGAACTCTATGTGCCCTGGATTTCCTGTTCCCTCTCTTGGTCCCTGTCAAATGACCCAAGATGTATAGGGGCTTTGTAAAATTGGCTTTAAGAGTTGTCTGTACAATTTTTCATTTTTATTCCTTCATCCAGGGTCATTTTCTTGTGCCTGAAGGAGCCTGTTATATTTTCTAACCTGTTTGCCTGCTAGGCGTCACATTCTTTGTTTATGTGAGTATGAAAAAGATCCTGTGGGCTATTTTGTTTTTACATTTCAGTTTAATTTTGAGGAAATTTTACTGAATATAAAACTCTAGGTCACTAGTTCTCTTTCTCTTAAAAAAAGTTTATAATTCAAGTAGGTGGAGACTAGGAAGTAGGTTGCTCAGTGGTAGAGAACTTGCCTGGCTTGCAGAGGGTCCTGGGCTTGATCAGTGAGTTGGAGTCACATAGTAGGTCCCTTTTCAGTTTGTCAGCTTTTGCTTAGTGATATACATCTAAAGTTTCTCCATATCCTTTCATGACCTCACTTCTTTTATCGCTCACTTCTTTTGGTGCTGAATATTTCATTATCTGAATTCACCACAGCTTATCTACTAAAGAACATCTTTGTTACTTCCAAATTTTAGCAGTTATGAATGAGGCCTTTGAAGATGTACATACATGAAGGTTTTAATTTGAATACCTTTCAGTTCTTTGGGATAAATATAAAGGAGTGGTTGCTGAATTTCATGCTGAGTGTATGTTTGGTTTCCTAAGAAACAGCTAGGCCTTCTTGTGCAGTGGCTCTTGATCCTGCCTTCTCACCTTGGCGAAGGCCTCACTGTTGCTCCTAGCCTTGCCAGCATTTGGTGGTGTTGGTATTCTGAATTTTGACTGTTTTAATGCATCTCTGTTGCTTATCTCTTTGCTTTCGTTCTACATCTTCTGGGTGTGATGGAAGAGCATCTTTCACACTAATTTGTCATCTGTATATCTCTGGTGAAGTGCCTGCTTGGGCCCGTTTTAAAATTGGGTTGTTATATGTTTTATAAGTTCTTTGTATATTTGGACAATAGCTGTTTATCAAAATATGCCCTTTGCAAATATTTTTGTCTCTTCTGTTGTTCATCTTATTTCTTTCTTTCCATGCTCCCCCGAGACAGGATTTCTCTGTGTAGCCCTGGCTGTCCTGGAACTCACTCTATAGACCAGGCTGGCCTCAAACTCAGAACTCAAGAGATCTACCTGCCTCTGCCTCCTGAGTGGTGGGAATAAAGGCATGCGCCACCACCTCCCGGCTCTTCTAATTTCTTGAAAGATGTTTTTAAGTTGTGTCCAGTTGTGCTTTTAAATGGCTGGAGACTGATAAGAGCTTCCTCCTGCTCTTTTCTTTCTTTCCATCCTTCCAACTTCTTGCACTGGCAAGGACCCTGAAGACCACATGTCCCCAGTTGACACATTCCACTTTGTTACTGATTTTAGAGGGAACCATCCATTGGTTCACCATTAAATCTGTGTTTGCCATTACTTTGTAGGGACACTTCTGTTGAGTCTAAGATGTTTGTTTGTTTGTTTGTTTTCTTCTTCCAAACTCTTAATTTGCTGAGTGTTGCTGTGAAGTGATGCTGTCAAACGCCTTTCCGGCACTGACTGTGTGGCTCTTCTTTGTCAGTTAATCCAATGAGCTACCTGAACTTTTCCCCCTGTGGGGAACCTTCCCTATATAGACTTAAGTTCAGTTGGTCACTTAGACTTTTTTTAAAAGTAACATTTTTTTTTATTCTTTGATAAATTTTGTATGTCTATATATGTATTTTGATCATGTCTGTCTACTATTACCTCCCTCCAGCTCCCCCTAGTGCCCACATAGCTGGATTAGATCTGATAGTGTTAGTCTGTTCAGGAGAAATGCTGGTTTTCTTCACTAACTACCTTTACTAGTTTTTGTCTCTAGTAATAAGGGCCTTGTGAAGTGAGTTGAGAAATGTTTCTCTTGTGTCTATAGGAGATTGGCTGTTTTTCTAGGTTTCATCTTTCAGGAAATAGGGGAGTCTTGGGCATAGCTCATTTGCAAGCCTGAGGACCTGAGTTTGGCCCCCATGTGTGCATACACCACGTTCACACACAAGGAAAGTGGGCAGTGAGCATGTGAAAAAGGGGCACAGTGCCATTTGTGTCATGAGGAGAATGAAGATCAAAAGTGCACAACATCTAGGATGGCTATGGAAAAGTCTGATAATCAAAACTGTTGGTGAGACTGTGGGAATGTTGGAATCCTATGAAGCTAGGAGTGTAAAATGGACACTCGAAATCACAAAGGAGATTCAGACTATAGAGATGAATGAAGTACAGACACACACTACATGAATAAATTGTTGATGCAGAGCACAGATGTCACTTCAAAGGGAATGAGTTTATTGAACCAAATATGAGTTGACCAGGACCCAGGGACATGTGTAGAGGTTAGCTTGAAAGGCATGTTCTGCTGTGAAGGTGGTTGTAAGAGATTTCATTACAGAATATGGTATTTTTGCCAGATGCATTGGTGAAGATCGCGGGTAGGTTGTAGCACGAATCTTAAAAGGTCTTATTAATAAAAAAAAAACTCAGAGCCAGCTATGGGGTGAACGCTGAAAGATCAGAGAGACAGAACTAGCCACAGCTACCTCACCTTGCCAATTCCTCAGCTGATCCTGTTTCCTCAGACTGGAAACCTCTGTGTCCTCATCTGAATGGGTCTCAGCTGAACTGCTGCTAAAAGCCTAAAAGCTTAACCAGCTAGTTCCTGGTTTTCACACCTTATATACCTTTCTGCTTTCTGCCATCACTTCCTGGGATTAAAGGCTCTTGTTACCATGCCTGGCTGTTTCCAGTGTGGCTTTGAATTC
Source organism: Peromyscus maniculatus bairdii (assembly GCF_049852395.1). NCBI lineage: Eukaryota > Metazoa > Chordata > Mammalia > Rodentia > Cricetidae > Peromyscus > Peromyscus maniculatus. Next base: position 139,240,230 of record NC_134856.1, on the reverse strand, counting down.
ACAGAGATCCGGATGGATCTCTGCCTCTGGAATGCTAGGGTTAAAGGTGTGTGTGCCACCATTTTCTAGCCTCTGTATCTAGTGGCTGTTCTGTTCTCTGACCCCAGATAAGTTTATTAGGGTGCACAATATTTTGGGGAACACAATATCACCACAGTAGGTGGGGTATAGCAAAGAGGAAATTGCTATAGGTTTCGGATGCTGTATAATGGTTTTTTAGTTTTTGCATTGGTTAAGCTAGTGGCTTATTAATACATTTTAAAGATTTTTTTTTGATTCAAGGAGATTAGGTCAGAAACAGAAGGGTATTCTGAAATTGACTCTTGTCATCATTGCAATCTATTTCTGAATATACTAAAGATCTTTGAATTACACACTTAAGTGGCCAAATTATATGGTGTGCGAGATATATGTATTTGGAGACAGGGTCTCTCTGTAGACCAAGCTGGCTTCAAACTCAGAGATCGGCCTGCACCACCATGCCTGGTGAGTTATAACTCAGTAAAGTTTAAAAGCATCCTTTTATATTAGTGGGAATTTGGAGGCAAAAGTGGGAGCATGCCTTAGATCTAACATCTCACCTTCAAACACTATAAAATGCTATATAAATGCATTTATTAATTGTGTGTGTGTGCACACACACACACATGTGCACCACAGCCCACATGTGGAATTCAAAGCCCAGTTCTCTCCTTCCACCATGTAGGTTACCAGGAGTAGATCTCAGGTTGTTAGGCTTGGCAGCAAGCATGTCTACTCACTGACCCATCTTGCCAGCCCAAAATAAAATAATTTTATTTTAGATTATTTACTTCAGAATGTGAGGGAGATCAAACTAAAAGGACTTCTGAGTTTAAGAATAAAACAGTTGATTTAGATCAGCTTTCCCATTTTATGTATTAAATACATTTTCAATCTATTATAACAAATCTATAATAAAAGGTATGAATTTAATAAATTTTATTTATTTTGTGTATGGTTTGTATAGATTTGTCCTTGAAATTGGATTTATGATGGAAACCCAATGCAGCAACTTAATACTTTTCAGGGCCATGTCTTTAACCCCTTTCTCTGTTCTTGTGGATTAAGAGGACTGGCAGAAAAGTGGCCACCGTTTACTGTGTTTGATGCTTGTGTTTTATGCATTGTGATTTAATCTTATACAAATATTTTCTTCATTATATTATTTCTGATAACTACCAAAAGGAGTGAGTACCTACTGGGTGGTTAAGTTGTGCTCTTTCCGTGTATAATGGTACAGAATATAGAATGGTATTTAGTTTGTGTGTGTGGAGGGGGTTGCTTGCTTGCTTGTTTTTTTTTTTAATGTTTATTTATTTATTATGTATACAGTGTTCTGCCTGCATGCATGCCTGCAGGCCAGAAGAGGGCACCAGCTCTCATTACGGATGGTTGTGAGCCACCATGTGGTTGCTGGGAATTGAACTCAGGACCTCTGGAAGAGTAGCTACTGCTCTTAACCTCTAAGCCATCTCTCCAGCCCAAAATTTGTAGCCCAGGCTGGCCTCAAACTCATGATCCTCCTGCCTCCGCTTCCTTCAGCAAATCCTACCGGTGTGCGCCGCCGCCGCCGCCGCCGCCGCCGCCGCCGCCGGCGGCTTTTGTTTTTCATTTGGTTTTGTTTTGTTTTTTTGAGACAGGGTTTCTCTGTGTAGCCCTGGTTGTTCTGGAACTCACTACATAGACCATCCTGGCCTTGAACTCGCAGAGATCCTCCTGCCTCTGCCTCCCAAGTGCTGGGACTAAAGGTATGTGCTGCCACCACCCAGCTTGTTTTTTTAGTTAGTTGGAAATTGCTTAGGTAAAAAGATTATATATCACATAGCCAGGTGTGGTGGCACATACCTTTAATTTCCTGTAGAGGCTAGCCTGATCTACCTACATAATGAGTTCTAGGACAGCCTGGGCTATGTAGAGAGACCTTGTCTCAAAAAATCATCAATGACAAAAAATATTATGTACCATATAGTTTCAAATGGAGGCGGGGGTGGGGGGGTGGCTCAGATGAGAAAGTTCCAGATTATTTACTGTAGTACAATTTTGGGCATCTTTATGCTTTCTTGGCCTTTTTCAAAATTGTGGCTGTGTGCATGAGTGGAGAAAGTAGGTTGTAAAATCCAGGTTGTTGGGTGAGGTGATGATCAAGCTTATGATGCCAGGACTTGGGAGGATGGCTGGGAGTTTGAGGTCACCCTCTGCTACAGAGTGACATGTCCTGTCTCAAAACCAAGCCAACCAAACAAAGCCTTACAGTTACATAGTGTTGGGACTTGGCTTGGGGGAATGTTATTTACATGTGAATGTATAGAATACTGTGAATTTTTATGCGTCTCTGGTTTTCAGCTCTGGTTGATAACATGTGCTGGCTGTGTCGTTTTGACTGTAGCCCTTATTTATATTCCCTGATCCTGGAGGATCTTCTAACACTCAGTTACACAGACGGCTGAGCTTTCCTGTCTGAAATGATCTGAGATCAGAGACCTTTTGAGGGACAACAGGACACTCAAAGTTTCAGATTATTTTGGAACAGTTTTAGATTTGGGGTATTTTGGATTAGAGTCACGTACTAATATTAAAGATGAGCTATCTGCTTCCAGAAGCATTTCAGATAAGGAACACTCAGTAGATTCATGTTGTTATAACAAAACTTCCTCTTTGTAGTAGTGCTTGATTGAAACCTACCACTGTGTAGTAGTGGGTAGAGTTGAAGTGTTTATTTTCTTTAGATTTGAACTGTGGTGCTCTGAGGTAGTCTATTAATGTGGATTCCCAGGCCACTGTGAGGCTTTCTGATTTGAATAACGCCTGTGTATTCTGGTTATTTTAATAGAAACTTAATGGTGGTCAGGATAAGTAAGTTTTTCTCTGTAGTATCATCTTTATCTGCATTTGCAGGCTATTCTGTTCTCTAGCAAGCAGTTCTCCATGTTTTCCTGATTTCTAATCTTTCTTTTGGTTTTCAGTTTTGTAAAAGTTTTGAAAAGCCTTCGCCAACTGTTCTTTGTGCTTTCTCTGTTTATAGTTTGACTCTCTCATGGAAAGATTTTACTATTTAATCTTTGCCTTTCCATGGTGCTGCTCGTTAATAAATGTTGAAAGAGAGAAGTGGTTAGTACAGTCAGTAAAAAGGGCTGAGAGGATGAGCGTGGCCATGTGTGTATTGGAATAAAAATCAACGGGGTTGGAGATGGAGGTCCAGGAAACAGGGTAAGTTTAGCAAGAGCTAATTTGTGACCCCAATGAAACTTGGTCCTGTTGGCATAAGAAGAAGGAAACCCACCACGCTCTCCATCTTGGGGCACAGTGATCATGTCTCTAACGAACACACCTGGAGTAAGTCCTTTGTGTTAGAGACAGGACTGTTGGACACGCAGATGGAGATGCAGTGCTTGTATTATAGGGCCTCTCCAGTCTGGATGGTGCTGTGCAAACGCCTGGGATTAAAAAAATACATATGTTATTTTATCTCACTCAGTTCAAAGAAGAAATCTCTAAACGTTTCAAATCTCACACTGACCAACTTGTGTTGATATTTGCTGGAAAAATTTTAAAAGATCAAGATACTTTGAGTCAGCATGGAATTCACGATGGACTTACTGTTCACCTTGTCATCAAAACACAGAACAGGTATGTCTTCTAAAAATAACCAGTTTCGGCCTTAAGGGGCTTTCCTTATCATTAGTATTTAAATGGTTAAAGTCTTTTCTTTGTTTCTGTTGATAGCAGAATGTTTAGCAGTGTGGCTCCATGCCAGTATTAGTTCTGCCATGTTCCTTAGATGAACGGCTTTTGTGGAAAGGGATGGGTGCAAATCTAGGGCAACCCTCATTTAATACTTCAGAAAATTCAACTGGCATTATGTAGAAATTTTGTGATTTAGGGAACAACTTGGTTTTTTTTTTTTTTTTTTTTTTTTAGCTATTCTCTGCTTTGGGGAAGTTTTAGACATGATTTTGGTAATATACTATCAGACTATAGACCAATCATAATTTATTGCGTGATCAATTTTTGAGAGAGGCTATTATATTTTTATATCGCTGTCACTCTGAATATCACTTAAATTTTTGTTCCGTCATTTGCTTCATCAGATTTATTGAGTATGAAGTTTTATTGCATCATTCTGCTATACACATACCTAAGATAATGTAATGGAGTAAATCACTAAAGTCTCCTAAGACGTTTTCATGTTTATTCTTAACTTTGAGGCTAGCCATGACTTGCTGTGCCGCATAGCCCGGGTCAGCCTGAATCTCTTGCCATGTTGCCTTGGCATCCCAAGTCCTGGAAGTGCATACCTATGTTGCTACACTAGCTTTCTTTTTGAGAGAGGCATCAGTCTAGTCCAGGCTGACATGAACTTGCTCCTCCTGCCTTAGCCTCCTGAATGCTGGGATTATAGGTGTGCCTCACTACGGACAGAGAGTCTGGTTCTTTTGATTCTCCCATTGCCACAGACTGCAGTTGAAAAGCATTGTAGTGAAGCATGTCTTTCACAAGCTTGCATTTGCTCTAGGAACTTCTAAGCCATCCATACTCATTAGGCAGGTTTTTGTGCTGGTGTTCCCCAGAGAGCTGATAAGGAAATGTGTTCTTCCTGTGCTTTCCTGTGTCCTTGATAAAGCTGCATCACAGTCAAGTAAGAAGTTATTGAGGACACATGCAGTTAACTGTGGTACACAGCACACAAAGGCATACATGGTGACTGATGCCAAGTTGCCAAGCAAGTGTAAGGCAGATTATGATTTCTGGGATGTTAAAGTGAAAGTAGACCTTTGAATCAACAAAGAAGTGGTGAGATCTACAGTCTTAACTGACCTCAGATGAGAGAGGCTTCTCTAATAAAGTCCTGCTGTTCTTAAAGTACTAAGTAATGATGACACCTGAATTGTAGGCGTCACAGTCTGAGCCCTGCCCTCCTTAACAAGCTGGCTCCACCTCTGGTCCTTAGTGTCCAGTTACACAGACAAGTGATGCTGAAGATCAGAGAAGGGAAATCCACTGAATGTAGTCACACTTTGGGAAGAAGAATATCAAAGAGAGTCCAGTGACAGCCTCCCCACCCCTTTTTCCAGGTCCTGACAAAGGTTAGGTTGAAATGGAGGATAAGAGGTATACATATCTAAGCAGCCCTGGTAAAAGTGAGGTCCCGCCGATGGACCCATCCTTTTCATGGCTTCAATCTCTCCTACAAGGTATTCTATCCAGGTGTCAGAACTGTGAAATTGAATTCCAGGACAGGTTCTCCCACTAGTTGACACCCGCTCTCCAGCCTTTCCTTCTTCCAGCATGTGGTTCCTGGAGAAACTCCAGCTCCTTGGACCAGTGTGTCAGGAGTCTGACAGCCAAAGGGAGATGCATGGGACAGGGTTTCAGCTCTTGCACAGTTACAGAGTGGTGTCGGAACCTGCACCCTCACAAACTCTCTCCTTCGTCACAGCCAATGCCTTGGCAATCAGTCAGCTTTTGTGATTAAAGTGTCATCTTTTTGAGATGTATGTTTGTTTGTTTGTTTGTTTTGAGACAGGGTTTCTCTGTGTAGTTTTGGTGCCTGTCCTGGATCTCACTCTGTAGATCAGGGTGTCCTCGAACTCAGAGACCCACCTGGCTGTGCCTCCTGAGTGCTGGGATTAAAGGTGTACACCACCACCGCCCGCGAGCCAGCCTCTTAAAGTGTCTTCTTAAGTTCTTTTACTTTTAGCAGTCTTCATGGACTGAAATTAAACTGCCCCTAATCCCATAGAACTAGAAAATGGTGTAAGTATTTGAGCTTTATGGGTGTTAGTGACCATGGATTGTCTTCTGTGAGGTGACTTGTTGGCTCTTTCTCATATAATCACTATGATTGAAAGTAATGAAACATTCATGTGTATATTATATTCAAAGAGGAGAGACAATAGTAATTTTATAAAGTTTACTGTTTCCAATATTTGTTCCTAATGCTCAGTCATTTCAGACAGGGTATTGATGACAGTTGTGTTTATGAGAACTTACCCTTTGTTTCTGGCTATTGGAATTTTAGAAATTCTTTTAAAAATAATGAGTTTTGCATTTTACATTGTGGTTTAATTATTTTCACTAGGCCGCAAGATCATTCAGCTCAGCAAACAAATACCACTGGAAGCGATGCTACCAATTCATCATCTCCTAATAGTAACCCCACATCTGCTCCTGCTGCTAACAGCCCTTTTGGCTTAGGTAAGTGTTGTTTTGGTCCTTTTTGTTTTTTTTTTTTTTTTTTTTTTTTTTTTAGATAAGGATGGGAGTAAAATGTTCTCTTTCTCCAAGGGTAGTTTTAGATAAAATGACAGGATAAAACATGCCATTTAAAAAAAATTTTTTTTAGACTTTTCATAGTTTACTTCTGTAATTGTGTTAAGAAAGTCGCTTGGGATACAAGCATGTTTGAATAGCTTACATTTATATTTAGTAAATGACACACCTCTGTTTTATAATGAAAGAGATGTAGCCTGTGTGTACCTAGTAATCTGACTACCACATAATTGCATATGAAGATACAGTTAATTGATGATAAGCTGTGATCAAGTGAATGATATTGTTTTCGTTTGTACAAGAAAGGTATTAGGCAGACTATGTTCTTTTTTTTGTTGTTTTTTTGAGACTGGGTTTCTCTGTGTAGCTTTGCGCCTTTCCTGGAACTCACTTGGTAGTCCAGGCTGGCCTCAAATTTACAGAGATCCGCCTGCCTCTGCCTCCCAAGTGCTGGGATTAAAGGCACCACCACCGCCCGGCCAGCGGACTATGTTCTTTATTTGTTACCTTTTAGTCTTGTGTTTTGTTTGAGAAAGTCTTGCACATGTAGCCTGAGTTAGCCTTGAACTCTGGTCTTTCTACATTAGCTTCCTGGTGTGGATATTGCAGGTATACAGAATCACTGGACCTGTAGTAGTTACTTTGAAACTATCCTAGGGGCTGGAGAGAGAGAGCTCAGTAGTTAAGAGGTGGCTCATAGTTTGCTCTTGGAAGAGGACCTGGGTTCAGTTCCCAGCACCCACACTGTGGCTCACAACCATCCATAACTCCAGTTCCAAGGGGTCTGATGCCCTCTTCTGACCCCCGTGGATGCTAGGCGTGCATATGGTACACATGCATACATGCAGGCAAAACACTCACACACACAAAATAAAAAATTACTAAATCTAATACTTCAGCCCAAACCACACTCCTTCCCTTCTGCCTTCCTCCCTGCTCACCTCAGCCCCTCTGCTCTCCTCCCCTGCCTCTGTGTCCCCCTGCTCTCTATGCAAGCACTTCACACTGACCTTCTCCAGCCCCACACTGCTACTCTTTGTCCAGTTGCATATGTTGAGATTTTGTTGAGGAAAAATGTTCTGAAGCTAACAAAAGTTGGACTTAATAGAATTGCTTAAATGTTATCAGCCCTGCTGGCTATAGCTAGTATAGTGCTTTGAAGTTTTTCTTAGGTATCATTTTCACATAATTGGAATCATACACCTTTTGCCCTTTTCATGGAAATTCTTGGGTAGCTCAATTATAGTATGCCAGTATATGGTACACAAGTTCTAGAGCATGGCATGGATGCTACACAACGCACAGTACTAATAACAAGTAAATAGAAACTTTTGTAGGTTTTCACAGAGAGGAGTCTCCAGCTGCTTCTCTTCTCCTTCAGTGACTGGTTGGTGGGGCTGAAGGTGACCAGCTCTACCATCCTGGTCTTTTCACTGTTATCCTCATCAGTGGAGAGATCTAAGGGCCTGCTATAACAACAAAAGGCACTCAAGATGCCTAGGCTATTAGGAATCCTGTAAGGGATCAAGAAGGAGCAAATAGGTTGTTTTTTACCAGACAGGTTAAAAAAATATGTCTTGTTAGTTCTGTTAAATATCAAAGTTGAAAATCTGGCTGGTTTTGATTGTAGAATGTATTTGGGGTGGGGGCTCCACTGTGACAAACACCGAAAAGAAGCGGTTTAGGTGAGGAAAAAATGTTGGCCCATGGTTTCAGCTGATGGGCTGCTGCTGCATCAAGGCCTGTGGTGTGGAAAAGGAGGGCAGCAGAGAGCTGCTTCCCTCCCAGAGGGACTGTAGTCTTGAGCTTCTGCCTGTCCCTGCAGAGGCGAATGAGAAGAGGCAGATTGAGTCTTGAAGCTGTGCTTTATTTCAGAGCTGGTAATCTGAGGAGGCCACATCTTATCTTCCGCCAGCAGATGATATTGGGTGGGGGAGAACAGAAACAAGGTAGTTGATCATTTCAGAGCTCAGGTTTGCCTCTCTGGTCAGATGGTCAGCTATGATACTGGTAGTGTCTATGTCTCCTGTGTTAGACCTTTCATGATCCCCTAGTCCTTGGGTGTCTGGGTTCAGAGAGTTCTTGAAGCCCTGAGACGAATTAGTATCTGCTTGGTGTCAGTGCTGCATTGATAGGGGCATCTGGTCTGCTGTGGGTGCAGTGTGTGCTGTCCGTAGCGGCAGGAAGTCCCTTCAAATGTACTGCACCCCATAGCTCATTGGGCTATGAACTCATAGAACCAATCACCTTCATCAGTGTCACCAGCTGAGGATCAAGGCTTTGGGGCAGCAGCACTTCATGTCTAAGCCATAGCATAGGAATTAAAGCTGAATAGTATAATAGTGTATAACCTAATATCATAAAAAATGAGTGAGAGAAGTTGTTTTGTTTTAAATGGTTTCTTGTGTATTGTTGAGTTAACAATTATGTTTTAGCACAAGCTTCTGAATTTCATTTTTTTGTTTCCCTCTTATCCTCTAAGGTGGACTTGGAGGACTTGCAGGTCTCAGTAGCTTGGGTTTAAATACTACCAACTTCTCTGAACTACAGAGCCAAATGCAACGGCAGCTTTTGTCCAACCCTGAAATGATGGTCCAGATCATGGAAAATCCCTTCGTCCAGAGCATGCTCTCAAACCCTGACCTGATGCGGCAGTTGATTATGGCCAATCCACAGATGCAGCAGCTGATACAGAGAAATCCAGAGATTAGCCATATGCTTAATAATCCAGATATAATGAGACAGGTGTGTAGAGAAGAGTTCCTTTCACTTAACTACAAATTTATATATATACATTATATGTTACTTTCTGTGGTTTCAGAGGTTGCATTGTGTGTGTCCTACTAAGTTAAAGAAAATTCCAATCATTGTTGAAGGAAAGTCAGCAAAACACAAATATTATTTGGGTCTGTTTGAACACTGAATTTTCTGCTATGCTTGAAAATTCTTTAAAAACACACTCTAGAGGACAAACCTTTCGTGCTGGGGGTCCAAGAGAAGGTTCTTAGAATGCAGGGTGGAGAGATGACATCAGTGTCCTGCTTCTCCCTCACACATTAAAAAACAAAACCGTTTGGGAGAGGGGAAAACACTGCCAAAATATACTGTATGAAAAAAAATATTTTGATCCCAACACTTGGGAGGCAGAGGCAGGAGGATCTCTTGTGAGTTAAAAAGTGCTTATGATGCTAGAATTCGATGACACCTCGTCCTGTAAAATAGAATTAGTGTTTCTGTGAACTGAACAAATGAGTTGGGCTTTCTAGCAGGCAGGAAACAGGTGAGGAGAGCAAAGACAGGCACACGTGTGGCAGTCATTTTCCTAACCGTTAGGAGCTGACTCGGCTTGCCCAGGGTCCTCTGTTTGGTTTTCAAACAGCTGTTTAAAGTTCAGTCTGACTGCCTGGCACTTAGCACGAGTGGTTCCCTTCAGGTTTCCGGGGCCTGGTACAGGAGCTAGTCCACGTCAGTGGCGTCTCATAAACTTAGCTACTTAAACGCTATGTCAGTGCCTGTTTTTAAAATGGAGATTTCTTTCTTAGACATTGGAACTTGCCAGAAATCCAGCAATGATGCAGGAAATGATGAGAAACCAGGACCGAGCCTTGAGCAACCTAGAAAGCATTCCCGGGGGCTACAATGCTCTACGACGCATGTATACAGATATTCAGGAGCCCATGCTGAGTGCCGCCCAAGAGCAGGTGATCCATTTGTTCCAAGACTCAGGCCTAAAGATTGTTCATGTCTAACACGGATAGTCTGTGATTGAGGGACCGATATGTGGAAAATGTGGCTTCATTGAAAAATAACTACGTGTTTGTTAATATTTTTTCTTTTCTTTCAGTTTGGTGGTAATCCATTTGCTTCCTTAGTAAGCAGTACTTCCTCTGGTGAAGGAAGTCAGCCTTCTCGAACAGAAAATAGGGATCCACTACCCAACCCATGGGCTCCGCAGACTTCCCAGAGTTCACCAGCTACTGGTAGCACCACCAGCACTGTGAGTGCCTCTGCTGGGGGTGCCACCAGTACCCCCGCTGGGCAGAGCGCCTCGGGGCCAGGCGTGGTGCCTGGAGCAGGAGGTATGTGGCCTTGCATTGATAGAATGAAACTATTGCTGATACTATCTATCATTCATGTGCATCCCTTTTATAAAGATTCTTTGTTGCAGGCTTTGGGGATTGTTTGAAGGATAGAATTTTTAAATTGTATATGTATCTATGAGGTATAACATTTGTTTTAAATATTTATCTATTATAGTAGTGTGTGTGTGTGTATAGTAGCCCATGGAAATCAGAAAAGGGTGTTGGGTCCTCTAGAACTGGAGTTATAGACGGTTGCAAGCCATTGTGTGGGTGCTGGGAATTAAACCCAAGTTTTCTGCGAGAACAGTAAACTCTCTTAATCACTGCTCTATCTTTAGCCCCTAAAACATGTTCTGATGTGTGCATTTGTTGTGAAATGATTAAGTGTATGTAGTCACCATGTTATACAGAAGATATCCAGAGGTCATTCCTGGGAAATTTTTAAACAGAAGAATAACATATTTTAAGATGATAATGAAATTATCTTGGTTACTATTCGAAGAGCATGTATTGAATACTATGGTTTGGAATGAAACGCCCCTCACAGGTTCGTGTGTTAAAGCCTCAGCTGCTGGCACTATTTTGGAAGGTATTAGAAACTATAGGAGATGGGTAGGTTACTAGAGTGAGTTCTAGGACACCCCTTCCCTGCTGCTTGGCTACCATGATATGAACTCCAGTGCTTTGTTTGCCACAATTTCCATGCTGTTGTGGACTGGTGTCTTCAAAACCATAAGCCATAATAAATTCCTCTTTTAAATTGTCTTATGTCCAATATATTGTCACAGTTACATAAAAGTACTAATATACTGGGGGGGAGTCAGAATTAATGAAAGGAACTTGATTCTGAATTCATTTGAGTAACCTAGGAAATGAAATAATGGCTGAGTGACTGAAAAAAAATAGGAAAATAAGCCACATATTCACTTATTGATGAAGTAGAACAATTGCTCTCATTATTACCATGATTATACTGTTATTGTTAGATACAAGATATAAAAATGCAGATTTAGATGTCTAACACCTAAGTTGTTGCCACACTAATTCAAACATTTCCATCTCTTGCTTCATTCTTTCTCTCTCTGAGACAGCCATCTTTAGCTCTACAAATTTATAGAAATAGACTATACAGTGTGTAGTTCTTTTGTGTCTGTCTGCACTCATTTTGAAATCCATTTATACTGTGTATATCTCTGATTTGTTTTGCTGAAAGGTATTTCCTTCTAGGGGTATATGGCTTCATTACCACATGTGTACTCCCCTCCTCACCCCCCTTTAACCTAGTTTTTCTATACTTTGTAGAGATGTAGAGCCATACAAATTAGGCATGGAGCTTGGAAAACAAAATTGAGATTCCCAGATAAGGTGAAAGCACTATGTTTTGGATCTTAGCAGAGGCCAGAAAGGACTTGAAAATTGTGACATCTCCTGAGTTGGAATGAGTGTGGGGGATGATGTGTGTGAACTAAGGCTCCAGAGTTGACATAGTCAGAGATAAGGATATGTCCATATTACTCTGAAAAGATTGGTCTTGACTTCACACCCGTAGGTAATTGCTGGTGGTGAGATCCTTTTGCTCTGTGCTTTTTTAACCAAATTTTCAGTACTGTTGCTTTGTGCGTCTGTTTTTGAGGCCTGCCATATTTTGTGAAGGCTGGAATCTGAGTATTGACATGCTCAGGTCTCTGGTTGCTTTTCACTTAACACTTTGTTTGTGAGTCTTTTAATTAGATGCTTCCTTCCTGTTCGTTCCCATTGTTATGTGAACGATTTTTTTGTTTTTTTCTGAAGGAAACTTTACATACATGATGGTTAATTGTGCATTGTCAGTAAGAGTGTTACTGAAGATTTCTAAAGCAGTTTTGTGACCACACATCCTAATAAGATAGTGTCAAGAGAAGTTGTTTTCATTTCCTGGGTTTTAGTTGGTCTTGTGTTCTATACCTGTGGATTCTCAAAATCGAGTCTAAAGGCCGAGCCCAACTGAGCTGAAGTAGAGCAACTGCCAGATGTGTTAACTAGCAGGTTTTTGCAGTCAGGCTCAGGTCCATAGTCCAGCTCACTTGGGAGACTGAGATGGGGAGACTACTTGAATATGGAAGGAAGTACGGGACCAGGCTAGGTAACAGTTGACCTATTCCCACCCTCAAAAGCCAAGGTTCTGGGTCTTAATGTCAGACCTCATTGTGAGGTATGAGATCTGTGGGGGAAGGTTAATTTATTATTTCTAGATTAGCATAAAAAGCATTTTGTTGCCATGCGTGGTGGCACACACCTTTAATCCCAGCACTCAGGAGGCAGAGGCAGGTGGATCTCTGAGTTCCAGGCCATCCCCATCTGGAACCCATGAGTTCCAGAATAGCCAGGGTTGCACAGAGAAATCCTGTCTCAAAAAACAAAAACAACAGCCGGGCGTTGGTGGCGCACGCCTTTACTCCCAGCACTCGGGAGGCAGAGCCAGGCGGATCTCTGTGTGTTGGAGGCCAGCCTGGGCTACCAAGTGAGCTCCAGGAAAGGCGCAAAGTTACACAGAGAAACCCTGTCTCGAAAAAACAAAACAAAACAAAAAAAAACCAAAAAAATTGGATTTCACAATGACAGCTTTGTGCGTATGAATCATTTTACATTTTTCTTATTTGTTCCCCTTCCCTTCTATCCTCCTGTGGCGGACCAGCCCCCACATTTATTTACCCCAGGGACTCTTGAAGAATGAGAGATAAGAGACTTAGTTAGAAATGAAGAGGCAAGAGAAAACAGGATAGACTTGAGTGGGCCTGGATCCTTATCCAGTGACACAGAGCTTTATTCCATAGGGCTATTTATAACAATGCCAAGGGGAGGGGCAAACGACCTCCCCCTTGCTAGTTACAGCCAAGTGTAGACCCTTACAAACACCTGATACTCAGGCCCGTGGTCCAGTCAACCTCTTCTGCAGTCCTGCTGGGTACAGCCACTAGGAAACCTAGTGGGCTACAACATCCTCCCCCATGTCCTATCTTCCCAAACTGGTTTCCTTTCTTCTCCCAGTTGACCCCAACCTCTGCTTTTTTATTACATGTACTCAGCCTTATGTCTAGTTCCACATGTGAGAGAAAATGTATCTAAGTCTGGTTCATTTCACTTAGCATAAGGATTTCTAGTTGCTCCCATACATATTCCTGCAAATGGTAGTTTTCTTTACAGTTGCATAAACTTGCATTGCATATATATTTCATATATTCTCTTATCTGTTTGTCTGTTGGTGGACACCTAGGCTGGCTCTTTAGCCTGGCTGCTGTGAATAACACAATATGTTACTTCAGAGTCCTTCAGATATATACCCAAGAATGGTGCGGCTGGGTCATGTGTGGTTCGATTTTCAGTTCTTTAGGATCCTCCACACTGATTTCCATAGTGGCTGCACACGTTTATATCCCATGTGCAGTGACTAAGGTCTCCTTTTGCCCTCTACCCTTCCTTGCCTGTGTTCTAGCTGAAGTGAGATGGAATCCCAAATCAGTTTAATTTGTGTTTCCTTGATGCCTAAGGATTGAACTTTTTCAATTATTTGTATGTCTTTTGAGAACTGACTACCTCAGCTTATTATTGGATGGACTTACTGAGTGGGTGGTTTGAAGTTCTTTTGTTCAAGGCTAACCTGTCCTACAGAGCTAGTTCAGAACAGCCAGAGATACACAGAGAAACCCTGTCTTGAAAAACAAAAACAACAAAAAATTAGTTCATTACAGTGAATGAGTGTGAGTTAGCATGCTAAGTCCTTGGAGAAACATCAGTTTCTGGCAAAAGCTGATTTCTAAAGTTATCGAAGGTTTCATAACATTGGGTGTTCTTATTTAGAAAAAGATTAATCTCACCCATGAACTAATAAAAACACTGCTGTACCTCTGCCAAGATACCATCCATGCTTTGGCACATCAGGATATTGAGCTGTTTCTGACAAGATAGAACTTAACACATTAAGTTTGTAGGAGTAAGTGATGGTCATCATTGATGGTCTACTGTTTCAATAACACCAATTAAGTATTTTCTCAGGTACCTGCCTATAATGAATACGCCAGTCATAAGACTTGTAAATTGGCCCGACTAAACCCTTTTAGTTCTCCACACATATTTTGGTCAATGTCAGATGGAGCTTACTTGAGCAGACCCTACTTTAGGTCTCACTGAAGTTATATTTTCTCACTTGGTTGTTTTGTTGGTTTTTTAAGGACTCACTGTAGCTCAGGCTAGTCTCCAACACTAGATCCTTGGTGCCCTTGAAAACAATCTCCCTGAGCAGTTCCATGAAAGATGTTACTTTTGTGTGTGTGTGTGTGTGTGTGTGTGTGTGTGTGTGTGTGTGTGTGTGTGTGTGTGTGTGTGTAGAAGTTGTGGATCCCCAGGACCGAGGGTTACATGTGGGTGCTAGGACTGAACCTGAGACATCTGCCAAGAGCAACAAATGCTCTTAACCACTGAGTGATCTCCAGCCCAGAGTAAACTTTGTGATTCCCTAAATAACCTAGGACAGGACACCATTAGTAATGTCTTTTGACCTTTAGGAACCAAGAAACTATTACTCAGAATCATTAGTACTTTTTTTTTTTAATCTAATATTGATGCTGGCTCCACTGTCCTTAGTTCTGAGAAAAGCATCTGTCTGTTCTCCCCAAAAAGGTTGTGTTTACTTTCTCTAAACACATTTGCCTGTACAATGTAGATATAATTAACTGTGAATTAGTTACTGCTGAAATATGACTCTCCTTTACTGACATGCTCCTTGAAAATTTAACTGGTTGCAGCATAATCAAAGAAATATAGTTCTGCTGAGATACTTCACATTCATTTTGTAATTTTTCTGATCTTTGTTTTCCTGTGAGTAGACAATATTGGTTGAGGTTGGGTTTTGTTTTTTAAATGTCCTTTTTAAAAGATGATTTTATCTATATGGGTGTTTTGCCTACATGTGTGTCTGTACCATGTGCATGCAGTGCCTGAGGAGGCCAGCAGAGGGCATTGCATCTAGCACTGGAGTTAGAGATGGCTGTGAACTGTCATGTGAGTCCTCTGAACTAGGGACCAATTCCCAACGACTGAGCCAGCCTGTTGTTTCATTTTTCGAGACTGGGTCTCCATTATGTACCACAGACCGACTTGGAACTTCGTGTTCTACCTCGGCCTCCTGAGTGAATGTTCTCGTGCCTGGCTGGAATACTGTTATTGGAGAAATTATTTTGGCCACTCCACGTAGTTAAAAGGATATTTATTTAATGGCGTAACTCACAAATTAAGTAATGGGTAGGTCGCAGGGTCTGGGGAAGGTGTATCGCAGTCCAGCGGTGTTCTCTGGAGCTCTGCACAGTCAATCTGCACCGGTCAGCATCCCGGCACCGAGAGAGCACCCAGAGAGAGCGCTGACCCATCCAGCTCTCGGGTCCCCCGGCGCCTCCCCTCGCCCCGCCTCGTAGGCGTGACAGTTGCCAGAGTCTCAATGGGGGTTGGAACTTCCAGAACCAAGCTGGAATGGCTACCCACTACATACTGTGATAAGTGTTTAGTCTGATAAAGTCTGTTTATGTTGTATTCTTTGATATGGTCAAGTAAAGGCACTCTTCTGTGCCTTAAACCTATGACATTAGCAGTTTACTTCTCTTACTTTACTTCTTGTATGATTAATTTGCACTTGTAATTAAGAAGAAACAGGATACTAGAGGTTTCTTGTGGCGCACTACAAAGCCATATGAAGCAGTGTGACACCACAGTCCATTTATGTGTCCTCGCCTTTCTAGAGTAAAAGCGTCAGCATAAGTATTCCTGCAAAATGATAACTCATAGACACCTAGCATGGATTTCAGTAGCCTCCACATTCATACAGATATTTACCTTCACTAGAAATTTTCCTCTTACCCATTTAAAAATGTAAAAGCAGGGCTGGAGAGATGGCTCAGAGGTTAAGAGCACCGACGGTTCTTCAGAGGTCCTGAGTTCAATCCCCAGCACCCACATGGTGGCTCACAACCATCTGTAATGAGATCTGGCGCCCTCTTCTGTGTACATAATAAATAAATAAATCTTTAAAAAAAAATGTAAAAACAATGTTCACTTTGTGAGATATAAAAAAACAGGTTGTGCCGGGCGGTGGTGGTGCACGCCTTTAATCCCAGCACTTGGGAGGCAGAGGCAGGTGGATCTCTGTGAGTTCCAGGCCAGCCTGGGCTACCAAGTGAGTCCCAGGAAAGGCGCAAAGCTACACAGAGAAACCCTGTCTCGAAAAATCAAAAAAAAAAAAAAAAAAAAAACAGGTTGTGAAAGCCAGATTGGTCCTACTGTAGGCTTTAGTTTGCCAAACTCTCTAAGATATTTTTGACCTATGGAATGTGGAAAAAACTAACTTGAAACTTGATAAAATAGGTACACCACAAGCACAAGACTTAGAGCCAGTTAGAAAGAGAAGTGGAAATAGTGTTTTAAGTCAGATAAGGAACATTAATTCAAAAACCAGAATGGAAGTAAGAAATAAATAGTTCCGTTAGCACTATACTGGCGTTTCCTTTTCCTTTAGTATTGTGTCAGAAGTGTTCTCTCTTCACTTGAAGGAAGCATACTTGCTTTTTTTTTTTTTTTTTTTGTGACTCTAAAGTGCCAGTGTCAGAATTCTTATGCTTGGAGACCAGTAAAATAAGAGTTGATCTGAAAACAGCTAAGTGATCGCATCAGGTCATGGACCCTTATTAGGCACGAGTGTGCTGGAGAAAGGGACAGAGTAGGGTGGGACAGCATTTTCTCATGCTTCTCAGAAACCATACAGTTTAAACTTAGCTGTCTACTTGGAAAGGTTGTCATTCCATATTTGGGAGCTGTGGTTGACTATGGGCAACCAAATTTCATAAATGAGCCTGTTGCTGAGAGAGAATGGCCATATGCCACTTTAAGTAGCTAAAATTTAAGTACAGTGTACACTGTTTTAAAATATTAATGTGTCTTAATCTGGTTTTTGTTTTTTTGTAAATAAAATTTTAGCTAGTATGTTCAACACACCAGGAATGCAAAGCTTGTTGCAACAAATAACTGAAAACCCACAGCTTATGCAGAACATGCTGGCTGCCCCATACATGAGAAGCATGATGCAGTCACTAAGCCAGAACCCTGACCTTGCCGCACAGGTGAGCTTATAAACGTGTCTAAGAGTATTGTGAGCTACATAGTTCTGGTCTTGGCTCTCCGAGTACCAGAGATGTAGACATATTGTGTCTCCAGCTTTGGGGCAGTTTTATTTCATACATGCTTAGAACAACCTCATTTCTGCTATTTGTTGATGCAATGTGCTTTTTAAAAAAAAAAAAAAAAAAAAAAAAAAAAAAAAAACCTGAAGCTTATGGAGAATTTGCTCTGATCACACTCCCCTGGGTGTCAGCCCTCTGGGTGGAGGTCGTGTCCCAGCTGGAGCACCACCCACTCCTGGGCCTGAACAACTGTGGAGGGTGTGCTGTAAACCGTGACCGGCCACAGTGGTTGCTCTGGGTTAGAGGTTTAGAATGATTTCCTTCATAGCTCCTCTATGTACATCCAAAGACTCCTTGTTTCATTATGCTGGATGAAATGGTTTTTATTTTCAAAATTCTGAAACCACATTGGCAGAAGGATATAGCAGGTGTCCTTGAGGTGGGATCCTCAGTGAAAACTTCCATAATGACAAATCATTAAAGAATAATGCTTTGGGATAATTTTTATCTTAAACTTTGTATGTTATGGGTCTATTTTTATGAAAGCTGGTCTTGTGACTTTATTACTGAAATGCTTGATGTTAATGTATCCTGAGTCGCTTTTGTCCCTTGGGTAGCTAAGAGGTAGAAATGTGTGAAGAGATCCTTTCCTGTATTTTCAAGTGTGTATTTAGTTACAACACTGAGTGTGTATCTTATTCTTACAATTCTTCTTTAGTAAGCATATTTCATGTACCTTTATGTTTATAAAGGATCTGGGCTGCTTTGCACACTTGTTTTCTAACTTTAAAGCAAAACACTGACAATGCTAGGTGGGGTCTCTTAGTAGAGAATATTTTAAAACTTACAGTGTGCTCTGGCATCAGATGGTTAAAGTTTTTAGTTTATCTTTTGAAATTTAAAATGTAAAAACTTAATTGTGGTATGAAGGTTCAGGTAAGTTAGGAGAAATAATAAATATAATAAATGAAAAGATGATTTTTCTGTGACAAGCTTTTTCCAGACTAGTTGAATAATTTAAAATGAAAAATGAATGTGATAACTGGTTAATAACCTCAGTAAAGCAGCATTTGTCTGGAAGAATAAAGAGGCATTCCTGGCCTAGAGCAGCTCCTGCTTTATTTACTGCTCATTCAGAAATAATCTGTGTCCATAAAGCATTAACTATTTCCTGCTTTGGTGATGTTGAAATTAAATAATCTACTTTGAAAGAGTGAGGGGAGAACTCTCTCGTTTTTTTTTTTTTTAAACAGGATTTTCATACAGTATGGTTACCTAATTGAGGGCAAAGGTCATTTCCTCCCCAGACTTTGGACAGGTAAACAGGCTGTCAGTCACTCATTGGAAAGTGACACACCATCTGTCTTTTGAACTGAACAGTCTCTGGTTTGCTGACTGTGTGAGTGTACCTTCAGGCCGTCAAGTCCTGTTACTGCTGCCCTGGCTTTTCAGTTGGTCAGACTTGGAAGGTTAGGAGGCATCCCACTTTTCTCCTGTGGTGCTAAGGAGGTGGAGTCCAGATGTTAATCTTGGTGGTCTCATTTCCATCTTTG
Source organism: Peromyscus maniculatus bairdii (assembly GCF_049852395.1). NCBI lineage: Eukaryota > Metazoa > Chordata > Mammalia > Rodentia > Cricetidae > Peromyscus > Peromyscus maniculatus. The sequence goes on along the minus strand of NC_134856.1, from coordinate 139,221,102 downwards.
GGTCTTAGGTATTTTAACCCTTCCCCAGAGGACTGCTGGTGCTAGTTTGGGCTGGTTTTCATCTAGCAGCTCCATTTCTCTGGCAAGTTGGTTGCTGTTTGGTGGTTATTCTGGACTTAATATCAACTGTTAGACGTGGGCAGGTAGATAATAGTTCTGGCTCCAGATCTGAGTGTTTTCTGTGCTTGCTGTTTGTGTGTTGAGGTTTCTAAGCAAGCCATATTTAAGCTTTTACAGATTGATGTTTCTTTTATTCTGTAGTGTAGCCAAAAGCGTTATCATCCTGCGAGCCTGGCACTCTCAGTTTTTCCCCAAAGGCAGAAGTTCACCTTTGTTCAAGGAAAAGACCACGAAACAATTGCTTTCATTTTTTAGGGCCCAGCATGTCATCATCATGCACCATTCTCGGTGAAGAGAAGCTGCCTTCCTTCCTACCTACCTACCTATCTACCTATCTTTCTCCTTTCTTTCCCCTGAGCTTGTGGATAGAACTTCCCTGCTCCCTTTTATCTGTGTTCTCCCTTCCTCCCTTTGAAGTGCCAATTTAGGCACTTGGAGGAAGGTAGAATATTAAACCAGGTACATTACTTGTTTCAGATATTTCCAGTTAAAATTGTTTGAACACTTGCCCCATAGATGATGCTGAATAATCCCCTATTTGCTGGAAATCCTCAGCTTCAAGAACAAATGAGACAACAGCTCCCAACTTTCCTCCAACAAGTGAGTAAGAAAAGACGCTGCTGTCTTTGTAATGATCTGCTTGAAAGGTTGATGGTGATCGTGGCCTCCTTCCCGACTGATAGAGCAGTGCAGAGAGAGGAGCGTGTGATTTCACCACTTGCAGACCCCAGCCTGATCCTCCCCAGCCCGTGTCACCCCTGACTGTGTTTAATACCATGTTGCCTTCCTTGCTCACGAGAATTTAGGGTTTGGAAGGCTTCGTTAATAGCACAGGCCATTTCCCTTCACTTTGCTAGCCTTGAAGTGCTTACTTGTAGCACATACACTAGTTTGGACTAGTTTTGAGTGAGCTACCCTCTCTTACTTCACAGGTTGGGTTTTGTTGTAATGTCTCAGTTTCTTCCAAATTAGTAGAATGCTTGTTCTCCAAGGAGTAGACCTCATTTCCTCAAAACCAGAAATAGTAAGGTTAAAATTGTCAGTGTTGTCACATCAGGGAGGTTTAAAAACACAGTGCCCAAGATTGTCATAGTATTATTTAAAAACATGAAAGTGGTGTTGGTGCTTTGGAAACTGGTAGTTCTCAGGGTTCCTATCTGACTGAAATGATTGTTAGGCCAGCCAGCCGTTATCCACGGTCAGTGGTTGTCCTTGGTCTACTGCAATGGTCTATGTACCCTTTTGTCAGTCAGGTGTGGGTGTTTGAAAGGAACGAAGCTAACCATGGGACACTGGGTTGGCTCCACTTCGGAGCAGTGGTTGAGGTGGCAGACTAGTGACACTGTTCAGTTAGCAGCAGACAGTGTGTGGTCAGGAGACATTCACACTTTCACCAGCGTACCACCATCCAGTAAATGTGCAGTTGGAGTTGCTTAGAAATGGTTGGCTTTGTGTTTGGTTGGTTTTTGTTCTTTTTTTTCTTCAGTTGGAGTAGGGGGAAATGTGGCTTCTGGAATTGCTCTTAATTGTCTTCATTCTGAAAATGGCTTTTATGGTAGGCTTGCAATCGAGTCAAATCATGATTTGTGTATGGAATTTGCTGTCAAAGAGGAGGGTTTGTGTGTATTTTGGGAAGAAATATGGAATACTGATGTCTGGTTTTAGATTTTCTTTTAAAAATGAGGCAGAGTTGGAAAAATGTACCTACCTTGCTTTTAATTCTTTGATAACCACTGTTTGTCCTTCTTCCTTAGATGCAGAATCCTGAAACACTGGCAGCCATGTCGAACCCTAGAGCCATGCAGGCGTTGTTGCAGATTCAGCAGGGCTTGCAGACATTGGCAACAGAAGCCCCCGGCCTCATCCCAGGGTAGGCTTATTTGGGAAAGATTTGAAAGCTCATAATGGTTCATTTCTCTGAGAATTGCAGAATTAATACTGTTCTGTCTTTTATTTTGGTTGTTGACTTATTTTTTAGTTTTAAAATTTACACCTGCTTACTTTTAAGAAAATAACAGCGAATACTATGTTTAAATGTAACTGGTTGATCAGCTGATGGGGATGTGTGTGCTTTCCCTAGGTTTAATCCTGGCTTGGGAGCAGCAGGCAATTCTGGAGGCACTTCAGGAAACAACGCACCTAGCACTGCACCTAGTGAAAACACGAGCCCCACAGGGGGCGCTACTGAGCCAGGCCACCAGCAATTTATCCAGCAAATGCTACAAGCTCTTGCTGGGGTGAATCCTCAGGTGACAATGCTTTTCTTTACAAATTTGGCATTCCTAACTTAAGTATAGAACTTTCAAAAAAGGCAAAAGGAAAGCAGCAGCAGTGTTTAGGTAATGAAAAGTACTATTCAAGGATATTAAATCTAAAACCAGGCATTACAGAAATTAATTTTGTTCCTATATCAGATACCAAGGGATAGAATGCTTCAATCTAATGCCATAGTATTTAGAAATAGGACTTCAAAACTCCCATTTTATAAGGCTTTCTTCAAAGTCATTTGAAATAGTTTTATAAGGATTTATCAGAGAGAGCCTAAAAATATTGTCAGTGTTTCAGAACACCTGTATCTAGGCTTCCTATTCTAACTCATCCACTACCCCAGCACTTCTTGTAGTAACTTAACGTGTGTGGACTCCTAGTGATGGTCTTGCACCTGTGAACATTTATTGTCTTTACTAAGAATTTACCACTAAGAGGGCCTGGAGAAATGACCTGCTCAGTGGTTAAGAGCATTGGCTGTGCTTCCAGAGGACCCAGATCCAATTCCAGCACCCACATGGCAGCTCACTCACAGATGTCTGTAACTTCGGTATCCAGTCTCAGGGCTCTTCTAACTTCTGTGGGCATCAGGCATGCATATGGTGCACATACAGGCAAAACCCACAAGATAAAGTTTTTAAAAAATTCTGCCATCAGGCTAGTTAGTATATTGTAGTTGAAGTACATTCAGTATCAATACATGAGAAAGCATTAACGGTCTGCATGAGCTTTAAAGGGTTTCTGCTTGTTCACAAGCCTTAAAGCAATGGATTTAGTAAGCCTATTTTACCCTTTGTGGGAGAAGGGGAAAGGGGGGACCCCAAGGAATCAAATCCAAGGCCCCAAGCACTCATCCCCAGGCTATGAGGTTTTTCAAAAGGCAGAATTATATAGTCTATTTATCATGGTTGTTTAGATATAAACTATTCTAAAATAAAATGCTAAACAACTTTTAAATGTGATGGATATTTATAAATTATTTTAAATCATATTTTGCTCATCATTAAGTAAATATGCACTTATATATGTAAGGATAAATTATAAACTAAACAACACCTAGAAATATCTACTTTCTTAATAAAATAGTTGTAGCTAGTCTTGTATATTTTAGTTGAGTAAGTTCATTCTCTTCAATAAATAACTACATATGGTGGATGTATCTCCAGGCACAGGTAGCAATTTAGAGAAAGCTCAGCAGACCCGCATGCGTCATTTAAAAAGCCGCTGAGGTGTTTGGACAGGGACTCGGCATTAGCATGGCCTGCCTTCCTCAGAATGTGCCTCTTTGCTCCTCTCAACAGCTGCAGAGTCCGGAAGTCAGATTCCAGCAGCAGCTGGAACAGCTCAGTGCCATGGGGTTCTTGAACCGAGAAGCAAACTTGCAAGCACTGATAGCAACAGGGGGCGACATCAACGCAGCAATCGAAAGGTTACTGGGCTCTCAGCCGTCATAGCAGCACTTCTGTATCCTGAAAAATGTAATTTATTTTTGATAACGGCTCTTAAATCTTTAAAATAACCTGCTTTATTTCATTGGAATTCTGTGCTGTTATAAACGAAACCAATAGGAAGCATCTGAGGTGGAGTGCAGTAAGATGTGCGGGTTTTCTGTATCTTTGGAACAGTGGGAATCAATGTTTTCAGTTAAGGCTGCTGCATGCATCAAACACTTGGCATTTATTGTAATTTTTTAAAAATATCACCTTTTCTAATTGGGTGAACAAATTTTTGTCCTGCATCTGTCCAACTAACTTGCTTTTTAAACATAACCCTATGGTAGTAATTTATGTAGAATAAAGGCATTAAAAAGCAGATCATTTGCGCTCCATGATTTGTGGGACAGTATTGCTTATTGTGACTTTGGCATGTATTTTTGCAAATAATGCTGTAAGATTTATACTACTGACAATTTTGCTTATTTGTATACAGTACAAATTATTGCGCGTTTCTAGATCATCTAAGCAAAATTCCTGTAACCAAAAAAGTAAAATAAGGATTCTTAATTGTGTAGAATCTTACAGCACCTTTGATAAACATCTCTCAGCAGAAGTGCCATTTAGTCAGGTTTGTTGAAAATAAAGAAAAACTGATTCTGGTTATCTCTTTAGGGACATTTAATTGTACAGGAAATATACTGTAATAATATCTCAACATTTACATAATGGCTGTAAATTACCTTTCTTTTGTTCAGATTGAAGAAGCACTGTAACATACTCCAATGCATATACCCGGGGCTTTCTGCTCCCCATAGCTGTCTCAGCAGCATTGAGTTTGATTGAATGTTGCTTTCACTGAAAGTGCTGATGTTTCCGTTTTAATTGCCATATAAAAGTAGAACTATCTTTTGGGTTTATCAGCTTTCTCATTCATAGGCAATACCTGGGTTTAAAATGATTAGTGAGCCACTTGTTTCTGAAGTGTTTGCCTAGTTCTATTAAGAAATAGTTGAATGTTGTGCTGTTCAGAGCCTCAGAGAAGGGGGGTGGGGGAGGGGTAAGACAGAATCTTATTCTGGATTGGGCCAGCCTGAACTAAGTAATACTGGCAACCAAGATTCTGTGGAGACTCTATGCATATAGTAGTGTCAGTCTGGTGAAAACAAAGAGCCGTTTTAACAGTTTTGAGTAAGTTTGGCTATCCTATAGCCTCTTTCTTCCTTCCCCAAAGAAGTTCTATTTGCCTAACTCTCACACTGTTGGGGTGATACATTCCTTCGGGACCAATTAAAATATAACTTTAGGGTCAGTGATATATGCGGCTGACTCTGGTTCAGTATTCTCTTAGGTCATTGTATTCTTTCTTGTACAGTTATCCAAAATTATGATGTTAAAATAATCTAAAACGAGTTCAGACAAATAAAATCAAGGGAACTAGAAGGTGAATTCTGTAACTTCTGTAAGCTGCTTGCTATTAAAAGGTTGAGAGGCCAGGTTGCCCCCAGACTGCACTGTTGTGACACTTTCCCCAGGAAGAAAGCATGTACAAAAGTCAGGGTGGAGGCATGGCTGGAGAGCTTGGCGAGGATAGTGTTGGTGTGTCCCTGCGCTCTGCCTTACGCCTCCGTCTGTCTGGGTTAAGGACTTTGTACTGGTGAATGGTACCACAGGCGGGGCGGTGTCATCTCCAGTTTGATTTATTAATCACAAATAACAATAAATTTCCAGCTTTTACACTGGTTTGTCTTGCCTCTTTTGTAGAAAAATGTCTGTTTTTTCTCAACACGTCTTAATGTAAAGGCTATTTGGCTTAATTTATCCCAGATTTTGTGAAAAGTTGGCTATTTCTTCTTTGGGGGGGGGGCGGAGGGTACAGTAGTGGTTTATGCAACAGGGTGTTACTTGGTAGATCCGGCTGTTCGGAAATTCATTCTCTATCCCTAGACTGGTCCTCCTCCTGAGTAAGTCTCCTGAGTATCGCGATAACATGTGAGCCGTCCTGTCCTGCAAGTGCAGTGTTGTGACAGTGAGCCATCGAGTAGGTCAGGTTACCAAGTGTTCTTTGACTTGATGCTTTCCGCTCCTAGTAGGTTTGTTTAAGAATGACCCCGTGTACGAACAGCAGAGCTGTTGCTGGAATTCTTAGAAAACATTGAGTGCAGGCATGGATTGTTCTTACGTCAAGTCCTTTAGAACAGTTTGAGTAAAGAATGGAGGGGGCGAAATTGAAACTTTAAACAAGTTACCAGACAGCAAACAGCAGCCAGGCACATGACAGCTGGGTCTCTATGTTAAGGATTTCGACTTTCAAGCCAGTAGGGATCCAATGTAACTGTAGCTGGGGGGAGATCCAAAGTTTGAGGCCAGTCAGGATATACAGTGAAATTCTGTGTATCAAAAGAAGAAAAGGGAAAAATACTCAAATCTTGGATTTCAAGTTTGGTTTAGCCAATGTAATGAAAGGGATTATTAATTAGACAAGGCCTTACCATGTATCCCTGGCTATTGTCGAACTCACAAAGATCCACTAGCCTCTGTGGGTTTGTTTGTTTGTTTGTTTGTTTGTTTTTAAACAAATAGCATTTCCTTTTAAACAAATAGCATTTCTTTTTATTGTGGGGCAGCAGTGGTGTGTAGTCAAAACAAAGACAACCTATGGAAATAGACTAAAGTTGTTACCAGGGAGTATGGCAAGGGGACAGGATAATGTTACAGGGAGCAAAACTTCCTCAGAGCTCAGTTTACCTCGCTGTACTTTGTGTCATAAAGTGTGCCAGGAACTTACCCTACTTCTGAAGTCCATATTTAAATATGTGTATGCATGGAAACATTCACTACAGGCAGCAGAAATCTCATTATGTTGAAAGCATCTCTTGTCTGAAATGCTCTGGACCAAAAGTTCCAGTTGTTTTGGGTTTTAGAGTAGTGTGTCTAATGAGATATCTAGGGAGTAGATATAAGTCTAGACATAAAATTCATTAATGTTTCACACATACCTTATACACAGTATTTTCAATCACTTTGTGGATGAAACAAAGTTTGTGTCCACTTCACCAGAAAGCAAAGGTCTCACTTCCTCCCTGTATGGACAATCTGGCTATTTGACCTCACCATAACCCTAGCTGAATATATACGCCACCAGTGAGCAACCATTTCCTTACGGTTGCACATGGCGTCTAGAGGCAGTTTGCAGTGCTCCCCACGATGTCCTCACCACTGTTACGGCCATCTGAGTGCGGGCAGTCCATCTGCTTACCACAGCCTAGTGAGGGAAATGACGAACACCTGGGGCCTCGCTCATCGTCAATGTCCAGAGTGGCTTCAGTATTCATGTTGTCCACGAATTTCTCTGCCTTAGGTCTGTTTTGCCACACATCTTTAAAATGTTAATGCCGTTCCTTCTTTTAAGTTTCTGCAGTCAGGCTTTGAATATTCACAGTTCCGTGTGATCATTGGCTGTTTCACAAGCAGCACACTGTCCAATAGCGCATGTTCACTGCTAACACTGATGGGTCCGCTCTTTCAATACTTCATCAGGGTGCTTCAGTTTTAGCCTAATGCCATGTTTTTCTGTTCTTTACTCTTAGCTCACTTTCAGCCCTGACCTTCAACAATTTCTCTTCCTGTTTCTTCAGGTCATATCTGGTAGTTGTTCTAGTACCATACTCTTTAATAAGATGGTTTACCGCTGTCCAGTTTTTCCAGCAGGTTGACTTCCTGTGCTGTAGATGGACATAAATGCTTCCTCTTTTTCTTGTCCTGCTGGTCTTTTTGACATTTTAAACAAAATCGTTATACCACAGAGCAGAAGACAAGCAAAAAAGAAAAAGCAAACAGTGAGTATAAGTAGTATTTGTAAGTCTTGGTTACATGTGGGTGACAGGGAGACCATTGTTATTTTGGACCTGTGTGCTGGACGTTTTATTGCATACTGAGAGGATGTGTGGGTCGATGGATCTGGGCATCTGCTACAAAGGTACATCACGGCTGACGAGGACTGGAAGGGTGTTCTCTTTTGGGGGTGATGCTGTTCAGTCAGAAGCTCTGTGTTCTGTCACCCAAGTATAGCAGTCAAATACAGTTCTGTCGGATACTGACAGTAGTGGGCCCAGGCTACGTAGGAGACAGTACATACCCCATACTGCCTGCCAGGATCAGGAGGTCCCGCGAGAAGTACAGCCTTGTGATAGAGTCTGGGCCAGGAGTGGGCGTTCTCATACAAGGGGCAACATTCTTTTTCCTGGTGTGTTATGTGTGGTGAAAATGCTTGTCAGTGTGGGCATGTGTATCTATGGACTTGAGTGTAGAGGCCAAAGACCAATGTCACATTTCTTTCCCTGATCACTCTCTTCCTTTGTTTGTTGAGGCGGGATCTCTGAACCTGGAACTCACTGAGGAGGCTAGTCTGGCTGTCTCCACTTTCCTAGCCCTGGGATTACAGGCCGCTGTAGCATACCAGGCTTTTTAGTGGATGCAACTCAGCTGCTCCTGCTTCTGTGGCAGATGCTTCACCAACTGAGCCGTCCTCAGCCTAGATCTGCCATTCTTAATTGAGAATGGTCTAGAGAAAACGGTGGAGTGGGAGTGTCAGCAAGTGGCAGTCTAGGTAAGAGGTCACGGGCACTTGGGCTGGCTAGATGTGTTCTAGTTTTATTGCTGAGACTGAGAGATACTGTGATCAAGAGCAACTTAGGGGAAGAAAATGTCGATTGGACCGACAGTGGCAGGTCATGATCCATCAGTGAGGGAAGTCAAGGCAGGAATTCGAAGGAAGGCCTGCTAGCTGTTCCATACAGCATTGCCTCTGATCAAGGAAGGACAGAGAAGCCATGGAGAAACCCTGCTGGCCCACTCACAGGCTGGCTGGTGCTCAGGACCACAGTGGACATGGTGGGGTTAGACTGTAGTTATGGTAAACCAAGGGAATACCATGATGATCGGGAATGATCTGGGCAAGGCCTGGGGAACACACTTGGAATGGCACCAGAGCTTGAAGTAGCATGTGAGATTTAGAAACTATTTCTTTTTATTTATTTCCCCTTTACTTCTTTCTCCTGCATTCAGTAACATATACTAGTCTCCAATCTGGTCTGAGGTGTTTCAGAGACTGTTCACAAACATCTGTAATTCCAACACGCCCCACACGGAGGCCAAAGTTGACAACAGCTAACTGTTCCGGGCATCAGACAATGTATATTCTGAGGGCTAGGCAAAGCCATTCCATAAAAGTTCAGTTGTACACAGTCACAAAGACAACATTCTGGGAAATAATTACTACACCTGGCAGGAGCACATCCAAGAATGATTCATGTTATGGAGGAGCGGAGGTTACAAGACTCTTGTTTTGGATACTTGGAGTTTTCTCACAAGCTCTCCGAAATCTCACAGGCTTCATCCATGGATTGTGTTCTGACAGGCCGCCACAGCAGCATCTGGTGCAGTGTGCGTGCATGTGCTCAGAAGGAAGCTGCTGTAACAAACTACAACACAGCTGAGCTCCAGAGATACCTGGGGTTCTTAACATGTTTGATTTTAAATTAACCTGTGGGTATTGCATGTCAGAAACCTATTCCTGGCACTTGGGATGTCCAATGAGTAGAGACAAACTGAAACCTTTGTTTCCATTTGCTTTTGGTTTTTGAGACAAGGTCTCACTATATAGCCTTGGCTAGGCTGGAACTCACAATGTAGACCAGGCTGGCTTCAAAGTCACAAAGATCTGCCTGAGTGCTAGCAGTAATGGCCTGTGCTGCTACACCTGGCTGAACTTTAGACTCTAATCTATTAAAGCCAACAATCTTAATAGAATCTAACTGCCTGAAAACTGCTTTATATTTCCTCTCCAGTCAGTCAACCTTACAGGGGGTGTGGTGGGGTGGGCCATAGAGCCAATCATTCCAGAGTTCAGTTTTGTCCCTTTCTTCTAGGGACTCAGCCATATCTCTAAGACGTGTGATGTCTTTCACCATCTCTTGGCATTCTCTGCATGTCTGGGCTCAGGCAGTTCTTCGAACCTCGAGTCTAGTTAACATCCGCCAGTGCCAACCTTGTACTACTCCTGGGGTGTCTGTGCCGTAGGGGCAGGGTGGGGTGGGTGCTGACTCAACCAAAAATTGATTGTGTACATATGAACTAAATACAGCAGACTCCGCTCAGCAATGTGAGGTGAAAATGTCTTTAAATACAGAATATAGATGTGCCTTCCTGTCCCCCTACCATTACTATAGCCAATTTTTTTGTGGCCCCACATTTTTTCCTTTTGGGGTGGGGCTCTGTAGCTCTGGCTGCCCTGGAACTCAGTAGCTGAGGATGGTCTTGAACTCAGAGGTCTGCCTGTTCAGTATGCACTCCAAGCCCACCAGTCCTTATGTGTAGAGAAAGCTGGTTTGTTGGTAATGCTCTCCGTTGAGGTGATGTATTAAACTTCATGTTGCAATATTTTTGTTTTTATTTTTTAGAATCCTTTTTTGCTGAGTTGCTCATTGAAGTTGAAAATCTCACCCAGATTGTAAATTGAGTTCATTTAAAGTCTCTTGAGGTCATTCATGATTAAAACAAAATAATTTTATGTGTATGTGTGTGTTTCTGAAAGTATGTTTATGTACCACAAGTATGCAGAAGCCTGCATGGGTAGAAGAGGAGTTGGATCTTCAGGAACTGGTTCTGAGCCACCATGTGGGCGCTGGGAGCCAAATGTCGGCCCTCTTGAAGAACAGTAGGCGCTCTTACCTGCTGAGCCATCCCTCAGTTTTTTATGGAGATAGGATCTCACTATGTAGCTCTGACTGAGTGACCTGACTTTCAGTGTAGACCAGGCTGGCCTTGAACTCACAGAGATCCACCTGCCTCTGCCTCCCAAGTGCTGGGGTTCAAGTTGTGTGCCACCATGCCTCTCTCCCATTTATCATTTTTTAAAACTAGGCTTCCAGTTCTTTGTGCAGCATTTCAGTCATTTTAATAGCATTGAATACAGCTATTGGAGTGTTAAGAACAACACAAAATTAAAATTAATAAAAAGAAAACAATAGTAAAATATAATAAAAAGGTAAAATGTTGATTGTGCCTATGTGTGTGGGGGGGTGGGCGTTGAATGTAGGAGCTTCTTTACAGGTCCTCTAACATGAGTCCCAGCCCCCTCTCTGCGTGAGATTTCCTCCATCTGTAGATGGAGTTCACTGCAATTCCTCTTGGCTCCCACTGGCTGAGGCCTGGGCTGGTCAATGTTAAGCTGCCAGGGTCACTGCTGGGTTAATCTTAGAACTTTGCAGGCTCCGTGCATCAGGAGCTGCTGCTGGCTCCCATGGGCTTTGTAGCCTGTAACCTGTTTCGGTTCCCATGCCTCCAGAGCACCCCCTTCCACCCCTCTGTACACCCAGAGGTAATAAATGTCCAGCTGAAGTGGTCAGAGGGTCAGCAAGCCGAGCACTGAGTTCTGCACGCAGGAAGAGCGGAGGGACTTGAAGTTCTGCCTGTTGGTGTGGGCACTTAGAGACCCACCCAGCGGCAAACTGCCCTGTGGGGAGGAGGCTGGAAAGATGGGCAGTCCTAGACCTGTGCTCAGCTTTCTGTTTCCATGGTAATGTGCAAGCTAAAGGCTTGTCCCTCCCCTCACCACAGAAGTGGATGAACACTGCATTCTATAGTCAGGCTCTGCTCTCCAGTGTGTTCCAGCCTCTCACTGGGTCTACATCTGGCCCTCCCCCTTTCCAAGCCTTTGTGGCTGTCTCCATGGCAACCCAGTGGCAGGGAGTCCCCAGGATCCCTGATTGTTGCTTGCTTTCTGTTCCCCAGAGTGCCTGGGTCTCAAACAATAAGTATCCCCTTCTCAATATGGTGGCTGACTGTATCGCACTCTGAGATATAGGGGGTGACAAAATGTATTGAGTCTCCAAAGCTTGCCTGCCAGACAGGTTTAAGGCCTGTCAGCAGTGTGGTCTTTTCTGACTAGGACAAGTCCAGCCTGCACAGCTCAGGTTCCCCTTTGCCTGATCCCCAATGCACTTTCTCTTGGAATGCAGTCTCCCCTGTGCTACCCAGACTCAGCCTCACTGCTGCTTCCCCTGCCCTTTTGTCACTTGAGAGTGGGGTGGCCCAAGGCCTCTTCAAATGACATTAAACAGTTTCCTTTTCCTGTGGGAAGACTGTCTTAGCAAGTTCTGCCTATCCTGTATTCTTTTTTTTTTGGGGGGGGGGGGGCGGGGCAACAGTTTCTCTGTATAGCCCTGGCTGGCCTTGAACTCAGAGATCCACCTTCCTCTGCCTCCAGAGTCTGGGATTAAAGGTGTGCGCCACCACCGCCTGGCCTATCCTGTATTCTAAGCCAGTTCACCTCACCCCTTTCTGTGCTCTGTTCTTCCTTTGGTCTTCTGAGTTCTTACCTGGAGTTCTGTAGATTTGTGTGAATTGTCCTGTGGGGTTTTGGCTTGGTCTGAACCCACCAGCTCTGAACTTGACCCTAATGAAAAGTCTCTGATGCTTCCTTCCAGGTGGTGCTCTACATAAACTGCATATCCAGATGGGTCTGATTGGCCAGCGCTTGCCCCGGTTCTGGGCCAGGCTGCTCTTCACAATTGTAAGGCTCTGGGGTCAGCCACTGGAACACCCTGATTGAGATGGTTTAGTGTGCTTGCTGGGAAGGCATGGTCTCTGGAATGCCGGGGCTCAGACTCCGGCCTCGAACATGCTAGGCGAGTGCTCTACACTCTACACTGAGCTATATCTGCACTCCCTGAGACATCAAGACTAAAGTGCATTGGATGTTGGGAACCAATGCCTTTCTCTTTTCATTTTCTTGTCACATGACAGAGGGTCTAAGGTCCAGCTGTGGCACATCTGTGGTGATCTGATACAAAGCTTATCTGGGATATGCTTTCAGTTCTGTCATGGGAAGGGAGTGGGGCACAGGGACATTCTACCAAGTCCCAAGGTTCCTGCCATGTCCTTCCTTCCTCATGAGGAGTCTAGCCTGATAACACAAGATGACCTGTCTTTCCCTTTCCCTCCAAATGGAGCTAAGAACCACAGCTTTGTGTTATCGCCCTCCAACCTTTCAGAAGACTACCATAGGTGTGGCTCAGTGAATACAGCTGGTTCATGGTTCCTTCCTCTATTTCTTGGTGTGGGGAACTCTTATTTTTATTTGTTATTTTGAGGCAAGGTCTCACTGTGTAGCTCTGGCTGGCCTGGAACTGAGTATGCAGGCCAGGCTGGCCTGAAACTCGAAGATTCAGCTGCCCCTGGCATGCTGGGATTAAAGGTGAGCATCACCATGCCTGGCCCATGAGGGGAACTCTTATCCTCCTCCGGCAGGATTGGACCATGTCAAGTCTGAAACCAAGGAGAACATGTTCCAAATAACTTGGCAAAGAGGAAGAGCAGGAAGCTTCATGTCTTCCCAGGAGTGCCAGTGTGTGGTAGGTAGCTTTCCTGTTGCTGTGACCAAGCTCCTGGCAAGCAGCAGCTTGGGGAAGCCAGGGTGGGCTCATCTGCTTTCACAGTTTGACAGGATCCAGTCCAGCATGGCAAGGACAGCATGGAGGCTTGAGCTGGTGATGACTGGTCACATTGCATCCAGTCAGGAAGCACAGAGCAGTGAAGTCTGCTTCTCAACCCACATACTTGTACTCAGTGTGGGACCCAAGCCCGTGGAGTAGTGTTGCCCACACTGGGGTGCGTCTCCCCACATCCATTAGCCTCACACACCTTTAATCTCAGCTCTCTGATTTTGAGGCCAGCCTGGTCAATGTAGGGAGCTCCAGGACAGCCAGGATAACATAGAGAGGCACTGTCTCAAAACACAGAAAAAACAGTGATTTTTAAAAACAAGAAAAAAGAGAATCCATCATAGATATTCCCCATTGTGATTCTAAGTCTGTAGGGTTGACAGTCAAGATGATCCATCACACTGTTCAACCAAAAGAGCCCTTGGAGTCTGTTAGCAAGTCAGCTATTTGTAACCCCTATCAGGAAATGGAGCCAGCACTCAGGAGGCAGAGGCAGGTAGATCTCTGAGTTCAAAACCAGCCTGGTCTACACATCTACACAGCTAGTTCCAGTACAGCCAGGGCTACACAGAGAAACCTTGTCTCGAAAAACAAACAAAAAGTTAAATGTGGTGTATGTACACAATGGGATTTCACGTGGTTGTAAAAAGGCCCATATTTTCTCCCAAGCAAGACTTAAAAGTTTATGTACATATATGATGTCCACACTCAAACACGCAGGAAGAGATGTTGAGAAAGGGTGAGAAACCATAAATGCAGGAAGGTGGTCACCTGGGGAAAGGAAGGGAACCAGCCAGAGAGGCAGGGACACAGGGGAGGGGAAGGCAGTGAAAGGGAATGAATTAGAACAAGGTATAACGTATGTGTGAAGACGAAGCCAGTTATGGCAGCCCACACCTTTAATCCCAGCACTGGGGAGGCAGAAGCAGGCGGATCTCTGAGTTTAAGGCCAACCAGGGCTACATAGTCCCTGTCTCCCCCCCACCGCCCCAAAAAATGATAGTCATAATACCTGCCTCAAATGAATGTACCAGGCTTTGCTGACTCCACATGGGAGGCCTTACCTTTTCGGAGAAGGGAATCGGGGCTGGGTTGAGGGGAAAGGCTGGGGGGGCAGTAAGAGGAGAGATGAGAGGGGAATCTGTGGTTGGTATGTAAAATGAATAAAAAAATTTCTTAATAAAAAATAGTCCTAAGAATAAAGAAAGATATAAACAATAATAACAAAAGAAAATGAAGCCTGTGATCTTGTATGTTAAGGTAAATATTTAAAAACAGTAACTGCAGCTGGGCAGTGGTAGTGGTAGCTCACACCTTTAATCCCAGCACTTGGGAGGCAGAGGCAGGTGGCTCTCTGTAAGCTTGAAGATGGTCTACTCCACGACAGCCAGAGCTGTTACACTGAGAAACCATGTTTCAAAAAACTAAAGGCAGTATGGTATGAAATGACTTGCAGTGGGTGGCTGGTTTTTGTTCGGTTTCTATTGCTGAGACCAACTTCCAGCGGATTTCCAGGACAGCATATTTCGTTCATTTGTACAAACACAAGCATGAGGCATTGTTCTTTTGAGTGGTAGTGATTTCTAGCATTGATTACAGGATTTCCACTGACAATCTGGTTGCATTATACATGACTTTACACAAGTTTCAGCTTTAACTTTTGACTTCCTTTCCCTCCTCCTGGCACACCTGCAGGATGCCAAGCATACCACAGACTCCTGTCAATACAGTCAAACAGTGACCTCCACGCACTGTGGTTTGTTCTCAGTTAGGGATTTAGAATTCACCACTCACTGGTGAGGCGCTTGGAACCAGAGTGCGCTGTAAACCACAGGTGAGAAGTGATTACTTCATTTGCAGCTCCTCCATAATGGCGTCAGCGATCTCCGAGACACTTTGGTCCACGCTGACTTGGATGAAGTTTTCAGGAGCTGATGGGGGCTCCAGAATACTGAACTGAGACTGCAGTAACTCAGGCGGCATAAAATGTCCTTTTCGTTGGAACAAGCGTCTGGAAATGATCTCAAACGACCCACAGAGGTAGACCACCAAGAGCTGTTCGCCAGCCAGCTTTCCCTTTGCTGACTCATTGCTTTTCAAAGGCACATCATTTCTTCCATGTATCAAGATGTCTCTGTACATTTTCTTCAGTGCTGAACAGGCTAGAACAACATGCTGTCCTGAGGCCACATCTCTGTTTTCAAAACATAAGAAATGCAGAATGGGGGTACTCTGTGCCAATTCTAGGGGAGCCAGTCCCTGCCGATGGAAAATGGTACTTGAAAATGGAGATTAAGCCTGGGGTGCTCTCAGCCTTCCTCAGTGAACTGAGTAATCTTGGGCTCAAGTGTTCCTCTCCAGGCATCAGTTCCTCGCTTGTTAAGTGGCCAGAGGACAGAGCTAATGAGTACCTGGTGTGCACACGTGTTTGGCCCCACCGTGATGCCGCTGGTTCTAATTTCAGAAGTGATTTTTTTTTTAATTTACTGGATTATACCAGGGCCAGATGACTTCTTACCTTACTAAAATGTCATGCAAGCTGCAGAGCCATGGGATCCTGTCCTGAAATTAGAGCAGGAATTACAAGCTTTCCCGGGTGTTGCTTGTACAGAAGAAACAGTAGTACCACAGTCACACATGCTAACTAACCCAGAGACCTCGGTGGGAACTGGGCATGGACCGTCCGAAGGCCACGCCCAAGGCCTACAACCACAGAGGCAGTGCCTTGGTTCTGGTATCAATGGCTCTTTCACGATATAAGTCCCCTTAAGCTACATTACTTTATACCCTCTCCCCCCCCCTGTGTAAATGTCTCCCAGCTTTGATGCTGACACACTTCTTACTGTAGCTAATATATTCTCTCAGTGAATCTAGTCAGAACCTGTAGCTAAGCACATGCTCTGCCGCTGAGTTCTATCCCAACCCTCGAGTTAACCTCTCACCCCAACAGGGCTTCTCTGTGCAGCCCTGGCTGTCCTGGATCTCCCTCTGTAGACCAGGCTGGCCTCAAACTCAGATCTTCCTGCCTCTGCCTCCCAGTGCTGGGATTAAAGGCGTGCTCAAGCACCACCCTGCCTAACTTCTTAATGTAGCACTTTAAATCTTTCAAAATGACTCTTGCAATACCTTGTGGTTAGCCAAGGTTTCCTACAACATTCAAGAACTAATGGGGATGAAAAAGATTATTTATAAGCTTCTTAATTTTAACTTCTTGGATATATATTTTTTTCTTTTTTTAAGTATTATTTCATGTGAATGTTTTGCGTGCGCGCGCACTGAGTGCATGCCCTCAGAAGCCAGAAAAGAGTGGAGGAATCCCCAGGAACTGGAGTTACAGGCAGCTATGAGCTGCCATGTGGGTGCAGGAACTGAACCTGGGTCCTCTGGAAGAGCAGCCAGTGCTCCTAACCCCTGAGTCACTTCTCCAGCCCCTCAGGTATGTTGTGTAAAGCAGCTCCTAGGCCTGTGTAGCAGAAGGTGACTCAGCCTTGACAATGCCATCCAAGAAAGTTCTGTCTCCTTTCCTGGGATTCTGTACAAGCGTTGTCACCGCCACCCACCTCGGCCACACCACACCACTCCCATACCCTGGTGGATTATCAAACCTTCAGCTCAACAGGGAAGGGATGGCCTTTGAGTAGGCATCCCCAAGGAGTAGCCTGGAGCTGAGATATTAAGGGTGAACATCGGTCACTCAGTGAAGGAGGAAACATTCCAGGTAGCAGGGGGCAGTGGACACAAAGGCCTTATGAGGAACAGCATGGTCACAGGAGGGACTGAGCCGCTGAGAGGTTCCTGTGGACACAGAGTACCTAACACTTTTCTAAAAGAGACTCCACATACGTGAGATCAGTTAAAAGCCTAAAGGGTCTCAGACTTGGTACCTGGTGCCGTGGTTTGAGTGAGAACGGCCCCCATAGGCTCAGATACTGGTCCCTAGTTGATGGAACCTTTGGGGGAGGATGAAAAGGTGTGGCTTCCTTGGAGGAAGTGTGTCATTGGGAGCAGGCTTTGTGCATTCCCAATGCTCTCTGCCTCCTGTTTCAGGTCAACTATTGAACATTTCAGCTGTTCCTGCTGTCTTGCCTTTGCTCCACCATCATGGACTCTAATCTTGTGAAGCTGTAAACCCAATTAAACGCTTTTCTAAGATGCCTCAGTCATGGTGCACAGCAACAGGAAAGTAATTAAGACACATGGCCACATTGAATTTGCATGGCCACTATGGCCTTGGAGTTCACCGGAACTTGATGGTGTGGGAAAGGGGAAAGGACCTAGGAGGCACTAACTTCTGTGTCTGAGCACAAGGGAGCCTCTGCTCACTTGGGGATTAGAGATTAAAATCCTGCAACAAGCTGTGGCTGGCTGTGCACAAGACAGGTGAGAAGGTGGCTCACTCCTGGCCTCAGTTCATGGACAAGTCAGGTTCTAGGCTACTAGACAAGGAGGCGTGAAGCAGAGATACTGGACACCCACGGCCAACGTTACCTGGTCACTCAGAGGTACCCCTTTTCCCATCTTCATCCGATTCTCTTCAGAGTGGTAATCATCGGCATCATAGAATTTCCATCCCAGCTTTAGGAATGAAGGGAGAGGTGTATGTAGCATCAGCAAAAACCATAAACAATCACCAAGAGCTTACTGGCAGGCAGGTATAGAAATCACTGGTCTAGCCAGGCAGTGGTGGAATACACCTTTGATCCCAGCACTCAGGAGGCAGAGCCAGGCAGATCTCTGAGTTCGTGGCCAGCCGGTCTACTGAGTGAGTTCCAGGACAGGCTCCAAAGCTATACAGAGAAACCCTGTCTCAAAAAATAAAAAATAAATCACTGGTCTGAGGCTGCCCCTCTCACTTATAAATACCAAGAAGAAACCTAGATTGCCATGCTGAGGCATCTGCACAGACCATAGGTCAAAAGAAAGGGATGGAGCTGTGGACAAGAGCACAATGGATGAGGGACGTTACCTTAGAGGCCAGCAGCGCGCCCACGGTAGATCTGTGAAAAGAATACAGATGTGTCCATTTCTACTCAACACATGTAAGTGCCAGCTGTTTTGAGAGGATGCCTGAGAGATGAGCAGCTGTCACATTAAAATGCAGGTCCCTCTGTGGTCCTAAAGCAGAGATGCCCTTAACCCTGGAGTCTAGAGACAACCTTCACTGTCCTAAGATGTATTATCCAGAAAGCAGTTCATCAGAACTAATTAGACCACTGAGCCAGTGTGGTGGTACATGCCTGTAATCCCAACACTTGGAGGTCCACAACACAAACCAACAAACAACAAAGCATTTTCTCAATAATCGGTGTTTCATAGTTATTTGTGTCGGCACACACCTGTAATCCCATGATACGAGAGGTGGGGGCAGGAAGGTAGTCAGTTCTAGGCCAGTTTGGATGGCACATTGAGACACTGACTCAAAAAACAAACAAACAAACAAAAAAAAACCAATGACAACAGAGAGCCATTGTTTTAGTTCCTATATAGAGAGAATACCAAACGAATAAAGTGGTAGTTTTATAAAAAATTCAAGAGAGGATTGGTTTTTTTTATTAAAAAAAAAAAAAAAACTATTTTGTGTTAGCCAACTACTCCTGGGCCTCCCAGGAGTTCTTGATACACCTAGTGGGAGGGGTTTAATAAGAGATTTAATACCATGCAGCCCTGTAAAGTTCGGGGGCCATAAACACATCAAAGCATTGTTAGTTTACTAGATACCCATAAGGGGCTGCAGAGGAAGCTCAGCAATTAGCACTGGCTGCTTTTCCAAGGGCCCTGGGTTCGATTTCCAGGACCCACATGGCAGGGATCTGATGCCCTCTTCTGGCTTCATTGTGCGCTGCACCCATGTGGTACTCAAACATGCAGACAAAAAAAAAAAAAAAACAAAAACAAAAACAAAAAAAACCATACACATAAAAGAGAAGGTCAGTGAGTCAAGAACGGCCAACACCTGTTAAGATGGGGTGTCCCACAGAGTATGCTAGTGAGGACTGGGACCTCAAAAGTGGAGGTCTGGGCCTCAGTCATTCTGTCATTAAATGGCTGTTCCTTAGCTAACTGGGCTTCTCGAGTCCTCAGTTTGGTCAACTTGCTATACAAGTTGTCCGTTCATCTCTAGTTTATTCAGCCAACTAAGAGAACTTCAGGTATATGGGTGTCTTGTTTGCATGTAAGTTAGTGTACCACATATGTGCAGTGCCCAGGGAGGTCAGAAGAGGGTCTGGAACTTGGGTTATAGACCATCATGAGCCACCATGTTATTATTGGGAATTGAACCCAGGTCTTCTGGAAGAGCAGCCAGTGCTTTTAACTGAGCCGTCTCTCCAGTCCCAATTCAGCCAATTTTTATTGAATATGTATCACCTAGCAGTTCCCAAAAGACAAAGAAGAGACCACTATGCTGTACTTTGATTAAGGTGAGTGCACCACAGCGGACCCAAACCAGAGTTTTGCACAGGAAAAAAAATCATACTTAAGATCAAGTTAGATTAACTATGAATAAACATGTTAGCACCAACTATAGTCTAAAAGAAGAGTGATGTGGAATAATCCTCTTGTACACTGTAAAGATTTGTCACTCAAATTGGTTTAATAAAACACTGATAAATAAAACACTGGGCCAGTAGCCAAGCAGGAAGTATAGGCGGAGCAACCAAACTAAGGATGATGGGAAGAGGAAGGATGGGGTCAGGAATCATCAGCCAGATGTAGAGAAGCAAGATAAGAATGCTGTACTGAGAAAAGTTACCAAGCCACGTGGCTAAACATAGGTAAGAATTATGAGGTAATTTAAGTGTAACTGTTAGCTAGTAATAAGCCTGAGCTCTTGGCTGAGCATTTATAAGTAATATTAAACCTCTGAGTCAATTATTTGGGAAGTGGCTGCCAGGTATTTAGGGACAGGCAGGCGGAAGAGAAATGTTTGATTACAGAAGAGCTAGGGTACATGTCAGCTGGCAGAAAGGAGGTAGAAAGGAAAGGAAAAATCCACTCTCTCTGCTCCATCCAGATCTAAACCAGAGGACCACAGGAGGAACAAGGCGTAGTGTGGGGCTCATAAGCAATGACTGATGTAAGCTTACAAGCCAAACTTCAGGACCCAGATGTCTCTCTCCCAGCAGGTTGGACTAAAAGGCACCTTGGAAGGCAGTAGGCTATCAGGGAGAGGGAAGAAATAAAGAAAACTAGATTTGAAAGGTTTAAGCTGATCCTAGCAGAAGCTGAGGTGGCTTTACTGTGATATTAAAATATAAGAAAATAAACAATGCTAAGGTTCTCTGGCTCATCCTTCCAGTCTCTGTGACAAGGACAATCTGAGCACTTATTATGGGATAGGTGCTGTTCTGGACAAGACAGAAAGGGTCTCTGGTGGGGGAAGAGACAATGAACACAGCGAACAGGTTTCCCGATTATACAACAGCCGGGATTTTCAGGCTCTGTGATTTCTGTTCATTTTTGTGGCTCTGGGATTGAACTCAGGGCATGAAAGTCAAGTACTCCACCACTGAATTACACCTACAGCTCTGGGCTCTGTGTTCCATTTCACTTTTAGTTCTGAGTTTTGGTTTTTAAAGCAGAGAATGATGGACTGACTAATACTGTGATCCAAGCACCTAGAAAACTAGGCAGGAAGATCCCTGCATTTGAAAGGCCAGCCTTAACTGCACATCAAAAATTCTTCTCTCAAATTAAACACTACTTAGTAATTTTGGAAACATAAAGCTACCTTGTAGGACTGGGGAGATGGCTTACTGGTTAAGAATACATACTGTTCTTGCAAAGGACTTGAGATCAGTTCCCAGAACCGATATGGATTGGCTCACCGCCATCCAGCTCCAGAGGATAAGATACCTCTGAGGGCACCTGCACTAGTGTGGGCAGGTGCGGACACACACACACACACACACACACACACACACACACACACACACACACACACACTTAAAAATAATAAAACAAGCCTTTCATTTTAAAAGACTACCTTGTGGTTTAGAAAGTCCCCAGAGAGACACATCGACCCTTAAAAGGCTCTGGCTCACCAGTTAACATCTGTTGGGATGCCTACGGTTGTATGTTGCAGTTTGGTGTCTTGGATTATACCCGGTGCAGTCTGATGGTGTCTATCAAACCAAGTGCCTACTGCTTGCTTAATTCTAAACTGGCTGCCCTGGGCTGAGAAGAAACTGCATATTTTGCAGAGTTCTGGCACTTTGCATATGAACATTCCTTCTTAAGCAGGAACAAGATCAAGGAAGACGATACCTTGCAGAGTGATCTTCACTTTTCAAAGTCTATTCAGAAAAATGCAGAAACTCACCCAGTAGGGAGACCATCTGCCCAACCAGACAAAGCTTTGTAAAGACCCGGGACAAGGTTTACCTCTTGGTTGGGACTTTGCACCCTCCCACCTTGCTCTGCAAGATGTCCCCAGGCCCAGGTTCGTAAGACTGAAGCTGAAAGTTGTGGCGGGACTCTGTGTCTCTCCTGCTACAACTTTCCAGGCTGCACTCCAGCAGCCTCTCCATGCCCGACCTTCGTTCCCCGGCTGCTAGCCACCATCAACAGGACCTTGGCGTTTCACCCGTGGTGACCCTGGGGAGCGGCCAGCGGGGCAGGAGAGCGGGGGACCTCGGCAGGGCTCCCAGGGCTCAGGCCGCCCCACCGCCTCCCAGATCCCGCCCGCCTGCGGCCTCCGCGACCTACTTCCCGGAGCCGCTCACGCCCATCACCAGCAACACCAGCGGTGCCTCCATCTCCCAGTTCCTTGGTCCTCGGCGCCCTCTTCCGGGACAGGGCCCGCCTAGTCCTGACGTCACAGGCCCCGCCCCCGCCGACTCCAGTGCGGACCGCTGGGTGGTGCAGCCAGAGGGCAGCTGCTGGCGTTTCCAGGTGCTTGTGCTCTGCCACAAGGAATCCACCAGGGACGGGTGGACAGTGATAGAAATATTTTACTAACAAAGACAACAGTGAAGGGACAACGACGTGGAGCCAGGGATGGATCTCTCTCTCTCCCTCCCTCCCTCCCTCCCTCCCTCCCTCCCTCCCTCCCTCCCTCCCTCCCTCCCTCCCTCCCTCCCTCCCTCCCTCCCTCCCTCCCTCTCTCTCTCTCTCTCTCTCTCTCTCTCTCTCTCTCTCTCTCCTCAAAGTTCTTCCCTGTCCCCACTTTGCTGAAAGCCAGTTCTCCTGGACCCCCTTCCACGGTGCAAACAGCGAATTTGCATCAGTGGCTGTCTTCTGCAGGAAGTGACCGAACACCAACTCTGCAGGAGAACTCTCGCTAAATCCGGCAGGGCAGATGCTCGGCACATACACTGGTGCCTCGCTGACTCTCCCAGAGGGAGCCAGCCGAGCAGGCTCAGTAAGGACCCCCCCCCACACACACACTCAGGAGGTAGCTCTTCCCGGCAGGGGTTTGTGTTAGTGGAGCACTGTTCGTTCAAGAAGTGGGAACTGCGGCTCTCAGTAATGTTGGCAATGAAAACAGGTTCACGTGAGCGCTGGAAGTGAGCTGCCGTCCATTCACATGAACTTCTTCCTGAGAACGAGCAACACAGTCTGGTGATTTCAGTCTGGGGCTTTCGGATTGTCCCTTAGTCCACAAGCTTCACCCACAGCGACCACCAGCCAGAGCCGCTCTAAGGACAACCATAAACAGAAGGTACTGGAGAGGCCTGCATGAGTCACCAGAAGCAAAGCTTTGTCCCTGAGTCCAACAGGTAAACTTAGAGTCTTCCAAACAAGCCTCTTCTTTCTTTTTAAAAATGGTGTGTGTGGGGCCGGGCGGTGGTGGCGCATGCCTTTAATCCCAGCACTCGGGAGGCAGAGGCAGGTGGATCTCTGTGAGTTCGAGGCCAGCCTGTACTACCAAGTGAGTTCGAGGCCAGCCTGGACTACCAAGTGAGTCCCAGGAAAGGCGCAAAGCTACACAGAGAAACTCTGTCTCGAAAAACCAAAGAGAGAGAGAGAGAGAGAGAGAGAGAGAGAGAGAGAGAGAGAGAGAGAGAGAGAGAGAGAGAGAGAGAGAGAGAAAGTGTGTGTGTGTGTGTGTGTGTGTTGTCTACATGTGTGTACGCGCGCGCCTGCCCACGGAGGCCACAAGAGGGCGATGGATCTTAGGGTATCTCTAGATTTGAGAAAATACCAAAATGTTTTACAACGTGGCTGCACCATTTACATGCCTACCAAGCAGTGCCGAGCCTTCTCATTTCTTCAGCTCGCCACTAATATTTGTGGCTGTTGTTTTCACTCTATCTTGATCTTTGCTTTTTTAAAAAGATTTTAAATTTATGTGTATGAGTGGTTTTTTTACATATATATAGGTCCACCATATGCATGCAGTGTTTTCAGAGGGCATTAGATCTGTGACACCGACATTACAGACGGTTGTGAGCTGCCATGTGAATACTGGGAACCAAACCTGGGTCCTCTGCAAGAGCGTCTCTCCAGCCACACCTCCATCCTTCATTCTCCAGACACTGCCTTGTAGTGACTTCTAAGTCGTGACAGTCTCCTAGTTTGTCCTCTACCTCAGTTGCTGCTCTTTCTAAGCCCCTGCATATGTTTTTACCTCCTCCTCCTTCCCTTCCTCCTCTCCCTTTTCCTCCTTCTAGTCCTCTTCCATTTCTTTTTCTCAGGTTCTAAATGTTGGAATGACCCCAGGCTTTGTTTTGAGTCAGCTTTTCTATCCCAGGGCTTTGCTATGTGATGTTATCTTGTGTGTTTAAATACTATGTGTAAATTACTTCCCGTAGGTCTTTATCCCTGATCTCCATATATCCAACTGCTTACTTAACTCTTAGATTGTCTAATTCAAGACTTAATATTAACAAAACAAAAGTCATAAGAATGCCAGCCTCCTCTCTCAGCCTTCCAAACTTTAGACCATGAGTCTGCTTTCCCCATGGTTGGCCAACTGAGCCTCCCTGAGCTTGTCTTGACTGCTTTGTCTTACATGCTAGTCAAGACCAGCAGCAAATTCCTTGCCACCCCACTGTGTTTGAACTCATTACTTTTCATGTCTTCTTCCATGGGTTTGGTTCCCAACATCTCCCTCTCTGCTTGCGCTACTGAAGGAGACTGCTACTGATTTTCTTGCTTCTGTCCAGCTGTCCAGATCCACATAGAAGACACTCAAAGTTTTATAAATATTTATTTTTAATTATGTACATGCATGTGTGTCTGTCTGTGGGTGTGTGCACACGAATGCAGAGCATATATAGCCTGGAAGAGGACATTTGGGTCCCTGAAACTGGAGTGGAGCTGTGAGTCACCCCATATGGGGCAGTTCTGAGAGCCCAGCCTACGCCCTTTCCAGTCTCTCCAGCGGCAGTCTTGGAAGTTTTAAGAAATCATATCATGCTAGTTCCTGTTAAAGCCTTCCTGTGAGTCTATTGTTCTCTAAAACCTGTATTTGTGGGCCTGGTACACAAGGGCCTGCTCGTCCTGCCCTTGCTTAGCTCTCTTCTGAGTCTGGCTTTCCTGTTGCCCTGCAGGTGAGCTCAGCCCACTGAGCCTCCCGACCCACAACTGTCACTCTTGTGCCCACTCTTCTGAATTTTTTTAATTTCCCAGTTTAAAAACAAATGAGCTATTAGAGTCCTAACATATAGTTTCTTGGGCTGGAGAGATGGCTCAGAGGTTAAGAGCACTGGCTCTTCTTCCAGAGGTCCTGAGTTCAATTCCCAGCACCCACGTGGTGGCACACAACCATCTGTAATGAGATCTGGTGCCCTCTTCTGGCCTAAAGGGATACATGCAGGCAGAACACTATTCATAATAAATAAATTTAAAAAATAAATGTCTTAAACATATAATTTCAATTGTGGCCCATTTTAGAAGTTATAAAAGCCTTCAACTTTATCCACCGACTCATGAGTAAATTTTCTTGTGGATGGTGACCATCAAAAGAGGAAGACGTTATTATTAAAATGGCTTGATCAGGTATGTGCTATTTAAAACCTGCCCTTCCCCTTCCTCCCCTTCCCTTCCTTTCCTCCCCTCCACTGCCCACCCCTTCCCTTCCCTTTGTCCTTGCCTTGAAATCCAAAAGCCATTAGGTAGGAGACCTCTTCATTGGCCGAGGGTGCTGGTGGCAGCCCAGCATGTGGACTTCCCATACCTATGGACTTTTATAGATTAGGTCATTTTCATTTTGGCAGGTGGTGCTGTCTACACGCACAGTTTTACCGCCTGAATGGTGCTTCCATCATGGGGTCAGTTGTGTTAAGGTCTGGGGGCCTGTTGCATTCTGGACTGTGTCAAGCCTGAGACCTTTGCCCATGACCTTGGGCTCATAGAACCCGAAGGAGGCAGTGCTTCCTGCCTTGTACATGACCTCTAAAAAGGAGCGGGAGAAGGGTCACGTGCCCCTTCTCCCTGCTCCTGCCTGTGAGGTGGATTCGCCCCTGGTCAGATCAGAGGATGACTTCAGCTGTCTACTCTGTTCTGTATTCGTGAGTGTATTTCCTCAATTTACCTTAATAAAATTCCCTAATACTTCTTAAACATACTCCCATGGATTTATCACTTTATCTGGCACCCAACCACGTGGATCTGAACCCCATGAGCCCCTACTGGGACTACTGGTGGGACCAAACCCTAACACCCGTGGGTGGCTGCTGGGGAGGTTCTCCGCCCTGCAGAGCCTGCACAAACTGCCCCGCCCCTCCGGAACTGCCTGACTCCTGCTCAAGGGACCGCCTGAATACAGCGGCCATGCTGGGAGCCTGTAGGCCAGGCAGCGGTTCTTGTAACCACTGCCAAAAGCGTGCAGCGGATAGAGCACTGCAGCTCTGCGGCAGAGAGAGGAGCACTGCAGCTCTGCGGGGGATGATAGAGCACTGCAGTTCTGCAGCGGATAGAGCACTGCAGCTCTGCAGGGGATGATAGAGCACTGCAGTTCTGCAGAAGATAGAGCACTGCAGTTCTGTGGCAGAGAGAGGAGTGCTGCAGTTCTGCGGGGGATGATAGAGCACTGCAGTTCTGCGGGGGATGATAGAGCACTGCAGTTCTGCGGGGGATGATAGAGCACTGCAGTTCTGCGGGGGATGATAGAGCACTGCAGTTCTGCGTGGATAGAGGAACACTGCAGTTCAGCAGCAGAGAGAGGAGCACTGCAGTTCTGCGGGGGATGGTAGAGCACTGCAGTTCTGCGGGGGATGGTAGGACACTGCAGCTCTGCGGGGGATGATAGAGCACTGCAGCTCTGCGGGGATGATAGAGCACTGCAGTTCTGCGGGGGGGGATGATAGAACACTGCAGTTCTGCGGGGCATAGAGGAACACTGCAGTTCTGCGGGGGGGGATGATAGAGCACTGCAGTTCTGCGGGGGATGATAGAGCACTGCAGTTCTGCGGGGGGATGATAGAGCACTGCAGTTCTGCAGCGGATAGAGGAGCACTGCAGTTCTGCGGCAGAGAGAGGAGCGCTGCAGTTCTGCGGGGGATGATAGAGCACTGCAGCTCTGCGGGGATGATAGAGCACTGCAGTTCTGCGGGGGGGGGGGATGATAGAGGAACACTGCAGTTCTGCGGGGGGGGGGGGGGGATGATAGAACACTGCAGTTCTGTTGGGGGGGGGGATAATAGAGCACCGCAGCAGACAGAAAGGTATCATGTTAGGCGCCTTTCTAGGTCTGCGCTGGAAGTGGCCAGATCGGGTAACAGACCTCGCCTGGTTAGAGACGACCAGCCCACTGTTCCTTTACTTTTAAAACTGCTCAGTGTGGCTGCTGCCAACTCCATTTTTTGAAACTCCTGCCGCCGCCGCGTGACTGGCATTTTGTGCCGCCATCATGGAGCGCATGCATGCAGCCAGTCCTGCAGAGTGTCTGCAGGTGTCCCAGGCAGCACTTTTTCTTTTCTTTTTCTTTTTCGAGACAGGGTTTCTCTGTGTAGTTTTGGTGCCTGTCCTGGATCTCGCGCTGTAGACCAGGCTGGCCTCGAACTCACAGAGATCCGCCTGGCGCTGCCTCCTGGGTGCTGGGATTAAAGGCATGCGCCACCACTGCCTGGGAGGCAGCACCTTTAATTGTTCATTTGGTGTATCTCCTCATCTGTTGTGATCTGCTCTGCCTAGTACTCACGGGTACCAGGTGAGAGTTGTCTGGGTGAGTGTTTAATTCACAAGAGCCCATTCAGGGAGACTGAGTCAGCGCGCACCAGACCTGTTTTGGTGCTACACCTGCGACACTTACTGGCCAAGCAACAGTACTACACCCAAAAATCATCAAATGAACCACCATTTGCCTAACCTGGTTAATTGCACCTGGAACATCTGGACACATAGGACAGTCTTTCAAAGATTTTATCTGAGGTAAATTACTTGATAATTTTACACTTTAAACTGATTAATAAATAAATAAAATTTTTCTTTACAAATTTCGAATATTTCTCCAAAAATGGCAGACAATTTCACCACTCAGGAGTTTAAAAACCTTTTTGTTTGTACTATGAATGAAGTATTACAAGACATATATGACCTTCCTGGGATGTATATAATGTTTACCATAATAGCAATTAGCATAGTGATTCATCTATATGGTATATCTATATTCATCTATATGGTATATAATTGCTATTATATACCATAATAGCAATTAGCATAGTGATTCATCATTGAAAAATTGGCTCAATAATAACAAAAATGAGACATTGATGGGACTGATACAGCACTTCAACAGAAGGATTCTTTCATTATTGGGACTGATACAGGACTTCAATAGAGGGATTCTTTCTTTGGATTCCACCAATTTACCACAAGAACTTCAGTCCATTAATAATAACTGGACAACCAGATTTAATTCTATTGATGATAAATATGAATACTTAATTGATAAAACAATAAATCTTGAGAGCAGAGAGAGTTATTTTACATATTGAAACTGCTGAATTTATTCCTGGTAATACAAAATTAACTTCACTATTTATACAATTAAAGGAAATCGTCAAAAATAGGGAACATTCTCTCTATATATAACACATCAAATTCCATATGGGTCTGCCACGTCCTCTAGCACAAGATAACAATGAGATTGCTCAGTTATTAATGGCTAATGTGCTAGAAGCCTCAGAATTTCAAAAGAAACACCATGTAAACAGCAAAGGCTTGAAAAAGGACTTTTCCACCGGGCGGTGGTGGCGCACGCCTTTAATCCCAGCACTCGGGAAGCAGAGGCAGGAGGATCTCTGTGAGTTTGAGGCCAGCCTGGTCTACAGAGTGAGTTCCAGGGAAGGCACAAAGCTACACAGAGAAACCCTTTCTTGAAAAACCAAAAAAAAAAAAAAAAAAAAAAAAAAAAAAAAAAAAAAAAAGAAAGAAAGAAAGAAAGAAAAGAAAAGAAAAAGGACTTTTCCATCACTTGCCAAGGAAATTATAAAAAAACGTCCTACTTGTTCCTTCTATAACCAAACTCCATTACCTGCAGGGAGCAATCCAAAAGGTATACAAAGAAATGAAATTTGGCAGATGGATGTGTTTCATTTTGCAGAATTTGGAAGATTAAAGTATGTACATCATACCATTGACACCTAGTCAATATTTCAATGGGCAACTCCTATGAGTTCTGAAAAGGCCGACTCTGTGATTACACACCTATCAGAAGTTATGGCCATCATGGGAATACCTGTACAAATTTAGACAAACAATGCTCCAGCATATGTCTCAAATAAAATGAGACAGTTTTTTGCTTATTACAATATAAAGCATGCTACAGGTATACCACACAATCCCACAGGCCAAACAGTCATAGAAAGATCCAACTGAACTTTAAAGAATATACTAAATAAACAGAAACAAATAACAATGACTCCTAGAAATAGATTACATAATGCTATATTAACCTTGAGTTTTCTCAATGCTGATGAGAAAGGAACAACAGCTGCGGAGAGACATTGGACAACAGAAAAAACTCTTGAGCTAAACCAACCGGTTTACTTCAAAGATGTGTTAACCTCGGAATGGAAACCAGGATATGTCCTATGTTGGGGATGTGGCTTTGCTTTTGTTTCTACAAGAGAGGAAAAGCTATGGATACCAATAAAATTAATAAAAATTCGATTTGAACAGGAGAAACCCCTTGATGAGGAGAAGTAACAGCTCATCCACCAAAATGATAACTCTACAAGTTGTAAGACAAACTCAACAAACAAGGGTTGGGGCAGGGTTCTGTTTTTGTCTTATTACAGGATAATAAATATACCCATCTTAAAGAAATCATAAGGCCTTGGACACCTAAACATCTACCACATAAAGGAAGGACCTGTTGGTACCAATATACTCTACAGGGTAGTATCTCACTGCTTAACATCAATATCGCTTTAACTCTAGAATAGTTGTGGTCCTGATTCAATTATAAATCAAGCTGGCTTTGGAGTTGGAATGTGGCTCTCTCCTTCTCTGAACCCAAGCATATTGTTCAAAGGAAAAATAGGAGAATTGGTCTCATATTGGAAAAGCCAACTGGTGTGAGTCAGAAGAAAGCCAATAATCTAGGGACCATTGTTGTCAAGATTCTATATTTTTTCATGCTTGTCCTTGCTTTCTGGGAATCCCTTTTCAATCCAGCACAAATCCAAACTTTCCATTTTTATATTAATAGTGTTCAAGTTTTCCACAGTGAAAAATAAATCTTCCCAATAGCAATCTCTAAAGTGTTGGGTAGCCATTCCAGCTTGGATCTGGAAGTTCCAACCCCCATTGAGACTCTGGCAACTGTCACGACTACGAGGCGGGGCCAGGGGAGGCGCCTGGAGACCGGAGAGCTAGATGGGCCAGCGCTCTCTCTGTGCCTGGACGCTGAACGTTGGAGGTGGACTGAGCAGAGCTCCAGAGAGAGCACTGGCCCATCCAGCTCTCGGGTCTCCAGGCGCCTCCCCTGGCCCCGCCTCGTAGGCGTGACAGTTGCCAGAGTCTCAATGGGGGTTGGAACTTATAGATCCAAGCTGGAATGGCTACCCACTACACTAAAGTCTCTATAAGGAAGATGGAGCCCCCACAACAATGACTCTATTTGGTCCAGAAAGATGCCATTGTACCTAAGAGCATTACTCAAGGATCAGCTTTGGACTGAAAACTCTTCAGGACAGTACTAAGATGAGATGGTCCATCATACTACACCTCTAACCAGAATCTCAGACAATCCTATCCACTACTCTGAGGTTGGCTGCAGACTCTACAGCTAGCCCTAGTGAGCCCTAACTATCTAAGTTTTCTTACAGGACCCCACAGGGATACTGTTGCTCCTTAAACAGCAGGAAGCAATTCTAAGAAAACTATGCCCCCTCTCCTAAAGTTTTCATTTTTCTCAGGGTTATGGATGGATGGTTTTAGGGTTGGGGGTGGAACAATAAAATTTAGACTCCGTATTCTCCTTTAGAAAAGAAAAAGGGGTGGGCTGGGGAGCTGGCTCAGTGGTTAAAAGTACTGGCTGCTCTTGCAGAGGGGCCTGAGTTCGATTCCCAGCACCCACATGATGACTCATACCTGCCTGTAACTTCAGGCCCAGGGATCTGGTGTCCTCTTCTGTCCCCTGTGATCACCAGGCACACATGTGGCACATAGACATACATGCAGGCAAAACGCCCATACACGTAAAATAAAAATTTAAAAAAAAAAAAAGATTAGAAAAGAAAAAGGGGAATGGATAGGAATAGCATATTAAGGTAGATTATTGTATCTACTAGTAAACTGATTTAGCAAACTATCAGTCTTAGGTAATTTTCAATGTTATGAATTCTTGTCTATAGATACAAACATAAACTATTCTTTTTTTAAAAAAAAAAATTATTTATTATGTATACAACGTTCTGCCTGCAGGCCAGAAGAGGGCTCCAGATCTCATTACAGATGATTGGGAGCCACCCTGTGGTTGCTGGGAATTGAACTCAGGTCCTCTGGAAGAGCAGCCAGTGCTCTTAGCCACTGAGCCATCTCTCCAGCCCAACTATTCTTATATTCATATTTAAGATAATTTGTATATTGATACAAATATAAAATTGTATTTGTTGTACACATATTCCTACTCCTGTTTGAAATATTTTATATATTGATACAAATGTAATATTATATTTATCATACTGTATTCATGTTCTACCTCTGTTTAGGATATTTTGCATATTGATACATATTAAGGATATTGCTGTCACTGCATATTGCACTATACATTTCTACCTCTGTTTAAGATATTTTATGTATTGTCACAATTTTGAGGTCATTGTTCTTATACTGTACATCTGCTTGTAGACTGTTTATCTTGTTAATGTGAAGCCTTAGTCCTTAGGATATTTAGGTATCTTATCCATTACTTACAGATTTATAATCACCCAGGCTTGTCATCTCAATAGTTATGTTAGTTAGTTTGTCCAGATTTACAGATATATAGGTCAGATGGCTAGGTAATCTTCAAACACTTCATAGACCTACAGAATATGACATTTAAATGTTTTGATAACTTAGAATTCTGTTGATGTGAAACAAGATTGCTCTTGACAGCACTGATCTGATCCTGAGAGAATGTTGGGCTTCTAAGACATTTCTGTTTGGAAGTTTGTCTTCTTCTTGGCATAAAATGGCCTGCTGGGCAAAGAATTGCCCTTGCCTTGACTGCTGACAGTATGAATGCTGTCTTTTCTGGACAAGCAGGACACAAGGAAAAGCAGCTACTGAACTCTGCCAAGACAGGGTAAGATGGTCTTTCAATCCTGCTTCTGAAAATGGTCTGTCAGATATTCTAGGCCTATAGCCAAATTGGATGCCCCAATGATGCTGAGAAACTTTAGGTGACTGTCCAGGCTGCCAGCTGTCTCTGTCTAGTCTCGCAAGAATTTTGGAAATTGCTTGCTTGCATTTTCCATTTTCTCAGATGTTATTATTTTCCTTCTCAGGTCTTTGACGGGATTGAAGACTAGATAGTTATAGTTACAATCTAGTACTAGCTAGAACATATTCGTGCTAGAGTTAGAATCCTCGAGATAGGACAGCTATTGGAGTAATCTCAGTAATTTGCCATTTACCTGTGTTCTGGACATTTCTGGACATTTAGCATGTCTTTCTTGTTTGATGTTATTCTTGTTGTTTGTAGTTCCATTTTTGTTTATGTTATTACCCTTTGTTTTTCCTGGACAATACTTGATAATCATTCTTATTGTATGTAGTTTGCATTAAGTTTAGAACCTTCTTATTTAGACAAAAAGGGGAGATGTAGTGGAATTTGCTCCGCCCATGACCTTGGGCTATAGGGCCCGAAGGAGGAGGTGCTTCCTGCCACTGTATATGACCTCTCAAAAGGAGCGGGAGAAGGGTCACATGCCCCTTCTCTCTGCTGTCTGCCTGCAAAGTAGATTCACTCCTTGTCAGATCAGAGGGCGACTTCAGCTGTCTACTCCGTTCTGTATTCGTGAGTGTATTTTCCTCAATTTTTTTTTTTTTTTGGTTTTTTGAGACCAGGTTTCTCTGTGTATCTTTGTAGCTTTATGCCTTTCCCGGATCTTGCTCTGTAGACCAGGCTGGCCTCGAACTCATAAAGATCTGCCTGGCTCTGCCTCCCAGTGCCGGGATTAAAGGCGTGCGCCACCACCGCCCTACTTTCCTCAATTTACCTTAATAAATTTCCCTAATGCTTCTTAAACAGACTCCCGTGGATTTATCGCTTTAAGTTAGAGTTTCAGTCACATTCAGAGAGGTTTAAGGTGAGACATGAGAATACAAAAATAATGTGCATTTTTCCTCATGAAGGGCAGAGGGATAGTTTACATCTCCACCACCCCATGTTTCTAGCTCTCAGTGCCTGTCAGGGATTTCTTACACATAAAAAGGCATTTTCCAATAAAATGTAGTGTGTCTTTTGTTTGTTTGGTTTGGTTTTTCAAGACAGGGTTTCTCTGTGTGCCTCTGGCTGCCCTGAACTCCCCCTGTAGACCAGGCTGGCCTTGAACTCACAGAGATCCGCCTGTCGCTGCCTCCTCAGTGCTGGGATTAAAGGTATGCACCACCACCGCCTGGCTCAAATTTCCACGAGAAAACAAACAAGAGTGTGTAGTGGGTAGCCATTCCAGCTTTGATCTGGAAGTTCTAACCCCCACCGAGGCTTCGGCAACTGTCGCGACTACAAGGCGGGGCCAAGGGAGGCACCTGGAGACGGCTACCCACTACAAGAGAACATTTGCTATATACTCAGAAACCAATGCCAAACAAGTTCGTTCTACCTCAAAGAGCTTGGTTTTCTTTTATTCTCTCTAACCCAATAGCTGGTGTTGGAAAGGAAGGGACAAACTGTGACATTCAGGAGAAAGCCCTCTCCCCAGGACACTCTGAGCTCAAGGGACCAACAGCAGCTTCACTCCAGGGATTCAAAATTTTAGCTCCACATACAAAATCTCATCCAAGTATCTAACCCTTATATATGTTTTTCTTCTTAGGTTTTGGTTTTGTTTTTTTTTGATACAGGGTCTCACTGTGTATCCCTGGCTGTTCTGGAACTCACTGAGACCAGAGATCTGGCTGCCTCTGCCTCTCCAGCGCCTTTCCACCTGGCACTCCCATATATGTATTTATCTTCATTTAAGCCTGGAGAGTTCCATTGTGACACACTGTTGATGGACTTTGGCTACACAATGACCGTGAGGCTGATCTGAGGGCTGGAGTTTGGAGCACAGTAGAACATTTACCTGATCCACACAAGAATCTGGGCTCAGGGAACAGCAAAAAGAAAGGGATGGGGGGCATGGTGGTCTTTTTCCAAGTGGGTCAATGGACAAATGTACTTACTTAGTGATGTCTTTAATCCCAAAACTCAGGAGGCAGAGGCAGGCAGATCTCTTCAGACTCTATAGCATCCAGGGCTACATAGTAAGCCCCTGCTGGTGTTCTTGTTAATAATTTTTTAAATGATTTATTCTTATTTTTATGTGTATTGGTATTTTGTCTGCATGTCTGTCTGAGGGTGCCAGGTCTCCTGGAGTTGGATTTACAGACAGTTGTGAACTGCCATGTAGGTGCTGAGACTTGAACCTGGGTCCTCTGGAAGAGCAGCCAGCCATCTCTTCAACCCTTGTTTTTGTCTTTAAAGAGGAAAAATAGAGACTCGATTTGTTCATCAGTGATATTTTTGTTTCTTATATTACGTCTAAAATTTTGTGTAGCTTTGGAGCCTGTCCTGGAACTGGCTTTGTAGCCCAGGCTGGCCTTGAACTCACAGAGATCCACCTGTCTCTGCCTCCTGAGTGCTGGGACTAAAGGCGTGCGCCACCACCACCCTGCTCCCTTCTTCTAGTTTTAACTCCAGCATAGTGGGTTTTTGTTTATTTGTTTGTTTGTTTCATTTTCTTTGTTGTCAATACGTGAATTCAATTTTTGGAAATTGAAGTGGCAAGAACAGTTTCTGCATTCCAAATGAATCCAACATGTGCCGTTCCTCTGAGGCATGGATTGTGGAAGCTGGCCTTCTGGTTTTGACACAGGGTCTCTCTATTTAGCCCTGGCTGTCCTAGAACCAGCTCTGTAGACCAGGCTGGCCTCAAACTCGTCAATGGAATGCTTCTGCCTCCTGAGTGCTGGGACTAAAGGTGTGCACCACCATTCCTAGCTCTGGGCATTCTTTTCAATTCCATGAACCATCAACATGGTAGGAATTAGATGCCACTGGTCACTGAGCACATCTGTCCATGGACCCATTTAGAAAAAGCAATTTAAGAAAGCATTTGTTTTGGAAGGAGGGATTTCATAACCTAAAACTTTCCCCATTTTTCTTCTGTTTAAAAATATATCAAATCGGGTTTGGGATTTAGCTCAGTGGTAGAGCACTTGCCTAGCAAGTGCAAGGCCTTGGGGTTTGGTCCGCAGCTCTGAAAAAAAAAAAAAAATCAAATCAGGGCTGGAGGGATCTCTCCTCATTTAAGAGCACTGGCTGCTCTCATATAGGATCCGGGTTCAGTTCCCAGCAATGCCATGATGGCTCACAACCATCTGTAAGTCCAGTTCCAAGGGGGTATGGAACAACTTCTGACCTCTGCAGGCACCAGGCTCATACACAGTGCACAGACACTCATTTGGGCAAAACAAGTACACTTAAGTTTCTAGAAAAGACTATAGTAGTGAGAGGAAAATAGATT
Source organism: Peromyscus maniculatus bairdii (assembly GCF_049852395.1). Taxonomy (NCBI): domain Eukaryota; kingdom Metazoa; phylum Chordata; class Mammalia; order Rodentia; family Cricetidae; genus Peromyscus; species Peromyscus maniculatus. The sequence goes on along the minus strand of NC_134856.1, from coordinate 139,185,666 downwards.
TTATATCTTAAAAAAATCAATGAGCTATTTCTAATTTTTTAAAAAAAGGAATCTTTAACTGCCAAAGATATCAGAGGTTGTTGAATGAACAACAAATGCTAGAAATTAACAAATTATTAGCAATGAACTTGATGTAATTTTAGTAATTGAAAGAAGAAGTTCAGGAAATACAGCACAAGTGATGATAGCTTTAACTGTGTGTGAAAAGCCGGCTGACTGACTGTGGATTGCTTTATGTGCACTGCTTCTTATTTGGATTGGATGATCATAAACAGCCTCCTTATGCTCTCTCTGTACCATTTTAGAATGAAGATAAATATAAATCGATACAGAGAATGTATCACAGAGAATGACTAGATGTAGGATTATTTTTAATAGAAAATTTGAATGTTACAGTTGAATGAAAATAAGGACATGCTGGGCGGTGGTGGCGCACGCCTTTAATCCCAGCAGAGGCAGGCAGATCTCTGTGAGTTCGAGGCCAGCCTGGGCTGCACAGAGAAACCCTGTCCCAAAAAAACAAAAAAGAAAAAAAGAAAAGAAGGAGAGAGGAAGAAATGAAAGAAAGAGAGAAAGAAAAAAGAGAGAAAAGAAAAGAGAAGAAGAAATGAGGCCATGACTGCTCCTAGGTATGGCTGAGAAGTGTTTTATTGTAGATATGAGGAGGAGAACAGAGGCATCTGGAAGAATCCAGGCTGAACATGGCCAGCAGAATTGACTGGACCGTGAGCGGAGAGAGTGATGGAGATAGCAAGAGAGGAAGAGAAGAGAGAAGAGGAGGCCATGGGAACCAAGAGAGCATGTAGCTAAACTGGCTGAGTTATGAGGAAGAGCAGCTGGAAGCGAAGCCCCGCCCCTGGGCTGTCGAGGTTTAGAGCAGGGTGGGGTGGGAAGTGCAGGGAGGACCTCCGGACTCAGTGCGACTTGTCCCAGTCTTTGCGACCTGACAACAGTGACATCAATCCAACAGAACCTTGAGATAAAACTTAGCTGTGCTACTACAAATTTTGATTGAGTGCCAAAGATATCGAGGTCGTTGAATGAACAACAAATGAAATTAGCAAATCATTAGAAATGGAAATGATTTTGATGTAATTTTTGTCATTGAAAGAATATCCAGTTATTAATAATGATCAATGAAAATGCTTTCTACACTGTTTCAGAAGCCAAAAGACAGTGTAGTTAGAATCCTGGGCGGAAAGGAAACTGGATTTCCGGTAAGTTGGGCTGTCCACGGTTTGTGGGAGGTGCCAGTGTCATCCCAGGGGCTCGTGCCTTGGGGAGCGGCGGGAGTCCATTCCACATCAGTTCACTGTTGCTCTTGGAAGGTTGGCTATTTTCATGTTCTCCACTGCTCACTTTTAGTTGAACAAGATGCTTGCTTTTTTCCTTCTAATATTAATGTACTGAAAGTGTGGTAATAAATACCATTTAACTAAAAATGTTTAGACTGAATGATCCAGAAAGGCTTTGTATCTATAAGGTCTGACTGTGACTGAGGAAGCCTCTCCTGGTCAGCTCCATAGGCAGCTTCCTTTCTGTTCAGCTTGCATTCATTTATTTCTGTGATGCTGGGAGACAGAACCTCCCACATGATAGCAGGGTGCCGAGCCACCAAGCCTCCCCCCACCCCTCCACTCGGACTCACTGTGTGCTTAGAAATGAGGAAGAGGCCAGGCGGTGGTGGCGCACACCTTTAATCCCAGCACTCGGGAGGCAGAGCCAGGCGGATCTCTGTGAGTTCGAGGCCAGCCTGGGCTACCAAGTGAGTTCCAGGAAAGGCACAAAGCTACACAGAGAAACCCTGTCTTGAAAAAAACAAACAAACAAAAAAAAAAAAAAAAGAAAAAGAAAAGAAAAGAAAAAAAAGAAATTAGGAAGAACCAGATTCTTCAGGGCTCCACTGGGTATGGTGAAGAGGACATCACTCTCTTCAGGTTGACAGGAAGCAAGTCAAGATCAGGTATTTCTGTTGTCTGTCTCAGAAGAGGAGGAAGATGAGCTTGGTGAGTCACTCTTGACACCCCCAGTTATCCTACATGCTGAAGCTAGAAAATGGATGAGGTTAATGGGTAAGATCAAAAACTTTATTTTCTTATCTTTCTGACAGATGCCCCACAGAGATGAAATATTCAGCATAAAATTTGTTGGAAGAGATACTCAAAACAAATCCAAGTTTTCATTTATTTATTTATTTATTTTTGGTTTTTCGAGACAGGGTTTCTCTGTGTAGCTTTGGTGCCTGTACTGGATCTCTCTCTGTAGACCAGGCTGGCCTTGAACTCACAGAGATCCACCTGGCTCTGCCTTCCAAGTGCTGGGACTAAAGGCGTGTGCCACCATCGCCTGGCAAATCCAAGTTTTAGTGGATTATATAACAATACTATTAAAATGAAAGCAATTTTAGGATAATATAAATATGTAAATATAAATAAAAGCAATAACATTCAAACCCAAAGTTAAATAACTTATATGATTTTAAGGGATATATGTAATGTATAATTCTTTAAAGAATTCACAGGTAGCTGGGCAGTGTTGGTGCACACCTTTAATCCCAGCACTCGGGAGGCAGAGGCAGGCAAATCTCTGAGTTCAAGACCAGCCTGGGCTACAGAGTAAGTTCCCAGATGGCCAGGGCTGCACAAAGAAACCCTGTCTCAAAAAAACCAACCCCTGACACCCCCCCCACACACACACACAAAAAAAAAATCACAGGTATGGGCTGGAGAGGTTAGGCTCTTCCAGAGGACCTGGGCACCCACGCAGTGGTTCACAACTAGCTGTAACTCCAGTTCCAGGTGATTGGCACCCTCTTCTGTCAAAATGTGCAGCCCAAACCCCATACACATAAAATGAGTTAAGTCAATTAAAAGCCAGAATTTACAGGTAAATCACTAAGTGTCATTACCTCAATCAACAGGCCTTGGGAAGTCCACACAAGCTGTCTGTGGGCGCCCTTCTGGGAGTGCATTGTAGTTAGTTCCCCCAGAAGTCTCACAGGCTTGGGGGCCTCAACAATAGCATTTTATTCTCTCTCCAGTTTGCAGTTCCAGAGCAGAAGTCTGAGATCCAGCTCTCAGCATGGTTGGTGCCGCCCGCCTCGCCCTCCCTGGCTGTCTTCTCATGCCTTCTTCCCACTGGCTCACCAGGATGAGCATGTGAATTCCAATGCCCTCTTCTTGCGTGGACCCTAGCAGTACTGAAGTAGGCCCATCCGGATGGCCTTATTTTTACTTTATTTGCCTCTTTAAAGACTCTAGTGCAAGATGGGGAGATGGCTCAGTCAGTAAAGTGCTTGCCTTGCAAGTACAAGGACCTGAGTTCGATCCCCAGAACCTGTGTGAAGAAGCCAGGGGGGTGGTGTGTGCTTGTAATCCTGGTATTTGGGAAGCAGAGACAAATGGATCCCAAGGGCCTGCTGGCCATCCAGCCTAACCCACTTGTTAGGCTTCAGGCCAGTGAGAGGCCTGTCTCAAAAACCACCCAGAACGTCCTCTGGACTGACTCCACGTGCGAATGCTCTATGTGGATGTGTGTGTGAGTGCACACACACATCCACACGTGTAAAATAAGTGAATAAAATGCAAAAGAAGAATGCAGAGAGGAAAGCAAAGAGAGTCAAAATGCACAGCCAGGCTTTATTTCGGGGCTCAAATGCCCCTTGCACCTCACGCTTCTTCCTCCTGCCTTGATGGAATTAAATCCATTTCCTTGTTTTTCTCGGGCAGTCCCAGAATCTCCCCTGCTCATTCTACAACCCCGCTGTATTTGGTCAGCTTCCTCATCCTCCAGGCAAACCTTGCTGCAGCGGGGAGTCTAGCTCTCACCCCCTTCTCAAACCCACATGAAGTTTTACAGAACTCAGGAGGCAGCAGGAGGTGCTCGAGGTTCCAGAGTCTGGAGATGTCATGGACCACAGCTCTGCAGCTGTAGTGAATGTGGTCTTTGTGCCTCAGGTTCCTGACTGAGACAGTGCAGGACAACACCTGCTTCCAGAGGCATGGTGAGGGCTCCGTAAAGTCACCTTCCATGTGTGATGGTGCTGAGAGACACAGTGGATACTCCGCCCCCAGAAGCTGTTACCACAGTAACCAGAACGAGGGTGTGGGGCTGGGGTAGGAGAAAAGCCTGTATGCGGTGACCTCCTGAGGTCCTCCTTTCTCTGCGGATGTGGGCGTCTGTGACTTTCCCTCAGCTCCATCCGGGAATTCCCACCTGCTGTTGTCCTCTTGGTTTCAGAGTTCTCATCTTATTATCTCAGTGTCCGCCCTTCAATCTGCTGTCTGTTTGTCTCCCTTGCTTTTTTTCTCTTTCTTCCCCTCTCTCCATCCCTCCCTTCCTCTCTCCCTCTCTTTTTCTTCCTATTGTTTTGTTTTCAGGTTTTTATTTTTTAATTTTTTGAACATTTATTAGGGGATGGGAGTTTGCACATGTCCCAGTTTGAGGACAGCTTGTGGGAGTCAGTTGCTTCCTTCCATCTTGCTGGGCCCTGTTTTCAGTTTTTTTTTTTTTTTATTAAAAAAAATATGTACATTGGTATTTGCCTCCATGTATGTCTATGTGAGGGTGTCAAATCCCCTGGGACTACAGTTACAGACAGCAGTGAGTGCCCATGTGGGTGCTGGGAATTGAACCTGGGGCCTGTGGAAGAACAGCCAGTGCTCTTAACCACTGAGCCATCTCTCCAGTTCCTGTTTTCAGGTTTTAAGACGAGTTTCCCTGAGCCACCAGACTTCAACCCTACACAAAGAACGCCAGGCAGCTGAGGATGCGGAGAGTGGGAGAAACAGTCTTCTCCAGGGAAGAGCACGCTGACTGGCCGTCTGTTTTCACATGGTCAGCCCTGAGAACAAACACACGGCTAACGCAATACAGACTGAGCTGGTCATGCGTAGGAATATACGTGTACACACACACACACACACACACACACACACACACACACACACACACACTGCATGCACTAACAGTGAGTGAAAAGAGAGGTCATGAATTTGAAAGTGAGGAGCACATGGGAGTGTTTGGAGAGAGGAAAAGGACAGCGGAAATGATGTCATTACATTATCTAAAAAATAAAAGAAAAAATTAAAAATGGTTTCCCTACAGCTGCTTTTATTTCCGTGTGTTACCATGTACTTCCTGTGTGATTTCAGCCTCATATTTGGTGATTTCTTCCAATTTCTGGTAATCTCCAGCTGTGTGTTCACATTAAAGAACAAGGCACCAAAACAAAACAATTATTGGCTACTGAGGAGAGGAAGATTGACTCCCACCCCCACCCCCCCAACAACCCCCCAATGTCTCCCTACAACAACTTCCTACTGTGTATGTTAGATCTCTTTTCTCTTGGCACTAGCAATTTTATTCAGAAGAATCCTTCAGTTTCAGGGAGGCCTGAAATGCATGCTGGTGCAGAATTCTGCCAACCGAACAGGTCAGCACCTAGCGAGGTCAACAGCTGATATTCAAAGTTCTGCTTCCCCTGATCACCACTATGATGACTCCATATTTCATTATCAGATAAACTGGCTTAGAGTTCGCTAGTTCAGCCTGTCTAGAGGACAGGATTTTTAAACATAGGTAATCTGTTACACCTGTGGATCAGGATGTGAGCTCTCAGCTACTGCTCCAGCACCATGCCTTCCTGCCTGCTGCCATGTTCCTGTCTATGGTGGTCATTGATTCTATCCTTCTGAAACCATGAGCCCCAGTAAATGTTTTCTTTTATAAGTTGCTTTGGTCATGATGTCTTTTCACAGCAATAGAAAAGTAACAAAGACAGGGAGTCAGGCGTGGCAGTGTATACCTTTAATCGTAGTACGAGGGAGGCAGAGGCAGGAGGATTTCTGAGTTTGGAGGCCAGCCTGGTCTACAGAGTGAGTTCCAGGACAGCCAGGGCTACACAGAGAAATCCTGTCTCAGGAAAAACAAAAACAACAACAAAAAAGTAACTAAGACAGGTAGGAAAGGGGTTCATTTCATTTTACAGCAGGAACAGAGCCGCAGCAAGCAGGAGCAAAGGACATTCCGGAGACAGTCCCTCCCCCCCGGCCCCCCCTGGGGCTTTGCCTCTCAGGATTTGGCTTTGCTGTTTGGTGAATTGAACTCCATGAGCTCCATCGATGACTGCAGCTCCTCTGACATGGCCGCCAACACTTACAGACTGGATCTACATGTATAAAGAGGATTTACTGGAGAGGTTCACAGGCTGTGGTCCAGCTAGTCCAGCAATGGCTGTCTACCAGTGGAAGGACCAAGAATCCAGTAGTTGCTCAGTCTGTGAGGCTGGATGTCTCAGCTGGTCTTCAGTATATGATGGAATCTCAAAAAAGCAGGCTCTAATGCCAGTGAGGGAATGGACTCACCAGCAAGAGCAAGAGCCAAGCAGACAAAGAGAGAAAGCTTCCTTCTTCCACATCTTTTATATAGGCTGCCAGGAGAAGGTGTGGCCCAGATTAAAAAAAAACAAAACTAAAAGTTTTGGTCATTCTAATGGTCATATAGATGCTTCTCATCAAGCCTGTCATCCTCACTTCCCAGAAATCTAATTATATTAAGTATTTTTCCATGTGCTTGTTGGCCATTCTTCTATCATCCCATGTAAAGTATTCCATCAAAGTCTTTGTCCATTTTTAAAGGTTTCATTTCTGCCTTCTCATTATCAAATTGTAAGAATTCTTTCCATATTCTCACCACAAAACTTTCATCATGCATGGGTTGCAAGTGGCTTCTCTACTTGATGACTTTGCCTCTGTGTTTTCTTGACAATGCCTTTTGAGGAGTACTGGGTTTGTGTTTCGTTCAAAAGATCTGGATTAAAAGTGGGTCTTCGGGCCGGGCAGTGGTGGTGCACGCCTTTAATCGGGAGGCAGAGCCAGGCGGATCTCTGTGAGTTCGAGGCCAGCCTGGGCTACCAAGTGAGTTCCAGGAAAGGCGCAAAGCTACACAGAGAAACCCTGTCTCGAAAAGCCAAAAAAAAAAAAAAAAAAAAAAAAAAAGTGGGTCTTCCTATTTCAAATGATCCCCTACCCCTCATCCTTTACTCCTTAAAAACCCTACCATAACTGAGCTCAATGCTCTCCCTGATCCAACTGCTGTGCCAGAATGGTCAGGAGGCCTAAGCTTAAGCTTGCAATAAAGGCTCTTTGCCTTTACACATGAACTCAGACTCCTGGTGATCTCTGGAGGACTCATGACGTGGGCCTCACACTAACCATTTGTGGGGCACCATTTTATTCTGGGGACACCATGCAACAACAGAGATGGCAGAAGCAAACTGTGCTGGGTGTGACATGAGCTTGGGGACTGGCTCTGACTCTCTGGGATAGAGGAGAGGGCTAGGGTAGACTTTGGCTTCTGCCTCTCACAAGCAAGACACTGAGGTTGATACTCTGTATTTTGATTTTTCCTTTATGAAGTACGCAGATTCAAACTGGGGTCAAACAGTAAGTGTTTTCTCTGCTCAAGTGATGTTTTGCACCTACAGTAGTCATGCATCCCTAAGCCACAGGGATGTGTAACTTTCTAAGAAGTGTTCCATTAGGTGATTTCAGTGTGCAAACACCATAGAATTACTCACGCTAATTAACACTTGACAGCTCCAGTGTCACTAGGGGGTAAAACCTTATGGGACTTTTTTATGTTGTTTATGCTAATGATTGACAGAAACTCTATAATCACCCTCAGATGCAGTTAGCTAGGCACATTAATGATATCAAACTGAAAATATCTTCCTTGGATTCTGAAAAATATTTAAAGCAAAGGGGTTCATAAAGATGTGAGCATGATTTATTCTACTTTCAGTCTATTGTATTTCTTTGACTTAGCCCTTTAAGAAAGCAGGATGGTACGGATGACAGAACTTGGGCAACTTAAGGTGGAGATAGCCTTCATTTCTTCAACGGAAGCCTGGCATCCGATATACCTGTCATGTGATGCTATCCCTGAAAAGACATCACTCGCTGCACAGGGAACAAACAATATCCAAAATAAGGATGTCATCAAGGTACAACTTGGTGAACCAATGGGTTTTATTGGGGTTACTTATAGAAGCAGATTTGCCTCAAAGACACCTGCGTCAGCAAGTGGCCACCTCAGCATGGACAGCTCGGGGAAGATCGGATCCTGGAGCTCATTGTAGCATGAATCTTTTTTTTTTTTTTTTAATGATTTATTTATTTATTATGTATACAGAAGAGGGCACCAGATTTCATTATAGATGGTTATGAGCCACCATGTGGTTGCTGGGAATTGAACTCAGGACCTCTGGGAGAGCAGTCGGTGCTCTTAACCTGTGAGCCATCTCTCCAGCCCCGTAGCACGAATCTTAAAAGTTCTTATTAATAAAAACAAACCCAGTGCCAGGTATTGGGGTGAACGCTGGAAGATTAGAGAAGCAGAACAAGCCACAGCCACCTCACCTCGCCAATTCCTCAGCTGATCCTGTTTCCTCAGACGGAAAGCCTCTGAGTCCTCATCCGAATGAACTGCTGCTAAAAGCCTAAAAGCTTAACCAGCTCTAGTTCCTGGTCCTCACGCCTTAAATACCTTTCTGCTTTCTGCCATCACTTCCTGGGATTAAAGGCGTGAGTCACCATGCCTGGCTGTTTCCAGTGTGATATCCCAAGTGATAGGATTAAAGGCGTGTGTGCCACCATTTTCTGGCTAAGTGTAACTCGGGTCTGAGCTGGGGCCCACAAGGCCCCAGGCAAGTAGCTTTTTTTCAAATTTGTACCATGGATGTTGGGTGCCTAATGTAGAAGGAATTCTAAACTGTCTTATTAAATAAGAAACAGAGCCAAATAAAGAGTTAAAAGCCCAGAGATCAGAGCAGTAGCCAAGAGCTAAAACCACCTTATCTTACCACTCGCTGCCATCTTTCCTGAGAGAGAGTCCTTCTGTGTTCTGTCTTTTTATTGCCTTTCTGGTCTGCCTTCTAATTGGTTCCTCGTCACTGCCTGTCTATACAGACCTCCAGGTCTCTATGGTTCATACTGAGATTAAAGGTTTGGGTTGCCGCTTGACTGTGTCCTTGAACACACAGAGATTCTGCCTGCCATGTGATCAGATTAAGGGCATGTGCCACCACTGCTGGACTTCTTCTAAATGGCTTGCTCTTAGCTCTGGCCCCCAGGCAACTTTATTTTTAAGATACAAGTAAAATCACATTTCAGCACAAATAAAATCTCCCCATAGCTTGTTGCACAGGTCGCAGGCAGCTCTGGGGACTGTCTTCCAGGCGCTTCCACTGGTCCGAAACTCTTCTCTCAGCAGCACTTACTGCTTACCGGTCCCCCGGGGAGGTGGAGCCTGGTGGATGGGGTGGATTTCAGGGACTTCCTGAAGCTATTGAGTTGTTTCCTTTCTGAGTTTGAGGGGCTTCCCTGCAGGGCAGAAAGGTTCACCTGTGTCTTAAGGCCTTTCCTCAAAGGTGGAAGGCTTCATCTCAGAGGAAATTGTTACCCAACAGAACCTTTCACGATCCTTGGAAAGATTCAGAAAGAGAAATATAAGGCAGTGGTTCTCAACCTTCCTAATGCTGTGACCCTTTAATACAATTCATATTGTGGTGATCCCTAACCATAAAATTATTTTTGTTGCTACTTCATAGCTGTAATTTTGCTACAGTTATGAATCATAATGTAAATGTCTGTGTTTTCTGATGGTCTGAGGCAACCCCAAAGGGATTACGACACACAAGTTGAGAACCACTGGTCTAAGGCATTAAGATTCCAGTGGACATCTGCAAGACACAAGTAGAGACCAGGGAATCATCTTGTATAGGTTAGGATTCCAGCGTTAGACCATCTGGTCAATATGACAGCCCCCAATGCCCCGGGCGATCCTAACATTGAAGGTGCCCTGCTTTAGCTGTCAAGCGCTGGCTGACTTGCTCGCAAAGACCAGCCTTCTAACTGCTCAGGTGTCGCTGCTGCTGCTGCTGCTGCTGCTGCTGCTGCTGCTGCTGCTGCTTTCATCCTGTTAGCAGGTCAGCTGCAGCATTAAAACTCCCTAAAAGATCACCAGAGAGAAACATTATTGGGGCTAATGTTGCAACACCAGGGGAGGCGACACATGGGAGTGTCTCAGCTGACTCTCCACGTGAGCCTGAGCATCCTGCTTACATTACCCTCCTAGACCACAGTGGGAAGTAGCGCCCTTCTGGTCTGGGAGGAAATAGTTGCAGGTCTTCTAGAGTTTGCTGAGGCCCATACACAGTAAGGAGTCTGGTCTAACAGTCTCTAAGGCTCAGGGAATACTGGGGGTGGGGTGGGGGGACGGGACGGACCTAAGGGCCAGAAGATAGAAAGGACGGTGAAATGCTGGTTCTAGTCTGGACACAGCCATTGTAATCACCAACTGACAGCAGCTGTGGATGCCTGGTAAGGTCTGCACAAGAATGGACCCATCAACACCCAGGCCTGGATGGCGTAGGGGCCCACGGGTTCCTACTCTCACTTTTGACCTATTTGCCACCGACAGATTCAAGAAGAGGGGGCTGTTGCCTTTGTGTACCGACTGGTGACTCCACGATAGTTCCAATAGTCAAGACTGACCTGGCTAGCTGGGCGGTGGTGGCACACGCCTTTAATCCCAGCACTTGGGAGGCAGAGACAGGCGAATGTCTGTGAGGTTGAGGCCAGCCTGGTCTACAGAGTTAGTTCCAAGACAGCCAGCACTACACAGAGAAACCCTGTCTCGAAAAACCAAAAGAAAAAAAAAAGGTGAATAATAAGGAAGAGATGGTTGGCAGGGATAAGAGAGAAATGATAAGGAGAGAGTAATCAGAAATTGTTAACAAAATCAATAAAAAATAAAGACTTGGGGCTGGAAAGATGACTCAGAGGTTAAGAGTACTGGCTGCTTTTGTAGAGGCCCTGGGTTTGATTCCCAGCACCCATGTGGCACATCCTGTAACTTTATAGTTACAGGAATTTGACACCAAAGTAGCTCCTTCCCTTGAATTTCCCACTTCTGTTACACCGATCCCATTTGTAGAAACCCTGGCATGCAATTTTTGGGCAATAATATCTTTAAAACATTACTTTTAAAAAATTACATGTAGGTGTGTGTGTGTCTACCTGAGGGGACGTGCACAAGAGTGCCTGTGCCTGCGGAGACCAGAGCCCTGACCTGGGCGCGAGGACCTGAGCAGAACTCTGGTCCTCTGGAAGCAAAGTGCTCCTAATCACCCAGCCATCTCTTCGGCCTCCTGGTTCTATCATCTTAAAATGGAAAAAATAAAACACATTTTCCTTGTTTTAGAAATTGAGATCTTGGGGGCTGGAACGATGGCTCAGTGGCTGAGAGCAGTGACTGCTCTTCCAGAAGACCCGGGTTCAATTCCCAGCACGGCAGCTCACAACTGTCTATGATTCCAGTTCCAGGCCTGCTGACACCCTCGCAGACATAAATCAGGCGAAACACCAACGAACATAAAATAAAAATAAATTATTAAAAAAAAAAAGAAATTGAGATCTTGTCTGTGGACACCAAGCACGTAAGTGACAGTTGTTTATCTAGTTACACGGGTAATGAATGTGCTAGAAGGAAGCAAAATGACAGTGCGCCCCTCTTTAGGAAGCTGGCAGCCCAGTGGAGAGGCTGGCAGCAAACTGCTGCAGGGCACCGGGGCACAGCCAAACAGGGAAGAGGAAAGCGAGGGGGAGCGCATGAGACACAGCCCGGGCGAAGCCTGGGCTCCAGGGAAGTTGGGTGTAATCCCCTAAGAGGGGTAGCGGAGAGGATGCAGTAAAAACGTTAACCTTCTTCACAGAACACGCTAGTCATCTAGCACCTGGGAGGCTAATGTCCCGCGAGTTCGAGGCCAGCGGGGCCTAGATAACGGGTCGCAAACACTTAGGCTGGCAGCGCACAGATCGGGTGTGCGAGCACTGGCCGGCCCGCACCGGACATGGCTGCAGGAGCGCCGGGGCCACCGCGGGCCGGGCTCGGCCCGTCTGGGTCACCCGGTCGGAAGGGCCTCTGGCGTTCTGTTATCCACACGGGCTCGCTCTGGCGGGCGCGCCGGCACGGGGCACCAGCCCACCCTAAACTGCCAATAACCGCCTTCCTGCCAGGCCCGGGCCTCCATCTTTGTGCCGCCCGCGGGGAGCCGACGCCAGGTGCGGGCCGGCCCCAACAGTCGTGGTTTCAAAAAGCCCGCGCGGAGGCCCCGGGCAGATCCGTTGGGAACGGCCGGGAGTCCCGCGAGGGCGCGCGAGGACGAGGCGTGCGGGCCACGGCCGGCTCCGCACAGGCGGCGCCGGGCCAGCGCGTAAGAGGAGCGCGCCCGTGCCGCGGCCGCGGCCGCCGGAAGTGGGCTCGAGAGCCGGGCAGTGATTGGCTGGCCGGGCACGTCCCTCAAGGGGCTGGCGCCAACGCCACTGCGGAGTTGGGCCGGGGCATCCGGCGAGGGGAGGGAGGGAGGGCTGCGGGAACAGCCGCGCGTCCGCTAGGAACCGCTCGGCGGGTGCGCGCGGGCCGCCCCGGAGGCCCTTCTCTGGGGCGCGGCGGGAGCGCGCCGAGTGCGAGCGCGGGGGCGGGAGGGCGGGCGGGCGCCGGGCAGCCCGAGGCCCCGCCGAGGCCGCGGAGGGCGGGGAGGCCGCGGCCCAGAGCGGCGCTGCGGCGCGGTGGGCGGGACGAAGGCGGGCGGGGAGGCGATTGGCCGGCGGCCCGACGCCGCGCGTGACGCACCGCGCGGGGAGGGTGCGCGCGCCTTCAGCGGCCTCTTTGTGTGGTGCCCTGATAGGGGAGCGGAGGTGGCGGCCGCGGCTGCCCTGGTGGGGTTCCAGCGTCCTCGGCTCGCCCTCGGGCCGGCAGCGCGCCCCTTCCCTCCCCCTCCCGCCCCTTCCCCGCCGGCGGCGGCGGCGGCCGGGCCCGGGCTCCGGCGAGGCCTCGGCGACCGCTAACGGCGACGGCGACGCCGCGGAGCGCGCAGGGCGGGGGCAGGGCCCGGGTGGCCGACATGGAGAACTCGCAGCTCTGTAAGCTGTTCATCGGCGGCCTGAACGTGCAGACGAGCGAGTCGGGGCTGCGCGGCCACTTCGAGGCCTTCGGGACGCTGACGGACTGCGTGGTGGTGGTGAACCCCCAGACCAAGCGCTCCCGCTGCTTCGGCTTCGTGACCTACTCGAACGTGGAGGAGGCGGACGCCGCCATGGCCGCGTCGCCGCACGCGGTGGACGGCAACACGGTGGAGCTGAAGCGCGCCGTGTCGCGGGAGGATTCGGCGCGGCCCGGCGCGCACGCCAAGGTGAAGAAGCTGTTCGTGGGCGGCCTCAAGGGCGACGTGGCGGAGGGCGACCTGATCGAGCACTTCTCGCAGTTCGGCGCGGTGGAGAAGGCGGAGATCATCGCCGACAAGCAGTCGGGCAAGAAGCGCGGCTTCGGCTTCGTCTACTTCCAGAGCCACGACGCGGCCGACAAGGCGGCGGTGGTCAAGTTCCACCCGATCCAGGGCCACCGCGTGGAGGTGAAGAAGGCGGTGCCCAAGGAGGATATCCACGCGGGCGGCGGGGGCGCGCGGGCGGCTCGGGGCGGGCGCGGCGGCGGCCGGGGCCGCGGCGGCGGCGGCGGCGGCCGCGACCAGAACGGCCTGGCCAAGGGCGGCGGCGGCGGCGGCGGCTACAACAGCTACGGCGGCTACGGGGGCTACGGCGCCTACGGGGGCGGCGGCGGCGGCGGCGGCTCGTACGGCGGCAGCGACTACGGCAACGGCTTCGGCGGCTTCGGCAGCTACAGCCAGCACCAGTCCTCGTACGGGCCGATGAAGAGCGGCGGCGGCGGCGGCGGCGGCAGCTGGGGCGGCCGCAGCAACAGTGGACCGTACAGAGGCGGCTACGGCGGCGGCGGCGGCGGCTACGGCGGAGGCTCGTTCTAGAAGCCGAGTTCCGGATGCCAGGCGGCGGCGGCGGCGCTTCTCCCCTCCGCGCCCGCCCCAGGTGCCCGCGGGGGAGCCGCTTACCCTGGGGGGGCAGTCCCCCCATTTGCCTGCCTGTCTCCCCCCTGAAGGTGGACTCGGCCCCACACACACATTTTTGTGTTACAGTCATTGATGGACTCTATTTTTTTATTATTACTTGGACCTTGGTCGTTTTTATACTAGCAAAATGTCTTGTTTTAATTTGTGTTTTTTTGGGGGGGTGGGTGGGAGGGAGTGAACTTGCTGATTCTGTAGCAAAACCTGGGTGGGGGTTGGGCGGGGGTAGTTTACTTTGTTGTAAGGACTTGATACCTGGCTACAGCGTTTTCTATGAAACCTACTTGGATCCCATGCCTGAAATTTGGAAGCATATGTACAAAAATCATTTTTACGTTTTATTTTTAATAAATCATTGTGTTTGACCGTACATGTCTAACATTTTTTTTTTCTAGGATCCACTCCTTACCGTTTTAAAGGATATTTTTGTTAGTTTTTGATGTACTTTGAGAAACTTAAAAAAGAGGTCTTGTGGGTTATTTTTTTCCCCTTTCCTGTTGCCCAGCTAGTGATGTGTTGAATTTACCCCTTACAGTCAAACTTTTGAAGTGGTGGATGTGGCTGTTGAAGGTTTCTGTGCATCCATCTCCTGTACTAAGCGAGTAAGCTTATCATCTTGACATGGTTGGTCACTTCTTTCTATGAGAATTTACTTCAGAATATGTACTGTGTAGTTTTAAGAGAAATAGTTTGTGTTTAAGCATGTGTTCTCATTCATATAAAACTGTTTGAAACTTTTTTAGATGACCTAGTTTCATCCTTATTGGTTTGTCTGTAATGAATGGTTACAAATAAGGGTTATGTTGACCCTAACACTAAGTGATTTTTTTTTTTTTTTTTGTATTTTCAGAGCAGGTTTAAAAACGTTTCTTTTCCTAAATCTGAACTTTGTCCTTTGAAGTCCAACCCATGTAGCACCATCTACTGGTAGAGTGGCCGTATAGCTGCAAGACAGTTGGTTAAAAAAGTCATTTGTTCAGGACAATTTCATCAGATTGAGCAGTTTGCCATCAGAAATCGGTGCAGACTTGGAAGTTCCACATTTGACTGAGATGGGCTTCACAGGAATGTAGCTGACAGCCCTCACCAGTCTTCTACATGAGGTTTGAAAATGTCAACTGCTATGCATAGCTTGGGCAGGAGCCCCAAACTGCTCTGTAGCTACCGGAGCAGCTATGTGTACGGGGTTAGGTGCAAGTTGTAAAACAATCTATGTACTCTGCTTGGTTAACGTGTGTTTGTAGCCCTTCATGCAATAGAATTCAAGTTGTTGTTTATAAAAACAAAAAACAAAAAAAAAAACCTGATAATAGGAGAAAAAAATTGCCTTCCTGGATAGAAACATAGAATAGCAACGTTTATGGATATCACAAATAAAGAATTCAATTCTTTACATGATTGAGTGAGAGTATGTATAATCCGGTGGGTGGTTCAGAGTACCAGTTAACTTACTGGGTTTAATGGTATGGTAAAATTTTTTGACTCAAGATTTTGAAAGCCCAAAGCCTCATGGTAATATTTTAATGTTGAACCCCCTACATTTTAACTCGTCCTCATGTAATTTCTAAGATCTGATTCTTGCCCAAATAGTGTAATTACAAGGTCAAGAAGGACATGGAGGTTAGGCTAGTTTGCTCAGGTACTTGAATGAATGATGGTTGATGCTTGGTTCAAATATTTAGCACCTCGAACAGGTAAGTGTCCCACATGGGAGTGAAAATTGGATGGAAGTTGAATTCTTTGCTCGCTTAACTGTACTGTCCTTAGGTTTCTGCTTGAGCTTTGACTCACAAGACTGAAGATTTTTTAATGCAGTTTTTTTGGGGGTGCCCCGAGGATACAGGAAATGATTTAGAGCTATCGTTACGTGTTACCTCTGATGTTTGCTTATTTTTGGTGGAAAGACTGAGTTAGCTGGTAGGAATTAGGGAAGATTGTCAAACGAGGTCATTTTTTACTTTGAAAATGGTGGCTTTAGAAACCCCACAGTTCATGGTGCATACTCAAACAGCCCAGTGTCATCTATGCTCACCTTAGAAATCTAATTGGATAGTAGGACAGGAAATGGGATTCCTGTGGTCCCCTGGCCAGCATGGGGAGCTTTTTAAATGGGTGGACAGCTGTTTGGTGTCTAGATTTACCTGTGAGAGTCTGAACAGAGGACTTCAAGCTTAGTTGGCAGGAGGTGGAGATGGTTTTTCATACTTGAATATAATCTGATTTTCTTTTTTTTTCTTGATTTTTATTATGTATACAGTGTTCTGCCTGCATGTATCCCTGTAGGCCCAAAGAAGGAACCAGATCTCATTACAGATGGTTTTCAGCCACTGTGTGGGTTGCTGGGAATTGAACTCAGGACCTTTGGAAGAACAGCCAGTGCTCTTAACCTCTGAGCCATCTCTCCAGCCCTATAACCTGATTTTCAAGATGAAGTTGCCCCAATGTGAAGATCCTTGTATTTCAAATACTTTGAGTGTAAATTCTAAAGTAGTCATTAGTTAAATGATAGTTTGGAAGATCTTTACAGTCATTTTGTGTGAGTGTATGTGTGTAAGCCTGTGCCTTTCACACAGCAACCTGTGGAAGTCAGAGGATTTATGCAGGTCTGCTCTACCATCTGGGTCCTGGGGATCAAACACCTGGCTGCAAGTGCCTCTCCCAGCTGAGCCATCTTGATGGATCTGGGAGATCTTGAAATAAGATGGCAATAGTTTAAAATCTTATTTTTTTTTAAGGTCTATTTAAAAAAAAAAAAAAAAAAGGGGTGTGTGTGTGTGTGTGTGAGTGTGTGTGTGTAGGTTTGTGAGTGCAGGTTCCTGCAGAGTCCAGAAGAAGGTATTGAATCCATTGGAGTTGGATTACAGGTGATTGTGAGTTGCCAGATCAGATTTGGGGTCCTCTTCAAAAGCTGAGCCATCCCCAGACCCCAGAATTTCAAATCTTTAAAGCTTAAAAGTGATTTAGGTTCACAAAATG
This sequence comes from Peromyscus maniculatus bairdii, assembly GCF_049852395.1. NCBI lineage: Eukaryota > Metazoa > Chordata > Mammalia > Rodentia > Cricetidae > Peromyscus > Peromyscus maniculatus. Next base: position 139,168,709 of record NC_134856.1, on the reverse strand, counting down.
CTCTTGAGTCTGAATATATTCATGGTTATACCTTAATATGGAATCTTGTCTTAGGAAAGATAGATACTAAAGGATGAAGGGTGGCTGAGAATTTGGAATTTAGGACTTCTTGCCTCAAGACCACCAGTGAGGGTCAGTTGGTTTGTAGACTTGTTTGTTCACACTCTAAATTGGATCACTTGCATTTCAGTTTGTTTTCTGCGTCTGATAGTGGAAGTGTAAAGTGTGCTCTGAGGAGTGGGTTGTTTGCTCATCACCTGCCGTTAGCTAGTGTGTGGGTGTTACCTGTGAACACTGACACTTGAGAATGTCTTCCACTTCTGTCAGTGTGAAGGGAAGAGCCCTGTCAGCCTTATTTTGGCCTCATTCCCCAACCCCCACTTCTCCTGTGTGTCCCTAGCTGGCTTGAAACTAGCTATGTAGACCCAGCTGTCCTTGAATTTTCAGGAGCCTGCCCACCTAGTGCTAGGATTGTGGACATGCTCTTCCGCCTTTTTGGAAGGACTGGCCAAGCCTATGGAACTAAGTGGGACATTTTTTCCCCTCAGTGTTCTATTGCAGACATGCTTGAGTCACACTTTTCCTGCTCTCTTAAAAATGAAACTTTTTTTTCCCCAATAAGAAGTTCCTTGAGAACCTAAGAAGTAGGTAAGTGCTTGTGTTGTGTTGTTGATTTCTGTCCTCAGTCACTCCATGAAGAGATGCTTTTATCTCCATCTGCCTGCTGGCTACAGGCTCTTAATTTAAACAGTTTGTCTAATATGAAGGATTGAAAATAGGAGATAGGAATCTTGCAGCTTTAAAATAAAATTGTTTTTTTTTTGGTGGGGACAGGCCATGTAGTCTTAGTTGGCCTCAAACTCAGAGATCCACCTGCCTCTGCCTTCTGACTGCTAGACTGCTCGGCTGCTCTTCTGAAGGGATTATACATTGAGGTCAGAGATTAGAGCAAGCATTACTCTGTGTTTTATCCTACTTAAAATTGAGGGCGTAGTTTTCCAGTTGTACATTAATAGGTGTTAGTAGCAGCATTTGCTTTTGCTTGAATACTTTTATCATGAATGAAGCTTTCTCTAGAAGTTGGGGAAAATCACAAATTGGGAAGTGCTGGGTGAGGTTTGCTCTGGGTCAGAGGTGACTATCACCAAAAATGTGGATTTCTAGGTTGAGATACAACTTCAGTTTGCTATTTAACCTGGTAAGTCAGCTGATTTCTTAGACTATGCACTTGTTTAGATACCTTATGATTTAATACGGTTTTCAAATCGTTCTAGGTAATTATTAACAGTTTGAGAGAAACCTTGAGATTCATTCTTATGATACCTTCAACAAAAAAATTGAGTACCAAGCTGATAGGGGCCAGCCTTTTAAGGTGTCCACAGTTTTGTCTGGATGATAATTTAAACAATTATGACAGTACTAGCATTTGAGTTGGACCTATAAGCAGTTGTGACTGTGTTACAAGAGAATGTGACAGGTGTGGGAACTAGTTTTAACATTTGGATTAGGAAGTCAAGCACAAAGGACATTCCCACTGCTTAGCTGAAATGCAAAGTGTGGTGTATTGGGTTCCTTATGTCATTATCCCTGCTGACTGTGAGGCCGCAAAGGCCTTTAAGAAAACAGCCACTTAAATTTTATTCTTTTTTGCCAAGTACTAATAATAGCAAAACTGGCTGTGGGACACAGACTAATTTACTCAGTTTCGGAAATATCAGTCACCGGAGAGTTTTAGTGAAAAGTGACAGGGGCTGGAGAGCTGGCTCAGCAGCTGAGAGCACTTGTTGTTGGTGCAGAGATTTCCAGTGCCCACATGGCAGCTCATAACTGTTAATTCTCGTCCCAGCCCTCGTCTGACCTCTGAAGGGCACAGGCCGGCACATGGTGTGCACGCACACACAAACACAAGTTAATAAGTCTAAAAAAACGACAGTCGTCATAGATTAAGAAGCCACTCCACACACTAATCCGTAGTTTGAGGTCCCGTGAAGCTGGTCTCCCATGACTCATTGTTCACGGGCTCCTCATTTTGACTTGTTTCACTAGAAACAAACTTTTCTGTTGGTTTCACCAGTTTCTCATGAAGATGAAAGCCAATTGGCTGTAATAGAAAGGGTGTTTAAGTTTGGAATTTCTTTTGTAAGATAAGGTTAGGTCACTTTGGGAGCACAAGATAGTTCAAAAAGTAGTAAATGAGCTGGAATCAGTAGCTTCAGGGTGGAGTCCAGTGCACCGTGGCTGTTCTTGATTTTTAAATTCAGTTTCTTACTAACTATAATTATGGCAGATTTTAATTTGGAAATTTCCTAGGGTGGCTATAGTTGAGGGAAACGGAGCAAAGGCACTTCCACTGAGGTGAGAGCACCAGATGGTGTTTGGGGATTTGTAGGCCAGGTAAAGACTGTCTCGGTGGTGGTTAATTTGGTTGTCAACTTGACACACCTGGGAAGGGGTGCCTCCCCTGGGGTAAGCCTCCATTAGCCTGTGTGCAAATCCGTGTGACTGTCTTGATTGATGGTGATTTGGGAAAGGTCCAACCCACTGTGGGTGGTGCCCTGCACAGGTGGGCCTGAGTATTAGAGCAAGCTGAGCCCGAACGGGAGGCTAACCAGTCAGTAGTGTCGTCCGTGGCTTCAGGTCCTCCCTTGGTTTCCCTTGATGATGGGCTGTACCTTGTAGGCTGAGTAAACTCTTGATTCCCCCAAGTTGCTTTTCAGCCTTTCTTCTTCTTCTTCTCTTCTTCTTCTTCTTCTTCTTCTTCTTCTTCTTCTTCTTCTTCTTCTTCTTCTTCTTCTTCTTCTTCTTCTTCTTCTTCTTCTTCTTCTTCTTCTTCTTCTTTTTTATCACAGCAACAGAGAAGCAACTAAAACAGCCCTGAGCAAATGAGTGGAAAGCCACTGGAGGAGTTTTTGGTTTTGTTTTTGAGACACAGTCTCACTTTGTGTGTAGCTTGGCTGATGGGGTACTGGCTATGTGGCCTGGGTGGCTTTGAACATAAGATGGGTCTCCTTCCTCAGTCTTCGCCTCCTGAGGGCTGAGATTACAGGGGTGCTGCCTAGCAATCTGAGGATTTTGAGTAGAGGAATGACATGGTCTGAATTTTAAAGGCTGCTTTTTGGCTTTGTCAAAATTTCTGTTTTTTTTTTTTTTTCAAAGACAGGGTTTCTCTGTGTGGTTTTGGTGCCTGTCCTGGATCTCGCTCTGTAGACCAGGCTGGCCTTGAACTCACAGAGATCCACCTGACTCTGCCTTCCAAGTGCTGGAATTAAAGGCGTGCGCCACCACTGCCCGGCTAAAATTTCTATTCTTTTGGTGTAACTGTGTTTGATGATCGTTCACGAGGAAAGGCTGGAACTAGTTGGACTAAAGTATGACAGTCTCTTCCATAGCTACATGGGTTTTAGCCAAAATGGACCTTCTTTTGGTGGCATCGGTAAAATGTTAGCATATCACACCTGATGGTACGGTCCTGTTAGATGGCCTTGTGATCTTTTATCCCGGCACTTCCACTTAGGGAGTGTGCCCAGCATCCTCTGACGTGCAGAGGTGTTGACTGTATCGGGCTGTGTAGTGATGTTACTAATGCTGTAACGGGCTGTGTAGTGATGTTACTAATGCTGAGCCCCTGCATTCCCTTTGGGAGCATACACTTAACAGTGCCGTTACAATGAGCTTCAGCTATGAGTTCAGCAAATCCTAGGGCCTGGTGATCTCTGACGTACGTACGTGTGTGTGTGTGTGTGTGTGTGTGTGTGTGTGTGTGTGTGTGTGTGTGTGCTGGAAAACATCAGGTTGTTGTGGGATTCACAGCTTGGGGCAAGTGCTCACAGATGAGCCAGCCGTGTCCAGGGAAGACCTTTCTCCAAACACACTCTCTGGGGTTGGTCCCACACTTGTGTTCTTAGACCTGAAACTGCCAATACTAGCTTCTCTTCCAAGCAGCAAGAAGCATCAAATGAGGAGGGTGAAATAGAGTTCAAATGTGTTCAGTGAGAAGTACTGAAGTCTTCCGATCCTTCACTCCTGTGATGTAAGGGAAACAAACTTTGCCTAAAGATGATCAATATATTATAGCAAAAACCTTATCACCATCTAAATGTCAACATTAGGGAAATAGTAGCTAGATTTTGCTCTACCATAAGGTGAAATACCAACCCAGTGTCCATTAATAAAGCAGATGGATAAACAAAATGAAATATTGCTGAGCCGTAAGAAATAAATTCAGGTACATGTCACAACATGAATGAACCTTGAAAATAAGGTTAGCTAAGTGAACAACACCAGATAAAGGAGGACAGGACAGATTTTATTGATTGATGCCTGCACTTTACATGAGATGCCCTAGAGATAAAATGTGGCTAGGTCTGAGGTAGAGCGTCAGAGTAGGAATGCACCTATAAAGCCTTCTGCTTAGTTCCCAGCACAAATAAGTAAGTAAGTATAAAATACCAGCTAGCTGATCTGAGGCAGGGTGGGGCAACAGGAGCTCACTGTCTAAGGGTACACAGATGATGATGGAGACCACAGGAGCTCACTGTCTAAGGGTACACAGACGATGATGGAGACCACAGGAGCTCACTGTCTAAGGGTACACAGACGATGATGGAGACAACAGGAGCTCACTGTCTAAGGGTACACAGATGATGATGGGGACAACAGGAGCTCACTGTCTAAGGGTACACAGACGATGGAGACCACAGGAGCTCACTGTCTAAGGGTACACAGACGATGATGGAGACCACAGGAGCTCACTGTCTAAGGGTACACAGACGATGATGGAGACAACAGGAACTCACTAAGGGTACACAGACGATGGAGACCACAGGAGCTCACTGTCTAAGGGTACACAGACGATGATGGAGACCACAGGAGCTCACTGTCTAAGGGTACACAGATGATGATGGAGACAACAGGAGCTCACTGTCTAAGGGTACACAGACGATGGAGACAACAGGAACTCACTGTCTAAGGGTACACAGATGATGATGGAGACAATAGGAGCTCACTGTCTAAGGGTACACAGACGATGATGGGGACCACAGGAGCTCACTGTCTAAGGGTACACAGACGATGATGGAGACAATAGGAGCTCACTGTCTAAGGGTACACAGACGATGATGGAAACCACAGGAGCTCACTGTCTAAGGGTACACAGACGATGATGGAGACAATAGGAGCTCACTGTCTAAGGGTACACAGACGATGGAGACCACAGGAGCTCACTGTCTAAGGGTACACAGATGATGATGGAGACAATAGGAGCTCACTGTCTAAGGGTACACAGATGATGATGGGGACAACAGGAGCTCACTGTCTAAGGGTACACAGACGATGATGGAGACCACAGGAGCTCACTGTCTAAGGGTACACAGACGATGATGGGGACAACAGGAGCTCACTGTCTAAGGGTACACAGACGATGATGGGGACCACAGGAGCTCACTGTCTAAGGGTGCACAGATGATGATGGAGACCACAGGAGCTCACTGTCTAAGGGTACACAGATGATGATGGAGACCACAGGAGCTCACTGTCTAAGGGTGCACAGATGATGATGGAGACCACAGGAGCTCACTGTCTAAGGGTACACAGATGATGATGGAGACAATAGGAGCTCACTGTCTAAGGGTGCACAGATGATGATGGAGACCACAGGAGCTCACTGTCTAAGGGTACACAGACGATGATGGAGACCACAGGAGCTCACTGTCTAAGGGTACACAGACGATGATGGAGACAACAGGAGCTCACTGTCTAAGGGTACACAGACGATGATGGGGACCACAGGAGCTCACTGTCTAAGGGTACACAGATGATGATGGAGACCACAGGAACTCACTGTCTAAGGGTGCACAGATGATGATGGAGACAACAGGAGCTCACTGTCTAAGGGTACACAGACGATGATGGGGACCACAGGAGCTCACTGTCTAAGGGTACACAGATGATAGAGACCACAGGAGCTCACTGTCTAAGGGTACACAGATGATGGAGGCAACAGGAACTCACTGTCTAAGGGTACACAGATGATGATGGAGACAACAGGAGCTCACTGTCTAAGGGTACAGTCTCTACTGGGTGTGTGGACCCTACCTTAGCACACACATTTATCATTGTATGCTTGATTGGTGGGGGAGAATGTATCATCTGTATTTATCCTTTAGGTCTTCTCTGTATCCAGAGAAGAACTGAAAGGGGAGGCAAGAGCAGTGGATAGAAGATTAACGTCTTTAAGCTGAATTAATGCTCATTCTTGAATCTGTGACAGAGCAGATTTTTCCTTTCCTTTTTCTTTCTAGACTGCGGATGTGAAAAGCAGTTTCACTTTTGTTATGAGAGATACATAGCTTACCAGCAGAGGGCACCAGTTGTGGACTGCAGATTTGGGAAAGGAAAGAGTTCTTGGGAAAAGCTTGAGAGCTGTGAATCTGTTAGGTCTATGGAGGTGGCTTCCTGGGGCTGTAGCCAGTCGGCTTTGCTTTGGCTCTCTTGGCGTCCAATGCTGCTCATCTGCTCTCCTTACTGGCTAACTTGGTTGGTGATCAGAGGACCTTCCTAAAGGAGGTGTTTGGAAGCCTTGGATGCCAGCTCTATGTAATGTCTTTAGGAGTTCCTAAATCAGAAGAGAGGTTGAAAGTTATCTGGGCCAGGCACCCTTGGTCAAGTTATTTAGCCCTCAGAATCTCAGTACTCTCATGTTCACAATCCTTAGCCCAATGGTTCTCAGCTTTTCTAAGGTTTTAACACAGTTCCTCATGTGGTGACCTCCAACCATAAAATCAGTTTGTTATTACTTCATAACTGTAATTTTGCTAGTGTTATGAGTTGCAATGTAAATATCTGATATGCAGGATATCTGATATGTGACCCCCGCAAAGGGGTTGAGACCCACGGGTTTACAAGAACCTCCTTAGAGGGTATAAAAATAAACAAAGGATACAAGTGAGTCAGCGACTGTGTAGAGTGATTACAGAGGGAGCTGAAGCCCTCGTGGTTGCTCGAGGTGTTAACTGGAGTCAAAGGCAGTTTGAGCATCGTAAAGGTGGAACACAGACCGCATGAGTGATCACGCTTGAGAAGACTTCCCCAGGACATTGTCCTCAGAGCAGAAGGTGAAGGAAGGCAGGCATCCCTCTGGACCAGGTAGTGGTCTGTTTGACTCTTTGGGGCCCTAGGTTCTTTCTCAGTTTCTACCTGCTTTCCCAGGGTGCTTTAAGCAGAGTCCATTCAGCAAGTGGCCCAAAATCTGTAGGTACTTTTGGTGGCAGAGATGAGGGTGGGCTGTGCTGAGGGATGGTCTTCTGTATGCTGTGAATATGTGTTGCTCTGACTCTAGCTTGATCTGGTAGGGAGTTTTGGTGGTAGAGATGAGGGTGGGCTGTACTTTAGCGCCCGTCTGTCCGGTCCTTGCTGACCTGTTGGCAGTAGTGGCTTCTGGAGGTGTAGGATGGCTCCACAAATGCCCTCTCACCCTGACTAATCTTTTCCTTGGTTCCAAGATCCATGGGTCAAGGATGTTTAATAGCCTTGAAGAAGACCGCGGAACTAGGTGCTACTAGCGGTTACTGGATGCTTCTCATAGGCCAGGCTCTCTGCTCTGCCGTTAGGACATCGAAGTCTATGTGATCTTCTTGTCTAGCTGTGCGTTCCAGTCACCTATGGAGCTCATTAAAATTCTCATCCCGGGCTCTGGTGTCACAGGTGTGAGGTAGAGCCTAGCTATCCAGTATTCTTCTGTAATATATAAATTTATGGAGAATTTCCTTTTCTAAGTGTGTAATTTTTAAAACAGTAGTTTCAGGCTGGAGAGATAGCTCAGTGGTTAAGAGCACTGACTACTCTTCCAGAGGTCCTGAGTTCAATTCCCAGCAACCACATGGTGGCTCACAACCACCTATAATGAGATCTGTTGCCATCTTCTGGCTGCAGGGACACATGCAAGCAGAACACTGTATATATAATAAATAAATAAATCTTTTAAAAAAACCCAGTAGTTTCTTTTTTAAGTATTTTATTTTTAATTATACAAATATGTGTAGGAATGCGTTTGCATATGTGCATGTATGAGTGCAGGTACCCTTGGAGCTGGAGTCCCAAGTGGTTGTGATCCACCTGACATGGGTGCTTGGAACTGAATTCAGGTCCTTGGCAGGAGCAATGCATGCTTTTAACCACAGAGTCATCTCTCTGGTACCCCCTCCCCCCCAAGCCATCAAGATAAGGAACATTTTCATCACCCTAAAAGTTCCTTTGTGCCTTTTGATCCCCTAATGCTTACGCTTTTAATGACCTAGGTAGATGGTTCAGATACACGGTGTGACTTGAGACACAGTGCTGTGTTCTGGAATCTGCAGATGTAAGAAAGCAAAGCATGGGGAGGGCAGAAAAGAGGGGAAAGGCACTCATGGGAAGGAATGATTGGCCTAAGTGTCTCCAGATGAAGTCCTGACTCCGTGCTGAGGCAGAGCACAGAAGACAGAACTTTTTAGACCAAATCAAGACTAAAAAAGAAAGTCTTTCTTCCAACACTGGTTCTTCTCAAGCCAGCTGAGAGCTGGAGGATTCTGAATGAAGTTGATGGATAACAAATTCATTCTGAATGAAGACTGGACAACCAGCTTTGGGGTGGAGGTCTGGGTTACCAGGTGTGCTTGGCTGACTGGGGATGTAGCCCGAGGCAGGGGCAGAACCTGGGCAGGGGCAGTAGTGGGCTCTGATGTGACTTCAGGACAGTTCAGGAGGGGGATTTCCCTCCAGGCAGGACCACCTTGGTCCTTTTGCTTCTCCTGCTAGAATGAAGCAGCCCTTCTTAATCTGGGTCCTCCAGGAGGGTTAGCCTAGACTGAGCAGGTCAGGCTGTGGCCCAGACCGGGTTTGGATAACAGGTAGAAAATGTAACAGAGACATTTCCAGCAGCACTCCAGGGAAGGACTCTTGGCTCAGCTCTGCCCTTAGTTTTGGTAGGTGGCTTTCCCGAGTGGCCTTCTCCATCCTGGCTCCTGGGACGCTGGGGGTGGGGGGTGGGAAAGTGTGGGTGTGATTCTGATACGCCACAGCCACACTGGTTAGTGTGGCAAGAGCAGCTTGCAAGGAAGCCACTTGGGGCTTTATATTGGCTCTAATGATTCATTTTGGATCGTGACTACGTTCCAACCTTAAGTATTTCCTTTCAGATTTGTTTCCCCTTCCTCTTTCCTGTATGGTGAAGACATGAATGAGGGCGTGCAGAAGGGAAACCAGTTTTACACACCTCTTGTGACTCACCCAGCTGTCTTCCTACACTAGTCACATGCCTGCATTCTGGCACAGATTCTAGGATCCCACTTCCTTGTTTGTGATGCTCAGCTTCTGTGGCCCCTGTGATTGACGGCCAGAGGAAATATCTGCAGCAGAACCACGAAGCTGATAGAGGAGGAAGGGAAGTGGTGGGAGGGAGATGGGGGTTTGGGTGTGAGCAGTCACTCATGGCTCTTCTCATCTGAGGGAGAATGACTGGGCAGTGGTCCCAACTAAGAGGGCACTGGGGTGTTAGGGAGATCAACTTTGAGTCTCACACCTTAGCCAGTTTGAGGTCAGAATGTTATGTCAAGTTCAAGTTATTAATACTTGTGGTTTCTGGACCTGTGGTCCCTCTTTGCTTGATGATGTGAGGTCTGTGGAACACTGAAGAAATTTAACAGGTCAAAATTATAACTAACACATGTAGTGAATTCTTAATTTCACATGCATCATTGTATCCCCCTAAAGTTCCCCACAAACACAGAGCCCAGGAAAATTTCCTTCTCAAGCAGATGTACAGGCTATACTGAGAAGGAAAGTGGGACATTTCCAACTTTTGTAGAATCACAGTCCTTAGAGCTGAAAGGCACTTGAGGGATTGTCTGGTGAGTGAGGGATTGAGCATGGCACCAGGATTAGGGAAAGACCACCCAGCTGAAGGCCACCCAGCCAGTGCTTAGACGGCTCCCAAGGCGCCAGGTGTATTGGTGGGTGAGTCCTAGAAAAGGGACACTTGCGTCTGGTTTTTCTACACATTCAGAGAAGCTTCTGAGCCCACTGGTTATGTCTAGGAGACACAGCTAGCTTCTGGCTTTCTACAAGATTGTCTTTTAGCTCAAGAAACTAGGCATGTAAATAACGAGCTCCCCAAGACATTCTATTAGGGGAGATGAACAGCAAGGGCAATGCCCTTTGGAGTTATTTTGGAGGCCACTGGCTGTCATTGGTGTGGTTTAGGGAAGGTTTTAGAAGACCTGTGATCTATTGCCCTTCCATAAAGATTCAAGGACCGAGGTTTGGAGGAGTCATTCCAGGTAGGGTCAACAGCTAGAGTGAACAGGAGCTTTGGCTGGATATTGGGGCTCAGTAGTAGATATGTGAGCTGGGGTCACAGCTTGCAGAAACTTCAGCATGGCAGACCTTAGCGTTCAGTGTGGCCCGGGACGACAGTGCGGCAGTGTTCTTGTGATTGATCACTGCAATGCTCTTTGGGGTTTTTGTAATACAGGGGGTTTGTCTCAGTTGCTCAGCCTCCCAACAAAACAACGCTCCAGCTCCCACGTCTAATTCTTCTCCTTATTCATTTCTTTTCTATGACACCCACCCGCCCAAATCCCACTTGTCTTATTGTTACCTCTCAGAACTACTATGAGCTTGGGGAGGGCAATTAGGCAGAGCTGATGTTACAAGTGAATTTCCCTAGGTGGGTAAACTCCACCGCAGGCCACAGAGGGGCCTCCTCATTCCAGCAATCTGGCCAGGCCCACAGACTCAGCTTAGGAGGAGGAGAGAAGGAGGGGTCAGCTTTTCTCCGTTAGTGAGGATTCCTCTGATTCTTTGCAGTGTAGCAGAGGAGGCAGGAGACCGTGGGGTGGGCTAGTCGCTAGGGCTGGGGATGCCTGAGCAGATGAGGAAGCAGCTGGAAAGGTGGCATAGCCCTAGGGTAGCCGCCGAAGCCGGGGCTGTTCCTAGGAGACAGAGGAGAAGCCAGCCTGCGGGGGAGGGGGAGCGAGTGGGTTGCTGCTTTTAGCAGCTGAAAGGGCTGCAGGGAGCTCTGGGTAAGACATTTTCTACCCCTGCCGCTTCTGCGGTAGAAGCTGCCGCGAGTAAGTCAGAGGAAGGAGGACCGGGAGCGAGCAGGGCTCAGTTGCAGCCATGCTGAATCACTGTTGCTGATCAGAATCCCTCACGGGGCTGCTGGGAGAACCCAGAGAGCAGCGCTAGTTCCCGGGTGCATGCACAGTTTGGTGGCTACTAACCCTGCCCGGCCTCCCACAATGGAGGGCGAAAGGTATGTATGTATGTGTAAGCATGGTGTGTGCGGTATGCATGTGTAAGCGAACGTGAGCTTAAGGTGTAACCACCGGCGTTTATGTTTGCATCTGCGAGGCAGGGTTGCTAATCCTGGCCACTGCGGGATCCCAAAGCAGAGCGAGCGCAGGAAAGTCCCTTTGGAAACCTACCTCTTCCAGGGCTCAAAGCTACAGAGACTCGGCTCTTGCCAAGGCAAGTCTGGGTTTGCTGGGCAGCAAAGCACGCCAAAAGAAGGAACTTCCTGGCTGGCGTTGGAGAATAGTTTCAGCACGGCTTGAGTCAGGATTGCCCTTTCCAGGCTGCTTCAGGGAGGCGTTCCCATTCTCCAGGGTGTCTTTCTTTGATGGGGGGTTTTGATGTCATTGCGGGGCTGGCCTTGGAGCGAGCACTTGCCTCCTTTACACGGAGGTGGTTGAATCTTCAGGAAACATGGCAAGTGGATGGCTTTTCCTAAAAACAAGCCTAATATGTATGTTCATGGATTCTGGCTCCTGTGCTGGTGTGAGTGAAGGAGAAACCTAGTCAATTGACATTTGCTCACAACTGGTTTTGTCTGTATCACAAAGTTTGAGAGATGCTGCAAGGTCTGTCTCAGAGGAACCCACAGACTTTTAGCGAAATAAGAATCGACAGAAGGCATTTAAGTGCTTGCGTTGAGCAGGAACAAGCTGGCCAGGGTTCGTCTCCTGGCAAACAGGAGCGTATACAGTTTTACTTTGTCTGAAGAGCTGACCCTCCCACTGCGAAGGTTCTCAGGGCAGGGCCAGATCCGGCAGACTACGGATCAGAAGTCTGAGCGCCACCACCTCCACATCCGTGGGTTGGTGCAGAGAACAGGCTTTGCCATTTTCCTTGAGGAGAGAAGACCACAGGGAGAGCCAGAAGGCTTTTCCTCTAAGTTGTGAGTTGCTGGTTCCCCGGGAACAGGCTCACTAAATCAGTGCAGACATATTTGGAGAGCACCTTGATGAGAGCGGCTTGTCCTTCCTGACAGCCCAGTGGGAACAGCTGTGGTTCCTTTCACTCTCCTGTCTGTAAAGCCTTAGAGACCAGCGCTTCTGGACAGTCCCACTCGCAGGGAGAGTCCAGAGCAGTGGTTCTCAGTCTTCTTAACGCTGCGACCCTTAGCACAGCTCCTCATGTCGTGGTGACCCCCCACTGATTTTTGTTGCTACTTCATAACTAATTTTGCTACTGTTATGAATTGTAATGTAAATATCTGATATGCAGGATGTCTGATATTCAACCCCTGTTCACAGGGGTCGTTTGACCCACAAAAGGTCATGACCCACAGGTTGGGAACCGGTAGCCTAGGGCATGTCTGTTGCCTCTGGGGTCTCTTCACAAGTCCCCCTAAGCCATGGGACATCCAGAGGCCTTGGGGCAGAGGTGGACAGTGGTCTTGCCTTTTCTTACCAGCCCGTAGCTAGCAAAGGAAGGAGTGCTGTGATGGAGGTGTGAAGTTATGGACTGTGTCTGCCTGCATGACCCATAGCATGTCTGCGCTGAGGTTGGCGTGAGACCTGCTGCCAACTGAGCATTTGGGGGCAGCGATTGCGTCCACAGTTCAGAGCTCACAAGTCCTTATATCATCTTCAACTGGTGAGTGCGGGCAGGGGATGTCTGTGGCTGCGTACCCATTTGCTTTTGTCCACTGGAGACTGCACATAGACAAGAAATCCAAGTTGAGAATTTCCAACACTCACCAGGCTGCCCGGATCGTTACTTTTTGTCCCTATTCTAGGGACAGCCTACCTGCCAAAGAAGTAAGTCTTTGATTTGTCTCCCATCTCTTTCCAAAGCATACCCATCCACCCACCAAGAGTCCTGTTGGTGTTTTTGTGGTTCCTCACACTCCTTTTCTCCAGCCACAAATCCTCATCCTCAGAGCTCTTTTTGATAACACTTCTGTTTCTCTGTGTAGCTTTGGTGCCTGTCCTGGATCTCACTCTGTAGCTCAGGCTGGCCTCGAACTCACAGAGATCCACTTGCCTCTGCCTCCCGAGTGCTGGGATTAAAGGTGCGCGTCACCACCGCCCAGCCTTCTCTTCCCATCTTATTGGAGAACTCAGCTTTTTAGTCCTCACTGCTGTTCTTACATACAAACCTCTTTTTGGCCTGTGGCGGTGCTAGGGGTAGGGTTGAGTCAGAGTCTCTCTATGTATCCCTGGCTCTTAGAACTCATTATGTAGACCAGGTTGGCTTTGAACTCACAGAGATCCACCTACTGATGCCTTCAAAGTACTGGGATTAAAAGTGCATACCACCTTACCTGACCAAACTTCTTGTTTGTATCTTAGACCCGAATGAGAGGCCAAGCAAGTCCTTGTGTGTTTCTGCTTCATGTAACTCACATAAAGATGGTGTCTCTGTACTTCCTCCTTAATATTTCTCACTGACTACTTACTGTTTGGCTTCGCCAAAGCAGGCACTGGGTAGTAATTTTCTGGTTAACTGATAATATAAACCAGTGTTATTAATTCTTTGAGAATTTCTTACAATGCATTTTGATCGTATTCATCTCCCTTTCCCCAGTCACTCCCTGATCTGTTCCCACCTTCTCAAGGCATCCAGCTTCATGTTCATGCCCCCCTCTTTGTAATATCCCTCCTCAACCACTTGAGTCTAGTTTGTGTTACCCAATCACTATTGGTTGTGAGGCCTGCCCCAGAGTGTGGTCAGTATGCCAGAAAATACACCAGTAAGGAAGCCCGACTCTTCCCCTCGAAGTAGCCATCCGATGCTGCGTCTCCCCAGCTCTGGGCGGGGCTCTGTGGCTCTCCCCGCTCCATGCTGGGATTTTGTATGGCTTGAGTGTGCACCAATCTTGTGCACATCATCATCGCTGCCATGAGTTCCTGTGTGCAGCTGCTCTGTTATCTGGGAAAACACAGTTTCCTTGAAGTCCTCCACCATCTCTGGCCCCAGCACCCTCTCCACCCGCCTCTTCCACAAAGACCCATGGACTTAGAGGGGAGGGGTTACGGTGTAGACATCCATTTTCTCCCATCCTTTGCATCTTGACCTTACCTGGTGACTTTTGTGAGGAACTCTGGTAACTAAAAAGGTGAGAGAAAAGATTGAAATATCTGGACATCCTTGGCTATCAAGTTGATTGTCTCAGCTCCACTTGAAATGTCATGCCTTGACATGGAAGAAGAGGTGGAAATAGCTTTGGTTTATAAGTTTCCTGAAACCAAGGGTGATTGGCCTAGGTCACGAGTCTGATCTCCAGGGACTGGAGGCATTCTGTGTCTGGTGCTTGTTCCACATTTAACCTGCTGAAACGTAAATGGGGCTATTTTTAAGCATTAAAACATTTCAGCCAAAAGATTTCTATGAATAATTTTCTTTCCTTGCTATGAGGGTACAAAAATACTTTTTACCTTGAAATATGATTAATTGAAAGTGTGGGCTTGGGAGTAACACTAACTCAGTGCAGTATTTCACAAGCCGTGTGACCTTGCGTGTGTTGTATTATACGTAAAGGGAACAATCACACTATTCTTCATGGGGTTGTTGTGAAGATTAAACCAGGCAGTGTGTGTATAGTCCCTCATTTTGTTTTTTCTGGCGTGGAGTAAGTGCTTAGAATGTGGCAGCTACTGTTACCCCTGGACCCTCTATTGCTGTGTTGCACCCCGAGATGCTAACAAAGCCTTTAGGATTGTCCTATAACAATTATCCAGAGCAGATTATGTGGTCTGTTCACACGAGGAACACAGAGGGAAAGCTTAGCAGGTATCACCCTACTTAAGTGATCTCTACACAGTGAGGTGCCTCACAGGGCTCCACACCGCTTGGATTTTATTTACTATTTTTACCTCCCTTTACAGATGCCATGTGGCACATGGATGCCCCAGTGGGCATGAGCTGGGTACCGCTTGCTCAGGCTAAGACCTTGAAGAGCCTGGGGCTGCTCTTCCTCTGCCTCATCCCAGGCTCCTCAGCTCTGCTAGGCTTTCTGATGCTGAACCTTCCTCTTTGGGGAACATCCAAGGCCTGATGAGTGGAGAGAGGCGATTTGGGGTTCTCATCAACAAAGGGGCTCCAGCTCTTCCCCTCCCCCTTCTTCCCTGAGTCTCTTAGACACTAAAATGGCAGTTGCCCTTGCTGTTGGGATTTTATTTTAGACTTGAAAATCAACCTTGGAGATGTATTAAAATAAATTTTCCACTTTCAAGATAAACTCAATTCATAGCAACAGAAAGTGAAGTGCTTGCCAGGGGGAGAATAAGGGGAGTAGGGATTGCCTCCTAGGTGTGGGATTTCAATTCAGGAGGGTAAGTGTAGAGGTAGATAGTGGTCATGGTTATGTGGCAATTCAATGGGCTTCACAATACAACTTATAAATTTTGTTGTGTATGTTACACATACATGGACACACACAGACAAACACAGACACAGATACACAGACACACACAAAGACAGACACAGATAGACAGACATACATATATACATACATACATACATACATACATACATACATACATACATACAGACACACACACACCCTGAAGGTCCAGACTGGCAGATCTGCAGCAGTTGCAGAGAAAAGCAATTTTTTTTTTTAATAGAGACATCATCAAAAGGAGAAGCTGGCTGCTTATTTTTCTTAAAGTTGTATGGTTTTCATCATGGAAAGGGTGGGGAGCTCTTGAAAAGGCTTTCAGATACAACTTTGCTGTGACCACCTATGAGGTGTCCTTAAGGATGGTCTTCTTGGCTGTCTCTTATTGACGGGAGCCTGCTCCTGTGCCTCAAGGAGCTCCTGGGATGGAGGCATGTTTACCCTTGATAGTAGCAGACAGAGAAACACTGGGGGACAGCCTGGGAAGCCGGCCTTCCCTCCCCAAACACTGAAGTCTGCGTCACCAGGTAAAGACAGGTGAGACCCAGCACAGGGCACACGTCCAGCAGCAGAACAGTGTTTTTCTACTCCAGGTCCTGCTGGCCAGCACTTAGTCCTCTCCTTGGCCCCAGAAGTTGTGAGCAGACACTTGGGCAGGAATGTTTGGGCTACCACACCTCCTGAGACACTGTACATCACTGCAGTGGTGATAACTGAGATCACATTTTCCATTGGATCTTTTTTTTTTTTTTAATGTGGAAAGGGAACAGAGTCAGCAACAGGGGCCATTATTTCATTTTTTTTTCCACACCAAGATTTGGCTTTTTAGGGTTTCTTTGATAAGTTTTAGATTGTTAAGGCCATTCCAGGCAAGAGCATTTTTCTGTGTGTGTTCCAAATCATCTACTTTATTTGATAACATCACCACTATAGAAATGACCTATTTTTTAAAAAAAAATTTATAGATGAACCCTAAAAGTAGGTTAAATCGAACAGACCAGTGAGAAACGATGTAAAAAATAGCTTGAACATGCTTTGTTCTAAGATTTTTTTCTTGTTATGTAAGATTCAGTGAATCTCAGGTAGAATGTGACTTCCTATGATTTGTGAAGATCTTAGACTACTTTTCCCTTTTGAAAAAAGGACTTCTTTATTTTTATTGTGTGTGTAGGAATGTTTGCTTGCATGTATGTCTGTGTACCAAGTATGTTCCTTTTGCCCTTGGAGGTCAGAAGACATGCCCTGGAACTGACCTTGTAGAGCTTGTGAGCCACCACGTGGGTGCTGGGAACTGAACCTGGGTCTTCCGTAAGAGCAACCAGTGCTCTTAACCACTGAGCCATCTCTCCAGCTTCCTATTTTCCTTTTTACTTGTGATTTCACACCATGGCCTCTGTCATAGTGGCCTACACGGTGAGTTCAACTCTCCTATTCAAGCCTAATACAAGCTTGGCTTTCAAGCCACATTGCAGAGAGTGTGTCTCTTTCCTTGTTTAGTTCTATTTGCATGAACTCAAGTGTTTTATATCTTTATGTAACTTGTTTTATTCCATCCTAATTCTAAAGAAAGTCATGAATAAGGCCTTCAGTAACGTGATTAGTTAACGCCTGTTCTTGAAGTTGGTCAGGGATGAGAGGGCAGCAACTACAAACAGCTCTTATGAATCATGGCTGGCTGGTGTGAAGGGCTGACAAGTTCAGGAAAATTAGTATCATGTAGGGTTGTCCCGACAAATTTTATCTCAGAGCCTCCGGAGATAGTAGTTCCTGCTTCATACTATTGTTCTGAAGATGAAACTAGATAATGGCTGTAAGACCCTTTACAGAGCCAGCTTCCAGTAAACGTTGACTGTGATTGACTGTCCCCTGGGATTCATAGCTTTTGATGCATTGCTATTGTGTGCCTATGTGGGCTGCTTCACAGCATCACTCTGATGCTGGGAATCAAGGTGGCCCTGCTGAGAGAGTACGTGGCTTGTGTGTAAATGATGTTACTTGATGGCAGGGTTTATTAAGGTCTAGATTCTGGTGGCTGGACATACTCAAGTGCCAAGTTCTTCACCAATCAAGAAGTAGACATCTAAATTTTGAAGCGTTTATCTAATTATTCCTTATCAATAAAAACTCGGGAGTCAGACATTGGGATAAGAACCTGAATGATCAGAGAAGAGGCAGAGAAGTGACCAGTGACTTCTTCTCTCTCCTTCCTCAGTCCAAAAGGGCTAAGAATGTTTCTGAGCCTCTCCCTACTACTTCCTATGTCTCTCTATATGTCCTCAGTCCTCCAAGACCTCTATGGCTAATTTTGGTCAGCTAGTAGCTAGCTCTACCCTTTGATTCAAAGTAAACTTTGAATTTTATTGGCAGTCTCAGGAGTGTCAGAGTGCAATCAAAATATCACACAACAAAATTTGGTAATTTTTGTCTTGACCTTTAGGATTGGGGTACTTCCTAGATCTGTAGTTTATCCAAGGTCTCATGGATTCAGAAATCTGATCTTTTTTTTTTTTTATTTACTATCGGTGACTATGGGGGTCCAGCCCCTCGATAGTCCCCTCCCAGGGTCTGGGAAGAATCTACAACCAGCTGATAATTAATCTTTGAAGAAAAGAAATGAATCTATGTACACGAAACTCCTTAGTCCATACACTTTATTATTCTGTCACTTCTCTCTCTACAAGCTTATACTCTGCTCTCATTTTTAGCTCCTTTCTTGCCCAATTTCTCTTTACATTTATCTGTTGTCCCCTCCAGGTTCTATCTTAATTCCTTCATCTAACTCTGCTCTTTCTAGGTTCTCATCCACCTAGTTCTTTCCCATATCATCTCCTCTCCCATCTCCTTCTTCCTCATCTTGTTCTTCCCCATCTGGCTCTTCCTCATCTTCCATCTCGTTCCTCTGGTTCTCTCTTCTAGCCCTTCAATCTAGTTCTTCCCCGTCTCAGTTTGTTCCTCTCAAGTTCTTACCCATCTAGTTCTTCCATTCTCTTCTCTCTTCTCTGTCCTCTCGTGCCCTGGGAGTCCTGGTATATATACACTTACAAGCAGTATTCCCTTAGCAGTGCAAAACCAGGCTTCCAGGGTCAAACGGAGGGGTGATAAGAATCACATAGGGAGGCAATAACCGTTAATTATCATTTGTAGCCTCAAAGGGAAGTGACCAATGGGGAAATGAATTAACCAAAGGCTAAATTCAGGTAAGAAGAGGGATCTTATGTGTTCAACTATAGTCTTAAACGTGATTAGTAGAAAATGTTAAGAATCTATAAGTTGCTAGGTCAATGGGAGAAAATAAAACTGTCTTCTTTTTTCCTGTGGCTCCTATCTGTCCAAGCTATCTGCCGTTTTTCTGCAGGGTGGGGGAAAGTGTGCTCGGTCGCTAAGCAACCTGTGTACAGGTAGATGCCTCTGGTGATAGTTAAAGGGAGATCTGGAACCAGAGGCAAGATGTGGGAAAGGAGGAAGTTAAGCTTAATTAGCACATCCGCCAGGCCTTCTCAAACAGGTAGCCTGGATGCTTAAGTCTGTTCTTAGAGAGTACAGAGGTATCTCTGATAAGGTACTTTCCTCCAACTGAGGATGGACCTGGCCGGATGCTGCCAATGATAATAATTACAGGGAGGCTTGAACTGGGGTTCTGGCTGAGCATAGCTGTTAGCGCACAGGTTATCTAAACATTCCTAGAAGTGGTTAGGTAAGGAGTTAGAGGTCTATAAAGTTAGTAAGGCTGTAAGAAAGGAGGGTCTGAACTAAATTGTGTAAAGTTATTACTTAACGTCCACCTGACCTAGCCGGTGTCTCCTTGTGGAATTTACCTTAAATCAGGAGACTTGCATGTGGACTGTTATTACTGTTAGTCCTTGAAAGTGGCTAAGGGAGATATCTGATTCCAGAGAAACCCTTTCCTGAGGCTGTTCTCCAAATACCTTGAATGTGTATGTCCAGAGAGTGATCAGTCCACAGTTAGTCCTTCTTAGGGAAAAATCAATTGGGAAAACTATGAAGGCACACATGATTTTCATAACAGAATACAGCTGATATGTAACAAGCCAAGTAACACCAAAAACTCCTTGGGATTTGGCTTCCTGTGGAGGAATTCCCTGATCCCTCCAGGTAGTGACTTTGCCATAACCAGCTGAGTTCTTATGATATATTCCTGCGGCCCGCAGCAATTACTATTTGTGTCTATGGGTGTTTTGCTTGCATGTGTGTCTATACACAGTGTGTGCATTTGATGCCCTGAAGACCAGAAGAGAGCATTAGCTCTCCTGGTTGTGAGCTGCCACATAGGTCTGGGATCGAACCTGGGACCTTTGGAAGAGCAGCCAGTGCTCTTAAAGGCTGAGCCATCTCTCCAGCCTGAGAACTTTGGTCTTGTTAGTGTCCCAGATGGCTCTCGCTGGTGACCCTGTGAGAGCCTGGTACAGTGGGCAGCACATTCACCATTAATCTGTAGGGAAACGAGCACAGTATTACTGCAGTCCCTGCTGCTTTTGTTCTCCCTGAAGGGGACCCTGCGGGAGGCACCGGAGGCCAACTTGCTCTAAAGGCTGTGTAGTGAGTTACAGGCTTCAGGTTCTGTGCTCCGACCTGAGGCTTAACCAAGGGACATCGTGGGATATCCCTTTTCTACGTATTTTCTATATAGTGTGAGACGAGAGGGACCTACAGCTAATATCTAGCTTTTGGCTTCTTCTTTCCAAATGACCTTTCTTTGCCGAGAGAATACAGTGAATATAGTCTGGTCCTGCTGGACCTTCCTTAGATGACTGCCTGTCTTTATTGTCTCATTGCTGGCTTGAATATAACATTCTTGGGCCCCATGTATGAGGCCTGGCATGAACTGACTGCTTCTGAGGTCTGTCCTGGGAAGACTTGTGGAGGGAATTGTTAATCTCTAAGCTTTGGCCGCTTTACCCTGGATCCCTTATCCCCTGGGTGATCCTCCATACTGTTGATGACTGGAGGTCCTCGCTCTCTAGGGCTCTAAACCCTGCTGGTCGCTTACTTGGAGGAGCTTACGGCCTCCTCATTTTCCTTTGGACTCATTGCCCGGGTTCTGCCCGCACGGGAACCCGAGGACTCAGAAGGTAAACACTGTCTTACCTGCTTTCCCCTCTTCTCTTGCTGGCTTTTTCTCTCCCCCAATCCTCCTGCTTTTTCACTACATGAAGGAGTCTGGGCTGTGCCTCCCGAAAGTGATGTGAAAGCAGGGGATGGAAGGAGATAAGGCCAGGCTTAGATTTAGAGAGGGGGAGAAAGGAGGCACAAGCTGTTGGTAGTCTCAGCCCACGTAACTTCGTTTCCCCAAGGCTTGTTGAGTGCCTGTTATGTGCTGCATGCTAAGAAGATGGAACTGAGGCACCATCTTGGTTCTCATGGAGCTCAAAGTCTCATGGAGTCAAACTTGCCAAAGCCACTTATTAAATTTTCAGGAATTTTGTGACTCAGTTATTCAATTTGGCTATTATGAAAATTAAATAACATAAATTATATTAAAATGTTCAGGGCTCACAACTCTCAAATATTACTCTCACCTAAGCCTTTGAATTTAGATCTGTTGTATCTCATAGGAAATGGCTGTACATTAGGAGCATATGTCTGTCTCCAAATCCCAAGAGACAAGTTGGCAGATTGAAATCTCTCATGGAGGGATGACTTATACTATGGGAAATAATAAATAACCGTAATTAGTCAGGGTGCTTCTCCTCCCCAGCCCCCGTCCAGCTGTGACCGTTGCGCAGTACACACCATGCGGGAAAGACAACAGAGGGAAGTTTGGAGCATATGGGAGCAGGGAGAGAACTGGTCCGGCGGCGAGTGGAGGGGGGTAGGAAAGGCTTCTGGGTAGACATGTGAGGAGAGAAGATGGTGACGGGGCGTGTGCTTTAGGCAGACATGCTTTACCAAGCCAGAGAGCATCAGAGTCTCCGGGGCAACGCTGGGACTATAAAAGACCATGACGGTTCTCTGAGATTCATTCTGAATCCTGTGAGGAATCAGGAAGAGGCTTCGTGTCGAAGTGCCTTGACCAAGTTCACACCGTGGAGGAGTTAATGGTGATAACCCAGGAAACAGGAGAGGCAGACGGGAGCTTGTGGCAGGAGTGACCAAGAGAATGTGGGCAGCAGGGATGTTAGAGGGCATGGAATGTTAGACTTGTGTGTGTAGGTGACAGGTGTGTGCATGAAACAAGCTATGGAGGACAACGCCCCAGTTTCTGTCTTGGATAGGTGTGTTTGTAAGTGGTACAGCTCTGAGGGGAAAGGTATCTTTGCAGTTAGGAGCCAAGGAATACCACAAAGTCACACCACACAACAAACCTCACATAAGAGATTTATTGGGAGGGAAAACTCCAGAAGGGTGGCTGCCTCTGCTTGGGTGAAAAGCAGCAGAGGACTGAGCAGCAGACAGAGTTTATATAGCGTTTCTTGGGGATGGAGCTTTCCAGGGTGGGGATTGGTAGGATTTCAAGTCCAGAGCCTGAGGTGAGCTCAGGGATTGGTGGGATTTTAAGTCCTGAGCTTGGCTTTTTTCTCTAGGGCTGGGTCTGTGTCAAGCCGTTAAGGCAGTTAGAGTGTTCTGTGGGTGGAACCTGGTGGTTGGAGGTCTTCAGGGGGCTTACAGTGTTCCTGTTGGTTACATCTTGTGAGGTAGCGAATACAGAAAGAAGAACCAGCTTGAGAGAGGGCAGTTTGGGATATGTGTGGATTCACTTGTGTAGAGTCTCAGGAGGGGAGATGGTAAGACACTGGTTATGGGATTGTAGGACAGGGGAAGTGGTGGACTCTGGAGGCGTAGTCAGAGCGGTATCTTCTTCATTTGTTTGTTTTTTCAAGACAGGCCTTCTCTGTGTAGCCTTAACTGACCTGGAACTCACTCTGTAGCCCAGGCTGGCCTCGAACTCTCAGAGATCTGCCTGCCTCTGCCCCTGGAGTGTTGGAATTAAAGGCGTGCGCCACCACCGCCCGGCTAGAGTGTGTCTTTTATGCATACTGCTCAATAGTTTCTGTGTGTTCCTTGCTAGTTCTGCCCCGAGGCCTGCTCTACGTCAGCACCTGCAGTTGCTGGCCGTGGGGGAGGCAGACTGCAGTCTGTATCCAACACTTGTGAGGACAGACGAAGGCTTTCAGCTCAGAACCCATCCATGACATACAACGGGAGCCTGCTGCATCATAATCCTGTGCTGGGTGGGCTCAACTGTGGGGATCCACCAGACAAGACTGCTCAGACATGGGTTTAAGCCATGGAAAGTCTTTATTAACTGGCTGGTGATGACACCGGGTGTTCAGGATCCCAGGGTAGCCCCAAGCCTTTCTCAGGGTGAGCTTTTAAGCACAAAATCTGTATTCTGGGTTGTCATATTTCAGTTAACAAGAACAGCTAGACAGAAGCAGAACTAACTACAGATGCCAAAAAGCAAGGTTAGTACATTTAGAGACTTCCCACGACTGTGGGCTTTGATGGATTAGGTCTCTGCTTTTGTTTTGGCAGGTGGTGCTGTCTACATGCTGAGTTTTGCAGCCTGAATGGCACTTCCATCATGGAGTCAGTTGTGCTAAGGACACTTGGTCCTTACCTGTCAGTATGTTGAATCTGGTGTGAGGGGAGGATGGTTAGATAAGGAAATGAAAGGCAATTGAACACGGCTGTGTTCTGTGTACTGGCTGGGTCACAGGCTAGGAATGCAACAGGAATTCAGGAAAGGAAGAGACCAGTTGGGGCTGACGTTCCAAGGCTGCCTAGAGGCGGCAAAGCTGAAGTGTCCTTGCGGGACAGACACTCGGGTTGTGATGCTGGGAAAGGGAGGGCAGTCCATCCACATCGGCCATTCATCCACTTAGCACACAATGGCACTCAGTACATGTCTGAGGAAGGTCAGGCTGGCGGTTCAAGTTCAGGCCGGATGGCGTGCTTGTGGGGTACCTGCATACTAGGCAAGAGTCATGACTTTAGGCTGAGGATTTTTGAGATTCATTTTGCTTTAGTAGGTTTTTGTTTGTTTCTTTGTTTTTCCCTTTTCTTCTTTGAGGCAGGGTTTCTTTGTGTAACAGCCCTGGCTGTCCTGGAACTTGCTTTGTAGACCAGGCTGGCCTCAAACTCACAGAGATCTGCCTGTCTCTGCCTCCTGAGTGCTGGGATTAAAGGTGTGTGCCACCACTGCCCAGCTCACCATAGTAGTTTTTGAAACATAATCTTACATGGAAGTAAATACATATAGCAGATGGCCGCTGTGAAGAGTCTAAGGAAACACTGAAGGAAGATCTCAGTCTCAAATAGTATGCAAGAACAAAGAACGTTTATTATACCAACGTGCATGTGGGGTCGTTCACCTGTACAAAATGGCTACAACCCCAAGAGGGACATGCAGGCTCCTTTTAAGCACAGCTAAGGGGAGTGAGTGTCAGGGTCAACTACATAATTGGTTAAGCAGGCAGCAGTTACATTAGTGTATTTCTAATTGGCTGAGGTTTAGTCTTATCGTTTTTGGACACATCTGCACAAGCTTAGATGTGACTCAGAGGAGGACACTGTGATTGAGACACCATGAGGCCGACTTAGACCCTATGTTTGTTCTCTCCCTTGACCCTGAATGTAAGGGCCTTGTAGATAAGTGGCCCTTTGTTGGAAAAGATACCTGTTTATCCTTCTCAAGGACTGGAGCCTAAATTCGGTTGAGAAGGTTGAGAGTTTAACCCCTTCATGTGGATGGTGAGATAGGACAGGAGCCCACTCACCTTCCGGAAGAGCAGTTTGGCAGTGGTGTGTGGTGTTCAGGAAGCCTGGAAAGAGGAACATCTGCAGTGAGGAGGTCAGGTGAGAGATCAGTGTAATGGTCCAAAACAATAACAACAACAACAAAAACCCAAACGGCTCAAGAAGGAAGAGACAGCCATGCCTGGCCCTTTCTGAGGCTTGGCTGTCTTAGTCTGACTTTGAATGGAGTCAGCAGACACCTGGGAGAGACACATGCAGTGAGCCAATGTATAACACTCCCTTTCTGTGAGCTGCTGACGGGTTCCTAGTCTGTTTTTTTTTAAAATTTTTATTTTTTTAAATTTTATTTTTTAATTTATTTTTTAATTTATTTTTTAAATTACACTCATGATATTCATTACTTACACTCATGATATTAATCACATTTGTGGTATTCATAGATTACATTCGCAGTATTCATTCAATTATATATATATAATTGAATGAATATATATATATAATTTATATATATATAAAATTTATATATATATAAATTTTAAATGTTGAATGTCATTTCTTGAAGGGGGTAGGAGGTCTTAAATACAGGCTTACAGCACAATGGGAGAGCCCCGGAGGACAGAAGTTCGCTACTGATGTTTTACAATCTTGCATCTAAGCTGTTAACGCCCAATATTCAGGATACACAGACAAGGAACTTCCCTTAAGCATTCAGGAGGATGGAGCCTGGCAGGGAATTAGCACTGGGAGAATATCAAGGTCAAGGTCAGCAAGCAAGGCAACAGTTACCCAAAACAGGGGCCAGGGCCCTGCTTTTTTTTTAATATTTATTTTTATTTTCTTATTTATATGTGTATGTATGTACATGTATGCATGTGTGCGTGCATACATGAGTGCGTGTGTGTGCATGTGTGGGTGCTGGGAACACAGCTCTAGTCCTCTGGAAGAGCAGCAAGCACTCTTTACTCTGAACCATTTCTCCAGCTCCAGTTCTTGGCATTTTTACCACTTGGGCTAAAGAAATCATTCACTGCATGGCATCAATGTTGGTCACACAAGTAAGTTGACTAGTAAGCAGAATAATGTGTGAAATTAGTTGTCGCGTTAGATCCTTAGACATTTGCTCAAGTGGATTCATTTGGGGTGTTCTGAGTCTGTTAAAGCTCACACAAAAAGTGGCATAGGTGACTATCCTGAGAACATTTGTGGTCGGTTACCCTGATTTCTTAAGTATGGTCTGATTCAGTGGCATGAAACCCTGGACACTGGGGTGTAGATGAAGGTTCTATAATCAGCAGCCAGAGCTTCAGGGCCACTGGGACGGGCACAGATGAACTGATTATGGAGGGCAGTTGATAGGCTGTGTATCCCTTGCCAGCTCATGGAGCCTGGAAGGCTGAGTCTCTTTAGATTGGGTCTGAGTGGGTTGAGAAGAACTGCTGTAGACCCTGGCTGAGAGGGTGGCAGCATGACTCAGTGTGGCCTGTTTCGTAGGTGAGAAGAGAGGGTCCACCAGCCTCACTTGGGGGTCAAGAACCAGAAAGCTCAGTGCTGTTGGGCGATGAAATATATCTGGGGAGAAAGACCTAGGGGAGGAAATGGCAGGATCTAGTAACTGTCCCTGGGCATGTATCCTACGCTGAGACGTGTGTGTGTGTGTGTGTGTGTGTGTGTGTGTGTGTGTGTGTGTGTGCGCGCGCGCGCGCGCACACTTATGTACATGGTGTACAGTTTGCTGAGTGTATAAGCTGCAGTACAGAAGGTTTGAGAATCCTGGGACTCAGAACCCACTTTGTTCCTTCCTGTGGGATCACTCATCAGATTCTCCACATCTCTTAGCTGAACAATGGTGATGTCACCAAGAAGCTTGCATCTTTTAGAAGCCAGAGGTTTAGAACCGCTTTGGATTGACTGTGTCCTCATGGAGCTGTTGTAGGGCAGGAGGAGAAAGCGGCCTGGAGTTCTTGCTGGTGTCAAGACTAGTCTGTGTTGAGGTGGCCGGGGCACGTTGGCATGTCATTGTCCTTTCAGGGAGGCCCCAGTGTGAGTTATACTTCGTTGGACTTTGTAGGCAGTCCATACTGGAGACCCTTTATAAACAGAGTTGCATTAACAGGCACACGTGCTATTCCTGGACCATTTGGAAGGTTAGAAAACGGAAAAGCAATGGTAGAGTCACTGCAGACATTGTGTCAGTTCCTCCGAAACACTGCCCTTCGGTCTACCCCTTCTGCATATTTGTGAAGCGGAGCTGACAGCTGTCCTGAATTCTAATCTATGTGTTCGCTGTCTAGGATCTTCAGCAGTTCCTTGATTTGCTCCGTATTCGCTCTTCTTATCCTGGCTTTTCCACATTGAAAGATTAAAGGGGAGATCTACATATCATTGTTTCATTATATATGTAAGATGATTTGGTAAAATGCAGTGTAAACATGATTTAAAAGATTAAATGAAAATAGAGAATTCTTCTCTCCCCTCCTCTCCCCTGTCACATACCTTATCACTGTCCTCTCCTCTTTCCTTTCAATTTTGACACAGCCTCTCCCTATCTAGTCCAAGGCTGGCTTGGAACTCATTGTGTAGCCCAGGCTAACCTTGAACTCACAATCTTCTTGCTTCAGCATATGGTGGGATTACAGACATGTACCATCACACCCAACTTGGGAGGTTTTTTTTAGCTCTATAAAATGCATTTAGCAAAATCCTGTAATAAGTACATGCGATGGGAAACATTAGAATGTCTTTGAAATCAGGACCATGACAGGAATATTCATGATTTCTCTTTCTCTTTGGCATTATCTTATGATCTTCGCCAGTGCAGAATTTCTTTCAGTAAAGAGATGCACAAAGATGATTAGAATTATGTATTCAAACTGGTTAAAAAACAACAAAACTCAAGGGGCTGGAGAGATGGCTGCTTCTAGAGGCCTGGGTTTTGATCGCAGCACCTCTGTGGTAGCTCACAAACATATGTAGCTCCAGTTCTGGGGATGAGAGCCTCTCTTCCGGCCTCCATAGGCACCAGGCACACACTGTGGTACACAGACATATATGAGACAACATACCCATAAGCCTAGAATAATTAAAAACAATAGAAGCTATGAGGCTTAGTGGCACAGGCCTGTCCTCCCAGCCACTCAGGAAATTGAGGCAAGAGGATCACACATACAAAGACGCGCGCGCGTGTACACACACACACACACACACACACACACACAGAATCAGGCAGATAGACAGAATGGGAACATCATCACATCATCTCTGGCATTATACACTAATAATATAAAGTTTATCTACAAAGAACATTTAATTGAGTTAATGACAAACAATTTGATACAATGGTATCAAATTTGGTATGGAGCGTGGCTAGAATTTGTAAATGTTAGTTATATTTCATAAATTTCAACAATCAGCAAATACACCTTATAAAGGACAATTTCTTTTTTTTCTGTTTTTCTCCTCCCTTTCTTTATTTTATTATTATTATTTTGTGTGTGTGTGTGTGTGTGTGTGTGTGTGTGTGTGTGTGTGTGTGTGTGTGTTTTGAGACAGGGTTTCTCTGTGTAGCCCTGGCTATCCTAGAACTAGCTCTGCAGACCAGGGTGGCCTTGAACTCTGAGTTCCACCTGCCTCTGCCTCCTGAGTGCCGGGACTAAAGGTGCGTGCCACCGCTACCCAGCTAAAAAGACATTTTCTATCATAAAATAATAAGAAAAACTGTAATATACTTAGGGCAAAATTTAACAAAATATGTATAAGATCTTCAGAGAAAGACACAGATGCATGAGTGATGTTAAAAAGGGCCCATGGGGCTGGAAAGATGGCTCAGTGGTCAAGTGTTTACTGCTCTTGCAGAAGCCTGGAGTTCAGTTCCCAGCACCCACATAGCAGCTCATAACTGACTGTAAGACTAGTTCTGAGGATCTGAAATCCTCTTCTGGCCTCTGTGGGCTCCTGAATACATGTGGTACACACATGTACACTCAGGCACACACATGTACACTCACACACACACAAGTACACACAAATAAAAAATTCAAAGGATGTAAGTAAACAGAAGATATCCCATGTTCATGGATAGGGAGAAATAACTCAAAAGAAATGTTGGTTCAATCTAAACTGATCTATAAATTCAATGCACTCTCTATCAAAGACCTATCAGGGTTTTCATGGAACTTGACAAGCTGATTTTTAGAAAGAATAAAAGGACTAGATTGAATGAATACACAGGTGATTTCCCAAGAGCAATCAAAGCCTTGAGGACTTAACCTGTCAAAAATTAGACATTATGAAGCTACAGAAATAAGGTATTTGTATAAACTGACCTGTGCAATTGGCTGGCGAGACAAAAACAGATCATTATGTATGTGAAGCCTTGTGAACTGTGGCAGCATGACAGGGAAAGGGGACAATAAGAATCAATAAATAGAACCCACTGGAAAATTTGAATTTCCTTTTGACATTGTGGTATAAGATTCAGTATCTAATAAATGAAGAGCTTGCATCTCAAAAGTAAAAGAATGCACTCTTACCAGGAAGTTGGACATACGCTTCTGGCCTTGGGATGCAAACTTTTCATCCTTGCTGAGTGCTTCCTCTCTCTGGCCATATTTTCTGGCTTAAGATTTTAGTTTACTTATATATTGTTTATGTGTATGAGTGTTTTGTGTCTCTGTACCACATGTGTGCCTGATACTGGTAGAGCCAGAAGATGGTGTCAGATCTCCTGGGACTGAAGTTAAAGGTGGCTGCCACATGGGTTCAGGGAATCAAACCCAGGTCCCCTGAAAGAGCAGTCTTAACCACAGAGCCATTTCTCCAGTCCTTTGGGAATTTTTTTTAACCTACTTGAAGGAGTAATTCTAATCATCTTTGTGTATCTCAATATTTATCTTCCTCTGTTCAGTTGGCTTCCTTGTGCAAAGACTCCAAACAGCCCCAGAGCTCACTGGCATGCTCAGGTGAAGGGGGGGAGGCAGGAAGGGGGGGAAGGTAGGAGCCAAAGGTAGGGTCTGCTATGCCAGACAAACTGTGGGTCTGGCATTTTCAGTGGTGAATACCAGTGTGAACTCCGTAAAGACACCTGGGACTTGGGTGCATCCTCTGAAAAAAGCATCTTTGTCTCCAGCAGTGTGCAAGGTGAGGAGGCGGCAGATGGCGGATGCTTGCCAGGGAGTCTAAGGACCACGGTCAAGGTCCGAGAGCTGGGATAAACCGCCGGTTCCCAACTCTGCACAAATGGGAACATTTCTGTTTTCCTGCTCACACAGTGGAGTCCGGGCCACGCAGTTCCCTCCAAGGTTCTGGATTGGACCTGCGAGCTCCTGTCTGAGGAGAATATCCTTTCCTTGTTCACTCTTTTGATTCCTCCCTCTACTCCCATGACTCTGCAGCACATTCCCAAGTTTTATACCTTGATTTCAGCAAGCAGTGTCGAGACAGTGGGCATTAGACTGCACCTGCTCTTCACATAGGCCATGCAGTCTGTTTCCCATCACAGCCACAGACTCCTGTTTTTCTTTCTAAAATTCTTACTTTTACTTTACTTTATGTAGATGGTGTTTTGCCGCGTGAATGTCTGTGTGTCGTGTATGCTTGTGGTGGCTGTGGAGACCAGAAAAGAGCTCCGATCCTCTAGAACTATAGTTACAGACAGCTGTGAGCCACCATGTGGGTGCTGGGAATCGAACTCAAGGTCCTCTGTGAGAGCAGCCAGTGCTCTTAACTGCTGAGCCCTCTCCAGCCCCACTGCCTGGCCTTCAGTGGAATTAGGGTTTCCCAAAAGCTTTCGCTTGTGAGTCCTGTTCTCTTAACTCCAGTCACTGTGGTTTTTCTAGATTATAGATATGTTCATATCTATATGCTTGCTTTCTGATTAAAACCCATTCCTCCCCTTCCCCTGGTCCGAGAGGACAACACCCCTGACTCACACTTCCTGTGCCTCGTTTCCCTGAACCACATGCACTTTGAACACACTTGCTTCTCCTTTGGTCACTGTGCCTGCTGTTCCCATCGTCTGGGACACTGTCCGCTTTTTAAAGTCCTCCGCTTCTGGGGGGTTCTTCTACCCTGGCATCACTGACTGGATCCCTTGTGCTTCTGCAGCTCCTATGGAACTGTAATGCTTACATTATGATGTTTGGGAGCTGGAGAGCTGGCTCAGCGGCTAAGAGCACTTGATTGCTCTTCCAGAGGTCCTGAGTTCAATTCCCAGCAACTGCATGGTGGCTCACAACCATCTGTAATGGGATCAGATTTCTTCTTCTGGTGTGCATAAAGACAGAGCACTCATATACATAAAATAATGAATAAATAAATCTTTAAAACCTACGATGTTTGACTGTTACACGGTTTTCTCCTTCACTGAACTCTGAATTTTGTGACGGGAGGGATTGGCCTTTGTTTACCATCATGTCTCCCGTGAACTGAAATATAAGACCTGTCATACATTAGTTCCCATTAACTGCTAAGTGGACCAGCATCCCCAAATAGTGAGTATTAGAGTGCTTACACCACGTCCTCTTTGGGGAGGGAGGGAGGGAAGAGTGGAGGGTAACGACCTCTCACAAAGTCGCGTGCCTGGTGGGAGAATGTGAGCTGGAGCCTCCGGAGAAAAGCGCCCTGCATCGGAAGGTCCTGCAGAAATGCTGCGGTCTGTCCCCCACTGCTTCCTGGGGGAAGACAACAGGCTGACAGAGACGCCCCTGTGGGTGGCTCAAGTCCGTTCACTCCTGGAAGATGTACAACCGGGCTTGCTAATGCGTGATCTCTCCTTCCCTCCCTCTTCTGCTCACAGCATCAAGCTGAGCCCTCAGCCCGCAGTGCAGGCCCAGGATGCTGAGAAGAGCCAGAGGACAGTCACTGTCAACGCTGCCCACATGGGGAAGGCCTTCAAGGTCATGAATGAGCTTCGAAGGTACGTTTCTGCCCTTCCTGTGCCCTTTCAGATGGAACCTGAAGGGAGAGCTTCATCGGGGCCTAGAGTAGATGCTGGCACACACCACCTACTGAATTCTGACTTCTGGCCGGCTCTCGCTCTACTCCCTTTTCAGATTCTGAGACTGAAATCTCTCCCTTTATAATTATTTAATATCTACATGTTGGTGATTAATCACAGGAGCTATTCATCTGCAGTTGGAGCAGGTCTGTGGATAAGCCTGAGACCCGGTATTGGAATAATTGGCACTGACACGCAGCTGCAGACACGGGATGGTAGAGAGCATGCATTGTTTAGTTTCCCTCTACCGTCCCTTGGGCTGAGTTGGGCTTGGGAAGGCAGCCACACAACTGGCAGAATATGCCTCTCCTGAAATGTACGTTTACTCCGTAAGAGGACGTGGGGTGAAAGTGCATCCAGTCCCCCAGAACTGAGTGCTGAGGGCATGCGGGGCATGCGTAAGGCCAGTGTGCATGTTTGGCAAGCGTGTCGCGAGATGGGTTCTGGGCACTGAACGCGTTTTCCTGTCCAGAGCCAATGTGCAGCATCCCTTCCTGTCTCAGCCCCGACCAGGCGCTGGGAGGAGCGGGTGGTGGCCACGAGGCCAGGAGTGTGAAAGGTCACTGAAAAGACCTTTAGAGCGAGGGTGCCAGGAGGTAGGAGGTGCAGGCCTGACAGGTCATAGGTGTGCGCATTTTTACTTATTTTTTAAAGGGCTGAGCAGAAACGAGGATGAAAACTGAACTTTGGAGATGCAGGTGATACTTGAGCTGAATTTTGAAGGCCAAGTAAGAGCTAAAGACACAAAGGGCAGGGGGGCAGGGAGGAGACTTGTAGGCAGAGAGAACGGCATATGGCTGAGAGAAGTGTTTGCTGAGTGGGGGACTGACCGCATTTAAACAGACCTTCTATTTGATTCCTTTAGGAAATCTTCCGAACTTTATCATTGTATGTGTGCATGTACGTGTGTGTGTGTGTGTGTGTGTGTGTGTGTGTGTGTGTGTGACAGCATGCATCTGTATGTGTATGTCTGTGTGCTGGGGGTGTGTTTGTGTTATAGTGTGCATCTGTATGTATATGTTCGTGTGTGTGTGTGTGTGTGTGTGTGTGTGTGTGTGTGTATGTGTGTGTCACAGCGTGCATCTGTTTGTCTGTGTCTGTGTGGAGAGGCATGTTTGTGTTATAGCGTGCATCTGTATGTATATGTGTATGTGTGTGTAGGTGCATGGGTGTCACAGTGTGCATTTGGGAGTCAGAGGACAGCTCTCAGTCAGTTCTCTCCTTCCTCACTTAGGTGGGTCCTGGGGATTGAACTCAGGCTTATGCAGCAAGCTCTCACCCAGTGAGCCGTCTTGCCAGTCCTGAAGTTCTCATTCTCTGTTTATTTTCTAATTTCTCTTTTCTGCATGGTCCAGTATTTAACACACACACACACACACACACACACACACACACACACACACACACACACATGCATGCACATACACACACAATTAAATTAAGCAACACATGGCATGTTGTTCAGTTTGTGTCAGGCCTCCCACCAGATTCCCCAGAAAGTCTAGGAACTTAGGCAGTGGAGAAGGATGGAAGCCATGTACATGGACCGGGATCTTCCGTCACTGAGAAGTCTCTGCGGGGTTTCCTAGACACCACTGGAGATCCACATTTAGTCCCTGAGGGTACAGATTATGTCAGTTAACTAATTTAAGAGTGGGTTTTCTCGCCAGGCCTGAGTTTGTCTGTCCAGATTCTCCCACCTCACCGCCAGCTACCACACCCTTCGCTTTTGAGTTAGAAGTCACTCTGGTGTCCCTGTTGGTCCCTGGATTTCATGTCTTTCTCCAAGAGTGTCTGCTTGACTTGGGTCTAACTCTGCCCAGGAGTGGTACTCTCCTTCTCCTTTTAGGGCTCACACTGCCAACATCTGAGGAATGCTAGCTCCTTCTAGAGGCTGTGGGAAAACGGAGTCTTGTAGTCACACTCAAATGGGCTTGAGAATGCACGTAGGCATATCACAGGCTCTAGCGAGCCTGATGAAAGACTTCCCACACATGCTGGACTTAGTGTTTGGGAAAACATTGGTCTGAGTACCACCATCCTTCGCTGAGATTTAAATGAATAACACTGTCCTTTCTCTTTCTGCTTTGTTCAAAAGGACTATATTCTGTTTATATATTTGAAATTTTTAGTTCGGGTTTAGGCATGGGTTGCTCTCTCTCTCTCTGTGTTCCTCTCTGGGCTGTAGTTATTGCAGCAGGACATTTAGAAGATGTAGATGATAAAAAAAAAAATCACATACAGAGGTGGCTCAGTGGTTTACAGCACCGGTTGCTCTTGCAGAGGACCAGGGTTCAAATCCAAGCACCCACATGGCAGCCCACAACCATTTTTAATTCCAGTTCCAGGGGGTCTGACACCCTCTTCTGGCCTCTACAGGCACTGCATGCACACTGTGCACAGACATACATCCAGTCAAAACACCCATATACATAAAATAAAAACAAAGGTTAATTTTTTTAAAGCCACATAGAACTTTGTTAGTGACCTATTGATAGGACGTTGTGGAATCACTTTCTCTTTTTTAGCATATTTATAGATCTGACTTTTCTCTTAGTTCTGTTGTTGAATAATTTTTTCCCTATGTCACTATTTTCTAACATCAATCAAATGGATGGATGGTATTCTGCTTTTGGCATATATAAAATAAAAGCCAGTTCCCTGCTGATGGATATTACCATTTCCTAATGCCTCGTGTGAAAACCCATTCTCAGCAGTTACCTTTCCATCAATGTGTCCAAATCACAAGCACAGACTCTGCTTTCAGTATTGGTTCTAGTCCATACTGTGTGGCCCTGGGCACCTTAATCTCCCTGACCTCACTTTTGTCAGCTGTAAACGGAGGCTAATAATAATACCATTCTTGCTGGATTGTTAAGAGTGTTGATAAATAAAGTGCTCAGAATAGTGCGAGCCCATGTACTGTAGTTGTTAAATATGTGTGCGCCACAGCGGTTATCCCAATAGGATCAATTCCTGGAAATAGAGTAGATTCAACAGTCTGGATACAGTGGTAATGATACATTAGCCACTGCTGAGGGCTGGCCCAGGAGCATTCTGTCACTCTTAGTTTGACAAACACTGACCACTGTTGCAGATATAGGGCAGTGGGTAAGAGAATCAAAGCCTTGCCCCTCAGTGAAGCGTGTGTTCTTGTGGTATTGGGAGCCAACATCAAGCCCCAAGGTATTTGAAGGCTCTTTTAAAAAGTGGAGTAGATGGGTAAGGCAGTGAGAAGGGCCCGCATTCCCGTGCCATTGACCTGGGTGGCTTTAATGGGATCTTCGTGGAGAGCAGATACGCCGACTCCACTCTGCTGAGATGACGCTAATGAACTGCTCCGGAGTACCCAGGGGCCTGGGCTTGCGTCTCACATTGTCTCCACCTTCCCCTCCCTCGCTTTTGAGCTATTTTAGTTCAAGCACACATGCTCTTTGCAATTTATGAATCACACAACTCCCGAGTTTCCTATTCTTTTTACTTCTGTGGTAGAGAACGAGCTGTTGGCATGGCAACCACTCAGCCTTGCTCCTCCTTTGCCTTTCGGTACTTGGTTCTGACTGTGGTGCTTTGGGTGGCAGAGCTCCAGGGACTCTGGCTCCTGACGCGGAGACCAGCGGGTAGTGGGGACTAGTCCTTCCCAGAAGAGCACACCCTGACCAGGTCTGAGAGAGGGGAGCAGGAAGCATGGAGCAGCCAGACAGTGTTTTCAGTTCTCTCTGCTGAAGGTTGGCTGCGCTTGCTAAGGATGCATCCTTTCACTGAGCGGCACCCGGGCCCCTTGTTGGTTTCCACTGCCCTCTGCATTGTCCTCTTGAGAAATTATTATTATTTGTGTGTGTGTGTGTGTGTGTGTGTGTGTGTGTGTGTGTGTGTTCCTGTATATGTGGGTGCAAGTGTGTAAGGTGCACATGCATATGTATGTATGTGCATTTAGAGACCAAAAGACAACTTCAGGTGTCTTTCCTTAGGTGGCACTCAACTTTTTGTTTTGTTTTGTTTTTTCAAGGCAGGGTTTCTCTGTGTAGCTTTGGAGCCTGTCCTGGAACTCACTTTGTAGACCAGGCTGGCCTTGAACTCACAGAGATCCACCTCCCTCTGCCTCCCGAGTGCACCACCGCTCAGCACCATTCAGCTTTTTTAAAGATGGAGTCTCAATGATCTGGAACCTAGTAGGTCAGGCTAGCTGGCCAGCGGACCCCAAAGAGATTTGCTTGGGATTACGAGTGTGTGCCCACACATTTAGGTTTTTGTTTTTGTTTTTTTTTTAATTTTGTAATGTGGGTTTTGGAGACTGAGGACCTGCTCATAAGGCAGACACTTTACCCACTAAGCCGTCTTCCACTCCTGTTTTTGACTCTTGTAGCCCAGGCTAGACTCAAATTCCTGATCCTCTTGCCTGCATCTCCTAAGTGCTGGGATTACAGGTGTGTGAGGCCACACTGCCGTATGTAATGCTTCACAGTTCATCTACGCTGCAGCTCGTTTCAGCATTTGATCCTTTTTCTGGACAGTGGGATTTCATCCTGGCCTCTGTCTGTGAAGAGCACTGCTTGCTACCCACCTTCCAGGCTTCATTTCTTGAGTGTGGATGTAGGGTTTGGGGTTGCCTTTTCCAAATTCTCCAGTTCCTTGCTCACATTTCTTATCAGATGTGATTTTGCTTGTAGGTATTATCTGGGTGTGAGGTGTTATCTGAGGACTTTGAATTTCTGTACAGCTGTGAGCACTGTGTCCTGTGATTATTGGCCATTTCAATGTCTTATTTAGGAAGATATGTCTTGAGATCCCTTGACCCTATTAGGTTATTTTTCTGTTGATTATTCAGATGTAAGTTTGAGTTGGTTTTATATTCTAGATATATGTCTATTTTCACATAAATGTTTTGCCAAAGAAAATCGTTCTATGGGTTAGAAATCCATATTTCTTAATGATGTCCTTTAAAGTGCAAATGTTTTAAACATGAGCATCTAATTTAGCATCTTTTTCTTTTGTTATTCATATTTTTGGTGTGTTAGCTTTAAGGCCATTGTTTATCTGAAGCCATGATTTCCCTGAGTTTTCTTCTAAAAGGTTGGCATTTCTGACTCTTACACTTAGATATTTGGTTTATTTTGAGAGATTTTTTTGTATACGGTATGAGGGAGCAATCCAATCCATTTGACTACATACTTACATCCAGGTACCCTGTCACGATGTGTTGAAAAGACTGTTACTTCGCAGATGACTGCTCATCCCACTTGTAAAAAGCCGATTAAGGGACTAGGGAGATGGCCCATGGGTAAAGTGCTTGTGAAGCGTGACCCTAATTAGTCTTAATCAATAAAAACCCAGAGTCAGATATGGAGGGTGAAAGCTGAAAGATCAGAGAAGCAGAGCAACCAGCCATCAGGGACTTCTTACCTCTATGAAACTGAATGGGAGGGGGGATCCTGTCTCTATGAATCTTCAGACTAAATGGGCAGAGATCCTGTCTCCACCCACCTTATATTCTTGTCTCCATCTCCCTAGTGCTGGGATTAAAGGTGTGAGCCACCACAGCCCGGCTCTGTTTCTCTTTTAGAGTGGTTCAGTGTAGCCCAGGGTGGCTTTGAATTCCTGATCTTCCTGCTTCTTCCTCCCAAGTCCTGGGATTAAAGGCTTGTGCCACCACTGCCTGGCCTCTATGGTTAACTAGTGGCTAGCTCCACCCTCTGATCTCCAAGCAAGTGTCATGTGT
The DNA here is from genome assembly GCF_049852395.1 of Peromyscus maniculatus bairdii. NCBI lineage: Eukaryota > Metazoa > Chordata > Mammalia > Rodentia > Cricetidae > Peromyscus > Peromyscus maniculatus. The sequence goes on along the minus strand of NC_134856.1, from coordinate 139,131,614 downwards.
CAGAACACAAACAAAATATCATACAACGTGCTTGCCATGCACAGGGAACTGAGCTCAGTCCTCTAGCACTCAGGGAAAAACCAGGTGCAGCTTTTGTCTGTAGACTTAGTGCTGAGGGTGGGAGTGGGGCACAGAGACAGGCAGATGGACCCCTGGACGAGGCAGCCTAGCCAATTGGTGGTGAGTTTCAGCTTTAATAAGTGACCCTGTCTCAAAAATGAGGTGGAGGGCTCACAAGATGTCTCAGTGTGTCGCAGCTCTTGCTGCCAACCTTGATGGCCTGGGTTTGATCTCAGGACCCAGGTGGTGGAAGGAGAGAACTGATTCCAGCCAGTTGTTCTTTGACCTTTATGCACATATGCCTGCTTGCCATGGCATGACCTCAATGTGTCCACACGTGCTTGCCATGGCATGACCTTCACACACACACACACATACTTGCCATGGCATGTGCCCACCCCCCAGCAAAATGAATAAATATAACAAATTTTAAAAATAAGGTGGAGAATGACTGAAAAAGATGCCTGACATTGACCTCAGGCCTCCACATGCGTGTGCACATTAACTTATAAGTTAATTGACTATGGATGTCATAAAATACACTAAAAAGTAACAAAAGTCAGTTTTTTATGGGCTCTAGTTTTCTGTTGATCTGTCTAGCTGTCTTAGTTACTATTCCTGTTGCTATGATAAAATACTCCAACAAAAGCAACTTAAAGGATAAAAGGTCTATGGGGTTCACAGTTTGAGGTCACAGCCCAACAGTCTTGGGGAGGTCACAACTGCAGGGGTCACACTGTGTTCATGGTCAAGAGTCAGGACTATTGAATGCTGGTGCTCAGCTCTCTTTTTATATAGTCCTGAATCCCAGCCTAGGGAATGGTGCCACTCACGGTGGACAGGTTTTTCCATCTTAGTTAACCTAACCAAGATAATCCCCCATAGGCATGCCTGTAGCCATCTCCCAGGTAATCCTTGGTCTCATCAAGTTGACAACTGAGATACCATCATAAGAGCTATTTTTATGTTAGTGTATTCTTTTGGGGGGCTGGTTCTTTCTCTTTTCAATAAATAGTCTATTTTTAGACAAGAGTCTCACTGTTTCACCCAAAGTGGCCTAAAAACTGGATCCCGCAATGTTTGTCCCAGCTAAGGCAGTCAAGAAAATGGTGGAGGCTTATTTGCTCATGTTCTGTGGCTAGTTAGGGCAGAGTCAGTTCTGTTTCCGTTTGTGCTGTCTGCTGCAGAACGAGGTCCTAATGGTCTCGACTTCTTAGTTCCCATAGTCTTCCCCATCCCAGAAGCCCCACCACTGTAGTGCCAGCTCTTGTCTTTTCTCACCCTATGGCCAGTCAGTGATGAAGCCTGGGGATGCTTTGGAGAAAACACTAAACTGTATTCAGGGTTTGGCCTTCTGGTTGGGGCATCCCTTCCCTTTGGGTTCCAGAGGCCAAATTCTGTCCAAGGCCAGTGAGAGCATCTGAGGCTCCCGCTGCCTCTGAGAGAAAATGAAACAGTGCATTGGTGGTTGACAATGGTTAAATGTGCTGCTCCAGAGACAGCAAACGCATAACTTCCCTTCCGTCCATCAGCCCCGACAGACTCATTGATCCAACATCTTCAGACGGAAGCCAGACATGAGCAAATTGAGATGCACCTCTCATCTTACCTCCTGTCCTGTCGCTAGCACCTTAAGAGGTCAGGGTGCATGGAAGGGTCCTGGGGACTCAGGCCCTTGACTTAAACCCATCTCCACTTTCTTGTGTGCCTTTGACAAACTTACTGATTTCTCTGGACCTCAGTTCCCTCATTGTAGGATGCAAGCATAACGATTAGCCTTACTTCAGTGAGTTAGCTGTAGAGAGAATAAATGAAATTGTGTCTGGGAGGGGGTGCTTAGAAAAGCACTCAGCATCTCTAACTCAGCAAATGCTATCTATTACATCAGTGATAGGTGTGGCAAAAACTTGAAAGGCTGATGGAAAAGTTCTGGGATTGACAAGGTCTTGTGGCACCTTAAGGTGCTCAAATATCCATTTGTTGATCCTTTTCAAAATCCTCTACTGACCTGAACCCAAAGGCCTATTGTACTTTTTTTGGGGGGGCGGGGCGGGGGGACAGGATCTCACTAAGTTGCCGAGGCTAGCCTTGAACTTGAGATCCTCCTGCCTTGGTCTCCTGAGTAGCTGGGATTACAGGCTTGTGCCACCAGGCCCAGTTCCCAATTACCTGTGGTGGTATTGTGTTATCCTTCTACAATTACCCACTCTGTCGATGAATGTGGATTTATTCTTTTCATATATTTGTTTGTTTGAAAAGATGTAGGGCCTACTATGTGGCAGACATGCAGCCTAGTGTCCAGGGTACAAGATTAAATCTGCTAAGTCCTTTTCCAAGTTCACAGTGGAGTGGCAGTGACAGCCATGTAGAAAGATAGTTGCAAGATTCTGGAGTGTGTGTGTGTGTGTGTGTGTGTGTGTGTGTGTGTGTGTGTGTGTGTACATGAGACTGTGTTCAGAGGTCAGAGGAGGACATCAGGTATTCTACTTTATCAAGATCACTCTATCTGTGTTGCTGTATCCTTTGGGACAGGGTCTCTCTCTGAACTTGGAGTTAGGTTGGCAGCCAGCAAGCCCTAATGATCTTTCTCTCTTTGCCCCTCACAAGCTCTGGAGTTCAGGCATGCTCACAGTCACACCTGACTCCTTTTTAATGTAGGAGCTGGGGAATATGAGCTGAAATCCTCATTCCTGCACCTGCTGAGTTGTCTACCTGGCCCCAGACAACGGTTTTCTTTTCTTTTTTTCTTTTAGCGGTACAGGAGATTGAATCTGACTTTATGCATGCTATGCAAGTGTACTGCTATTGATCTGCAGCCCAGGCACGACTCTTAGGGAGTGTAGCCATTGGCGTCTGCTCAAGATCTCTGGGAGTGCTGTGTGTAAGGGTGTCTTGGTGCTAGTGTTCCACCTGGGTGGGAAGAGAAACACCCGAGTCTGACTGGTCTCTTACGAGTCTTGCATATGCAGTGGAGCCCCCAGGGGGAACTCTTGGTCTTGCTGGTGGCACACGTCAGTGACATGCTCGTGTTCCTCGGCACTAACTCAGTCCCAAGCCACTCCTGCCCTATTCATTGCTGACCAGAGTGATAAGGACAAATGAGGGAGCGTCAGACTTGACAGTCACAGAGCAGTTGGGGAAGTATGAATGCGAGCTTCCTCAGGGCCCCACTCCCGGCCTGTGTCAAGACAGAGTCTCCGTCCAGCCGTCTATATTAACAGTGTGCGATCCGGTGGGACGGGGTGGGTGTCCATGCTGTGGCCCTTCCTGTCACCCCACCGGTGTCTTACAGTAAGCAGCTGCTGTGTGACGTGATGATCGTGGCAGAAGACGTGGAGATCGAGGCTCACCGTGTGGTCCTGGCAGCCTGCAGCCCTTACTTCTGTGCCATGTTCACAGGTATGGCGAGGGTGCACAGGGCAGCCGAGGTGCTGGGAGAACACTGAGGGTGGCTGCATGAGGTGGGGGACAGGACGAGGGGGTGGGGAGGCAGAGCTATGCAGCCTGCCATGAGGAACATCTGTGTTCTGAGCTTTGGACATGGAGAACTTGAGGGAGCCCCAGCCTCAGCCAGGCCAGATGGCCATGTAATCTTTTGGCCCCCACTGGGAACAAAGACAGACTCAAAGGGCTCATGAGTCTCAAGCGTCAGCATCACAGCTGTGTGTGTGTGGGGGGAAGCTTGTTCACAGCGTGGACCTCTGTCTGCTCGGCCTGCCGAGGGCTGAGGCGAGAATATCCAGCGAGGAAGGACGTGACTTCTTGACTCTTGGCCCGGCACTCTCCCCCAGGGACTGTTCTTGTTCTCCTCTGGTCGGTCATTTCTCCCAGGCAGGAGCAGGGGCCTCCTGTAGCCTCTCTAAAGGTGTGGCCATCTGGAGAAGTGACGGCAGAGGAGCAGCCAATGGCTGCCATAACTCCAGCACCTTCGCCAAGTTTTCAGGGAAGAAGTCGGCTTGCCTAAGGATCTCACATACCTTGCGCCTGGGCTGAATCCCTGAGTCCACAGGCTGAGCTGTCTGTCTGCAATACCTCCTTGTACCATAGACATGCAGTGCTTGAATGACTGCTGCCGGAGGATGCCATCTGGGCTTGTGAGACACCGCGCCCACGCAGGTGCCCCTGCCACATGAGTGTGGTGTCCATGCCCTTACATTCTGGCCTGTGCCCCAGTGTCTGCAACATTTGCGCCCTGGCCCTCATGGAACTGCTGCTTCTCATCCTGCACATGCGCTCCCCTCAGAAAATCCCCCTCCTATCATCAACATTCTACACCAAGGCTCTTTCCTTCCCATATCGTAATTTTTTTTTTTTTTTTTTAACAAAAACTATAGCCATCTGTTTTTTTTTTTAAACCTGTCTCCTCATTTCTTGTGAAGATGGAGCTCTTGTTTGACCTGCTTGTTACCATGTCTCAAATGCTCACAGCAGGACACGAGTGTTTTGTGCAAATGTGGATGAAGTGCTTGAGTGTGAACTCCAGGTGCTTGGGAGATGTGTCAAGGTTGAGTCCACATGCCCACTACAGAAGACAGTGAGTGGGTGAAGGTAGGAAGAGTAAGCCCGAGCTTGCAAGGGGAGGTGAATGCAAACATTTTCACTCGGTAGACTTTAATTTTTCCTTACTGTGGTGCACAGCTGGGAAAGAGTGACCTTGTTGGAAGGGCCTTGGTAGTGTCCTGTAAGAATCCCCATGCATGCATCCCCTGCCTCACCACATGAAGGAGTTAGTCTCAGCTTGGAGTCGTGCACCTGCTGAAGTAGACCAGATGTCCCGTATCACTTGAGCCAGGGCAGGACTTTTGCCGTAGAGCCTGGAAAGCCAGCTGTGTCCACTACCTGGGAATCCCAGCCATCCCCCCTTTAGAGCTCTCTCAAACTCTAGGTACGGGGGCTTCATTTCCTCCCCCCTCCTTCCTACACCTGCAACTAGTTATTTTAGAATAATTTGTCTCTCTCCAGTAGTTATTCAGCCACAGTTTCAATATGCCAGTCACTCTTTGTATGTGTGGTTTTGTAAGTTCAGTATTGACAGAGGAATCTGCTCAGAAATATAATGAATTGAACTGTTGGCTCCAACGAACATGCCTGTGCATAGTAGAAATGCCTTAGAAAACAGAAGCAGTTGGGGGAGCGCATGCTCCTAGGACAGATCTCGGCCTCCAGCAGTTGAAAGGGAGGAGAGAATGGAGAGGAGCACAGTCTAATGTTCTCCCTGCCCAAGCCCGCCACATGACTCGGTTACCGTCAATTCCCTCATCCTTTCCTTACCCTTTCTCCTGTCCATCCAAATACCGTCCACACATATTGATTACAAAAAGAAAAAGTCAGAAAATGGGAGCAAGCAGAAAGTAAAAAAAATTAAAATAAAAATAAATACATGTACTATAGCATTTAGATGACTATTCTTTCAGATGTTCTATTTATAGATATGTACATATACAACATATCTTTCAACATAAATGCATTCACATATATTTGAATAGCCATGCTTTAATAAACATATATTTAAAAATTGCTATTAACCTGGAATACTTTCTTTTCCATTTCCACTCTGCCTAGCTCCTCTCCATCCTTCATTATGATGTAAGCATCAGTGCCCTAGTGGAGTCTTGCATGACCCCCCCAAACCTTGTCACCTATTCCCAGGTACCTTACGCTTCTCTTTAGTTATTACTGCTTTGCTTAACACTTCCCTAACCGCTGATCCTCCTTGTCAGTCATCAGCTTTATGAGGTCAAGAGCTTATGTCTGCTTATTAAGTGCTACCCACCGTGAACAGGTGCTCAGTAAACATTAACGGCACTTAGCATCTATCCTTAACATGTCCCTGTGTCCATGACATCATGTCTGTATCCTAATTTCAATAGTTTCATAAGATTCCATCCTAACTGAAAATTCATTCCCTTATTTTCTAGAAATTATACTTCTGCCCAGCATTTTCTGTTACAATTGTTTCCCTGGGAATCTGAATCTAAACTGTTATTTACACCTCTAATCATTTTCTTAGAATAGATTCCTATGACAGGAATTACTTAGCTAAAGGCCATGCACATTAAAACAAGTCTATTTTAGATCTATTTGTTTTATGTTATGTATATGAGCATTTTATCTGCGTGTATGTATGTGCACCATGTGCATGCCTGGTGCCCACAGGGGAAGAAGAGGGCTCACATCCCTTGGGACCAGAGTTGTGGGTAGTTGTGAGCCACATGTGGGTGCTGGGAATTGAACCCGAATCTGAACGTGGATCTTCTGCAAGAGCAACAAATACTCTTAACTGCTGAGCCATCGCTTCTGCCCCACCATGCACATTTTGAAGACCTGGGAGACATGCATATTTTGTGTATGTGTGTGTGTGTGTGTGTGTATGTGTGAGTGTATGTATGTGTGTGTATGTGTATGTGTGTGTGTGAGTGTATGTGTGAGCGTGAGTGTGAGTGTGTGTGTGTGTGTGTATGTGTGTGTGTGAGTGTGTGTGTGTGTGTGTGTGTATGTGTGTGTATCTGAGCATGACTGGAAAGGGTGTGCACATGAGTGCTCTAGTGCACATACTTTTTCACTTTTTGTTTGTTCTCATTTTTCTGGTTTTTTTCTCTTTGCTTTTGTTGAGACCTTCAGCTGTCCCAGCCTGTGCTCTGATCCTACATAAGCTTTGTAGATGTTTGAGACCTTTCCACTCTGTAGATGTTAAAAAAAAATCTCCAAAACATTGCAAAATGTTCCTACTTCTCAGCTTTGGGTTTAAAATATATAAATTCACCATGCAAAGGCCCACATGGCTCCTCTGAAGTCTTTTTCTCTAAGCATGTTCAAGGCCAGAGGAAAGAAAGTACAAGTGGCCTTTTTTTGACTGAGAAGTGTGACCAAAGTCTTTCAGTCAGGCTGAAGTGCTGCTGCTTTTCATCCCACGGTGGTTCCACACCCCTGACCATGGTGGTTCCGAATGTGAGTCCACACTCCTGACCATGGTGGTTCTGAATGTGAGTCCACACCCCTGACCATGTCCTACCCATAATAGCATGGGAGAGATGCTGTGAACTAAAAGTCTGAGCGCTTGCTAGAGTATCTATATCCATCCTGCCTGCAAAAAGATCTGGAGTGGGCAAGGAACTTAATGGCCTCCACTGCTTTTAGCACAGGTTGAGTAGAGAGACCAGCAGGGCTATGTGCTGCCCATCCTTTAGTTGGGAATATGGAATGCATAAGACTTGCTCATGCATCCCACCATCTAGCATCTCTACTTCAGGAGACACAAAGTTCTTACGACAACCAGCAGTCTGGTCAATTTTTCTCTCCCTCTTTAAAAGAGATTTATTTACTATTATTTTTTTTAAGTGATGTGTCTATGTGTGGGTATGCACACAATGAATTCAGGTGCCCACAGAAGCTAGAGGTGTGCATCCCTAGAATTTGAGTTACAGGCAATTGTAAGCCGCCCAGTGTGGAGCTGGGAACTGAACCTGGATTCTGTGCAAGAGCAGTATTTTTAACTGTTGAGCCACCTCTCTAGCTTCCTTGTCTTTTTATTATGCCCTTTAACCCGTGTTCCGTGTTCTGCTATGTTTTCATTCAGAGATCTTTGATGTACATGTCATCTAGATACACTAAAAACAAGTCTCACTTTGTGGTATTAAAGGAGCTGAGGTCTAAGGATAATTTGAGCTTGGGTTCTTAATCCTACCATAATGGCTAAAACAAAACATATTTGGGTTTCTAACCCAAATAAAACCGTGGGAATAACCTGGCTCCATTCTTTGGATCCTAGTGTATTATAGTCATTGATGGTGGTAGTGGTGATGGTGATGGTGGTGATGATGCTGGTAGTGGTCATGATTATGGCAATGATAATGGCAGTGGTGGTGATTGTGATGATGATGGTGGTGGTGATGATGGTTGTGATGATGGTGGTGATTGTGATGATGATGGTGGTGATATGGTGGTGGTGATGATGGTGGTGGTGGTGGTGGTGATGATGGTGGTGGTGGTGGTGATGATGGTGATATGGTGGTGATGGTGGTGGTGGTGATGATGATGGCAGTGGTGGTGATGGTTGTTGTTGGTGATGGTGGTGGTGGTGATGGTTGTTGGTGATGGTGGTGGTGATGATGGTGGTGGTCATGATTATGGCAATGATAATGGCAGTGGTGGTGGTGATGATGGTGGTGATTGTGATGGTGATGGTAGTGGTGGTCATAATGATGGTGGTGGTGATGATGATGGTGGTGGTGGTGGTGGTGGTGATGGTAGTGGTGGTCATAATGATGGTGGTGATGATGATGATGGTGGTGGTGGTAGTGGTGGTGGTCATGATGGTGGTGATGATGATGATGGTGGTGGTGGTGATTGTGATGATGATGGTGGTGGTGGTGATGATGGTGGTGGTGGCTGTTGTTGGTGATGGTGGTGGCAGCAGTCACAATAGTAGCATGTGCCATGCTGAGAGTGGTGAGGGAGAATGTGAAGTATCTTTATGGATACACGGGGATTTCCTTCTTTTTTAACTAAGCAGGTAGAGGAGGGATGAGGTTCCAGGGAATCTGGATGTTGGGGTGATCTTCCTCACTGGCGCTGCTGAATCTTAAGCTCCAGTTTTCACATACTTGTTGTCTTCTTTGATTCTTACCTAGCCTAGGGATAAAGGCAGGACAGGAGATGGGAGTTAGACATTGGCAGCAAAATGACTCAGACCACCAACTGCTGGAGGCCTGGCTAGGACTCAAGGAGCAGATAGAATATTTCTTCTTGCCATTGTGGAGTTAACAACTGAAGAGGGCCTTAGACCTCAGCTCTAGCTCAGTGAGTTGGCAAGGTACATCTTAGAACTTGGGTAAGGGTTAAAAACGCCATCTTAACACTTGTGAGGGATCATTGGGTAAGGGGTAAGCTTATCCTGCTTTTTTTCTGTCTTGTGCACAAGACTAAATTACAGTAGAGATCATTCAAGACAGGAGGAAGGGGGAATTCTGTAACGTAAGGACTCTTGAACATAGCCCTTTTCCCCCCAGAGACCATGCTCTTCAGAGACCAGCTGCTAATAAACCATTTCTTTCTCATTATCAAGTCTTTATTTGCTTAGTAACAGGATTGGGCTTGTCTGGAGATGAGCCAGTGATTTTTCTAGGCCTCTTGAACCTTGTATGATAATTAAAGTTTTTCTCTTCCTTGCATGGTTGAGTCTCTTCCTTCTGGTCCTGTTTGGCAGTCCTCAGGGACATGGATACATTTAGTTTGCTTGTAGAATCTAGAATGTGGACTCAAATCTGATAGACTGTGAAATTGTTCTTTGGGGTTTCCTGTGCTTCTGAGAGAGGGCTGAGTTCAACATCCAAATGTGAAGTCTGAAGGCTTCAAGGTCAAATCTTTTAAGCTGGGACATCAGACTCTTTCTCTTGCTTGCTACAGGGCTTTCTCATTGGTTAACCCACTTCTAGGCTTTTTGTTTGTCCCCCAAACTATTTAACATGGTGTAGCTACAGTGGTCCTCTCCAAACAAACTCATGGTGCATCCCTCAGCTACTAAAAACCTGCCAGGGTGGCTTTCTACTACTTTCTCATGAGGAACTCCTTAGCGCTCTCCACTAGCTGGCACACAGGCAGCCTAGATCCTGCTCTCCGCTAGCACACAGGCAGCCTAGATCCTGCTCTCCGCTAGCTAGCACACAGGCAGCCTAGATCCTGCTCTCCGCTAGCTAGCACACAGGCAGCCTAGATCCTGCTCTCCGCTAGCTAGCACACAGGCAGCCTAGATCCTGCTCTCCGCTAGCACACAGGCAGCCTAGATCCTGCTCTCCGCTAGCTCTCTCACTCTTCTTCCTGTGCTTGTGTGCTTCAGCCAGACTAAATTTATTGTTGTTGTTGTTGTTGTTGTTGTGTGTGTGTATGTTCCATGGAGTATGTGGGGAGGTCAGAGGACAGTTTTGGGAGTTGGTCTCTCCTTCCATCTTGGGTGGCAGGGCTGGGACCGGGTGGACAGGCATGCTTTGTCAATGCCTGCTCTGCTGGTCCACCTCACTGACTCCGACTGAACTTCCCATGGCTCTGTAAAGGCCACTTTCTTCCTCACTTCTCGACTTCTTTACTATGTGAATCTCTCTTCCTGGACTACTTTCCCTTTATTCTCACTTCTTTTCTGAATAGCCATGGCTCCTCCAGGCCAGTGGCTTTTAAAAGCAAATCAATCCAATGGGAGCAGCGGACTCCATGACGGGGAAGCAATGTGTGCTCTTGTGAGTTCATCATTTGTGTAAGGTGTCCAGGTGCAGGGAATCCTAGCCTTCTGAAGGCCGGTCTTTCTTTCTTCCTTCCTTTCTTTCTTCCTTCCTTCCTTCCTTCCTTCCTTCCTTCCTTCCTTCCTTCCTTCCTTCCTTCCTTCCTTCCTCCCTCCCTCCCTCCCTCCCTCCCTCTCTCTCTCTCTCTCTCTCTCTCTCTCTCTCTCTCTCTCTCTCTTTCATTTTTTTTGATATTTTGAGACAGGATTTCTCTGTATAGCTTTGGAGCCTGTCCTAGAACTCACTCTGTAGCCCAGGCTGGCCTCAAGCTCATGGAGATCCACCTGCCTCTGCCTCCGAGTGCTGGGATTAAAGGTGTGCATCACCACCACCTGGCTCAAAAGTCTTTCTAAGCAGAGTTCCCTTTTCTAGCATTTAGTGCCCTTTGTAATTGTGGGTTTGATGGTGTCTGCCTGTGGCTTCCGTAAGCTCAACCACTAGCTCAGTGAGGACAGAAGGATGCTTGTTCACCATGTGTCCTATAGGTCAAGCATGAGGGATGCATTTGGTATGTGCTAGCTGAATGAGCAAATGTCTGTCCCTCATGGGACATGAATGTTAACATATGACAATCAGAGATAGAGCTAAAAAGATATGTAAAGTGAGTTTCTCTGGGGTGTCTGGCAGAGCCCCCTGGGAAAAAGCTAGCAGAGGAGGCTCTTTTTTTTTTTAGTTGAATTCAGAGACGGAAAGAGTTATAGGATTTGTGTTTCTGTTTTCTAGACCTATTTTTGTCAAACTTTTAGAGATAAGTAAAGAATCAAGAATGGCCAAGCTCCTAACTTGATGCGGCAGCACACTGTTTTTTTAGTACCTGGGAGGCTGAGGCAGGAGGATTATGAATTTGAGGCCAGCCTGGGCTGCAGAGTGAGACCCTGTCTTAAAAAACAAAACAGCACAAGAATGGGAAGTCTCTGGATGGCTTCTTTCTCTCGGGAATGACTGCAGCTCACAGCATCATGAGCGGCCGAGAGGAAACCTTGAGGTGTTTGTGTCTGCCAGCTCTCTGTCATGTGACGAGGCTGCTGGGAACAAGCTTGACAAGATCTTGGCCATCTTGATGCTTATTGCTAAGTAGGAAATGGTGGCTTGTCCTTAGACTTTTGACCCATGTTTTAAGTTTTAGAACTCTTTTGTCAAAGCTGTTGCCCGAGTAAGGTTCAAAATACAGAGGGATTTATTATTAGATAGGAATGGAGACTAAGTCTAGAGTTGGGCCAACTTCACGTCCAACCCTGTCTTTCATCTGCGTATAAACAACTCTTCAAATGCCAACTCTATACTAATTTGTCAGATGGCAGTAATGTCACCCGGCTCTGGGAACTGTTGCAGGGACTACATGAGGTTCTGTGGTTAGCCAGTTAGCAGAGGGCCTACGATGCTATAGGGACTGTTATTACTGCCATTTTTTTAGGGCAAATTTAAACTAAAATCTTAATTTGCTATAGTCATTTCTGCTGTTTCATAAGAAATAATAAGGTTGGAGCCGACAAGATGGCTCAGCATGCAAAGGCGCTTGCTGCCAAGCCTGAGAGCAGAAGTTTGAACCCTCGAACCCACTAGTAAAAGGAGAGACGAACTGCCATTGTCTTCTGATCTTTACATGTGTGTTGTGACAGACACATGCCAACACATGTGCATGCAAAGATCACACCCACATACATGATAAATAAGTAAGAAAATTTTTAGAAAATTGTAGGATTGTAGGATTTTTAAAGTTATGTGACTACAGATACGTCTCTTAGTTTACTACAAGGGAGCTTGCTTTTTAAACATTTGTTTACTTACTTATTTGGTGTGTGTGTATGTGCATGTATTTTATGTGTGTGAGCACATCAGAGCATGTGTGTGGAGATCAGAGGATAACCTGCGGGAGTCAGTCCTCCGCCTGTGGGCTCCGGAGACTGAGCTCCAGTGGTCGGTCTGAGGTCGAGGGCCTTTGCTCATTGAACCGTCCCACAGACCCTCCATGGAGGGCACTGAGAGCATCACTGCTGCTGTGAGCCCTGAGGTTTTCTTTCACTCTGTCATTTTCTTGTTACTGAAGATTCACAATTATCCAAAGAAAGAAGAAAAAAGTCCCTAGAACAGTGCTTCTTAAACTTTTTCTACTCATGACCATGGATCACATAAAAATATAAAGTAGCTATATAAAACAAGCATTAATGGATAATGTCATAGAGAAATTTATTTTAAAACAATTGTTTTTTATTTTTTGTTATTAATTTTTTGAGACAGTGAGGCCTGGTTTAGATATTCACTTTGTAGCCAAGGATGACCTTGAGCTTCAGATCCTTCTGCCTCCAATGTGAGACCAAAATAGGAACAAGAATAATACATACATGGTACAAGTCAATGGGAGACCAAAACGGGGAAAATATACCTTGAAGGTTGAGTTCTGTTTGCAGGTAAGAATAAGTTCCTGTTTGTCATGTGTTTGAACCATCTGCTGCAGATGTGCTTGATCACATGTGGGCAGGAAATATGTCAAGATATATGCTTGCCTCTGATTGGATGTAGGTGGGAGGGAGTGGGCAGGAACGACATCAGGACGTATGCTTGGCCCTGATTGGACCTGATGGAAATATTGTGGCTGTGGTTTTGTCCTTTTTAAGCCTCTGCAAAATGTGATTCGTGGTCATTTCCTGGGAACCCAGTAGTGGACCTGGCCAGAGTCCAACTTCCTGCCAGTATTTAATTAAAGCTTGCTTCAAATTTGGCTCAAAATGGTTGAACTGGTTTTTCTCTTGCAAAACTCAGGATTAACTGTATGTCCATTTATCTTATTAGTGTAAAAATCTGATCTTATCTTTAATAAATGGTAAAACTGTATGTATACCAAAGAATTTCTTTACAGGCCTGAGGATGTGGCTCATTTGGAACAGGATTTAGCTAGCACGCAGGAAGCCCTGGGTTCAACCCCAGCTCGGCTCAGACAGGAGATGGTGACACAGTCTCGTACTCTCAGCACCTCCAGGGAAGTGGTGTTGATCCTGAGGTTCCTGCAAGAAAACCAGTTCCACAATTTTGAGCCAAATTTGAAGCAAGCTTTAATTAAATACTGGCAGGAAGTTGGACTCTGGCCAGGTCCACTCCTGGGTTCCTAAGAAATGGCCACAAGTCACATTTTGCAAAGGCTTAAAAAGGACAAAACCACAGGGCCACCATATTTCCCACCAGGTCCAATCATACATCTGGTTGTACTTCCTGCCTGTGTACCTCCCACCTACATCCAATCAGAGGCAAGCATACATCCTGTCGTATTTCCTGCCCACATACCTCCTGTCCACATGTGATCAAGCACGTCCAGTGCAGGTGGGTCAAACAAACATACGACAAACAGGAACTTATTCTTACCTGTCTTAACTACAAACAGAACTCTTGACCTACATGGTATATTTTTCCCATTTTGTTTTCCCATTGACTAGCAAGGTGTATTGTTCTAGTTCCTGTTTTGGTCTCACGATACATAAGGAGTTACATTTTGGCTGAATATTTGATATTGCAGGTCATAGAACATCTTCAGTGTTTTTCAGAGTTGGTGGTTATTTTAATTTTATGATTGTCAAGCTAAGAATGCCACATAAATACATAATACAAAATGGCAGAAGTATACTTAGAGACATATCAAAATTGCTATCTCAATCACAAGTCAAAATTTATATAGCTCTTTTAAAAAAATCAAACTCAGGTCAGAAACTCAAACAGCAATTTTTAGGAGATACACATTTTAGCCAGTATCCAAAGTATTATGGCACTTCAAACACAGTAGTTGTTGTTGATTCCTGCTGCCTCCCATCCTCCTGCCTCCTTTTAGGTTTCTACCCCCAGTAGCCTCTTTACCCAGGCTACCTGTGTTCTGTTTTTGCCTCTCAGTCTTTAACATCTCCCCCCACTCCCCATTTTATGGTGGCTCCTTTATGCTATATGACAAACACCCACACCTATACACGTACACACAAACACACACAAACATTAAAAACTAGGAAGCTAAGATCCACATATTAAGAGAGAGAACACAATATTTGTCTTTCTGAACCTGGGTTGCCATGCTTAATAGAATATTTTCTTGTAAACTTCATTTTGTTTTATATTAGAATAAAATTCCATTGTGTGTGTGGACCACATCTTCATTTTCCACATGTCTGTTTGCTGGTGGACATCGGGGCTGACTCCATTTCCTTTCTATTGTGAATAGAGTAGCAGTGAACATGGATGTGTTTGGTGTGAATAGAGTAGTAGTGAACATGGATGTGTTTGGTGTGAATAGGGCAGCAGTGAACATGGATGTGATTGGTGTGAATAGGGCAGCAGTGAACATGGATGTGTTTGGTGTGAATAGAGCAGCAGTGAACATGGATGTGTTTGGTGTGAATAGGGCAGCAGTGAACATGGATGTGATTGGTGTGAATAGGGCAGCAGTGAACATGGATGTGTTTGGTGTGAATAGAGCAGCAGTGAACATGGATGTGTTTGGTGTGAATAGAGCAGCAGTGAACATGGATGTGTTTGGTGTGAATAGGGCAGCAGTGAACATGGATGTGATTGGTGTGAATAGAGCAGCAGTGAACATGGATGTGTTTGGTGTGAATAGAGTAGTAGTGAACATGGATGTGTTTGGTGTGAATAGAGCAGCAGTGAACATGGATGTGTTTGGTGTGAATAGAGCAGCAGTGAACATGGATGTGTTTGGTGTGAATAGGGCAGCAGTGAACATGGATGTGATTGGTGTGAATAGGGCAGCAGTGAACATGGATGTGTTTGGTGTGAATAGGGCAGCAGTGAACATGGATGTGTTTGGTGTGAATAGGGCAGCAGTGAACATGGATGTGTTTGGTGTGAATAGGGCAGCAGTGAACATGGATGTGTTTGGTGTGAATAGGGCATCAGTGAACAAGGATATGTAGTTGTTTTTTTACTCTTCGCTCTTTGGGGGCCCACCACTCAGCTCCCAAATTAATACACGGAGACTTATTCATATTTATGAATGCCTGGCCTTAGCTTGACTTGTTTCTAGCCAGCTTTTCTTAACTCAAATTATCCCTTCTATCTTTTGCCTCTGGGCTTTTACCTTTCTCTATTCTATATTCCTTTCTTTCCTTCTTTCTCTGTTCCTGGTTGGGTGGCTGGGTGGCTGGGTGGCTGGGTGGCTGGGTGGCTGGGTGGCTGGGTGGCTGGCCCCTGCTGTCCTCCCTCCTCCTTTTCTCGCTCCTCTCTCTTATTTCTTCTTCTCCAACTATTTATTCTCTCTGCCTGGCAACCCAGCCTCTTTATCTCTCCTGCCTAGCTATTGGCCATTCAGCTCTTTATTAGACCATCAGGTGTTTTAGACAGGCAAAGTAACACAGCTTTACAGAGTAAACAAATGCAACATAAAAGAATGCAACACATCCTTGCATCATTAAATAAGTATTTCACAGCATAAACAAGTGTAACACATCTTAAACTAATATTCCACAACATGGATGTGTTTGGTGTGTGTTCAAGACTGATATGATTGGGTCAGCAGGTAGTTCTGTTTCTATTTTTTTTTTTTTTTTTGGTCGGGGGACTGATTACCAAAATGGCTTCCCCAGTTTACACTTCTGCCATCTGTGAATAAACTTCTCCTTCCACACCCTCAAAAGCATTTCTTGTCACTGGTTCTCTTGGTGATAGCCATTCTGACTGTGTTGTGATGGAATCTCAAAGTAGTTTTAATACATATTTCCCTGATAGTTAATGATATCAAACAGTTTTAAAAACATTGGCCACCTTTGTTTCTACTTTAGATAAATATTTCATTAGCCTATTTACTGACTCACAGTGTGTTTGTGTGTGTGTGTAAGCACACATGTGTGGAAGTGAGGACAACCTTTGAGTGCTGGTTCCTCCCTTTTACCTTGTTTGAGATGGAACCCCTTCACCTCAGTAGTCCAGGCTGGCCTTCCAGCTTCTGGAGATTTCCCATCTCCCCTCCAGTCTCCTGTAGGGATGCTCTGGGATTGTGGATGGCTTTGCAGATCCAGACTCAGGCCATTCATCTTGTGTGGCAAAAGTTTTACTCACTGAGCTATCTCCCCAGACCTTTATATAGAGTATAGAGTATATAGTATATATAGTATATATAGTATATATTCTGTGTCTCATGCATACCTGGCAAATCTCTCTCTCATTCTGTATTTTCCTCTGCTATAGTTTCCTTTGCTTCAGACAGCAATTTTTAAAACCAAATATTCCAACACAACACGATGCAGAGACAGACTGCTTTGACGTATGCTGAGGAATGACAGTAGAGAAATACTTAAAATTCTTTGTTTTCCATATTGAAGTGTTTGTGTTTCTGTAGGTGCAGAACAACTTATCTGTGCAGTGAAAACAATGGCGTCAGTAGAATATCATATTCTCGAGGCTCAGCCCATGTGTTTCAGGCAGGTTCTTGGCATGGCAGAGTGGTGGCATGTTCAGTGCATGGTGCACACACGTGTTCAGGACGAGGCTGCAGCAAAGCTGAATGGCCATATGCAGGCGACCACTGCCAGAGACAATGTGGATTCTTGGTGTGCTTGATTTTGAGCACCATACAGGATAATATCCGTAGTCCAAGAAGCTCTGTCTAGAGAAGCCTGCTAACCTTTTGCGGGTCATAGAAACCTGAAAGAATCCACTGAATCTGTTATTGTCCCAGAAAACGGAATTCCTCTTGATCCCGCACCCAAGGGTGTGTGAATACACACAGAAAGTGGTTTTCATACAATTTCAATAGTTTCTATTTGTTTATCTAAAGTTCTAAAACCCTGACTTGACTCCCACACACAGATTCCACAGAGGGAGGGCGGCCAGCCCAGACCTGACTGCGTGCCTCTGAGTTCTTGCAGCCAGCTGCTCTTTCAAATTCCTGTTTCTAAGGCCTAAGTTCTTAAACCTAACATCTTTTGTGATACGATTAGCAGTGGGACCCTAATTAGTGAACTTGTAAATAGCCATTTGGAAGAAGAAACACAAACTTCTGATTTCTTTGCCTACGCTTGGTTCTGTTTGTGTGACTCAGTAAAAACCCAGGGGATCAGGACCCCCATCTTAGGGGCAGGAAGAGTCCGTCACCTTCCCCTGTTTCCTCCTCACCACTGCTCACACCCCCCCCCCCCCCCCCGCCACCCCATGACGCAGTGCATTCTAGTTATTGGCCTTCACAGTGCCCAGAGAAGAGAAATATGGCGGGGGAGTTCCTGGCCAAGCTGGTCTGACAAGGAGACGAGCAGGCAGGATTTGACAAACCCAACACCATCTGTTCCCCCTGTTCTAGAGTCACTCAGATCTGGAGCTGTGGCAGGATGGGGTTCTACCGACTAGTGGTGTGTGCCTGTAGCTTGGAGGTGGGTGTCGGTAGCCTGCATGTTGCACTGTCCTGAATTTTCTTGGCTCTGGCATGGATTTGAAAGAGAACGGTGACCAGGCTGTTCGCATACTCACCTCAGCTTCTGCCTGTGTTGTTTCCTGTGGTCAGATTGCCCTCGATTCCAGTCTTCCGCTGTCTCCTTGCTGAAGAGGCGGGTTCTGGGTCCGCACTGGCATTGTCTGGGCTGAGAGTGTGGTGCTGACGTTGCCCTTGCTTCTTGGCTGTGTACTCTTTCTTGGGTGACTATCAGGGTCTCCCAGCTGTTCTTCCTGCCTCCGGTGCTGCTCTCTCCCACCCCTGCACCCAGAATTTCATTCAGAAATTTCTGTCTGGAGACCCTCAGAGAACCCCACAACTGGTCAAAATGCAGATAACAACTGACCATAGAGCACTCATCTGCAGCACAGCTCCTACTCCTGAGGCTTAGGGAGCACCAGGGAGGAGGAAGCAAAGGGCTGTTAGAGTCGGGGGACCAGGACGTGTCTGCCGAGAGATCGTGTCCTCTGTCTACCTGTGAAATTACAACGACATAGTCATCTAAGCAAGACCTCCAATGACAACACCAGTGGACATGTCATCTCACAGGGCCCCACCCCTAGGTGAAGAGCTACAGGCAGTTAATGATTGATGTGTGTGTGAGAGAGAATTAGTCTTCCCCAGAGAGGAGCCCCCTGAGAGGTTATCTACTCCTGAATGGTCAGCCCTAAACACATAGATGTGTGAGCAACACTAACTGGACTCAGTAGGTTGTATTTATATATATGTATCTGTGTGGAAGAAGAGGCCATGAATTTTAGAGGGATTTGTGGGGCACAAAAGAATTTCAGGGGGGAGACGGAAGGGTGGAACTGATGTAAATACAGTACTCATGTATGAAATTCTCAGGAAAAACATTCCATCTGTTCTTGTAATTCCCTGTTTAGAATTCCCTTGTAATTCCCTTCTCAGTGGTATTACCCTTTGGATGAAGCTCCTTTGCATGATGTATAGAGCTCTGCCAGCTACGGCCATGTGTACCTCTCTGGTGTGATGTACAGAGCTCTGCCAGCTACGGCCATGTGCACCTCTCTGGTGTGATGTATAGAGCTGTACCAGCTACGGCCATGTGCACCTCTCTGGTGTGATGTATAGAGCTCTGCCAGCTACGGCCATGTGCACCTCTCTGGTGTGATGTATAGAACTCTGCCAGCTTCAGCCATGTGCACCTCTCTAGTGTGATGTGTAGAGCTCTGCCAGCTACGGCCATGTGCACCTCTCTGGTGTGATGTATAGAGCTGTACCAGCTACAGCCATGTGCATCTCTCTAGTGTGATGTATAGAGCTCTGCCAGCTTCGGCCGTGTGCACCTCTCTAGCTTCCTTCTTCACCATGTACCCTGTGCCCAGCCACCCCAGCCTTTCACTGTCTCTCAGATACAACATTCTCTTGGATTAGTCCAACATTTAGTCCACATCCACCCTTCCTTTCCACCTTTGCTGTCTCGGGAATGTCTCTTCATCCTGCTCCCCCCCACCCCCCCCCCAGATAAATGGTATCTTTCCTGGAAGGCCTCGTTATAGCTCCTAGGTGTGGTCTGTTGTTCCTTCTCTGTGTTTCTGGGACTTAGGATAGCATGGTGTTTAAAGATCCTCAAGTCAGACTCCCTTTCAGCCCACCTCGGCTCTTCAGATGTTGAGTACAAGATGAATGAGCTGCCTTCCCGGGTCTTGTTTTTTCACTCTCTGTAGGATGGGGCTGATATCACAGACATCACACACTTCTATGAGGCTTGGAAGAGGCAGGAACTAGAGTGCTTCTCTCAGTGTTTGGCCATAGTTAACACTCAAGGACTAGCTTTTCATGTCCTCATGGTAGTCTGTGCATATGTATATTCCTCTTACAAGACCTGCCCTCCTTCAGGCCGGTGAAGAGTTTGCTCGCCACACCTGGTCCCGGATGCAGTTGTCAGTAAGTGTTGCTGGAGGCCTTGTTTACAGAAACAGGTAACAGCACAGAATGCCTCCAGTTGGTTTATGAGTGATCTGAGACCCAAGGTCATCATGACCTGGATGTCTGTGCTGTATCTCTCTGGCGGTTTCCAGGACAACACAGGAAGCAGATTGGCCACAGGTGCCAAATTCGTGTCCTTTCTGTTCTGTTGGGAACTCTAGGTGACATGTCTGAGAGCAAGGCCAAGAAGGTTGAAATCAAGGACGTGGATGGGCAGACTCTCAGCAAGCTGATTGATTACATCTACACCGCGGAGATCGAGGTGACCGAAGAGAACGTGCAGGTAATCTCCGCATGGCGCATGTGCCGCACACTCCGCACCCGTCATTACCCCTCACAGCTCCTCCGGGTCACGAAAGAGAAAACCAAGCCACTTTAGCTGGATCCCATGGCCAACCAGTGGGCCAGCTGGCCCTACATGTCTCTGTCTGGCGTAAGTGGCTCTGCTTTTCAGCGCTGGGTCACATGGTACCTTTGCATGAGCCGAACCCAGGAGCGAGGAGTTTTTAGCTCATGCTGTGTTTAGGTTATGATGGAGGAACCAGAAGCTCGGAGACCCTTCTCTCTCCAGGTTGCCCTTTTATCCCAGGGAATGTGAGGCTGTTAATGTTTCTTGTCTTTTAGCATCAGTCATGTAAAGAGCTAGCACGAGGGTGGCGTCTCAGCCAGTGTGGTTGTGACTACTGTGTGTGTCTGCCTTTCCCCTCTCTCAGTCCTGCCTGGCCCTCAGTCATCTGAAGCCTGGGAAAGAGGAGTCAGTGCAGAACAAGAGGACCCAAGAGAGGACACCCATATTGTGCTCCAGTTGGGGAGATAACTGGGGAGGCACTCTTGGCCTCCACAGATCATGGGACTAAGCAGATAAGGATCCATTCGTTTGCTCTTACTATTTAACAAGAGTAATGGAATATATGTGATCGGAAGGGTTGTTGTTGTTGTTTAGTTTTGTTTTGTGGTGGTGGTTCTGTTTTTTGCACAAAGCCACCTTATTTACTTGAGGCTAACACCTCTTTAGTGATCAAGGGATTCATTTTCCTTATCAAAAACACCACACTTCCAGACTGGAGCTGTCTGAGAGGCTGAACTGGTAATTGCTTGTTCTTTTAATTCAGCCCCAGTGTTCCTATTACCGGCCACACCCTTTGTTGGGCACTGTAGCTGTGACAGCCCTGGTCCTGTGGTGTCCTCAGTGCAGGGGTGAGGACAGACATCCACCAAGCAAACACACAAGTCACATCTGTGCACAGTCCCTTGCAGTGAGGGAGGATGCCAAGGGACAACACTGTTTGCGTGAAGGAAGAGCCTTTTTTAGAGCTGAGCTTCAAGCTGAGGCTGTGGGGAGAGTGGCAGGCTGAAGGGGGCTGTTGGGGTCGGGGTGCAGGTAGGCGGAGAGAGTGACGCACACTGATTGTGCACAAGGCCTGCTGCGCCATAGTTACTACAATGATTCCAATTATCCCATACATATGAATACGTGTCTCACTGTCTTGGGTGGCCTGGAACTCAGAGATCTGCCTGCCTCTCCTCCTGAGCTGGGATTAAAGGGATGAGCCATCATGCCTGGCTCAAAATAAATTTATACACGATAAAATGTATAATTCGGATCATTAGAAAAGGCTCTGTTGTGGTCCTTACTTCCTAAGATGATAACAGCAACGAGGTGTTAATAAATAATTATTTAATATCATGGTATTAATTTATAAATAAAAGTAATAGGGGATCAGCCAGTAAAAAGATCATCTTTATAACCCTGGTCTAACCCAGTGCTGATTTCTCTGGCTCACAGGCACATTATGTGAAGGCGGATGCCAGGGGGTTCCACAGCCAGAGAGCTCTGCAGAGAGTGACTTTGTCCAGGAGGGAGGGGTGGGGGAAGGGCAGTGAAGGGGTGCAGTTGGGAGGACGAGTGGAAACAGAGCCTATGGGGTTAGTGGGGGGACAGCCCGGCAGCCTGCCACTGCTCCTACGCCCTTACTTCAGCTCCTCCTCCCCCATGTGACTGCGGTGGGGGGGCGGGGTACCGTTCAGTCTGTGTGCTTCCCGCCCGCCTACCAGAGCCTTCTCACCCCCCCCCCCCCCACTGCCAGGTTCAGTCTCCTCCCCAGAGCGCAGGTGGTAAGAGTACTCATTCTGTAGGTGTTCACAAACTGACTATGCTCCGACCCAAGTCACTCCATCTCTCTGTGCCTCCTTTTCTCAGAGTGTTTTCATCAGTGTGGGCATGATAATATCATCTAATCTGATAGAGCTGGTGTGAGCAGTAACCATGTTGACATGACCGCTTCAGAGCGGGACCCGGCACACGGTGTAGATTATTACTTAAAACAGGGAGCTGTGATGTCATTACAATCAATACACAGAAGGCACTGGATGCTGATGGGGATTGAGGACAGGTAGCCAGGTAGGGAGTAGGAACCGTGGTAAAGGATGGGGGGCTAACCCCATCTGATCTAGAAGTGTCTGGCAATTCCCCCAAGTAGGAGCATAGTTTGGGATACCTCCTGGGTATGCCCAGAATGCTTGGCATGGACAGAGGCCTGGACCAGGCACCAGCAATTCTTCTGAGAAGGGCCTTTGGGCTATCTTTTCAGTAGCTAGGGGAGAAAAGCACCATCTAGAAGGCACAAGGCCGTGGACTGACTAGGGCCTTCTCCCTTGTGCTGGGCTGTCCACCTCCGTCGGATCCGTCATTCAGCACCTCTCTTTTGAGCGACTGCCCTGTGGTGGCAGACAGTGTCTGCAGAGAAGTTGCTATGACAGGCTGCTTCCTCAAGGAACAGCTGCTCTGTGGGCAGAGACAGACGGCGGGCCTGGTGGAGGCATCCAGGAGGAAGCAGCCACTGCTGCCTGGTGGGGATAAGCAGGGCAGACCACACTCAGGAAATGTTTGGGCCAAACTTTGTAGGAAGAGGGGGTGGTCTGGCTTGCCTCTTCTGTCCTTGTGCCCCTCCCCTTCCCCAGGCTGTGAGTCTCCTCCCCAGTCACGTCCCTCGGAGGTGTGGCTCTCCCATGGTGGAGGTGGCAACAGTTGGGCCTGACACTGATGCCTAAGAACCCAGGCTACGCCAGTCCCTCCGCTTCCTCCTCACTGGCACCTCCCGGGAGACTGACGCCATCCCTGTTGGCAGCTAATGCACAGAAGGACTTAGTAACCTGGGTCACGTGGAGTAAGTGGAGTGGCGACCTGACCCCGCTCCCTCTGACTAACCTTTGTGGAAGTGAGTGACCTGAGCCTTGGTGTCTGCTCCCGGTGGTTGATTATAATCAAAACTGACGTCGTCGCTGTGACTGCGACTGCCATAAGTGCGTCACCCGGTCATTCTCAAAAGCTGTTATGGCATTGCTGTGGCCATGACCACTGTGCTGTTGAGACTGAGAAACATAGGCCATTGTCCTCAGCCACATGGCCAGTAAGTGGAGACACCCTTCACCTGGCGCTCTGGCCGCCCTTCACCTGGCTCTCTGGCCGTCTTCACCTGGCACTCTGGCCGCCCTTCACCTGGCACTCTGGCTGCCCTTCACCTGACACTCTGGCCGTCCTTCACCTGGAGTTCTTCACCTGGCACTCTGGCCGTCCTTCACCTGGCACTCTGGCCGTCCTTCACCTGGAGTTCTTCACCTGGCACTCTGGCCGTCCTTCACCTGGCACTCTGGCCGTCCTTCACCTGGCGCTCTGGCCGTCCTTCACCTGACACTCTGGCCGTCCTTCACCTGGAGTTCTTCACCTGGCACTCTGGCCGTCCTTCACCTGGAGTTCTTCACCTGGCACTCTGGCCGTCCTTCACCTGGCACTCTGGCCGTCCTTCACCTGGCGCTCTGGCCGTCCTTCACCTGACACTCTGGCCGTCCTTCACCTGGAGTTCTTCACCTGGCACTCTGGCCGTCCTTCACCTGACACTCTGGCCGTCCTTCACCTGGCGCTCTGGCCATCCTTCACCTGGCACTCGGGCCATCCTTCACCTGACACTCTGGCCATCCTTCACCTGGCGCTCTGGCCGCCCTTCACCTGGCACTCTGGCCACCCTTCACCTGATACTCTGGCCGTCCTTCACCTGGCACTCTGGCCGCCCTTCACCTGGCACTCTGGCCACCCTTCACCTGATACTCTGGCCGTCCTTCACCTGGCACTCTGGCCACCCTTCACCTGGCACTCTGGCATGCTCTCCTTGGTGTCTGGCCCTGCACCCCCACACCCCCAGATGCAGTTCCAGGACTAGGTGCTTTCTGAGGCAGGGCATTTCCTCTTGTTTTTGCAAAAGGAAGCGAAGCCCGTGACGGGATATCCTCTGCTGTGTTTTCACATTATCAGAGGGAGAGAAAAAACAAGACAGGCCCAGCCCATGAAAAACGGAGGGTTGGCCATTGCAACGTGAGGGGAACCTGTAAACTCTTCTCCATGGGCCATTTCAGGGTCTTAGGAAGGAGGTGGGAAAGGCAAACAGGAGCTTGACCCAGGGCAATCTTCCACGCTGATAGGTAGTTCCTGCTGCCTCTTTCCAGGTCTTGGCCTTCTGTCCCCTCAGTGGCCAAGTGGTCCATCCTATGGCTCTACCCCCATAGTCCACTTCAATGCAGAGAATGGAGCTGGGCTCGGGAAGTAGAGAAGAGGAAATGCTCAAGTCCTGCAGTTGTGGAAGACAGGGTCAATCAGTCACTTCATACATGTTTCCCCGTGTGTGTGTGTGTGTCCTTGTCTGATGTGGCCCCAGTTTATCCCTGAGCCACAGTGCATGGAGACTGCTAATCTCTTGGTCTCCCCATCCTCTCCTTCGATATCCTGACCACCTCCTCCACTTTCCTTCCTGTCCTGAGTGAAGGAAGTGGGGTGGGGGAGCAAAGGACCTTTGAGTGTGAAATCAAAGAGTGTGGGAGCCGTTAGGGAAACCGCTAGCCCTGTGCATTGTGGGAAGCCAGTTCAAGGTGCTCAGGTGGGAGTGGGCGGAGCAAGACGAGGGTGTGGGAGTGGGCGTGGGCTCCAGAACGGCGGAGTCTCATTAGTTTTTGGGCCCGAAGTGGGTTTTGCGAACAGGAGGGAAGCTGATAGCTGTGTGGGTAGTTTGCCCACGGAGGGGTGAGGTGCGAAGAGTGTAAGCTAACATGTGCCCAGGAAATAATTCATAATTTATTATTTTTCTCGAGCTGGTTATCATGAGCTTGGAAACTTAAGCAGTAAACCATGCTTACTTCCTGGAGAGAAGGAGGGGGAGGGGGAGCCTCCCTGTGTCTCTGGCATGGTCTTGCTGGAGCTTGGCAGGGATGCAGTCTGGGGATAGACAGGAATCTCAGTCACCTTGAGACTCACTGGTAAGATGTAACCCCCGTCCTAGCATGAATACATGCCCCAGGGTGCCTAGAACTGAGGGGTCCCCCCGGATTGTTCTAAAACTAGCAGGGTCAGACAGTGCAGGATGATTGGCCAAGGGGCTGTGGGGGTGTGGGGGGGCACTTGGTGTCGAGCTTTCCGTTCCCAGTGTGTGTTCAGCAAGAATGGCTAACGGGCCTCCACCTCACTGGCAGGCACAAACTAATCTGGTCTTGGAATCTGTGTGGCCAGGCTGAGCGAGCGGCCCACAGGTTAATTGAGTTTTCCAGTTTATGGTTGCTTAGTGGGCGGAGGCTGCATGCTGGGGATGGCGCTCTGGCAGTTAGATTTGGGCTGTAGTTGAGTTCACCTGTGTTTTAAAACTCTGAGGTGAAGGAGATTTTTATCTTTATCTTCTTCAGGAATGAATCAGTGGGCCAGAAAACGCCAAGGACACTGTGCTAATTTAGCTCAGCCTCGTGGGGACACAGCGGCGGCAGGCAGTCTGGGGGGTGGAGGAGTGGCCTTTCCAGGGAGAAGGTGAAGCTGTAGGTGGACAGAGCTCTCCCCGTAGAGAGGGGGTGCCTGCTCCGTCCACACACAGTGGGTTCTTGGGTGGGCCATTGGTGCATTTGGGGAGGGATGCTGAATGGGGCCCGACCATCCTTCCACAGCATCGGAGGTCCTGTGACGTCCCTCAGTCCTGTCAGACCAGGACAGTTGGCTACTCTTTGTGAAAGGCCAAGGCCTGGGGATGATCAGTGGGACATTGTTTTGGGCCTAAGCACATAGAGGTGAAGGGAGGATATATGGAGGGTGCAGAGATGTTTTGGGAGAAGATCAGTATCCAGCATTTAAATTATATATATGATATATGATGTATGTGTATATATATGGCCACAGCTGCAGACATGCCTGTTGCCATGTCTTCCTAGGCAAGTCATTGTGGATGGGAACAGCTGGAGTTGGTCTGGCTCAGCCTCTGCTGTGGATATCACTCTATATAAATAAAACACTGATGGCCAGTGACCAGGCAGGAAGTATAGGCGGGACAAAGAGAAAGGAGAATTGGGGAAACAGGAAGAAGGGGAGAGAGACACTGCCAGCTGCCGCCATGACCAGCAGCATGCGAAGACACTGAAAGCCAGAGGCTATGGATTTGTTCCAGATTAAGATACATCAGGTTTGACCAGCCAAGACCACCTGAAAGGTCTCTGATGACACCATGGCCCAGATGATCCAACATCCAGAATCGTTTCAAGGCAACTGGCTCAGACGATACAGCCTCATGGACTACTCCATGATCCTAAAATTTTCTTTGTGTCCCCATAAGATACAGCACCCCCCTCCAGCAGGAAGTAGTAAGAGAAGCTACACCCAAATTCCCAAATTCCCAAATATACCAAGCTGGCTTTGGAGATGTGTAAAAGTTAAAACCTTCCTTTTTAAAAAAAGAAGAAAAGGGGAAGTGCTGTGGATATCACTCTATATAAATAAAACACTGATGGCCAGTGACCAGGCAGGAAGTATAGGCGGGACAAAGAGAAAGGAGAATTGGGGAAACAGGAAGAAGGGGAGAGAGACACTGCAGCCACTGCCAGGACAAGCAGCATGTAAAGACTCTGGTAAGCCACCGGCCACGTGACAAGGTATAGATTTATAAAAATGGGTTAATTTAAGATAAAAGAACAGTTAGCAAGAAGCCTGCCATGGCCATACAGTTTATAAGTGATATAAGCGTCTGAGTGATTATTTTATAAGTGGATTGTGGGACTGCTTGGGGAACCTGGAGAGAAGCCCTCCAGCAACACTCTCCCTGAGAACTGGGGGAAGAGCTGGGAGGAAGGACCTGGGATCAGGGAATTGCTACGAGGAACTAGTGCTGGGCTCTGTAAGTTACAGAATCTTAAACCAATGCTCAGTGGCTTTCCCTCTGAGTTTCCTTTTGGTAAATTATCCTGGCTACTGCCTCTTCCACAGAGTGAGTTGGACAGCAGAGTCCGGGGGGCATGACTTTTATCTTGTTTTTATGATCTAGAGGGCAGGTTTGGGCAGCCGTGGGAAGCTTGACAGGGGTTGGTAGTGAGCGCCCAGCCGACCTGCTCAATCCAGTCTCCCCTGGTTCTTAGGAAAAACATTGCAGCACACACTCAGGCAAGAACTATTCTGTTTTCCATGATGCAGAATAAGTAAGTGTCCTGTGACTTTTAAAAAGAAAACCCAGCTCCCCTCTCGGTCGGTTGATAAGCACCATAAAAGCAAGATCTGGTCGTTTTGCTTACTACTGAATCTTAGAGCCCTGACCAGTGCCTGACACGTAGACACTCAGCAGGTAGATAGAGAATGAGGCAGTGGGCAACGCATTAAGTACCTTTCTGAGTGAGGACAGCACACTGCAGTTTGCAGGGAAGTGGTCCCCAGACTTGTCTAGCTAGAGAAGCATGTGAGGGAGCCTTCAACATATCCCCATGCCCAGGTCATACTGCTGTGCGACACTATCCCAGGGGAGAGGCAAATAAACACCTCTTCACCCTAGATAGGGAACCGGCTGTGGACCAAATTACAGATGCCACCGCAGTCTAACTTGGTAAACCAATGAGTTTTATTGGGGCTACTTACAGGGATATTGGTGAAGGGTCACTTACAGGAGCAAAAATGACTCAAAGACAGCTGCATCACCAAAGCCACCCCAGCAAGGGTGGCAGCTCACAGAGATCTGGAGCACACTGTGGAATCTAGTCAGCTCAACAGGTTGGAGAGTGTCCTTTGCATGTAGCTCAGTCGGTCTGAAGCTCGGCTGGTCTCCCCTTCCTCCAGCAGCTCAGCTTGCCAGAGAGTGTCTCTCCTGAGTCCTTATGCATGTAGCAGCCTGGGGAGGGAGAGGCTATGGAGCTGGTGGGTTTCAGGGACTTCCTGAAGCAGTTGGGTTGCCTGCTTCCTTAGCTTTAGAGCCTCCTGGAAGGGTAGGATGTTTCTCCTCCCCTTAGACCACCCTGCTGTTTTACCTCCCCATAGACATCTGTGTCATAGCAAGCTTTCCTCCCGGATGGAAGGCTTCCATTTCAGAAGAAACCACACCAACAGTCCACACTATCGGAATCTTTAGATGGGACACCCAGGTATCAGGATTTGCAATTCTCTGGGGTACGCCGGTGTATACAACAAGCATATGGAGCCTGTGTGTGTGCTGTACAAGTGTTAGACATGTGCAGCACACATGCACACATTTTGTCACATTGAGTGTGGCTCCTGGCCCGGCAGGTAGAAGGTGGCTTGAGTTCTTAGTAATGAATCGGATCGGCCCGCCTTCCTGCTGAACTTAAACCTGCACTTTACTAAGGTTCTGGGATGGAGACCATCCTGGAGACTTTACAGGAGAAAATGATACTGGTACTCCACCCTTGAGTGTGACTTTAAGGGCAGGGTAGCAGAAAATGAGGCTGCAAAGCAGGCTGGGAAGTTTGGACTAGTCAGTGAGAAGGCAGTGGAGAGCCATGAGGAAATCTTGAGTATAAGGCCACAGAAACATGGGGAGAGTGATTTTGGGGGATGAGCTCCTTCCGCAGGACGGGAGTCTCAGAGTGTTACCTTCTCTTGCAGGTGCTGCTTCCGGCAGCCAGCTTGCTGCAGCTCATGGACGTTCGGCAGAACTGCTGCGACTTCCTGCAGTCTCAGTTGCATCCCACCAACTGCCTGGGCATCCGTGCATTTGCAGACGTGCACACTTGCACGGACCTCCTGCAGCAGGCTAACGCCTATGCAGGTAAGGCAGGGCAGCCTGCATCTCCTCTGCACTCCTGGACTTGGTCGCCTGGCCTGTTGAGGACCTTCAGAGGTTTTGAGACTCAGTTTCTATTGCAGAGCAGCTCTGATCTGGTTAGGGAGACAAAACACAGATAGTTAACAGTGGACAGGTTTCGCTCACTGCCAAGTGGAATGTGGTTAATTTGTACATGGATGGTATAGCCAGCAGAGAAAGGTCTGAGAAGACTTGGGAGAGTGTGTCAGGGCGTGTGTGAGAGAGAGTATGAGAGTGTGAGTGTGTATATGAGTATGGGAGTGTGGATGTGTGAACTTGTGTATGTATGGGTATGTATGAATTTGTGTGTTTGCATGTGTATGTGTGTGTGTGTGTGCATGTGTATGAATATTTGTGTGTATGTGTGTGTTGCATAAACTGAGCTTAGGGTTGAAATAGATCTTTTTTGTTTAAGACACATTTTCTTTGGTCAAATGGTTCTATGTAGATGATATTGGAAGTTAAATACATTCTGGGCTCCTGGTGATTAATAAGTATCCTCTTTATACACTGTCTTGTTTTCTAGACTCACTGATTTTTAAGTCTGAATGGAATTGAGTGCAAGATGGGTGTGGTGTCACACATCTGTGACTCAGCACTGCAGAGGCAGGAGGATCACCACAACTTCATGGCCAATATGGGCTACAAGATGAAACCCCATGTCAAAACCAAACCCAAAGCAACCAAATCAGCCAGCCAACCCCCAAAGGAGAATGAAAATGCAGAGTCAGATTCACTTTAAGCTAGTTATCTGGGGCTGGAGAGAGAGCTCAGCAGTCCGGAGTACATGCTGCTCTTGCAGAGGGCCCGAGTGGACTTCCCAACACCTGTGTTGGTGCCGCACATACTTTAACTCCAGCTCAAGGGATCTGATGCCCTCTTCTGGTCTCCATGCATGCTTGCACTCACATGCACATACCCACATGCAGACACATAATTAGACAAAAATTTAAACAAAAAGCTATTTCATGTGCTGGCTTCCTCCATTTACCTCATAAAATTGTGAACACTGTGAATTTTAAATTTATTTGTTTTGGATTCATGAGATGACTTCTTCAGGAGAGTAAGATCAGGCCTTCACAGACTTCCTTTCCCTCATGCACACGGTCTTACCCACACTTCATCCTCTATCTTCCTCACAACTGAGCCACTCAGTTATTACAATGAGGTGTTTTAACCAGAAAAATGTTTGTGAACATCAGAAAGGCAGCAACTGTCCTGTTCTTTAGTACGTGTGCGCAACTAGACAGCAGGATGAGCCTCAGTCTGACAACATGTTTTCTGGGCAACACTGTCCCTTCGAGAGAGCTTGTCATCCTGGTGTTTGTGTGGAGTCTTGGAGGGAGTATGCATGAAAGTAACCGTGCAGTCCACCATGTTTAGCAAGACACTTTCCCTCACCGTTCATTGCAGCAAACAGAAAGTTAACTAGGAAATGGGTCTGGCCATTTTAACTGCTAGGCTTGTACACAGCGTCCTCCTTGTCTATCAGTGAAAAGCTTTATTTTGTCCCACACGCGGCTGAATACTGCCATGCCTGCTTCTGTTCTGCTTCCTCTCTAGCCAGGACTTTGGAAATGAGCTGAGGACCTGCAGTCAGCCCTGTGTGGCATTAGTCCCTGTGTCCATGAGACGACAAGCAAGTGCCCAGTTTCCTTTTGTTCTCTAATCAGCCCCTTGGCACAGAGGTGCACATGACCAATGGCCACAGACTGTCGCTCCTCACTGCTCAGGCGCACATGACCAATGGTTAAGATGGCCTTGAAGCTGACCACTGTGAAGGACTTCTCTAGTAGCCTGGTTCTCAGTCCTGTTGGCTGTGAGCCTGAGCTCCCCGCTTGTCATCTGTCCACTTGTGCTCTCCTTTCTCCGCCTTTTCTCTCCAGCAAGGGTCCCCAAGTGGACGAGGCCACTTTCCTGCAGGATGTTGTTCAGGTTTTACTTAGCAGGAGCTGGGCCGGGATAAGCATCTGCATGCATGCGGTCCCACTCTAAGCATTTATCAGTGTAGCAAAGATACGATGCTGAGCTGCTTGCACGTCTGGTCCCTTCTTCCTCGTCTCCTTCACCAGCCCCTCTGCGAGCCCACCTAGCATATGCAGGAATACAAGCGCCGTGTTTTCGTCATCCCCTCTTGCCCTGGTTGATGATAAGCCTGATCTGTGGGGGGATGGAGACGACGCATCTCGCTGGTGCTCCCTGGTCCTGATGCTGTCAAAGTGATCGGCCTCTGGCAGCAGTGCAGGTGCACACGCGTCTGTCCGTCAGAGGCCAGTGAATTTCCTTTGCTGGTATTTATTGGGCTTTTACTTTGGTCCCCCCTATGCGAAGCACTTCATGGACATCCTGGTTGAACGTATACAATCATTGATGAAACCAAAGTCCAAAGAGACAAGATGTAGCTAGTAAGGGCAGGGACGGAATTCAAACCCAGGGCCGATGTTTGCAGCTGTTGTCTCCCACAGCTTCCAGTTTGCGCACAAGGGTAGCTGCATGAGCCATCAGGGGGAGTGCAGGTAGCTGGTGGACCTAGTCCGTTGAAATGGTGTGCTTGGTAGCCTGTGTCATGGAGTTACCAAATTCCAGCATCTAAGAGTGTAGACAGACAGACAGACAGCTGATGCTAGGATAGAGTTACAGCCATCTTGGGGTTGGGAAAGTGCAACATGGACGTCTTCTTCTCTTCCTGGTTGCACCATATCCCCACAGCCACACAGAGGTTGTCCCCTCACTGCATGAGTGACCGTTCCTGTGTGCCATGGCTCAGTTAGCAGGCGTGGGAGACATGGGGTCTGGGGTGCAGGCCTGTGACCATCTCTCAGATGGCCTTCAGCTCTGCACAAGAGGCAGGTCATGCTTTTAAGGTACAGCTAATCAGAGGTCAGAGACACAATGGGAAGACAGTAGAAGGGAAGTGACAGAAGACTGCCGTGTTCAGAGAGGGGTTAGGATGAGGATGGTGTGTGGGGTGGGGTGGGCCTTCTCCATTTTGTTGATTTTTATCTCTGGCCTCAGATGGGGCTTGGTACTCTCGGATACCCCCACTTCTTGAGACAGATCTTTCCCTTTACTTTGTTGTACTGTGAATTTGGATGTATAGAACCTACTAGGGTCACATACAAGGAACGGTGTTGGGTCTATGGTCACATGCCTTCTAGAAGGGAATCTGTCCTGCATTACAAGGTGTTTTCAGGCCAACATTGCAAGAAAAAACCCTTTGGGTCAGATCCAGGAGTCAACACTACTGGCTGAGTGACTCTGGCCTGTCTCCTCTGTGATGGGGATGATACACCTTACTGTTTCAGGATGGTGGGGGATGACAGGTAGCAGGAGGAGGTGTCCTGTAGCAGATGCCCCGGAGATAGTGTTCTGGATCTCCCATGACATACCCATCTGCTGCCCTGAGGGAGCCTCAGAGCCAGTTCCAGGCTGTGAACACTAGAACTCATGGCAACTGACCTCTGGTTTTCAAACCATGTGCACATTGGGGAAGGGGACCAGTTCAATGCTCCTGATTTGTGGTTTCCTTTATTTGGAAACACAGGCAGGTGGATCTGCGGTCCCTCATCTCCCCTCCACCATCTCTAGCCGACCGGGTTCTGCCTTCACTTGTCTGCCGCCCCAGCTTGTCCCTGAACACGGTTTTTTTCCTAACAGATGGTTACTATTTCAACTTTAACACAAAACTTACGATCATTCCAGGAAAGCAGACTGGCAGAAAGACCGTGAGAGGCAGGACAGTTCCACTCAGAATGAAGTTCGGGCAGTGCCTTTGTGTGTCTCCTCTCGGAGGCATCAGGAGCTCCTACATTGCACATACATGTTTCATGGGCTGGAGAGATGGCTCAGCCATGAAGAACACTGGCTGCTCTTCTAGAGGACCCAGGTTCTGTGCCCGGCTTCCACATGGCTCACAGCCATCTGTAACTCCAGTTCCGGGGGATCTGATGCCCCCTTCTTTTTGACCTCCAAGGGCACCAGGCACTCATGTGGTGCATAGACATACATGCTGGCAAACACTCATGAACATAAAATAATAAAAAAATGCTCCCTTGGTTATAAAGTTTCTTAGCAGGTTCTGGGCAGTTTCCCATATCTACAGTTACATTTCTATACCTATACTAAACTTCATAAAATATATACTACTGTATGAGGCAAGTTATCTTCCTGTCTGTCAAAAGTGAAAGTATGAAAGCCTGCCAGTCGCCTGCCTTCTCTGAAGGGGTCAGGGGAAAATATCAAATATAACTATAGGATGTATATATATGTGTTTTAACTAACACAGACACATTCATACCCATTGTACTTTAAATTTTTTGACATGTTATTTTATATGTTTGGATGTATGTCTGTGTACCTTGTGTATTCCTAGTGCCCATGGAGGCCAGAAGAGGGCATTGGATCTCCTGGAACTGGAGTTACAGGCAGTTGTGACCCAGGTCCTCTGGAAGAGCAACCATTGCTCTTGACTCATGATCCACCATGCCAGTACCTACCCATTATGCTTTTATTTGATCTATTACAAAATCTTAGAATCATGTCCAGATTCTTGAGTAAGGATGTCCATTTTAATATGTGTGTGTATGTGTGTGTGTGTGTGTGTGTGTGTGTGTGTGTGTGTGTGTGTGATATGGGTATGGTATACTTAACTAGTACTCTGTTGAGGGATATTAATGCTTCCACTTTTACTTTTACAGAACATACTTCAGTGAGCATTAAATATTTTTACATTTATTTTATTTTGGTTGGGGGATCCTGGGTTCCATGGTACATGCAGAAGTTAGAGAACAACTCATGGGAGTCAGTTTTCACCTTTGACCCTATGTGTTCTGGAGATTGAACTCAGGTTGTAGGACTTGGCCACACCTACTTGCTTGCTGGCCCTCAGTAAAGTAAGCATTCTTACTCATAATATTTCGGAGTATACTTGGCAGGATATAATCTTGGTAGCATAATGGGACTAGAGAAAATGTACATTTAAACTGATGTGGCTGGAGATACAGTACAGTGGTAAGTACTTGCCTAGTGTGTATGGACCCTGAGTTTGATTCCCAATTCTATGTACATGGACAGACAGATACTGTCAAGATTTTCTCTTCTTAAACGAAGAAGAAGAAAATAAAAAGCCGGCTCTTGCTTTCTGATAAGTCTCCAGCCTTCCAGGTGAGAGGAGAACTTGTGTGTGTGTGTGTGTGTGTGTGTGTGTGTGTGTGTGTGTGTGTGTGTGTGTGTGTGTGTGAGTGTGTGTGTGTGTGTGTGTGTGTGTTGGGGGCCACCACCTCTCTATTCAGCGCACTGTTTGCTTCCTGTTTGGAATGACCCAGGCTCCTGCAGCTTAGCCGTCCTTCCTGCTTCCTCTGGGTCCAGTTTGACGCGCAGGGTGACGAGCCGTGACTTTTGCTCCGATGCTGCTATGTTTATTCTGAGTGGGAGGAGAGTGGGTCCACATTTAGAAGTTGTCTGCTCAGACCTCTGCCCTCAGCCGACAGTATCTCAGTCCTTGCGGGCAGCTGGAGGCTGGAAAAGGTCAAGTTTTGCACACTCTGTTTCTTATCCCTCGTAATTGTGCCTGACTGCTTAATCTTTAACCTCAGAGGCCGGGGCCGGGTTATGAGGACTTCGTTGTTTGGTAGTTAGAGGCCCATGAGCCTGGGCCATCAGTGGAGCTGCTTAGGGGATTTTAATGGGACCTTATTAAGGCAATGGCAATTAAAATTCTTTGGGTATGTTGTTTACATCAACCTGCCAAAGCTGAGCTGAAACCCTCCAGCCACAGATGGAAAAGCCATTTAATTTCATGTGCTCATGAAGAGCAGTGCCCCCCCCCTTGATTGATTAGGTCATTGGTGGAGTGAAGTAATTAAATCAAGAGCAGATAAGTTTTGCAAAGCATTTAAACAAGTGAATCCCTGGCCCGGTGAGGGATTCTTATGACTGGCTGCACCCAATGTGCCACGAGGAGAAGATGATGGTGGCGGTGGGAACTTTAGTGTTCTGAACACTTGCTGTGTCCCAGACACACTGTCCCAGTAGCACTGACGACTGGGCAGTTTTGAGAAGCCCACGGCAGTGTGTGTGGGTGTGCATGCATGTGTGCCTGAGTGTGGGCACCTGAGAGAGTAAGAGGAGCACACATGTTTCTCTTGGAGGGGACATAAGACACAGGCTACACAGAGAATGTTTCCTGCCTTCTGTGGGGAGAGTGAAAGAAATATTTGGAGTCTGAGGGCTCATAGCTCTGCCCTTCTGGGAGAGGTCAGGGTGAGCTCTATTATTTCCCTGTGGAAGCCCAGCTTTCTCCTCGGAGCAGAGAAACTGTGGGGCTGAAAAACAAATGCTGCCTCAGGAAAGCTGACCGCTGTTCTCCAAAAACAGAACACTAAGGAACCATGTGTGTGTGTGTGTGGGGGGGCACCTGGGCAGCTCTTCTAAAGCGCTCCCTCCCTGCCACGTGCTTTGACTCCGCTCAAGCCCTTTGGTCTCCACCGGGATTCCCAGTGCCTGTGTCCAGTAGCTCAGTTCCTGGACATTCCTCATTGGCCCTGGGGTTTGGGGGGTTCATGTCACCTCTAAAATCAAAGAAGTCACAGATGGGTTATGAATTCCTTTGTTCTGAGCTCAGAGTGGTCCAGAGCAAAGGTCTGGTTCATTTCATCCCATTAAGAAAAGGCTGGTTAGAGCTCGCTGGGGAGGTGGCTCCGAGCCTGTGTCTTAAGCCACCCTAAAGAACATGATGGAAGCAAGATAATAATTGTAGATACAACTAGTTGGTTTGGGCACTGAGAGGTTAGCTCTGAGCAAGATGGATTTGGTGTTTGCCCTCATGAGTTCCCCAGTCCCTGTATTGTGGAAAGATCTCCTATGGTAAAGCAGGGGAATGGGGATATGTAAGTTATGGCATTTCCCTGTTTGGGGGGAAACTTTGGGAACATGGATGAATATGCTTGGCGACTGAAGTTTCTTGGTCCTGCCTGGGCCCACGATCCAGACCAATCTCTCCCACTTGCAATTCTTCAGCCACTTATAAAATAATCACTCAGAGGCTTATATATTAATTACAGACTGGTCTACAGCTCAGGCTTCTTGTTAGCTAGCTCTTTCATCTTAAATTAACTCATTTCTATTCCTATTAATCTATATCTTGCCACGTGGCCATGGTTTTATCAGCAGCTGGTGTGTTGCTCCTTGGGCTGGCTTCTGCCCTGACCCTACCCTCATCTCTCGGTATCTATCTTGGATTTCCTGACTGGCTCTTATCCTGCCTTAGCATAGGCCAAAACAGCTTCTTTATTAACCAATAGTAGCAACACATATTCATAGTGTGCAGAAAGACCATCCCACAGCATATACTTTATCTAGCCTGGTGGGCAGGGAAAGGTCTTAATTCAGAGGTGATCTTAGTTACTTTTCTGTCACTGTGAGCAGACACTATGGCATAGGCAGCTTCTAGAAGAAAGAGCTTATTTGACTTACGGTTCCAGAAGTTAACTGTCCGTGATGGCAGAGGTGGCAGGTGAGAGTTTCTATCTTGAACCTCAAGCAGAAAGCAGGGAGAGCACACTGTGAACAGTGCATGGCTTCTGAAACCTCACAGCCCACCCCCAGCGACACATTTCCTCCATCAAGGCCACACCTCCCAAACCCACCCAAGTAGTGCTACCAACAGAGGACCAAGTATTCAGATGCCCAAGAACATGGGGGTGGGGAGACATCTCATGCAAACCACTGCAGAGGTTATACCTAAATTCTGATCCCAGGACTGGCTCCACAATGCTTAGAACACTATCTTTTGTTTTTTGTTAGTTTTTGTTTTTTGGGATAGGATTTCTCTGTATAACCGTCCTGGCTGTCCTGGAACTCACTTTGCAGACCTGGCTGGCCTTGAACTCACACAGATCTGCCTGCCTCTGCCTCTCGAGTGCTGGGACTAAAGGAGTGCCCCACCATGTCCAGCTGAACACTATTCTAAGATTACTATTTTCCCTTTAAAAACGGAAGTTCTTTGTATTCATATCCTTTGCCTGTTTCTCTATGTGTGCCCCTCCCCCACCTGTCTCTATCACATCTAAGAGGGGAGTTTAGGGTTTTCTGGTGTCTGTAGTTAATTTTATCTAATGGCCTGCTCAGGTTAGCTTTTTAAATTTATCTTTCTTATATGTGTGGGTGTTTTGCCTGCATGTATGTCTGTGCACCATGTGCATGCAGTGCCCATGGAGGCCAGAAGAGGGCATCAGATCCCGGGAACTGGAGTTACAGACAGTTGAGTGCTGAACCAGACCCTCTGGAAGCAGCCAGTGCTCAGGCTCTTAGTCATCTCTCCAGCCCTAGGACTGCTTTTATCTTAAAGACCAAGACACTCCCAGGACATTTGTTACTGTAATCAGACAGTCTTGGCTTTAAAATCTGGCTTTACATTTACTGTTGTGTGAACTTGAGCAGGAGACATAGGCTTTTTGAGCCTCTGTTTTGTCTCTAAAGTAGAGAGATTGCTATTTACTTTGTCAGGGCTTTGGAGAAGATTAAATGTCTGTCTGTCTGTTTGTCTCTCTCTCTCTCTCTCTCTCTCTCTCTCTCTCTCTCTCTCTCTCTCTCTCTCTGTATATATAGTGTTAGCTATAATTAGGAAATGTCCCTCCGGGCCTTCTTCACGGAAAAGACCCAACTATGCCCCCAGAGAAAGCCCTTTCAACATTGAGATAAGCACATGTGTTGCTTGGCATGGGGGATGTCTGGAAGTTACACAGAGACTCTGTCTTGTCCATAAATTCTCATCCAAACGGACAGAAATACACAAATGGTTTCATTAGTCAGCTCTTGGGACGCAAACAGTGTTTGTTATTGATAGTAAGGGCTGGTTAATTAGAATGATAGTCAGGCCCTTGGTTCTGTTGCTTCCTTTTTATCTGTTATTCCTTTTAGGGAAATAGGAAACCAATGACAATGAAGGTTGTACTTTATTATTGGAGGGTCACCCTCACTGGGCTGGGCCATGGTCGCAGGGCTCTGTGTCTCTGTATGAGCATCTCTCCTCCAAGACCCAGCTCTCCTTGGCATCTCCTGTGGATGACAGTGGCCCCTATGTAGTGTGTGGCATGGGATGAAGGAAACAGAGCCCGGGGCCTCCCTAGGCTCTGTGCTACGTCCTCTGCACATTCGCTAATTTTCCCCATGATTCTGCTGTTTTAATACTTGAGGCGACTCTTCTGGAGGAAACACTCAGCCCAGTCCTCAGCCCAGAGTCCTCTGTTATCAACAAAGGAGAAGCAGGCTGGAGGGATGACTCAAGGAAATGGGGCAGTCATGGCCACCAGCTTGAGGCCGGGATCATTTGGTGGCAGCACACCTGTTTGTAGGCATCAGCTTGGTTCCCTTGATTTTTCTAGAAACCACATTTGGTACGCCACATGCTAATAGTTATGTAGTGCTTGGAGGGTCTCAATAAATGCAAGTTTTCGATATTTGGTTATTTTAATGCTCATAATACTTTTATGAGATATTCTATGAAAAGCTGAGAAAATAGTAGCCTTGGGAGACTGAATATTTGTATGACTAGAAAGTTTGCTGAATTCAATGGAATTAAATTTGATGTCTGAGACCTTTTAGGACCACCACACCACCATCTCAGAGGGTGCCCCACAGCTGTGGACAGGCATCCCTGTCAGAGTGGGACTGCCCACGCCTGGATCTGTGGTGGGGAACACACTGATAAGCTTCATTTCTAGTGAGTGCTTAAGGAATCCAAAGTAGACTAATGCATGTTGTTGGTTTTGAGCCTTAAAATAAAACCTAGTTCAAGTGTTTTGGTTATATTTTATCAAGGAAGAGCCCAAAGTTGGAAAAAGTGACCGTGAGGTGAGCCCGGGCCTCCTCGTAAGTGAGGCTCTTTGCCACATTCTGCATCAATACATTAAAGCAGCTGGTGTCGCTGTGCATGCCTGCCCTTGGGAGCCTGAGACAGGAGGATTGAAAGATTGAGACCAACCTGGGATACATAGTGAGGACCTGTGTCAAAACAACCACATCAGAAAACAACCAGCAGCAACAATGAAACCTACGAATGAAGTAAATATACACAGGACCAAAATAAAAAAGATATAAAATACACCTCAAAACAAAGCAAACAAAAGTCGGGCAACTGTTAAAATAGAAGATGATTCTCCAGAAAATGCCTCCCGGAAGCAGAGTGGGTGCTTTCTTGAGGATCGAGGAAGGGAGTTAACTGGGTCCACAGTCTTCTGGGGACACCCTCCTTCTCAGGAAGCTGAGTTTGGTGCCACATCTTGTTCTTGATTTTTTTTTTTATCTTGTTTCTTTTTAAAAATTAAAAAAAAATGTGAATCTGTTTGCTGGTGTGTACTGGTGTGTACAGTTATGGTATGTACTCACTCATTGGTGGATTCTAGATATAAAATGAACAATCAGACCACAACCCATAGAACCATAGAGGCTATATATATAGCATGGAGGTCCCTAGGACGACTGTGGCATATAATAAATTTCAGTTTTACTCAATTATTGAAAAAAAATAGCCAAATGAATGGAAACACATGAACTATGAACCAAAGACTGAGGGGCTCCCAGCTGGATCAGGCCCTCTGAATAGGTGAGACAGTTGATTGGCTTGATCAGTTTGGGAGGCATCTAGGCAGTGGGACCAAGTCCTGTGCTCATTCCATGAGTTGGCTGTTTGAAACCAGGAACTTATGCAGGGACACTTGGCTTAGTCTGGGAGGAAGGGACTGGACCTCGCTGGACTGAGTCTACCAAGTCGATCACAGTCCTCGGGGGAGGACTTGTCCTGGAGGAGGTGGGAATGGAGGGTGGGCTTGGGGGTAAGGGGAGGGCGTGGGAGGGGGGAGAATAGGGGAACCCATGGCTGATATGTAGAACTGAATGGTAACAAAAAAAAAAAAAATTAAAAAAAAATGTGAATCTGTTTGCTGGTGTGTACATCTGTGCACCACATGCATGCAGTGCCCACAGAGGCCAGAAGAGGGTGTCAGGTCCCCTGGAACTGGAGGTGCAGGTGGCTGTGAGCTACCATGTGGTGCTAGGAGCTGAACCCAGATCCTCTTCAGGAGAAGCCAGTGCTCTAACCACTGAGACGCCTCACGTGCCTCTTAAGCCCATTGTTTCTAAAGTGTTGCTAACGGAAAGGGGACTCTGGGCTGAATATCTCCTCAGACTGAATAAATAGTACACGCCCATGCCCTTCCTCTTTACTTCCAATCCTTTCCTCCTTTCTTCTGTTTCTTCCCTTCTTTTCCCTTCCCTTTCCATCCCATCCTTTCCCTTCCCATCCCTTCCCTTCCCTTCCCCCTTTCAAACGCACTTCCCCCCTTTAATCCCCCTTCTTATCTTAAGGCCTCAAGGGGCACAGCATCACGTAGGCTCTGTGGCACTTAGAAGAAAGTTGCTTCCAATTTTGTCACAAAATGTGGTGCTGTGACCATGGGCATGAGTCACTTTCCTCTGGATTCCCCTAGCATTCTGTTTGCTCCCAGGAGTCAGGGATTGTTCTCTGGTTTGTATGCACAAGTGCATCTCTCTCAGTTGGAACGCAGTTTCATCTCCAGCACAAGCACCTTCAGTTTCAAGAAGAGATCTCTTCTTACCTGCCTCTCGAGACTCAGCTTACAGCTATTAGAACAGCCTTGCATGTGCATCGCGTCCCAGGCCTCTCAGGGGAGGCGACAGACAGTTCTCCTCCCCATCACCCTTGACTCTTTTTTCTCATCCTCTGCACTTGTCCTGGGACCCTGGGTCCCAGCCTTGGATGAGAAGTGCCGCTCACTCCCCTTGTGCCCTCCCACAGACATTGTGGGTGGCCTTCTAAGGGGGTTTCGGTGGGCGGGCGCTTCCTTCAGGGCAGAGAAGCAGCCCCCTGCTGCAGGAAGGGAACTAGGTTGAAATCCCACACCACTCCTCAGGGCAGCAGGCTGTCCTCTGCCTTCGTTTATCTCTGGGGTTTCTGGTTTGTTTCCAAATCCAGGAAGAACACGCAGCATGGCACTCCCCCAAGCCCAGGCCCTTTTGGCTTCAGGTACTGCAGGGAGCTTTATTTTTCCCCAGCACAGACATTTGCTCCTTTACCTCTTGTTCTCGTCATGCTTTTCTGGTTTCCATTTGTCATGTTTTGGCAACCAAAGCCAAATGTAAGACAGTCAGAGGCCAGCTGTGCTGATCTGTAAGCTCTCCTGGAACCTAAAAGCCAAAGCTCAGAGGAGCAAAGGCTGACAGTTCCCCCTCACCAAGGGTCTGACTTCCAGGTTGTCCTGTGTAACATCGCTGAGTTCCAGGTAGGCAGTCATGACCACAGTGACGTCATTAGGCTGACCAGGATTACCTTTTATGGGGGTGGGGAGAAAAGAAAAAAAATGTTTATAAATCCGTATCTAAGAATAAAATATTAACATTTGGGTAATCTAGATGAAGGTAGGCATTTATACTGGAACTCACTAGAGCTGAAATTTTCTCAATCTAAAAATAAAATGAGTTTTGCAAGAAACGATTTGAATGGGGGCTTGATCGCTCAGTGGTCATGAGCACTCACTGTTCTTACAGAGGACCTGGGCTGGGATGTCACCACTCACGTGGTGGCTCACAATGGCCTATAAATCCCGTTCCAGGGATCTGATGCTCTCTTCTGAGCTTTATGGGCTCCCGCATGCATGTGGTACACATGCATATATCCAGGTACACACACACACACACACACACACACACACACAGACACACACACACACACACATTAAAAAAACTAATGATAGCCAGGCAGTGGTGGTGGTGCACGCCTTTAACCCCAGCACTCAGGAGGCAGAGGCAGGCGAATCTCTGTGAGTTCGAGGCCAGCCTGGTCTACAGGACAGCCAGGGATACACAGAGAAACCTTGTCTCAAAAAACTAAACCAAACCAAACCAAACCAAAAACGCTCATGTTTGAGTAAGCTCTTTTTCAGTTTTTAATGGGAAGATGACAAATGTGGGAGGATTTAATATGCTCCAATTCTCTTTGGCATCATGCAGTTTTCCTAGGGTCGTAGCCTCCTAAGGCTGGAGGAGGCATCAGCCAGACCGGGCAGCTCCAGTGGGAAATGGGAGGTGCACCCGTTAGAGTAATTCAGGAGGCTGCCAGGCTGGGGGGCCACGGGATGAGGGGTTGGTGAGAGAGCTGAGGTGGAGCAAACCTAGGGTCCGTGGGAGGTCTTGGGAGCCTCAGAGGGCCTACACTGAAACGTGCCCTCTGGGTAAATTTACATGGGAAAAGCTGGCAAGCACTTCCAGATCCGCTCTCATCATGAAACCCACAGAAATGATGTTGGCCCAAGGATACAAGTCACAAACGGCGAAGCCAGGCCTGTGCCTAGGCCTTCTTTCTGAAGTGGGTGGCATTTCAGTGAACACAGCGCTCCGAAAGATGGCCCAGGAAAACGTCGGCCCAGGCTCCCTCTTGTGCTCTCCTTCTGTGGCCCTCAGGCCTGTGGGGTTTGTCTTGCCTCAGCTGCCCCCAGATTCTCCTTCTCTTGACAGCTCCCCAGGCTGGCTGCTGTGGACAGTTCCCAGGGTTCATGCAGCCAACCTGTTGGCACCGGGATGAACACTGAGCCGGACATCCCTGTCAGCGACTCTCACTAGAACAGGCGAGGTTTGGGCTAGGAGGAGAGATGCTGCCTCCTGACTTCAGAATGTCAATGTCCACAAGAACCCAGAGACTGTTCTGAACCGTTGCTATGTGGCTGAGCTGCAGGGGCCACGGTGCCTGTACCTGGACAGCGAGGGAGCTCACTTACCTAAGCAGGTCCCCGAGAGGCTCTGCTGCAAGGCTGTGTCAGCCTCACAGAGCGTGGACGAAATATAAACGCAGATCTCTGCCCCACTTCCGTCTCCATCATTGTTCAGGACAAGATAACACAGGACTGTGGTGATATTTGTTATCTAACAAATAAAGCTTGCCTGAAGATCAGAGGACAGAGCCAGCCCAGAGTTAAACATAGAGGTCAGGCAGTGGTGGCACTCGGGAGGCAGAGATCCATCTGTGAGTTCAAGGCCACTCTAGACTACAGGAGATTCATCCAGTCTAAAAGAAACAGAGCCAAGCAGTGGTAGCACACACTTTTAATCCCAGCACTTGAGATCTCATGCCTTTGTTACCAGTATTTGGGAAGCACACATGCCATTATTCCCAGCATTAGGTAGGTTGAGATAGGAACTGAAATGGCTGGGCAGAGAAAGGCAAATAAGAGGCGCAAGGAGACCGGAACTAGAGAGCCTTTTGGCTGAGGACTCAGAGGCATTCAGTCTGAGGATTCCTGGAGACAGGATCTCACCTCCCTTTCGGCCTGAGCATTCTGTAGTGGTGAGGAGTTTCTCTAGTGGCTTGTTCCTTGGTCTCTCTGATCTTTCAGCGTTTACCCCAATATCTGTCTCTGGGTTTTTTATTATAAGACCATTTAGGATTCGAGCAACACAGGACAAACCACGCCTTCACTTCTGAATGAAACGTCTAGTTCCCCTGCAGCCAGGCTGCTGTCTTTCCCTCCCTCCCTCGTCCTCCAGCTTTCTCGTCAGCCTCTGCTCCTGCTGCCCGCCGCTGTGGTGTTGCTCGTGGACCGTGAGTGTGGTCTAATGTCGTCTTCACTTCTTGTCTTGGAACAGAGCAGCACTTCCCGGAGGTGATGCTGGGGGAAGAGTTTCTGAGCTTGAGTCTGGACCAGGTGTGCAGCTTGATATCCAGTGACAAGCTGACTGTCTCTTCAGAAGAGAAGGTACTGTGCCCTCTGGAGAAACATGGGTCTCATTAAAAAAAAAAAAAAAGTCCTTTTAAGCTGAAATAATGGAAGGTGCACTGTACTCTGAATCCTTTCAGGAGGTGACAGGGATGTCGACGACAAAGCTGGTCTACTGACTGAGCACTCAGAGCACCACGCCCAACACTGAGTCCTTCTGTTTTTAGTTCTCTCTGCCTTCATGGTGGCCCTGGGTGCGGGCTTTGCTGCCGACCCTGTGTTAGAGAAGAGAAGCACACACCGGTTCTTTCTGTCTAGGGCGGTAAAATCACGTGAGCTCTAGGTGTGATCCAGCAGGGGCCACACCTCCTCTCTAGTTTATGCACATTAGCTGTGTGGTCTTGGGTACTTTGACTGTCCATATCAGCCCCACCCACTGAGGACAATAGTGTCAATACATTGCCCCGGGAGGTTGTGTGGATGAAATGGAATGATGTGCTGTATAAGATGTCTGCTAGAGTTTCTGGTGGGGAGTCAACATTAGCCAAGGTTATCTCCCCATATGTGGGGTTAGTTGTTTCTTCCTGTATTCCAGGAGAACATTCACCATGCTCTCCTGTTTGTTGTACTTAGCTCTGGGATGGGCTTACCCACAATGCAGTGCTGAGTTTCCCAGTGCTGGGAAACACATCTCAGGTATTTTCTTCATTCTTAGAGAGTCTCAATTTTTTTTTTCTTCTCGAATCCTCTTAGTCTACTCAGTATTTAAGTGCCAGGCCCTTTCCTGAGGAGATATTCAAGGAGAAATACACACAGATATTGTGGATGGTTTGTCTGTTGGTGCATGTCTAGAGGTAAAACTTACAAATCACGGCTTTCCTGGGAAAGCTTGGTTGAGGAGAAGAGCAGTTGCATGGAGAACTGTGGGCCCTGGGCCACAGTCATCCATCAGGAGACTGACTGGCACAGCGAAGTTGACTCTGCTGCCATTAGCACCATAGAAACATCCCCTTCAGAGAGAATGGTGTCTCCAGCCAGGCCACAGGCTCCTTCCTGCCGCAGTTAGGAAGCCAGGGGCTTCT
Organism: Peromyscus maniculatus bairdii; assembly: GCF_049852395.1. Lineage (NCBI taxonomy): Eukaryota > Metazoa > Chordata > Mammalia > Rodentia > Cricetidae > Peromyscus > Peromyscus maniculatus. The sequence goes on along the minus strand of NC_134856.1, from coordinate 139,087,007 downwards.
TGCTAAACCTGTTTTCTATCCTGGCTAGATTTTGACACAACTGGAAGATATGAACTGTGCTGGCCAGTTTATGTCAACTGGACACAAGCTGGAGTCATCTGAGAGGAAGGAGCCTCAGTTGGGAAAATGTCTCTGTAAGATCAGGCTGTAGGCAGGCCTATAGGACATTTTCTTAATTAGTGATTGGTGGGGAAGGACCCAGTCCATTGTGGGTAGTGTCATCCCTGGGCTAGTGGTCCTAGATTCCATGAAAAATCATGAGGAGCAAGCCAGTAAGCAGCACCCCTCCATGGCCTCTGCATCAGCTCCTGCCTCCGGTTCCTGCCCTGTTTGAGTTCCTGCCTTGGTGTCCCTCCCTCAGGGACTGTGATGCAGGGTATGTAAGCTTTTATTTATTTAAAACATTTCCTCCCCAACTTCCTTATGGAGCATGGCTTTCTAGAATCCACACCAGCTCACCCTGCTCAGAAAAGCACAGTGAGTCTGTTTGCTGTGCCAGGGTGGGAGGCTTGGGTGGGCTGTTAGGGGGCAGATGCATCACCACACCCTGAAAACCAACAGAGCTTGGGATTCAGGCAAGCCTGGACCCAGTCTCTGCTTGCTGTCTGTGTCATCCTGAGAACTCTCCTTAAATATAAAATAAGAAGCCAAGAGCACTCCCTCTGAGAGTTGGCGAGAGGATTAGAAGGGACAGATAAAAAAAAACCAGTGCTGTTCACCGGATGCTTAGTAAATGCCATTTGTCAGCACAGCTCTGACCACAAAAGGAAGAAGACACAGTTTATTCTGGAGCCAAACATGAGCGGCCATGGCCCAGGAACGCAGACCCAGGATGCCCCAAATACTGTGTTCTAACAGGGGAGATTATTGAAGTCTTTAAATATATATATATATATATATATATATATATATATATATATATATATATATATAGTAGCAGAACAAAGAAAGTCATAAATCAACACACTTTTCAAAGACAGCGGTGGGAACATCAGGTAGTTAGGTTGCAGCAGGGCAGGAGAGCTTCTGCTGTAGACCTCAAATGCTGGCTGGTGACATCCTTAGCCTTTGGGTTGGTAGACCCTAGAGGTCTGTTTATATATTCCAGAAGAACTTACCCAAGAGTTGCTAGGATGTTAGATTACACACAGAGGTGGGCACAAAATGGCTGGGTTTGCTTTGTTTTTAAGATTCATTTCTTTGATGTGTGTGGATGTTTTGCCTACCTGTATGTCTGTGCGCCATGTGCAGGCAGTGCCCATGGAGGCCAACGAGGGCAATGGATTCACTAGAACTGCATTATAGATGGTTGTGAGTCACCAAGTGGGTGCTGGGAATTGAACCCAGGTCCTCTGGAAGAGCAGCCAGTGCTCTCAACTGCTGAGCCAGCTCTCCAGCTCCAATAAATGGCTCCTTAAGAGGCTAAGGTAGCCCAAGATAACTTGGCTCTGCATCTGCAACGTTTCAGCCTTTCCAAAGTAACTAAAGTTCTAGTCAACCAGCCTGGAGGAGATGCAGTGGTTAAGGGGGCCTCTTCCTTTTAAGGCACTTCAGCTAATGCCATGGTAACTGCCACAGCACTGCATTTTGAGGTACCATTGTTAATGATAATGAAACCAATATGACAAAGTCATGATGATGTTAAGATATATTCCTGTGGAACAAGGTGGCTGAGTGGTTAAGGCGATGGACAGCTAAAGTGTGCTTTAAGTGAACTGCATGTTTCCCGAGGCAGAGAAACATGAACTTATGTATAGTGGCTCTCATTACTTCTTGTACTTAGGGATGAGTCGCTCTTTTTAAAGTAGACTTTAGAATGTGTATATGTATGTTCACACTGATGAAATTCTGCACATGAATCATTCCTGGAAACTGTGAGGACCTTCAAATTTAGGGATACTTTTCCTAAAGTGAATTGTGATGGTTGATTTGATTGTCTACTTGAGTAGATTAAGAAGCGCCTAGGGTGTTAATGTGCCACACCTTGGGCGTGTCTGTGAGGGCTTTCCCTGGGAGGAATAACTAAGAGGAAGACCTACCCCAGTATGGCTGGCATCATCGCTGTGGGCTGGGTCCCAGGCTGCATAAAAAGGGGGTGGAAAAGGCTGAGTACCACTATTCCTTGCTCTCTGCTTCCTGTTCCATGGAGCTGTGAACCAGCATCCTTCCTCAAGGTGATGGGCTATAACCTCAGACTGTGGGCCAAATGAATCTTTTGCCCTTAAACAGGTTCTTATCAGATATTTTGCTGCAGTAATGAAGAACGTAGTTAATACAGAAAATTGGTATTAACAAAACTTATCATTGTTGCAATAAACCTGACATTGGGTTGCCGGGGCTTTGGAATAGGTCAGCACGGGCATGCGGAAGAGTTTACAGCTTCAGGCTAGCGTACCCCTAGAATGCTGTGAGCTAAGCCCCATGGGCCATGCGGGCCATTCTCTTGGGGGTTTAGAAAACCAGGGTGATGCTGAAAATGTAGACAATAAAAACAGTGTTCATGAAATTTTAGGGGGCAAAAGGGCTGCCCCAGGAACCAGGTTGTCAGGCATTCATGTTCCATTCTGGCAAAGAATCTGGCTGCTTTTTGCCTGGGTCCTGAGCGTCTGAGTGAGACTAAGTTCACAAGAAATGGTTGTTGGGAGGAGGCAGTTCCAGGACAGCAAAACATTCAGGCTGTGGCATGGCTACTTTTAGTTAGGTTTACAGTGTGTGTGTGTGTGTGTGTGTGTGTGTGTGTGTGTGTGTGTGTGTGTGAAAGAGAGAGAGAGAGAGAGCAGAAATATGTGAAAAAGTGTGTTCTTTGGTGAGGAAAGGAATATGGGTGCAGCTAAACACATAGACAGCAGACAGGGCAGGTGTGTGTGGGCACAGCAGCTAACAGTTGAAAAGGTCAGTGTGATTTAGGACGTGCCTCGCACACTTTGCGACTGGGACAGTAGGAAATTGCTTTAAGAGCAATACCCCACCCATTGGAAGCTTCAGGGTTTAACAATAAAAATGCATATGGAAGAAAAAAATGTCAGAAAGAGAATGCCTCAACCAAGGCAACCCAGTGAAGCAGGGCCACCTGAAGAGGCATTTCATAGGTTCAGCAACAGAGGCATATGGAGTATAGCTGTTGTCCCAAGGGGCCAGGTGACATGAGCCGGCAGCAGACGTTGACATCATTCACATGGTGCTGCTGATCTTGGAAGCATCCAGGGTGTCAACATGAGGAAAGTTCCAGAAAGCTACCAAGGCCAGGCCACCTATAGCAGGATCAGATTCCCAGCATGGGGAAGTACCCGAGAAGGCTTCGAATGAAAGTTGAGAAGGTCAAGCCCCAGTTGCAATGGGGATCCCCAGTTGTAGAGCCAGAAAAGTAGGGCGTTGGCTGAGGGAGGCTGCAGATACCCTTCGGAGCTGACCCTGGAGAGAGGCCGCTACCGCAGCAAGCACTAATGTTGAAAGGTTGGGACTGCCATGTGAGCCGTGAGGCCAGAGGCCCCGAGTCGCTGTCTTCTCCCTCCTCGGTTTTGCTTTTCTTTGGTCACAGCTTCTCTCCTAGCCTCCTGCTCCTCTCTTTTGGGATGGGATTGTTTACTCTGTGACTTTATATATGGGATGATATGAGATTTTTGGGGCCATGGATGGAAAGCTGTGGTATAAAGTGATATGTTGGGTGTTGAGTTGACAAGGGGTAGGCTGGTGATGGTAAATTTGGGTTGTTAACTTAAATGGTTTAAGTAACACCTAGTGCCAGGGCATTAGTGAGGCAAATATTTGGGTGTGTCTGGGAGGAGTTTTCCCAGGGAGGATCAGCTGAGCGGGAAGACACACCCTGAATGTGGGTGGCATCTCCTGTGGGCTAGGATCCCAGACTGAACACAAAGGAGAGAAGGAAAATGCCAGCTGAGTGCCAGCATTCACTTCTCTCTGCTTTCTGGTCCGCGGAGATGTGAACAAGGAGCTTCTCGCTGCTTCCCCGCCGTGACAGACTTCCTCTCAAACCCTGAGCCAGATGGGCTAATTCTCCACCAATTCATTTCTTACTGGGAACTTGGCCACAGTGACATGAAAAGTTCCTAACACAATTACCTGCGCCTTTAATCGCTTGAGTGTAAGAGTGAGGCTTACCAAAAAGGAGGGTTTGGGGGCTCAGGAGGTAAGAGCGCTGGCTGTTTTTTCTGAGGACCTGAGTTTGGTCCCCAGCGCCCACGTGGTGGCTCCCAGCCATCTGTGACGCCAGTTCCAAGGAGTCTGATGTCATCTCTGGCCTCTGCAGGCACCAGGTACACATGTGGTGCACAGATATACATGCAGGTAAAACACTCATGCACATAATTTTTTAAAAAATAGTGGGCTTTGGGCTATATTTTCTCATTAACTTAACCTCTAGCTCTCTCTCTTCCTCTCTCTCCTCTCTTTCTGACAAGGTCTCACTGTGTGGCCCTGGCTGGCCTGGAGTAAACCAGGCTGGTCTCACACTCAGAGATCTACATGTATGTCTGCATACCATGTGCATGCAGTGCCTATGGAAGCCAGAAGAAGGCATTGGATCCCCTGAAACTGGGGTTACAAATGGTAGTGAGCTGCCATGTGGGTGCTGAGAAACCAATCCAGGTCTTCTGCAAGAGCAGAAGTGCTCTTAACCATTGAGCCATCTCTCCAGGCCCTAAACCATAGTTTTATTTTTCTTAGTAGATCAAATGTTGCTGGAAGCTAAATAGTTCAAAAACTTCTGACAAGTGTTTGCCATCTGAATGTTAGTCTTTTGTGCTTTGAAAATTGTGCCCCAGATTTTACGATTCCTACTTCCTGTAATTACTCTGGATGTGATAGTGATCTCTGGCACACACAATAGCTTTTCCTTTCAATTTTGTTTCATAGTTGGGTTTAAAAAAAGTATTTGAAGTAATGTTAGGGATCTTAAGTTGAAATTCAATTATGTTCATAATTACATAACCTTGGCTTGCCCAAATCCACACATGAACAGTTAACTATAGTTTATACTTATTTTTTGCCTGTAGCTCACAGGGTTCTTGTGAATGTATTATAAAGTAGAGCCAGGTTTCAGACATCAGAGTTGGAAAGAATTCACCTGCCCTTCCTGAAGCCAAGGAGACGACTGCTTTACTGTTAATGGCCAATGTATGCAGGAGTGGCGGGTCGAGACAGCTGTGTCTTCAGAGCTGGAAAATTGCTAAAATTAGCAACTTCTCTCCTACCAGAATGTGCCCACCCCGCGGTCAGAGTGATGCGAGGCTCATGGGAGACAATGGAAGTATTTGCTGAATAAGAGACTGGAAGAGACTTCCCAGGCTCAGCATTTTTGTCTCTACAAGTGGGTAGCGGTGGTGCAGGATTTACCCTGCAGCACTGTTCTTGGAAGGAGCGAAACCTGCACAGAATTGCGGGACACAGAAAATATTGTTTACCGAGAGCGGGGCTGTTAGGAATCCTGCTGTGACTCCCAGCTGGGCCAGTGGTAGCATTAGTGGTGCTGAGTCAGGCCCTGTTCAGGGGATGCTCTCCCAGTACCCACACTGATTTGGCTTAGGGGTGTGACCTAGAGTTCAGGCTCCCTGAGGCCTGCCAAGGGCACCAGAGCGATCTCTGGGCTGTGCACAGTTCTTGACACCATGAGGATGCTCAGCGGATGCTTCCTATAGGAGTGAGGGAGGCGGGCTGAGGATGGACCTGCCCTAGGCCAGCAGACTGGACTCATTTCAGTACTTCTTCAGAGAAGAGAGCAGGCATGTGGAGGTGGGGGGCTGGGGGTGCTAATGGGCAGGCGGGTGTTAGTCTCTCTCTCTCTTTTCATTTGTTTTTTTGTTTTAAAAATTCCTGCTGCTTGACGCTAGAGAGACGGCTTAGCAGGCGAAGCACCCTTGTCCAGGCTTACGTTCAGATACCAAAACACCAGTGTCAGAGCCGGGCTGGGCCTGGCAGTTTGTGTTCATAACCGTGGTGCTGAGGAGAGGGGAACTCACTGGCTGAGCATTCTAGCTGGAGCTGGGGATTCCTGGCTCAGTGAGAAATCCCGGCTCCAAAAATAAGGTGGTGAGCAATAGGAGACATCCAGTGTGGGCCTTTCTCCTCTATAGGTGCATGTACAGGGGAGCACACTCCTGTACATGTACATACCACGTACACACACACACACACACACACACACACACAGGAGAACACACTCCTATACATGTACAACACACACACACACACACACATGCACACACACACAGGAGAACACACTCCTATACATGTACATACCACACACACATGTGCACACACAGGAGAACACACTCCTATATATGTACACACCACACACACACACACACATGCATGCACACACACACATGCATGCACACACACACACATGCATGCACACATCCTGTTGCTTGAGATAGGACAAATACAGCTGGCAGAACCATCCAGTATCACTGGCTCTTTGGGTAGACTCCCCATATCTCCTCTCCCCACTAGGACAGAGCCAATACAAAGACCCTCCAGGGTCCTATTACATGGCATGGTAGGTGTAGCAGGTCAAATCTAAGCCTGTAAGCAGACTGTTGCGTTCCTCCCCAGAGGCTCTGGCCAGAGGTACCTTTGAGAGGCAGGATAGCAAACTCCTGGGATGCACATAGGAGAAAGTTGTGGCAACCTCTCCCGAGTTCTAGTGCAGTTTGCCATGGTGCTGCTGTAGGGCTCAGCTAATCAATGGGTGTATCTGAATCTTGGCTTTCTACAGCTCAGTCATTCCATCTTATGAAACATGAATGTGCTGGCTGGATCTGTGTCAGCTTGACACAAGCTAGAGTCATCTGGGAAGAGGGAGCCTCAATTGAGAAAATGCCCGCACCAGATTGGCCTGTGGGCAAGTCTGTGATGATTGATGTGGATGGGTCCAGCTCACTGTGGGTGGTGCCCTCCCTTGGCAGGTGGTCATGGGTTCCATAAGAAGCAGTCTTAGCAAGCCATGGGGAGCAGGCCAGTAAGCAGTGATCCTACAGGGTCCTACCTCCAGTTCCTGCTCTGACTTCCCTGGGTGATGGACCAGCCGTAAGTTGCAAGAAACCCTTCCCTTCCCATTGCTCTTGGTGGTGTTTTAGCTCAGCAGTGGAAACCCCAAGACAGTGATGCTTTTCACAGACAGCACTGAATGGACGCTGAGGGGGAATTCAGACGGGTCAGAAAGAAAGTGGTTACATCTCTTAAAACTTACGTTTTCGTGAACTCCAGGTTATATTTTCTCTGTATTATAGCATTTAAAAATGTGATGTACACATTTCAAGGGTCTAATTGTGATACTTTATTTCCTGGGAGAAACTGGAGCTATGTCTCCCAGGGTTATTAGTGGTACATGTTCTTCTATCTGGATTCCTAGGATGTGGGCACAGGTGTGGGAGGAGCTGGGCTTGACCGCCATGAAGGCACTATTTTATGGTGACTGAGCAGGTGGACTTGACTGCTAGAGTGCTCGGTTGGAAGCCCTGCTGTACTCTGAGGTCTGGAGCCAGCTTCTTAGTCCAAGACAGTGCTCTCACCTAGGCCTCTCTTAGCATTGGTTTTGTTGTTATTGTTGTTAGCATGAGTTAGTTATTTAAGAATGGCTTTCATTATGACATTTTCCTACATTTGTAACATAATTCAATCATATTCACTTCTCTGTTCCCCTCTCTTGCCCCCCCCTCACATTCCCACTGAACTCCTTCCTCTTTCCAACTGGTAACCTTACTCTGTGTGTGTGTGTGTGTGTGTGTGTGTGTGTGTGTGTGTGTGTGTGTGTGTGTATGTGTGTGTAAGAGAGAGGGGGGAGAGAGAGGGAGAGATTGGGGAGGGAGAGAGAGAGACCTCGTGAGTTACATTAGGGTTGTTTACAGGTGAGTGGGTGAGGACTTGTTTACAGGAGAACAGGTTCCCTACCAATGGATGCGCCACTGAAGAAAATGTCCCATCAACCATTAACTGCTTACAAATCCCCACGAAGGGATGTGTCCTCACGAGCTCCTTCCCCATGACAGGACATTGGTGGTCCAATTTTGTGTGCAGCTCCTGTACATGTAATCACAGCTGCTAGGAGTTTCAGAATGCGACCGTTATGCCCTACCTGCAAGCCAGGGTGCCCCACTGCTCCCTGCTCCGCTTTCCTGGCTTGTATTAAGTCTGGAAGGGAATGAGGTCGACACTCGATTTATGGCTAAACATTCAACAGTCACTGTTGTTAGCACTCTTACCAGTTAAACATCTCCATAGTCACCGCTGACCATGCAGAAGGAGCTTTGATGGCCAGGGATGAGCAGCATGCATCTGTGGGCGTGAATATAGTGATTTGGAAGGCAATAGGATGGACTTGCCATATCCACTTAGCAAACAACAGCAGTGGCTTCCCGGCTAAGGTTTGTGGCTTCCAAAACCATAGGTTGTGACTGGCTTTATGGTGCCAGATGTGACCTGTTGGAGAATATTTGTTTAATTGTGTAAAGATAAAACAACACACAATTGTGTAAATTGTGTGTTGTTTTATCTTGCCTGCTGAAGGCACCTGATTGGTCTAATAAAAAGCTGCATAGCCAGTAGCTAGGGAGGAGGTACAGGCAGGACTTGTGGGCAGAGAGAGTAAGCTGGGGGAGGAATTTAGGCTTGAAGAAGAAAGAAAAAAGAGACACCAGGAGTCAGCCAGCCAGACATGGAGGAAGCAGGAAAGTAGGACATACAGCATGAAAGAAAGGTAAAACACCCTGAGGCAAAACATAGATGAATAGAAACAGGTTAAATTGAGTTAAAAGAGCTAGTGGGACAAGCCTAAGCCAAGGCTGAGCTTTCATAATAACAAGTCTCCATGTCTTGATTTGGAAACTGGTTGGCGGCCCAAAGAAATTTCCAACTACCAATCCTCCCCACCCCCACACCCCCACACCAGAGAACGGGCCTTGATTCCATCAGCAAGCGGTTGGCTATCCCCACAACAGACTTGCCATGATTTCGTCAGTGGGCACATCTTGCCTGGTCAGCATTGTTGCCCACAGGGCGCACAGGTAAGTGAGGCTTGGTGACAAGCATTTGGACACTGTCAGGGCTGGCCATCGGGGGAGGCTCCAACCAGATTTCCCTGTGTCCTGCAACCAGGATGTGCGGTGTCTTCAACTGTAGAGTCTTACCGTGTAGTCTGCGGTGGGCAACCGGCAGCAGCAGCAACGGTCTGCATTGTTTTCGGGACCCCACGGGGCCTTCCTGACCAACAGCTCATAGGGAGGTAGACCACCGCTGACGTAACCGACGGCTTCTGGGGGTATCGGTCTTTACTGTTGTCCTCTGGGGACTGTCATTGTCACCACAGCTGAGCAGCACCGCAGTGCTGTGCACAGTCTGCCGTGAGCACCCACGCTCTGCAGGCAGAGCCCACACGTTTGCCTTCAGTGTGCAGTTTGTCTTGTAGTGAGTCCATGGACACAGCAGATAAAACATGTGCACCTCAACTTTTTACAAAGTAAACAGGTCCATCCAACGAGCACAGAAACAGACTCCAGAATCCTCTTTCAGTCAGTTCCCCTAGGCCAAAGAAGGACGGCTGACATTTGACTTCCTATACCATAGAGAAGTTTTTATGAATATTTTAACTTAAAGATATGGCATAAAGATTTGTGTATACTTTTGTGTCTGGTGTGTCTTGGACAGAACACTGCTCACTTCATGGTTTTTTGACAAGAGCTATTGTATCAGAATCGTCCTGTCTCCACCTCCCAAGCGCTGCGATTACAGACACTCCACACAGCAGCTGTGTGCAGTGCTGGTGATAGAGTCCAGAGCTTCACGCTTGCTAGGCGAATGTTCAACCACTGACGCCACAGTCGCAGCACCGTTGGCTTAGCATTTTAATGCTCATACCTGCTTGCATTTCGGATAACGGAGGCTCAGTGAGGCAACTGAATTCCTAAGCAGCAGAGCCCGGTGAGTGGGAACGATGCTTTTCTCTGCTCTACCACTCTGTGAGGAGGACACAAAGCTGAGCTGCCCCAGACATACTGCTTGAGACTTCAGTGTGGTGAGCAGATAGACGGAAAGCCTGTGTTTGGAACATCTGGACCAAAGAAGCAGTTCTTATGGCCAGTGCTCATGGAAGACACCCAGGAATATTTTATCCCCGATTACTGAGTAGGAAAGGCTTTGCAGAGTCCTCAAGCTATGGACAGTACATGTTAAGGGTCTAGGAGTTTGGGACAATTTGCTGTAATTGGGGAGGAAAGTGATCTGCTTGACGAGAATCAAGGATTTGTGGTGGCTTGAGGTTTGGAATGAAGGAAAGATCTATAAAAATGGCTAAGGAGTGAACATTCACATTTTTAGGTCAGAATTTAGCCAGTTATGCCTTATAAAGTCACATTATCACAAGATGTTTATAGGCGTTAACAGAGAAAGGGGTTTTCGGGGCAGACACATATCCGAGAGCTGGCTGGGGAGTGCTCGGAGCTTTGTACTGCACACTCCTGGGGGCTCAGACACTGATTGCATGCACTCTGATGGGGACTTGGCCTGTGGCATGGGGTGCTTCTCAGGCTCATGTGCCCCTGAACCCCTTGACTGTGTAATGTCGCCTGCATCCAGTATTGTTTTTTTCAAGGGTGAAAAGTTGTAGTCTGCATTAAGGTACATCTGGATGAGATGTGGTCTACATAAAAGTCAATTAATTCTTAATGTAAGATAATCTAAAGTACCTGTGCTTCAATGAAGATAAATGTGATCTACCAGTCCAAACAGCTAGAAGTGAAAGACAGCAGAGTTTAAACCAGGAGATATAAATGCAGTGTATCTCAGTATTTTAAAAAAAAAATCAAATATAGGAAAAACCAAATAGGAAGAGCTATAGCTTTAACCAGGTCTTGTCTGAAATACAAGCAAAAGTGGCCCATGATTATTATAGCAATTTATATTTGTTGTTCAAAAAGATGAATGCTAGGCAAATTCAATGATAAAAGGGAACTTTTGACTAAAACCACAAAATTCACTTTCTGAAAACATTAGGAATATATTTCAGATCATTTTCACAATGTCTAAATGACATGCTAACATTAAGACAAACTTACCTAGTCTATGTGGAAATTAATCCTTTTTTTGGTAGCATGATTATCCTTTACAGCTAATATCCACTTATAAGTGAGTACATACCATGTTTATCTTTTTGATTCTGGATTATTTCACTTAGGATGATCTTTTGTAGTTCCCGTCCACTTGCCTGCAAATTTTGTTATGTCATTGTATTTTACAGCTGAGTAATACTCCCTTGTGTAAATGTACCACATTTTCTTTATCCATTATTCAGTTGAGGGACATCTAAGTTGTTTCCAGTTTCTGGCTATTATGAATAAAGCTGCTATGAACATAGTTGAGCAAGTGTCCTTGCTGTAGGTTGGAGTATCCTTTGGGTTTATGCCCAAGAATAGTATAGCTGGATCTTGAAGTAGATCGATTCCCAATTTTCTGAGAAAATTGATTTTGATCTCCAAAGTGCCTGTACAAGTTTGCACTTCCACCAGCAGTGGAGGAGTGTTCCCCTTGCTCCACATTCTCACCAACATGAGCTGTCACTTGTGTTTTTGATCTTAGCCATTCTGACAGGTGTAAGATAGAATCTCAGAGTTGTTTTGATTTGCAGGAAATTAATCTTGAACTACCAATGGGGCAGAGTGACTTTAAGGGTTGTATAATGCCTTCATATTAGCAAAAATGTGAAGAAAAGCAAGGAAAACAATTGAGAGAGCCACAGGACCTGGGAGACTGCCAACCCCACAGTTATCCACACTGGCTTTGCCACTGAGTTAAGAAGGGGCCAAGAGTCAGATGTTTGACATTAAAAGTACATTCCCCACACATTCCCTTGCACTCTGTACCTCATAGCATATTGTCAGTTAGCTCTGTGGGGAGCCCAGGAATCCTGCTACATTCTATGCAATGCTTTAGGTTGACTTTTTTAAGAAAAAAGTTAATACATTGTTTTAAAAAGTCTTCAAAATGACTTATTGGGAGTGGGAGAATTAGTTTTCACCAGCGATGAGCACCTTAATTGGTTACTCAATACCAAGCGCTCAGCCCTGAAATCATATACATACAAGCAACACTAAATGGATACAGTAGATTGTGTGTGTATGTATGTATGTATGTGTGTATGCATATGCATGTGTGCATATATGTACATACATACACACACACAAAAAGGGGCCATGCATTTGAGAGGGAGGAGGGGGATATGGAAGGGTTTGGATGGAGGAAAGGGGAGGGGAAAATGATGATATATTTTAATTTAACAAAACAAGGAAAGAAGCAAAACCTGACCATTCTTGTACACAGAAGCCCCCAGTTTAAAAGTGTGGCAGCATACTTGGCACGTGCCCTTCCCCATCCCTCCCCTGGGATGACGTCCCAGGACAGTGCGTAGGGCTATAATTAGTATTACAGGCTTAAGAACTGGGCTCCCAGCTCCGCAGCTGGAACAGGCTTTCAGCTACTCGGGACTGAGATGCACTCTTTGCACAGCACTCAGACTTGGGGTTTGGGGTTCGAGGTGAGTTTGCATCTGGGTCTCCTCCCCGGCGCCTGCTAACTTGTTGCTCTCTGAGGCTCTTTGATCATCTCTAAAATATGAACCGTGACACCTCCTTTGGAAGCTTTGTGTGGATTAAATGAGGTTATTCATGTAAGATGTCATTGATCAAAACCCTTCAGTCCTGATTAACAATCAAACCCACAGTCAGGAAGTCAGGACCTAGTTTGTTTGTTTGTTTGTTTTTGGTATTGTTTAGTGAGCTCTTCCTGGGTTCCTGTTGTGAGGGTCACTTTACTGAGGTACCATCCTACCTATTGCTCTTGAATCCCCCTTCTTGATTTTCAAATTACATTTTGAAAGCTAGCATAAGTGCTCGGTCCTCCAACCCCCTTTAGTTGAGGCATTCAGGTCTAGCCTGGCGTGGCGGTCTGTGTAACCAGGGTGAGGGTAAGCACTTACCTGCTGTTCTCAAGCCATGGCTTATCCTAAAGACTGAGGGCCCAGAGCAATAAAAACTTTGCCTCAACTCTTTTGCATTTATAGCATCCAAGAAACTAGTTCAGCAGCATGAATCAGCGAGGGAATGATCCTGTTTCTTTGAGAGCGAGACCCCAAGTGTGAGCTGCTGAGTGTTTTATCAGGGAACCCATGAAAACATTGACATCAAGTAAGCATTACCCTGTCCCATGACTGAAGCCCTGGGGTCTCTGTAGATTTTCCTGAGTACGAGTTTATATTCTTTCCTGTAATGAGCAGGTAGTGAGTATTTCAGGCACTGTGCTATGTAGCTTCTCATCTCTGCTGCTGTGCAGGATGCAGCCTGGAGAGGCTGAGCGAGCTTGGCGCTGTTCCAGTGAAATTTCATGTACAAAACAGGTGCAGGCTGGATTTGGCCTGTGGGCTGTACTTTGCCAAGCCAGGCTAGTAGACACTTGAGAGGCAGCTGAGACTAATGGGAAAAACAAATGGGAAATCACAGCTGGGTTTGAGGAGAACCCGTATCTGCCTCTTTCCAGTTCTGGGTTGGACGAGTCAATAATGGGGTCAAGAGCATTGACTTGTTGGCTTATTGTGAGAATTCAGGAGAATGGTGTCTCTGAGGCTTCCATGGGAAGAGCTGTTGGCGATTACTTAGAGTCCACTCAGGGCTAAAGCTATTTGCACGTTTATTTGCTTGTTTGTTTTCAAGCATGAAGCCCAAGTGAAAGAGATATGTGGTCCTGGGTCGGCGCTGTGGAGGTTGGTGCTATCACTGGCTGTGTCTTTCACAGCTGAGCAGATAAACAGGGCAACTGAGCAGAGCCAGTTGGCTGGTCCAACCAAAGTAAAGATAAAGCTAACACCGCAGCGTTGGAAGACTGGCCTTACGTTTTCACCTTTAAAGCAAAGATTAGGCTGGTTGGTGGGGGAGAATGTGATCCATCACCCAACTCTGCCTACCCCAGGGCTCATAGTCCAATCCTCAGCCAAGCTTTGTCACCCAGCCACTTGGTGTCACACTATATGGGGGGAGGGGTCAGGTGGCAGACTCCTCATTCCTGTACAAGTTCACAGTCAGGTAAAATGGAATAGGAAGAGGTGTGGGCAGCGTGCAAGCCAGGCGCGTGGCGACAGCCCACCACATCCCCGAACGAGCCAGGCTTCTCTGCCAGCCTCTGACTCTGTGCTACCCACCAAGATTCCAGCCCCTCCTCCCCAGCCTGGCTTTCCACTTCAGTCTGGCCATGGCCTCCTCATAGGCTTCCTCTGAATTCACTCATCCTCCCCTTCACTGACAAGAGTGTTTGAGTGAATATTATACCGGAAACACTGATGTGTGGAAGGGACAAAACTATTGAGTTTATGGTTTTTAAGACATGCAAGGAGGATTTCTATGATATTCGTGTGTTTACGGTTAATATATAGCTTATTACATTCAGAAACGAGAAAAAAATGCATAGTACACTGCTCATTTTCTTTAGTTCTGCTCTATTCTGCTTTTAAAAATGAAGTTCTTGGCTGGAGAGATGCTCAGTGGTTAAGAGCACTGACTGCTCTTGCAGAGGACCCAGGTTGCAGTCCCAGCATCCAGCTGGTGGCTCACAACCATCCGTAACTCCAGTCCCAGGGGAGATGATGCTCTTCTCTGGTCCCTGGTTTAATGACTGGGTGTGGCACACCTTTAATCCCAGCACTGGGGAGACAGAGGTGGGAGAGTCTCTGTAGTTCAAGTCCAGCCTGGTCCACTCAGGACAGCCAGGACTACACACAGAGAGACTCTGTCTCAAAAAACAAAAGCAAGCAAACAAAAAACTAAAAAAATGCAGGGTTGTCCTATTACCAGTAGTAAATTCAGTAAACTTGATCCCTGTCTCAGGCTGTATCTGTCACAGAGAGTGTGCATGCTTGGTAAGGAATGTCACCCGTGGCATGACGCTGAGAATGGAATTCTTGTTCCTAGACAGCTTTTGCTGTTAGCATCCACTGAGTCAGTGACTGTGGTGTTCCTTGCAAAAGCAGTTTTGTTAATTCTGTCATTCTCCTACACTCAACTAGCCAGTGATTTTCTTATAGAAGTGTAACTGGAGTTTTCCTCTCCAGGGCCCACCAAGCCCCGGCAGTCCCGTAGCCCACTTGTAAAATAAACATACAGACATTTATATTATTTAAACTGCTCGGCCATTAGCTCAGGCCTTCCATTGTCTAGCTCTTACTCTTATACTCAGCCCATTTCTGTTAATCTATGTCGCCACGCATTCCGTGGCTTACCTGCTGCCTCTACATGATGTTCCCTGGACGGCAGGCTGGCGTCTCCTCTTCTCCGCCTTCCTGTTCTCTCAATTCTCCTCTCTGCTAGTTCTGCCTATACTTCCTGCCTGGCTACTGGCCAGTCAGTGTTTTATTTATCAATCAATCATCCACAGCACAGAAGAGGCCGTCCTGTACTTCCTAAAGTATCCATAAGCTGGATTGATTTTTATTTGCTGTGTTATGATCAATTACTGTATTTTGAAAGTAAGATTGTTTGATTTTGAAATAGGGTTTGCAAAACAGTGAAATATACATGTTAAGTGTACAGTCTGGTTAATTTTAAAGAGGGCATTGAATCCTTGGAACTAGAGTTATGGATGGTTGTGAGCTGCCATGTGAGTGCTAAGAACTGAACCTGGGTCCTTTGCAAGAACAAGCGCTTCTAACTGCGGAGCCGTCTCTCCAGCCTGTGTTTTATTCTCCTCAGCAGCAAACCCACCTCTTCATCAGTGAACTTCAGGTTCTTCTTCTTAAAAATCCCGCCACAACAGTATTACAGCTGACACCTTGGACACGTGTTCTTGCCCCTTTAAGTGGGCCTTTTAGCAAGCTTTCGCTCTAGAAGGGGTATTTTTTTTTCCAGACTTGGTGCATATTTCCATTTTTATTGGCTTTGCCCCATCTCCTCCCTCCCCCAAAGCTATATTTATTTATTTCAAGATTACTGGTTGGTTCAGCCTCATCAGGTCTGGATTTTGCCAGTCCATGTGTGTATGATGACATGGAGTTTGAATTTGGATTTAACCCCCATGCAAAGGAAACCATAGCTTCTCCTTTCTGTCCTAAGTTTCTCAGCTTTGATTTGCATAGAGGTGAAATCTCGACAGAGGATAGAGCATCTCCAAGGAGGATGTTTTGTTCTCTGGCATTCTATGTCACTTTCATCATCACAGCCAGCTTTAGGCAGAGGGCAATCTTACTGCCATCAGTCTATTATCTGGGAAATAAATTAGAGAGGAAACCATATGCTCAAGACTTCCGGTCCTTCTGGGCACTCTTTACATATCTAGTTTACAGTTACCACTCTGTGTCTGCATCCTTAAATGACTATCAGAACTTATTTTAGTATGAGCCATGACAACTGCACATCTAGTGTGGTGATACATTGTGTATCCTAATAAAATGTACCTGAGGATCAGAGGACAGAACAAGTCATTAGATTTAACATAGAGGCCAGGCAGTGGTGGCACACACCTTTAATCCTAGCACTCGGGAGGCAGAGATCTGTCTGGATCTCTGTGATTTCAAAGCCACCCTGGACTACATGAGATTGATTCAGTCTAGGAGAGAAACAGAGCCAGGCAGTAGAAGCACACACCTTTAATCCCAGCACTAAGAAGGAAGTGATGGCTGGGTGGAGAAAGGTATATAAGGTGTGAGGAGACAGGAACTGAAGCCTTTTCAGGCTGAGGTGTCGTAGAGGTAAGAGGTGGCTATGGCTTGTTCCTTTATCTCTCTGATCTTCAGGCAAATTTTATTTATTTATTATTATTAGGGTACATAGCATATCACCACACTCTGGGATAGCAGGCTTACCACTCTAGGCATGCGTTCTCTAGTGGGCCAGCTGGTAGTCATGGCCTCTCTACTTTTGTTTAGTTCTGTACATCTTGCCTTAGATGAAATACCCGTGCGGATGACTGGCCACTTTTTCTCCCAGGTTTCTGAGTTGAGGCGGCTGTTGGCAAGCATTCTTTTTCTTCCTAGGTGTTTGAAGCTGTGATTTCGTGGATCAATTATGAGAAGGAGACTCGCTTGGACCACATGGCAAAGCTGATGGAGCATGTCCGGCTCCCTCTCTTACCTAGGGATTACCTGGTCCAGGTCAGTGCTTGTGTGTTCAGTGTTGCTGGAGGAGAGCAGAGGTGATCCTGGCTGTGGGGCATGCCTGTGCACAGGCACATCACGAGTCTGTGGGAGGGAGGGCATCAGCCCCCTGGGTTGAGTGTGAAGAACTGTTGTAAGGACTAAGGAACTGTGAGGGTCCGGGCAAGCGGGTCAGCCCAGAGCTGGTTTTCTCTCGGATGAACAGAGAAAGAAGCATCATTTCATAATGCCCCTGTGTTCCCCCTCTGCTGTGCTCTGAGGTAACCCGAGGTCCAGGTCAGGACTGTGAAAACTGGCTCTTCACAGATGCATAGAGTTCTACTTCCTCCAAGAGAAGAAGAACAATGAAGAATTCTGGGGTGCACTCATGTTTCTTCATTTAGTTCATACAACGACCCTTTGAGGCAGTGATTGCAGATCGCTTGTTTCTTTTCCCCTTCCTTTCAATTTTGGGCCTTGAAGCTTGGAGGCTGGGATTGATCTGTCTGGGGTCCCTGGCTGGCATAAGGGAGTCATGACTGAGATCCACATCCACACAGCTCTGAAGCACACACTCGGTGACCATCCACCCTTGATAGCATCTGTCTTGTTCACACACAGGATGCTGATTTTGTACAGTAATGGTGTTAGGCTCTGTTGCAAACCCTCCAAATGTGTGACTTCAACAACGCTCAGGGCAGTCAGTCCTCAGTGGTTCCTGAGGAACGTTCCTACGCAAGGGTGAGGGAGAAGGCTGAGCAGGCCAGCAGCGCCTCTCTGCCCTCCTCACTCCCAGCCACACTTCACAGCTAGACCCTCAATTCCCTCATCTGGTCAAAATGATACCAGCCTTGATAGGACACTGTGGGGACAAAAAGAGATGATCCACGTGAGACCCGTGACACCGTTCAGCGAATGCTAGCTGATCATTTACGTCTGGGACCACAGGTGCCGTTTATTCCATAAGTGCTTGCCAAGTCCTGTGTGCCTGTCCCTCTTGTTCAAGCCTGAGGGGTCAGCTCTCTCCTGTCCGCAGTGTGACACCTTTGCAGGTACTTAGTGTGCTGGAAGTCCCCGGAGTGCTGCCACCTGGTGGCCACACGCTACCCCGACCTCGCCTGAGTTACCAATGTTACTGTCGCCCCCACCCTGTCCCCTGGAAACTGCCTGGTGGAGTGGCCTCCGGCACAGACTCAGTTTCACAGCCGAGGGTGGGTGCCCAAGGGACTGGGCTCCACAGAGAGCTAAGGAAGCTTCCGAGGCTCCACATCAGAAACTTACCAAAGACACGGCCTTATTCCGGTTATCATAGGAGGCCGGGTTTGGTATGGGAAGAGGTAACGGCCTGAGGAAGGTTATGCGAACCCTCCTTTGAAAAGGACTCTTATCAGGCCTCATGAAGTGAACTCCTCTAGGAAAGGATGCTTCATTAACTTTAGTTAACCTTGAAACTTAGAGTAGTTTAACCTGGTGGTGGTGCAGGAGGAGGGAAACGGTGGTCAGCCCGGCACTTTAGTGTGCGCCTTCAGGCTTCACGGTTGCAAATGGTTACTCAGCGTCCACCAGCCATTTAAAAACAGCATTCACATGGATACTATGCTGTTCTGTGATAAAACATCTAGCATAAACTTCACAACTTTGACCATTCTTACTAAAAAGCTTGTTTTATGTGTATGAACGCTTTGCCTGCGTGTGTGTCTGTGTACGTATGTGTGTGTCTGGCGCTCATGGAGGTCAGAAGAGGTCGCTGGATTCCCTGGAGTTACAGACAGCTGTAAACCACCTTGTGGGTCCTGGGGATGGAACCCAGGTCCTCTGGGAGAGGAGCCAGTGCTTGAACCACTGAGCCACCTCTTCAGCCCCCCACCCCCATTCTAATCATTAAGTGTGCAGCTCTGTGGTGTTAGTTCCCTCTGTCCACCATCACCACATGTGTCTGGAGCCTACTTATCACCCTGCGCTGCAGCTGAACGTGCATGCCAACTCCCAGGGAGGGGCTGCGACCTCCAGCCAAAGCCGCTCTTTGGCCCTCACCCCACTTTTTCTTTAACCCTAACCCTTTATGGCTTGTCCCCATCTAGTTCCTTCCCTACTGGGAAGGGGAAAGAAACCCAGATCATGCCTGGGAAAAAGAGGCCTCCAGAGGCGAAGTCTCCAGAGGCGAAGGCCTTGCTTCTTCAATCCATCTTTCCTGCCAGCTCCAAAGCTGCCAGAAGACGATGGCCTTGGCCATATGTTCACTCCCCCAGCTGATGGGGCTGGGAGAGGCGTGGCTATGCCTTCTCTGTCCATGACTGGCTTGAGGGCTGAGTGAATTCAGTTTCTCCACTTGAGCTGCGCAGGTTAGGAGCCTTGTAGTGTCCATCAGTGTCTTCCTTAGGGCTGGCACCTCAAAAACAAACAATTGATTGCTGTACCTGTGACGTGCCCATTTTATAGATGAGGAGGTTGAGGGTCAGGGAATCCACGTGGTGGAACAGGGACTAGAGGTGGGACTCTGCACTAGTTTGTAGCTCTGTGGGCCTCTCTTGGAGTCTGGGATGGTGTGGTACAGAGGGGGTGAGTGGGAGCTGGGAATGACCCAGCCTGGGGAGAGGCTAGGGAGGCACAGTCACACTCCGCGGGAGGATCACCTGTGGACTGTTGTCCCCAGACAGTCGAAGAGGAGGCTTTAATAAAGAACAACAACACCTGTAAGGACTTCCTCATCGAAGCCATGAAGTACCACCTGCTGCCCCTTGACCAGAGGCTCCTGATCAAGAACCCCAGGACCAAGCCTCGGACTCCGGTCAGCCTGCCCAAGGTAAGCCCCGGCCCAGCCTCTGCCCAGACTCAGGACCGTCCAGGGATGGAGGCCTTCCCCTTCCTCTTCAGTTCTTTCTGGCTCAGGGTTGCTTTTATGGTCCAAGAGATGGAGTCTGTTGGCTCCTCTTGAATTTGTTGTCCCCTCTCTGCTAGGAACTTGCTTTGCTTAGAGTTCCAAGGTGCTCACAGCGGCATCGGGGAGCTTTGAGCATAAGGTAGATGTCGCTCCTTCCTCTTCTCGTCCCACATCACGCTGTGTGCGCTGTTCTGAGAGAAGAGGAGGCATGAGCGTGCTGCACTGTGGGAGTCGAGACCTTCCCAGTCTGGTGCCGTTCCTCACCCCGGAAGGGACGTGGAGGGCAGCTGGGACTGACAACAGATGGCAGGTCTCCGGGAGTCTGACGGACGGACGGACGGACGGACGGACGGACGGTGGAGCGGGACAGGAAGTTGGGGACTGAGAAGCTGTGGAGGAGACCGCCGAAAGGAAAGGAAGGTGCTAGGTGATCCCGAGGCTCAGAACAGTCAGTGGGGTGCTGAGTGCTTGGTGCTCTCTCTCTCTGTCTGGTCTTCATGGCTCTCGTCTGTGGGACGAGGGATGTGGCCCTGGTGGTCCCTAGAGTCCTCAGGCTGGGCAGGAATCTTTCCACTGTCTTAACATACTGATGCGGTGGGGTGGGTAGGTGAGTGGGGGTGGGGGGTAGTCTCAGTCAGCCCAGCAGGAAGGGAGGCAGGAATGAGTCACATCAGCCATTGACTACACAGCAGGGTGCTACCAAGAAAGTGTTTAGACTCCTACCTTGTCATGATCCTCCTCCTCCTCTCCCTCCTTCTCTCCCTCCTCCTCCTCTTCTCAGCTAACTAATAACCCTTCTTCTTGCCTGCTGCTCCCAGGAAGGTTTCACAGAGCCAGAGAAACAGGTCATTGTCCAATGCTAACCACTTGGCTACTCTGAGATTGGTAGCCCCCCCACCCCCCCTATCCCATCCCTCTGGATCAGGCAGTGTCTATGTGTCACAACTGTTTCAACTGGTCCACAGCAGCTTGGTCTTTAGGAAGTTCTTGTCTTGGTTGAGGTCACCTTTGCTGTGATGAAACACCGTGACCAGCTACAACCTGGGGAGGAAGGGGTTTATTCGGCTTACACTTCCACATCCCTGTTCATCCCTGAAGGGAGTCAGGGCAGGAACTCAAGCAGGGCAGGAACACGGAGGTAGGAGCTAATACAGAGGCCATGGAAGGGTGCAGTTTACTGGCTTGTTCTTCATGGCTTGCTCAGCCTGCTTTTTTATAGAATCCAGGACCACCAGCTCAGGGATGACATCACCCACGATGGGCTGGGTCCTCGCCCATCAATCACTAATTCAGAAGACAACCTACAGGCTTGCCTACAGCCCAAATCTCATGGAGGCATTTCCTCAGTCGAGGCTCCCTCCCCTCCGATGACTCCAGCTGTGTCAGGGTGACATAAACTGGCCAGCCGGGTGTGTTTTATGTAAAAGTCTCCATAACCCTGAACATTGGTCCTGAGTTCTACACAGAAAACTGGGCTCACAGAAGTTCGATGTCTTGTCCAAGTGTCAGCACAGCCAGTGGTGGCCCACTGTCGGGCCATCCTCCCCCAGATCGCTCTCTGAGTCACATCTAATCCTGTGCAAACGCGGCGTGCACTTGGCGTGCACTTGCTGGCTGCTCTTGTCGCTCCACGTGCCCTTGGAGGCGCACGGACAGGGTTAGAGACTTCTGGTCTTTCTGGCCGCCTGCCTTGCTGTCCCTCAATGTCTTGTGTTTTGTTGAAACACCAAACTGAAACTTGTTTTTTATTTTATTACATTTAATTATTCTCTCTCCCTCTCTCCTCCCCCACCTCTCTCCGTGTTTGTGTGCATGCATGCATGTGTGTGGATAACTTGGGGGAGTTTGTTCTCTCCTTCCACAATGTGGGACCCTGGGATTGAACTCCAGTTGTAAAACTTGGTGGCAAGTACCTTTACCCACTGAGCCATCTTGCTGGCCCATCTTGTATTTTTTAAATAAAGAAATTTATAATTTATATTTCTTTAATTATAGAAATGTAGCTTTATTGCAGATTAATTAGAATACACACAATTTAGGAGTAAAGTAGAAGTCACCCGAAATCCCTCCATTGCAGGTACTGTTCAGCCAAGTTTTCTTTTTCAGAGAGATCTCTGTACCTTTATTCATAAATAACTGAGAATGTACATTTTTATGTATGCGGGATCTTCTGTATGAACTGAACTTTTACTCCCACTTAACCAAATGCTCCTCACTGCTTTTCCTATGGCAAGTACGGGCGAAGTCAGTGTGGGAAGTGTAATGGGCACGCGGCGCTTTGCTGTATGTCTGTACCATGTGTCTGTCACAATTCTCAACTGAGAGTCTTTGAAATAATTTCTGTTTTTATTTGCAAACGTATCTGTGCTAGATTTTTTTTTTTTTTTTTTACTAAATGACATGTTTTTGTTTGTGTCTCTTTGATCTTGAGTGCTATTAATCTTGGTTTCATGTCATTATTTGTATTTCTTTCGGGGAATTCTCTGTTTATGTCATCTGTCCCTGTCCTTATTGGCTTACTTATTTTTATTGATAGCTCTTAAGGGCATTTTCTATATTAAAGGCATCAGGCCTTTGTATGTGTGCATTTTCTTAGTTTGCAGTCTTCCTTTTAAGGATGATACTTTCTCCCAGCCCCTGCTTGTCTTTTTGTTTTCTCAGTAGTATCTTTGGAAGAGTAGAGTTCATAAAAATAAGTTATTTCTGTTGATAAGAAAAATTGTATATGTTTATCGTGTACATTATGATTTAAAATATTCTAAAGTATGTACACATTATAGAATGGAAAAACTGAGCAAGCCAGCATGTATTATGACCACATATACTTATATTTTATGGTGAGAACATTTACATTTTACCCTTAATGATTTTCAACAATGTAATGTTTTATTAACTGTGGGTGCCATGCTGTAGAGCAGAGCTCTAGAATTAGCCTTTCTACATGGAATGGAAGCCTGGTACACTTTAATTAACCCTAGCCACCCCCTCCCCCTCTGCCTGTTGTAACCACTGTAACTCTGTCTCTGAGTTTGCCTGTTTTAGACTCTGCATGCAGGTGAGAGCTGTCCTTCTGTCTGTCCTTCTGTGCCTGGGTTATCTTAGTGTTAAGCCCTCTGGCTTCAAACATTTTGCAAATGATAAGATTTCCTTCCTTTTTCAGGGTGAATAGTATTCCACCACGTTGTGTCCCACTCTCTGTCTGTCCCATCATGAGGCTGTAGCTTAGCCACTGTGGACAAGGCCATAGCCTACATCACAGTGACGGTGTCTTCTTGACAAATTGATTCATGTTCTTTGGATATGTATGTGGCAGTGAGATTGCTGGATCATGTATCAGAACTATTTTTAACTTTCTGAGGGGCCTCCACACTGTCTTCCAAAGTATGCTTGGGATAGCGGGTGCCTGAAGGTTTCATTTTTTTTTCTGTTGTGATTTATTTTGAGTTTAAGCTGAAAACAAACAACCCTTACCCTAACTTAAACTTTTTTTTTTCTGTAAGTTTGAACCTTTACATTTAAATCTATGGTTCCTTTTCAGAGGATTAAAGGAATGTGTTATATGAAGTGAGGATCACGTTTCACTTATTCTATGTTTGAATCTATGTTTGTAGCATGCCACAGGGGGAAGGACCCTCTCCCCGAGTCCTCGCCCTTAGCTCTAAGTGACCGACTGCACGTCCTGGCCTGTTTCTGGTTTGCACTCTGTGTGTTGCCTGATCTGTCTGCCCTGTGCAAGCCACGTTGCCCCGCTCACGGACTGTAAGTCCTGGGGACGGTCGTCTCAGTCTTGTTCTTGGGCGTGGTTTTTGCTAATTTCAGAGTCAGCTCATTTTCACTGGGGTTGGATTCCATCTCTAGGTCAATGGGGGAATTATCTGACAGTCTGCCACTCGTCTGTCCCTGTTTATTTGGCTCAGTGACCTCTCTCAGTGATGTTTTCTCTTGTCCACATATGGCTTTTGCCTGCTTGTTGTCAGATTTATTTATGGCATTTTTGTTTTGACACAATTATAAATGTTCTTTTTCCTTTTGGAAGTACTGGGAATCGATACTAGGGCCTCACACAACCAGCACTCCACCACTGACTTCCAGGAGAATTAGAGCTGACCGTGCACACCGCAGTATTTCCTTTCTAAAATCTGACTTTTGATTGTTTGTCACCCGTGTGTGGAAACACAGTTGATGGGGAGGATCTTTACTGGCTGAATTGGTGATGTAAAGGTCGGTCTGTAAAGAGGAGGGGTGTTGGTTTCAGGAGCATGTGTGCACCCCAGGTGGAGGCTTTGACAACTGTTTATAGGATTCTCCTCTGCAGTGTACACTCTGTGCTAAGCTGTATGTTCTGTGGCAGCAGGCGTTATCCGCTGGTGTCCCTGGCACACAGCCCAGACCCTGGCACGGGGTGGCTGATGGTAAGGGTTCCCGTGAACGGTAGATGTGGTAAAAGAACAAGTAACGACTGTTTCTTCCACCTCTCGCTGTTCCCCACTGTCTTCAGCACCCACACGTGTTTTCGCTTACTGTGCACTCACTATGCATGGGTATAATAAGGATGTGCACCCTGCTTTATAGAATATTTGGTTCAGCCCACAAAACCATCCAACACTGAGTGAACCAAGCCACCATTCCCGGGAGACCAGACGACACTTAGATGAAATAAACAGATCTCAGAGCCCAGCCTGCACTGGGCTGTAAGTGGTCATGTGGCATCAGTTCACTCAATGTCCTTCCACAGTCACCCAGCACTGGGCTAACTGTCCATTCTTCAAGAGACTCTCAGGAGTCAGATGTGCAGAACAATGACATGACGTAAGTACCGTCATGGAGGAGTGCCCAAGACGCTCTTGCACTGTGGAGTATAATGAGGGAAGCCTTTTTTGGGCTGATACCCAAGCTGACAGAGTAAATGCAGACTGTCTGTGAGGCTCATGTCTGGACACTGGCTCTGATGGTAACTCAGGGTGATGGGTACTTTGTTTCTTGCATCTTCCTGGGTCATTGTCCGTGTCACAAAAAGCATCCACAGTATATGGATGACACAGTACATTGCTTACAAAGCAGTTGCTAGGCAGCCTCTCAGTGTTCCATGCCGAGCGTTCATCACTCGTTATCTTGTTTTGTCTTTATAATGGGTCTGGATGCTGGTAGAGAGCACTGAGAGTCGGGAGGGTTGAGTGACACTCCCAGAGCTTTCCCATCCATGGCAGTGCAGGATGACAGTCCCTACAGTGACAACAGCAGAGGACCTCGCTTACTGAGCAAAGGTGCCTCGCACTGGGCTAAGTCCTCTACAGTTACTACTCAGGATTTTCACAGTCGTAATCATTCCCGTTTTGAAGGTAGGAAAATTGACTTGTAGGATATGTCATCGACTCCCTATGGATTATGCATGATCTGTTTCCGTATTCCTCGCTGGCTCAACACAACAGATATTGACCGTGTTGCCGTTTCTGTGGGCAGCTGTCCCAGGGTGGCTTAGCTAGATTGTGCTGGCTCTTCTCTCTCATAAGCCAAACTGGAGGTCATGGTGACAGCCATCGAAAGGCTAGTCTGGGGAAGGCCTCGCTCACACAGCTGCTGGCCGACTTTGGTTTCTTGTCTCATGGGCCTCAGTGCAAGGTAGCTTGGTTCTCAAGTGAGGAACTTTACCACATAAAAGTGAGGAGCATGCTCCAGACAGAGGCTTCGGCCTCGCTGGAACCTCGTCGCAGAACCACCATCCATCCCTTCTGCTATTTTCTTTGATAGACGTAAGTCACTAAGGTAGCACACACAAAGGGCAGGGAGTTTATAGGAGGATCAGAAGATGTCTGCCCTGTCTTTGAAGTACAGCCAGTGGATGGTTGGGCTGAGATTTAAGATGAGGCTGAGTAGCTGCAAACTGCTGTGTGGCATTGGCCTCTAAACTCCACAGTCTTTTACCTCAGTCCTCTGTGGGAAGACACCTGAATCCTGCCCTCCGGGAAGTCTCTCTGAGATGGCAAGAGATTTGCGAATGACCAAGGAAGCAGAGGAAGAGGAGGTCCTCGGGCTCCTTGGAGGAACTCCAAGGACAGACTGTCTTGGGCTGTCAGAATTTCAGCTCAGACAGGCTTTCTGATACATCACACTTGGAAAAATAGAGTGATGGAGAGAGATTTGCACTCTCCTCAGGACTTCTCAGCAGTGACTGTCTGCAAGGAAGTCCTTTCCCTGAAAGGACTAGAATTCCTTGAGCTAGCAGCAGAGGGTGGTAAGGGTGTGTTCCTGAGGTGGGGACAGGCGATCATCCTGACACACTCTTGGCTCCCATACCTTTGGCACCCAGCATGCTCCCTGAGGCTGGGTTGCTAAGGACAACCAGAGGCCGTCTCTCAGTCTCAGAGCCTGCCTACATTGCCCAACTCCACAGATGGCAGCAGAAAAAAAAAATCAGGCTCTCGGAGGGTGCAAAGGAGACCTTTGGAAATACATTGGGCATGATGCTTTTCTGTGATTCCAACTCAGTGGGCGCCTCTATCCACCCCTGCAGAAATGATACAAAAAGCCATTTGGGATGGATAAGGGCAGCCTGCTCCTGTTTTGGACCATTCTGCTTTCAGATAAAACTGTTAGAAGCAGAGGCTGCTGGCAGGTGGTTAGGGTGACCTCACACCTGGCCCAAGTCCCTTGATTGGCACTGCCTCTCTTCCATCTCATTCCACGCTCCATCATACACCCTGGGATCCCGAGAGCCCTCACCTCGGGATAGAACCCCTGAGGTTCATATACTTCCCTCTCTCATTCAAGGCTCATACAGATTTCCTTTTTACATTTTCACTAGTCTTTTAGCAAGGTCTTTGAGCACCAGTGCTGGTGCCCAGTGTTTGCCTGTAACACGGTTTGCTGGTCACTGAGCCTTGTCATGTGAGCATCATATCACCTAAGCCTACAGATACCATGAGAAAGACCCCGGTTTCCAGATGTGATGCTGGTGTGAAAACACAGCCTAGCAAGGCTGAAAGTCTTGCCTGTGGTCAACAGATGACTAGTAACGGACTCACGTTGAGCCAAGATGAGTCTGACCCCAATGCCCCCATCTTTTCCGTCTTTTACTCCCTTTTTGGGCTTTGTGCTCCTGCTGTCTGCTTGCCAGAGCCCCACTGCCTCTGCATCTTGCCGTCAGCTCTTGCCAGGGCTCCTGTTGCTTAGGAGCCTGCATGGACCAGTCTTCTACTCTACTGGACACACTTCCTTCGGATGAATTTTTTGGTGTTAGCCCTGCGGCCCCACGCACCAGGGTAAGAGAGACTCGCTTCCTGCCCTGGCCCGAGGGACCGACTGGCTGGGCCTGCCTTCTGCCCGGCTCACCTGTCATGGAAGAGAGTTTGGACATACTCTACCCTTACTCCATGAAGAAGTGTGCACAGCCCAGGATGTTCCTCTGACCTGAGTGGACATTCCCTGTGGCTAGAGTCTTGGTCCACACAGGGGCCCTGTTTACCTGTGGTTCCAGTGCGTTCTTTCCTATTGGTAGTCTCCTGGAAGCAGAATGGTGGATGTGAAAGAGGATTGAATGAGTGTTTTAAAATTCATTATGTTGGCGGTCCACATTCTAAGAAACCAGGCTAAGAAATGTCACTGAAAGAAATGGCCATTTGACTTTCAGTGGTGGTGGTGTTCTCCTCGGCAGGTGCCTAATAACTATCCCTGCCGCGGTAGAGTTCAGCTGCCCATAGTCAGTCAACTAGAACTCTCCAGGGAGCAGAATGGCAGCCCTCACCACAGGGACAACTGAGACCTGCGATCAGGACACCAGGTACCTGCAAGACTTTCAAGTACAGTGCAGTTTTTAGGAGGATTATGTGCTGGTCAGCTAGCATTGTTGTTAGCCCAGAACCTGCTCTTCAACTCCTTATGATCCCCGCATCCCTATCCTTACCCAGGGTCACCCCAGGGGACAGATTATCCAAAAAGCAGTGATTGTTGCTGGGCACAAGGGGCTGGCATGTATCTGTAGTTTTACAAGGTTGAGGCAGGAGGATTGCTTGAGTCTAAGAGTTTGGGGCTAACTTAAATGACAGTGAGATAGTTAAGGCAAGTTTCAGGGAGGTTTGTGGACACACAGCCTTTATCGATACCCTGGAGGAGGGAGATGGGCATTGTCTGAAGTGTGTCAAGAAGCTGCGTTCATTAACATTAACATCCCAGACCCCCTACCCTATAGACCTGCCCTTGACTCCATTTGAACAAGAGGTGGTGGCAAGAAATGTACACTCTGCTTTTTCTCTGAAAAGGATTCTGCTGAGCCTGAACTGAGGGCTCCAGTATGAGGCTCACAGGAAAGGGACGTGAAGACTTGGCCTCGAACACTGCAGTGAGGCCTGTGTGTCCTGGTCTGGGAGCTGCAGTGAAGTCTGTGTGTCCTGGTCTGGGAGCTGCAGTGGGGCCTGTGTGTCCTGGTCTGGGAGCTGCAGTGAGGCCTGTGTGTCCTGGTCTGGGAGCTGCAGTGAGGCCTGTGTGTCCTGGTCTGGGAGCTGCAGTGAGGCCAGGCCTGTGTGTTTTGGTTTGCTTCGGAAGGGATTAGAGATCAGAAGTGACTCCCGAGCTTTGAAGATTTTGTGACCTACATTTGGGTCACAGACACTGTGAACCAGTTCCAAAGAGCAGTGACCAATGGGCAATAGGGAGTCTGGTGTCATGTCTGATACTGTGGAATGGTGGTAGTTTGGGGTTTTCCTTCTTCCTTATTTTAAAATCCTGGTGTGATCGGACACCCGATGGCCTGGGAATTGAACGCGGGTCCTCTGGAACATCAGTTAGTGCTCTTGACCGCTGAGCCATCCTTGGGCCTTTTCTTTTCCTGAGGTTTATACTCCTGCCAGTTCACATGGTCATATAGACGACTCCGTCTCTCTTCAGTAACAGATTGTGAGGAAGTAGAAAGCAGTGTGACAGTTCAGTGTGGCAGAAATTGTTAATGGCATGTCAGCAAGAAAGCCCTACAGGCCAGGGGTTAGAAACATGCTTCTCAATGTCTGACTTCTGGAGCAGAGCCTGGCATGTCCTGGGCCATGTGAGAAACAGATTCTCAGACAAACCATGGACCTGCTGAGTTGGAAAGGTTTGTGTGAGGACGGCCAGGTGGGTAAGACAGGCTTCAGGTTGTGCTCAACCCCGTGGCTTATGTTGACTGGCTGAGACTTTCACACATCCCGTAAGGGTGTTGAAATGTCAGGAAGGGGTGATACTATCATGATGGGGACAGTGTGAGTTTGCCTGAGCTTATCAAAATATGCAGGCTATTGTTATCTTTGGCATTTTGATTCTTATTTATTGATGGCATGTATAATGCTTTGGGAGTGTGGATGCCACAAGTCAGCACAGTTCATTAACATAGCAGATCATGGCTTTCCTTTGACTTAACCACACCCTGCAGCAAGAAATGCATATGAACTGCTGTTCAAAACAGACATCTAGATGGTATAACCAGAACAAATATTCCATAAGCTAATACCCTGGCTGTGTATTCTCTGTGATGTTCAGTTTGATGTATTCTGGTCACAACCCACGGAATTGATTTTCATGACTCCCTAATGACATGCAGTGTGCAGTGGGCAGTGTTGACATGGACCACAGTTTCTGTCCAGAACAGGAAGAGAAGCCATGGCAGCCTCACCTCTGTGTCACGTGGGCTTGGCCCCCCTGTCTGTCCTGCCTTCCTCTGCGGAGTGACCTCTGGCTGCTTACATGTGTTCTCAGACTTTGACATTCCTCATCTGTCAATCACACTGACAAGCAAATGACAGCACACTTGGCATGCCTGGCTGTGGCAGCTACGGCCTTACTTGTAGGGGGAAAAAGCACTTTCAGAGCACTGTCAGTCAAGTAACTCATTCAGTACCACAAAACAGTGTTTAAAATTTATTATTTTTTTCTTTACTGCAAGTAATAGGTACCCTCAGCAGTCTAGGTACTTAGAAATACTTCTGAGCAGTAATATTATCTTAAAAATGTATCCAGAATCCATGCTTCCCACCCCATATTCATTTGTTAGTCTCAATGTAACTACCCCACCCCTCCGTCTTTTGTGTACCGAGATTGTAGAGGGTACTTGCCTTACCTCGGTATCACCCTGAGAGGGGTGTTTGGAAAGTGTGGACCTCTGTGGTGCCTGGCTGGCTTTTCTTGACCATGTACCCCCTCAGTGACAAGGACGGCATCTTCCTGTGTGTAACTCTGCAAACCGGCAGGCAGCATGTGGAAGGGCCACGGATTGGCCGCCCACTCCGTGCATGCTGGGCCGACGTAGTTAATGTGCATTTGTCTTTCTGGAGGTCATGATTGTGGTTGGTGGCCAGGCGCCTAAGGCGATCCGCAGTGTGGAGTGCTATGATTTTGAGGAGGGCCGCTGGGACCAGATAGCCGAGCTTCCCTCCAGGAGATGCAGAGCAGGTAAGCAGTCCCCGTCCCCCCCCCCCCCCCCCCCCCCCCCGACTCACCTGGGTTCCAAGCAGCCTTGCGGCAGCAGCAAATCTCTACCTAGTGCTGCCCCGAAGCCCCGCTTCTTCTCCAGACTTCCCCTCCCACCTGCCCGGCGGGGCTGCTTGCTCTGAGGCCGGTTCCTCTTTGCTTAGGCATTTAAGCCAACTCCGAGAAGTTACTCAAATCAGGTGAAGTTAGAGAACAAACAGGGGAAGAAATCAGAGTCCCATAGCTGTTCACAGCTATCTAAAGCTGGGGTGGCTTCCCACAGCGAGTCAGGCATAAGGCCACCCTGCTTCCCTGATGTCACACGTGGACTTGGGCGGGCAGCTCCCTCCCCAGCTCATGCTTTGTTTCCCTCTGTCTCAGGTGTGGTGTTCATGGCTGGCCACGTCTACGCCGTGGGTGGGTTTAACGGCTCCCTGCGGGTGCGGACAGTGGATGTGTATGATGGCGTGAAGGACCAGTGGACATCCATCGCCAGCATGCAGGAGCGCCGGAGCACGCTGGGTGCGGCGGTGCTCAACGACCTCCTCTATGCAGTGGGGGGCTTTGACGGCAGCACCGGTAGGTCCGGGGTGTGCTGCTGCCCCCTCTCCTCTGGGCACTTTCGCTTCACTCAGTCAGTGCTTGGGCTAGCCCCTGTGCGTTTGTGGAAGTACTCGGGAATGACCCCATCGGAATTAGTGAGCTCTCCCGCACTGCAGGAAATACTGACGTAATGCTCACACACAGCAAAGGTGTCTTATGACGTACAGTTGTGCAGGTTCACGTCCACAGGCCTGTGTGGATCTGTGGTGAGGCTGTTGATCATGGCATGGTGTAGCCACGTGAAACTGCTCACTTCATTAGCCAGGAAGCAACAGGAAGAGGAGAGACTGTGATCTTAAGTCACCTAAGGGGTCACCACCAGTGGCTAAGGACCCTCTCCCAAAGTCCCACCGCTTCCCACTACCCAAGAGCAAGCCTTTAGCGGAAATGTGGACCTCTAGGGCATTCCAGATCCAAACTCTTATGTGCTGTCCACCTTAATCACTCGGCTTTAGGGCAGAAACAAGCCTTCTTATGGGCCATGGCCACATGCTAGGCAGAGGTGTACCTAGCTGGACGTCGAGTCTAGTCCTGGCTTGGCCTCTTCCTGGTCTCACTGTTCTTCACACAGCAGGGGGAGGCCCATGACTGGAGGAATCTCATGATTCTCTTCTCCCTAGGCCTGGCCTCAGTAGAAGCCTACAGCTACAAGACCAATGAGTGGTTCTTCGTGGCGCCAATGAACACGCGGCGGAGCAGCGTGGGAGTGGGTGTTGTGGAGGGTAAGGAGGCAGCAGAGGGTGGTGACTCATCCTGCCCTGACCTGTGGCTCTTGTCCTGAGTCCGGCATTGTGCTTGATACTCCCTCCATTATGGCTCCATTCTTCAGGTCACTGGGCTGAGTTCAGTTCCACTGAGGGCTGGGACCCCAAGGGCAAGCTCCCGAGCCAAGGCTAAGAAGGGCTTCAGCATGTTAGGAGAGAGAGGAGACCTGGGGGAGAGTGATGTCTGTTCCTTGGCTACCTGTCAATATCTCTGCTAATGGGGGGGGATATGGGGGGGATGGGAAGGAAGTAGGGAGCCCTGAGTCAACATATAAACTCGGGTGCACTGTAGTAAGCGTATGGGTTAATTATGCCTATTAATTCTCTGCTCACCTTCACGTGTTGCATGTTAACAGGGCAATGGGAAAGACAGGCTCGTTTTTTTCAGGCCTGACAAGTGTGCGGTCTCAGGATAGGCGTGGTGTGGGGTGTGGCTGAGGCAGGAGGCAGTGCTGAGACCGGAGGCCTGGCCAGACAAGACTTGGAAGATTGTAAAAACAACTTTCTCTTACTTATTCTCCCAAGCCTTCTGGAAGGATAGGCAGGTCTCAGATTGTTCTGTCTTTCAACTGGAGAAACTGAGACCTGGAGAGGGCAAATGAAGTACTTGCATTACGATAGTAAATAGCAGAGCAGTCCTCGGCCCAGGTCTTCTGACTCCTGACCTTGATTAGGAGACCATTCTCAAATGCTGATAGGCAGGAGTTTGTGAGCTCAGGACCAATGTGGAGAGTATGAGTTGAATTAAAATGTTAGAGATGATGGGCCAGTGAAGATGTATTACTCTGCACTGATGTCTGCTAATCCAGATGTATGCATGGATGCTTCATGTGTACCCATGAGAGCATACACATGTATACTAACACTCACATATACATGCACACACACACACACAGGTACACATGCGGCCATGGAGGAGTGCTGCTTACTGGCTTGCTCTCCATGGCATGCTCAGCTTGCTTTCTTATATACAGCCCAGGACCACCTTCCTAGGGATGGCACCACCCACAGTGGGCTGGGCCCTCATTTGCCATCGAGATGATCCACAGACATGCCTACAGGCCAGTCTGATGGAGGCAATCCTTCCCCTGAGGGTTCCAGTTCCCAGGTGGCTCTATTCTGTGTCAAGTTGACAAAAATTGACCAGCATAGATGGTGACCATCTCTTCTCTCAGCGCGTCTCAACCTGTACCAGTGCTATTAGTTTGAAATTTTCACTGAAAGGCATATTATCCCAGTGTAGTTGAACAAATCATCTCAGTGAGGCCAGGACCCTGTCCCTCTACCAGGATAAGCTGTTTCTTAAGGTCTCATCCTCTTGGTGGGACAGAAACTGATTTGCCAATCAGATCCAAGAGCTTTGTCCAGTCACCTTCTCCTTTCCCTTCTTGCTCCTCAGCCAAGAACATCAAACAAGAGACTTAGAGGCTTAAAGATAGCAGGCCCTCACAACGCCCTCCAGGAGAGACCTTGAGTGGCCGTTTGCTTTAGCTGACACGGTTAGAGGAGGTGCCTTGACAGTGGAGATTTAAAACACGGCCCGGGACAAGGGCTTTTGCCGGTGTGCCTGCTTGCAGAAGCCAGTCAAATAGCTTGCCCTGCGGGTGTAGAGGAGAGCTGGGGGTCTGTTTCTCTCGCCCCTCCTGCACCGGAAGCTCTGAGGGCTGTGGGCTGCCTCAGGGCAGCAGCGAGTGTTTCTAAGAATGCAGGGGAGGAGCTGGAGTGGACTGTGCTTCACAAAGGTTTGGAGGTTCAGCTTTCCACACTGGTTCACTCTCCTCGGCCTCATCATCTCACTGCCAAGATCATGCAGTCTAAAGGACCCTTAAGATGGCAGGGTAATTCGCTACTTGCCTCCTGGAAGAGTCACTCCTAAGAACAAGGTACAGCGGGGGTTGGAGTGTAGACGGAAGTGCCTGACAGAGTGGAGGGTGTGCTACAGAGATGGGACCACCTGAGCCAGCACACAGTGTTAGTGGCTTGCACTCGGGGAGAGGTTACTGAGTGGATTTTTCTGTCAACTTTGACTTTGCGAGGGAGGAGCTGTGGATGAAGTCTTTTTGAAAAAGGTCAACTGAAAAGACTCAGAGAGAAAAACACAGCATAGTAGGATTACTGGGTCAGTAGCTGTGATGGTGCGGCATTGTTTGGGCGGGAGAAGGTAAAACGCAATCATGCGTAAGATTTTTGCATCTTAGCTGTACCCGCCATATCAGGGACTCATGTACTGCCCCCCAATCCTTGACGAAGTAATTCTGCTGAATAGGTTTGCCCATGTCTGTGTTTATTAGCCTGAAGTTAGCGTCAGTTTAACCTGCTGCTAGTGTCATGGCGTCCTGCAGATCTGATGTCCATAGGCAAAGTAGGGCCTCTATCCCTGCCCCCACAGAAGGGACTGTCCTATTGCATCTTAAGACCATAAGTGTTAAGTCCCAGATGTTTGAACCCTTGTTCTCACATAGATCAGATTTCCCCCTTCTTGTTTATACCTCACTCCCAGCCTCCAGCCCCAGTTGGGGATGGCTCCCACAGTAGCTTAATGTTATTTTTGTTTAAAAATAGTTGTTAAGGGCTGAAGGGGTGGCTCAGCAGTTAAAAGTGCTGGCTGATCTTCCAGAGGACCTGGGTTCAATTCCTAGTACCCACATGGCAGCTCACAACTATCTGTAACTGTAACTCCAGTTCCAGGGGATCTGGCACCTCACACAGACATACATGCAGGCTAAACTCCACATTAAAAAAAAAATAGTTGATAATGCTTCAGGGTTCTGATACAGCACAGAGAACAAAGGTGATCTGCAGAAAAATTCCAGCTGCCTCACTCAGAGTGTACACAGAACACTTCACTCACCTGCTCTGCCAGCCAGGGTTTTGGGAGGAGTGACTAGGACTGGACTTGGGCTCTCACTAAAGAATATTCTTCCATAGTCTTCTCAGAGCCAGAGAGCTGGGTGTGTGATTGCCTTGTAGCTCCCAGTGCTATGTCTTTTAATCTAGTTCTCCAAGCAACATTACTTGGAACCTCAGTGATGCTAGGCTGGTGTTCTGTGTCAGGTACCTGGGGCCCCTTTTAGAAAGAGCTTCAGCAGTGCTTCTAAGTGTCTCATGGCTTCAGAGCAGATAGAGGGCAGAAATGCAAAGGGAGACATGCCCTGTCGTGCTTGGAGACGAAGCTGGCTCCACCCAGAACTCTGAATGAGGCAAAGGTGCCTCGGAGGGTTAAAAATGGAGCATCAGCCGAGCTGCTGTTCCACGTCACCGCCCTTAGTCACTTTGTCTCTTCCAGGGAAGCTGTATGCTGTTGGGGGTTATGATGGGGCTTCCAGGCAGTGCCTGAGCACCGTGGAGCAGTACAACCCAGCCACCAACGAGTGGACATACGTGGCCGACATGAGCACCCGACGCAGTGGCGCTGGTACGTGAGAGCCTCGGAGAAAGCCTCGGGGTACAGGAGAGCATTGGGGCACACGCTGTGTCTGTGCTCCTCATGACTGAGACTTTCCTGTTGGTGTCAGTAGTTCCTCCACATCCACGGCTCTGTCACACAAGGATCTGCCTTTTCCCTGGACTCCTCGCTCAGCACAGAAGGGTTGTTGTCTTTTATGTCTTTCCGTTACTACTGTTTTTTTGTTTTAGACAACTGTTCCATGGTCCAGGCAGGCCTCAGTCTCACCAATAGCCCAAGCCACACCAGGGTATTCCTTCTGTTTGTACATGGGCCTACGTCTCTGGAAGGTACAGGCCCACTATGCACCAGAATACAAATATTCTCCCTTCCTTCCTCTGAATCTCACTGTGCCACCCAGGCTGACCTCAAACTTACAGCCTGCTGCTTTAGCCTCTGCATGTGGGGATTACAGGAGTGCCTGGCCAATGCCTCCAACACTTTCTCCTCACCTCAGCCCTAAAAGGCGTACTGATACTGATTCGACTTCAGAGGTGGATCACTGTGCCCAAGCTTATAGAATTAGAAACTTGCAGAGTTAGAATTCTCTTTCCAGGGTGAGGCGTTTTAGACCTGAGATCATGAGCCCCGTTCCTGTGAGGGAGGAGGGACACTGTTGCTGTGGCTCAGTTGTCGAGCCCAGCTGGCCTGCCTGCAGCTGGTGTCCTGGGAGTGTTTATGGCTGGGGATAAGCCCAGGTCCTTATCCCCACTTTGCTTTGTTCCTCTGCAGCATGACCTCCCAAATGGCTTTCTATTTCTGTTGTGTGGGGAAGTCCAGGCACTCAGGAGCTGCCACAACAGCCTCTTCTTCTCCCCTTTGTCTCCTCCACCATCCCAGGAGCCCACCGTCTCAGGGAGCAAGCAGAGGCCTTGGCCACAGTTCCTGGGGCTCCTGGCGACGGATCTGATTCTCAGTTTGGGGCTGGTGGGAAGGCCGCATGATTCCTGAGAAGTGAAACTGTAGAGTTACATGTGTTCATTTTCTCTCCTCTGCCCCCATCTACTTTTGGAGACTAGATTATGACCTCACATACCTACATCCTTAACTTTTTATAAAAATTAGGCTGTTTTAATTTTTTTTAAAGAGAAGTTTTGTGTATACATGGATGGGCTGTGAAGTTGAAAGTCTGTACAATTCCATTTCAGAAGCGTGTGTTTGGAGTTCTTTTGGGGAGCAGTCTCTGCTAATCCTGACCACTTGGCCCCCCACGAATGCCTTGAAGTCAAGAAACCTGAGCTTTAGAGCTGAGTGTGCTTGACCTCATCATGTCAACTGGGCAGCCCCCTCCCCCATATTTGGCATTTGATACCTCAGCTGTGCAATATATGGGCTGCCCACATACTCAAAGGACCAGTTCCATCCGTGAATCCTGTGATTTCCCCCTGCTTCCTGATCCTTTAGTAATTATAGCTTCTAGCACCTTCTTTATACCTCCTAAAAATCCATATGGTGACTTGGGCCATGGCAGCAAGTGCTAAAGGCACGGAGAAGCCGGAGACAGCCTGACACAGTGCAGTGGGTCACAGGGAAGCCAGGGTCTTCAGTCCCCGGAGCTTCAGGCATGCCTGTGGTGATGCCTTTGTTCCCCAGTTGTTCAGAAGGTGTTTTAGGGTGGATGTCACCTGCCCATCCTTGACTAGAGGCCCTAGATGATGTCGTTAACTGCTGCTTATGTTTCTGGAAGGCCCAGTGACCTTGGCTTGGGGTGAGCTTTGTGTTCAGATTGCTATGGAACCCTGTCCTTGGATTCCTTCCTTCAAAGCTTCGCTCTGCTAAGAGCTGGGGAATGTGTCATCTCTAGGGCTAGGAGCCCATGTGCTCATCATAGTGGGTTCCTGTGAGAGCCAAGGAGAGACCAAAGGCTCTGTTTTCCAGCTGTCTAAGGTCCAGTGTGGCTCTACATGGGTGTCTGAGAGCAGGCTGCCAAGGGACGAGGGGTGTGGAAGAGTTGGTGGGCCGTGCCTGGGTGACTGCTGGCTCCCTCAGCAGTGGATAGCATGAGCAGAGGGGTGGACATGGTGGTGGAAAGGAGGCCATCTTGGGATCCCGGAGGTGTCAACTCCTGATGACCCTGGAGGAAGGGAAGGTGAAGCAGCTTGGAGCCTACAGAGTTTCTGAATCTCACAACCTGACGCCAGCCATTGCTGGCCCAGCAGCACCATCTGCTGCTAGTTTTGGGAAACTGCTAGGAACCGCTGGCTAACCTGCATAAATAACCACTGGCTGGATTTCACATCTTGTTATTTAGATCTGCTGAGGGCCTATGCAGCAGCACTGAGAACAGGCCAGGGCTGGACATAAGCAGTTCTTGACCTTATGAAGCCTGTAGCCTCCAGATTCAGCCCTGGACCTACAATCTGGCTGCATATCCCGTTCACCAGCACCTTTTTTTGGGTTTCTGACCAGTGACTCTGGGACTAAAGTCCTGTCTTTCCAGAAGGTTCTCAGCAGAGGGGATGTAGCCTGTCCACATAAGGGAGTAGTGTTCATGGAACCACTGAGTCATTCCAACTCCCCCCCTCCATGAATGGGAGAGAGGAAGGGTCACCCGGAGGGCCGTGAGAGAGGCGGACCTAGGCGTCCCAGCTTCCAGTCAGTTGCTCTCATGAGGTGACAATTTCCTCCTTTATGACCTATATCTCCTTGTCTCACGGCAAAGGACTGCTTGTCTTGGTCAGCTCTCTCTGGAGATGTTTATGCCTTCTTCCATCAAGGAGAAGAGGGCCTGAAGGAACAGGCTGGCAGGGATGTCTGCCCAGAGGTGACCTCAGCAGTCCTGCTCTGTGGCTGTTTACACAATGGATACAAGGCTGGATACTAAGACATTGAAGGAAAACAAGGCTGTGTGGATAGACAAGAGGGAAATGGGTATCATTTTACTGTTGAGAATTAGCCACTTTTCACATTTTAGTGGATTTGATTCTTTTATCCCTTTGTTAGTCCCGGTATATATATATATATACACACATGCATATTTTCATCTTAAAAGCAGAAATGAGGTCATGTTGGCTTTGTATCTCAGTGTTTCCAGGCTGTCTGCCTAACTAGGAGCTGGGAAGGGCATCATTGTATTTGTTTTACAGATAAGGAGACTGAGGTCCAGGGAGACAGAACTTGCTCCCCAAGTCACCCTGCTGGTGATGGCTGTCCAGGACCGGACACCAGGCCTCTTGGTTTCCTGTTCTTCTAGTAGGCCTGAGGCTGGGATACTGCTCTGCCTTTCAGGGGTTGGGGTGCTCAGCGGACAGCTGTATGCCACGGGGGGACACGATGGACCCTTGGTGAGGAAGAGTGTGGAGGTTTATGATCCTGGGACAAACACCTGGAAGCAGGTGGCTGACATGAACATGTGCCGGCGCAATGCAGGTAATGTGACTGGGCTGCCACGGCTCCTCCTCCCTGTAGACAATGGCTCTGAACAGTAGGAAAGAGGCAGGATTACCAGAGTATGGAGCTGAGCCTGTGTCCTGAATGTAGGAGTGGCCATTTGTTCCATAGGCTGAGTTAGAGGACTGGAGAACCTGGACCCCCAAAACTGGCCATAGCCCCCCCCAACACACACACACACACACACACACACACACACACACTCACACACACACACACACACACCACACATACACACACACACACACACACACACTCACACTGAGACTCAGAGGAGTCCCCTCTCCAGTGGAGGTTGATGCCAAGATTCACCAATGCCTCTGCCCGATGGCTAGGCTGGTAGTCATGTACAGAGTCGTGCACACCGAGCCAGACAGCGGTGCCGTATTGTGTTTTCTCTGCCAATATCAGGCTGAAAGGTCCTCATACTTCACAAGGTCCAAGTTCCTTCCCAGCAGGCGAGCCAGACCCTCCCCGATCCTTCAGTGTCATCCGGTCCTTTATCGTCTTCCTTGTATTCCCTGTCCCCATGTCCCTTTGCTTTCTGAATCCTCCCTATAGGAACAGCCTGTCCCAGAGTACTCAGGGTCACGTGTCCTGGGGCCTGACGCCCAGCCAGGCTGTTTCTGTCTGTGACTTTGAGTTGTGCCCTGCACTGTTGACCTTGCTTTGTGCTTCTTTGCTCTGGGAACAGGTAGGTTAGTTTCCCCCACCTTCCCAGGCTGGACTGACTAAAAGGTGCTGCCAGGTAGACTTCCTTCCTTCATTCTCACATTACCTGTTTGCTAAACTCACTGTGGCTGACTTGTTGGAAGGGTAAACAGAGGGGCATTACTAATTGGCTTGCTGCCTGAGCCTGGTGTGATGCATGCAGGCATTTGGCCTTCAGCCACATGAACAAGAAATTACAGAGCCTGTAAGGCAGCTGAATCTGCCTGCAGTCATGAATTAAGTTATAAACATGGACATGTACACACATTCACATATAGATATTATTTCTTTAATAACATATGGATAGTCCTGTTTTAAAACTTGCTTTTCCATTCTTCATCAATGTCTAGTTACAGCACTAAATGTATCTTCATGCTTTTGCTTAGCATGGCTATATCATAATCTGCCCAGTTCATTACAGAATATTTCGTTTATCCTATCTTTTATATGCCACTAGTAAAGCCGTAGTTATTATAAGTGGTCCTTATAGTTAAGTCAATGTACACATTTAAAATGATTTCTCTAGAAGAAAAGGCCAAAAGCAGAATCTTGAGGCAGAGGAAGGACCTGTGCTTTTATGTACATGTACATTTATGTGCATCCAGGCAGGAAGGTAGCACATTTTATGCTCTCACCAGTACTGACAGTATCTTTAATCAGCATTGCTAGTTACTACTTTTAAAAGCATCACCAATAAACTTGAGTTTATAAAAAAAAAACCCAAACAAACCAAAAACCAAACACTGTCTACTGGACTATGAGTTTTAGGGTCTCAAATAAGAATTACATTTCCCTGCTCTTTCGTCCAGCTTCATGAGACCATGCCATCAAACAAGCTCACCCTGAGATAAGAACGAGAAAAGAGCCCCAGCCCGGGTTGAATTCAGATGCCTGTCTTAAGAGGGGGTTACAGGCACAGCCATTAGCAGCATATAGGGTGAACATAACAGACGGGGAGGGCTGCATGTACCCCAGGAAATGTTCCCACAGGGAGACCTGTGACATCTCTCTATAATGTTCCCACAGGGAGAACCCATAATGCTCTCTCTATCGTGTGGTGGCGGGAGCGGGGCACAGCAGGAACATCTGTAGGAGTGTATAGTAATAAAAGCTCCCTGGTGAGAGAAACAGCCTCACTAGAATGGGGAGCCTCACGGCTATGCCCAGCATGCTCCTCCACTGAGTGGACTCAGACCCCAGAGTGCCACCTCTGTTTGTGCCACAGAAGCTGGGGAAAAGAGTCTCCAGGACACGGGCATCAGCTGTCCATGGGTC
Organism: Peromyscus maniculatus bairdii; assembly: GCF_049852395.1. Lineage (NCBI taxonomy): Eukaryota > Metazoa > Chordata > Mammalia > Rodentia > Cricetidae > Peromyscus > Peromyscus maniculatus. The sequence goes on along the minus strand of NC_134856.1, from coordinate 139,046,388 downwards.
CCGGTCTCTGGTACTCCCACTGATCCTGTGACTTCTGCTTGATCTCCAGGGGTCTGTGCAGTGAACGGACTCCTTTATGTGGTCGGAGGGGACGACGGATCCTGCAACCTGGCTTCAGTAGAGTACTACAACCCAGTCACCGACAAGTGGACGCTGCTGCCCACCAACATGAGCACTGGAAGGAGCTATGCAGGTCAGTGGGTTCCTGCTCCAGGCTCCGGCACAGCGAGGACAAGAGCAGCATGAGGGATGGGTGGAATACCTCCTGCAGGATTGCAGCGTGCCCCAATGGCGGGTGCTGAAAACTGGCACTTCCCCTGTGAATCTGAGTGTAGCCTCCTGGAATACTCACCAGAGTGTTCCAGGGGTCATTTTCCACTGACCTGAGCTGTGACTGCCTTGGTCATTCCTGGTTCACTTTGTGTAGGTGGGACAGCATAGTTCTTGCTCATTAGAAGTTAGGTTGAGGGGCTGGAGAGATGGCTTAGTGGTTAAGAGCACTGACTGCTCTTCCAGAGGACCTGGGTTCAATTCCCAGCACTCACATGGCAGCTCACAACTGTCTGTAACTCCAGTTCCAGGGGACCCTCACACAGACATACATGCAGGCAAAACACCAATGCACATAAAATAAAAATAAATCAATTATTAAAAAAAAAGAAATTAGGTTGGGAAGCTAAGACCTACCTGCATAGATAGGAAATACCACATACTTACATAAGATTAACATGAGTTGTGAATGGGGTGCTTCAGGACAGAACAGTTGTAAGAACAGTCGCTAGGGACCTGTTCTCAGGGGATGGGCTCTGTCGGATTCTGGGTCACAAATTCATACATAAACTGCCTTTCATTGTGTACTTTTTATGTTAGGTAGTTTCTTGTTGTTGTGACCAGCTCTTGAGAGGAACTATGTGTGTACACGTGTGTCGGGGAAGGGCGGGGTAAGGTGCGTGTGAGTGTGGTGTGTGTGTGGGTGTGTAGGGTGTGTGGGATGTGGGGTGTGGGGTAGGGTGTGTGTGTGGAGTGTGTGTATGGGGTGGGGTGTGTATGGGGTGGGGTGTGTATGGGGTGGGGTGTGTGTGTGGAGTGTGTGTATGGTGTGGGGTGTGTATGGGGTGGGGTGTGTGTGTGTGGAGTGTGTGTAGAGGGTGGGGAGTGTATGTGTGGTGTGTGTGTGTGGGAGGGATTAGGGAGAAGGAGGGGGTTGTTTTGTCTCAGTGTCAGGAATTTCAGTCTGCTGTCTCTTGGCTCCTTTGTTTCTGGGTGGTTGTGAGGCAACGTGTAGAGATGATATGGACAGCGTGTGGGATAATGGGACTTCCAGTCTCCTGGTAGCTAGGCAGCAGAGGGATGGGAGAGGGTCAGAGTTAAGAGCCCTTCAGTGGCATACCTCCTGTGACTCGCTCCCTCCCCCTCCTGAAGTTTCTAGCATCTCCCACAATATCATGACCAACTGGGTTCCAAACCTTTAACACATGGGCCCATAGGAGCTGTTTTATATTCCACCTCTAACCCCTCCCTGAGCTGGGAGCCAGCATTGTAGGTACAGTGTGTACATTCCCTTTCATCTTCTCGACAGCCCTCAGGCTGAGTGGGACTGCATCCTTGATTTTGCAGCTGAGTTTTGGAGACTATAAGTAATCACCAAAGGCCAGCCACATGGCTAATAAGCATGCACCAGTCAGAGTTCAAATGTAGGTCCGACTTCTACCTAAGCCACACCCCTTCTACTGTCCCCGCTCAAGGCTGAGTAAAGGGGCTGGGGGACTAATGGGTAGACTGGGGGGTGATGGGTAGACTGGGGGGTAATGGTTAGACTGGGGGTTATTGGATAGACTGGGGGGTGATGGGTAGACTGGGGGTTATTGGGTAGACTGGGGGTAATGGGTAGAGTTGGGGGGTGATGGTAGACTGGGGGGTAATGGGTAGACTGGGGGGTGATGGGTAGACTGGAGGGTGATGGTAGACTGGGGGGTGATGGGTAGACTGGGGGTAATGGGTAGACTGGAGGGTGATGGTAGACTGGGGGGTGATGGGTAGACTGGGGGGTAATGGTAGACTGGGGGGTGATGGGTAGACTGGGGGTGATGGTAGACTGGGGGGTGATGGGTAGACTGGGGGGTGATGGGTAGACTGGGGGGTGATGGTAGACTGGGGGGTGATGGTAGACTGGGGGGTGATGGGTAGACTGGGGGGTGATGGTAGATTGGGGGATGATGGGTAGATTGGTGCAGAGGCTATTTCTTGTAGGGGGTGGTACCAAGTTCAGTGCAATGCAGGGCCAAGAGTTGATGTTGGTCAGAGCTCCTCTGAAGAGGAGAAATACAAGCCCAGCTTCTTATGTCTGACCTAAACATTTCGATATGTGTGGACTAAATGTTTACCGAGTACACACAATGTGCCATCCATTATCCCAAGTGTTTAAAAATCATTATCTCGTGTCACGTACACCTTGGCTCCAATGCTTCTCCCCTTACTCCCGTTTCCCAGGAGAAAGGTCAGCTGTCAGCTATCCATCTTGTTCGGGTTTCAGGATGGGATGATTGTGCTATGCGGGTGCCAAGGGCACCAAGTCATCTTCTTTCCCCGTTGCAAAGCGTTTCTTCCTCTTTCCGTCCTGTAAGCCTTTCTCACCCTGTGCCATTTGCCTTCATGAAGACGTTGGAAGCGTTTTGACCCAGAACAACTCTGTTCTCACGAAAATCAGCACCTTCTTTCTGAAGCTGCAGAGGAAGAACAGGGCATTCAGTAGGATGAGAAAGTGGGTGGGATCCTCTGGCTCCACCTCTGAGAGTGGGTGGGCTGAGTAGAGCCCATTAGGATTTCACATATCTGCTGAATATTTCAAAGCCTCTTTTCACTGTCTGCCCACTCAGAACTGGTGGGAAGGAGACAATCAATCAGGCCATTTTGTACTCAGACTAACTGACCAAGTGAGTGTGTATCTCAGAATCTAGGGAAAGAATCTGATATGTAAAGATTTAAGGCCAACATGACTTCTCAGGGCATTGCTTATAATAGCACCCCCCTACAGGAAAATGATATTTAAGGATTGATATTAGAGAAATAATTAAATATTCTATGGAATGTTTATTCAGTGGGTATTTTTTCTATCTTTTTAAAAATTAAAAATAGATTTTTTATACAGTATATTCTGATTATGATTTCCTCTCCCCCAACTCCTCCCAGCTCCTCCTCACTTCATCTGTTTTTAATATCTGGAGAAAATGCTCGTACTTGACATGCTGGGTTAAAGGCAGACTTGAGTTGTGTATGGCCAGTGTGCCGAGGGCTCTGGTTCTACATTGGCAGAGCAGGAGTTTGCAGAACTATTATTTCTCAAAGTGGATGTTGCAGTCTCAGATCTGCTGCTAGCTCTGGGTCTCTGGGCTAGGCATTCAGTCTGACCTCCATTGTCTCAGTTGAAAAATGGGGATAAAATTAGATTGGGCCTCTGAGGGCTTTTAAGAGAGTAAAACGTGATACAATGTGTATAGTTTGTAGCATGGTGCCTGCCTGGTGTGAGTCAGCAAGAGCTAACTCATTCTGATTATTATTAGAAGCTGGAAAGTACTAAAAGATGATGGTTGTTCTCTTCGAAGGGATAAAAGGTTTCTCCTTTGTATTCTTCTGTATTTTTCCATAATGAGAGCATATTACTTTTCTAATAAGAAAGGCTTATATAAAACACTACATGAAAATACTACAAGAGCCTGCTTTTAACAAATATTACTTAGTAAGATAGGCATCTGTAGTACAGGGGAGGCTGCCGAGGCCAGGAGGTACCGTCTGGTCTGGAGTCCAGCCCTGCTTGCCTTCAGGCTCTTCTGTCTGTACCTTTAGCCAGGAACCACCAGGGAATGGATGTCTAAAGCAAAATGTCTCTGATGGAGAATCCTCCTTTCCTTAGGTTGTGTTTCCTTAATCCCATCTTCAGGTAGAATGTTTTATAGCTCTAGTAATATGTTAAAATAAATCTTCAAGCCAGGCAGTGGTGGCGTACACCTTTAACCCCAGCACTCAGGAGGCAGAGGCAGGTGGATCTCTGAGTCTGAGGTCAGCCTCATCTACAGAGTGAGTTCCAGGATAGCCAAGACTACACAGAGAAACCCTGTCTTGGACAACAAAACAAACCTCCCAAATAAAACCAATAAATAAATAAATAAGCAAATAAATAAATAAATACCTCTCTAGCAAACATGTTCACTTGTGGCCACTTTTTGAGTTAGGGCTTATTAGCAGGTTCCAGAAACCTGCCTGGTACTGATTTCCACCAGGAAGAAGACGTATGGTTCCCGGCAGAAAGAAGTGGACAAGCTGCCATCACAACACAGAAGGCTTGCCTTCCGGTCTCATTGGCCAGCACTGGGCCACAGGGCATTTGGAAAGGCAGTCTAGCAGGCTGAGTCTGTCACTAGCTGGTGTCTACAGTTGAGAACAATGTGTAGAAAGGATGTTGATTTCTCAGCCTCTGGTGTCTTCCATGGATTACAGTGGATTACAGTCTCAGTGGATTACAGTGAAGCTTGGGTTATTATTGGTAGAACTATTAAGGCAACTCCCCATAGTTAAAAGGGAGGTTTATTTGGGGGTTTTACTTATAACAAGTAAAGGGATAGGTTACAGGGTCTGGGAGAGGTGAAGTACAGTCCCGTGGTATGCTTCGGAGAATTCTGCTTGGTCTACCATCCAACATCCAGGATTACCAGGAACCAAGAGAGCCTGCACATCCAGATCTCTGGTCTTAAGGGCTCTCATCTTGGCCCCACCTCAGGGGCAGGCCATAGGTAGGCGTGACAGTTACCGGAAGCCTCACTGGGGGGTAGTACTTCCAGGTCAAAGCTGGAACAGCTACCTAACACAGGTTATAAATGGATTTACAAAGTTAGAACCTCAAAGTTAAGCTTTACTAAAGCAGTGTCACACAGTACATAATTGGAATATTTATCTGGTTGGGAATTGAGCACTGGATGAGGGCCTCTCAGCTCTATGACAACAAGCTGTATGGGAAGTAGCCTGCAGATTTGACTAAACTCACTGAAGACCACAATACAAACTGCCTGTTGGCAAGGTTGAGGTTGGAATTTCATTTTTCTTCTTCCCGTAATGTTGGTGTACTGTTATTTCCAGTCATTCCAGTGACTTCTAGAAGTAGAAAAGTAGATATACATCAGACATCACTTCTCCAAAAACAATACAGATTTGGAGACAGATGCCTCTGGGTTCTCAGTGAGGAGTATGGGGGTTGTTAAGCTGGATGCTGTGGTCAGGAAGAGAAGTGGGATGGGTCTGCTGGCATACACTGTTTGAGATCATGCTTGTGGATTCAAATGTCCCACCAGGATGTGGCTGTTAGAGTGGAAACAGCCAGTTGCTGGCTGCGATAGTGTGGGACCCTTTGGGATTCCACAGGCGGTGACAGGATATCACAGATTCCTGGACCCTTGGGACTCTGGTTAACTTGGGAGAAGCCAAGATGGTAACTTTCTTTCCCTTTCTTTCCTGTTAGGTGTTGCTGTGATTCACAAATCCTTGTGACCCAGATTCCCACTGCCAGGAGGTGGAGGAAGGATCGGGCACTGCCTGTGACCCGAGCATCAAGCCAGCAGCGGGACCATGACAACTGACGAGATTAGCTGGGAGGCTCTGGCGTGGTTTGAGAACCACCATTGTTGTCTTAGCAGACCAGCCTTGTCCCTCTCAGTGTGGACACTGATGATCCACCTTCTGCTCTGAGGTGCTTTGGTTTCTGCCCTAAACAGTAGGGTTCCTGACAGCCCCACAAAACTCCTTGAGTGTGTGTGTGTGTGTGTGTGTGTGTGCTTCTACAGGACAATGGAGAACCTTGAAGTGTGTGTGTGTGTGTGTGTGTGTGTGTGTGTGTGTGTGCACATGTATGCATGCATTCGTGTTTGTGTGTGTAGGAAACACTTCATTCAGTAGGGGCTGGGGCTGTGCGGGTGCCTACTGGATTTCTTTACTACTGATCTTCTCACGATGCTAAAACACCTACACATGTCTTCTGGACTCGTCCCACGGGGACCCTAGATTACTAAAGCTGCTGTCTTTTGGAGACCAAGGCAGAACTAGCAAGAAGCAGCCCTTCAGCCATTCTGGGACCATGACTTGACTACTGCAGCCGTGTGGAAGAACTGGGGCTTCCTCAAAGCTGCCCTGCTTCCTCCGTGTACCTCTGGGGTACAGCTTCATCCAGCCATTGCCAGCCACTCCTCCTTGGCTGCACTCCAGGAAGCAGATGAGAACTGTTTTGCCTTCACATCTTGGATCTCTAGTCTTTGATGTCATGGATTCCAGGTTTGGAAGATTTTGGGTCTTTTCAGCAGGGAAAACAAACTTCAGAGAAGCCCCAGGTAGAACACTGGAGAGAAATAGACAAGAAAAAACAAAACCAAACCCAGAAAAACCAAAGTGGTATGGATTTGTTCCCACCCACAGTGGTCTCAGAGAGGGACCCTGCTTCTGAGTTCGCAGGGCAACAACCCTATTTATTATGTGTATTATGTAGGCTCTCTCATTCATGGTATCTGTTCTCATGCAGAGAATAAGTAAAAGGTCACCCTGCACTAAACCCAGAGACAGACTTGCCCCTTGTTAGGTGGGGCCATATGTACTCAGAGAGACATGAATGACTTCTAAGGACTATACTGGCTAGATCAGGCCATCAGCTCTTTGTGATGATGGTCAGGGCTGTCTGTATCTGTCTTCCCTTCTTCATGCTTTCCTCCTATTTCAGGGTCCATATACTTTCCCCAGCCCCCCAAACACCCCTTTTTTACTCTCCCCTTTGGGGAGGAGATGGTAGTGGGCCCTGGACTGGAGATATTCCTCAAAACCACCTGTATTTTAAAAACAAAAGCAACAGATCAAAACGATTAAGAATGTAACTTCCTGCACCTGGGGTGGTGTCTGGAGGTGTGTGGATGCGCACACATTAAGGGTTGGGGAATGTGTTTGCTGCACAAGCATGACTTTGATTTCTAGCACTGACGTAAAGAATTTTGGGTACAGCAACATGTGCCCACAATCTCAAAGCTGCGAGGCACAGAGAGGCTGCTGCCTGAGGCTTGGAGACGCCAGCCTAGACGAGCCAGCGAGTCGCAGGTCCCTGGGAGAGCGCATCTCAAAACAAGTTGTGGCTCCTGAGGACCAACGTTAAAGGCTGACCTCTGGTCTCTGTGCACACTCACCCTCCTTGCACACACAAAGAACCTCAAAGCCAAGCTCTTCCTAAGTTAGCAAATTGCTTGTACTGGAATTTCAGCCCTCGGAGGGGAAACTGTGCCTGGAGAGCAGTCTAACACCCAGGGGGTGGGGGTTCAGCTTCCCTGAAGTCAGAATCCATGTAGAGGAGACCATGGGCTTTGTGAACTCTAATGTTGGACTTCTGTTACTAGTAGGTTCTTCAAAGCACATCCACAGGAGGCTGACACCCCCTGTCCTCTGCACTTGGAAGCCCAGCTTCGCCCCAGCTAGGCGGCCCCTGAGTATTTACTGAGCCTTTAATGGGCACTCTTCCGAGAGTAAAATCGTTCTTTCTACTGTTAAGCAGAAGTTAAACACCACAACACCCAGATCGTTAGTAGCCTTAGGAATAGTATGTAGCTAGAATACCCAGCTTTGGGAGGTCCAGAAGAAATGTCTCTCAAGGGATGCAGACATTTTTTGGCAGATGCCCTGGTTCCAGCTGTGAACCAGGTGTGAGTAGGGAGAGCTGCTTGTGAAACTCCAGGCCTTGTGCTGGAAAGCGGGTAGGACGCAGCCCGGGTACCCTTCCTCCCTCCCCAGGGAAGTCTGGGGACTTGTTTGAGGTGTGAGCAGCGAAGACAAGGTTGGGGACCAGAGTCCAATGTGCTGTTTGCACAAGCACTCCATTTCAGGTGAAAGGAAACCCCACCGTCTCCCCCACTCCCACCAAGAACCTAGACTTGTATCCTGAGGGGTCAAGATGAGTCTCCTTTTGGAGAGCACCCCTCCTTCTGTGGAAGCTGGCCAGCTGTGGTTTCTGCTGGAGGTTTTGCTGTTGGTCCCATCTCCCTTCCTGCAAAGCGTTTTGCGGGTGAAGCTGCTGAGGGTCCAACTCATTTCACCCTCGTGCGTCCTTTCTCATGGGGACTAGAACACTGGTACGTCATCACCAAAAAGCCAATCTGCCCTAGCTGCCCACAGATGCCACCCTGAGACCCATGTTACTCCATCATGAGGCATCAGGTAGAAGTCTCCCCATGGTGGACACTTCAGACTCACTTTCGAGTCTGTGCTAATCACATGGTGGGTAAAGCCTCTGCCGTCGCTAGTGAACACGGCCGTGCCAGGGCCACATCAGAAACCTGACTGCAGGGGCAAAATGGAACTGAGACCCCGAGTCAGAAGCAGCTTAGACACCACTTGGATGCCGATTCGGACAATGTAAAAGTCAGTTTCTGAATTCCAAAGTTACTTCTCCTCAGTACCCAAGAGCATCTCCATCTCAAAACACGGCAGTATTATGCAAATGAAGTGACCTCATTTCCCGCTCTGCAATAAGAACTCTTGATTCTCTCTCATGACAAACCGGTTGCAGTATCCCCGCAGACGCTTTTTGAGCTGTCCCACTTTGATATCTGTTGTGTAATGTTTGTATATTTCTGAGCCAGATCCTTTCAAGATTGCCTTTTTGTAAAATCGAAGCTACAGCTTTCAGGCTAATGTTTCAATGTAGATATTTTTATAGATAATTTTTTCATGATATTTGAATCGCTTCCTATTGTCCACGATAATGAAATGCCATTCCGTGTGTCACTCACCCTGACACAGGGCAACCTGTAGCTGTCCTTTTTATGTTTCTTACCTCTCAGATGCCTGTAGCTCCAGGTTCCCAGTATTTTAGGGAGATTGTGGAATTCCAAGATACAGCCATGGGACTTTGCTTTTTAGCTATTAGGGACTAATGTTGAACTTGCCCATCTAGATCTCTCATCTCTTTGTGTTTATGAGTCTGCCTTCTGCAGGGCTGGGGCTGGGTTGGCCCACACAGTGGTGGCTTTCATCACCGGGCACTGAGCTTGCCCTCTGGCCTACATTCCCTAGGCTGCCCAGGCCCTGCAGACCTTGTCCCTTCTCTACTCTCTCCTGGTTTTGGAGGCTTCTAGTACTCAGGCCTCTGCAGCTGGGTCATGCCTCTTTGGGAAGCTTGCATTCTCTGTACTTAGGAAGAAGGGGGTCCCTCAGGACTCCCGGGAAGAATGTGCTTAGCAGACCCTCACAGTGTTTTTTTCCTGAGCTGTCTCGACTCCAGGCTCTGTTCTGTGCATTTATCTACCATAAGACTCTTGTTTCTCTTTTGTAAATCTTAATTTATTATTTTGGTGACAGGTGCCATCTAAATTGCCTCCATGCTTCTTCCTGTTTGCACTCTGTAGTGGGCAGAGTATCCAAGGCTCTGACTCAAAGAAGCAAGGAGGTCAGAGTGGTTTTAGTAGGTTTTCTTTCTTTTGGTGTGTGTGTGTGTGTGTGTGTGTGTGTGTGTGTGTGTGTGTGTGTGTGTGTGTGTGTGTGGTGTTTGCACTACTTAAGCTCCTCATGTTCAGCTATATTGTTTATCTACTGACCGAGCAGAAAATCCAGCAGCACTTCCAACAGATGGGGACGGAAGAAGCTTCTTCTGTGTGGGTAACCACAGCCTAAGAGGCCCTGGGCAGCCTTTGCCATGGGATTCAGTGACTCCTGGATGCAGCGGCAGCCTGGGCAGGAATGCACGGGGCTGTGGCATTTGCAGGAATATGGTGACCCTGTGCTGTTCTTGCCTTTGGTTATAAGATTGTAAATTATTTCCCCCCTTTTTGGTGGTAATAAAGGACCCTTGTTGGACTTCTTGTTTAATGTTGTGTAAAATACTTTCTTTGAAAGAAATCTCAAGACACAGAGAGTGTGTATCTGTGCGGATGTTCTGACCCCTGTGCTTGACGTGGGTCGTCACTGGATACTGGCACAGGTCCATGAGCTGATCTGATGTTTTCTGCATGGATGTCAGGGACCGTGTATATACAGCTTGTGAAAGAACACTTGTCACATGATCAATACAGTGAGAGCCAAGAAACAGTCCCCCAAATGTGCTATTTTAATAGGATCCCATTCCGGTTCCCCACACTGTACATGACATTTTAATAAAAGCTGCACTGTACAGACATTCTCGACTTCACTGCACAGCATCTCTTCTGTCTCAAGTATGGAAGGGGAGGACTCAGCTCCACTCAGGATCAGATGGAAGTTTCTCTCTTCGGAACCTGCTGCACGAAGCCTCGATCCCACTGATCCCTGCCACCCGGCCCCAGCACAGTGCAGGCCCACAGAGACAACACAGTGCAAGGCCCAGTGGAGGCAGTCCTTCTAGAAGGGGTTACTGTGGACAATGGCGGGGCAGTCGCTGGGATCTGGGCCTGGAGGGGAGTGCGGCTGACGTCTGTGCTGTCACTCGTGGAAGCTGAGCTGTGTCCCGGCATGTGGAGTGCTTAGCTTGGTGGCAATCTCTGAGAGCCATCTGCCTGCTGACATGGATGTCCCTCCGGATAAAGACCATACAGTCCCTAGGTCCCTTCAGATTGTCAGGGGCTCTGTCTCATAAAAGTAACAAATAGACATCTGGGGCCCAGCACTTACTTGGCACTTGGACAAAAATGTAGGGATGGATGGAGGGCAGCAAGCTGGACCCAGTGACGGCTGGCCCTCCCTCTGCACAGCATCCCCCTCCCCCAGTTTCTGCTCTGGCCCCCCCTCTTTTGTCCCTTGAGGATGAGTGGAAGCTGAGAGTTGTTAGTCTTACCACAGTCCTTTGGGCCATGGGCAGGAACCTAAGTCCCTCCAGGATGGAGGCCCAAACAGGCGAATGTGCTTGTCTGAAGGGGATTTGTAAGGGAGAGGTGGAGCAGACTCACATAAAGGACACCAGACCCTTGAACCCTTTTAGAGTTTGAGACTCAGTCTGAGGAGAGGCCCCAGGATGCAGTCGTTTTGAACATAATAGCGGCCAGCATTTATTGTACAGCCACTGTGTGCCATACCCACTTTGAAGAGACAGGTGACTATGTGTTGTTCTGCTAATTTACATCACCACAAGGGTCAATGATTAGACCCTTGAGAGGAGACCTAGGCTCTCCCATCCTCCTGAGGCTGCCCGCTGAGTTCTGTCAGGTGTTCTTCGGAGAAGGAGGTCATTAATGTCTGGACCTCAAAATCATCTCCAAACTCCCAGAGAGACTTTGATTTCTCCTCCACTGTCCCCAAATGGAAGGAGGTCCTGCCCAGGGCTTTGTTAGTCCTAGGACTTCCCATACCCTCTCTGGCTCCTTGTTTGTAAAACGAGGTTCTTGTGTTCTGTCCTACAGACACCAAACACAGAGAGAGAGACATACACAGAGCCAGAGAGGAGCGACCACCCACCTAAGAGTATGGGACAGAGGCTCAGGGAGAAGGGGACTGTGATGTGTGATGGTTTGGATAGGTATGCCCCCCCTCCCCCTCCCGCCATAGACTCATGTGTTCGAATGCTTGGACCATAGAGAGTGGCACTATTAAGAGGTGTGGCTTTGTTGGAGGAAGTGTGTCACAGTGGAGAAGGGCTTTGAGGTCTTATATGCTCAAGCTACACCCACTGTGGCACACAATTCACTTCCTGTTGCCTGCAGATCAAGATGTAGAACTCTCAGCTCCTTCTCTAGCACCACGTCTTCCTGCATGCTGCCTTGCTTCCTGCTGTGAAGATACCGGACTAAACCTCTGAAACTGTAAGCCAGCCTTGATTAAATATTTTCCTTTATATGAGTTGCTGTGGTCATGATGTCTCTTCACAGCAATAGAAACCCTAACTAAGACAAGGACGAGAAGGACTGAGGCTCAGGGAGAAGGGGGCCAGAGCGAGTTAGAGCCATTTCTTAAAACTGTGGAGACTGGCCAGTGTGATGAAGCAGACAGAGGCTTTAGGAGCGGGAGAGACACATTCAATGCCTCATGTCTGCAAAGGGGTTGGGTACCTTTGGGCCAGTCTCTTGCTTCTCAGTCAGCCTCCATTTTGGGAGATATGGGTGAAACACCTGCTGGTGACCTTGGAGAAACTGAAAATTTCCTGAAGTGGAGAAGGCGGACTCTTCAGGTCTTAGAAGCAGGTGTGGCAGCACAGCCTTTGGACTAGGAGGTAAAGTCTCCTGCAGGATGCTTGTGTATATGCCCATGTATGCTGCACACAAGGCTGAGGTGCTGGGAGTGTGCAGGAGGGATAAGGCACACAGAACGGGGAAGTTGTCTATCTCTAGTCCTTGGCTGACCAGGCTTCAATTCTGCAGGAGGCCTAGTGAGGCTATCTGGAAAGGCTTAGCTTTACCTGGAAACACTTGGATTTTTTTTTTTTTTTTTGAGACAGGGTTTCTCTATGTAGCTTTGCGCCTTTCATGGATCTTGCTCTGTAGACCAGGCTGGTCTTGAACTCACAAAGATCTGCCTGCCTCCTGAGTGCTGGGACTAAAGGCGTGTGCCACCACTGCCTGGCCCACTTGGATTTTTTAAAATTTTTTTCAAGAGACTGTAGAGATGACTCAGTGGTTAAAAACACTAGGTGCTCTTCCAGAGGACCAGGCCTGGATTCTGAGCACTAACATGGAGGCTCACAACTCTTAACTCCAGACCCAAGGGACTTATGCCCTCTTCTGGCCTCCTTGGGTACTGCATGCATGTGGTGTACATACATACATGCAGGCAAAACACCCATGCACATTAAGTAAATAACATGTAAGGTAACAGATAATGAGTTTATTTGTACTCTAAAATGATTAGCTATGAACATGCACCTTCCCACCTTGTGACTTCCTGGGTCATGGCCAGCTCAGAGTTTTGACAGGAAATTCTGTGGCCCTGGTGTTTATGTTTTGTGGCCGAGCTGCCCAGTATGTGTCCACTGCTTCCAGACTCTGCTTCCTCCAGTTCTGCACCTCCCTTCAGGCCCACAAGATCACCCACCCCGAGGCTGTGGCGTGGGCCTCTTCCCCCTGGCCGTTCACAGTGATACCCATCTGGAGCAAGTATACAGCGTCCTGCACTTCCCAAGAGGAGGCATTGTGGGAGTAGCGCACAATCTTGACCTCGCCGATGTGCAGATGCAAATGGGCATTTTGGAGTGGCTGCTTGCAGGGCGCCTGGCCGCCGGCGCCACCTGCCCCACTTGGCTTCTCTCTCTGCCCCTGCTGTGTTGTTATCCACGTTTGTTTCCCTCCCCCTGAGTGGGCACGGGCGGCACGGGGCTCATGAGGGTCCTTCCATCACCAGACCTGCGTCTCATGGTTTCCAGTCCCTTTGGCTAAGATCAAGTATCTGTGTGCTCGTCTTCATCCAACCTTTGGTAACTCAGAAACACGGCTTTGTAAGCACTTGAGTGACGGCGGTACATCATTCAGGCATTTCAGGCCAGGGCTCACTGGATCCTCAGGGAAGTCTTGTGAGGCAGTGGACATAGACATTCTTGTATGCACCATGTCTCTGCTGGCTGTGTATAGCGGTTGCTTTCTTGATGCAGTGGATGATGAGTGCTCAGTGCTCCCCAAGGCGCCTGTGTACCATGTGTGATCAAGGCGCCTGCGCATGGTGTTTATTCTTCATTGTTTTCTCCTTTATATAAATGGAACACGGGTTTGAGAGGCAACACGGTTTGCTTGGATTCTCATAAGAGCCATGATACCAAGCAGGATTGTGCTTGGCTCTTCGTGACAGCAGTCCAGTGGCTTAACTAAGGAGCCGGTTATTTTGCTCATAGAACCACAAGCCCAGGGGCTCAATTCTGGGGCTGGAAAAGTCACTCCACACTGCCATCACAACCCAGGTCCTTTTGTCCATTTTTCCATGCTTAGCATGTTTCGGGACAGATGCCGTATGGCTATAGAAGAAGTGGTCTGAGAGGTGAGGGGGCGGGGTCTATAACAGGAAATCTTCCCTGGAAATCCCCAGGGGCAAGCACAGAAAGCTCCCGCACTGTCACAGATGCAGGTGAGGCAGACTTGGAGTTCGACTTGGGAGAGAGAGAATTGGTATCAGGTGGGCCGTTAGCACAGTCAGCAGACCTGCTGTGTGGTTCCTTTCCACCGGCCCTTTTGGTCTTCGCTGCCTTGGGCTCTGGTGTCCTCCCTGAAGGTGATTCTGTCTGGGTACTGAGTAAATCCTGGGCTCCTTGCCACTGAGCGAGAATGATGTTCGCTATGTACTTGGCTGAAGGGACACAGCACAGGTAAGGTTGGGGGGGCGCTTCTCAGAGCCGCAATTCCGCCATCTTGCTGGCTCTTCTTGGCATCAAGAGTGGATGTCCCTCTTGCAGGATAAATGAGAAACCCTGAGCAATGGAGACCTTTTGGGCCTGAGAGTGGAGCTTTGAGACAGCTCATTTATCAGCAGTGGAAGTTTCCCTGAAGCACTGATTGAGGAGCTCTGTCAGCAACAAGATCTATGACCTTTATCTCAAGAATGACCCATCTGTGCAGCACCATAAATCTTTCTGAGTCACAACTGCAAAGTAGAGGTGGGTGAGGTTTGGTGTTGGCCTCTTGAAGGCAATTTTCTCCAGTTATTTGTCCTCCAGGCCTCCAGGCCACCCTTGCATTTGATGGTAGCCCCCGATGGGCAATCCTGTGCTGAACTAAACTGAAGACAGTCACAATAGAGACATGGACAGCCTCTTTCCAGGGCGCTGTCCCACGCGGTTCTCACCAGATGAGGCTTCGTATCCAGGCAGGGAGCAGGAAGGGAGTAATATCTCAGTGGAGAGGTTTTGCTTCTTACCATGTAGGGAGGGTGGTAGTAGCTGAAAGGTCCAGTATTGTAGTGATGTCCACATGACATTACAAATGCAGGTTCTCATTCCGGCTCACCAAGATGTCAATGTGACCCAGGTAGAAGGGTATTGCACCCTAGGCAGACAGCTCAGCCCAGCATCGCCCCAGGGGAGGGGGCCACACTAGGGAGTGCACAGCTCCCTTGAGGGCCTTCCCACAGTCCTAGACTTCCCACATCCATCTTCCTGTAAGGGCTTAGGTCTGAGAGAAGGGGACAGAGGGCAAGGCTGAGGCCCCACAGGGGATTCCAAATGCATTTTCTAGCCACAGATCCATCACTTTAATGTAACCTGGCCTCCTCTTAGAATGATTAACTAAGAAACTCTCTGTCCTGGTGCTGGTGGCTGCTGCAGAGTCCTGATAAGAAAGCCCATAAAACCATCTCCAAGCAGCCACATGAGGCTACACACATGTTCAGCTTCGTTTCTAGTGGCTCCTCATGACATCTTCTGCCTGAATCTGCCTAGTTCTAAGGACTGGGAATGTGTTCGTGAAACAACTGCTTCTGGGGAGACTACAGAGGTCTGGGGAGAGGCAAGCGGGGTGGATGAAGGAGTTGACCTTTGCTGCCGCACTAGCTATTCATCACAAGTGAGGTACCAGATGGGCTCCAGATCTCTGCATGACTCCAGCGGAACCCTCCCACTGGACATGGGAGACCCCGTGGAGAAAAGCAGTCTGTAGGTAGTTGCTGCTGTCTCTGGGCTACTTGTATGATTTATATGTGCCATGAAGTGCCTGCTCTGGAAATACGGTATAAATGGCAGAGTCCATGTTGTCATGGGCTCAGGGGAGCTGCAGGGACAATGCTGTAAATTACGAGTTGAAGCAGCACGATGAGGCTGGGGAGGAAGGTGGTCTATGGGAGCATGCAGAGTGTGTGCACAACAGCAATGGTAATCTGTGTCCTAGGGAAGAAATGGGTGGGATTCTGAGTAGAGAGCAGGAAGGAACCACAAATACAAAGGCCCAGAGGCTAGAGAGATGAGAGAAATAAGAACTAGTCCAGCTTGCTTGAATCTTGAAGCATAAGAGGGATATGCAGAGAAATGAAGAGAAATGAAGCTAGGAACGGGTTATGTCAAGGTAGGCTGTGAAACCATGAG
The DNA here is from genome assembly GCF_049852395.1 of Peromyscus maniculatus bairdii. Taxonomy (NCBI): domain Eukaryota; kingdom Metazoa; phylum Chordata; class Mammalia; order Rodentia; family Cricetidae; genus Peromyscus; species Peromyscus maniculatus. Next base: position 139,030,418 of record NC_134856.1, on the reverse strand, counting down.
GAAGAGGTGCCCTCTGACCTGAGGTTGTGGGAAACAGGAGGGGCCGATTGAGGTTGTGTTCCCAAGAACCTGTGTTAGTCAGGGGTCTCTAGAGGAACAGAACTGATAGAAAGAACTTACAGATAGAGAGGGGCACCCTTACCATGAAGAGCGGCCTCCAGCAGTGCAGGGCTCGATGAGGACCCAGCGGAGTCAGAGAAGTAAGACTTTTTACCTGAGGGAGTGAGGGGAGGGACACACACCCTCTCTTGATGGGTTCCTTCTGACTTCGTTTTTACTCTTCTCCTTACGTTTCCTCTACGTCTTTCCTGGTGTTTTCCTTCTCTCCTTCTTGATGTTTTCCTTCTATTTTTTTCCCTTACAGCTTATATACCCCAGCAAAATCTTTCAAAGCATTATAAAAATTACAATATAGTTACGTTCTATTTTTCAAGTGAATTATTACAGCGAACACAAGTAAAAAACAGCATGCTTTCCATATCCCTTACATGATTAAACATTTTACATCTTATAGGTGAAAAACAAGTTGTCCCAAGAACCCACATATATTCATATCCAAGCAACTTGTTATAGATTAACAGAGTGTGAGCAAGCAAGGTATTTTTCTCAGCCAGTTCTTTTACTGGCAGGCTGCATTTTTCAGTTACAAAGAAAGGACAAATTATTTTATTATTTATCTCAAAAGGTTACATTATATAAAATCCAAGAAGAATCACAAATCTAAACTTTTATATATGAAGAAGAACCAGTCAGCTCTATTTTAACTCCTCAGGGTACATACCCACTCCTCAAAAGTTTTTATATCAGGAAGCTGAAGGCAGAAATGGGCACAAGGAATTAATCATCAGTCCATCCTAGCAAGAAAGGCAGGTCAGCTAATGATAACTGGACTTCTTTGTTTTTGATCCCTGACCTTAATGAGTCCCTCACTTAGCTATGTTCCTTTCTAAAACTTTGGATTGTCTTCTTGGGTTTTTCATCCCAAAGTTATTTGACAAAAACATCTTAGTCTAATTTTAAGTTATTTTCAAAGCTTTGTTTCAACTATGATGCACTCTGAAACCTTTGAACATAAGGTTAAAAAAATTTAAGCTGGTCGGGCTAACTGGGACTCAACTGTTTTTCTTAATCATTAACCTAAGTCACAGTCTATAGGGATCCTCAAGAGAAACTCTTGTGTTCTCGCTGTGTGACACTTCCGTGTTTTATTTTTTATCCCCTGCAGCCTCTGCTTTATCAGAGGCAGAGGCAACATTTTATCCCACCTTTACCTATGTTAATTTTTCCACTAAACTAACCTCTACCATAATCCTTTACTATATTTATTAAAACCCTCAATCATCAAAATCCTATTTGAACTAACATTATTATTGAATAAGATCATTGCTTCAGTTCAGCAGCACAGCTTAGGAGGAAATCATCTTCATAACAATCCCCAGGTAAAAATGCCCAGTAGAACAGGATATTTCCAAGAGATGATCACACTGCATTAAGGGCAGTGGGGATCTCCCCACACCATTCACACCGTGCCAGACACCAGAGGAAAATGGCAGTGGCAAACATGTAAAGACAGCAGTAGCAAGAGACATTCTGGGGCCAAGGCTCTCAGGACCCTGCCTATCTGAGATTCACCCATTAGGGTTTTGTTTCCTGCTCGGCTAAGCCCCTGAAGTCAATTGCCACCTGCTGCTCCTCTGACATGGCCATCTGCAGAGGGGTTTACCAGAGTGGCTTACAGGCTATGGTCCTGCTAGTCCTACAGTGGTTGTTTAAGAATCCAGTAGTTGTTCAGTCCACAGGCTGGATGTCTCAGCTGGTCTTCAGTATATGACAGAATCTCGAGGAAGCAGGCTCTAATGCTAGTGAAGGAATGGATTTGCCAGTGAGAGAGAGCAAGCAGGCAAAGGGAGGAAGCGTCCTCCTTCCATGTCCTTTACACAGGCTGCCAACAGGAAGTGTGGCCCAGAAATCTTCCTGCCTCAAAAGATCCAGATTAGAAGTGGGTTTTAAAATAATTTAATTAAGGAAAAATTCTTCACAAGTGTATCCGGCACCTTGGGTTTTAGTTAATTCTAGAGGTAGTCAAGCTGACAACCAAGAACAGCCATCACAGAGCTCAAATCTCAGGCCCAGGCAGAGGCTCCGTGGAAGAGGGTGAGAGGGAGAGGCAGAACTACAGCATGACGGCAGAGAGGCCTCAGCCGTCCCTCAGGGAGCTGTGGAGTTGGGTGGCCTTTCAATGTTGTTTTGACACAGGGGACCAATAGTTTGTATTCCGGAAAAATCAGTCATTGACACCAAAAGCACAGGCAACAGCAGAAAACTGGACCTCATTAGAACAAAAAAAAAGTTAGGTGTTTCAGATGAGACCAACAAGATAACAAACAGCGAGCTCACAGAATGGGACAGAATATTTGCAAATCACAAAACTGATGAAAGCTGAGCATCAGAATCGGTAAAAAAATGTGCAAGTAAAGATAAACAACCAGTTTCTCAAAATGGGCAACAGATCTGAGCAGATATTTTTCCAAAGACAACATACCAACAGCTGATAAACCCACTGAAACCAGATCAGCATCATGAGCCATCAGGGAAAGGCAAAGGGAGCCGCACCAGGAGGCTGGGCTGCCATCGGCCACCAGGACTGACAAAGGTCTGTGAGAGCAGAGTCTTCATCTGTGGCCACTGGGTCCAAGCCACCATACAGCCTCTCTGGGACCAGATCAGCCATTCCTCAAAAGTTAAATGTAGAGCTATAGTATTGCCCACAGTCCTACTTCAGGGGACATGCCCAAGAAAATGGAAGACAGAAGACAAGATCACACAAAAGCTTGTCTGTAAGGCTGGGTGTGGTGGTGCACATCTTAATAATCTGCACCTGGGAGGCAGAGGTAGGAGGGTCTCTGAGAATCTAAGACCAGCCTGGTTCTACAAAGTTAGTTCCAGGCCAGCCAGAGCCACACAGTGAGACCTTGTCTTTAAAAAAAAAAAAAGAAAAAAAAGAGCAAAATAAAACAACACACATGTACAAACAAAAACTTGTATATGAATTTTCATAACAATTTTATTTATTAAATATTTATTTACTTTTTTTTAAGGTTAAGTTTCTCTATGTAGCCCTGGCTGTCCTGGAACTCATTATGCAGGCCAGGCTGGCCTCGAACTCAGAGATTTGCCTCTTTCTGCCTCTGGAGTACTGGGGTTAAAGGTGTAGGCCACCATGCCCCATGCAACATTATTTCTAATAGCTCAAAAGTATTGTAAAAACAACAGCCTACATGCCCATCAGCTGATGAATGGATAAGTGAAATTTTTGCCTAGCCATATGGACTATTTTTTAAACATATTGAATAATATTGTGAAATACTTTATTCATTGATACAATCTGTGATCAGGGCGTGTCAAAAGCATGTATTGGGGTTGTAATCCCCAGGGGCTGAGGCTGTGCAAACATGAGCACCTGAGTTCACACAGCCACATAAAAACATCAGGTGACCCCAGTGAGGGGGTGGGGTAGAGACAGGAGGCTCCCAGCAGCTTGCTGGCTGCCAGCCTAGCTTAAGAATGGCAAGCTCTGAGGGCTGTAGTAGAATATTATTTTAAGGTGTGTTACGTTTGTTTATGTTGCACTTGTTTAACTCTGTGAAGCTGTGTTGCTGTGCCTATATAAAACACCTGATAGTCTAATAAAGAACTGAATGGCCAATGGTGAGGCAAGAGAAAGGATTGACAGGGCTGGCAGGCAGAGAGGATATATAGAAGGAGAAAACTGAGAGGAGAGATCTAGGAGCCAGAGAAGGAAGAGGATATCAGGGGCCAGCCACCCAGCTGCACAGCAAGCCATGGAGTAAGAGTAGGATTTACAGAAGTAAGAGAACGGGAAAAGCCCAGAGGCAAAAAATAGATGGGATAATTTAAGTTAAGGAAAGCTGGCAAGAAACTAAGCCAAGCTAAGTCTGGGCATTCTTAAGTATTAATAAGCCTCTGTGTGTGTTTACTTGGGAGCTGGGTGGCAGGTGCCCCAGAAGAGCCAAAACAACAGAGGGCCATGTCTGGGTCCATGGCTCTGCCACAGCTAAGGTCTGTGTTGATGTCTGTGGCTCCTGTTACTACCGAAGGCCATGAGGATACCTGGGGTCTGGGCCACCACCTGGGACCATGCTGGTGCCCAACAGCCATGCTGCTGATATTGCCACCCAGGACTATGTTGGCATCTGGGCCCAGGCTGCTGCCAAGGACCATGGCTGGGTCTGTGTTAATATCTGTGGCCTGTGTTGCCACCAAAGACCACATAGATGCCCAGGATCCACATGTTCAAGGGCCATGCTCCCACCAAGGCCATGCAGATCTGGGTGGCCTGTGCTGCCACCTGTTGCCATGGTGATGTTCAGGCCCAAGCTGCTGCTGAGGGCTGTGTCTAGGTCTGTGGACCTGCTACAGCTGGGGTCTGTGTTGATGTCTGTGTTATCATCTGGAGCCATTTGAACCATGTGTGTTGAAATCTTAGCTGCCCTCTCCCTTCACTGGCCCTGGGAGATCTGGCCCTGATGACCCCAGCTCTGGGAGAGCTAGTCCAGCACTCCAGTGTTGCTCAAATTTCTAAAGGTCTTATAATAAAAACCTGGAGTTAGAGATTGGGGTAAATGCTGAAAGATCAGAGAGACCAAGCCACAGCCACCTCTTACTTCTAGGATTCCTCTGCCTGAAAAAGCTTTTGCTCCTGTCTCCACATGCCTTATATATCTTTCTCTACCCAGTGATATCACTTCCTTCCTAGTGCTGGGATTAAAGGCGTGTGCCACCACTGCCTGACTCTGTTCTCTCCTAGACTGAGTCAATCTCATGTAGTCCAGGGTGGCTTTGAACTCATAGAGATCCAGACAGATCTCTGCCTCCTGAGTGCTAGGATTTAAAGGTGTGTGCCACCACTGCCTGGCCTCTATGTTTAATCTAGTGGCTTGCATAGATGTAACCAACCATCTTATTGAATAAGAAACACACAACCAATGTAAAAGAGAAAGCCAAGAGGTCAGAGCTCAGGGCTAAAATCTTACCCTTCCTCCTGCGGTGCTCCTACCTCTCCGAAAGAGAGCTACTTCCTGTGTGTTTGTCTTTAATATAGTCTTTCTGTTCTGCCTTCTCATTGGTTGTAAACCCAAACACATGACTGCCTCGTCACTGCCTGTAAGTACAGCCCTCCAGGTCTTAAAGGAATATGTCTCCAATGCTGGCTGCATCCCTGAACACACAGAGATCTACCTAGCTCTGTCTACCAAGCACTGGGATTAAAGGTGTGCGCCACCACCGCCGCCGCCGCCGCCGCCGCCGCCGCCACCACCACCACCACCATGGTCTTGCTATGGCTCTAATAGCTCTGACCCCCGGGCAACTTTATTTATTAACATACAATTAAAATCACATTTCAGTACAAATAAAATACCACCATAGGCTTGTTCTGTCTTCTGATTTTTAGGCAAATTTTATTAGGGTACACAATATATCACCACACTCCAGAGAGTTGCCCCCACCCCTCACCACTGGCAAGGGATAGCTGACCCTGATGGTGTGGGTGCAGGAGAGCTGGCTTGACCCTTGCCTGAAGAGGGAGTCCCAGTGAAGCCCCAGACTGACAACTCAGCTGCCACCCAGGCCCACATCCAGTGCTTTGAGTTGGCCCACCCCAACATCTACCCCATATTTGGTCTGTTGTAGCTTATGAAGGGACTAGTCCTGTGGAACCATAGCAGCAGGAGCTGAGAGGAGTTTTGGTGAAGCTACCAGACCTTGAACCAGACCAACAACTCATTATAATGAACATTTGCAAGTAAAGCTGTTTTGACAAAAGGGTCTACTCTGTGACACACTGCAGCCCCCAGTGCTGCTAAGATGAATGAAGGGGTGTTGGAGAGGCAGGAAAGACAGAGGAGTGAAAGGTTTTTTGTTTTGTAAGCTCTTTTTGAAAAACTTCATTTTTATTAATTTTTTCCAGCCTGATCATAATTTCTCCTCCCTTCTCTCCTCCCCTTCTCTCCTGTAGTCCCTACCCCCCAATCTGCCCTCTTCCCCCATCCCCTAATCCATTCCTCCTCCTTTCTCTTCAGGAAAGGGCAGGCCTCCCATGTAGATCAGCCATTCATGGCATATCAAGTTGCAGTAAGACTAGGCACCTCTCCTGTTGAGGCTGGATGAGGAAACCCTGCCACACAGCTGTAACATATGTGTAGAGGGCCTAGGTCAGTCCCATGCAGGCTCCCTGGTTAGTGTCAGGGATGGGCGCCCTCTCGAGGTGTGGGTCTCAAGTTGGACCAGTCATTGGCTGGCCATTCCCATAACTTTTGTGCCACCTTGACTGTCACATCTTGTAGGTAGGACAAATTGTAGGCTGAAGGGTTTGTGACTAGGCTGGGGTTCCAGTCCCTCCACTGGAAGTCTTGCCTGGTTACAGGAGATGGACAGTTCAGGCTCTGAATGCCCCATTGCTAGGAGTCTTAGGGTCACGCTCAAAGATTCCTGTGAGTTTCCGTAGCTCATCCCAGAGATGTTGTTAGAATTGTTAGAAGGTCTTATTAATAAAAGCAAACCCATAGCCAGGTAGTGGGGTGAAAGTAGATGTAACAGTGTTATTATTAAATAAGACACACAGAGCCAAATGCAAAGTTAAAAGCCCAAGAGGTCAGAGCAGTAGCTGAGAGCTGAGACTAAAAACCACCCTTTTAACCCTTTGCTGCCTCTGTTGTCCTTCCCCTCAGAAAGAGACCCACTTCCTGTAATAGAGGGATATAGAGAAGAATGGGATGCCGAGATGAAGCCACACATACAGCCAAGAAGAACAAAACAGCCACTAAGTACAAAAGCTAGAAAATGGTGGCACTCATGCCTTTAATCCTAGCATTCCAGAGGCAGAAATTCGTCTGGATCTCTGTGTGTTCAAGGATACAGCCAGCATGAAGACACACGCCTTTAATCTCAATACCAACCATAGAAGACTTGGAGGTCTGTATAGACAGGCAGTGATGAGGAGATCATGTGGTTGGGTTTACAACCAATAAGAAGGCAGAACAGAAAGTCAATAAAAAGACAGATACACAGGAAGTAGGTCTCTTTCTGAGGGGAAGGACAGCTGCGGCAGCGAAGGGTAAGAAAGGTTTTTTAGCATCAGCTCTTAGCTACTGCTCTGACTTCTTGGGCTTATAACTCTGCATTTGGCTCTGTGTTTCTTATTTAATAATAACACTGTTACATCTACAGGTGAACACTGAAAGATTTGAGAAACAGAACAGGCCACAGCTAATCTTACCTCACCAACTTCTCAGTTGACCTCGTTTCCTCAAACTGGAAGCCTCTGTGTCCTCATCTGAATGCATCTCAGCTGAACTGCTGCTAAAAGCCTAAAAGCTTAACAGACTAGTTCCTGGTCCTCACACCTTATATACCTTTCTGCTTTCTACCATCACTTCCTAGGATTAAAGGTGTGTGTCACCATGCCTGGTTGTTTCCAGTGTGGCTTTGAACTCACAGAGATCCAGATGGATCTCTGCTTCCAGAATGCTAGGATTATGCCACCATTTTCTGCCTCTATGTCTGTCTAGTGGCTGTTCTGTTCTCTGACCCCAGATAAGTTTACTAGGGTGCACAGTATTTTGGGGAACACAGTAATGACTATGATTCTAGTTGTCTTTCCCATATTCTCTGCCTCCATCCTGCCCCCACTTGATCCCTCCTGTTCCCATGCCTTCTATCTAGACCCATCCTCTTGTCCACCTGTGATGTCTAGTCTATTTTCCCTTCACAGTGAGATTCATGTGTCCCACTTGAGCCCTCCTTGGTACTTACCTTCCTTGGATCTATGGATTGTAGCATGATTATCCTTTGGTTTATAGCTAATATCCTCTTATAAGTGAGTAATACCATGTTTGTCTTTCTGGGTCTGGGTTACCTCATGCAGGATGACCTTTTCTAGTCCATCCATTTGCCTGCAAATTTCATGTTGTTTTTAACAGCTGAGTGTTTTTAACACTCCATTGTGTAAAGGTACCACATTTTCTTTATCCATTCTTTAGTTGATGGACATCTAGGTTGTTTCCACATTCTGTCTATTATGAATAGTGCTGCTATAAACATAGTTGAGCAAGTGTCCTTGTGGTATGACTGTGTGTCCTTTGAGTATATGCCCAAGAGTGGTATCGCTTGTCTTGAGGTAGGTTGATTCCCAATTTTCTGAGAAACCATCATATTGATTTCCAAAATGGCTGTACAAGTTTGCACTCCCACTAACAATAGAGGAGTGTTCCCCTTGCTCCACATTCTTGCCAACATGAGCTGCCACTTGTGTTTTTGATAGATATACAAGAAATTCTCAAGGTAGTGTTGATTTGCATTTCCCTGATGGTTAAAGATGTTGAACATTTCTTTACATGTTTCTCAGCCATTTGAGATTCCTCTGTTGAGAATTCTCTGTATAGATCTGTACCCCATTTTAAATTGAATTATTTGATGTTTTGGTGTCCAGTTTCTTGAGTTCTTTATATATTTTGGAAATCAGTGCTCTGTTGGATGTGGGGTTGATGAAGATCTTTTCCCATTCTGTAGGCTGCTGTGGTGTCCTATTGACAGTGTCTTTATCTTTGCCTTAAGAAGTTTTTCGTTTCATGAGGTCCCATTTATTAGCTGTTGATCTCAGTGTCTGTCCTATTGGTGTTCTGTTCAGCAAGTTGTCTTCTGTGCCAATGTGTTCAAGGCTACTTCACACTTTTTCTTCATTGTATCTGGTTTTATGTTGAGGTCTTTGATCCATTTGAACTTGAGTTTTGTGCAGGGTGATAGATATGGATTTATTTGCATTCTTCTACATGCTGACATCCAGTTAGGCCAGCACCATTTGTTGAAGATGCTTTCTTTTTTACATTGTATATTTTTGGCTTCTTTATAAAAAAATCAGTGTCAATATGTATATGAATTAATATCTGGCTCTTTGATTTGGTTTCATTCATCAACTTGTCTGTTTTCATGCCAATACCATGTGGTTTTTATTACTATTGCTCTGTATTACAGTTTGAAACCAATGAAGGTGATACTTCCAGAAATTTTCTTATTGTACAGGATTGCTTCAGCTATCCTGGTTTTTTAAATATGAAGTTGAGTATTGTTCTTTCAAGGTCTGTAAAGAATTGTGTTGGAATTTGATGGGATTGCATTGAATCTGTAGGTTGCTTTTGGTAAGATTGCCATTTTTACTATGTTAATCTTGCCTATCCATGAGCATGGGAGATCTTTCCATTTTCTGATATCTTCTTCAATTTTTCTTCATAGACTTGAAGTTCTTGCCAAAAATGTCTTTGCTTGGTTAGAGTTACACCAAGATATTTTTTTTATTATTATTTGTGGCTATTGTGAAGGACGTTGTTTCCCTAATTTCTTTGTCAGTCCATTTATCATTTGTATATAGGAGGACTACTGATTTTTTTTTTAGTTTATTTTGTATCCAGCCACTTTGCTGAAGATGTTTATCAGCTGTAAGACTTTCTTGGTAGAATTTTTTGGGTTGCTTATGTATACTATCATATCATCTGCAAATAATGATACTTCTTCCTTTCCGATTTGTATTCCCTTGATCTCCCTTAGTTGTCTTATTGCTACAGCTAAAACTTCAAGGACTATATTGAATAGATATAGAGAGAGTGAAAACCCTGATTTTAATGAAATTGCTTTAAGTTTCTCTCCATTTAATTTGATGTTGGCTATTGGCTTGCTATATATTACCTTTATTATGTTTAGGCATGTTCCTTATATCCCTAATCTCTCTAAGACTTTTATCATGAAGGGGTGTTGGATTTTGTCAAAGGCTTTTTTAGCATTCAATGAGCTGGTCATGTGGTTTTTTTCTTTCAGTTTGTTTATATGATGGATTACATTGGCAAGATTTTCATATGTTGAAGCATCTCTGTACCTCTGGGATGAAGCCTACTTGATCATGGTGGATGACCTTTTTGATGTGTTCTTGGATTTGGTTTGCAAATATTTTATTGTGTATTTTTGCATCAATATTCACAAGGGAAATTGGTCTGTAATTCTCTTTCTTTGTTGAGTCTTTGCGTAGTTTGGGTATCAGGGTAACTGTGGCCTCATAAAGTGAATTTGGTAATGTTCCATCTGTTTTTGTTTTGTGGAATAGTTTGAGGAGTATTGGAATTAGCTCTTCTTTGAAAATCTGGTAGAATTCAGCACTAAAACCATCTGGCCCTGGGCCTTTTTTTGTTTGGGAAACTCTTAATGACTGCTTCTATTTCCTTGGGGGTTATTGGTCTATTTAAATTGTTTATCTGATCTTGATTCAACTTTGGTAAGTGGTATATATCAGGAAAATTGTCTAATCCTTTTAGATTTTCCAGTTTTGTAGAGTACAGGTTTTCGAAGTATGACATAATGGTTCTTTGGATTTCCTTGGTATCTGTTATAGCCCCCTTTTTGTTTTTGATTTTGTAAGTTTGGATATTCTCTCTCTGCCCTTTAGTTTGTTTATCTTGTCAATTTTCTTAAAGAACCAACTCTTTATTTCATTGATTATTTGTTTCTATTTTATTGATTCCTGCCCTTAGTTTGATTATTTCCTGCCTTCTACTCCTCTTGGGTGTATTTGCTTTTTTGTTGTTCTAGAGTTTTCAGGTGTACTGTTTAGTTGCTAGAATGAGTTCTCTTCACATTCTTCATGAAGGCACTTAGCACTATGAACTTTCCTTTCAGCACCACTTTCATTGTGTCCCATAATTTTGGGTATGTTATGCATTCATTTTCATTGAATTCTAGAAAGTCTTTAATTTCTTTCTTTCTTCCTTGATCCAGTGGTGATTAAGTAGAAAGTTGCTCACTTTCCATGAGTTTATAGGCTTTCTGTTGTTGTTGAAATCCAGCTTTAGTCCATGATGGTCTGATAAGGTACAGGAGGTTATTTTAGTTTTCTTGAATCTGTTGAGATTTGCTTTGTGACCAAGTATATGGTTAGTTTTGGAGAATATTCCATGAGGTGTTTGGAAGAAAGTGTATTCTTTTGTATTTGTGTGAAATGTTCTGTAGATATCTGTTCAGTCCATTTGAGTCATAGCATCTGTTAGCTCCATTATTTCTCTGTTTAGTTTTTGTCTGGTTGACCTATCCATTGGTGAGAGTCCAGTATTGAAGTCTTCCACAATTAATGTGTGAGGCCCGATGTGTGATTTAAGCATTAGTAATGTTTTCTTTTGCAAATGTGGGCATGCTTGTGTTTGGGGCATGGATGTTAAGAATCGTGGTGAATTTTTCCTTTGATGAGTATAAAATGTCCTTTCCCATCATTTTGATTAATTTTGGTTGGAAGCCTGTTTTGTTAGATATTAGAATAGCAACACCAGCTTGCTTCTTAGGTCCATTTACTTGCAAAAAATTTTTTTCCAGCCCTTTATTCTGAGGTAATGTCTATCTTTGATGTTGAGGTATGTGTGTTTCTTGTATACAGCAGAGGGATAGATCGTGTTTTCATATCCATTCTGTTCGCCTGTGTCTTTTTATTGGGGAAGTGAGTCTATTGATATTGAGATATATTAATGACCAGTGGTTATTAATAATTTTGTTCTTGTTCTTGTTGGTAATGTGTGTGTGTGTGTGTGTGTGTGTGTGTGTGTGTGTGTGTGTGTGTGTGTTTCCCTCCTTTGGGTTTTGCTGGTGTGAGAGGTGCTTGGATGGAGTCATTCAGCAGGGGCCAGAGGAATTCTAGGAAGACACTGTGGTGTGTTTTTTCAGACTTCAGAAAGATCCACCCATCGAGTGACTTTGCTTAGTTACTGTAGTCTGAAGTGTCACTCTCAGAGCTCAGCCAAAGAGGCCATAGTGCCAGCCACACAGAATGTCCTTGTCTGTCAAAGTCAACAGCCCCAGCAGCTGCACCTGCCCTAGCCTGAGTGCCCAGGCACAGTTCAAAAGGGAACAAGCAAAGGGAACAAGGCTTAAGTGTGACCGAGAGAGCTAGGAGTCAGAGAGGAAAGAACAGCGGGGTGCCTGAGCAGGCAGGTTGTGGGGATGCAGTGTCTGTTGGCAGCCCACAGCTGTACTGCTGTGCATGGCTTTGGGCGTGGCCTTTCTACTTCCATGGCCTGACCTTTGAATCGGGGACATAGTAATCTTCAAGTCTTTGGAAAGTTTTTGAGAACACTGAAAAGGTAATACGTGCTGGCAGGCGTGGAAATGGGATAGAGTGGTGTGAGGAGAGAGAATGCTGTCTGGGGCACTCTAAATGTACTCTGATTTTCTTCACAATCCTCCCACTTGCTGTCTAGTGGGAGGAAAAACACTTCAATTTTAGTCCAGTCTGGTAAATTTAGTCTTATTCAAAAGCTGAAGTAATCGTCTTAGGCAGTCTTCAGATATGGATGCTTGTGAGCCACCATCACAGACACTGGAAAAACAAAACCAGGTCCTCAGCAAGAGCAAGAAGCATTCTTAACCAAGGAGCCACCTGACGCTTTCATGTCCTCTTTCCTTTTCTAACAAGAATGGCACAAATTCTGGAAATATGCCGGCTAATGACTCTTCATTCCCTCTAGCACAGCCTGTTGCTGCATCTGCTGAGTTTCAAAGGAATTCCCCCCAAGGACGGCTCTATTCAAAGCAGCTGTTTTTACGGTGTCTCTCGTCACAACCCAGTTGTCTGAGCTGTAGTTTTGTTTCCTTCTGGGCAGTCTAAGCATTGGACAAGCTGACTCCTGCCAGCGGTGCCTCCCTCCAGGACTCCCATCCTTCTACCTGTACTACAGAGCAGAACCTGGTTACCGCTGTTGGTACGCCTAAGTATAAAAACAAACAAACAAACAAAAAACAAAACAAACAAACAAACAAACAAAAACCCGCAGTAAGAGAGCCGTGGTACCCTGTCCTGAGTCCGAGGAGAGATTACTAATCAACTGTAGCATTGGCCTACTGGTTCCAGTACGACAAGGCACAGGACTGGAACCGGCTTCAGAGACTCAACTGATTTGCTGTATGGGTTTTACGCATTTGCCCTTGGGCTCCTTTGTCTATCACAAATAAAACACAAGTGTTTGCCTGGTGTTCCTGATGTGGTGAGCTGTGCCGTGTCTACAGCTGTCAGAGTGTGAAACGGTGAGACAATCCAGGCCTTCCCTAAAATAGTGTAAAATTTGCAATTTGTTTTCAAGTATGTATGTCTTTCCCCAAGCATTTTTTCCACATAAGAAGATGTCATTGTCATTCCCAGATCTTAAGGAGATTCTAGAAGCTTCCCCCTCTTTTTAAAGAGGTTCTTAAAGATCTTTAATGTGAGTTCTGTCTTTGGGGTTAAGAAAATTTCTTACTTGTCCACCAGAGCCAACCCCGCCACATGACTTAGATATGCAAAGCTCACTATCACCAATTCTTGCATTTGTGATGTGGACCATCATCCTTCTGGATAACAACTTACTTATCTGAGTTAATTTGTTTGCTCCCACAATGGTCCTGAGGAGTGTGCATTAGCATCCTCTTCCTGAAACAGCCACGGCTGTGGGATGGTCTGTATGTCAAATTGCTCTGATTGGTCAATTAATAAAACACTGATTGGTCAGTGGCCAGGCAGGAAGTATAGGCAGGACTAACAGAGAGGAGAATTGAGAGAACAGGAAGGCTGAGGCAGAGAAACACTGCCAGCCGCAGCCATGACAAAGCAGCATGTGAAGATGCCGGTAAGCCACGAGCCACATGGCAAGGTATAGATTTATAGAAATGGATTAATTTAAGCTATAAGAACAGTTAGCAAGAAGCCTGCCACGGCCATACAGTTTGTAAGCAATATAAGTCTCTGTGTTTACTTGGTTGGGTCTGAGTGGCTGTGGGACTGGTGGGTGACAGAGATTTGTCCTGACTGTGGGCCAGGCAGGAAAACTCAAGCTACAAGCCACAGTGGTCAGGTGACCTTCTGATAGTTGTGCAGCTAGTGAATGGTAATGGTAGGATTTGAATCTGGGACTGACTTGTATCAAAGCCTTAGCTAGTCTTCAAAGAGAAGAGGGTAGGGTTACATACATTAATGAATATTATGAAATAAGGAAATCAATGTCTTGCTCAGTGCCTAGAGAAAGAGATGCTCCTGTGCTGGAGATCCTGGGTCCGCTAATTTCTTCTGTCGGCAGATCTTTGCCCTAGGAGGATGGCCTGAATCAATAGCTCCACTTAGGGCTGTCATTTCTTGAGGGTTTCAGATTCTACACAGTGTGGTGTAGCTCAGTGGTGGAGCACTTGCTTCAGCGTGTAGATGTCTGGATTTGTTCCCTGGCACCACAAACAAACAAAAAAGCATGTACGGTGTGTGCATGTGCTATTTAGCTCAGGCCATCTCAGAGCACCCTTAAGCAGAGAGAAAAACAAAGCCCCAACGCCAGTCTTTACGATTCGCAGCACCGTGAGAATCTGTGTTTGTCTGTGCGGCCACTTACCCTCCGCTCAGTTCCGTCTAGCTGTGGAGGGCTCTGGTGTGCTCCTGAGCCCGGGGTTAGCAGATTTTAACTGTGTGTGGTCAAACTAGCTCTCTCCCCGAGTCTGGCTACACCTTCTTCTGCTCTTACTTCTCTGGGCCTCAGCCACTCAGAGATTTTGCCTCTGGTCCTGTTTATGTACAGACTGCAGGCCAAATGTAAAAAAGGGCTGCAGTCCAAAGCAGAGTCCAGCTGGGAGAGGAAGAAAGCGATGCCACTGTTCATGACCCTGGATGTCTGATTTCCTTGGGGCCACAGAGATTGGTTCTGACTTCCCTGGCATTGGCCAGGGTTTCTCTAGTTATTAGTATTAGACCCTTGCACACAGTCGTAGCACGCGATATTAGATCTGGACCCTGAAGTGAATGCCTGTGCTGGCCCACTTGCCTGGCACGTGATTTCTTTTTTTTTTTTTTTTTTTTTTTGACATTAACATGTTTATTCAGCACAATTACATGGAGATTCACTCAAGCTATTCCATATTAGCTTTCTTTTTTCTTTATCATTAAGTAATGTTCTATGTTTCGGTAGCTCACAGTTTGTCGAACAGTTCACTCACTGATGGGTATCTAAGACAATTCCTGTTTAAGGATATCAAAATAAAGCTGCTATGAAAATTAATGGACAAGGTTTAGGCAGAAATGTATAGTTTCATTTTTTTAGGCACACATTTCATAGGCTTTATGATAATTCCATGTTCACTTATATAAGAAACTGTCAGGGGCTAGAGAGATGGCTCAGTATCCATGAATATGTGTTGCTTTTCCAGAGGGCCTGTGCCAAATTCCCTGCACCTACACAGTGGCTTGCAACTGTCTGTAACTCGAATCACAGGTAATCTGACAGTTTCTTCTGACCTCTGCAGGCACCGGTCATGCACAAAATACACATATACACATGCAATTAAAGCACTAATACACATTAAATAAAAATCAAAGTGAATTTAAACAACGAAACTTTCAAGTAGCCTCAGAGGCTGGAGTGTGTTACATTTTCACTAGCTATGTGTGAGTAATTGACTTTCTCCAGACCCTTCCTTGTATTTTGTGTTATCAGATATGATGATTATTATTGAAGCAATATTGGGTAGGTTTCTATTGGAATCCCATTGTGGTCTTCCTTTGAGTGCATTTTAGCAATTGATGATTTTGAACAGCTTCTTACATGCGGTTACTTCTAGTGGCAAATGGGATGTGTAGTTTTTATTATTATTATTATTATTATTATTATTATTATTATTATTATTTTACAACACCATTCAGTTCAACATAATAGCCACAGAATCCCCTGTTCTCCCCCTCTCGCCCACCCCTCCCCCCAGCCCACCCCCCATTCCCACCTCCTCCAGATCAAGGTCTCCCCCGAGGGCCTGGCACGTGATTTCAGACCTGGCCACTGTGCTGCCTGGTCAGTACTGCAGACAGTAGCTCGGGTACCTGCGGGCCCAGGGCCCCACCTCTGGTGTACTCGCAGTGCTGATGAACCTAGCTTGGGTTCTGCAGAAATGCTCCTCGTCCATCCTCAAGTAGCAGGAAAGGCAGAGCACTCCCGTGGTCTCAGAATAATTTGGTTTTATTACAAGGGTTTTCATTTTGATGGCAACATTATTCTTTTCATGGAAGAAATTATCTTCAAATTATTTAATCTTCCCCTTTTATCTCTAGGGGTACTTTGGGGGTATATTGCTGCAGCCTTTTCAGATTGCTGGAGAAAACTGTCCTATCATTTTACTCTGCAGGGCCCCATTGGGAGCAGGAGGAAGTATGTTCTTGCAACAGAGTCATTCAGTCCCTGAAATAAACCCAAGATACTTGTGCGTTTTGAAGGAGGGGCTCTGGGCTGCTTCCCTCCTCCAAAGGGAAGTGTTCTCAGCTGGCAAGAGCTGAGTTTTCCCCGCAGAGACTGCTAGCTTTCACGCAGTAACACGTGAGATGCGGACCCTGGGTACAAGAGCTGCTTTACCTATTTTGTGACCTGGAATTTTAATTTTGTGAGCATGAAAAGTGGCTGCTGCTGCTAATAAAGCAGCCGAACTGCGCTGTCTTAGTGCAGCCTGGGGAGAACCCTGGAGCTGGGGTAGGGGGTGGGGGCGGACCTCAGGGACCAGTGGCCTGGTTTAATTTGATTGATGGCACCAGGTCCAGTGGTGCCGTGGTGCCGGTTCCCAGCCCAGAAGTAGCCCTGGAGGGAGATACAAGGTCAAAGTTCAAGTTACCTTGAAAACAGTCCACCCCAGCCTCATTGGCTTTCCTAGTCAGGGTCAGGGGCTGAGCACAGCCAGGCCACTGTGGCTGGCTATGAGGTGGCCTAAGAAAGGGGCTGGGGACTCTGGTGGGGCACAGAGAAGGGAGTAGGAGAGAGTGTCAAGGAGAGACATGTCCCACAGCTCCGTCCTTCCCTGCCCTCTGCTGGCTTGGGGAATTCCTGCACATGGTTAATGGCTCTGCTAAGAGTCTCCAGTCAGGCCTGCAGTGACCCCAGCAAACTAAATCCAGTTGCTTTATTAGTAAATTCCTGTAATGAATTCCTGTAATAAGGATCCCACCTTTCCCTCATGGTGTCGCTGCGGTTGTTAGCTGCATAAGGATATTTTGGAGTTTCTCTGCTTCTGTAGCCTGAAGTCTCCAGGATGATCTTTTCTCCCAGAGAATGGCACACAGTAGGGTACACAATAGATGTTCAGCGCTGTTTGCTGAGTGATGGACAGAAGTTTATCCCTTGGCTGGACACCCCCCCCCATCCTAGTCTCCTTCGAAGGGCCTGTCTGGGGAGTGTTTCCTCGTAATTTTTGAAAAGTAAAGTTTCAGCCTGTAATAAATTGACAATCAGGAAAAGCAAGCCACAGACTAAATAGCAAGTGCTCCCCAGCCCATGTTCCTAGCCACTTCCAGCCCTTGGCAAGGGCTGTGGCCCATTTCCCATGTCAGGACCTACCTCCTTCGCTGCAGGATGGTTGGAGGCACATGTTTCTTTTCAGAGCTCAGTGTGATCTGCCACTCTGCCCTTGAAGGGCTTCCTGTCCTTGTACCATATGGACACACTAACTTATCCACACTCACGTTGTGAGCACCAGGCACAGTGCCAGGCCCTGGGGCCAACTGTTAACAGTGCGAGCTGTCAGGTCAGGAAGGCTCACGGTTGCCTCCCATCACTTACTAGTGATGTAACGTTAGGCCAGTTACTCAGGCTCTGATCCTCAGTTTTCTAATCTGCAAAACAGGGACAGCATGGTACCCCACAGCAGACTGCTGTGGGGGTGCTGCAAGAGCAGGACCTGGGGAGCCCGAGGCTGTAACACAGATGGCAGCTGCTGTCCCTGCTGGGACTGATGTCAGGAAAGGGAAGTTGACATCAGCGGGGCCAGACGCGTCCCTAGATCCTCTGCCCTGTGGCGTGGTCTCCGGTACTGCAGGCTTCTTCTAGGTAAGTGGGATGTGGAAGCAGCGCAGAAATCTGGCGGCCCTGTGGGGCTCTCAGAAGTCTGTTCTGGTTGTGCGTCTGGGGCTCCCACTCAGCATATGGGCCTGCTTGGCTGGGCGCCGCCTTTCCATGGGAATCCACGGGCTGGTAAATCTGGGCTGTGTGCAGGGAACTATGGGCCATAGTGTCTGGGGAGGGAGAAGAGAAACTTCCTTGGGTTTCCTGTTCTCAGAGGTACTGCTGCTCCCCGAATGCCACAGAGGTGGGTGCTGGCAATGCCGGAGGTAAAGGAGGTCATGACTCCATGGCACTCACAGGTTCTTAGCCTTTTTTGGGTGCTGGGCTTAGAGACCATTGAATTAAATCTTCTATTTCAAAAATGAGGAATATATTAGTCAGCTTTGTGTTACCGTGACCAAAGTATCTGATATAAACAATTCAAAGGGAGATATATTTTAGCTCGTGGTTTCCAAGGGCTTAGTCTGTAGTTGATTGGTCTCATGTGCTTGGGCAGAACATCGTGGTGGCAGAAGCGTGTGGTTTAAAAATAAAGAGCTCCTTTCCCTCGTTATGAACAGGAAAGGGAGGGAGAGGGGAAAGGGCCAGGTATCCCTAAAGACTCACCCCCAGTGGCCCTCTTCATCCAGCTAGGCCCTACCTCGTAAAGTTCCCAGGACTTCCCAAAACAGTAGGACTAGCTTCGGACTAAAACTTCAAAATATGAGCATGTGTGGAGCATTTCAGACTAAAATCGTGACGAGGAGGTTGAAGTCCAGCCAACAGTTTGGCTTGTGAGCCGGGTTCTGAAGGGACGCTGGCCCCCTCGAGCACGTGGCTCTGGCAGGCCTTGCCCTTCTCCCATTCCCTGTCTCATTCCTAAAGCTAGCTCCCAAGGTCCCCTCTCTTATTTGTCCACTCCCTCCTCCTGAGGCTGGCGACCAAAATCCAGCTATCAAAATATTGAAATCCAGCAATCAAAAGCCCCCTTTGGCTCACCTAATTAATGTGCCCAATTAAAATTAAGCATCTCATCCTAACATGGGTTCCTCTTTTCCCTTTGTAAAAGGCCATTTTTCTATGGGCGTCATCTGTCTCCTCTATCCAGAGACAGTGCTTTGTCCCTCTGGGGCAAATATCCCTCCTCCTCTCCCTGTTCCCTTCCCCTTCTCCCCCATCCTCTATCTCCTGCCTTTTTTTGTCTCTTATCTCTGCCCTCTGCCCCTCAGGGGCAAATAAATCTCCTTTGTGCTGAGAACTTGGTCTTGGGGGTCCTGAGCCCATACTTTTCCTTCCAGGTTCCTTGGTGATAAAACAGACTTTAACATCTTTGCAGAGCTGGTGTGAGGCTTGAGTCTGTACAGGCCACTGGACTCAGCAACCCTTGTCATACACAGCGCTGGGACAGGGGAGTTACTGTTTTACTGTCTTAAATAATCACTTAGTCCTGGGACCATAAAACTTGAACCTGAGTCTTTGTCCTGCTCCTCTTTGGGGGAAAGCCCTCCAAACCTGGGGCAAATTGTAGGGCTTTGGGGAAGCCGATTGATTTCTCCATCTTTAACCCAGAATGTCTACCCAATGACCTCACTGGTGTGAAGCATCATTCATGGCAAGGTATACACATGCCCTCTTCCCTCTATCTATGTGGCCCCTTGTGTGCCCACGGAAGGTTTTGCTACCAGAGGAGTGATGTCTCCAGAAATGACCACAGTGAGAGCGGGGTGGGGGGTGGGGGGAGGTGGGGGGGTGGGAGATGGGGGGTGGGGAGGTGGGAGTTTGATGTGGGCTTCAGCTGTCAGTTCCCACCTACAGGTTTTCATCTCCTTTGCCCTCTTTCTCTGATTTCTGTAAAAGCTAGGGATTCCACCTTATATCTCATCCCTGTAATGATCTTTTTAATCAAGAGCTTCTGAATTGGCTGGCTGTAATGCCAGACTTAATGACTGAGAGTTACAATCTGACCCTCATTCAGAAACGCAAAGGGCTGATCGCATTGCAGAGGAGTCAAACCTCTGGTTTGTTCCCAAGAGAAAGGAGAGTCTAGCCTGCTGCCTGGGACGAGGTTGTTTAAAACTGTCTTTGTGTTCAGTTGATCATGTCTCTTAGTATTTTTCCTCCAAAGGCTTTCATTCTTTTGTCTCCCAGGCATTCTTGGTAAAAATCATCTCTTCTTTTATATGAACACACTCATTAATCCTAAAACATTTATTGTGCTTCATTAATCAGGTTAGAGGATTAACAAAAATTGGGATTTTTAGCAATTATAAGCGACAGGCAGGTTGGAATTGCAAGATGCATAATCTTAGTATGCTGATGGCTTCATTACCCAGTCTGGATTTTGTGGCTGGCGAAAGCGTTCAGTTTTTTCCTGGGTCCTGGAGGTCTCAGTCCAACCCCAGGGCTTTGGGCGTGTGGGGGAGGTACTTGTGTTGGCTTTCACACACGTGTGCCCTAAGGGCAGCAAGGTCAGTGTCCACAGAAGTTGAAAGGAGTACAGCTGCTTTAGACTCTTGTCATTCCAGGTTATCTGGAAGCTCTAACACCCGGGTTCTTCACAGGTGATGCAGATACGTCGATGGTAATGCTAGGAACGATGCCAAGGCTTTTGAGAACGCAGGGAGCCAGGCCTGGTGCTAGGCACTCCAGAAGAACCTCACTGGATTCCTCCCTGGACGGCCAGAGGGAGGTATTAACCACGTCTCTCTTCAGGACATTAGCCTATTCAAGGCCACACAGACACTGACTGGTAGAGCTGGAGTGAACGGGGTATTAAAAGGAAACACCGGGGAGGGGTGTGGGTGTCCAGAACAAAACAAGTCCTGAATTGGGGCCAGAAACTGGCGGCAACTCAGCCTTGATTATCTCCCTCACCTTTCTGGGTTTTAGTTTTTTAAAAATTGTTTTTGTGGTTTGCTTGTAAATGAGAAGATTGGAAAAGATGAACTTAGTTTTGACTCTTTCTAGCTCTGACACTCTGGAATCTGAGAAATTACATTGAGAAGAAAGAGGCGTCAAAGTGGATGGAATGGCCTCATCTCCCATGCAGAGTGCTGCATCTGGCCTTCGTTTCCAGCCACGACACCTCCATGCTGGTGCCGATGATTACATTGTGGCCCGTCTTATGCTGCTCGGAGGCTTCTCAGCTGCCTTCACCCCAAGCCCCTTGAACACTGCCCTCAATTTGGCAGCTTCTCCCCCTGTGCCCTGAAGCTGCAGTGACGTATAAACAACCAGACCAAGAACAATGGCCATTTCTTGGTCCTGAAGAGTGTATCAATTTTCTGTAATTCCTTGTAGCAGGCTGAGCATACATTATAGAGTTCAAGTGTTTTGAAAATAAGCTATGAAGAATTGTGATCTGTAGAGAGAGCTGGCAGTTTATCAACTTCCAGAGTCTGAGTGTTTGGGTGTGCTCTGCAGCATGTCTGGGAATGGCTGGCCTTGGGGCCGTGCGTGCGCAGGGGAGGAGGGTGGCAGGGAGGGAGTGCCCCTCAGCCTCTGAAGAGAAAAATAATTTAGCCGTTGGAGCTGGAAGGAGGCTCTCACAGGGACCTGCAAGCGGCTATATAAAGTGTGACACAGAAGCTGAAATCTGAAATGAGTACGGAAGAAAAACCAGGAAAACGGGCTCATTTCAACCATGCCTGCTCTCCCTGCCTGCTGCCTCATCCCTCCTCAAAGTGGCCCACATGTTTCAACACCAGCTCACCTGAACACTGCGAGGTGAACAGCTCTTCTCTTCCTCTGCAACTGTGAGATACAGATAGTTACGATGGACTCTGGCTTCTTGGTAGCGATTGTCTAAACGGTAAAACAAAGTTACGAAGTCTTTCTAAGTCCTTAGTTAAACTTCCTGTGCTCCCAACTCCTCCCTCTCCCTCATTCCTTCTCTCTCTCTCTCTCTCTCTCTCTCTCTCTCTCTCTCTCTCTCTCTCTCTCTCTCTCTCTCTCTCTCTCTCTCCCCTCTTCTCCCATTTCCTCCACCCTATGTTCCCCCCCAGACTTTCTCCCTCTGAATTTCTTTTAGAATGCATAAAGAGGTTGCTGGTGAGGCTAGAAATCCCCACAAGCTGTTTGTTGAGCTGGTCCAGAACCATGGACAGCACTACACACACACACACACACACACACACACACACACACACACACACACACAGAGGCATCCGGCCCCCCCCCCCCCGGGGGGGGGGGTTCTCAGGTTTGTTTAATTAAAATGCTCTCATCCTCATCACATTAGAGCAACCCCCCAAATTGTAGACACTCAAACACTTGCTTGGAAGTCATGAAGCAGTCCAGAGCGGACTGGTGTATGTATGTGTGTGTTCCCCATGGTTTTAGGAGCGGGGGCGGGGCAATGTGACATGAGCATCATGTACCACCCCTGAGACCTTCCTCCCAAAAGTCCAGAGTCCAGAACTGAGAGGCTCCTGTCAGTGAAGGCTGAGGTGCTCTGCTGCCCAGAGGAACTGGTCCCAGTGCTTGGAAAAGCTGAGACGAGAGGAGTGGGGGTGTTATGAGGACCCTGTAGCCTCAGAGATTAAAATCATATAACTTTATTTATTTGAGTATATGGAGTATAAAGCACATATTATAAAACTTAAAAATGTATGAAAGGTAGTATTATATATTTATTAAATATTATGTAGTCTTTAAATGTTTGGCTATATACATTTTCCAATGTGCTCTTTATGGTATTTTCATGTGTCATGTTTTAAAGAGGCTTTAGGACAATGAAAATTATAAAATTAAAAAATTATGTTGCCATGTATTTCCCTCTAGGACTTTCATAGTTTAGATTTTAAACGTTCTAAAAATTTCAGATTGTCTCTGTTTCATAGCTAGCCATTTCTCTCTTCCCCAGGAGTAGTGTTTATTACTAATCTCTTATAAATCCTTCTATAGACAATCTACACACAGAGCACATGCCTATCACATTTCCCCTTCCTTCTACACAACAGCCTCCCTTATACTTTCCAATGCATCTTAGCTTTTCAGTGTCACAGGGTAACTTTGAATGAGTTCATAACAAGCTCCCTCACTCTTTGCAGGTAGTGAAGACCTTTAGTGCATACCCTGTCAGGGAAGTGGGCAGATATCCCTGTGGTACAAATGAGGAGAGTTTAGTTACCAAGGGTTTATCCTATAGTGGTAATAGGCAAGCATATGTATGAGTGTGTGTGTGTGTGTGTGTGTGTGTGTGTGTGTGTGTGTGTGTATGATGTGTGTGGTTTGTGCATGTGCATATGTGCATGTGTGTGTGTGTGTGGGGGGCTGGAGAGATGGCTCAGTGGTTAAAGACACTGGCTGCTTTTATAGAGGACCCAGGTTCAGTTCTCAGCACCCACATGGCACAACCCTCTGTAACTTCAGTTCTCAGCAATCTGATGCCCTCTTCTGGCCTCTGTAGGCACTGCATGCATGTGGTGCAGACGTACATGCAGGGAAAGACTCATATACATAAAATAAACCTTAAAAAAATCCAGAGCCTGGCAGCGGTGGTGCACCCCTTTAATACCAGCACTCAGGAGGCAGAGACAGGCAGATCTCTGTGAGTTCAAGGCCAGCCTGGTCTACAGAGTGAGTTCCAGGACAGCCAGAGCTACACAGAGAAACCCTGTCTTGAAAAACCAAACTAAACCAAAACAACAACAAGAAAGCTCAGGCCTTGAGTTCAGTGCCAAAGTCTCTCTTACCGGCACACAAACGTTTACCAGATTTTCCCCCAGGAAGCCCCTGGCTCCTTGTTTAATTGGGGCGTGGGGAATCTCATTTTATTTGTTTTTAGTTCTTCAAATCTAGACTATAGGAACTGCCTTCAGTTCACGCTTGGACCCTTGTTATTCTGCCCACAGCTCAGCTGTCTATCAAACTTACTTTTCTTTGTCATTTCCCTTTGACAGTGTTCATGGTTTACTTCCTATCTTTGTTTTTGTGTGCTTTCACTAAATCATGACTCAAGGGGATTTGTTTGCACGCTTCTCCTTCTTGGGTTCGCTTGAGTTTCCTGAATCTGTAGATTGAAACTGATTATAAGGTTGGGAGAATAATCCTCTCAAGTCTGCCTCTGGCTGAATTTCTCTCTGCTGTTGGAATTCTGATAACATTAGATCTCTTTACTTCTTTTGTTTCTGTTTTTGTAACAAATTTCATTGAAATATAATTTGCATAAAACACTGTCAACCAATTTAAAGTGTGTAATTCAATGATTTCTTAGTATATCCAGAATTGAGGAAGAATCACTGCAGTTAGTCTCAGAAGTTTTAATCACCCCAGGAAGACACTCCATGCCTCTTAGCTATCTCACTTTAGTGGTTTGAATGAGAATGGCCCCATAGGCTTGGATATTTGAATACTTAGTCACCAGGGCGTGGCACTATTAGAGGATTAGAAGGATTAGAAATGTGTCACTAGGGGTGGGCTTTGATGTTTCAAAAGCCCATGCTAGGAGACCATGTCTCTCTCACTCTGCCTGCTGCTTGTGGACCAGGATGTCAGCTCTCAGCTGCTTTCCAGTACCATGCCTGCCACCAAGTTTCCTGCCATGAGGATCAGAGGCTAAGAGGCTAACCCTCTGAAACTGTAAGCAAGCCCCCAATGAAACGGTTCTTTTTATGAGTTGCCTTGGTCACAGTGTCTACTCAGCAATGGAACAGTCTGAGACACTCATCAACACTTAGCAAGCAGAAAGCATTTTCCACCAGCACATGCGTGCATATTCTGGACATTTCATATAATATAGGGTCTTTTGTGTGTGGCTTCTTTCACTTAGCATAATATCGTCAAGATTCGTCTTTGTATAAACATACTCCATTGTGTTTCATGGCTAAATACTATTCCATTGACTAGATATACCACAGGTTATTTCTGCATTCATCAGTTGATAGCTATATAAGTTGTTCCTATATTTTGGAAATTACGAATAATGAAGCTGTAAGAATCTATCTACACATCTCTGAGTGAACATATAACTTCATTTCCCTTGGGCATATATTGAGGAATAGAGTTGTTAGGTCAAATGGTAACTCTACATTTAACCTTTTGAAGAAGTTATTGATTTTCAAAGTAGCTGTGCTATCCACCAGCCAACACGAACTGTCTGACTTTTTTTCTACTCCTATGCTGACATTTATTAGCTGCCGTTTTGACTATAGCCATTCAGCACAAGATGCCATGTGAGGCAGCACCTGATTGTGTTTTCAGCATGCATTTCCCTCATGTCCAGTCATCTAAACAAAGCAGCCATTTGTTTATCCTCTTTGTTTGTTTGTTTATTCAGACCTTTTTAATTAATTTATTTTATACAGGGTCTCACTTGTAGCCCTGGCTGACCTGGAACTTACTATGTAGATCTGGCTGACCTCAAAACCCTCAGGGATCCACATGGCTCACTGGGATCAAAGGTATGCATCACCACACTCATCTAGATTTCAGCTCTTTTTGACATTACATATTCTGTTTTTCAAGAAATTTAGTGTATTTTTAAATATTTAAAATGTAAATTGTATATGAGAAGTGGTTCACAAATATCTAATCCCATTTTATAGGTTGTCTTTCATGTCCTTTGGAGCAAAAAGAATTTTTATTGAAATTGGCTTTTTCTTTTATTACTTGAGTATTTTATGTCACAATTTAATGACATTTAATATCATAATGCAACATTGTGAACATTTATTCTTGCATTTTCTTCTAAGAGTTATATAGGTCTGTTTCTTATATGCAGATATTTTATTCTTTTTGAATTAGCTTTTGCATATGGTGTGAGGTAAGAGCCAGATTTCACTCTTTGGCCTAGACGGTCACCCAGTTGTTACGTGCCCCAGTACTAACACACTATTTGCTGAATGACCTTTTTTTCCTCACTGGGTTGTCTTAGATCCTTGTTGAGGACTATTTGACCACAAATGTATGGATTTATTTTTGGATCTCAGATCTCTTCCAAACTATGTGCACACTCTTGTGCATAATGATCTGTCTTGACTACTTTGGTGGCAAATTTTGGAATCAGGAAGTGTTTCCTCTAAATTAATTCTCCTGTTTCAAGAACAGGCGATTCTGGATGTTTTCCATTTACATAGGGATTTTTATGATCAGCCTGTCAGTTTCTAAAATGAAGCCAGCTGGGAGTATAAAGAAATTGCATCAAAATCTGTAAGTTGCTGGGGGAACTCTTATGATCATAAAAATATCATTGGATTCATGAACAGGGCATGTGTTTTGGAGCAGTTAGGTCTTCATTTCTTTCAAATAGGATCTAAAATGTTCAGAGTGTAAGTTTTGTACTTACTACACATATCTCTAAGTATTTTCTTCTCAATGCTGCTTTTATCTATTTTGATACTACCATAAATGGACTTGTGTTCTTAATTTTCCAAGTTTTGGTTGTTCTTTACCAGTGTT
This sequence comes from Peromyscus maniculatus bairdii, assembly GCF_049852395.1. Classification (NCBI taxonomy): domain Eukaryota; kingdom Metazoa; phylum Chordata; class Mammalia; order Rodentia; family Cricetidae; genus Peromyscus; species Peromyscus maniculatus. The sequence continues at coordinate 139,004,106 of NC_134856.1, read as the reverse complement.
AGAGATAGAATTGTTTTCTTACACCCACCTTCTCTTCTGTAAGTGGCTGAGCCCACTTACTGGTTTTTGTTGTTGCTGGTGGATGGACTCCTTAGGAATTTCTACACGGGAAGATCATTCCATCTGCAAACACGGATTCAGCACCTCCTCTACAGTCTGGGTTACCTTGCTTCCTTTTCTGTCCTGTTCAGCACATCTGATATAATACTGACGAAAACAGGCAAAGTGGACAGCCTTCTGTTACTTTCACCTTAGGAGGAAAACACCCATTTGCTGGACCGTTAAGTATGATGCTACGTGGTTTTGTTTTATAGAGGCTTATTATTACTATGGTCAGGAAGTCTTTTTCTATTCCTAATTTGTTAAGTTTAAAAAAAAACAAACAATTTTGTGATGTTGTATTTTGCCAAGTCTAGTTTTAATATCGGTTGAGATAATCATGTGATATTTGTTCTTAAATTTTGTTTTAAAACTTATGTAAATTTATGATTTAAATGTTATCATACATTGAAGCCTTCAGGAACTATGTAGTCTCCTTGTCTTATCTTTATTTGTATCTTATTTTCATATTTCACTTGCTTGCATTTTATGATAGTTGGTGTCTCCCTATTAACGTATAAATCTCATGAAGACAGAGGCTTCATCTTATAATAAATTATTGACTTTCAGTGTGGACACCTTACTATGTGAGTAGGGAGAAACAAGAGAAAAAGAGAAAAACTAAGTGTGTAGCCTGGACTGTGTGGCTCAGTCATCAGGGAAGTGTCGTTTTATTACCTTCATCTCTACCCAAGAAACTTACACTTGAGCCCCAGCAAAATGGCAAGTATGTACTTCATAATCACCCTGGAGCGGTGTAAATTTCCAGTGTTTCATTCTCTAGGGCCATGGACCACCGATGGTCACCGCTACAGCACCTAGCACACATTGCGAGGATCCAAAGTTTCATTTTGTTGGGAGTGTGTTCCCTGCATGAGCACTGGGTTAGATTCTGGGGCCACAGAAATGCATGAAATGGGCTCCTTGTCTTAAGGAATGCAGAATCAGCAGGTGCAGAAAGAGTTGGAGTGTGAAGTGAAAGCCCCAGGGGACCAGGAGAGAAAGGGGTAGAGGTCTGGGCTTCTCTTACCACCTCCACCAGCATCCCTGGTCTCCATCACTGTCCACTTTCTCCTGGATCAATGCAGGAGTCTCCTAACTCCCGTGCAGCTCGTTCTCTGTTGCTTGCAGCTCATGCTGATTGCCATCACTCCAGAGTTAAGTCCCCTCTGCGGCATGGCTCCTGTCTTCCTAACCGATGTGGCCTCCAACTCTCTCTGACCTTTTTACAGTGTCCCTTTGGATAACATCTCTGCACACTTTCTGTCCCTCTTGACAGTATCTCTGCACATGACCTTCTGACTTTCTTGCTAACCTGCAACCACATTTCCACCTGGGGCCTTTGCAGGTGAGCTTTTCTCTTTCTGGAATGTTCTTCGCTAGATGTCAATCAAGCTGGTATCTCTTCAGACCCTCATGACCAAGGCCTTCCCTAAGACCTCTACAAAACAGAAGGGCCTCTTCTTACCCATACTTCCTTTCACCTCAACTTGTCTCCTTTTTAAATCTGCCACTTATTAATGTGTTTCTTTATTTGTCTTCCTTGATAGAGTGTAAGTTCCATGAAGGCAGGTGTTTCTGCCCATTTTGCCTATTGTTGCTTATTCTTGCTTGGCACATAGTAGGTCTTAATTAAATGATCGAATGAATATACTGCCATTTAGCATGACAAACAGGAAGGCAGAGGTCTGGTATCTGAGACAGGCAGGACATTTGTTGAATGAATGGTGTATTTCAGGTTCAGCTTGGGTTTGAACTAGGCGTTGCTGATTCTCGGGTTGTGACTGATTCTGAAATAGTGTGGCAAAACAGTGATTTGGAGCCTAGAATGCAGTAGGTCCATGCAAGGAACACAGTGAGATTTTAGAGGTCTGAGGTGGAGGCGTGATTGAAGGCATCAGGGCCCACCAGTAGGCAGTGAATACGATACCTGAGACTAGAGCTGATCAAAACATGACCCAGTTGGAATTTAAAAGGCACATGGTTCTTACAAGACCCCAAAGTGCGGCTCTACCCCCCAGCCCCCAGCATCGTGTGTTCTGAGGTCATTACTCTTGAATGCAGCTCTTATGCCATGCACTGTCTGGGAGGCACCTGAGTTCTCTCCCCTCATCCTCTGGCACAGGCACACCCACCGTAGCCCACTTACAGATTAAGCCGATGCTCCAAAAACATCACTGCTTGCCCAGGGCCAAGTTGATGATAGGTACCTAAGCTGATGGACTTCTATTTCAGTGTTGACCACTCGGCATATCCACAGGTCAGGCCTGCCACGGAGGACAATGACATGTGCTTGTGGCTGCTAGGAAACAAGATTTGGGGGTCTCCAAAATCAGCCACATCTTTGATAAGAAAGCAAAAGGACTGTACAGGTCTGGGCATGGCTCTCACTTTATTAGTCAGGGCTAAACATGCTGTATGTTTAAATATAATCAGGGAAGTCATTCAGAGTACCACAGGCAGGGAAGACTGGGAAGGTGTTGCCACTTAGGATAAATGTATTACCTGGGAAATAGTTTTTTTTTTTTTTTTTTTTTCGAGACAGGGTTTCTCTGTGTACCTTTACTCCTTTCTTGGATCTCATTCTGTAGGCCAGGCTGGCCTTGAACTCACAACGATCCACCTGGCTCCCGAGTGCTGGGATTAAAGGCGTGTGCCACCACTGCCCGGCATGGGAAATGTTTTTTTAAAACAGTAACTTTGGAGGAAGCCTGAAGCATTTCTGACAAGAGTGTGGTATTGCCCAAGTTCTGTTGGAAAGAGCAGAGGGTGTGGTAGAATGTGAGAATCAGGGCCAGAGGTGGAGTGTGAATTTCAGGATCCTGATGTCCAGGTGAGAGTGAATGCTTCCCTGTGAGAACTGGTGCTTCTTAGGAGCAGACAGGGCTGGAGCCTCCACCCACAGGAACTGTTTTTAGGATAAGGGACAGATATTTCCATAAGCAACTTTTGGTCACACTGCAAACCATATGATGACATTCTCAGTATGTTAAAGGACAGCGTTTTGATATCCCCAATGGTGTGGTGAGATGTCTTGTTTGTGCACACCCTGGAGCACTGAGTAGAGAGTTGTGGCATTTGAAATTATTCGCGCAGGCCCACTATAACTAGGCCAGGGATACATCCCTGCACATATAGGGTCTTGTAACAGTGTTAACCTCAGAGGAGTCCTCAGGTTTGTCTGGGACTAGAGAGGGCTCTTGGGGAACTTAGGTGTGCTGGTTACTCTTCTTGCTTCTGTGACAAAAGGAATTAAGCAAAGGAGGGGTTGGTTTAGCTCACTGTTTCGGAGGGTCCTGTCCATTGCCGTGTGAGAGCAACAGGCAGCTGGTCACACTGGATCTGTAGTCAAGAAGCAGGGAAAGACGATGCTGCTCTCTCTCCTCTTCCCCCAGCCCTGTGTCTGTCTGTCTCTCTCCATCTCCCCACAATGTCTGTCTGTCTGTCTGTCTGTCTGTCTCTCTCCTTTTAATATATTCCAGCTCCCCATCCCATGGAGTGGTGAAACAGTTAGGGTGAGTTATCCCACCTCAGTTAAACCTTTCTGGAAATATCCTCACAGACACACTGAGGCGTGTCTCCTAGGTGATTCAAAACTAAACATTTCACCAGGGAAAGCCAAGCCACCGTCTGGCCTGCCGGCCGTTTTAGGGCAGGGGGTGCTTGGAATAAGGCAAAGAGGAGTTCTTGTGTTCTGTTACCACCAAGTTCAAGAAAGGAGGTGGGGCATGGAGACAGCATGGCATCTTGGTGGATCTTTCCGCTTCTTTTTCCTGTTTCTGGGGTTGTGCCAGCCTATTGTGAAAATCCAAAAATCCTGAGTTAATCGGCCAGCTCAGTCCCATTGGCTTTACTAGACAACCTGTGAAGGGATCAGTTGGTGTGTATGTGTGTGTGTGTATGTGTGCACACATGTGTACATGTGTGTGTGTGTGCACATGTGTACGTGTGTGTATGTGCATATGTATGTGTGTGTAGGAGGCAGTGGAAGGAACTAAAACTCTCAGAATCCATGAGGCCAACACTCTGCCTTCACATGCCTCCACATACACACTGTGGAGTTTTGTCTTAATTCTGAACGGCTCCTTGTTAGGGACTCTCATGCTCCCAGTTACCCCTGGCCAGGTATCTGTCTTCCAGCTCGTCTTTTTCTTTATGGAGCTGGGATTTGGTTCTTACATTTGCTGTATTCTGTGTCCCCCGTGTATGAGGTTTCTTACTTCATCAGAATCTGTTAACTGTCAGAGAAAGCTTAACTAGAACCCTGTAATGACTGCTTACCAATGCTTAATGCCCAGTGTGCATTCTGATGGTAACAACTGCTTCTGACTGCTAAACATCTGTGTGTGCATTCTAATGGGGTTTTTTTTTGTATTTTTATTTTATTTATTTATTTTTACATCCCAACCACAATCTCTGCCCTCTCGCCTCCCTTCTTCTCCCCCATCCTCCATTTCTATTCAGAAAAGGGCAGGCATCCCATGGATCTCAACCAGCCACAGCATATTAAGTTACAGTAAAATAAGGCACTTCCTCTCCTACTAAGGCTGGGGGAGGTGACTCAGTATGAGGAATAGGTTCCCAAAAGCAGGCAACAGAGTCAGAGACAACCCCTGCTTCCACGATCCCACTGTTAGGAGTCCCCCAAGAAGACCAAGCCACACAACTGCCACACATACGTAGAAGGCTTAGCTCAGTCCTGTGCAGGCTCCTTGGGTGTCGGTTCAGTCTCTGTGAGCCCCTGTGAGCCCAGGTTAGTTGAGTCTCTGGGTTTTCTTGTGGCTTCCTTGACCCCTCTGGCTCCCACAATCCTTTCTCCCCCTCTTCTGCAGGGTTCCCCAAGATCCACCTAATGTTGTGCTGTGTGTCTCTGTATCTGTTTACATCATTTGCTGGATGGAGGCTCTCTGAAATCACCTGGACTAGGCACCAATCTCTGAGTAGAGCAGAATGTCATCTAACGGTGACTTCATGGAGACAGTGTCTCACTTCTGAGGAACAGCTCTGGATTTTGCAGTCACTGGGCAGCTCAGGGGTCCAGGTTCTGACCATGGATAGAAAGATCTGGTAGGAAGAGCCATGGGAACCAGAAGGAAGAAAGAGAAGGGCGTGGAGGGGCAACGCTCCCTCTTTTGTGCGGGGAGCCGAGGGAGATAAGTAGAGTGAAGGCCATTGTGTGGGCGTGTTGGGTGCTGTGTATATATCACAGCTAATTAGGAGAACAACTTAAGCTGCTTTGGTGTCAAAATAGCTGTGGGGAAAACAACCTTAATAGCAGGTTGCAGATGAAAGGAAATGAAATGGGAAAGAAATGAGCATTTTAAAAGAAAACAATCAGGCTAGAGGGACTGGGGAGAGACAAAGCAGAGCGTTTCAGAAATTCGAAAAATTGGCATGGGGCAGAATATGCATCGGATGAGTGACAGGAGACAGTCTGGTCTCATGGTTTCCCCAGCCCTGGTGCTGGCCATGTACAAATCTCCATAGATTCTTGGAGACCGTCGGTAAGAGATAGGGGTGTGAGCCAGCTTCTGAGAGATTCCCAAAGAGCTGGGGGTTACGCCTGTCCTAACCCCAGCTCTTCCCTTCCTATGGGGGTTATACCTGTCCCAACCCCAGCTCTTCACTTCCTATGGGGGTTACGCCTGTCCTAACCCCAGCCCTGCACTTCCTATGGGGGTTATACCTGTCCTAACCCCAGCTCTCCACTTCCTATGGGGGTTACGCCTGTCCTAACCCCAGCCCTGCACTTCCTATGGGGGTTATACCTTTCTTAACCCCAGCCCTGCACTTCCTATGGGGTTATACCTGTCCTAACCCCAGCTCTTCCCTTCCTATGGGGGTTATACCTGTCCTAACCCCAGCCCTGCACTTCCTATGGGGTTATACCTGTCCTAACCCCAGCTCTCCACTTCCTATGGGGGTTATACCTGTCCTAACCCCAGCCCTGCACTTCCTAACGGGGCTACGCCTTTCCTAACCCCAGCTCTCCACTTCCTATGGGGTTTACGCCTGTCCCAACCCCAGCTCTCCACTTCCTATGGGGGTTATACCTGTCCTAACCCCAGCTCTTCCCTTCCTATGGGGGTTATACCTGTCCCAACCCCAGCTCTTCACTTCCTATGGGGGTTATGCCTGTCCTAACCCCAGCTCTCCACTTCCTATGGGGGTTATGCCTGTCCTAACCCCAGCTCTCCACTTCCTATGGGGGTTATACCTGTCCTAACCCCAGCTCTTCCCTTCCTATGGGAGTTATACCTGTGCCAACCCCAGCTCTTCCCTTCCTATGGGGGTTATACCTGTCCTAACCCCAGCTCTTCCCTTCCTATGGGGGTTATACCTGTGCCAACCCCAGCTCTTCCCTTCCTATGGGGGTTATACCTGTCCTAACCCCAGCTCTTCACTTCCTATGGCTTCTCCCTCTGCTTCCCTCTTATCTCTCCTTACACTGAGTTCCCTGGGCATTTCATCCTTCACATGGCTTCTGCACTGGCTGGTTTTATGTGTCAACTTGCCACAAGTTAGAGTCATCAGAGAGGAAGGAGCCTCAGCTGAGGAAATGACTCCATGAGATCCAGCTGTAAGGCATTTTCTCAATTAGTGATCAATGGGGGAGGGCCCAGCCCATGGTGGATGGTATCATCCCTGGGCTGGTGCCCCTGGGTTCTATAAGAAAGCAGGCTGAGTAAGCAGTAAGCAACTCCCCTCCACGGCCTCTACACCAGCCTCCAGGTTCCAGCCCTGCTTGAGTTCCTGTTTTGACTTCCTCCATTGACGGACTTTGATCTGGAAGTGTAAGCCAAGTAAACCCTTACCTCCCTGTCTTAGGGTTTCTATTGCTGTGAAAAGACACCATGACCATGGCAACAATTTATTGAGGGGGTTCACTTACAGTTTCAGAGGTTCAGTCCATTATCATCATGTCAGGGAGGATGGAGGCATGCAGGCAGATGTGGTGCTGGAGGAGTAGCTGAGAGTCCTATATCTGGCAGGCAACAGGAAGTCGACTGACTCACTGGGTGGTATCCTGAGCATAGGAAACCTTGAAGCCTGTGCCCCCAGTGACTCATTTCCTCCAACAAAGCCACACCTCCTAATAGTGCCACTCCCTATGAGATTATGGGGCCCAATTACATTCACACTACCACACTCCCTAGCTTGCTTTTTTGGTCATGATATTTTTGTCACAGCAATAGAAACCCTAACTAAGACATATTGGTACTTGGAGTGAGATATTTCTGTGACAGAACTGACCATGTTTTTGGGAGGATTATGGAAGGACTTTGGAACTTTGGGTTAAAAGAGCTATTGAGTGTTAAGAGCTCTGTGGATGTTCTTTGGGAACTTAGAAGATAAGAATGTTGAGAGCAGTGCAGAGGATGGATGGAGGCCTGGCTTGTGAAGTTTCAGAAGGAACTTTAAAGACTCTATCAGGGCCATTTGTTACTTTGAATTAAGACGCTGTGGTTAGCTGGGGCTGGAGAATCAGTTGTGATTAACAAGATACCAGAACTGCTAAAGTGAAACCTTACGTTATTGGGACATTTGCTGCTGGTTAGCTGGAGCTAATTAGTGGTGATTGAGAAGAGACCAGCTTCACTGAGGTGAAATCTTCTGGGAAGTGTTTCCTGAGAGCACAGAGAAGCTGTGTTTCAGAGACAGCCAAGGTTGTACCTTGTGTTGGCAGCAGGACTTGGTAATGTGTAAGTGTTACCCAGGTGGTACTGGTTGTGAAGGCATGAAGGGGTCATGGGGAGCAGCCGAGGCTTGGCACTGTGAGAGGACAGGAGAGGCCATTGGTGAAGATGCAACCCCAGCAGCAGTTGAAGGCCCAGGACTGAAGGAGTCACCATGGAGAGAGCCTAATGAGAGGCTATTGGTGAAAGTGCAGCCCAGTTGCAGGGACCCCAGCATGTTGGAGATGTCAGTACCATGGGAAGACCACCAAGAACAGCAGCAGCAGTGGAGTGGAGCTGGCCAGAGCCTGGAAGACAAGTTGTGTGTACTGCAGAGGGCAGAGGTGGAGAAGTGACCCAAGTCCTTTGCAGGAGTCCAGAAGATCATGAGTGAATACTATATAATTTGACATTGAGCTATTTTATATTATTGGGCTTTTGTTTTGCTTGGTTCAGATTCTGACGATGTTCTGATTCTTCCCTCTTGAAGGTGTTTAATTTCAGTTTTTAAAGGATCCCACAGATGAAAGACTTGAACTTTTAAAAGAGATTGGATATTTTAAAGACTGAAATTTTAATGTGTTTGAGTTTGTAAACACTGTGGGACTTTTAAAATTATTTATAATTTTGCCGGGCGGTGGTGGTGCACGCCTTTAATCCCAGCACTCGGGAGGCAGAGCCAGGAGGATCTCTGTGAGTTCGAGGCCAGCCTGGGCTACCAAGTGAGCTCCAGGAAAGGAGCAAAGCTACACAGAGAAACCCTGTCTCAAAAAACCAAAAAAAAAAAAATTATTTATAATTTTAATGTGAGATCTTGGGGATGAATAAGAAAGGAAGGGTTGTGGTTTAATAGTGATGTGTTTGTGTGTCAAGTTGACAAGGGATCAGTTGCACTGGCTGGTTTTGTGTGTCAACTTGACACAAGCTGGAGTCATCAGAGAGGAAGCACCTCAGTTGAGGAAATGCCTCCATGAGATCCAGCTGCAAAGCGTTTTTTCAATTAGTGATCAGTGAGAGAGGGGCCGGTCCATTGTGGGTGGTGTCATCCCTGGGCTGGTGGTCCTGGGTTCTATAAGAAAGCAGGCTGAGCAAGCAGTAAGCAGCTCCCCTCCATGACCTGTGCACCAGCTCCCACTTCCAGCTTCCAGCCCTGCTTGAGTTCCTGTCCTGACTTCCTCCAATGATTGACTATGATCTGGATGTGTAAGTCAAATGAACCCTTTCCTCCCCAACTTGCTTTTTGGTCATGGTGTTTTATCACAGCAATAGAGACCCTCACTAAGACAGGTTCCAATTCCACCCCTTAGTGGATGGGTCTCAAATCTTATCCTCCAATGGGAGGGCTTCCTGGGTTTACTGGTGGCTCCTACTCTGCCTAGGACCATGTCACCTAGACAACTGGGAGGAACTCATCTCTACTCCCCTCCTTCCCACGGCGTTTCATATGTGTCCCCTCTCCACTCTTCCATTTTAGCTCTGGGTGCCACCTTCTACCCCGTCATCTCAGTCAGGTCACACCGCATCCTGCCACCTTTACCATCTGTTTCTAATCATGCTAACATCTCTCTTCACTTTTTGGCCACTGTGGTGGTTTGAAAGGAAATAGCCCCTAAAGGGAGTGGCACTAACGGGAGGTGTGGCCTTGTTGGAGGAAGTGTCACTGTGGGGGTGGGCTTTGAGGTCTCTTTTTAAAGCTTCGCTCAGTGTCAGTCTATTTCCTGTTGCCTTCTGGTCAAGATGTAGCCAGCACCATGTCTGCCTGAATGCCGACATGCTCCCTGTCATGATGATAAAGGACTGAGCCTCTCAGTGAAATATTTTCCTTAAAAGAGTTGGTGTGATCATGGTGTTTCTTCACAGCAATAGAAACCCTAACTAAGACAACCACCATACATTGTACATAGCCCCAAAGCTGTTCTTCTTAGCTCTCCTCAGTTCCTAATTCACACAGGACACACCAGAACAGACGTAATCATGCCACCTTTCTTCCCCACGTAAAGCACACCAGAGCAGACGTAATCATGCCACCTTTCAAAGAACCTTCAGCATTTCTTTTCTATTCTACCTAGTGATGCATAAAACAAGACCCTGGAGCCTGGTGGCTGAAAACAGCCATCTTCTTACACCAGAAATTCAGACAAGCATGGGTGGGATTCTTGGTTTCGTGGCAGAAGTCAGTTGGTTAGCGTGTAGCTTGAAACGGTGCTACATGCTGTGTAACACTTTGGTTATGATGGCCAGATGCTGGGCTCAGTCGGGAACGTAGATTTTAGTATTCACCTTTGTTCCCTACAACTTAGCAATTTGAGGGTAGTTGGTCTTAAGAGTCACGAGTCACCTGACGCTTCAAGGAAGCTGCATGGTCTTATGGCTTAGCCTTAGAACTCACAAAGCATCCTTTATGTGTCACTGTCTAAAGCTGATGGGGGCGGGTGTAGCCCCTTGGGCAATGGCAGTGTTATGGGGAATATTTAGCCATTCTTCTAACCATCAGGGTGAAGGATGATCTTTTTAAGCATTGCATGTGGCCTTTCCTGGCTGGCCTCCACTGACTGCCTGCTCAGCATTTCCAAACTCCTTACCTTTTGTGTTCCAAGGCTCTATTCATTCTTGGCAGATTATAGCTCCCTGAATATTCAGCTGTCTCCCACTATTCAATTGCTTGCTATGTTTACAGCGGACTTCTTAACCCTCCTTCAGTTAGCAGATTTTGGATCCCCTCAGCTTAAGTGCTGCTTAGATTTGTGTAAATCCCCTCAGCCAGGTTAGACGCTTCCCCATGTGGTTGGACAGTACTCAGTGTTGGACCAGTTCACAACCTCCATTGCTCACCACACTGAAAATTGCTGGCAGGCGATGTCTTCTTCAGTGTTTTGATCCTTAGAACCCACACACAAGATCTTGCGCTTATAGTGGTTCAACAGGTGGTTATTGAGCCCCTTACTCTGTCTGTTTCCTTATTTGTAAATCGAAGGTGTTGGTTAATGTATCAGTTACTATTCTGCTGCTGGGACAAAGCGCCATACAGGGCAGCTTATAGGAGGGATTGTTTATTGCGGCTTGTGATTCCATAGAGGGAGAGTCCATAATGGCAGGGGAGGCTGGAGCAGGAAGCTGAGAGACCACATCTTCAACATAAGCAAAAAGGGGGGTGGGGCTAAGCTATGAATCCTTAAAGCCTGCCTCCAGTGATGTACTTCCTCTAGAAAGGGACCATGTGTTGATGTATCTGAGCCTGTGGAGGTCATTTCCCATTTAAACCAGTACTGTTAGCACTGGAACTGGTAAACAGGTTTGTCCTGGTCCCACTGTCATTCGGTTGCTTCCTTGGCACACTGCTGTAATGTATTTGGAAGCAACAAGTGTATTTAGCAAGAATGGGGATCATGACTTACTAGTGATGTCTACCACAGGCCCAGCAAGGAAAGAGAGAGCATGTATGCTGTGGATTTTATATACATTCAAGGTTTCTCTGGCTTTAAATCTCCATTCATGCTATAATATACAATACATATTTCTAAAATCCTGGACTGTAAGAGTTAGAGATTTTCCATGTAGTAATCCAGTCAACAACCTAAATGCCTGAATTAGAAATCTAAGAAGCAGAGGGAAATTGATTCACCCAAAGTCAGAACTTTGTCCAGAGAAGGCCTAACTAATGAGGGTAGGTGTTTACTGGAGATGGAGTACATGCTAACCAAACCACAGTTCCATGTTAATTTCCTCTCTAAGCTTCCCGATGACATTAGGATAAACCAACTGGACTTGTGTCCTAGGTATCATCACTTACTAGCTGTGTGCACTTTAACAAAATTTGCTTTTTCTATGTCTTAGTTTTCTGTGAACTGTGGGCAACATCCTCTCAGAGGTGAGCTGATACCGGAAGAACACCTTGTGGTTGTTTGCGGAGTGCAGTGAGGAAGCACAGTCTTAAGCTTAAGATGACTCCACAGTTACCACTGGAGTTCTTATCTGACTGGCCCTCCCTCTGGAGCGAGCACAGAGGCCCAAGCAGTGCTGAGCTGCAAGGCATGGCCTCTGTCATCTGTGGTGGGTTACAAGGCATGGCCTCTGTCATCTGTGGTGGGCTCCAAGGGCTGACCTTCATGAAGGATAAACAAAGAATTTCATTTCCCCCAACCTGAAAGCTTTAATCCTGAACTCAGTGAATTGTGGCTTGTGCATGGGAAATGTTTCCAATCTAGAGTCCATACAGAGGAAAGAGTGACTCAACAAGCCAGAGGATTGATCGGGTGAAGAGACAGATGAAGCGGTGAAAGCCAATGTGAAACAGTCGACTTTAGACTGGTGTGTTTAAGGGAATATTGATAGTGTAAGGGAATATTGAGCCTATCGTGGGTCAGAGTGGGAGTCATTGGAACCTGATGTTGTCACTGAGAGCTGGATAACAATGAATTAAATTCATTAAAAGGTTTAGCCGGGTGGTGGTACCTCAGGCCTTTAATCCCAGCACTTGGGAGGCAGAGGCAGGTGGATCTCTGAGTTTGAGTCCAGCCTGGTCTACAAAGTGAGTTCCAGAACAGCCAGAGCTGTAACACAGAGGAACACTGTCTTGAAAAACAAAACCAAACAAAAAGAAAGTTTAAAAATATACAGCAATGAATTACGAAGTTAAAAAAGTAACTGACTTGGGAAAAGTCAGCAGAGGGCAGTTATCGTCCAGGCAGTGCACGGAGCACTCAGGAGCAGCGGGATTGGCTGGGTGTTAATCTGGTTTCGGCAGGGCTAATGCACGAAGCTCTCAAAGCAACAGGAACAAACACACCTCTAATCATGCCTGTATTAAATTTAGTACCAAGGAGAGAGGCACTTCTCTCTTCTCAATTTTATAGGAATGCAATTAACATGGATATGAAAAAAGTGAAAAGAAACAGAATTAGATTTGAACTTCACGGTCTATCTCAGATGAAAGTAAAGATGTGTTTGCAGGGTACGAACAGATACGTTTCCCAGGGACTCTAGGTTGCGAATGAAGCAATTCCATCCTGCACATCCTCCCCTCCTTGGTTCTTTCCTGAAAGAGGAGGTTTACTGAGAAGGGAGCTAAAGGAGCTGAAACAGCCCGTCTTGAGGATGCTCGGCCTGCTCAGCCTAAGAGGAGCCGGACAGTCAACCTAGAAGAGTGAGAGACTTCAGGCTGGTTGTGTGTGGTGGAGAGGGGGGGTGCGGGGGGGGGGGGGGATGGAGCCTTTGTCAGCAGGATACTGGGGCTCTTTGACCTGATGACCAGCAGTCAGCCTCAGGGCTGACTCACAGTAGAGTATAGTTTACTCACAGCTGCCCAGATGGGAGACTCCCCCCCTCCCCGCCCCTTCCTCACCCGATGACAGAAGGTTTGAGAAGGTTTGGATCCCAACACCGAGAGCTTCAAAAGTCAGTTTTGGCATCAGCATCTAGAAGGGTTTCTTTCCGGTGTCTCCTCTTAAATTTTAACAACTTTTGGACTCAGAAAAACAAACAACAAAACAGACCCCCACCCCCACCCCCCACCTCCCCACCCCCCCACCGCCCCACCCCCCCTCACCACCAAACAGAACCATTGTAGGGGTTCTGAGGGCTCTTCCTGACTAACAGTGAAGATGTTGCTGTGTTACTATGTCTTGGTAAGTGGCTGTGCTTGTCACAGCATGGAGGTTTGGACATAGTCTTTCTTTTTTAGATTTAACAATTTTTGTTTTCCTGTATATGAGTGTTTGCCTCATGCATAGTTGATGTGTGCACAGTGTGAGTTCCTGGTGCCCACTGAGGTCAGAAGAGGGCTTGGAGCCTCTGGAACTTGACCTATGGAAGGTTGCAAGCCACCATGTGGGTGCTGGGAACTGAACCCAGGTCCTCTGCAAGAGTAGCCAGAGCTCTTAACTACTGAGCAGTCTCCATCAGACATACTTTTAATAAGAGATGTTTTGATATTATACACACAGATTTGTCTCCTTCATAACATATACTCTCCCTTCAGACAAGAGCTAAGAAGCAGAGCCCTTGGTCTGGATAAGCATTAGAAAACAGTATAATTAAAAGAATGGGTTTAATTGGAAAATTGATCCAAAGCCCCATTTAGCATCCCCCTCCCCCACCAGACAGGGCAGGCCTTCTTGATGGAGCCTGGCTGCCTCAGGAGTTGGGGACAGAGCTTGCTTGATTAAGATGTTTCTTGGGAAATGGAATTAAGCCTAATGATTTCCAATGGAAGGGACTGCTAATTGGGGAGGCAATGTTGCTTAATTGGGACACCTGCGGGTAATTAAAAGCTCTCTCCCAGTGGCCTTTCCTGCTTCTGGCTCTGGGAGGGCTAAGGCGGTGCAAGGGATCCAGGCAATCTCAGGCCTTGCTCTCTGTCCGAACTCAGTTGGCCTTCCTTTCTGTCCCTGACATGTGGTTCTTAGGGCAATGTCCTCTACAGACCAGGAAGCCACGGTGAGGTAAAGTCTCTGGATCTGTGCCACTCTTAGGGAGACTCATGAGCTCACAGGAAAGGGGAGAAACAGGCAGTGACAGTTGGTGTGGTCACCTGTGATCTTACAATTCAGAGTGTGAATCAGGAGGGGCAGTGGTACAGAGCAGGCTCTAGTTCTATCACAAATTTGAGACTAGCCTAGGAGGGGTTAAAAAAAAGGTAGTAAGGTCACATGACAGCACCTAAGGAGTCCCCGGCCCCAGTGACCACTGCACCATGAGGCCTAGGGTGTGAGGGACTGGTTGCAGATGGCACTTTCCACACAGAGAAGGATCCTGCTCCTGTATGGGAGGCCTCGGAAAATGCTCTGGATTTTCTGGAAATACTGATTTCTGCTTCAAGTCTGGAGTGGAGTTGTGACTCTCCTCTTTCCTCTAAGCCCTGGTTTCCTTTTCTCTGCCTCTCACATGGGGGTGGCTGTACTCTACTACAAGACACTAGGGGATACTGTACTGGATTACAAGTCACTAAAAGGGCCTTTCATCTGTCTCTAGGTGTGAGGTGGGAAAGGTGAATTTTTGTTTTTGGTGACAGTGTCTCACTCAGGCTAGCTGTGAATTCACAGTCCCCCTGCCTTAGTCCAGTGGGACAGAAGGGCGTTTTGTGCTATGGGCCCTACTGGACAACAAAGAGGAGCTCTGGAGAGAGGTGACCCTGGACAGTTTACTGGGAAGGCGTTTGCTCTGCCTAGGGGGTGGAGAAGAGTGCCAGGTGTTCTGGGGGTTGTTGCTGGCCTGTGTTTCTGTTGGGCAGTTTGGGGAAAGAGAAGCATTTGGGGTATGAGACAGCAGAAGCTGTAGGGTTAAAAAATGCCAGTGAAAGAACACCCTGGCCCTGAGACCAGAGCCAAGGAAATATACCCTGTCCATAACCAACTCAGGAATTGAAATCCAACCAATTCCTGAGCATGAAATCCAACCAGTTCCTGAGCATGAAATCCAACCAATTCCTGAGCACGAAATCCAACCAATTCCTGAGCATGAAATCCAACCAATTCCTGAGCATGAAATCCAACCAATTTCTGAGCTTGTTCAAGCTCAGGAATTGAGATTCTACCAATCTCCACCCTGAAAATCTTCACCCTGGAAAGCTCTGCCCCTAGGAAGCCCTATATAAGCCCTGTACCTGTTCACTTTGGCAGACTACTCTGGCAGAGGCAGCCGCTCTCCTGGATTCCTCCTTCCCAATAAATCTCTTGAGGGAAGTTTGTTGTAGCCACTTTGTTTCACTAGAGGGAGTAGAGCAGAGATGTAAACAAGCCGAGTTGGAACAGCTCTCTCCAGAGTGGAGCAAAGCAGGAGAGGGGAGCAGAACTCTAACACTTTGGCTGGGGAACCTTCCCCTTGCTGGAGCTGAATTGTTACACTACTTCAGAGCAAAGTTGTAGCAGCCTGGGTTACACAGAGGGGTGGGCGTGTCTCAGAAGCTATGGATGTTCCTCCAGGGAGCTCATTGGCTCCTTCTGTAACCAGCAGGTGGATGGCTGTCAAGGAGAGCTCAGTGTGGCAGTGACTGGATGGAGTGAGAAAAGCCTCTCTGTAGCTAAAGTTTTCCTGGTTCTGTTCAGCTCCTGCAGCCCTGCGGCCAGCTGCTTGGACCCAAGTAAACACACAGAGACTTACATTAAACTGTTTGGCTTAATGGCTCAGGCTTCTTGCTATCTAGATCTTACATCTGAAATTAACCCATTTCTATTAATCTATAAGTTGCCACATAGCTTGTGGCTTACCAGTTATTTACATCTTCTCATGGCAGCGGCAGCTGGCAGCGTCTCCTGACTCAGCTGTCCACTTCTCAGTCTTCTCTTTTTCCCATCTATACTTCCTGCCTGGTTACTGGCCAATCAGCACTTTATTTATTAACCAATCAGAGCAATACATTTAGAACATACAGAATATCCCACAGCACCTCTCATAAGTGTCATTCTAGTTGAGAGCAAAAGAGAAGGGAGGCTGGATGCTTGGATAGTTACAAAGACAGGTGACACGTCCCTAAGCTCAAGCAGAGGCGGTGAGGGGCAGTTTGGGTATGTAGCAGGGCTTGCTTGTCTGACAGTGTTTGGCTTCTGAGGACGCTGCCAAAGCTTCAGAAGAGTCCCTGTTCCTCTGGCAGCCGGTGGTCCTCTGCTCACACCTCCTCTCATCTCTTACTGTGCAGATAGGCTCCCTGGGTCCTGAGACTCCCATCCAATGTCCACTGACAGTTGGGGTGAAATGGGACAAGGATTTGGGGTCTTCAGCTTCCCAAGGAGGCTAAGGAGAGAGAGCTCTGGTAACAGACAGGAAACAAGCCTGGTGCTCCAGTTTTAGCTTTGAGAGGATGCAGGATTGAATAGCAGCCAGGCTGGGAGCACGAGGTGAGTTGGGTAATTGTGGCGTTCACTGTGACAGGCACCTCATGTTCTCTCCTTTCCTTGTGGTTTGGGTGACAGGCACAGCATCCATGTGTAAAGGACAAGGCAGAGTCCTATTTCCAGGCTTTTTTGAAAAGCTGTTCCCCAAAACTGGGTCAGTACTGGCTGCTGGTGCCAATGCAGAGCCTTGGGACTGAACCTATTACCATCTACCCCATCAAAAGCATCTTCAGTGTGGAAGTCTGTTGAAGTGTTCAGCTTTGATTTGCTGTAAAGTGCTTCTGTGAATAGCTGCTTTGCAGAGGATCAGTTAATGTGGCTAAGGTCAGCTGGGTGGGAGAGCCTCTTGATTTTCCTCCTAAAACTTTTAACTGGCCCATCCCTCCTCTCCAGCCACTGTGGCACTAATGCTGTGCCATCCCTTGGCAGAGAATGCCTGAGGCTGAGTATCCACATGAAGGGCTTCCGGGAATGTTCTCAGATTTTTCTACAGTTTGAGTTTAGTTCTTTCTAACTCATTTGGTTTGCTTTTGAAGTCCTACTGGAGAAGAACAGGGTTCTGGAAGGATCTTTTCCTGTGTGGGAGCCCACGATGGCCTGCCTTTTCCCAGTGGCCTCCAGGGCAGGACCTGTTTCCTCCTCTGGCTTCTGTGTCTCTGTGAGGAGTGAAGCACTGGCCACTCCCCAGTGCCAGCTTTACCACTGACCACATGAGACAAATTTTCCCAGCCATGTGTGAGAGTTAACACTGTTACTTTGGTACACATCAGGTGAGTGGATGAGTATATGGACTTTATTTCCATGAAGTATTTCCCGAAAGGGGAAGTAGGGATTGTGTCTCAAAGCACAGCTTTTAAACTTGTGGGTTATGACACCATATGGGGTGTCACAGCTGAATGTAGGGATTGTGAATACTTTGGCAAATGGTAAAATGTTTCTGAACATGCAATGGCCAACACTGAATTCAAAGTCAGACATGAAATGAATCCTGGGTGCTCTGCTAGTACTCACCTTTGTTGCATTGTGTGACTTCACTGTAGCCTTGGTTCTACACACACAACACAAATGCTATGCACTATGCATGCCACTATGTCATGTGATGCCAGTGAGCCATGCCTGAAACACCTCAGCTCAGATTTGTGACTACAACCTACAAGCTGAACTATTTTTATTGCATGCATAAAATTTTTCTCTTCTGATAGGAGCATAATGGTTTAATTATGAAAAAAGCCTTTTAATATTTTCTTACTGTCATTCATCACATGTAAATATCAAATTAATCTGTCTTTGGGTTGTCTGGTGTTAGGATATTTGGTTTTAAAAATTACTATTTGAGTTGTTGACTCAAGCTTCATAAAAAAAGCAGATGATTTTTTGGCTTAAAATTAGGACAGAATTTCCAATGATTTCTGAACTTGTTGTCTTAGTTACTTTTCAATTGCTGTGACAAAATACCATGACCAAGGCAACTTATGTTTAGTTTGGGGTCACAGTTCCAGAGAGTTAGAGTCTGTGACCATCATGGTGGGGGGCATGGCAGCAGGCAGGTGTGGCGCTGGAGCAGTAGCTGAGAGATGACATCTCAATCACAAACATAAAGTAAAGAGCTAACTGGGAATCACATGAGATTTGAAACCTCAAAGTCCATCCTCAGAGACACACCTCCTCCAACAAGGCCACACCTCCTAATCCTTCCTAAACAGTTCCACCAATGGGGACCAAGCATTCAAACATATGAGCCTATGGGGGCCCATTCTCATTCAAACTACTACACTGGCCCTAAACATACCAGGTGTTTCTATGAAGCAACATTCTCAGTTCTGACAACCATAAATTAAAAATATCAGTCAGTTCTGAAAAACATTGAAGTTGGTCTGTGTCCTGCAGTATCAAATCCCAGCTGGGATTTCATTCTTCATGTAAAAATAAATAAATATGTCCATCTCATTAGTATACAAATGTCCATATCATTAGTATGCAATTATGCTTTCATTTTTAATAAGTGGTAAAATTATATGTATACCAAGGACTTGGGAAGTTTAAAAATATTTGTGTCTGTTTATTTATTGTGTCTATGTATGTGTGTGCACAGTTGTGTGTGCACGTGTGTGTATGTGTGTGTGTGTGTGTGTGTGTGTATGTGCACCAGACGTTGGTGTTGGTTGTGTCTTCCTCAGTACCTCTCCACTTCTTTTTGAGATATGTTCTCTCCCTGTACTTGGAACTCGATATTTTGGCTAGAGCCTCCAGGATCTGCCTGTCTCTGCCTCCCTACCTGGTGCTGGGATGAGAGGCACAGTCCACGTACCTGGCTGTTTGTACGTGTGCCAGGACCTGAACTCAGGCCCCAGGCATGTGTAACGAACACTTCATTCACTGAGCCATCTCCCAAGCCCAAGGATTGTTTTAAAATAAATTCCTTTATGAATTATTTTTGTAAAATGATTCATATTTAATAAATGATTTCATAAATGATTCATCTCTCTATTTTATAAACTTATATATCTAGGGTCATTCCTTTAATGAGAAGCCTGCTACAAAGTGCATTGTCCACCACTTTCCCCAGACTGTAGAAGCTTTCCTGCCTAGGTAACCTCCGTTGCTGACTCCCTCACTGTGGTCTACGTGGTCTGGCGTAGGGTTCTGCCACCCCCATTGCTGGTTCTGGTTATGCAGCACTAACAGCTTGTCACAGTCCCACCCCAAGGATACAGCACCATCTGTGCCTTTGACTGGGGTGTTCTTTTCTTCCTATCCAGTAGATTCTTACTCGACTCAAGCTGGTCTGGGAATCTCTCATTGACTATTACTTGACACCGGCAGTTGAGGAGGGTGGAGCTGGGGGGCATCTCCTGCAAGTGAGATCTGCCTAAGTCTAGTCAGTCCCAGAAATAATGACCACAATGCTTCTAGAACGTTCTTGCTCCCGCTCTTGGCAGGCCATGTGTTTGGGCAAAGAAGCCTATGATCTTAGGATCCCTTGATTCGGTGGTTGGGCTTTTCCTTCCTCATCCTCTCAGAGTCCTGAAAACACCGTGGTGTTTTCTTCTGTCCATGGAGGGCTGGTGGCTGGGGCTGTCGGGATGGAAGAGTAGGACTTGTTTGGCCAAATTGGAGGCTGGGGAGCAGTTTGCTCCACAGGATATCTGTTGATAAAGTAGCCGGAACCAGCTGTGAGAGGTCTTTAATCTTAATTAGACCTGATCCTGGATTTGGGCTCAGGCTTTCCACATCAAGCCTGGCCCCTTTGCTGGTCTCTTCCACACAAGAACTGTATCTACAAGCTGGTGCCCACACTGATGGAACAGCGTCTGGCACCTCTGGGAAAGAGATGAGATACTCAGTACTGAGCCCCAGCCCAAGGGGGCTTGCAGTGTCTAACTGCTGACTGCCTAAGGAAGACTTGACATTCATTCTGGAGAAATTATTAATCACTACAACTATCCGATTATTACTCTGCAAAGTGCTTCTTTTATCTCATTCTCAGTGAGGTTGCTGACCCTCAGTGTTAAGCCAGGGCTTTCCAGCCCCTGTTGAGGGCCAGGTGATTTCCTCATCAGATAGGAGGATTGGTTTGTCTTGGTGGTTTGTTCAAGGCTCTTATTGTTGAAAATTATGACTCAGCCTGTTATGATAGGGTACAGTGAAGGGGTCATTTGTTTGTGGGCCAGGCCTGCCTGGATTCAGGCTGCAAAGGGCTGGTAGCTATTCGTGATGTTGTGGTGAAGAGATGTAACAAGGGGATCCCTGCTTTGAAACCCAGCACATGCCTTGAACTTCAGGTGAAAACTGAGTTGGCTCAGTGGAACAATAGGTTTATGTGTTATGAAGAAGTATCTGTTCATGGACTAGAAAACATTATAAATCCTCCAAAAATAGTTAACTGTTTTGAACATTTGTAATTTTAAAAATATTGCCCTTGTATTTATAGATCATATTCTAATACTTCTTTGGACATTGTTGGATTTTGTTAGTTAGCAGGTGTGGGTTGATTACATACTCTTTCTTGCTCACCTTCCATCCCCAACCTCACTGCTGCTTCCTCTGTAATTTCTTCCAGTAAATTACAGTCACAATGTGGTTGGGTTGAATTATGACTCTGATTATCTCATCATGATTGGAAAATGTAGCTCATGGATAAGCCAAGTATTACCATTGTTTTCTTTCTTTTGGGATGCTTACTATGTTTCTCCCAGTGTGTGTGTGTGTGTGTGTGTGTGTGTGTGTGTGTGTGTGTATACCTTTTAGTCTCTTTATTTTCTACTACTAATTTATTTTGTTTTTTTGAAATCAGATATCTTCATAGTTTTATCAAATCTGTAAACAATGCACATATATAGTTGCTGTGAGATGTTCTGTATGTTAAATGTGTTGCTCTTATTGGTTGATAAACAAAATGCTGATTGGCCAGTAGCCAGAAAGGAAGTATCGGCGGGACAAGCAGAGAAGAGAATTCTGGGAAGTGGAAGGCTAAGTCAAAGAGATGCTGCCAGCCGCTGTGATGAGAAGCAACATGTTAAGATACCGGTAAGCCACAAGCCACATGGCAACTTATAGGTTAATAGAAATAGGTTAATTTAAGATATAAGAACAGCTAGCTAGAAGCCTGCCATGGCCATACAGTTTGTAAGCAATATAAGTCTCTGTGTGTTTACTTGGTTGGGGCTGAGCGGCTGTGGAACTGGTGGGTGAGAGAGATTTGTCCTGACTGTGGGCCAGGCAGGACCAGGAAAACTCTAGCTACATATAGTATTCTAGTTTACTTTCCTGTTGCTATGATAAACACTATGACCAAAAGTAATTTGAGGAGGAAAGTGTTTATTTCATTTGATAAGTTATAGCTCTTCATTAAGCCAAGGCAGGAACTCAAGGAAAGAGCTTAGTAGAAAACATAGAGAACACTATTTCCTGGCTCTTGCCTCCCTCATGTTCAGCTACATTTCTGTTATAACCCAGGCCTAACCTTCCATCCCTCACCTGCCCCCTGCCTAGGGATGGCACTGCCCACAGTGGGTTGGGCCTTCTACATCAATTAGCAATCAGAAAAAATGTCTGTGGACATGCTCACAGGCCAATCTGATGGGAGCAATTCTTCAATTGAAGTTTTGTTTTCCCAACTGTGTCAATTTTACAGCCATGGTTAGCCATTACACATAGATATCCTGTCCATTTGGTCGTGATATTTTTCTCTTAGAGTCCTCTTTTGTAAAGACTTTCATCTTCTGCTTCTAATTTGGACTGATTACTCATTTTTCAGGCCTACAACACAGAGTCACTAGTGGGTAGTGTATCTCTTCTGCATTAGATTCTCTGTTTATGTTTTGAGTTTTTTCAAGTCTGAAATGTATTTATGCTCACCAAGACAATAATTTAGGTGCCCATAAAATTGAAGTACTCCATTTGAATGCTTTTTATGTTGCATCTTCAATTCATGGCACACAAATGACAGCTTAGCTGGCTATAAAAGCTAAATACTCTCTTGAAGCCTTTTGTATTGCATATTCAATTCATGGCACATAAATGATAGTTTAGCTGGCTGTAAAAGCTCTTGAAGCCTTTTGCATTGCATATCCAATTCCCACAAGTGATAGTTTAGCTGGCTATAAAATCTAAGCACTCCATTAAAGCCCTTCGCACTGCACTCTTTGGTCTATCTATAAAAGAGGAACATAGAGTGAAAAATACTTTCAGGGTAAATCTTTTTTTTCTTCCAATTATTTCATTGAATTTTTAATTTATATCTTCTTTTTCATTTTAAAGTTCTTTCCTGAACCCTATTTTCTTAAAAATTGTCAGAACCTTATTATTTCTTGAATGCAATATCTTATATATTATGATTAAATGAAGATGTGCTTCTTTTTCTCTGTTTTGCTCATTCTGCTTTTCTTTTTCTCTTTCTTTCTTTCTTTCTTTCTTTCTTTCTTTCTTTCTTTCTTTCTTTCTTTCTTTCTTTCTTTCTTTCTTTCTTTCTTTCTTTCTTTCTTTCTTTGTTTTCCGAGACAGGGTTTCTCTTGTATAGCTTTGCGCCTTTCCTGGAACTCACTTGGTAGCCCAGGCCGGCCTCAAACTCACAGAGATCCATCTGCCTCTGCCTCCCGAGTGCTTGGATTAAAGGCATGCGCCACCATCGCCCAGCTCATTCTGCTTTTCATACTGGAGAATTTTGTCAAATGTTAGTTGGTCATCTGTTAGCTGTTTAAAAGGTGTTTGAAGTGTGTGTGTGAGTGGTGTGTGTATGTGTGTGTGTGTGTGTGTGTGTGTGTGTGTGTGTGTGTATGTGTGTGTGTGTGTGAGAGAGAGAGAGAGAGAGAGAGAGAGAGAGAGAGAGAGAATGGAAAAGAACTACTGAGCTTGGTCAACTAGTTGGATTTACTGTAATGACAATTAATAGATGTATCTGCTATCTGCTGTCTTTGCTGTAGATAACAATGACCTCATGCCCAGTCTGGGAGGAGAATGACTCCTTTCCAGCTTTTTGGGGACTGGGGAAGAAGATTAGGACTCAGGTACTAATTCCTTTATATCTAATATACTAATATTGTTTCAATTCCAGTCTCTCTGGTCTCATGTACGTGTTCAGAGAACAAACCTTTGGTTTCCTTGGAAATAAGTAGGTGGAGTGAGTCACCTGGCTGTGTGGGTTGGGAGGGAAGCTTGGGACACAACACTTCTATATGACAGCTTTCAATAAATCCTTTTCAGTTTCAGCCTCATATTCCCTACCTTTCGCCTTTCAATGCATTGAGAACCTTAAGACCTGAGCCTGCCTAGGATTCTTTGTGCATAAGAGGGAGATGGGAAGGAAGGAATTAGCTTATTTAAATTGTAGCTGTCTCCATCTTGAGGGTGTAGGGATAGCGGACTCTCCTGCCCTGATGTGGACATTACTGATCCTCTATCCATGTATCTTTTCCTAAAATTTGTGGAAAATTTTTTTATTTACTGTGATCCCTTTCTCATTGGTTGAAAATATAAAAATCTTTACTAGTATTTAAGTATTTAGTATTTTCAGAGGGAGAAATGATAAATATGTTATCAATTAGTTATATGTAGCTAATGGTCAAATATAAACATAAGGAAGTGTTTGTGGTTTTGTTCTTTTAAAAAATTCAATACATACATGTTTGGCCTAAGTCCACATTAGGACCTGGAGTGTGTTGCTTTTGGCTCACCAAATAAGTCACATCTTTTTTCTTTAAACTGTGCATACTGTATGCTTTTCCCCTATAGTAAAAGGTCTTTGTTCCCATCTCTATAATCTAATAGTCAAGTATTTGTAAAAGAAAGGAATTACACATTAGTGTAGCAAAGCTGACCAAAATTGAACAATTGTTAGGTGAGGAAGGCCACCCACTAATAGCCTGAAATATTTTCCCATCAATTAGGAAAGTCCAGCTTTGAAGTCTTTGAGGGACAGTTGGATTTCCCATTCCATTCTTCTCTTCTGGAGTCCAACCCAGCACCTGGACACAGCAGGCATCAGTCAATAGACCCACACTGCGTAGTGAAGAATCCTACTTGACCATTTTATAGGATGTAGAATTTGCCCATGCCTCCATGCTTTAACTACTTAGTAAAAACAAACACTGAAAACCTTGTGAACCACAAACTCCTTAGGAGTTCACAGATTGGTTCATTGAATTTGTAAACTGTTTAAAATCATGTGTGTGTGAGAAATCTCATATATATTTGATCCATGTGACTTTTTCTGGGGAAGAGTTTTCATACCATTCAAAGCTTAAGAGTCAGGGAAGTAATGAGCATGGGCTGTCAACAGGTACCCTGGATGTGCACTCGAAGGTGGGAGGTGCTGTCTGAACAAGGGCAGGAGGGTTGTTCTTAACGTCTTCAGGAGTCCTGTGCTTTAGTCCTGTTGTCTGGCTTCACCAAGTTTTATTGTCACTGTCCTTTCCAGATGACCACAGCTTTGGATACAGGATTTAATTACTGGGGAACAAATTCTGAGCTCAGTGAATGAACCCTGAAGCTCCAGGTCCACAAAAGATGCTTGCACATTCATGACCAACTGGATTGACAGAAGAACATCTTGTTCATAAACATGACCATACTTTAGTTGTATTTGCTTGTAAATTACAAGTGATTATCCAGTAGTTTTTTTTTTCTTTTAAAAAACAGGCTCTTGAAAACATCACTTTAATGAAAAATAAAACTCAAAGCAGATGTGGTAGTGGTGTGTAACGAGTGAACTGTAAGAGTTGCAATTATTCCCAATTAGGCATTTGGAATGCCAGAGTCAGAACCCCAGTCAAGCCAAGCCAGGCAGGGAAGGATCAGATTAAAGACTTGAGTCAGCCATGGGGGGGGGGGTAGACAGCGGTTGGCATAGGGATGATCCACTTGAAGCATTCATCACAGGGTGGTACCTCTAGTGACTGGCCCTTACTCGTGGTTGGATTGTGGAGGGAGGGCTCCAACTTCTCATGCTTAGAGAGAAAGGAAGCTGGCCTACATGAAGCTGTTTCTCTGAAGACTTCTGAGAGCAAGCAGATACTCTGAGGAACTGATTCCTCATGTAAACTGGGGTCTACCTGAGGGCTAGGCGGGGGCCAGTCCTTCTCCTAGGGCTCACAGGGACCCAGGATTCCAGCCTTCCCAATCTGCAGTTTTGTGTTTAATTCACTCTTTCAGATTCCACCAGAACCTTTACTGCCTATTTTTGCAGTTCGCATGACTAAGGTTCTATGTTCTTCACGAATGAACTCAACCCTCAGTAAAGTTTGTCAATGCCTGTAATGTATGGCATGTGGTGGTGGTTCTGCTGGTAATATTTCCAGCTGAGCCTTAAGCCTGCAATTGAATTACAGTAGTGTTTGGATCAATGTAGGAATAGAAGGCCTACTGTGTGCCTGGAAGGCCTGCTGGCTGGAGGTACATCACATGTAGCAGAGCTGTGATGGAATGTGGTTGGAAAGGTCCCTTAAAATCAGTTCACAGCAGTGGACTTTGACACTTGCGTTTTAGCTAGCAGTATGGGCTCCTATGAGCCCACTGGAAGACTGTGAATGAAGAAAAGACCCTGCCAGAGTTGCCCTTTGGAAGACACATTAGACATTCTGTGGGTACTGACAGGTAGAGGAAGCCTGGGAGCAGGAAGATGTACTGGTGACCACTCTTGTAGGTCAAGGGAGAGTGGTGGTGAACTGGGAAGCAAGCTAACCATGGCCAATAGACGGATGATCCACAGAGGGGCCCAGGTGCCTACCAAGGTGGTAGGATACAGGGGAGTGAGGAGGAGGAGGGGCCGGGTCAGCAATGTTGGGGCTAGAAGATTTTGAAGTGAGATAATTAGCAAAAGACTAGAAGGAGATGAGGATAGAGGAATGTTTGGGGGGATGGGGAGGGAGGAGGAGAGGGAGAGAGAGAGCACTTGCTTGGGATAAATCTTGGTCTATTGCTTGGATTCTAACGGCTCCCTTGGGGGAGGGGGTGAGAAGGAGCAGCGTCAACAGCACAAACACTGGGAGTCAGTTGAAGGCAAATAATGAACTTCTTTATTCAATAACAGGAAAGGCCTTATATACCCTCCTCCCAGCACCCAGTATATGTGGTCGTCCCTCATTGGCTGGGCATTATCAGGGACTCTGACAGTGACTATTGCTAGGTCCTCAGGCAGACTTGGCATGACCAGGACCTTTGACAGTGACCAGGAACTCTGACAGCTCCTGTTGCTAGGCCCTCAGGCTGACTCCAGGTTGGCTTTTAAGGAGTACATTATGTGCATGCCTTGGTAAGTGGTCTGAGCCATTTTCCTTGACCCTATGAGCCTGTCCTACTACATTGCTCTTTGGGAGCATTAGGTGTATCAGAGCCAAGCGGGGCAAGGCTGGGAAGCTCTGGGTACAGGACCTTGCTCCACATATCATGTCTTACTTTGGATCTTCATAGGAACAGGTTGGCTATGTACACATCAGGGCTCTCTGGGCTTTCATTATGAAAGTAAGCCTCTATGCTGGAGCTAGGGCTCTGACTGGAGAATGAGGCAGATCTGACCCCATGTGTGATGCTGTCAGTTTCCTTATCAGTAAAATCAAGTAATAACAGGATTGGTTTTGTGGGTTCATTAAGCAAACAACAAAGACTTTCCTTCACTGGTCCTTTTTAAGCTTTTGGCTCTGGTTTCAGAGTCAGTGAATTGGCTCTGCCTTCAGGGCCAGGCTGTGTTTCTTTGGCTGGCCCTTTCATGCTACAGCATGGTCCCAGCAGAAGAAAAGAGAAAAGCAGTTGAAAACATGAGGGCATGCTTCATGTGTTAAGGGCCGATGTTTACAGGAACATGAACATGCCGAGTCTACCGCTAGAGGTTTTTATTGTCATAGGCCCAGCTTAAGTTTCTGAGAAATGTTAGCTCACGGGACTGAGTTCAGGGAGGTGATGGAGAGACGGTGGGCACAGGGTAGTGAAACACACTCAGGTTCTGTCCCTAGGACAGTGGGTTGAGTTTAAAGGGTTCTCAATAGGGAGAAGCAGTGTGTTTCATCTCTCACTTGCAGTGTAGGTGGTCTGTGGCAGGTAGAGCGGTTACTGCTGCAGTGAGGATCCATGTGAGGGGTGACATAGCTCAGGCCATGAGTCGGGGCACACGTAAAGAACGTGCCAGGGCTGACCATGAACCTTGGCCTCTGCCCTCAGCTTTTCTCCTGCATGCTCTGTTTGTGGCAGGTTTTTACAGGGACCCGCTACAAGGGCTGATTCGTAGCCCACTAGCCCCTCCATCCACATCTCTCTACCTGCTTGGTGTTTCCATCTGGAAGCTCAGCATCCCTTAAATGACTCAAGCACGGGAAAGAGAGGCCTCTGGAATCTTTCTTTAAATCAAGTCACCGTCTGGGCTTCCTGTTCCCCTAGATACGAAAATAGCAGAACAGATGTGTCTAATCCTCTGAGAGAAAATTTCCTTTTAGTTGATATCAAACGTAAATGCTGGGCCCTGAAGGGAATGTTGAGAAAGTTCTGGCTTGGAAACATTTCTTTAATGAGTGATTGGTGCATGTGGGCCACGCCAGTGGGCTGGTTCACTTGCTAGTTCGTCATCAGCCATGCTTCTTGCTGGTTTTACCCTGCAGTCTTTGTGGACTATAAGCTCTTGCAGCATTTTCCTTGTGGCTGACACTTTCTTCTCAGGAGGTATCCTGCTCCTTTGGGGGTTCTCTGTGGCCATAGGAGTTTGTTCTGGAGACTTAGGGTAGGGGCCCAGTTACCAGCTGATATTAACATGTGAGTTACATCTAGTAGCCACTGAGGTTGCACAGCAGATCTACACCAGCAGTCCTGGCCCTAGGGCTCAGGATACATCTCATTCTCGACTCACATATTTGTATCATACTACTTCCTGTATGTTCTCAAGGCTTCCTCCTCTGTGCGGAGGCTGAGAAACCCTACCTCATTTCTTTGCTCTCTCTGTCATTCTATCAGCTAGATTTGAGGCTGGTGGGAGGCTCAGGTCACAGACTCCAAGGCGTAACAGTTTCATTTCCTATGTTCAACGTCATCTTACTGGGATGGTAGGTACCCGTGTACAATCATTCTTGGGTCTTGTACCCTTGCCCATCCTAATAAAGTACCAGACACCAGGTTTCAGGCAGTGCCAAGGGCCTGGGAGGGTTCTGGCCCCTGATCTTCTCATCCTTCCAGCTGGGAAGCTGATCTTCCATCCGCGCCGCCCCCCCTCCCCCAACTTCTTTAGGCCTGCTGTCTGCAATTCCTTTGCTACATTTGAAGCTCCCAAGCCTGACAGGTCACCTGCTGCACCTGAGTGTGTGTTCCCGGTGAGCATGGACCACATAGGTGCTTACAAAGAGAAGCAGGATACTCTGTCTGTCCCGAGTGACCAGCTTGTTACCCTGCTTAGTCACAGGGATCCTTTATGTAAAAGGGCAAGCATGTTCATAAAGAAGACCAAATGTCAAATAGACCAAGAACTCCAGCCACCGGGAAGGAAGAGAGGCAGGAGGGGAGGGCTGAACCACGGTGGAGGCCATCTAGGGCAGAGGGGAGTTTGGGAAACCCGTGTCTGGAATGTGGGCACATTTGAGAGCTCACTCTGGTGAGAAACTAATCCTGATTCCATACAAAACCTAGGTAGTCAACCCCACAGCCAATAGGAAGTAGAATCACTGGGGAAAGAACAACTTGAGCCGTTGAACTCTGAAGGACTGGGACAACTGTGCCAGGCTATTTCTGCAGCGCTGCGCACCCCTGCTGCCCGCCTGGCTGGATAGCGTGGGCTTTGCATGCTGCAGCCCCATGGCGTTGCTTCTCTTTGTACCAGTGTGTGGCTTTGAAGTGTAATATAACAAGTTCACCTGTCACAGCCTGAGCAGTTCCTCAGCTGTTGCTCCCAGCTCTGCTGCTCCTGCAAAGAGGCACATTAGAACCCAACCCCAGAGAAAACGGATGTGGAGCTGAGTGAAGACAGCAGGTGCTTTTTATGGCTTTCAATGGGTTGCCAGTAAAGCGCAGAGCTGACAAAACACCTCGGAGGCAACGGCTTCTCTGGACAGACTGTTTTGAAAGGGATTCAGCTCCATCTAAATGATGATATTTTGAATAGCTTTTCCCAAATTCAGCACCCCCTGTCTTCCTTTTTATTTTCCATAGGAAAAACATAAATGTGAATTAAAATTGCCTGGGAAAGTCTAGTCATAAATATTAAAACATTTGGCTGTTGGTTAAAGGAAATTTACGTCTGTAGTTTCTCTGTTGCAGGAACTTGCTTTTTATTTTTGGTGGTAAAATGTTTCCCCAGACTCCATAAGACATCCTTTTGTTGTGTCCTCACGCTTCCTTTAGCAGTCCCTCTGCTGTCCGCCTGTTCTGCTTCTGTAGCTGGTGGTCCTGGGAACAAAGTGTGTGTAGTCTACAAAGCAGAAGGCTGAACTCTAATGCCAGCTGGGCCCAGCAGGTGCACAAGCAGGTGATCCAGGCTGTGGGCCTGGGGTGAGCAATGGTAGATGTGCCTGTCGGGAAGGGCAGGCAGATAAACGATGGGCAGGCCTCTGAGGTTTCAAAGATAAGCCAGCTCCAGATTTTAAGGTAAAAGTTTTTGATTCTTAAATGGACACAAGTGGAACCCAGTCACACCGTGGGATGGAATAACGCCCCCAGACTCTGCCATGGGCCACCAGTAGCCTCTGCTGTGGATGCCCCAGGCTCTCCTGGCATGAGGAGCTGCAAAGGGGGTTAGTGGGAGGGGGTGTCCCCAGGCTGGAGGCTTGGTGGCCAGCAGCCTCCTTCAGAATTGTTGTAGTGTGGAATAGTCCCTTGTCACATGACAGGGACAGGCTCATCTGGAGAGACAGGGTCTGCAACACTCAACGTGCTCTGTGCTCCCGGGGCTGGGTCACTGAGTAAGCTGTTCGAGCCCTGCAGGTCTTACTGTCCTCTGTCCCCTCTTCCCTCCCCCCCTCCTCTACCAGACAAAGTCTTTCTATGTAGCCCACGCTGGCCTCAAACTCAGGGTCATTTTGCCTCAGCCTTCTGAGTATTGCCACCATGCTCAGTTCTATTCCTTTTTATTTTATTTTTAAGTCAGTATTTTAGGTTATGGTGAAAGCAAAGGGTATCCTCATGGGATCTTCACATACGTGTCTTGGGAGTGTGTTCATCCCAGACCGCCCTCCCACATGCCCCATCCCCACTCCAGCTGGTTCCCTTTCTTCCTCCGATTAATCCCAACTTCTGTTCTCCTGGGGGCAGATACTCACTTCCCTCAAGATCTCTTCCTCCCCTCTCATGAGACCCTTGCTAGTTTCATGAACGTAACACACACACACACACACACACACACACACACACACACACACACACACATTCTTTTAAGCCAGGACATTCTGTCTGGCCCCACCTACTAGGTTTCTCGTGAGACAAAAGGATGGCATAAGTAACCTTGATGGGCAAAGTGAAGACAGAGGTGCTGTTCTTCCTCACGTGTTAAAAGAACTGTGAACTTGTTTGCGTTGCAGCCTCTACACACAGACGTAAGGCTTGAGGCTTTTTTTTTTTTTTTTTTTTTTGGTTTTTCGAGACAGGGTTTCTCTGCGTAGCTTTGCGCCTTTCCTGGAGCTCACTTGGTAGCCCAGGCTGGCCTCGAACTCGCAGAGATCCGCCTGGCTCTGCCTCCCGAGTGCTGGGATTAAAGGCGTGCGCCACCACCGCCCGGCTAGGCTTGAGGCTTTTGTCCACACCCAACATGCCAGTGTAACTCTTGGAGTCCATCCTGTGCAGACTGCTGAGGGCAGGGTAGGGGTGTGGCGGGGGAGCCCCTCCCCACCATGCTCTCACAGTGTACTCCGAGACATCCTGTTTCTTTAAACAGAATGTTTAAACAGAGACATTCTCCTGAGTAGGGTTTCCAAGCCAGCACCCTGGAGCTCTACTTTCTAGGATGAGGGGAGGAATGAGAAATTTCCGACTCAGGTGGCTTTAAACAGGCTCTTCCTTGTAGGGGCCATGTGTGGTGCCGGGGCTTCTTCTAAGTACGCTCACGTTCATTAAGACGGGAGCAATCTTACTGAAACCCGACTGTTTCCCGACAAGGCCACTGGAGCCAGCCCTCCCAATGCGTTTGTTCTCTCTGCCATCTCTGTTTATTGCTGCTGAATGCCAGCCCTGGGACAACAGGGAGCCAGAGCACACCTCATCTGGGCCCTGACCTCATGACCTTGACAGTCAGTCCAGTCAGAGCTGGCAGTACTAAGGGAGAAAGTTCACACCCAGCATAAACGGGACAGGAGAAGGCCAGGCAGGGGGGACATGGGTGCCTTGGGGATTTGGCATCCAAGAGGGAGTGAGGGAGGTGGAGGGCCATGAAGGGTGCTTGGCTTGAGGCTTGTCAGAGAGAAGAGCTCTGATCTGGGACCTAGGAGTGCTTCTCAGAGTGGGGTGAGGCCTGTGTGACCAGGGGCTGGGGCGGGTGGGAGGGGTGGAGAGGTGGGCGGGGCCGGGGCAGGTGGGCGGGGTGGAGAGATGGGAGGGGCTGGGGCAGGTGGGAGGGGCTGGGGCAGGTGGGAGGGGTTGGGGCAAGTGGGAGGGGTGGAGGGGTGGAGAGGTGGTCTGGCTGGTTATTTACTCAGAGGTTGGTGAGATCTCCAGAATCTCTTTTTGGAAGGAGGGGACAGATCAAGGCCACATGTTTTTGCTATTTTTGTGGGTTTGTTTTGTTTTCTTGACATACACTGTTGCTCTGCAGCCCAGGGCAGCTTTGAAGTTTGTGAACCTCCTACCACCCCCAGTTCTCAGAGCTGATGGCACAGTCGACAGTACTCTACCATGCCCAGCAAGAACTAAAGGAGTTTGGGGTCCATGGCGGGGTGGGGAGTGGGGGTGGGGCTGCTGAGACCTCCTTAATTTACAGGTTGGTGTGAAGTGGTCTGAGATCCTGGGGATACTGGTGTGGGAGAAGCCCCCTGCTGTGATTTTCGGGGGGGGGGTGTGGGGGGGAAGTAGATGCTGCTGTCTGAGCTTCCTGTTGCAGTGCCTGCCTGCATTGCCCTGTGGGTACAGGCAGCTTTCCATGCGGATGCAATGCATCCTGGGAGGGTATTATTGCAGGCTGGGACACTGGTGCTGGGAGCCAATCACAGTCTTGTTTGCTCTGGAATCAGGAATTTGATGATTGTACCTCAGGGGAGCAACAATTCCTGAATTCTGCATTACCCAGCCAGGGATCATCAAATGCCTTCCATGTGTTCAAAATTCATCCATAAATATTTATCACAGATCTTGCCAGGTCTGGGAGACAGGGATGAACAAGATAGAGGAGGCTCGCTACAAGGTAGGGGGTGGGCAGGAGCACAGGCTGACATGTCTGAGGGTGTGAGTTCCTCCCCTCCTTCTTAGGCTTTAGGGAAACATGAGGTGCATTGTGAGGAGGACGTAGTTTAACAGGTGAGGTAAGGGTGGTGAAGATTGTCCCAGAGAATGGATGGAAATAATCATGGAGTGGAGAGCGCAGCTCTAGTTGGTGTGGCCCAGCCTGCATGGTCATAGCATGGATACAGGTCCTGACAGGGTACTCGAAAGATCTCCTTTTCCTCCAACTCTGCTGGAAGAGTTTTCTGTGGTGCATGAGTGTGTGCATGTATGTATGTATGTGTGTGTGTGTGTGTGTGTGTGTGTGTGTGTCTGTGTGTTCGTGTGTTCCTAAATAGCTTTGGTCATGATCACCCAATACAATTACATTATCTTTTTCTTCTGTGCACACAGGCTCTCTCACCAAACCCACCTATTTTTCAGCTGTTGCCAACATGAAGGGGGCTGGTACTAGCTGCCAGCAATTACAGGAGACGATGTGTACACACTTAGAGAACACAGCTAAAGAAGCCTTTGCGTGGTGCTCCGAGCCCTGCACCCGATGCCTTGATAGACCTGCAGTGGCAAGGGACAGCTTTCTTCATTTAACAAGAAGGACGGGGTAGTGGAGACCTATCGGGTGCGGTGACCTTTCACGGCAGGCAGACTATGTGCCAACATTGAAACAATTATCTCAAGAGCCCGTGGGCACCAGCTTCCTGTTGATAACATGTGGAGCTAATTACCTTGAAGAATTGACGGCAGATGCTGGTGCCTGGGATTAATTGGCCCTCAGGAAGGCCTCGCTTGGCTCAGGACCAGGAGTGAAGGCATCAGTCTCCACCAGCACCAAGCCCCTGTGGTTCCATATTCTCCCACCCTCCTCCCACCCCTGTGGAAGCTACTCTCCTGTCCTGTGCTCTACTACATTCTCTCAACCTTCTCACTGAACCCAGAACTGGATTGGCCGACCACTCTCCCCTTTCTCTGTTTATAGCTTCCTAGGCCTGCAGGGGAGGAATCAGTGGCCAGTTAATAAAACATATTCTATGTGGAAAAGGTCAGCCTGCGAAGGCCTCTACAGTATATTCCTGCAGAATGAGCAGGCATTAGCATTCTGCTTCCATACTCCACTTGGTGTTGCCCAGAGATTAATCAGCAATGTAGATTCTTGATGCCTGTGATTTCAATGAATGGCTTCTGGTGTGTTGTATCTTTATCCTACTGGACCACTATGTCCTGGGGAGGGCGGGTGTGGAGCTGGGAAGTGCTCTGTGGCTGCACTGCTGTGAGTTCCAGTCTCTGCTCTGCACTTTCGTCTCCATGACAGTTTATTACAGAGTGTGAATGCCTGTGACAATGTGAATTAACCTTCACTCCAGGCCTTTCCCCCACACACATCATCTTGTTGTATTCCCACACACCCTCCCAAGTTTATTGTGCCCCTTTGTCAGACAGGGGACTGAAACCCCACAAGGCTAACTACAGGGCAGGTTTACCCACCCAGAACATGGAGAGCCAGGGCTTGAACTTGCAGGGTTTGACTTTGGAACGTCTTTTTAGTCCCTCTGTCCTACAGATCCTATGTGGCATGGGGCAGAGGCTATACCAGCCTTGCTGACCTCTAGGCACAGTTCCTAACAGAAGAGGAGCACATAGTGGATGTTCTGCAGAGTTCAAGTGAATGAATGAAACTAAAACCCAGTTCGGGTGTGGTTGTAAGAGCGGAAAGTACCCCTGGACCAGGCTTACCTTCTCACATCTCCTTTTGTGTGCTGTGCAGTCTGGAGGGATGGTGTACATTTGGGGTCTGGGGCAAGCTCTGGAGGTTTATGCTATCTTAGTACCTGGCACAAATAGTTCCAGTTGTCAAAAGGAGCTTGCTTTTGAACATGAAGAAACCATTGGCATTGGAGGTAACAAACCACAGACCATCTTGTGTTTTTTCTTATTTTCCCAAATCTTCAGCTTTCACATGAGTTCAGCCTGGTTCATAGTTGTTGGCTAACTCAAAGTGGAGGAGAACCTAGACACCCCCTTCACCTTCCAGAAACCATTAGAGAACGTGTTTTCTACAGGATTGGGTGTGTGCATGTGCACAGGGGTGTGTGTGGATTTCCACTCTGGAGTCCAACATGCTGACTGACTGCTTCTCCTTTTCACCATGGAAAGCTGCTCCATTTGAGAATTTTATTTTATATAAACAAAATAGAAAGGAGCGAAAAGTAAGATAAAATCTGTCTGAAAGCCATCACCTGAAGTTAACTAGTAGGTAAGTTGGTGAACATTCTTCAAGCATTTGTGTAAAATATATTTTTCCAGGGAGGAAAACCCTGTAAACAGTCCTTTGCAATATCATTGTCCTTTTCCATTTTGACATACTGTAGAGATTCTTTCCATGTCAATGAATATGGTGCTTCATCATTCTTTTTAATGGCTATATAGGACTCTATTGTATGGCTGTCCCATGATTAATTTAACCTGTCCCTTATAATTCACATTTATCCACATTCATTCAGCAGCATAATTATCCATTTAATCACCTGTCTCTCCCTCTAGAATGTGTGCTTATTGAACACAGGGGCATATCTAAAGCCCACAGGCAAACAAT
The DNA here is from genome assembly GCF_049852395.1 of Peromyscus maniculatus bairdii. Classification (NCBI taxonomy): domain Eukaryota; kingdom Metazoa; phylum Chordata; class Mammalia; order Rodentia; family Cricetidae; genus Peromyscus; species Peromyscus maniculatus. The sequence continues at coordinate 138,969,082 of NC_134856.1, read as the reverse complement.
AGGCACCCAATAAATGTTTGCATGGACAGATGGGTAAGTTAGTGAGAAGGAGAGGAAGAGGTTTTGCTTTGTCGGTGCTGTGGATTGTTTCTGGCTATACCTATGTTTTGAAGGACAGTCTATTAACCCAGGGCTGGCGAGGGCACTGCAGTGATTATACAGCTGACAGGGCCTGTGTTCTTAGTGCAGTGACTTTAAATCCCTGTGCTGTGGAGAAGAATTAATTCGTGATCTCCCTGAAGAGAAGTCCTTGGTTTCTTCAGCCTGTGGGCTGCTTTGCGTGCCGTCGCGGCCTCTCACCTGCTCATGTCTTCCAAAGTCACAAAGACTACCAGACAGAGGCCTTTTTACATTTAGGAAAATGGGGGCTGGCTTTTTGTGGGGCATTTGTGGGGGGACACCAGGGAAGATAACCCCTTTTATCTTTTAGAGTTCTAGGCAGGATGCCTTAGTCCTTTAGCTACAGTGAGGAATATGACCCAAAGGAAAGATGTGAACAAAGCTCAACTGCCTCTAAGATCATTAGCTGAAAAGAAATTAAATACCGGGCACTTGCTTCGGGGTGAGGGAGGATGTTAGGCTTCTGTTCCCAGCCTTTGCTGTGTCCTTAGCTATTGTCACAGCCTCCGTGAGGCCTAGGTTTATGCCAACTTGACACAAGGTAGGGTCATCTAGGAAGAAGAAATCTTAATTGAGAAAATGCTCCCATAGGAGTGACCTTTGTAGGTCAATCTGTAGGCCTTGGTAGGTCAAGTCTGTAGGGCATCTTACTAACTGATAATGTGGAAGGGTGAGTGGTGCCAGCCCTGGGCAGGTGGTCCTGGGTTCTATAACAAAGGCTGAGTAAGCCATGAGGAGCAAGCCAGTAAGCAATACTCCTCTGTGGCTTCTGCTTCAGTTCCTGCCCTGACTTCCCTCAGTGATCGAGTATGACCTGAGATCAAGTAAGCCAAAGTAAACCCATTCCTCAGGGTTATGGTGTTTCATCAGAGCAACAGGGACCCCAATGAAGACAGTCTTCTAGTACTTTGCACCACAAACAAATTCAAAACCTTAATCTTTGGAAGAAAAGTAATTGAACTCCAGCCTCACTTTTCTTGTCTGCAAAATGGAGCAACAGCTATGGCCTCTGAGAAGCGGTGTGGATTGATAAATTACTGCCTGCATCTTGGTGTTACCTACTCCAGTATTGCTATGCTGAAAATAAGTGGGCACTGAGCAAAGGGAAAAGGTGGTACCTGCTGTGCCCAGAATGCATCAGATGATCTAACCCCAGCAGGGCGTTACTGAGAGGAAGGGCTTTTATGGAGACAAATGAGACAGACGTGGAGTCCTCATGAAAGAAGAGTAGGATTCACCTCTGCTGCAGGAAGACACAGAACACACCACACAGGAGCCGGTTCTCACTGGACACCAGATCATCTGTGTCTTGGATTTCTCAGCCTTCAGAACTACAATGTTCTGCTATTAATAAACTAGCCCACTGGAAAGTATTTTGTTACAGTAGACTAGATAGGTCAAGGTAATTCTCCAGAGTGTTGGTCCCATGAACTGGAGACTGGCTAGGGCTGTGGTAGGAGGAGGGAGGAGGAGGAGGGGGCGGGCGAAGACGAGGCTCCTTCAAGCTTGGCAGCTAGGAGTGAAGCCATCAGATGGGGTGGAGATGGAGCGTGGTGGCAGTGAGGGGGAAATCGTGTTCATAGGACTCAGTTTACCCATATATGGGAGGTGGAGCACAGGGACAGAGAACTGGTCTTGGCGCTATGGCCACTTTGTGCCTTTAGCTCCCCATTGGCCTTGACCTGTGGTTCCTGAGGATCTGTAGAGACGCTGCCAGTTGATGCTTCCGCGGCTGCCGTTGCTACTTTGCCACCACAGCCTGTCTGCTGTAGCTGCCCTTAGTGACTCATTCCTGAATATCTGCCATGGCCAAAGCCATGCAGGTTCCTGGCTGTGCTCTCCATTGTCCAGGCGGAGGCGGAGGCGGAGGCGGAGGCGGAGGCGGAGGCGGTCCCGGTCTCCCTCACTTTAAATGTGCTTGTTATTTGTGGGCCTACATAGTTTTGTACCTTTGCTTTATTGCTTGGGAACTCTCTCTTTCCGCTGTATTACACATTTGTATGTGTTCTTTATATATTAAGGCTATTAACCCATTGGTTTATGCTTATCTCATATACATTTTTCCAAGTTTATAATTTTAGCTCCTATGGAGACTATTTTAATATGATTTTTTGTTTTTTGTTTTTTTGAGACAGGGTTTCTCTGTGTAGCTTTGCGCCTTTCCTGGAACTCACTTGGTAGTCCAGGCTGGCCTCGAACTCACAGAGATCCGCCTGGCTCTGTCTCCTGAGTGCTGGAATTAAAGGCGTGCACCACCACCGCCCGGCTTTAATATGATTTCTATTGGTATGTATTTATTGTTCACAGAGATGGGGTTCATGAAGATATTTCAATATAAATATATCATGTACTTTGACCTAATTCCCCCGTTCACCATTCCTCACCCCCTCCTGTTATTCTCATCCCATTGCTTCTGCTTTTATGTCGATACACAGGAGCTGTATAAAGGTGAAAGGTCAAACTGACTGAGTGTTTCTTTCATGACATCCCACCTTCCTAATTTGCAGCTTTTGATTCTGCAAAAATGGTGTTTTGAGACCACTGTGTCACCCATGATGGCCTTGAGCTCTCCATCCTCTTGTGTAGATCCCAGGTGCTGGGATTACAAGCATGCATAGATGTATTCAGAATAAAATTCCCCTTTGGACAACTTTGAGTGAGTGAGGCTGTAGTGTGGACCTGTGGGATTTTTCTGTGTCTGATGTGAGCTGGGTAACGGTTGTTCCGTCCTTTCAGTGAGATTGGTTTCTACATTTATTATGATAAGGAGATTTTAACCTCCACTACATGATTGAAAATATATATCTATAGAAAATATGAAAATATAGAGAATAGATAATATTCAAATTTCCCATACATTCACTTACCCTAAAGAGAATTGGCAGTGTATCAATTACCATAACACTTGTATGTTTTGAGAAGTAGTGTACCCATGTGTAAAGTGTGTATTCTGTTTACAGGGAAAGCCTGACATGATCGTGGATGCTTGAGCTCACGGTAACCTCAAGGCCCTGTGGAGCTGGAACTCCCCCGCGCCCCTCAGACCTAAGCCTTCACAGGCAGAGCAGAGACTCAGACATGTCACCGATGTTGCCCCTCCCTCTAGGCGGCTTGCAGTTGGGAACTGCAGGAATATGAACTTGGGGCTTCTCGGAAGTCTGAATTGGGGATAAATAAGGGTATTAATGGGGTTTTAAAAATGTTTCTGTGGTGAGAATAGCCTCTCTAGGCTCACAGATTTGAATACTTGGTCACTACAGAGTGGCACTATGTCAAAGGATTAGGAGTTGTGGCCTTATTTGAGGAAGTGTGTCACTGGGGGTGGGCTTTGAAATTTCGAAAAGCCCATTCTAAGCCCAGAGTCTCTCTCTTCCTGTTGCCTACAGATCTGGATGTAGAACTCTCAGCTACTACTCCAGCACCATGTCTGCCTGCATGCCACCATGCTTCCTGTCATGAGGAAAATGGACTGAACATCTGAACTGTGAGCCAGGCTTGATTAAATGTTTTCTTTTATAAGAGTTGCCATGGTCATGGTGTCTCTTCACAGTGTTAGAATACTAACAGTCTCCAACTACCCCTTTGTAGTTTTGAAGGACTGTTTTAACCATGTTCTTCTCAGCCATTTTCTTCCTAAAGAGAAGTGCTTTCCCCACAGCATAGGCAGCATGTGGCTTTCCTGAGTCCCTTTGTCATCCTCTCGGGGGACTTGAAGACACATTCTAAAGGAGCTAACACACGTGGAACACATAGAATGGGACATGGCCTGTAGTCCATGTTCAACACTTTTCCTCTCCCCTTCCTTTTGTGTGATTGCAGATTCCAAACTCACCAGTGTAACATGGGAATCACAGCAAATGTGGTCTGGTGTGGTGATATTTTGTTGTACTCTAATAAAATATGCCTGAAGAGCAGAGTACAGAGCCAGTCACTAGATTAAACATAGAGGGCAGGCAGTGGTGACACACACCTTTAATCTTAGCATCCAGGAGGATCTGTCTGGATCTTTGTGAGTTCAAGGCCACACTGGGCTACATGTGATTGATCCAGTCTAGGAGAGAAACAGAGCCAGGCAGTGGTGGCACACTCCTTTAACCCCAGTACTTGGGAAACACACACACCATTAATCCCAGTACTGGGAAAGTTGAGACAGAAAGTGAAATGGCTGGGTGGAGAAAGGTATATAAGGTGTGAGGAGACAGGAACTAGAGCCTTTTGGCTGAGGACTCAGAGACATTCAGTCAGAGGATTCGTGGAGTTGGTGAGGTAAGAGGTGGCTGTGGGTTGTTCCTTTGTCTCTCTGATCTTTCGGCATTTACCCTGATATCTGGCTCTGCGTTTTTATTATAAGACCATTTAGGGTTCATGCAACAGTCTGGTTTAGGAATGGGTCCACCCAACAGAAGGGGGAGACCTGTTTAAGTTACTGAAATACCTTAATCCATAAACTCATATGGATGTTGTTTTGAACTAATAGTCTTATGCACTTTGGCTCCCAAAGTGTTCCATCTATGGGGCAGTTAATGTCTCTGGCTAAACCTCTCTTGCTGTCACGTACTTTGAGAACAGGCTTTTGAAATTTTCTTTTGTTTTAAATTTGCAATGGAGTACTAGATTGCTTGGTTCATTTTTTTTAAAGCCCTTTATCAAAATGTTAAGCTTGGTTAATTTGCATAAAATATTTCCTCTGCAATTTACTCTCTATTACTTTTGAAACACAAATTGCCTCTGATGCCTCTGGGTGGTTGTGATGGCATGCAGACTATTAGGGCTTTCCATTCTAAGGATGAGCAAGTCTCAGGTTTGAAGCTCAGGGAAATAAATTAGAAATCTTTCCTTGCTCTGACTCCCTCGGGTGAACTGTGTTGATCCAAAGAAGCAGAAGAAAGAAGAAGAGGTTCAAGGAGAGGGACCAAATGTTAGGTGGAGAATGCAGAAGCCTGCAGTTGGGGGTGGGATGCTCAGAGAGCGGACTGGGAAGGACACCCTTGGGGTGTGGCTGGGAAGAAACTCATGGCAGCAAGACTAATGGTTATCTCCAGGCAGATTCCTCTTCTCCAACCGCTCCCACCCTTCCATTCCTCAGCTGCATAGTTCTTACTGTCCCCCCAGCCCAGGGTCCACTCTACATTCAAACAGGGAGTAAGAGTAACTGGTACATGTCAACATCGACAGAAATAGACAAGCTTTATCACATCAAGCGAGCTACCGAGGATGCCTTGGAGACGTTCCCAGGGCTTAGTGACAGGGGCCCTGATGGTCTTGTCTTGCCTAGTGATTCCCATCTCAGACCCAAGCATCCAGGCTTTATGCAGTTCAGGACCACAGAGGGGAGCCTTCTGCACTTAATGACAATCCCCGTTTAAGGCAAAGCTGCTCTGCCTGAAACACATTGGCGTTCACAAATAGCAGATGGGCAGGCTGTAATTAGGCAGCTGCTGTCTTCTTACACTCCACTTTTCTTAGAAAGGAGTAGACTCACAGAAAAGATGGGGGGCTTCCTTGTTGGGGAGGGGTCTTTCCTTTGTGCACCAGAAGTTCCTTCCCCAACTCACCTTAGCTTTTTCTCTGAAACTAGCATCAGTAGGAGCAAGTGAATATATTAGGCAAAAGGTGGGATTTGTGTGCAAGGAGATGGGATTATATTTAGACTCATGTAATTAAAGAGCCATTTATGTCTGAGCATCCTTAAACAGACAAATATAAAACTCATGAATACCAAATTCTACCTGGGCAACTGGCTGGAAGCTCGCATTCTCACATTTAGAGACTCTGAGCCCATGTCTATTCATTTGGGGCTCACACCTATGGAGTCAGTCCTCCCAGCTTAGGACAGCAGCCGTGAGTCCAGCATCTGTGCATTCACAAGGAGAACAGGGCAGCTGCAGGAGAGGCACACCAGCTCCAGCATATCAAGGCAGTTGGGCAAACAATATGAGTGTCTCCCAGAGTTTTAGTGAGAGGATCCATCCCCATGAAGTCTGCTTCCAACCAGTCTCCTCTGGCCTTAGTGGTCAGCTGACTCTGCTCTTGAACATTGGAGTCTCCATCATGGTATGGAACCCGTGTGACCAGATGGAATCCATGTGACCAGAGATGGCTAAAGACACGGAAGAGACCAGCATTGCTTTGGAGTGGCTTTTCTCATAGGAGCCTGGGAGATGGGTAAGTGATATGGAGATGCCATAGTTGGTAAAGTGCATGGTGTGTAAACACGAGGACCCAAGTTTGATAGCCTAGCACCCATGTGAAAAGCTGGGTATGGTGGATACTTGCAGTCCCTTCTTGTGGTGGTGATGAATTCTTGATGAATCCCTGAAGCCTGCTGGCCATACAGCCTCACATAATTGGTGAGTCCCAGGTCCGTTGAGAGACTCTATCTCAAACCAAGATGGATGGCTCCTTAGGAATGACACCTGAAATTGACGTCTAGTCTCCATGTGAATGTGCTCACACAGAGAGCACGTACCTACCTCAGTACATCCATTAAAAAACCAATTTGCTTTCCAACTAAAAATTCTTCCAAAAGAAAGAGGAAAAAGTCTACAAATTCCAAATTTCTCAAAAGCACAGCCAGCTTTGAAACTGCACAAATTCCATTTCATTGACTAAGTGACAAAAAGACCCTACTTATGATGGTCACTGTCAATCATCAACTTTATGAGATCTAGAATTACTGGGAGATGGGCTTCAACAGGATTATCTTGAATTGGTTAATTTAAGTTGGAAGACCTGTCCACTGTGGGTAGCACTATTCCGTGGGCTTCACACAAAGGAAAAAATGAGCTGAGTGTAAGCTCCATTTCTCTCTTCTTGACTGTGGGCACGATGTGGTCAGCTGCTTCAAGCTCTGCTGCCCCAACTTCCTTGCCACAGGGAACTATACCTCAAACTGCCAGTCAAAATAAGCCCCTCCCCATTTCCAAGTTGGTTTTGTCCCAGCAAGGGGTGGGCACAGGTATCCCTTTGGCAGTCAAAAGTGATGGGGTTTATCTGCACCTGATTTTTTCACTCTAGAGTTCAGCAGGACACTATCTTGCTCCATGCAGTTCTGTCCTGTCTTGCCCAAAGTTTTGCCTCAAGATACAACTTCTGAAGGAGAGAAAGAATGTCTGGAGGGCAGCATCTCATCCAAATTTACCCTCAAAATGTCATGGACAAACATTTGGACACAGGTGACCACATATTGACATGTCGTACTCACTGTCACAGCCCTGGGGGTCCCTTCTTTGTCTGCCAGCTGCTTCCCTGGCTTCTTGGTTTGTCATTCCAAGGCTCTCTTCTCAGATCCTCTTCTTCTGGGTTCTCTTAGTGTGGACAATTGTCCTTGGATTTAGAAAATACTCAGGTAATACTTGGGATCTTATCTTGGGGTCCTTAACTTAGCTGTGACATCTACAAAGACTTGACAATAAAGTCATGTTCACAGGTTACAGGGATTTGGATGGGTATATAGTTTGGGATATATAACCTGGGGCAGAATCAAGGAGACTGGATGAGGGTCATGCAGAAATCCAGCCAGGGGATGAGAAGGGCTTAGTACAGAGCAGTAGCGGTGGTGGCAGCAGAAGTTGTGAAAAGCCAAAGACTGATGGCAGATCATATGGGTCATAGGAGAGGTATCAGGGATTACCTGGAGCTTTTTATGTGAGAAGCTTGAAGGATGGCTTGGAAAAGGCTGCTGGTGGAGCATGCTTTTCTTTGGCTGATCAGCTGTTACTTCTCTTAGTAGGGTGCAGATCTGGAGCTCAGTTGTGAATAGGGTCAGTTCAGTGCATGTGTGTTAGAAGTTAGGGGAAGACTCCAGGGAGAGAATTGAGACCTAAGTACGTCAGTCCTGGTTACTCCCTGGAACATTGGCATCACTGGTAAGCTTTTTAGATATGCAGAAATCCCAGAACATGTCCCAATCCTACATCTGTTCCTATGGCCCATCAAGTCAGAGTTTGCATTTACCAGACCCCAGGTGGGTTAAACCCATGATGAACTTTGAAACGTGCTGCCCCCAGGGGAGCAGGTTTAGCTGTCGGATGTTTACGACACAGGTTTAGTTGAGTTGGGATTTTCTTAGACTTCTCTTACAAGGCTGCTAGGGCCGAGCAAAGAATCAGGGGATGATCTACCTTCAGGAAAGGGTCTAGCAGCGCCTGGGCCTCTCCCTATGTCACTCTCAAAAGTGCTTCCCCGAGGCTCTGTGTTTCTTATTTAATAAGACTGTTTAGAAATTCGTCTACAGAGGGCAGTCCGGCAAGTCCACCAGCTTCTTGGAAACACCACCACTGTCAGGAGAGAAGGGACTTGTGTGCACCTGCCTGGTTACACACTGCCCTCCCTAAATATTGACATTTGCTCCTGAGTGAGGGATTGCTACCTTTTCTGTGTAGACTGACACCCATTGCCCCGAGCCTTTCAGCTTGCTTGGGGTTCACCTGTTCTATGAGTTCTGACAAATGAATGATGACATGGATCCACCACAGTTGAACGACGCAGAGTAATTTCATTACCTTAAAAGCGCTGTGTGCTCCACCTGCTCCCTGCCCCCCTTCCCTCTTCCCTGGATAACACTGATCTTTCTAGGGTCCCCAGAACCTCTGGCTTCTCCAGCATGCCACCTTCTTACCTTGGCTTCTTTCTCTTTGTACCGGGAGTCTAAGGTTCCTCTGTGTCTTTGAAGAATTTCTTTTCATAATGTTATGTCTTTTAGACATTTTAATTGACATTTAATATTTATGCTTACTTCTGAGGTACAGTGTTATAATTTGACACATGTACATGGCAGATAGCAATTGAATGGCAGTAGTTAGCATTTTCTTCTCTTTAAATACCATTTTCATGTGTTGGGAGCCCTCAAGTTATTCTGTAGTTGTTTGGAAATGTAGGAGCAATTACATGCTATGGGGCATTAAAATCACACTCACACAACTGTGCTTCGGTATTCACTGTCCATCGCTGCCTAACCCCTCTTCCAGCTCTTCCCTTCCAACCCACCTCTAGTTTTCTACTTCTTTGTGACACCTGCACACTGCCCCCCCCACCCCCACGCCCACACACTTATTTTTGGTCTTTTGAGATGAATCTTGCTTTTGAGCCAAGCTGGCTTGGAACTCAGGATATAGTCCAGACTGACTCAGACTCCTCACATCCTTCCTTCCTTAGCCTCTTGAATGCTGGGATTGCAAGCATGGAGCATCATGTTTATTTCTTTTTAGTGCTGAATAATACTCCATTTTTTGAGACTTCACAGTTGATTTATTTATTCATCTGTGGAAGTCATCTTAACTGCTGCCACTTCCTGGCAGGTATGAATGTGGTTACGAGCATTCTTGTGCAGGGGTTTGTGTGGGTGTGAGTTTTTCGCCTGTTTAAGTAGATGTTGGCTGGTGTAATGTCCCATCCTTGGCTGTGACTGAGCACCCATAGACTCTCAGCTCCTTGACCAGCCATGAGTCTCTGCATTGTCCACGTTGACTGCAGTAGAAGCTCCCTGACCACAGTGGAGAGCAGTGCAAGTCTATGGATATAAACATAAATATTTAGGATGCAGCTTGGTAATGTGACCACTTACATTACCCCAGCAGGTTTCCCCTTTGGGTCTGTGACTTCCCCAGCCATGGGCTTTGACTGTATTTAAGGTGCCAGGCATGGATTCCCTCTTGTGGAGCAGGCCTCAAATTTAGGCACAAAGGATTGGTAACCCATTAACAGTCTTCCCACTATTGCACAAGTGGACAGGTCTTGCCTAGCAGGTTGGTACTACAGCATTCGGATTCAACACTGGGAAATGTTACTGATGTCTTCTCTTGCCCAGGAGGTATAGCACCATCTGTCACCATGAAAGCTAGCCAGAAGGAGAGTTTCTAAGTTGGGTCAGGATTGATTTCTCTATGTCCCACAACCAGAGTCTGTGGCATCTTGAGGAATATGGTCTTATCATCTCCTTATGGTGGGCAACCAAGAGCAATAGCAGTCAGTCCATATTGTTGAGGGAACCTCTGGAACCTTCCCGACCAGTCATTCACAGGGAGGTATCCCGTGTCTGGCACCGAAGTTTCTGTATAGTAAGCAATGTCTTCTGGGAGTAGCATTGCTCACGGTATGAGTTAGTTTCTTTCTTAGGTTTCTATTGCTGCAGTGAAATCCCATGACCAAAGAGCAAGCTGAGGAGCAAGGGTTCATTTGGCTTCCCCTTTTGCACTGAAGTCCATCACTGAAGGAAGCCAGAGCAGGAACTGAAACGGGGCAGGAACCTGGAGGCAGGAGCTGGTGCAGAGGCCATGGAGGGAGCTGCTGACTGGCTTTCTCGTCATGACTTGCTCAGCCTGCTTTCTAATAGAACCCAGGACCACCAGCTCAGGGATGGCACCACCCACCATGGGCTGGGCCCTCCTCCATCAATCAGTAATTAAGAAAATGCACTACAGGCCTGCCTACAGCCCATTCTTATCGATGTATTTTCTTAACTGAGAGGCCCTCCTCTCAAATGACTTTAGCTTGTGTCAAGTTGATATAAAACTATCCAACATATCCACCCATGCAGGGTACTCACTGAGCTATCTCTACATCTCATTTGAAAAATTTATTTTAATTTTCTTGCTTCTTCTTCATTATATTATTATTATTATTGATTTTTTTTAAAGACAAGGTCTTTTTAGGTACCCCTGGCTAGTCTGGGTAGAACTTGTTGCATAGATTATGTTGGCCTTGAACTGGAGGCAATCTCTCTGATCTGCTTAGAAAGCACTGGGATTATAGGAAGTCAGAGAAGAACCTTGTGTGATAGACAGGGACTCTTCTGGGAAAACCAGGCATTGGTCATCCTGCTAGGAAGGTAGAGCTTCTGCCTGTGCTTGGGTGAGTCACCTTGAGAGAGAAATTTGCTGTCTTAGAGCCTCAGTTTCCTCTTGTGTGAAATGAGATAGAGTAGGTTTGGGGCTTTCCTCTAGTTGTTTTAAGCTCACAAGACCTGATTTCTCTATGCTGGTGTTCTGGACCTACACTAACGGGGTCTCCCCGCTAGGAGACAAAAAGAGAAACCCTTTTGCTGAACATCCTTTTTCTTGACTTGAAATGATTTTGGTGTGGAAGGCATAGTGACCCTTGGCTCTTGGAGAAGGGGCCTCCCTGCTGCTTTACCCCATCCCAACATCTGTCCCACAGCAGGGAGCTTCCTTCCTTTGATATCACCTTATTGAAAATGGAACAATCCTTGCTAAGGATGAACCCAGGCCCTTCTGTGGGCTTGGGGTGAATGAGAGGATCCTAAGTAGACATGCAATGTGGGGGTTGGTGTGAGGGTGACCCAGCCTCAGAGTTGGTGACCTGTCTCCTGGGCTGAGTTTCTGTCTTTCTCACTGTGTTTAGTCTTTGCTTTTCCAATTATTCTGTGGTCCCTGATTTGCCTAGCAACATAATCAGAAACATTAAGTTCGTCATTATCTTCCAAAGTCCACAGCGGAGAAATAGCTGAGACAATTTCTTCTGAAATTGTAATGTGCCCACTTGAACAGCAGTTCTAATTTCCTGAAGCCTAGCTCTATTTTGAAGAACTGTCTAGCTTTTCCCCCCTTTAAATTGAATTTTGTCATCAGAGAAACTGCCAATACTTACTGCCAGCGTTGTTATTTTTCTTTACATATTTTTGTCTGAGCTCTTGAGTATAAAAAGCTCTCTCCTTCCTTTCCAAGAGTCAAGTCTCCACTGCGTGAACAGATTGTGCAATTTTGCACAGGCTTCTGGCTTTGCCGTGAAGTGGAACACGCAGCCCATTGTCTCATTGCCGCTTTTTGCAAATGATGGATTTTCCCAGTGGCAAACAGACACAGGGAGAGGTCAGACAATTCTGCAAAGTAAAAAGGGTCTTGAGAGTTCTCTTGCTCCAACCCTGCCCACTGACAGAATTATGTTCAAGCCATTCTACATGGAAAAGGGTATAACAAAATCTCCTCCCCCCCCCTTTTTTTTTCTGAAGAGGGTCTTGTATAAGGTCTTGAATTTTAAGACCAGCCAGTTAACAAGTCCAGAGGACTGTGGTATATAACATCCGGTATGGTGACATTTTATTTGTACTGAAATGTGATTTTATTTGTATGTTAATAAATAAAGTTGCCTGGGGGTCAGAGCTAATAGCAAGCCATAGCAGAAGCCGGGCAGTGGTGGTGCACGCCTTTAATCCTGATCACATGACAGGCAGATCTCTGTGTGTTCAAGGATACAGCCAGCATGGAGACACTCGCCTTTAATCTCAATACCAACCACAGAGACCTGGAGGTCTGTATAGACAAGCAGTGATGAGGAGGTCATGTGGTTGGGTTTACAACCAATAAGAAGGCAGAACAGAAAGTCTATATAAAGACAGATACACAGGAAATAGGCCTCTTTCTCAGGGGAAGGACGCCAGCGGCAGCGAAGGGTAAGAATGCGGTTTTTAGTCTCAGCTCTTAGCTACTGCTCTGACCTCTTGGGCTTTTAACTCTGCATTTGGCTCTGTGTGTCTTATTTAATAAGACTGCTACATCTACAATCCGGTTTGAAGACCTGAGCAGTCATAGTGGGTGAGGCTGGTGGACAATAAGAAAATCAGTGGCGCACGCTGTGAAGACAGGGACTAAAGCAGGGGGTAGAGAGGCTGGGGGTGCTGAGCCAGATGCACCCTGAAAGAAAACTGGTGAGGAAGGGCTGGGATGAATATATGTGGCATATAAATTAGATTTGCCTGCCAGTCACTTAGGGTTCCACCAGTAGACAGAAGAGGAGCAGTTGACATGTCTCTGTTGGGGGACCACAACCACAGTGTGCCGCACTCACCAACCCACCATCGCACAGATGAACATGGATTATTTTTCTATACAGACTGAAGTAGCCACGGTTCCCCATTTATACACAAGAACATGGGCCAGGAGGGAGTCCAAGGCTTCTTGTGGCCTTGTGTCGGAGGAGAAACTCCTTTTTCAAGAAAGTTTATTTTTCATTTTGAATCAAGTGTGTGTGTCAGTGACGGGCATGTACACGCGAGTGCAGGCACCTGCAGAGACGAGGCATTGGCTGGCCCTGGGGCTGGAGTTACAAGTGGTTGTGAGCTGACTGAAATGGATGCTGGGAACTGAACTCTCATCCTCTGCAAGAGCAGTGCACACTCTTAACCACGGAGGCAGGGCTCCACCCTCCAAGCCTTACTCCCTTTGATGATAACATTGAGGTTTTGAGATAGGGTTTCTCTGTGTAGCTCTGGCTGTCCTGGAACTCGCTCTGTAGACCAGGCTGGCCTCAAACTCACAGAGATCCAGTTGCTACTGCTGGAATTAAAGCCCCCACCGCCTGCCTGAAGTTCCTTTCCTTTGTTCAAAGCTGCACAGGTAGTCAAGGGAACCAACTTTTTGATAAGTGTTAGCTACACAACTTTAGGTCAGTCAGTCTCATGACAATTTCCCGTGTGGATGAATGAGGTCCCCTTAAGAGGCTGCACAGACTTTATGTATTTGAGTTTGGAACTAATTCTCACTTTTGTTACCCCACCCCTTTTAAATATTTATTTATTTATTTTTTACTTTATGTGTATGAGTGTTTTACCTGCATATATGTATATACACCACATGTATGCTTGGTACCTACAGAAGGCAGAAATAGTCATCAGATCCCCCGGAACTGGAGTTATGGAAAGCTGTGAACTGTCCTGTGGATGCTAAGAATTGAATCTAGGTGTTCTGGAAGAGCAGCCAATGCTCTTAACTGTGGAGCCATTGTATCAGCCCCCCCCATTCCCTTTTGGGCCCCTAAGAAGCAGGCAGTGTGGTGGAGCCCTCGGCCTTCCTTTATGAGTTGTCTTCTCCAGCTGAGTGGTGGGAGTGTGGCCCGTTGCCTCCCTGCTGTCTGAAGATGGAGTCACAGACACTCCGTTCCTCGCCTAGTTCTACCAGCCTCCCTGCTGTGTGCACCCCCTCCGGAGGGCCCAGCTTCCATCCGGTCCTTGTAATAAGTGAACACCCACACATTTAGTGCCCCTGGTACCGCCATCCTTGTTACAGTGGGATTATCGTTGACATTAAGCTGTTTATTATAAAACAATGAATAAAAAATACTCTTTTTTTCAAAAACTAGGTCGAACATATCAAATCTGTTATCATGTTATTTAATCTTCAGATATTAACGTCTATCTATTCTACAGCCTCTCCAGGGAGCCAGTGATGGGAAGGATGTTTCACAGCCTGAGATGTGTGTTTCATGAGCTCTGCTTTATTAAATTGGAAAAGAATCCATCATTTGTTCTTCTAATAGATACTTGAACAACACACCATATATTAGTGCTCTCCATCACAGTGTCTCTTTGAGACACCTAAACAGTCAGGGAGAAATCAAATTTCAAGTGTCATCTTAATCTAGCCACCCAAACATACTGCTATTTACAACCCATATGGGTGGAGTCACTCCTGGGTCACAAGCGGTGACCCTGCCTCAGGAGACTTTTTCTTTTTGGAGGTAGGGGTGAGATGGGTGCTGATGACTTAATAATTTTTTTTTCATGTGGTAAAATACATGCAACATTTATCATCCTGACTATTTTCATGGTACAGTTCAGTGGGATTAGGCACATTTACATTCATTGTACAACCATGACCACCACCCATCTCTAGAAACCTTTCATTTTGCAAAACTGGACCATGTACCATTAAACACCTCTGCATCCCTTCCTTCCTCAGCCCCTCTGTTCTTCCGTCTCTACAAACTTGACATCCCACACAATGGTTTCCATTTTGGCTGGGGCTCATTTCACCCTAATGTCCTCAGGGCTCATCTTAGCATCTGTGAGAATTTCCTTCCACTTTGGGGTTGAGTAATAACCTGCCGTACATTGCTCTTCTTTACTTCCTGTTGCTGCGGTGAGTACAGCGAACACAAGCAACCTGGAGAGGAAAGGGTTTATTCAGTTTTTCAGCTTACAGTTCATCATCGAGAGAAGCCAAGGCAGGAACTCAAGGCAGGGCAGAAATTAGGGAAGAACACTGTCTGTGACTTGCTTCCTGGCTCACACTCATCTAGCTTTCTTCCACAACTCAGACTCATCTGCCTAGGGATGGTGCTGCCCACAGTGGGCTAGGCCCTCCAACATCAATCACTAATCAAGAGACATGGCCACAGGCCAATCTTATGTGACTAGTTCCTCAATCGAGCTTCCTTCTTCTTAGGTGACTCTAAGTTGTGTCAAGCTGACAAAAATCATCCAGCATGCTGGATCATATGCTAACTATACCTTTAATTTTTAAAGAATCTCTATACTACTTTTTATACTGGCCATACCACTTTGTTGAATATATCCACAATTATTTATGGCATTAAAATGTAATGGTTTTATGTATTCAAATATTTTACATAAAAGTTCCTTATTTGACATATTCTTTGTTTCTTTTTGATTCATGACACTAAGTCTTCTTTGGCGATATCCTTGACATCCTTCTCTCTCCCTATATTCAGAATCTAAACCATAAGGAAATTCTGTCAAGATTTTCTTAAAAATATATCTGGAATCCGGGCGTGGGAGGCGGCTCGGCGGACACAGTGTGTGCAGTGCAGGTGTGAGGACAGGAGTTCAGATCCCAGCCCCACTTACAGCCAGGCAGGCATGGCAATGACTGTAATTCCCAGCACTTGAGAGGCGGAGTCAAGGGATCCCTGGGGGCAAGCTGAGACCTCAAAGTCAGCTTCAGGCCCAGTACCCAGTACCCAGACACACATGTACACTCACACACATGCAAACATATGCACAATACGCACACACCTAAGTATAATTATATATGTATATTTTTTTTGATTTCTGCATTTTCCTTCCCCTTAATCTTGTTTCATATTTAGACATCAAATACCAACTTTTAGGTTGCCTTTATGCTCTCTCATGTATGACCCTACTCCCAGTGGTTGGCCTTGCAACTGTCTTCCCCACAGCAGCCAGAAAAAGCTTTCTAAATTTTATCTTGTGGCATCTTTCTGCTCCAGTCCTCTGAAGGTTTCCCTGGATTCCCCAAATCTAAAGGCCTTGCCATGAAGTCTCCAGGGTCTTGGCCTTGGTTCTGACCACACCTCCACCCTGTCACTCTCTACCTCTCCACCATGCAGATATTCCAGATGTTCTGGGAATACACCGTGTGTCCTTCCCAGGTGCCTTCATTTGGTTTCTGTTTCTTCTCCCTGAAGCATCTGCATTTCCATCCACAGGGGCCTGTCTTGGACTCCCCCTCTTCAGAACCTCCTTCCCATTCTTTGAAGATTGCTCAAATGCTACTTTCTCAGCAAGTCCTCTCCAGAAGGGCCTGTTTTACTCTTCATCCGGATTGCTCTCCTCTTCTCCCTCTTTTTGCTCTTGCCTGTTTTCTTCACTCAGTATCTCTACCATCTTTTACATCCAGCAGGAGGCGCGAGCTCTGTGAGAAGTCTCTGGCCTCATCCATTCTGTTCATTACCACAGCTCAGAACTTTCTGAAGAACCTGGCACATACACACGCTTCTACATCACTGTTGGAATCTGCTTATAGCTACATGTTTGCACAGTAATTATAAACTCTTAAAGAAGAAGGCTTTCCAGGTAATTTTCTACCTTCTAGAATAGAACCCAGAGCATGGACTGCTTTTCCAGAGGCCCCCAGTTTGGTTCCCGGCACACACATTGGGTGTCTTACAGCTGCCTGTAACTCTAGCTTCAGGGGATCTGACCTCCAAGGGAGGTATATACCGCATGCATATACCTACTTACCTTCTCTCTCTCTCTCTCTCTCTCTCTCTCTCTCTCTCTCTCTCTCTCTCTCTCTCTCTCTCAAATAGGTCTCAATTTAGTTCCTTTGTGTACTTAGCCCAAACTTCATTTTCCTTATCTGAAAAATGGGGGTGAACAATAGAACCTGCTTATTAAATTGCAGCTGAGGGTTCAGGAAGCTCAGCTGGGAGGTCTGTTGGTCATACCTTGCACTCAGCAAGACTTGGAAAGTCTTTTGTGTGTGTGTGTGTGTGTGTGTGTGTGTGTGTGTGTGTGTGTGTGTGTTTTGCTCTAATTGAGACTATTTTTTTGATTTATGCATTTTCCTTTCTCCCAATCCTGTTTTATATATAGAAAGAAAATACCAATTTTGGGGCCTCCATGGTCTCCATCCTCAAAATTGCCCTTCTCAGGTATAAAATCCCTGGTGTTTCCTTCACTGCAAACCGTGCTATGACAGGTCCCACTGTGCACACTGTGAAGCAGTACCTGCTTTGCATGAAGTGTTTGGGTCCGTGTTTCCTTGGACGAGAGGCATGGTGGTGTCTGGCTTCTCTGTGGGGCAGACCCAGTGTCCCCATCATCCTGCAGCCAACCAGCTGAGCACCAGGCTCCTGCTTCTGCTTTTCTATGAAGTTGAAGACAATCAAGAGTGGGGTGTGGAGTGGAGGGGACAGGATCATGGCTGGACGGACCTGGGGGAAGAATGGCGCTGCCCTTTCCCAGCTGGGAGAGCCCAGTCACATTCTTTAAACTCTCTGGACTTCAGCGTCCGTCCGTGTTGAACAAAGAAGATGCAGGTGTCATGCAGAGAGTTTCTGAGAGGCCTGGAGATGTTGGGGGAGTGCCATGCAGCAGGCACACAGGAAACACTGCTGTCTTCTGTTACTATTCTTCTTAGTTTGCATGCAGACACCGGAAGTGGGCGCATTGCTAAGGTCCAATCAGAACCACTGTGAGTTTGTCTAATATGTTCAGGGCAGACAGACTTCCTCCACACACCTCCCTTTTCTGGAGGATGATCTTGATTCAAACTCCATGAGGGTGAAGAAACCCCCTTCCCCATACAGCATGGAGCCCCAGATCCCACAGTCGCTGGTACCAACACATGGCCACTCTACCCTGGCTGCGACTCCTGCTAGAATCAGCAAGTTGAACTCTAGACCATGCAGGTTTTTTCCCTCATGTTTTGTGACGCTCTAGCGGGGAGACATTCAGTCTGAAGAACAGTTCTCAGAATGTGAATGGCCAGCTGGGATACCATCTTGTCTCAGAAGAGGGGAGACTTTGGAGGTCTGAGGTGAGGGGGGTGGGAAGGAGAGAACTAAAAGAATTGCCGAGATTGTCTCTTTGTGGTGGCATAACAGAGTGGGCGAATTTACAGACAAATATGGGTTTTGAGACTTCAAATAAAAGAAGGTTTTTTTTTGGGCAAGAACTCTTTACTTGCAATGTTTACTACTGTTTAAGTGTTAGAAACCAAACTAAAGCTGGCTTAGAGGAAAAGAAGAAAACAAAGGATGTTGGTAAGTGTTCCCAACTGCTCATCTCAGCTCCGCTCCACCGAGGGCCTCACTGGCCATCTCTTCTAGGAATGGCAGTGAAGCTATCTTGACTCTGGCCGTTGTCTTAGTATCCTCAGTGGGGACAGAACCATCATTTCCTGGGCAATTCTAACAGGAGTCTTACAACGGAACCGCATGCTCATGCTGAACAGAAGGCTCTGGTAAGAAGAACACAGCTTCCCTCAGCATCCTGGGGTGTTTGGCTTTAGTACCCCTTGGTATCCAGATCCACAGACGCTCACGTTTCTTATATAAAGTGGCACAATGCCTATAGACATACGTCCCTGTCCACCTACATCACCTAAAGAGTGTTTAAAATTCCTGTCAGTATAAACGCTCTATATAAACCACCATGCTGTACTGTTTACAAAATAACACACATGTCAAGTATGACAGGACAGCAAGGGGCCTAAGTCCCCAGGAACCACAAGAATTGGTGCCACGAGTGCCCACAGGAGTGCTGGAGAGGGTCTGTGGGATGGTGGGCAGCCACAGTGGGGTGCTGTGTAGTACGCCATTCACATAAATTCAGTGTTGCGCTTTGTGTGGAAATTAGGGTTTTACTTTTTGGGTTTTTCTTTTCCTTTCTTTTCTCTCTCCCTTTTTTTTCTTGTAGGACTGGAGGGATGGCTCAGCAGTTAAAAGCACCCGCTGCTCCTGCAGAGCATCCAGGTTTGGTTCCCAGCATCCCCATGATGGCTCATAACCATCTGTAACTCCAATGTCAGAGGATCTGATGTCCTCTTCTGGCCTCCTTAGGCACTGCACATGCACAGTACACAGCTATATTGGCAAACACCCATGTACCTAATTTAAAATTTTTTCTTAAGAATTTCAGATATGAGTGTATTTTCATCACAGCTCTTCTCTCTCTTTCTCTGGCACCTCTATGTCCTCCCTCTTAAATCCATGTCTTCTTCTATAACACACACACACACACACACCCTTACTGAGTCAAATTCATGTTGACTGTATGTACTTGGGTGCAGTACATTTTTCTTTTAGTATTTTGTTTGAGTCCACAGATGCAGACCCCGTAGAAATGGGCTGACTGTATATATGTTCAGCTGGCTCAAATGCCTAGCTTTAGAGGCACCTATGTCCTGAGTCCTGTGGCTGAAAAGGGAGAGAAGTAAGATGCCCAAGGGAATTCAAGGCATATTTAGTGCAAGCAAAAGAATTCTGGGCAGCAAAAGCCATGCGTCACTGCACCATCTACTCTGCACAGCTGTTTACTCACCTAACAGTTTCCTTTGTGACATGAAAGGTGCCCCCATGAAAGGCTTATGTGGAGTGAAAACACCGGCCTTCATAGGAATATAATTATAATGTATCACCTTGTACAATTCTCTACCACCTCTATACGTACCACAAATAGAGGAATTGAACACAACTATTGAATTTGAGTTCAATAAAAGATTTGTACCACCCGAATTACACCTTTACACACAAGACAGGGCACGTTAACTTAATTACTGTTGGATTCAATATCATAGACCATTGCCCTGGGAATTTATCTTGTGCTGCACCCAGAGAGTGAAAAGCCAGGCATAATTTCTAAATGCTGTCAACTTCTAGTTACCCATGCTAATAGAAGAGCACTGTATACGGATGCTCTGAATATAGTTTCAGCTTGGCTTAAGGAGTGGCCATGGCTTTTCTGTTCTCCTCACTCAGTCATTTGTCTTGCCTGGCTTATGTAACACTAAGGGAGGCAGTGTTATTTGGGGTTGGCATTTTCCTGTTGTTTTCTCCTTCTCTGCTTTCAGAATGTGAAGCATTTCTGTTTTTTTTTTTAAATTAAGTTTTAACTTGCAGAGTGCAGGAACAGTGAGTCCCCTTACTTTTCTTTTTACTTTTTGCATTTTCTTTAATGTTACCATCACAGGTAACTACCATTCGTACAACACTGTGGATGGAAATGTTATCTCAGGAGTTCCTCTCTGAATGTTTTCTCTCCATTCCTGTGTCCCATCAGACGATCTTGACATTCCTGAGGACGATGGGTCAGATTTGTTTGTTTTCATTTTTTTTTTTGTTATTTACCTTTAGATTCCTCTTTTTCCAAAAGTTTTTCTGGTCTTGACCCCAGGGTCCTCCAAGATCAGACCACCTTTGCACTTACCCAGTAGATTTTATTTGGAGAGCAGCTTTATGGAAAGAGCAAAGGTGATCAGGACACAGAGGAGCCCTGCATTCCGCTCCACTTCCCTCACACGTGAATTGCCTGCTCCCATTCTGCACACCTCCAGCCGTCATGAACATCAGTGTGCACATGCAGTGCCATCACGTACATCAGTGTGCACACGCACTGCCGTCACGAACATCAGTGTGCACACGCACTGCCGTCATGAACATCAGTGTGCACATGCACTGCCGTCACGTACATCAGTGTGCACATGCACTGCCGCCATGAACATCAGTGTGCACACGCACTGCCATCACGTACATCAGTGTGCACACGCACTGCCGTCATGAACATCAGTGTGCACATGCACTGCCGTCACGAACATCAGTGTGCACATGCACTGCCGTCACGAACATCAGTGTGCACATGCACTGCCGTCACGAACATCAGTGTGCACATGCACTGCCGTCACGAACATCAGTGTGCACATGCACTGCCGTCACGTACATCAGTGTGCACATGCACTGCCGTCATGAACTGTAGTGTGCACATGCACTGCCGTCACGAACATAGTGTGCACACGCACTGCCATCATGAGCCTGTATTGAAATCCAATTGCAACACGAATCTTAAAGGATCTTATTAGTAAAAAACTCAGAAGCCAGATATTGGGGTAAATTCTGAAAGATCGGAGAGACAGAACCAGCCACAGCTACCTCACCTCGTCATCTTCTCAGCTGATCCTGTTTCCTAAAACTGGAAGCCTCTGAGTCCTCATCTGGAGTGAATCTCAGCTGAACTGCTGTTGAAAGCCTAAAAGCTTAACAAACTTACTTCCTGGTCCTCATGCCTTATATACCTTTCTGCTTCCTGCCATCACTTCCTGGGATTAAAGGTGTGTGTCACCACACCTGGCTTTTTCCAGTGTGGCTTTGAACTCACAGAGATCTGGATGGATCTCTGCCTCTGGAATGCTAGGATAAAGGCGTGTGTGCCACCATTTTCTGGCCTCTATGTCTGTCTGGTGGCTGTTCTGTTCTCTGACCCCAGATAAGTTTATTAGGGTGCACAATATATTGGGGGACATGATATCACCACATCCTATCATTGCTAAGCCAGCCATTGCTAGCACAGGGGTTCCTCTTGATGGGTCTTTTATGAGTTTGGGCAGATGTGTCATGACACGCCCCCTCCAATAGAACATGAATAGTCTCGTTGCCATACAAATACTCCATGATATATTTATTTATCTTTCTTCCTATTTCCTGGAAGCCACCGATTTAAACAATATTTTTTTGTGTGTGTGCTTTACCAACACATGTCTGTGCACCATGTGCATGACATTGCCCAAGGAGACCAGAAGAGGGCATTAAATACTTGGGAACTGGAGTTACAGAAGGTTACCAGCCATGGTGTGGGTGCTGGGAACTGAACCTGGGTCTTCTGCAAGAGCAGCCAGTGCTCTTAACCACTGAGCCATCTTTCCAGCCTATCCATTGATTTAAAAAAGATATTCACAGATTGATCTTTCCCAGATTGCCATGCAATTTGAGTCATGTAATAGACTGGCTTTTCAAATTGTCTTTTTTCACTTAGTAAAATGCACTTGGGCAGATGGCTCTTATCCTTTTCATGCTGTATAATAGTCCACTGTCTGGTCTTACTGCAGTTTATTTATCTAAGCCTCATTCTTTTGACAAGCCATATCTATCCTCTGTGAGAACTTTCTTGCCTTTGGATAGAACAAGATGTTCCAAGTTCATTTTGTATTTTCCCTCCCAGCACTGAGTCAACCATCCTTCAAGTGGTCCTAACTCCTTGTGTTGAATAATTTCATTTAGAGTTCAAACCTTTGGCACTAGGAATGCACATTGCTGCCTATGTGATGTTCTAGATGCTCCAAGGACAAAGCTAGGGCATGCATGTATGTGTAGTAATCTACGGGTCAACACCCATCTGTGTCTTGTACAATTGACCAACAGATGATGTAGCCACCGAGGCAGAGCTGAAAACTGTGGATGGTGCTGTCATCACCAGCTCCCTTTCTCCCTGTTTCAAGTAGGTGACCAAATGTTCCACCTGTCTGAAATAGAGAGCATCGCTGGGTCTTTCGTGTATTATACTTCTCACTTGTAATAGATCATGTGGCATATGCTGTCACCACATGCAGTCTGCAGCTTCTCAGAACCAGCACAACACAGGGATCAAAGTGTAGTCTGGTCTACTGGTGTGGGCTACCAATCACATGGCCTCATCTTGGACCCAGGTCCATGTTGAGCGGCATATGTCAGTGAGTACATATCATGTATTTGCTGGTCCTTCTTTATCCTGCACCTTCCCCATGCTGCTGGTCTGATGACAGTGGCTAGCCTCCTGGAGATGTAATGAGGTACCAGTTTAGGATGCGATCTGTATGCCAGGTCTGCACCTGAAAACCAATAGGTGCTGTGACCATTGGAGATACAATGTATAATCTCTGAATCAGTGTCCTGCTCACTCTCACTCCCAAGGATCCACTTGGTGGATTTGTTCTCTCCATTTATACCACTCTAATCTCTGTTTAGAGATCTCAGGCCCTAAGAGGATTCTTTTTCCAGGAGCCACAGTAGATAGAGCTTCCTCTAAACTTAGTTATGGCTGCTTTATAGTTACCTTTGGCTCTTTATGCTAGAAGACCAGTAGGCAGTGAGGAACAATTGACTCTTGTCATCAGGAGGAGGTGGTACTGGCACTACATAATGGCAGTGAGGAGAAGTAAGTCTTATATTCTAGTGTCCCTGTACCTGCTTCTGTAACTAATTGTGTACATGAATGGACAGATAGCAACCATAGCCTGGTAAGGGCCTGGAAATCAGCCTCAGAACTCCAAGGGTATGCATCTAGGTTATCTTAACAAGGCCAAAAGAAGCCGGGCAGTGGTGGCACATGCCTTCAATCCCAGCACTTGGGAGGCAGAGCCAGAGCCAGGTGGATCTCTGTGAGTTCGAGGCCAGCCTGGTTCTACAGAGTGAGATCCAGGAGAGGCACCAAAACTACACAGAGAAACCCTGACTTGAAAAAACAAAAACAAAACAAAACAAAACAAAAAAGGCCAAAAGAAAAAGTAAGTAATATTAGCCACAGGGTGGGGAGGGGTCAAGAATTCATCATTACCTTGAAACTAACTGTATAAGCAGCTATGTAACCATCTCCTTACACAAACTGTGCCAGCAACTGCATAACCATCTCCTTACACAAACTGTATCAGCAACTGTGTAACCATCTCCTTACACAAACTGTGCCAGCAACTGTGTAACCATCTCCTTCCATAAACTGTATCAGCAACTGGGTAACCATCTCCTTACACAAACTGTATCAGCAACTGGGTAACCATCTCCTTACATTAAACTGTGTCAGCATCTTCTTATACAGACACCCAAGCATTAGAAGTTGAGTGGGTGAAGGGACTTTGTAATTTTTTTTTTAACTCTTTGGGAGCCCCACCACCCAGCTCCCAAATAAATACATCAAGACTTATTCTTATGAATGCCTGGCCTTAGCTTGGCTTGTTTCTAGCCAGCTTTTCTAACTTAAATTAACCCGTTTCTCTTCTACATTTTGACTCTGAGCTTTTTACCTTTCTTATCTAAATGTCTTTCTTCCCTTCTTACTCTGTGGCTGGTTGTGTGGCTGGGTGGCTGGACCCTGGCATCCTCCTCTCCTTCTCATTTTCTCTCTCCTAGCTCTCCTTTCTCTCAGCCTAGATTTCTACTTATTTATTCTCTCTTTCTGGCAGCCCTGCCCGTGTCTCTCCTGCCTAGCTATTGACTGTTCAGCTCTTTATTAGACCAATCAGGTATTTTGGACAGGCAAAGTAACACAACTTTAAGAGTTAAACAAATGCAGCATAAAAGAATGCAACACAGTCTTGCATCATTAAACAAATATTCCACAGTATAAACAAATTGTAACACATTTTTTTCGAGACAGGGTTTCTCTGTGTAGTTTTGATGCCTGTCCTGGATCTTGCTCTGTAGACCAGGCTGGCCTCAAACTCACAGAGATCCTCCTGGCTCTGCCACCCAAGTGCTGGGATTAAAGGTGTGCACCACCACTGCCCAGCTTTGACACATCTTAAACTAATATTCCACAACAGGACCTGAGTGTGATAGGATGTGGGTGTGAGTGGTACTCCTCTTTAGAAGCCTTGTACTTGACACACATACCTGAAAGATTGTACTTACTCCACATGCTTCCCACATGCCATTAAACAGCTAGTCCCAAGAGGGAATAAAAGACAAGTCTCTCAGGGGGCACTAACTAGGGTCCCAATTCGTTTCCGGAGCTCCCTGGGGAACCATATTGAAACTGATGTCCAGTGGAGATCACAATCTTGCTTGACTCTTTCTTTTCGTTTTTATTGGGGGGAGGAGATTTGGTGTAGGGTCTCATTATTTAGCCTAGTATGGTCTTGATGTGTGATCTTCTTGTGTCTACCTTCCCACTGCTGGGATTACAGGTGTGTGCCACAGTGTCTTGGTCTCTTGCTTGCTTTTCTTCTCCTGCACCCTTTTCCCCTGGTCTCCTCAGAGCATCTTCCCATTAAATAACTTCCTCATGAATCCTTGTCTCAGGCTCTGTTTCTAGAGAACCAACATAAGATAATACCGCTCAGTCATTTTTATTCAATAAACGTCATTTTCCTAAAGAGAATGACTTCTGATGACTACATGGTATTATAGAGCTAGAGTAGATTGAGCCAGTCTACTGCTTTCAGACATTCAGATGGCTTCCACTGCTGATAAAGCTTTGTAAAAATTCTTAATTGTATTTTAGATTACATTCCTCTAGGGGGAAATCACAAAGCCAAAGGTTACAAACATTTCATGGCTCTTAACATAACTGTCAAGAATCTGAACTCTGGGTCCACCAAGGAATCCCACAGGCAGTACAGGAGAGTGACTCTTCATGCTCGCCAGCTAGGGCACTAGGATTTTTAACACTCTGAAAATTTGATAGATTACTTATTATTTTAATTGTTTATTATGGTTGCTAGGCAGCTGTCACATTTATAGTTTGACCATTTATATTTCTTTGGTAAATTGCCTTTTCAGGGCATTTGGCTGTTTTCAATTGATGTATTCTTTCCCCCATCAATTTGTTTGAGGTTTCTTTGCAGTTGATCAAGGCACATAGAACTTTCAGTTGTAGGAGCAGGGGGTACTGCAGACCTGTGTAGGGAGAAGAATTGGAGAGCACTAGTGCCATGGTCCTCTTCCCTCCCCTTAAAGGAGAAGAAACAGAGCCAGGTGTAACCAGGAAGATAACAGCCTTAACTGAGTCCAGGCCTCTGACCCTCAAAATTGTTCCTCCCTCCACTGTAATCAGAAGAAGGGTGGCTGAAAGACATAGGCCCAGCTTAGATGCCCACCAACAGATGAGTGGATTAAGAAAATGTGATGTATGCACATACCTGGACATAAAGCTGAATGAAATTGGGGCATCTGCAGGAAAATAATGAAACTGGAGATTTTCATATTAAATAAAGTAAGTCAGACTCAGAATGACACATATTACATGACTTCTCTCATCTGCAGAATATAGACTTAAGGAGGGTGGTGGTTTAGTGTCGACTTGACAGATTAACCTTGGAGATGGGCCTCTAGGCATGCCTATGGGGCATTATCCTCATTATATGAATTGAGATGGTAGGGCCTGCCCACTATGGGCAGCACCATTCCCCGGCTGGGTCCTAGACGGTATGATGGAGCTGAGCAGCAGTGTGCATCCATCCCTCACTCTCTGCTTCTTTGCTGCTGCAATGTGCCTAGCAGCCTCAAGCTGCTGCTCTGTGACTTTCCTGTATCGATGGACTTGTGACCCTGAATGAACTGGAATAAACCCACCCCCTTAGGTTGCTTTTGTCAGAATGTTTTATCACAGGAAGAGAAAAGCTAAAACAAAGATCAAAATTAAGAATGAAAGGATGTGAGGTCAGAGAAGACTCAACAGAATGGCAGCCAGAATTCTCAAGCAACACTGGCAAGAAGGCACGAGGTCCCTTTCCTCTTCAGGATACTCAGCACAAAGACTTGGTGTGTCTCAGATACGGTACTTTGCACACATGTGACCTCACCTTCCCTTGTCTTGATGGTTATGTGTCATGACCATCTCATTTTCCAGATAAAGAGCATAGCACCATCAGGGTAAAATCTTTTGAGGCCCACACAGTACCTCAGTGATGGAGCTGAGTTCCAGATGTCCCCTGTCCTCAAATCTAGAACGAACATCTAAATTACAGTCCTGTTGGAAGAACTAAAAATCATCCCCAGCAACTGTGTTCTGACAGCCGTCACTCTTTCCCAGGTGCCTTTTCACCTCCACTTTGGCAGAACTCTGCGTACCCAGTTCTCTTCTCTAACATGATCATTTCATTCTACATTTCCCCATGTTGCTTCATGGATTTTATAGCAGTCATTTTAATGCTCTGCATAATATTCCTTTGTTGGGCAGATGCTAAATTCTTGGATTTAGTGTTCTCTCACTGAAGATGTTGGGAGAATTTCCATGGACCCCTGCTGTCTCCCCTGCAATTCTCCCTGGATGGATAATTCCCTTCTCACTTCATGCTTTGAGTGAAATGGTACAGATTTAACTTGCAAATTGCTTAAGGATGTCTTTCATAGTTGTAGACATCTGTAAATTATGTGAATGTGTGTGTCACCAGACAAATTCTTCCTAACATTTTGACCTTAAAAAAAATCTAATGAGGATGCCTGTGAAAGCAGTTAAAACTTGTTCCCTGGGCCTCAGTGTCTCTGTCTATACAGGGATGAACTGACCTGCCTTGTAAGCTTCATATACGTGACTTAAATAATGATTTGCACAGTAAGTTAAGAAGCACTAACTAAGAACAGCATCTGCAGCACCATGCCATGCACAGTACTTCTGAGGCGTGGGTACTAGCTGCTGTCAGCTATGCTTAGCTCTTTTTCTGTCCCAAAGTCATAGAAAGACACTTCCATTCCCATCACATAGAGAAACAGATGGGCAGTGTCGACTCAACTTGTCTTCAAGTCCATAGATAGTAGGGGACAGACTTAGGGTTCTGGGAGAGCCCCATGCTCATGGTTTGTATCTTCCCACAGTCTTCCAAGGCTATCCCAGATGACTTCGCCCTGAAACAGCCTTCCTGAATCCATAAGTAACTTCTGTAACTCAAGAGCAAAAAAAATAGTAATTTGAGTAGAAACATGAGCAGGCATTTCCCCAGATAATACATTTAAATGGCCAATGAGTGTAAAGAATGTTCAGTGTCACCAATTATTATGGAAACAAAGATGAAAACCATAATGAGAAATCCCCTCATAGCTCTAGAATGACTGTTACAATGAACTGCAAGTGCTGGTGGGCTGTGGGGAAATATGGAAATGGTGGAGATGCAGAATGGCGCAGCCATGTTGGAGGTCTATGGTGCTCTCAGTCTTGGGATCCTTGTAGAGCTGGGGCTCTGGCAGCCTGGTGCCTTTCAGGAACTGGCCAAGCTCTCTGTTGACCTGACATTCGGGAGTCTGAGTCCCTAAGGTGTGAACCTGTGTACATACACATTGTAGTTCTCCTCAAGGCAACCACCTGGCACTGGCCTTGAGAGAGAACGAAGCCCCTCCCACTTGTCTCGAAGCTCCGTCATGTACACAGAGGCTGATGTGAGTATGTGGCTGCATTTCTTTTTTTGAAATGAACACAAAACTGATGAAACAAAGCAAAGGGAGCTGGATAGCTTTTCCAAGGGAAGAGATAGATAGATAGATAGATAGATAGATAGATAGATAGATAGATAGATAGAGAACAGCCTTCACATGTTGGAAAGCCTGTGACTTAGCTACATAGATGTGATGTCTTCATTGTCTGTCTCAGATCATTGTGGGAGGGGAAGACAGCATCGAGGCAGAGACCCAGGGCTGAGAGATAACATTGTTCTGATGCTTTAGAATGTTGAGCAGGCCATTTAACCTCTCCAAACGTCAGGGTCCTCACCCAGAAGAGGGCGATGGCGGCCTCTTCTGCATGGGTCTAGGTGAGGGATTTTACATTGAACAGAGGAGCTCTCAAACAGCATGTGTTATGTGCAGGACAGTTCTAAGCATAGTACAAATGTGGACTTGTTTAGCCCTCTGGATGACCCTGGGATATAGGCTGTTTCAGACATTCTTGGATGCTATTTTAGCTTCTTCAAGATTGTTATGCATCTGATAACTGACAATGACTGTTTCAGCCTCTGGGGAATTGGAGGATAGAACATTCCAGAAACAAGGATATCGGAATTTATTGGGAACTGGCTGCAGCACAGAGGAGTCAAACCAAGATGAATTTTTGCTTGTTGTGTGGAACAGCCTTGCTTGAGCACTGCAGACAGGCTGAGATGCTCCCTGTTGAAATATGGTTCATAAAGATAGAGTACATCTGACTCAGTCCCTGGTGTGTTCCCAGCAGCATCTGGCCGGACGCAAAGAGCCAGCTTAGTAGCTCAGGGTCTAATGGTTAAGTGACGATTCTGAGGTCCCTTCCTTAGTGCAGCCTGGGTCTCTCCTCCCCAGCTGTGGTCATCTCTCACCAGTCATCAGTTCCAGGAAGAGCTTCTCCCAGGATTTCTGGCCACCTTGTTAGCTGCCCAGAGGCCAGAGAGACTGTGGACCGAGATGCAACCTCACACCATTTCAACAGACACTTTGTAAGAGTTATTACCATTGGAGGTGAGAAGAGCCCCAGTTCTTGGGGAGAGATCAGACACATTGGTCCTGGAAGCAAAACCTTATTTTATTCTTCCAGGATGATAAGGCTCCACGATCTTCACAGAGTGTGAGTCACACAAAGTCCTTTGGTACTATTTCACTTTGTGAGTCACAGTTGCTAAGGTCTTTTGCGGCACACAGTCATTGAAAACAACTGAATACCTTTCCCAGTAGACCATACACTCCACAGGGACAGATACAGAACCCCTGGAGAAGAAAGAACACATACACACACACACACACACACACACACACACACACACACACACACACACACGTATGTATGTGCATTAATAAAAACGTATTTATATTAAACAATGACTTTTTACTATGCTGTTGATACGTTGAGGCAGGTGAGGGACCCCACAAGTCACAGTGAGAAATGGCACAGTCGAGTGCCACGGCAGTGGAAACCAGCAGAGGTGGTTCTTGGTTCAAATCCCAGCTCTTTCCTTGACCTGGTGACTTAGGAGGAGTGATGTGAGGTTTGGATATGATTTCCCTCCCCAGAGGTCTGTGTGCTGGATGCCTGGTACCCACTGTGTAATTTTGAGAGAGGGCACAACTTTAAGAGGCAAGGTCCACTGGGAGGTAATTAGGCTACTGGGGGTCCAAAGAAAGAAAACCTCTTGATGGGTGAATGCCAGGCTTGAAGAGTTCGTTCTCAAGAGCATGGGTTGTCAGAAAGTAAGGCCACCCTCTGCAGATGGCTTTTCTGCACTTACGTATTTCCCTTTCCATCTGTCTCCTGTGTTTTGACACAGATGGGGGCCCTCACCAGAAACCAAACAGATGTGGGCACTCAATTCTGGGCTTTCGGCCTCCAAAACTGAGTTAAACTTATTTTCTTTATATATTACCCAGTCTCAGGTAGTATGGGCTAATACGATGGTTAGTACAACTCGAGACTCAATGTTTTCATCTGATTAAGGGGACTTGCTACCACATCCACTCCATAGAGGCTTGCCATGGGGTTGACATCAGATAGCATGAGGGTTGTTTTGACATGTGAGCATACTCATGCAGTATCAGCTGCGTTGTCAGTATTGGTACTGTGAAGATGGTTTTTCTCTTTGAGGAGGACGTTGGACCCCTGTACTTTGACCCTGTGTGGTTGATTGGCTACTAGAGTTCTGGCACTTTTCTTTTCTTTGTGATCTGCTCACTTACTTGAGCTAGGTCGTCCATTCACTGTGGCTCTGAAGAGGGGAAGAAAGCAAGAAGGCATGTATAGGAGGGAGGAGGGATGGCTGTGGGGATGTGGGAGATGGAGTGAACCTGGCTCTGCGAACACATAGAATCAATAGGTGAAATCGATGTGTTCATAAAAGTTACAGGCCCTGCTGGGCGAGCTGTTTTCCATGGTGACAAGAAATACATCTATTTCATGCCTCCTCTTCTTAGGGCAGGATAGACTACGGCATCACCTTTATGACAGAATGGCCCAGAGTGCAAAGCCATGTCTCTCTCACGTCCCCGTCCTCCACCCAAGGAGCTTTTGTGGTCTAAAATCTCCAACATAAACCTGGGAGCTTCTTTGCTTCTGAGATTTGAAAGAAATAAAAACCGCTGAAAGTTGAGCCTCATTCCCTCAGTCAGCATTGGCTGTTTACCTACTATGTGCAGAGTTTTGAGCACGCAATCCTGATTAAGTCAGTGTTTCTTGTGCACCTACTATGCAGGTGGGGCTTTGTAAAGCACTATGGACTTAGTAGCAAGTAGAATGGATCCGAAAGAGACCATGACTTCATTTTGCTGAGTGTGT
Organism: Peromyscus maniculatus bairdii; assembly: GCF_049852395.1. Taxonomy (NCBI): domain Eukaryota; kingdom Metazoa; phylum Chordata; class Mammalia; order Rodentia; family Cricetidae; genus Peromyscus; species Peromyscus maniculatus. The sequence goes on along the minus strand of NC_134856.1, from coordinate 138,937,995 downwards.
CTGCTGAGTGTCTGCTGAAAGATGGATGGGAAGTAGTTCTGAGGTCTTTAAGGTTGTGGGGGTTGGGGAAGCTGTGTCTGAGGACCTGGGTTGATGCTGTGGTCTGAAGGGGAGGCCAGGCTGTTAGTAGAATGGTGGGCAGAGAGGAGAGCATGCAGGCTGTAGGGAGCCCACAGGAGAGGCTCTGTAGAGGCTAGGGTGGGTGATCATAGCAGAAGGCAGAGATGGGTGGGGTGGGGGCAGCAGGAGGATAGGACCTCAAGCTGAGGTGCGGGTATTTGTCCAGAGGAGACAGCAAGAGTGGTAACTATGGAGAAGGGGGTCACATTTACACGGACAGAGGACTCTAAAGCGCCTGTGCAGAGTGAATTTTCTGATGACCAGAAGATGGAGGCCCTGGCCAAGGGCTCTGTTCAGTGCAGGGGAGAGGTGCAGGGAAGCATCTGTGAGGGAGGGAGAGCTCGTCAGAATTCAAGATTAGAGTAGTCCCAGACAGCAAGGTCATTCAAGGTGGGGGCTGAGAAGGTCAGAGTTGATGTTGGGGGTGGGAGGTGCTTTCCTAATGTGGGGACACAGGTCGGGGGCAAGCTTGACCAGAGATGAGACTCAAGCATCCCACTGTTGACATTTTGAATTCGGAGCAGCAGAGGCACTGGAATGGAGACGCCGCTTGTCAGAGAGAAATGAGTTTGTAGCTAAGAGGAATCCAGGCAGGCAGCAAAGCAGTGCACCCCTTTCAGCAGGCGGAGCCCATCCTGGCCAGCAGAGCATCTCGGGGGGTGCTACCCCTAGACTTTCCAGGCTAGATCATCACTCTGACCTCCATAGTTCTCCCTGTGAGCCCCTCTCCTCGGCAGAAAGTGGCGACAGTTCTGTCTACTCCAGTCTAGCCAGGAGCACATGTTTGAGGATCCACTAAACTGAAAATAAAACATGTGGGCTCCTTGGAAATGAGAACTATGTTAAAACAAGGAGTTATTATACTTGTATGCGAGCCAATGAAGAGCAGAAATACAGCCCCAAGGCACAGTATTGATTTGGTCCTGGATGCTTCTCACAGCCGAATGGATCTGACATTCCTCCATGAGTTCTGGCTGAGCGGATGGCAGGAGTCCAGCTGCCAGCCTCCTCACCCTACGACAAGGTTAAGTCTGTTCTTGGCTCAGGCCAGCTCTGACACCCCCTCTCCTGCCTGTTCGGCACTGGCTGCCCTTCCTATGCGCAGTGGTTACAGGGACAATTCCAGTTGTGAGGCTGGCACCTGGCCAAGAGCAGATGCCCTCTAATTAAACTAGGGACAGGTCTTCCCAGAAAAACCAGAGATTTGCCCTGCAGAACCAAAGGTTGGAGATGGGAGTTTTAAACTTAGAGATACATTAGGCTTATGGAATTTACTTGCTCCATCCATCCAATCATTGGATTTATTGAGTGTCCAGTGATTGTTAAGTTCTGAGATAAACCTGGGGATACAGGTGTGAAACAGTATGCTTTGTGGGGCACCCTGAGATATTGAGCATGAAGCTGGGTATATAGTGGCAAGCCTTGCAACCACTGTGGGCTGGGGTTGACTTACAGACTCTCAGTGTGAGACCACAGGGGATGCAGATGTCTCGGGAAAGGATGCTGTGGTGGGAGAATAGAGTCCAGGGATGCTCGCCAAGGAGCATGGCATGGATGGAGGATGACACTTGAGGACCAGAAAGCCTGGAGCCCATAAAAACAGCCCAGGGTTGAGCAGGAGAGGCTGCTGATGTGACAAATCACTTCAGTTAGTTGGCCCAAAGGTAGATTAAGATGGCTTGATTAAAGAACTGGATGTGAGAAGGCAAGAATGACATCTGGAGATGACTCTTCAGAACAGGGCAGAGGTAATGACTGCACAGTCCTCTAAATGTAAAGTGCGTTCTCCTTGCCATCCCCAAGCCTGTCTCTCACTCAGGCTATGACACCAGATACTCACTATGTTCCTGTGGTGAGATACATCCTGGGTGAAGTGTTTTCCCAACAAGAAAAAGGACTCCACATCTCTCCTATTGAGGCTTCCCAGAGTGTACAGTAGCTGCAAACAAGCCTATGCTTATAAATCACAGTCCAGCTTAAACTATGCCATCCATAGCCAAATTATTACAGCACAACTCACAACTGACCACATTATTGTAGTGGCACCTTGAAAGGTGTGGCTCGCTCAGACTTCATCTGATACCAAGTGCTTGTTTGTCATGAATTGTACCCTGGGCACTGAGGGGCAGCCACGAGCAAGACAGCCCATGCTGTCATACAGTTCTAGCCCATAAGGAGGTTTCACTTGGAATAAGTGATCTCAAGTGTGCTGAGCTTGCAGCCCGGGAAGCACTGTGTTCTCAGGACAGCATCACTGAGGTCCTGGCCTGCATCACAGGCACCGGGAATCTCTGAACAAATGGATGAGGCGGCTGCAGAATGCATTCGTAGGTTCCAGTTGGCTCCAGTTTGACCAAAGTGAGTCCAGTGCTGGAGGGAGACCATTGCCACTGGGGTCTGACCCTAGGGCTAGCCTGAGTAGGAAGTGAGAATAAGAGGTGGAAATCGTGAGAGGAAGAGGTAAGGAGGCAAAGGCCAGGTTTAGAGGGGGCTAGGATTGCAGCTGACTGTTCAGTGTTTCTCAGGAAAGCATCATGAAGGTGTTTGAGTTTGTAGTGTGTGCGTGCATGCATGCGTGTGGGTGTGTGAGTGTGGGCGGCGTCAGTTTTGTCCTAACAGTACTGGGCATCGGCTGCAGCTGTACAGAGAAGCAGGCAGGGGATGCCCCTGTTTTCAGGACGGGCAACGTGTTAAGTCCCTCACAGCCCTATTTAGGCAAACATGGCTGAGTATTTGGGAAGAGGAGCGAGGGCTGGGGCAAGGCCAGCCTCCTGCTTCAGAACTCTGCCCTGTCCCTGAAGATGGAGCATGGTTACAAAGGACTCCCACGGGTGGCTGTGGGTGAGGACCAGACTTCAGAGATGCTGGGTGCATGGCTTGGCCGAGGGAGTGGAGGAATTCACTCAAGTATTTCTGTGCACAAGATGCACCCAGGGGCTCGTTAAAAGTGCAGACTCTTGGAGACCCTGTTAAGCGATGTTGATTCAGAAAGTTGCCTCCCCTACCCACCAAAGTGATTCTGAGCCAGGTGTCCCGACCACTTGCCCTTGGAGAGTCTCCCAATACTGGCCACTTCTTGGCCTTATAACCTCGTTTCCCTCGACCTGAAATCTGTGTCAGTCCTGCAGAGAGCTGCGAATGAATCATGCTCCGGGATGGGACCGCGGAGCATCACGTAGCCGCCAGGGGGCGCCAGAGGCCTCGGCTATGAGCTCGGGCTTCTCCGCCCGCGGACGCCGCGCCCGAGCCGAGCCAGAGCGCTGCGGGCTCACAAAGCGGCCGGACGCGCAGAGGCGGCAGGTGCGCAGGGGAACGAGCCGGGCAGCAGCCTTCCCAGCCACCGCTGCACAGGAGCCCCAGCAACTCGGTCACCGGGACTCGAGCGGGCCCCCAAGGTACGTGTCCGCAGAACCCTGAGCCCGAACTTGGCGTATTGGCGTAGTTGGGACCTTCCGGAGGCCATCCCCGGGGCCGACAGGGTCAGGGCCTGGGGGCATCTCTGCGCGCCCCTGTTGCACAGAAGCAGCGGGCAGGGTACAGGAGGACCTTCGCCTAGGCTGGGAATGGGAGGCCCGGCTTGAGAGCACCCTAAAAGCCCCCATCTGCCAGAGCCTGGGATGATGCTCAGAACCCCGTTATCCCTATCCCTGCCCCACAGCTGTGGGCCCCGTCTGTGGGAGTGCGGCTGGCACATTGAGCATCCGGGTTTTGGGGAGAGGTACTGACGCCGCTCATCTGAGAGCAGGTGAGAGGGTCCTCTATAGTTTGACAGCAGCCCCGATTCCCTGACCTAGCCTCTGCGTTTGTAGCTGTCTCCATTCATAAGGGCTCTCCAGGTGCAGCCTCCGTCCCAGGTGTGCGAGGGACCACCCTGTCCCCACTGTGATCCTAGGCGTTGCAGCTGGTGCGCTCCCTAGGCGCCCAGACCCCCCGGAGGGAGCGAGGGGCTCGAGGTCGTCCTGTTGTCGCCGGCTCACGCCCGTGTACCCTGCCCCCAGATGCCAGCGATCGCGGTGCTCGCAGCGGCCGCCGCGGCGTGGTGCTTCCTCCAAGTGGACAGCCGGCACCTGGACGCGCTCGCAGGCGGCGCGGCCCTCAACAACGCCAATTTCCTAGACAATGACCAGTGGCTGAGCACCGTCTCCCAGTATGACCGTGATAAGTACTGGAACCGTTTCCGAGACGTGAGTACAGCTGCCACCCTCTCTGGGGGTGGAAAATAGGGGAAGCTCAGAGGCAGGTGAAGGGGTAGGGATGGTAGATTCAAATCTCCCACGGAGGTCCACAGTCCATAGGTCTAACCTGAGAGGAACTTTAAAGAGAACTTGGAAGGCTGGATGCTCTTGCGTGCTACCTGTGGTCCAGGTGTGTGCACTTGTAGGATTGACGCAGCTGTCTGCATGGAAACAGGGCGCGAACCTTAAGCAGCTTGGGGAGAGGGGCTCTTCAAAGTGTCTGAGAGCTCCGGATGGCAGACTGACTTTACCAAGCCCTAGAGAGAAGCTCCCAGGAGCAGCAGTGATTTTGCGTCAGACAAAAATCCCCACTGGATGAGCGTAGCTCATTTATTAGGGAGCCAGATGTGGCAGGCATGAGGGGAGTCTTGGGGGTCTCATGGCAATGAGCTTGATGAAATGTCAGGGAACAGTGTAGTGGTTTGGAGTCTTCCAGACTTTAGTGGAAGGGAAAAGGGAGCAGGCAGCCCAGGGAATCCGTCCCTTTTCCCCACGATGTGCTGGGATGTGGAGGAGAAACTGCCAGGCATCAGGGGCGCTTCTGTTTGTTTGCGGCCCAGTCCTGGCTCCCACGTACCTCTGCGCCCCCAGAAGATGGGGCAAGAAGCATCTGGCACAGTCGTTCCAGCAGCCAGTCTCCCTCCCACCCCCCAGCAGTACCTGATCACAGCTTCTTCAAAGATTCTACTGGGTGGAAGGGGGCAAGCACTTCCAGGGGACATTAGGAATCCCTGTCCTCAAGATGCTTTCAATATTGTAAAAATATCCAAGACTTACAATGAGTAAAGCTTTTATGTTCAAATGCATTGCTGTTTTTTGTTTTTGTTTGTTTGTTTTCAGTTTATATGTTATGACATTTTTAACAAGCAGTATATGTATTTTAAAGTACCTGGCCGGTACCACCGAACCCCTTGTTCTCATGACAGGGCACGGCTTAAATACGGAAGTGGAGAGAGGTGGCTGCACACTTTTCTCCACTGGGTTTCTTAAAGCCCCGTTCTCAGTGTCCCTCCCCGCCCTCCCTAGGGAGCAGGTCTCTGAGGAACTGAATGGCTCCAGATGTTTGCCTGTGCTTTCTAAATAGCAACCTCTCCAGAGGCAGAAGCAACTTTAGCCTTGAGTGCAGACTTGCTTATATGCGCTCTCAGCCCCTTCTCCTCTTTGGAGTGGATGGTGGGCAGCTTCTTCAGGGAAGAGGTTTTCAAACACACCCTGAGTATCCTTGGTTATTTGGGGCTGTTTACAGCAGATCTGCCTGCTGAATCCCAACAGGCAGATTCCAGCTGCATCTCACAGTTCCCAATAAGTTCTCTTAGCCATCTACGGCCCATTTATGATTTTGATGGCCAGATTGTGATACTCCCATTCCTAGCCAGGTTGGAATGGAGCATGGGGGAGGTATAGACACTGTTTTGCTTTTGTTTAATTATTACATTTCAGCTAGAGTTGAGGAACCAGGTACATGATGAACTCTTACAGACCTGGGCAAATTGGACTTGGTTTAGAGGATGGGCCACCTTTGCTGGGTGGGTGCTTTGGGACAGGGAATAATGGGTGGGGTGAAAATACTTGTACCTGTTGGGTCTTTGGGTTGTGCAAAGGTCTGTATCCTCAATATGTCATGAGTACTAATGTCCTTATTCCCATTTAGCTTTTCATTTTAAGAAAGTGAATGGCTTCTTTCTTTTTGTTTTGGGTGGTCCTGACTTTTAAAAAGTAGATCAAATTGTACTCCCCACCCCCGGACATGACTAATGATGAAACCCAGGTGGTTTGCTGAACTACAGCATCCAGGCTTTTTGTTTTGTTTTTAATTAATTAAATTATTTATTTATTTTACATCCTGACCTCCCCTCCCTCCTCTCCTCCCATTCTCTTCCCCACCTTCCCTCTGTCCCCCCTCATTCACTCCTCCTTTTCTGTTCAGAAAGGGGCAGGCCTCTCATGGATATCAACAAAACATGGCATATCAAGTTGCAGTAAAACTAAGCACCTCCCCTTGTATTTAGGCTGGGCAAGGTGACCCAGTATGAGGAATAGGTTCCCAAAAGCCAGCCAAAGTGTTAGCAACAGCTCCTGCTCCCAATGTTAGGAGTCCCACAAGTAGACCAAGCTGCACAACTGTGGATATGTATGTAGAGGGGCTAAGTTGGCCCCATGCAGGCTCCCTGGTTGTCTGTCCATACTCTGTGATCCCCTACAAGCCCAGGTTAGTTGATTCTGTGGGTTTTCTTGTGATGACCTTGACCCCTCTGCCTTCTATAGACCCTTCCTCCCTCTCTTCAGCAGGGTTCCCTGAGCTCCGCCTAAGGTTTGGCTGTGGGTCTGAATCTGTTACCACCCGTTTGTTACTGGATGAAGCCTCTCTGGTGACAATTGGGCTAGGCACCTTTTTGAGGACAGGCGCTATGATTCATCCTTTAAACAAACATACTAGACAGTTCCCAGGATGGTTGAGAACACCGCCTTGATGACTGTTTTGAAGAAAGGTCCAAGGTTTAAGCATGAAAGAGGGAAGCTTCCGGAGCAGAGTGAGGTGCCAAACCAGTGCTTTCAGCAGCCTGTCGTTTGTAAAGACGACAATTTGGTTCAGCAAGCCACTAAAAACATCCAAAGATGTTAAAATATTTGCAAACATCATCCATCATCAACCATTTTCTACGCTTCATGGAATCATCTGGTCTCCTCAGTGGCTCAGATATAATTGAATGCCATTAACCTCTTTAAAGTGTCATGAACTCAGCAGACATCCTTTTGGGGCAGGTCTAAGTACCTTTAGTTGTGTCGCTTGGACAAGCCTGGGCCCTCAGACACCAGGGAGAGAAGAGTGCTTTCTTTAGACACAGGCCACTCTAGGGATAATGGATGAAGTCTAGCTAGGGTGGCAGAGGCTTGACCAGCCTGACCACTCTTAGTGAGCCAGTCCTTGCTCCAGGTTGACAAAACCTTAGCTTCTTGGCTATTATTTTGGGGCTTTTTTTGTTTTGCTTTTAGAAACAGGGTTTCTCTGTGTAATAGCTCTGGCTGTCTCTACAACTCATTTTGTAGACCAGGCTGGCCTTGAACTCAAAGAGATTCCAGTGTTGGGATTAAAGATATGTGCCACCATGCCCAACTGGGGCTTTTTGTTTTAAGTTGCTGATCACTTTAAAAGAATATGGTAATGATGCATGTCAGGCTTTTGAAATTCACTGTGAAAGAAAAATGACCCACCTCCCACTTACATTGCTTTGTTGGACTTGGGCGATACACATTTAGAAGTGACCTTTGATCTTGGGAAGCTAACAGCGAAGGGTTACCTTACTTTGTTTTGTCTTATTTTGGTTTTGAGACAGTCTCCTGTAGTCTAGTGTGGTATTGAACTTATTATGTAGCCAAGATTGACCTTGAACTCTTGAACTCTGCCTCCCCAGTGCTGGGATTATTGGTGTGCATGTGGTCCTAAGCACCTTTTCCAGAGAGGTGACGGTACATACTGGTAGTCATGTCTGGACCAGCTTGGAAGTGGATGGTGTAAGAATATGTTCCTTGTTTTTTTGAGTGTTGGGTGTGCTGTGACATTGCTGGAGATGAACTGGCAGCCCCTGGATTACCACTTTGAAGTGTGTCTTGTCACTCAGCACATGGACAGTCACTTTCCCCAGTTAAACATTAGAACTACCCCATGGCTTGCTGGCTAGAGTTAGGGATCCAATAAGGACATAAAGGCACCCAGATGGCTGTTCCTCCACACACTGGTGGTTACTTAGCTTGGTATTACTTTATCAAGACTAGAAATTGGGATGTTTGGCCAGAGGGAGGCCTGGACTTTTGTACAAATACAACCTCAAGAAGGATGCTATTAGCAGGACAGCTGCACATGTGAGCGCGCAGAGGTGTGACAGCATGTCCAAAACCCGAGCGAGGCCAGACCAGACCAGATCCCAGCATGCGGAGAGGAGCTGGGCACACAAACCCACTCCAGGCCTTGGAGCTATCGGCAATTGTTGCCTGCCAGGAGGGGAGACAGTTTTCTCCAAGACGGTAGTCCCTGGTGAGTTGACCACTCTAGCGGAGGAGGACTATGAATATGTGGGCAGCACAGGTTTGTCCTGAAGGATTGAAAACAAACACAGGGGTCTTGGTGGGTGGAGAACGGGGCAGTCTGAGGAACACGACAGCAGCAGAAGAAGCAGAGAGCAAGCGCATGTCTAAGCCACACAGCGCTTCCCATCCCCGCCGCCTGTGTCCTGCTTCCCAGTGGTTTGCGTTTGAGACATCTGAGTGCTACAGGTCTGATCTGGTTTCCACCAAGTTCCCTCTATTCATTTCTACATTTCACTCATCCTTGTAAATATTTGACTACTTCTTAAGTATGCGGTTCTGACCTATAAAAGTGAGCAGGTTTAATGTAATCCTTTCTCTCCTACACCCTCTGGTATGCCGTTAACTTAGGCTGTTGCACAATTCTTTCTTATTCTATGTTCTTTAAAAAGCAGCAAGTTTTTTTTTTCTCATGGAGATAATACCCACTGGAAGTAAGGAAAAGATTTAACATTGCATAAATAGATAATAGCAAACATTTATGGAGCATTCAGTGTGTCAGGCATTGTTCAAGGCACTTCCTGTGCATTATTTAATATAACAATCCAATGAAAAGAGTACTACTATCCTTGCCTATTTATTGAGAGAGCTGAGCTTCTTAGCCAGGATTCTAGAGACACCTGGGTGTGAGTGGCCTGGGTCTTGCAACCAACAGGGCTGAGTGGTTCTCGGGTGTGTACCTGTCCACAGCTCCATCCATATCATGGGGCAAGGCCTCCCCACTTCATGCCTGGGGGCAGTCATCCAGGAACTCGAGCAGTGGGAAGCCAGGAGACACAGCTAATGTCGGGGTTGTGTCAAGCTTTATCTTCTAATAATGAGCTTCTGATTTGATTAAAATAATATCGTTGCTTACACTAAACATGACATTTCCTTTCTTTTGCACACATGAAACCAGCCTTGACATTTAACTCCGGGATAATTACCTCTAGTAAGCCTGAAGAGTCAGAAGTGCTGCTTTGCTGGCATTTATCTTACTCTTGAGTGACCTGGGTTTATAATTCTAATGAGAGCGCACGTGGACCACACTCTGTGGGATATGGTGGTCTCCATGGCAGAAAAGGGTGGCAGCGACCACCTGACCATAGCATCTCACTTACAGTGAGTTTCAGGGCCAAGTGGGGCTTCCTGCTAGCACAGGGGTTGACTCTGTTGGTGGTGCTGGTGACAAGTGATGGTGTGGCTTAGCAGATTGGTCATTAATTTGTCACCACATGAGGTTGGTTTGTGATGGAGTGTAGCAGAAAGTCATTTTGATTAAACAGATTTAAGGAGACATAAATGAATGCCTTTAATGAACCCACTGTCTTAAATCTCTGAACCACATGACCACTGATAATTACTTCCCTGGAACAGTTTTAAGGGTTGACAGGCCTACGAACATCCTGTCTTCTCTGACCTTCCTTTTGGTCTAGCCATGGCAGATAGAAGCCAGGTCTTTCTTGGCATATGTGGTAGAACCTCTTCTCTCTGCCGACCTTGTGAGCTGAGTTTTCTACCTCTCCCTGGTCTTTGCAGCCCTTACACACAGGACAGGGCTGGAATGCATTTCTGGGAGGCCAGGCACCTTGGTACATGCTGGCAAAGGTATTTTCCAAGCCAAGCAGTGGCTCCAAATAGAGAATTGGATCTGTGAGAGTCCCTGAGGGACAAGACTTATCCATTAATTCAACTGTTATTTTGCTTGAGGAGACAGAGGAAAACTAGAAATTAGGTATTTTATAAAAAATCATTTATTTGCTCAATATGACATATTTCAAACCAAACACACTCACTATCTAAATTCAGATATTTTCTGTAAGGTTGAGTTTACATTAAAAAAGTATGTATATGTGCCTGTATGTACACTGCACTCATGCAGGAGCCTGGGAGGCCAGAAGTGGGCAGAGCCTTTGGAACTGCAGTGAGAGGCGCAGGAGCTTTGAACCAAACTCAGGTCCTCTGCATGAGTCCTCCTGACTGCGGAGTGTCTCTCCAGCTCCAGCTCCAGCCCCCTTGCTTATTGTGAGGTGTCTCTGTGCTGTATGTCAGGTGGCAAGTTACTTGGATGCTAACACATGGCCTTCTTTTCCCACATTAGATAATGATACATAAAACATTTCCTGTAAGAGATTAAGTAGTTTGCCAAGGTTGCAGGTACTTTTCCAGGATGGTTTCTAGTCTGAGATACCATTTCTTGTAAGATTTACCATTTTAATGCACTATTAACCAAGTAAGTCTATGTCCAGGGTAGAGCTTGGCGGACCTGCAGAAAGCTGGGGCTGCATGGGGCTGCATCTTCCTGTGGAAGTGACCACTATGAAGAAAGGAGCCCCAGCAAGACAACCTGTCCATCTCTCCCTTGGCAGTGGAGAGAAAAGACGAGATGAACACAGAGACCCTCAATAGGCACCTGTGTACCCCACTGCTCCATCACCCCTCCCCAAACTCCACACAGTTATAGCAGCCTCAAATCATCTGTTCTCTGAGCTGCTGGCTCCTCTGTTTTTTTTTTTTTTAAAGTGTGTTGGTTCTGTTTTATTAGTGAGGCCTCTAGCATGCAAATGACTGAAAACCAGTCCAAGCCAGCTTAAATGGAAAGGAAATCTGACTCACTGTCCTTGACTCTGTTCTTATTTCATGCCCATCTGAAAGGTGGTGCGCAGTTTCATTAGCCAAATCTCTGTAACTTGCCACTCACAGCTCCTAGAAGAGGCAGCCTCCCCATTGTATTTCACATGACACTTAGGTTCTCTCATCCCCAGGTCAAACTGGCAATCCTCATCATGAAATATCAAGGAGGGGTTTGGAGCTCAGCTGTGCCAAAAATTCTAGTTATGTGGAGCACTCCCTTGGACACCTTTAAACCCAAGGATCCCTCACTTACATCACTACCCATGTTAAGCCCACATCCAGGATCTCTGAGCCAATTGTTAAACAACATTTTGTCTTTTAGAATTTTCCCAGGCTAGTCTTATGGGTAGAGAGAGTGATGGGTCCTGAGGCAGATGGTCCAGGTAGCCAGTGTACTACTGTGGCCTCTTAGTACCTGTACATTAGAAACCTGCCATTTGCTCTCAGCTCCGAGTGAGACCAGCACCATTCCTCAGGGCCAGCACCCACAGGGTCTAGTGATGATTCTGACTGGCTCCAGGTTTGGCTTTAGAACCAACAGGCAAACAGGAATAGGACTGGCCACACTGTTGTTCCTTCTCTCCCAATAACCAGCTGTCAGTTCCTGCCCATGAAAGGCAGTCAGAGGCCTGTAATTCGTGGTAGCCAGAGCAGACTGCCCAGGGCTTAGGAAACCACAAGCAATAACAAAGTTGATCCAGAAAAGGGTATTTTGTTGGGATGGAAATGTTCCTCAAATGCCAGTTACATCAGATCTTTGCTGGGCTTTGGGAACAGGAGACAGACACAGCGTGTACTGTCCTGAGTGCTGGGAACAGGAGACAGACACAGTGTGTACTGTCCTGAGTGCTGGGAACAGGAGACAGACACAGTGTGTACTGTCCTGAGTGCTGGGAACAGGAGACAGACACAGTGTGTACTGTCCTGAGTGCTGGGAACAGGAGACAGACACAGTGTGTACTGTCCTGGGTGCTGGGAACAGGAGACAGACACAGTGTGTACTGTCCTGAGTGCTGGGAACAGGAGACAGACACAGTGTGTACTGTCCTGGGTGCTGGGAACAGGAGACAGACACAGTGTGTACTGTCCTGAGTGCTGGGAACAGGAGACAGACACAGTGTGTACTGTACTGAGTGCTGGGAACAGGACAGTACACACTGTCCTGGGCTTTGGTGTGCTGTGTGAGACAGACTGTCTTAGTACTTAGTCACCCAGGTACAGCTGAGAGGCAGAGGAACCTGAATGGGGAGGAGGCGTGCTGGAGCACTTTGGCTAGGGGAAAGCCTCCATCCCTGGTGAAGGTATAGAAGCTCAGCCAGAAGATGGCCTGAGTGATCTGGGGAGGAGAGGAGGCAGCTGTGTCCCATCCCAGGCAGTAGCATGGGCAGGACTGAGTGTCCAGAAGTGGGAAAAACCTTAAGGTATTTTCGTCACATGTGTTTATCCTAGGATTCTCTCAAGTGGTGAACTCTCTCCCACATGTTTACACATCTTCAATTTATTATATTATTTTGGGACCAAGAAGTCAATGATGGAAAGTGGGGTGCACAGATGGCCCAAACACTGGGGAGCTTGCCTGTTCCTTGAGTCTTGCTGTGCCATCCTCTGCAACTGTTTGCTGTGTGGACTTTCCTCTTTACCCTCACACCCTAGGACTTCATACTTCTCTAGTGTCTTTATCCTTGCCCTCTAGTCAAGTGAACAGGGCTTCGGAGCTGCATTTCAGTCTCTTGTTTAGGAATGAGGTGCCTTAGAGTTTCCTGGATGCTTTGTGAATTTGGGGTTTTAAAATGAGATTGAAGTTCATGAGATGCTCCTTGCTCTCTTTTCCATCCTCTCTTCCACTGAAAACAAGTGGAGGCCAGACTCTGAGGTCATAGATGGAAAGCTTTCTACTCTCAGAGGTCATTTAGGGTAGGGAGAGACAACTGTATACTGTAACCATATTGCCATGTCACTCATGGGATATGTACGTTACAGCCTTGGGTATGGGTCTTCCCTATATCTCCTTGGCAGACATGAGATTAATGGTTTCTTAAGTGTGTGTGTGCGGGGGAATGATGCATCCACAGATGTGAAAATTAACTTGATTGGGTCACTCTTCTGACAAATTCTCTGTGAATGTGTCCCTCAGGACATTGATCTGCTGCTTGGAAAATAATGTATTTGGGGCTGGAGAGATGGCTCAGTGGTAAGAACCACTTGCTGAGGACCTGGTTTAGTTCCCAGCATCCTTTGTAATCAGTTACAGGGGACCTGATGCCTGCTTCTGGTCTTTGTGGGCACCAGACATGCACATGGTGCACAGTCACGGATATAGGCACTCAACATACACATAAAATAAAAATAAAACTTAAAAAAAACCCACTCGTATATAAAAGAAGAATTATTCTTTAGTGCAATAGGATGGAGGAAAGGGCACATTATGCAACTATTTGTAATAACTTTAGGCTTATCAGCAATATTCCCAGCAGGGTCGTTGTTGGGTAAGTGGGTATTTATGCAGAGTTGAGCATTGCTTGTGTTTGGGACCAGAAGCGGAGCCTCCTGGAGTTGTCCTGGGCAATCTCAGCCCAGATAAAACACTTAGAAATGAGATATAGTGAAAATGGGATCTTTCCTTCCCCTGATGTCAGTGGCAGCCATGTTGGTATAAGGTGAAAACGGCACTCTGCTGGCTATTTGGGCTGAATGACTATTCTCTAGGATTTCTCTGTAAATACTGCTTGAGAATCACTTACACCAAAACTACTCAGACTGTGCGTCAAATGTAGGTTCCTGGATGCCGTGTCTACACGGTGGTCCTGACTAGCAGGCTCCATTCTGCATTTGAAGCAAGCCCCGCCAGTGACTTTGCAATGCTGTGAGGTCAGAGTGTGCTGGCCCCACACAGCCCTCTGCATGTTGCTGTTTTATCCTCCTCCATAGTTGGTCATCACTAATTTGGCCTGGCCTCCCTTTGGATTGGGTTGGAATCATTCTGTATGTGTGGAGGGATAGAGTGTGTATAGCTGAAATGGAAATCTCCCTGCCTTCAGAGGGCAAATGCCGTAAGACTCTGATTTTGCGTCCTTTATCACAGAGTGGATATGATTTATGCACAGATGAACAGAAGGAAATTGACTCTGACATTGGCTTGAGTTTATAGGCATTGAGGCAGAAGAGATGTTAAGATCACAGAAGACAAGAAATGGTAGATGTGACAAAGAATGCTGACTTCTTCAGGGGATGCACCCTCAGATACCTGCTGGCACGCCAGTGGAGGCGTAGAAAAGGAATGCATGCAGGTCAGGTTCAGAGACCTGCTTGCTACCTTTTTCTTTGGTATACTAAACCATTTTGGTACACAAGTCATTTTGGTTGGCCAGATTATTCTGGAAAGATCGTGGGCATCAAAAAAGACTCATCAAAACTTAGGAAATTCCTGGACATTAGCAGAAGCAGACAGGATTCTGTGTTATGAAGCCTTCCCATTGACCTCTCACCCAACTCTTAAGCTTTGCTTTGCTCCACTTGGTTGAATTTTATCTGATCAAAAGTAAATCCACAGTGCCTAAAATTGGTAAACCTATGGCCAAGAGGGAGAAAATAGTCTATTAAAAAGGCATGTGGCTATCTGGTGGGATTTCTCATTATGTCATTATTCTGGGCTGTCCAGGTTTTTCCAGATCTTTCCATGCTCAATGGGCATGTTGAGTGGTTTGGGACTTTTGGGGGACTTCATGGTCAGTGCTCAGCACTTTGAACAAGGCACAGCATTGCTTTCATTACAAACATCTAGCCTTGCAGTAACCCTGGGGCCTGGTCTGTACCACTTTCCATCTTCTTGAATGAGTCCTGTGTCACTTCCAGCGAGTAAGAGTAGAAATGCCACCCCCATGAACATACAGCTGCTGAGCTCAGTGGTTGGTATTTGGGAAATTGTGGAAGTTTTGTATTCCGGGGCTGCTGGTTTAAATAACTTCCCAGAAAAACCTTTGTACATATTTTACAGAAAGATTTATTTATTTGTGTTTTATGTGTATGAGTGTTTGCCTGCATGCAGGTATGTGCATCACATGCATGCAGTGTCTGCAGAGGCCAGAAGAGGACATCACACCCACTGCAGCTGGACGTACGGGCATTTGTGAGCTGAGCCGCCGTGTGGGTATTGAGATCTGAACGTGGGTCCTCAGCAATAGCAGTGAGTGTCCTAACTGCTGAGCCACCTCTCCAGCTCCTTTCTGTGGTCATCCCAGACCCACGTTCTTGCCTCCCAGAGACCAGACCCTGGTATACTGATTTACTGGGTTGGTTAGATTTCTTGTCTCTGTGTTTGTTACATAGAATGACTAGCCAAGCTGTAATGAGTCCTTCTCTGTCCTACCAGTTAGCTTCCAGATAACGACACTGAGACTTCTTATTGATTGTGAAAGCTTGGCCTATGGTTTAGGCTTAGTTCTTGTAACTTAAATTAACCCCCTTCTATTAATCTATATCCCGTGTGGCTCATGGCTGTCACCTCTCCTCCTGCTTGTCCTTCTTCCTCTATATCTGGCTGGCAACTCCACCTTCCTCTTCTCAGAGTTCTCTCTCTGCCTAGAAGTCCCGCCTATACCTCCTGCCTAGCTATTGGCTGCTCAGCTTTTTATTACACCAATCACAGCAGTACATATTCACATAGTGTACAGATATCCCACAAGACCAGGCTGTGCTTAGACACAGCATGGAGACAAACATGGCTCCTGCCTGAGATAAGCAGAAGGCACAGGTTGGAGAACCCTGTATGAAGTCATTCTGCAAAGAACATGCCTCTGAATGGACCACCTGAGCCTGACACACTGGGCTCTCTACTTCCTGAGACTCTGGGCCATATCTCCAGGGGACAGTTTAGTTTTAATGTATGTGTGTCTGTTGTCAAATTAGCTCCCCTGGATTTATATTGAAATGTGTGAACAACTGCTACTATTTTGCCTGACTCTGGGGACCTAAACACTGTGTGTGTGTGTGTGTGTGTGTGTGTGTGTGTGTGTGTGTGTGTGTGTGTACATGTGCTAGTCTGTACATTGAGATGGGTGGTTTGAAAGGCACCCAACCTGATGTGCTCACAGGTGTTTTGGTGTGGTGATATTAGCCTCATGAAGTCTCTAGGCTGAAGCCCGTTGTTCATAGAGATATAACCACCACAGGCCTGCATTACTGGGGTGGGCATGTTTCACAGGAGTGTAGCACACACCAATCACAGGAGGCCCAAAGCAAGCACAGTCACACAGCTGTAAACTGAGAGACAATGTTGAGAAGTTCATCCTGTGGACCTTGGGATTCCTGCCTGTCCCTCCCCTAGGAAGAAGAACTCTCTTGATGTCTAACAGCATGTGACTTCTGCCTGCTTTTGTATTTTTACAGATGGGTCTCTGAGGACTCACTCTGTTGTCTGTTTTCATTCACCAAACTGGCTATGTGGTTTGAATAGGTGATATCTTTTCCTTTTCATCGTGCTATGAACAACCCAAACGTGGTCGACTTGTTATCAAGGGCACTTAAGGTCATTAGGTTTATTACACATGAATACTGTCATGGGCATGTCCTTGGGTGGCCTAGGTTCCCAGGAACATACCTGCTGTGGAATTCAGTGGTTACCAAAAGACAAGGGAGCATTCAGCTTTAAGGGAAGTGGTTGGACCATTTCCCACAGTGGTTAGGCCAATTTCTTTCACTACTAATGAATGAAAATTCAGTGGTAGCAACACATGCAATTAAAAATAAAAACCAGAAGCAAACCTATAATCAACCCACAGATCTAAGTAAGAACTATGCTGAGCATCTATTGTTTTTAAGGCACTTGCCTAGCCTTATGGAGTGTGTGTGTGTGTGTGTGTGTGTGTGTGTGTGTGTGTGTGTGTGTGTGTGTGTGGTGTAGGAGAGGAGGAGATGGGGATGGAGAGGGAGAAAGCTGAGCTTATGAGTGAAAGCAGTTAAAGACATGGTAGTGTTTTGAGTGCTATAGATAAAAAGTAGGGTAAGGGGAATATAGAAAAGATGTGTTTGTACTTTGGGGGATTTTGTTGTTCTTTTGGCTTTATAGTGTTCTTTTCCCAACTTAAAGGAATAGATAATTTTAAAGAAAAGTAAGATGGTACAGAAAAAAAAAGAAGAAAATAACTCACTTTTGTCCAATATGTAGGTGATATTAGCTCTTTGCATGGCATCTCTGTGCGTCCAGTAGGCTTTAACACTGTAAAAAATAGTTATTTGTGGGGATGACACATTCACAAAGGTACATCTATAGAGGTCAGAGGACCTGTGGCAGGAGTCAATTCTCTCCTTCCCTTATGTGGGTCCTGAGGATTGAACTCAGGTTATCAGGCTTGGCAGATGGACCCTTTACCTGCCAAACCATCTCAAACCAGGTAGGCTTTTTAATGCCAAAGTTTTTCATGATTTATAAGCCATTTTCTTTGGTTTAATACACACATACTCTCTCATTCATTTAACAGCACAGCATAGACATTAAGTGTGGTATTGGACTTCAAAAATGTCATTTTAATTCGTTAGCTCACTCCTGTGAATATATGCATTCCATAATATATAAAACCAGGGTTCTGATGATAGTCAAGTAATTGTTTTTATTTTTCTTTATTTTGGAGCATATGAGTCATCCTGCATCTAAAGTGGATTTGTTTTCATGTATTTCAAGATGTAGAAATACTTGGTGTACTCACACATGTGTCTGTGTTGAGCAGAAACCCTCAGAATCATGACTCTTCCCTATGCCTGTTGTTAGTATTTCTTGGTAAAGGATGGAAACCTGGCATGTGTATCAAGCTAAACGTAGGTGGTGGTTCTACTCAGGGAAGGGAATGGTCCTCAGTGGCCTGCTGGAGAGCTGATTCTTGGTTCCCTCTGGGTTCTGCCAGGGAGACAGCCTTTAAGAAGTATCAGCTCACTCCAAGTTTGGGGGAGAACATCTTCCCCTTTCTCACATGTGCACCTGGCTTTGGAAATGTCTGCAGAGCCAATTCTCTGAGGATGCCACTGAACTCATTGTGGCAGTATTAATGAAGCCCAGCCTCACTTGTAATTGGGAGCAGATGCTTCAAGCTGGATTTTAAGTGCAATTGTGGCTGATGGATCCCTTGCTGCTGGCACATCATATAGCTGCTTTAATGCCCTTGTGGTGGAGGAGGGTGAGAGGAAATAATTAAAAACCAAGTCCACCTTCACCACGGCAGCAACGTGGATGCTCCTATAGAATACAGACAAGGTCTGGGCCCCAGTTCAGTCTTCATTTGTGTCTGAGACATCTGCCTGCTTTTCATTACCCAATATTTCCTCCTACCCACTGCTCTCACCAGACCTGTTGGTGTACTCACTGCAGAGTAGGCAAGGGGAAGGTTCCCTCGATGCTATTTCAGCATCAACAATGAGCTGAAAGCACAAAACCACCTCTCTGGGTCTGGTTGCTCTTTGGGAGCATTTTGTAGGCTATTGATTCCCATCTAGAGAAGACTGTGTCCTCAAAGACATTTGGCACATCTGGTCACATTTTTGAGTTGCCATGGTGGGTGGGCAGGGACTAACGATGTGTAGCGAGAAGGTGCTGTGTAGGAAGTCTTCCATCCCACCCCCCAGAGAGAACTGACAGTCAGGTTAGGGTTGTTAAAATGATGGCCTAGAGGTAGTCATTCCCCTTATGACATTTAAAAACTTAACTTATTTGATAATTTTATACATGTATACAATATACTTGGATTATACTTGCACCCTACTCATATGTTCCAACTCCTTCTAGCTCCTCCTACCACATCTGCCTTCCAGCTTTGTGTCCTCTACATTTCTTTCTTTTTTCACAAACTGTTTCAAATTAGTACTGCTATTGTGCACATGGATGTAGGATTTGCCAATCACTGAGGCTGGGGAACCTATCAGAACCCATACCCCTGGAGAGAAATGGATCTCCCTTCCTGTCTTGGTTAAGGTTTCTATTGCTGTGAAGAGGCACCATGACCATGGCAACTCTTATAAAGGAAAACATTAAATTGGGGTGGCTTACAGTTTCAGAGGTTTAGTCTATTATCATCATGGTGGAACATGGTATTGTGCAGGCAGACATGGTGCTGGAGAAGGAGCTGAGAGTTCTACATCTTGATCTGCAGGCAACAGAAGGAGACAGTATCCCATACTGGGCATAGCTTGAGCATATGAGACCTCAAAACCAGCTGCTATAGTGACAAAGTCCTTCCTCCAACAAGGCCACACCTCCTAATAGTGCCACTCCCTATGGGCCAAGCACCCAAACACACGAGTCTATGGGGCCGTTCCTATTCAAGCCACCACACTCCCCTATCAACCACCAACTGCAGTAGCTTCTTAGCCAATGGTTTTAAAAGCGAGGTATAGTGCCAGCTGGGGAAGTTGAGATCAGGGACTTGTGCCTAGTCACTTCTCCTTTGTTCTTAAGAATCAAGTAGAGTTTCCTAGGTCCTGGGAGGCTGCTGTGAAACAGACAGCAAAGGCCCTGCCCTCTGGGGCTTATGCTCTAAGACACAATGTTTGACTTTTCTAAAATTAAAGTCAGCATTAATTGAATAAATATGCTTTGTTCCATATCCTTGGGGATGTGATAAGCTATTGCAGACAGTCCTCCGTAGTAAAGGCCATATGACTTTCATTATTTTTGTTGAGATAAAGAGCTGCTGGGAGTTGTACAAGATGCTCCATGCTTTCCTTCGAGTTACAGGAAACATCTTCACTGTGAACCGGAGGGCTTTTTCATTTTCTTACCTCAAAGAGTTAGCGAATGCAGAATAAAACACTTCCATTTCCTTAAGAGCTGACGGTTTCCAGATGGACAGGCTAGGACTCCGCCTTGGTCCTTGTTTCCTCACCAGCTTGGCAACATGCCTTACGTTCACAAAGGTGGTTCTTGCTCACAACTCGTTTCTTTCTCTTATGCTGAGGCAGCAAACTTTCAAGACTTGCTCTATGATCCCACAGCAGTGTTGGCTGCACCACGTGACCCAGCATTCTGCAAGCTTGGCCTGTTGGGGGGGTGTTGTTTATGGCTTCAGCTTGAGTTCCTCAGCTCTTGTCTTGTGGCTTCTATGTGCGGAGGGTCTTTTTCTGTGGCCCTCATGATTCCAGCACTCTTCCTCAAGGCAGGAAAGGAGTCACAGCCCATGACAAAGTCATCAAGCCTAGTAGCTTCACAGATGATGTGGGATTCTGTCATTGCTTTTAATTCACATTGATTACAAGTCTAGCTAGTAGAGGCGGGTGAACATTGTCTCTATTTGATGTTTTGTTCTTCATACTGTGTTTTAGGATCATAGGTGTATGGTGTGGCCTACTCTAGGCCGGTGGCAGGACTGACTTCATGTCAGCTCACCTCTTCCGTCGGCCTTCTCCTCACCAGTGACTGTCTTGCTAAGTCGCTCTCTCAACCTGGCTGGCCTCAGTCCTGAGCAAGGCTGAATGCTGTGTATGTAAGAAGGATATAGAACTATGGGTATAGTTCATATTTCTAGTCTGGCCTGTAAGATTTATTTTTATTTTTATTTTTATTTTAAGTATCCATTTCTTTCCCATGTAATTCCTGAATCACACTAAGATGAAAGCATTCTTTCTCCTCTCTAGGCCGGGGTTAATTTCAAAAGGTCCATTCAGCTGTTTGGCATGCTCTAAGGTACCTGGGGAAACAGAGGACACCTGTCCTGTGACGGGCTGCCCGCTTTGCACAGCTCCGGGAGACTGCCTCCTTCCCTTCACATAGACTTTGTCTGACAGGATATCTGGAGTAACTGTTTTACACACTTTCCCACTTTTCCAGTCTTAGTCTTTGCTGTGCCCTGCCCACTGCAGAGTTAGTCTTTATGCAAAACATTCTAGTAACACACAAAACTGAGCAGCAGGAGAGTTGGGCTTCTCAACAACCAACTGTTGTCAGTACAGATCCAAGAGTTCAGTTTGTGTTGTGCGGACAAGGGGGCCAAGAGCAGAAATGGAATCACAGTCTTCCATCATTTAGCTCAGGTAAATTCTTCCCATCACTTAGCTGAAGTGAAAATTTGAGCTTGAGAGATTCAATGACCTTAATTACTGAAGCCTTCTTTATCAGGCATGGTAGCATGCTAGAAAGTGTGACGTTCTGGCTAGCCCTTGTTTCTAAGGCACCGACACTATTCAACAAACAAATAGATGGAGGAAATGCAAGGTGGTGGGAATCAGTCAGGGAAGGTCGTCCAGTCCCAGTGGAGAAGTTAAGAAGCTGGTGAGGAGAAGGTACCTGCTCTGCACTCTACAGAGCCTTTTGGAGGAGAGAGGGCAAGGGGAAGGATGCTGAGCAGAGGTCTTCAGAAGCGTCTACACGCAGATGAGCTCCAGGACCCTGCTCAGCCAAGGCTGTGTGTGCTTAACACCCCACTCACAGATGTATGGTCCAGTATCCAAAGGGACCCAGAAAGAAATTCAGTTTCTACTCCCATCTTTTCAAAAGTGCTAGAGAAGATGGACTCGTACCCCAGAGCTGTGAATCTCAGAAGCTCAAGGCTCTCCTCTTCACTGTTCTTTTGGCCCTGTTGAGCTGCTGTGACAAGATATCTCTTCTCCTTGCCCCCCACTCTTTGTTACTTAGTGTAATCTGCTTAGTCTGTCCTGGCCGCCCACATCCGACTTTCTATGGGATTCTTAGGTATTCTCCTGTCCTATTGACTTCAGGCTGGAAATACAAGCAGAACCATCCTTTATAGGGTAAGCATGAGGATTGGGGTGAACTGGGGAGCTCCACCCCATTAATTCCCCCTTGAGCATACTTTGCTATTCAATGCTCACCCTCCTATATGGGTCGTTGGACAATAATGCACTTCTCCAGGACAGATTATTTCCACATGTCCCAGTCTCTCTCTGCAGGGCACACCCTCTCTGTACAGAGTGATACAACCCTGACTTTAAGGGAGCAGGAAGGCACAGAATGGGGTTAGTGTACTGCACTTCCGAGCGCTCATTGGAGCCCATTGTCTTAGGGTGGTATTGATTGCCTTTTGACAATCAATGCAGCAATGTGTGCATGCTTATGTGTGTGCCCACGTGTGCCTTAAGGCGTGCTGGAGTGAACAGCTGCTGCTTTCTGAGGCCAGTTACAAACATGTGCCCTTGTTTACTAAACATGTACAAGCCATTGGCTTTTTGAGAAATTTCAATCTGGGAAGTAAACATGAAGCAGTTTTTGTTTATTTTCATGTCCTGCTTTCTCTTAGTAACATGGACCATTTTCTATCATTTTAAGATCTAAAACCAAGTCTGGCTGAATTTGAAGCTACCATCTGATATCAGATTTGGGGTTCCCTTTTCTGTTGCTTTGAACAGTCTAGACTTGTGGTTTGAGGCCTTTGCATGCTGGTGGATGCACTCTTGGTTCTTTAACCCCTTCCTTGCCAAGCTAGAGGTCGAGATTGGCCCCCTTGAGGACTAGCAATCCCTTGATGTGGTGGTCCACTCCCGGCCAACCTCTTGAGGACTAGCAATCCCTTGATGTGGTGGTCCACTCCCAGCCAACCTCTTCCTCCTATTCTCCTTTGTCATCTGTGGGAACAACTCCATAAAAGTTTTGAAACCATAAAAGCTCACTTCTATATCACACTACTGTCACTTATGGACAGGAAGGGCCCCCATCTATGTTATTCAGGACAGTGGCTGCTGAGGGCTCCAGGGCATGCTGTTAAAGACATGGTGGCAGTATTGTCAACCTGTGGAGATCTGCCTTAATACCTAGTGCCTCTTAGGTAGGATGCCAGTTTTGAAAGCATCCATCTATTAGGGTCAATCCTATCATGTACTCCGAGAGTGGAGAAATCATATGCTTGGCCAATGGCACTGAAGACATGTCAAGAGCATTCTCTCCAGGTGAGCCATCCCCCCCCCACCTTATGTGGGTGTGTTCATGGATGGGTGCATTAGGTGGGTCCCTGGGCCATCTGGGACTTGTTCCTTTGACTCCTAAACTCTCTTCTCCACTCTCTACTAAGGGGTGGGGCACAGGCTTCCTTATTTTTTTTCTCTAGATTTAGCTAGTCCTCTCAAATTCTTCTCCTGTTTTGTTAGTCCCAGTACAGATGAGCAAGCTCACTGGCTGAGAAAATATCTTCATTGGGAACTCAGATTTTTTCTCAGCTTTGGTGTCTTTTTGTTCATTAAAGTAGTTTATTTGTAATGACTCTTGATGGAACTTAAAGAGCAATGCACATCTCTGGGGGAACCTGGCAAATCTCACATGCCCCCAAATGCTGGCAGCCATCATTCTCTCCCTCTCCAGTCCTCCACTCATGCAGACTGGGGAACAGAGAGGCATCTTCTGTCCAGGAAGCCTCTAGCTAGGAGTCGTGCTTTACCTTGTCACCTGGGACCCTCTTCCTGCTGAGTAAGGACTTGTAGATGTTTGGTGTTGAGCTTTGGTCATAGTGACAGTGTGGGGGGAGGGGTAGATTAAAAACCCCTTACTTGACCTGCTTGTGAAATGAGGGCCCGGACCTTCTGTTCAGCAGCATAGAAATTCCTTGTAAATATGAAAATTTATTGCCTGAATGCAGATTGTTCTGTTTATCATGTGCACCCCCACCCTGCGCCTGTGTCCCAGGCACTTTATGCATTTAGTGCCCTGGCTCTCCTAGGAGAGCAGGTGGAAGCCCTGAAGTGGTTAAGTGGCTCACCCAGGCAGAAGGGCTAATGTGAAGGAGGAAGCTTCAAACCCGATGTCACTCCGGTCCTCCGCTCCTGAGCACCGAGTGAGCACCATCCTTCCCCCTCCACTGCATCTGATGCCCTCTTCCTAGAGTCAAGAGACTATACTGACGTGGGTGTGTCCTCTGACAGCCTTTAACAGCAGCCCACAGTGCCCTGTGTGTCTGAGGTGACATGTGATGCTTAATGGGGGGCTGTCGCTCTGTTGAGAGTAGGCTGTCTCCCCTTCAGATGCAATCCTTCCCCAGGGAGTAGGCAGGGGAAGTGTTGTCACGGTCCAGTGGATATTGACCTGCTCCCGTGCTGAAGTGCTTTTAGGGGTTGTTGGCAGTTGACAGGTTTGCTTTGACATCCTGGCAGCATCTGGATCTCCTCCCTTCCTCCCAGCGAGCCACACCAGGCAGCATCGCAGGAGCCGAAAGCATGAGGTGCTGATTCTCAACTCAGCATGGTCCTAACAGTCTTCCTGACCTTGAAGCATTGGTGAGATGGATGTCTGGATCACACCCCCCAGAGCTTTCCCAGCACAACTTGTCAAAATAGATTCTCTCCCTATAAAGAAACAGAAAACAAAAGAAATAAGCAGAAGGGTGAGAAAAACATCTGCACTCCATCCCTCCAAGAGAGCTGTGTCGAGTATGTCTTCATATACACATGTACATGCTTTGAAATGACATGGTCTGCTGTATATGCCCCTCCCATTAAAAAGCTACAGAAAGACCCTTCTGGGTAGTCCTTTGTTGGATAGCCCGATAATTTATTTAATTTTTTTTTTATTTTGAAAGAAGAATTTTTGTTTAAATGTTTGTGTTATTTCCCACATTATCTTATTGTGATGAACATTTTAGGGGATTAATTCATTGGCCATCTTTAGAATTATTTCCTTAGAAAACATTTCAGAATTTTTTTAAAGGAAATTGCTGTGAAATAAAAATATGCAAAAACGAAGGCCTTTTAGATATTCTGCTGAGGGTTAATCTCAGGGCCTCTTACAAGCTGGCAAGTGTTATTCTACAGAGCAATGCCCCAGCCCACAGGAACATGTTGACCTTCCCAAGGATGTCATCACTACCTCTGGAAACCTCCAAGGTCTCTCTCCTGAGGACCCTAAATTCTTTCATGGACTTAGATCTTTCACTTTTTAGGCCTTTACATTTCTTTATTATAAAAACAATTTCCCCAGGTGTTTCTGAATCAGTATCTTTGTAGAGGTCACAGCACTTTTTAAAAAACACATAAAGTGTGTTTGTTCTTAGTCCAGTGAGATGCTCAGTGGGTAAAAGTGTTTTCTGCACAAGCCTGAGGATTGGTCCCTGGATCCCACAGAGCAAGGAGAGACCTGAGTCCCGAGAGCTATCCTCTCTGACCTCCATGTGCTTGCTGTGGGGGCGTGGCGTCGTCGTCGTCGTCGTCGTCGTCGTCGTCATCGTCGTCGTCATCATAATAAAAGTAACAGTAATAAATAAACATGTTTGCTCTTGCCTCTAATCTACCCTCTCTTGCCCTTTTATCCCCTTTGTTACCTACCACAACCACTTTTATTATATTTATATATATTTCTGTAAGTTATGTTTGTACAATAAAATAAAATTATATAATTATCTGACTACTTCTGATTTTGTAGACCAAGGTGTGAGGTTCAAGAGGGTTTTGGCGCCAGATGTATAAACGGAGGACATGATCGTTCCAAGGTGTGGTTGAGGGGAAGGTTTTTATTGTAGATGTGAGGCAGAGTACAGCCAGAGGCATCTGGAAGTGTCCGAAGCAGAGGGAGAAAGTAGTAGATTGAACATGGCCAGAGGTGATGTCTGTAAGGCTGACGTGGGTGTACTCACTCCTGATGGGACTCGTCAGTACTCTGGTATATTAAGTACACAGAGTTACAGAAATCACCAGCTCATACTAACAGTTTCAATGTAAATCTAACACTACACCATTACATTACATAAACTTCTGTTTTTCCCAGAGTAAGAACCTTGATTCCCAATAACATCAGCAATTATACTCACATGCTTTATTCTATAGCACAAAAGGGGCCTAGGAATTATGTGCCAACACACTTAAGAGAAACCCACTGAAGCTTCAGACTACACAGCAGCCCCTTCTGTTCAGACACTCCATACTGTCTAACGTAATAGTGGAGGGTGTTCCAACTTCCTGGGCAAGCTGGTTTCCTAAGCAAAGCGATTCTATGAACATCTTAATTTACACTTAGATTTATCACTGCTTGTATTCAGCTTAGTTTATTGTCATTTAAAAATTATTTCTTAATAATTTACATGGTCACCAAAGACTACACGCAGATGAATGCTTAGACACCTTACTTGATTTCTTAAGTCGCTTGGAGCGCCCTGCTACATGAACTCTGAATGCCAGGAAGTGTTAAGCAACCTAAATGTTTGTCTACAGGAGTGACCGACTGAACGAACTACTTAGGTCTACACAGTCAGTAACCAAGGGAGAAAGGCCTCAGGAGGCTGTAGAACGGCCCACGAATCAAATGAAAACCACAAGATACCAAAGTTACAAACGAGACACTCACATATGTAAACATACATGTGCACCCACCCATCCACCCACATGTACATGCATGTGTCATGTAATGTTTGATCAGTGGTGGACCATATGTGTGACACTGGAGGTATGTCACCTGGTAACACCTTAGCCTTCTTAGTTTATATCACACAAGGATATTTGCACACCGAAGGAAAACCGCATCTCTCATATCGGTCCATCATGAATTAGCAGCGGACTGTACAGACCCGAGAACAGAGAGGCGACACAAAGAGAGCTGCATTTGTTTGTAGCAGGAAGCATGAAGTAAAGATTGTAGGTCATGGGAGAGCTGGGCCACGGAGGAGGGAAAAACTGTGTACACTTGTTCACGGCCAAGGCACAGCTTTAGAGGAAGCTCTTAGAAGTGTGGTTCTGTGAGCACTGACCCACCCTCTGGGGCTTCTGAACCATCCTGCACTTCAACCAGCAGCAATGAGGGTGCCCGCTTCCACACAGCCTCACGCGTAGGGGAGCTGACGAAGCTTAGGAATATTTTCAAACATGATAGACAAAAAGTGATTTGGCAGCGTAGATTAAAAAAAAACTATTAAAATTTATTTTTATTTTGTATTTGTTTTGCCTCATATGTATTTATGAGCCTCATGTGTGTAGTGCCCACTGAGGCCAGAGAGAGTTTTGGGTCCCCTGGCACTGGAGGCACAGATGGTTGTGGGCCATCAAACGGGTGCTGGGAACCAAACCTGGGTTCTTGACCTCCGAGCGTCTCTCTAGCCCAGCAGTGAAGCAGGGCATCTCTTCAAATACCGTATGTGTCTTTTGTATGGAAAGCTTATGAATTTTGCCCATTTCCCCCATTAGTGCTTAGTTTGCATCCTTCTTTTTGTAAAAACCCAGTCTAGCGCGCCGCTGCTTAGATATGCACACCGTTACCGAGAGCCCAGTAAGGGTAGAGGCCAGAGTCGTTTGTTTCTTTGGATTTGCTTTTTTTTTTTTTTATTTTTATTTTTTTTTTATTTTTTTATTTTATAACACCATTCAGTTCAACATAATAGCCACAGAAACCCCTGTTCTCCCCCTCTCGCCCACCCCTCCCCCCAGCCCACCCCCCATTCCCACCTCCTCCAGATCAAGGTCTCCCCCGAGGACCGGGGTTGACCTGGTAGACTCGGTCCAGGCAGGTCCATTCCCCCCTCCCAGACCGAGCCAAGTGTCCCTGCATAAGTCCCAGGATTCAAACAGCCAACTCATGCAACGAGCCCAGGACCTGGCACCAATGCACAGCTGCCTCCCAAACAGATCAAGCCAACTGACTGTCTCACCCGTTCAGGTGGCCTGATCCAGTTGGGGGCCCCTCAGCCTTTGGTTCATAGATCCTGTGCTTCCATTCATTTGGTTATTTGTCCCGGTGCTTTATCCAACCTTGGCTTCAACAATTCTCGCTCATATAAATCTTCTTCTTACTCACTAATTAGACTCCCAGTGCTCCACCAGGGGACCAGCCGTGGATGTCTGCCTTCAGATTCCTCAGTCCTTGGATGGGGTTTATGGCACCACTATTTGGGTGTCTGGCCATCCCATCACCAGAGTAGGTCAGTTCCTGCCGTCTCGCGACCATTGCCAGCAGTCTTTTGAGGGGGTATCTTTGTGGATCTTCGTGGGCCTCCCTAGCTCTCTGCTTCCTCCCCTTCTCACCTTCTCATGTGGTCTTCTTTTACCATGGTCTCCTATTCCTTGTTCTCCCTCTCTTTTCTTGATCCAGCTAGGATCTCCCACTCTTTCCCTCGACTGTCGCCCTTCATTGTTCCCACTCATGACCAGGCTATTCATGTAGATCTTGTCCATTTCTCCGTGTCTTTTTTTGGGGTCCCATTTTCCAGGTAGCCTCACTGGTGATGTGAGTAGCAGTCTAGTCATCCTTGTTCCACATCTAGCATCTTCCTATGAGTGAGTACATACCATATTTGTCTTTCTGAGTCTGGGTTACCTCACTCAGGATGATTTTTTCTAGATCCATCCATTTGCCTGCAAACCGTGTGATGTCGTTGTTTTTCTCTGCTGAGTAGTATTCCATTGTGTATATGTGCCACAATTTATTTATCCATTCTTCAGTTGAAGGGCATCTAGGTTGTTTCCAGGTTTTGGCTATTACAAACAATGCTGATATGAACATAGCTGAGCAAGTGCTCTTGTGGTATGATTGAGCATTTCTTGGGTATATGCCCAGGAGTGGTATAGCTGGATCTTGGGGGAGATTGATTCCCAATTTTCTAAGAAAGCGCCATATTGATTTCCAAAGTGGTTGTACAAGCTTGCATTCCCACCAGCAGTGGAGGAGAGTTCCCCTAGTTCCACATCCTCTCCAGCATAAAGTGTCTTCAGTGTTTTTGATCTTAGCCACTCTGACAGGTGTAAGGTGGTATCTCAGAGTTGTCTTGATTTGCATTTCCCTGATGATTAGGGAAGTCGAGCAATTCCTTAAATGTCTTTCAGCCATTTGGAATTCCTCTGTTGAGAATTCTCTGTTTAGTTCTAAAGCCCATTTCTCAATTGGACTGTTGGTCCTTTTGATGTCTAATTTCTTGAGTTCCTTATATATTCTGGATATCAGTCCTCTGTCAGATGTGGGGTTGGTGAAGATCTTTTCCCATTCTGTAAGCTGTCGCTTTGCCTTGTTGACCGTATCCTTTGCTCTACAAAAGCTTCTCAGTTTCAAGAGGTCCCATTGATTGCTATTGCAATGACTGATCTCATGGAAACTTTACTTGCTCGTGTGCTGTCAGGGGTTAAAGTTCTTGCTTGGTCAGAAAGCGTGTGTTACATTAAACTGTAGCTCCTCTCATGGCTTGTCCGGTTAGCACCCACCCCGCAGTGAACAGGGGTGCGTTCTCTGATTCCTCTAAGTCCCAGAGACAACTGAGTTGTTTGCCTGCTTGGTTATTTTTAGAGTCAGCACAAGAAGGAATGGGTTCGTAAGGCCTTTCCGTGTGTGTTCGTTGTTATACTTTCTCCTTCTCACTTTTATTGCATTCATTTTTAAAGAATTACATACATGAGTACTGTATTTCCATCATTTCCACCCAGATGCCCCTCTAAGTCTTCTTGTCCCTCCTTCCCAGCATCCCTCCCCTCCCTCCCTCCAATCCACTTCTCCTGTAATCAGTGCTGTTCTAAACACGCCCTCTTCTTAATTCTGCCTCCTGCCCTCCCAGGCCCCTTCTCCTCCAATAGTCTGCGCTTCTGATTTCATGCTGCCTTTGTAATCCCTCTTACACCTTTCCCTTACACACACACACACACACACACACACACCCCGTACATACATACACATACACATCACACACATATATACACACACGCATACACATACATATTTACACATACACACACCACACACATACACATATATACACACATACCACACACACACATATATATATACACACACACATACATACACATACACACACATACACACGCACACCACACACATATATACATACACATGCATACACACATATTTACACATACACACACCACATACACACACCACACACACATATACTCACATACCACACACACATACACACACACACTACACACACATACACACATACATACTACACACACATACATACTACACACACATATACACACACACCACATATGCACACAAATATATACACACATACACACATGGAACACACACGCCTCTTTCTGAGGCTGGCTTACTCCTTCTACACAATGATCGTTCACCTGCTGACGGACACCTTGGCTAACTCCTGACTTGGTTGCTGTGGACAGTGCATGTGCGAGTCCCTCAGACCCAGGAGCCGGGTGCCGGGAGGAACTCCCCGCTGACTTCCGCAGTGGCGGCTCCTCCTCTTCCCCTCAGTCTGCTGCCCTCTCTCCCCCGTCGACGCCTCTGGCTGGGAGTTCTTGCTGATTCTTCTCCTGATGGTAGAGGAAGGAGCGTCACGAGTGTGCACGGGTTGTTTGCACGGCTTCCCTTACTTTATCACTCCTGTATGTTTATTTCAAGTCCAGGCCGCTGTCCCCTAGCAGAACACTCTTTTATCTGGGTGAGGTGGTCAGGAGAGCATCTGGGGAAGGGCAGCATGGCCAGTGTGTGTGGTACATGTATATGTGTGTCTATGTGTATCCTCCGTACCACCTCTTCCCCTCCCCGAGTCCTCGCTGCTGTGTCCTCAGTTCACTGTGCGGTCCTTGGAGAGCCGTCCTGCGGATGACTTCTGTAGCAGAGCTGACCGTAGCCCAGCCTGTGACCTGAGGAATGTCATCACCTGTCTCGTTTCTGTTCACCCGGCCGGCTGCTCCCGCTCCCTCCTGCCCAATCTACTGAACTAAATCATGCTGCCCTGTTATTTCTCTGCCCGCAGGCGCTGCGGCAGGTGATTACCTCTTCACTGATTGCAAGCTGCTGTGGTCCTTGGGCCTCCCACTCCCGGCCTCTCATTCTCTGTTGGGAGGTGGAGTGAGCTGCTAAGGGAGGCGTTCCTTCCCTGCTGATGCCCGTCTTCCCAGACGGAAACTGGGATAAGATGCCTGCAACATACGAGAGGACCACATGTGGGTAACGAGAGGACCACATCTGGGCTTTCTCAGACTTTGAGAATCCACAGGTTAAGTGTTAAGGTCTAGCCTCCAGCAGCGTTTGTCAGCCAACTCACAGCAGCCAGATCATGGGCACACCATTCTCTCCGTTCTGGTTGCACAGCCACATGGTGATGGAGGCCACCATGGATCAGAACCTCACCAGGTGCTGAGAGCTTTGGTCCTATCTTTGCTGAACCTTTGCGAGAGCTGCGTAAAGCAGGTCACATCATTATCTACTTTGTTTTAGTGAGGAAGCTGCTGAAAATACTCATACTCTTGGAGGCACAGCAAGAACACACACAAACACACCATACACACACACATATACCACACCATACATACCACACACACCACCCAGCATACCATACACACCATACACAGCATGCACCCCCACACCATACACAACACACACACAATACATCACACACACACCATACACCACATATACATACACCACACATACCACACACACGCACACCATACACCACATACACCACACACACCACACCATATGCACCATATACACCACATAGTACACACACATATCACACCACACACACTACACAGCACAAACATATACCACACACACACACCACACCATACACACCACACACACCATACACCATGCATACACCACACCACACACAAATCACACACACACACACACACACACACACACACACACACACACACACACACTTAGTCTGTCTAAAATTTTGTGGAGAGGACAGAAAACCTTACTAATCCAATTATGTGGAAAAATAGTATGACTTCTTGAACATGTATCTTCTGAACAGATTATTCTGGGATCACCCCATCTGGCGGAGACCCTGCAGAACAGGTTTTGGTTAAGTAGGATCAAACCGTTGTTGTGAATGATGCCAGCGTTTAGTGGGCACCTGCTCTGTGCCCAGTTTTGGTCTGAGGACTCTGTCTAGTTGTCCGATCTGCTTCACAGCAGCCCTATGGAAAATAGCCGTTTTCACTCATGCATGGGGAGGTTCAGAGTGTTGTTCAGGATGCCCAGGGACTAAGGCCCATCGCTAGAGAGCCAGGGGCCAGGCCTGGCTGTCTTGTCTCCTGTTACTCATGTCCTCCTTAGCCGGTTGCATGGCCCATCATGAGAGCCTTTCTTCATCACACCATTTTATACTGTTATTTACATTTCCTCGTTATGCAGCAAAGATTTGGGAGTCTGGGTTTAGTGCCACAAGAAGACACAGAAACTACCTACAGGTGGGATTCCCATCCACCCATCCACAAGGGGTATCCACTGAGGGCGGTAGCCAGGAGAGAAGACATGGAAAGTACAGACAGTGTCTGGACAGGTGTCAAGAGCAAGGTGTGGCTCCCTGGGGCCCATGGGTGGATTGTCCTGTGTGGTGGATGACCTGTGGGTGGATGGTCCTGTGGGTGGGTTGTCCTGTGGGTAGACGGTCCTGTGTATGGACAGTCCTGTGGGTGGATGGTCCTGTGTGGTGGACAGTCCTGTGGGTAGACGGTCCTGTGTGGTGGATGACCTGTGGGTGGATGGTCCTGTGGGTAGACGGTCCTGTGGGTGAATGGTCCTGTGGGTGGATGGTCCTGTGTGGTAGATGACCTGTGGGTGGATGGTCCTGTGGGTAGACGGTCCTGTGGGTGGACAGTCCTGTGTGGTGGATGGTCCTGTGGGTGGATGGTCCTGTGTGGTGGATGGTCCTGTGAGTGGACAGTCCTGTGGGTGGATGGTCCTGTGGGTGGGTTGTCCTGTGTGTGGATTGTCCTGTGTGGTGGACAGTCCTGTGGGTGGACAGTCCTGTGGGTGGATTGTCCTGTGTGGTGGACAGTCCTGTGTGTGGATTGTCCTGTGTGGTGGACAGTCCTGTGGTGGACAGTCCTGTGGGTGGATTGTCCTGTGTGGTGGACAGTCCTGTGGGTGGATGGTCCTGTGAGTGGACAGTCCTGTGGGTGGATGGTCCTGTGGGTGGATTGTTCTGTCTACAGGAGCTGGAACTTCCAGAGTGGAGCAGCCTATCAGGACAGTCTTCCAGCTTTAAGGTGCCAAACAAGGGAGATATTTTTTTGCATCCCTCATCAGCAGCCCATTGGGATGCCTGAAGCCCACAGGGCACAAGACCAGCCCTGTGCAGCACCAGGAGAGAGGAAACAATACACTGAGCTCCTTCCAGAGCGCCTGCCATGTGGAGCCTCTGTCCCATGAGCTGACACCCTGGAGAAAGTCCCATGTCTGCATGTACTTACCAAGCATTTGTTTTCAAAGGCTCTGAGACGTCCTAGTGTTCATGAGTTTATTTAGCTCAATTGTTTCCCATATATATATTTGCCTTTTTCTTACACAACCTATTACACACCCAGCAGAACTGTGTTCACACTTAGACAAAACACAGATAGCCCATTCCTTCTGACTGCTTTCTGTCTTAAAAGTACTTAACTGCTAGAATGTCCTTCTGCTGAAAGCCTCAGCTCCTACCTCCCAGGACTGTTCTCATAGGCTCTGGAAAGCTGACCCCAGCTTTTCCTCAGAATGTTTAGTTCCTTGAGGGTAAGCCATGCACCCTGGACCTCCTTTGTACCAGCCTGAGAGCATTTTCTCAGTGTTGGCTGAATAATAGATACTCAATAATCACTTATTAATTGATTGATTGAAGATGTTTGTTAAAGGCCAGAAAGTTAATTAGTTGAGGTGGGAATCCAGTTCTTTCAACTTGTAGCCAGAGGCTTGCTTAGCCAGCCAGCAAACTCTGTGTTTCAGGTCCTCCAGCCTCCTGCAGTTTTCCAGATTGACTTTAAAAGCTTAACAAACTCCCTGTTAAGTGGTTTTCTCTGAGCACGTCATTCTTGCCTTCCGCCTCCATGTTATTCTGGACCTTAGCTGTGCTGAAAGTGGGCGTGCGACAGTCTTCTGGCAGGTGTTTGCATGTGTGTGGGAGGCCCTTCTCCCTCAGTTTTATCTCACTACAGCTTTTTGCCCCAGGAAAGCATGCAGCTTTGATGCTTCTGCTTTGTTCTGTCTGTAGGTTTCACCTGGGGGATCCATCCTGGGCTTAGGAATAGGGGGAGTGGGGCAGGAGGCGTGCTGCTTCCAGAGCTGGTTTCTTGTTGAAGCTCGGTTTTTGAGCACAATAAGCACATATTGCAACTCTTGAGCTTTAATTGCATTATTATGTATGTGTTTACCCCTGACAGAGCACTTGAAGCGCCAATAGCAAAGATGGTCGCTCCTCTGCTGATGGGATTACAGTGTGGACCGTTTTTCCAAAGTGTGTCAGCCCAGGCTAACACTGCTATAACGATGTGTTTTCCCCTTGTAGCCTGTAATAGACTCCCACTGCATTGAAGTGTTTTGTAGCTGTTGGACACTGGACCCCATGGCTTGCTGCTGAGCAGGAGGGCACTGGCTAGGCCTGAGAGCCTTGGGGAAGCTCTTGAAGCATGCTCTGGGCTGCTGCTTCTCCGTCTAGTCTCTGACCTTGGAGATCAAAAAGCAAGCATCTTTATCTTGATATTTCTGTCCTGTTCCTGCCATGGATCAGTATCCACTTTCGGGGAGTCAGTTGGTGGCATTATTTATGTAAAAATTGATTGAGTTTATTGAGTGGAATGAGATTGGAGTCTTCATTGTCCTAAGTGAGTTCCCTTTGTCTAGCAGTAACCACTGGGATGAGATCTGACTTGGTTTAGGAGCAGTGCATCCTGTCATTTAATAATGCCACCATGGATACATTATTAAAAGAACCCAAGCCCCCAAGTCACTGGAGAAGTTTTGAAACTTAAGGCCCAAGTGTATTTTATTAACTCTAGTTATTTAGATAGTGTTTGCAGCCCAAACCACAGAGAACCAATCTATGTGAGATAGTTTGTAAATTTAATTGGTCAACTGTCTGCCTCCTTGCTTGCTAGACACTGTCCCTCTGTCCGGAGTCCTGCACCCTCCGTGTTTGGATCTAGTGCCGTGTTTCAGATGCCTTCCACCTCCTAGCCTTTATGAACTCTGATTCTTTTGTAGGTGAACCTTAATCCTCTCTCCTGGCCCTGGCCTTTCTCTGTTCAATTCTTCCTCAACCTTTGCTTTCAGATGGATTTCTTCCGTAGGGAAGCAGACGGTACTTCTAATTTTATAATGTGTTTTTCTTTAAGGAGCTCATCACTACTTGAACTGAATGGTTTAATTAAATAAACATGTCTTATTTCTTTAATATCTGTCTGTCTCTTACTAGATTATTATAGGCTTCATGTGAGCAGGAGCTCATCTGTGTTTTACCAGATTACTGTGGCCTTTGAGTAGTGTTTGATATGGACTAGACATTCAAGGGAGGACATTCAAAAGGAAAAGGGATAGAAGAATGAGAAGTTCCCTGCAAAGATGTTGCCGTTTCCCATTAGAAAGCTGGTCTCTAGGAGCCCCACCTCCTGGTCTCCATGTCCTCCAGGGTCACCCCACCCCACCCCGCCAGCTGAACCCACTAGCTCCCTGATTACAGCAGAAATATGTTGTCGCTTCCACAGACTCCTCAGAGGATGTAGTGGAGCCTCTTCCTTCCTGTCTCGGGTTGCTCACTTGTCTCTTTGTTGTGAGGATAGCCAGCCACCATTGTACGCTGCTCAGAAGAGGTCCCTGTGGTGCAGTCAGGAACCGAGGACGCTTTAATTGACAAGCAAGAGGCACCTGCCACCTAGGCCAGTTCCTCCAAGTGGCTGAATCCCACCTGTAATCATGAGAATGATCTTTGGAGCACATCCTGCCTGTTTGGCTCCAGGTACAATCCTGCCGATGTCTTGCCGGTAGTCCGTGAGAACCTCAAGGTAGAGGCTTGGAGTTGAAATGCACTTGGATTCTTGATCAGCTGGAACTGTGATAATATAGACTTATTTGTTTAAAGCCATTAAGTTTTGGGGATAATTTGTTACGTAGCCTTAGCTAACTAATACACAGATTTTTCTCTCCTGTATCTCATTAGATATATTAGTGGTGATCATGGGAACGTAATATATTCCAAGTCTCGTGCTGAACACTTACACACACTCTTTCCTGTTGCTGGCTTTGACTCTGGATTGAGCTGTTACTGAGTCCACTTAGTAGATGAGGCATATGGGGTGCTTGAGCCTGCTAAGTGTGATCCTGGAGCATAGAAGCAAGAGTGCAACCTGGAACTGTGCTCAGCTTCTCCCTTAAAGTCCCTGTGTTCTGACCCTGGAGGTGACCGGAGCACAGGGCAGGTGACACATATCAGGGTTTGGATGAGCATTTGGACAGGGGCTCAGCTTGGACCCTGCCTCTTTAAGGAGCTTCAGTGCTCAGCTTGGACCCTGCCTCTTTAAGGAGCTTCAGCGAGCCCCTTTAGGAGAGGGCCATCTGTTGCCTTGTTTAGGTGTGACCCCCTCAATGTCCCGAATTAGTGTGCTCATTAGAGAGCCCTGGGGAGACACTCCAAGTCAGCTGATCACTCCTCTTGTGGCCAAGAATAAAATCCAATCAGGAACATAAAAGATGGTGCTTTGTAATTAAATGGGCAGTATCTGCCATGATTGCAACTTGTTTTCAACTTCTGCATGATGATATTAAATTAGTCATTGTTTGCTCGTTTGCCCCCATGACTGGTTTTTCTGAGGCAGACTGTACTATGGTGAATGTTTAAGCTGGTACTAGAGCCTGTCAAGCGTATGTTCTTCTTCTCCTTTTTTTAAATTTTATTTATCTGTAGATGTAAAAATTCAACAGAACAGAATGTATGATGTTCTGGGGGGAAGGAGGAGCATTCTGTAAGATGGCCGAGGATGGGATTATAGAGTTCTAAGATCATGAGCAGGGCACTGATCTTGTGTACAGAGTGACTCTGACCCTTGTAGTAGAGAATATATTTCAGGAGAGATTTGGAAGAACAAAGTTCTGTTGTTTGTTTGTTTGTTTTTCTGTCTTCTGCTATGCTTGCCGGGCTCTTGCTTCAGAATCTATTTTTACCCATATCTCGAGCATTGTGGAGTTGCATCATAATGGCTCGCTGGGACAGATTCATGTAGAGTGATGGAAAAATAGCCAGGTGAGTACAGATTACAAGCGAGTGTTGGCCATGCCATGAGACATAGTGAATTTGTGGCTGTGTGGAATGTTGTTTCCAGTGTGACCTTATATTCTGGCAAAGTAACCATGACCCACAGTGACAATCCTTGGTGTTGCATCAGAGCTTTTCCAGGGAACAAGAATCCAATCTGGGCTCCTAAGAAAGATCAGTTTATGATTTTCCAAAAGTGTAAGTCTGCACAGGAGTCTCTGTGCTGTTGGGAAGGCACTTGGATACAACTTGGATTTCATATTCCTAAACTCTGCATTGCCCATCCTGCTCAGCTGTCATGATTTTAGTAGGAGTTTTCTAGCCCCTGTGGAAATCATAAATGAATTACATAAGTGTGTTAGATTTGTGTTCTCTTCATCAAGCTAAATCTGGAGAAATGTGATAGTATGTATTCATATCTAGTTTTTCTTGTGTTATGAATATAAACAAAGCAGATGGCCTGGGTGTTGTTATTTACCTTTCCTGTTTACTCTAGAGTCTCGGGTTCTGGAGCTACCTGGCATGTTCTCTTTCTGTGGGTTTCAGTACCACTGTCTCATGGCTTTAGACAGACCCTCTGATGTCTCTGCTTCTGCCCCGCTAGCCTCAGATTCTTTTTTTCATCCCATTTAAATATTAGTCATTCCCTAGAATACTGCCCTCAGATCTCTTTTCACTCTATCTATTTTTATTTTATATGTATGAGTGTTTTACCTGTGTGTATATATGTGCACTCTGTGTGTGTGTGTGTGTGTGTGTGTGTGTGTGTGTGTGTGTGTTGCTCATGGAGGTCAGAAGAGTGTATTGGGCCCCCTGGAGCTGGAGTTAGGATGGTTGTGACCATCATGGGGTGTTGGGAACTGAACCCAGGTTCTCTGCAAGAGCAACAAGTGCCCTTAATCAAGCTATTTCTCTAGCTCCCCTTTCTTTGTCATTCTTTAATGAATTGGCTTCATTAGAGAAAAACTTAAATTTTAGTTAATTTATGAATTAATTAACCTTTTAAACCTATCGAGTCCAATTAGTGCTGCCCATGTGCACATGGGTGTAGGGTTGCCTACTGGGCACAGAGAGTTTTTAACACTGTCTATGCTGTGTTCTTAGGACATTTCTCCAGCCCAGCTTGCTCTCCTAGGTTCTAAACAGAGCTTGTTCACTTGTTCTCCAGTGACCCCCAGCTTGCATAGTCCTCTTCTTTGGCAACTCGAGTCAGCATGTGTGGCACTGTGTTCTTCCTGCTCCTAAACCGAAACCTCTCCCTCCTGCCTGCCATCTCTGTTAGTGACCTTGCGGCCACTTTAGACACCCAGGCTTGTAGGTGGCAGTTATCCCTGGATTTCCAGTTCCTTTCTAGCCAGGCCTGCCCATGGAAATTCCTGTTTCTCTCAAATCCATCTTTCCCTCCTTAGCTTCTTGTTATCTCTTAGATCCTCACCACATATTGCCACAGCATCTTCAGGCCACCTTCCAGATGGATCTTGCTTTCTGCTACATGCTTCCAAAAACCTAACTTTGTTATCCCCCAGCTTTGCAGGCTCAGTGGCTCTCCACTGTCCCCACGATTGTCAGAGTTCTTTCTTTGAACTCCGAGGTTTCTGTGGGACTCACTGACCCATCGTTGCATCCCTTCTGTCCCTTGTCATTCTCTGAACTATCCCCCAGATATCAGCAACATTAAGCTATTGTCATTCTACACTACATTCTATCTCCTGCCGGAGGACCTTGCTTGTGCTTCCTAGTGGCTCTCACCCAGAAGGAACTTTATCCCCAGTGGACATTTGGAAAAGCCACAAGATCTTTGTGTCTGTCACTACGGAGATGAAGAGGAGAAGGGTTGCTGCTAGTGTCCTGTGAGTAGAGCCCAGGGCTGACAATGTCCAGGGCGGACCTCCCTGTGCAGATGCACCATGCACAGCACACCAGTGGTGCTGAGGTACAGATGACTACCACTCTGCTTGCAGAAATGCTCCCGGGTGCAGGTTCAGGCCAGTTGTTCTCACAGCTGTTCATGAGCTCTGCAACCTCAGGCAGGGGCAGAACACTTTTGCCTCTCCGTTTCCTCTGCTGAGCAGTGTGGGTAATAGGGCCACCACATCATGTGCTTGTGGGATTGCATGGCTGAAGAGGGTCCTGAGATACAACTGAAGCACAGTGAATGCTCAGACATGTTGCTATGACCATCATTTTAACCACTGCTGCTTGACCTAGCATTTATTCTTTGACACATTTTCTTCCCAGTCAAGTGGAATGGATTGCCTCCTCTTAGGCCACATACAGACCGCGAGTACCTTTAGGAAACGGGATGTGGTGGGTATTGGGACTTAGTGACTGATGAGTGACTAGATAATTTCATTTGCATGTGCTTTTATATATAGCTTAAGAGTTTGCTACTGATGCTAAGTCAACCAAAATTCAGTAGCATATTCTATGCTAATATAATTATTAATTTTTGAGCTTTCCCCACACTGAGATATTGGGATGTCAAACCCTTCAACCTTCTTCACAAAGCTGAGGCCATGAAAGAGATTCCATAGTACACTACAGGCTCCTTGGGGACTTGGGAGTCTATGGGGACAAGGGTGGATGTGATGGGGCTGACAAATGTACATGGCATTCTTTTCCTTAGAGTAGTAGTTGAAGACCTGGGGTCTCCATTGGTTATTGTAGTGGTATTGTGTTCCCCAAAATATTGTGCATGCTAATAAACTAGTCTGGGGTCACAGAAAAGAACAGCCACTATATTAAACAGAGGTTAGGCAGTGGTAGCACACGCCTTTAATCCTAGCATTCCAGAGGCAGAAATCTACCTGGATCTCTGTGTGCTCAAGGATACAGCCAAGCATAGTGACGCACACATTTAATCCCAAGAAGTGAGCCTTTAATCCCAGGGAGTGATGGCAGAAAGTGAAAAGATATATAAGGAGTGAAAACCAGAAACTTGTAGCATTTGGCTGGTTAAGCTTTTAGGCTTTTGAGTAGCAGTTCAGCTGAGATTCATTCTGGATGAGGACTCAGAAGTTTCCAGTCTGAGGAAACAGAATCAGCTGAGGAACTGGCGAGGTGAGGTGGCTGTGGCTTGTTCTGCTTCTATGATCTTCCAGCATTCACCCCAATACCTGGCTCTGGGTTTGTTTTTATTAATAAGAACTTTAAAGATTCCTGCTACATCTGGCACCCCATGTTGGGCGCCATTTGTAGCTAGAGTTTTCCTGGTCCTGCCTGGCCCACAGTCAAGACAAATCTCTCTCACCCGCCAGTCCCACAACTGCTCAGACCCAACCAAGTAAGCACACAGAGACTTATATTACTTATAAACTGTATGGCCGTGGCAGGCTTCTTGTTATCTAGTTCTTATATCTTAAATTAACCCATTCCTATTAATCTATAAGTTGCCATGTGGCTCGTGGCTTACTGGTATCTTGACATCTTCTCATGATGGCAGCTGGCAGCATCTCTGCAACTCAACCTTCCTGTTCCCAGAATTCTCTTCTCTGCTTGTCCCACCTATACTTCCTGCCTGGCTACTGGCCAATCAGTGTTTTATTTATTAACCAATCAGAGCAACACATTTAACATACAGAACATCCCACAGCAGGTTATAGCAGGTAGCCACTGGGTGCTGGAGAGCCCCTGTGTCTCCTATAGGTGTGGTATTCAGTAATATTATGGCAGAAGGTTTGAATGCCTGGATAGACTGTCAAAATTCTTAGCTATAGAAAAATTAAGTGGGGGATTCAGAGCCTAAATCAGCCTTTGCCACACCATGGAGTCTCTGCCATAGGAGAACATCAATTTGACCTCAGAGAGCTCCTGAGGCCTCAGCCATAGGAAGAACTATATAGGGCAGATACATACTTGCCCAAATGGCTCTCTACTTAGTGTGCTCTTCCTCAATCTAGAATGTTCTCACTTAAGACTCAGTCGGGAACCTGCCTGGAGTTACCCAGCTGGCACCTTAGTCCTGGTAGAGGCAGCAAATCTAACCCTCAGCCAGGGCATCTCCCACTGTTCAGTGCTGGAGGCTCGTAGAAGTGAGTCTGACCTGAGCTGTCCCCATTCAGCTTGAGCAAAAGCCTTGTCTGTACCTGGCCATGACACACAGCTGGCCAGAATGCCTAGAGTCCCTAGAAACACTCTAGCTGTTGTCCAAGGAATAGCCAACAGCTGGCTCCATTCAAATTCAGTTCTTCAGCAAAACCTTCCTTGGGGAGGCATACTTTGGGGGCCTTTCTGAGTCATGATTGTCAAGGAGAACCGTGTGTTCAGGGGACGCTTGGAAGAACCCTTCTGCATGAGCTGGAGTTTGCCATGCTTTGAGCCCTCAGGGTTGTTGGGGCAAGGGCTGAGCACAGTGCCCTGCAGGTCCATCTCACTTCTGCTTCTTCCGCTGTGTACAGGCTGGGAGTTGGGCATCCACCATAAAGCCAGAGGACCCTGGTTATGTCTTCCTTGTGTTTGGGCCTCCTGTCCAGACTCGGGGCCAGGCCCCTGGTCTGTGAGATGCCGTATCTCTATCTGCAAAATGCTGATGTTGCTGTCCCAGCCCCCAGGGAGCCTGAGAAGCGCAGGAGGTGATAGGACATGCAAGTGTGCTGGTGATCAGATGCTGCAGAAGTGCAGGGAGTTGTTATTAGATCACAGAGAGGTTGGCTGGGAGATGTTTTTGCATTATCAGAAGGTTTTTCAGTCCCTGTGTCTCCTCATTAGTAGCAGTAAGTGAGACTTGGCTGCAGTTTGCAGTTTCTAGGCTAGCAGAAGATTTCCTTTACAGGCAGATCTGCTTTTCATAAAGCCTCATTAGAGTCTGAAGAAAGGGACAGAACATAGACAGAGGCCCAGAGTGAGCCGCGACTTAGAGCCTGGGTCTTCCCGGAAACTCTTATTTCAATCACAGTGGAATGCAGGTGACCCCTCTCTCTCCAGCCCTTCACTTCATAGTTAAGGGAGCTTTAGTGTCGACACTGACAGTATTTCAAGGGGCTTCCCTCAAAAGCTGCTTCATTAATGAGGATATTTCTAGAAGTTTCTTTTTTCATGGACTGTGTATTCAGCAAGTTCCCCACAGCTTTCCTCTGTTTGATGTGAACATACCCAGTACCCAGCTGTCAGGGTTTTGGATGCGGATAGTTTAAAAGAACCTAGAAACTCCATTGTTGCAGTCTCTGTTAAATCAGCCAGGCTGTCATTTTCCTAAGCAGATCTACTGAGGCTCATGCATTTTCTAAGACATGGATTGATCAATTAATTATTCCGTTATTTAGCAAATATTTATTGGTTGTGTCTATGTACCAAGCATTTTTGTAGATACTGGAGAAACACGAGAACAGAATCATCCCTTTGCTCTTGGGTCTCATGGTCTAACGGGGCACAGACAACAGAGATTGTCTCAGAATCCATGGCAGTGAAGATGGGGTGGATGGTGTCGTCTGCCTCCTTGAGGAGGGCTTCGCTGAAGAACTGGACTTAAGTGGAGCCAGCTGAGGCAGGGTCTGCGGAGAGGACCTTCTCCAAGTGCAGAAGCAGGAATGTGTTCAGTCTGCCTAAGGAAGACGTCTGGAGTGCGGCAAATGACAGAAATATTGTGGACTAGGGAGCCAGGGTTGTGTGGATCATGCCAAGACTTATAGTGCAGTGTGTAGAGCTAGCTTTTATTTAAAAAATTCTCTGCATCTCATGTTCAAGGGCAACAGGTAGGCAGTCAGAGCAGACAGTTCTGGAGAGTCTTTGGAACCCTGTGGTAGAGATGGTCACTGATGTCTTCTCTGTGTA
Source organism: Peromyscus maniculatus bairdii (assembly GCF_049852395.1). NCBI lineage: Eukaryota > Metazoa > Chordata > Mammalia > Rodentia > Cricetidae > Peromyscus > Peromyscus maniculatus. The sequence goes on along the minus strand of NC_134856.1, from coordinate 138,895,280 downwards.
CCCAGCATCCAGCCTGGAGGTCGGCCTGAATCTGTTGGGTAATTGGACAAACAGACTTGTGTGTCTTCTTCAGGGTGAGAGCTCAGAGGATGGCAGGGAGGCCACAGAATGGACTTGGCTCCTCCGTATCCCCGATGCACTGGTGGTCCATGGAGGCCTCGCTTTCATCCCTACTGGGAAGACTGAGGCACACAGAGGCGGATACACGGGTCAGCCCTACAGGAGCTGGCCCAGCCTCCTGCACTTCTGCAGATGTGCTTGGCTCTCTAGAACAGGCTGTTCCAGCCCAGACTGGTTTGTAGATCCAGGTTTATTTTTCATGTTACCCTCAAAGGTGATTGAGTGCTTTCAAAGATCACCCAGTATCAACGAATCAAAATCTAATCAAGTTAGCTTAGCTTTCAAGGTCCTTTGTGACTTGGTCCTGCTTGTTGTCCATCCTCTCCTCTATGACTCCTCACAGAGAGCATGTTCACGTGCAGCCTCTGAACACATTGTGCTTTCTGCACCAGCACCTGCTGATTCTCTCAGCCCCTCTCTTCACCCCGTCCCTCTCTTCACCCCACCCCTCCCTCACCTCAGTCCCCCCTTCCGGTTCCAGTCCTTCTCTTCTGTCAAACCTTTCTTGGCTGCTTTAGGTCTCCAGCTTTTTGGCATACCTGCGAGGCTCTCCACTGTGCCTCCTGTGTTTGTCTTTAGTGGCCTCACAGGTGCCCCCTTTTTTGTTCCTTGTCTCTCCTAGTTTGTCAGTAGCTCCTGGGGACCAGGGCTCCTGTCTTACAGATGGTATAGATAAATATCCTAGGGATGTAGGAACCTACGAACAACTGGAAAACACACACACACACACACACACACACACACACACACACACACACACACACACCCCTAGGCTGGGAAGAATTCAGATGAGATAGTGCAGAAAGATGGATCTTCATTTCAGTTTCCAGGCTGTTCCTAGCACCTTAGGTAATGGCACAGAGGAGTCCCTTGTTTAAATACTATCCTTCAGTGATTGTGTATGTGCACAGGTGTGCTGAGGCATGAACCCATGAGGCATATGCTAAACACTGGGGCTTGAACCCATGCCACACATGCTAAGCACTGGGGCTTGAACCCATGTCACACATGTTAATCTCTGGGGTTTGAACCCATGCCATACATGTTAATCTCTGGGCTTGAACCCATGTCACACATGTTAATCTCTGGGGTTTGAACCCATGCCATACATGTTAATCTCTGGGCTTGAACCCATGTCACACATGTTAATCTCTGGGGTTTGAACCCACAGCACACATGCTAAGCACTATGCCTTGAACCCATAGCACACAGTTAATATCTGGGGCTTGAACCCATGCCACACATGCTAAACACTGAGGTTTGAATCCATACTACACACATTAATCTCTGGGGTTGGAACCCATGCCAGACGTGTTAATCCCTGGCTTGAACCCATGTCACACATGTTGTGCACTGGGACTTGAACCCGTGGCACACATACTAAGCTACACAGACCCAGAGGAGGATTTCAAATCTTATCTCTAGGCTTTGAATTAGCCACTATTCCTTTGCTGTTGGATCCCTCTCACTGAAGGGAAATCCCCCAAGGCCCTGGAGTTAGAGGTGCCCCTTGCATCTCAGGAGGAAGGGCAGTTTTTGAGATGTGTGTGTTTGGCCATAGGGACTGTGTTGCTGCTTCTGGCATTAGTTTGATAAATGCTCCTGTCTGTCTTCAAGGATCTTCCTTGCCCTTGAATTCAGTAATGAGCCTTACATTTAGTCCCTAGGAGACTGCAGGTTTCATGTACCCACACCCACTCATGGGCAACAGGAAGCCCTCATATGGGTCAATACACAGTCACCAACAAACTCCAGGCTGGCTTACAACACTGCTTGGTCCATAGGCTGTGTGCGAAGCTTCACTGAGGAACAGCATCATGCAGCCAGGATAGGAAGCATACATACTATATCCTCCTTGGCATGTTGACCATTTTCTGTCATTAACTTAGAGTAATCAATCACAACCAAGTTAGTGGTCCATTTTCGTGGACTTAGAATATGCCCAAACTGGCTGCACCAGCTACTGCTGAGGTTCATGATCTATGTTTCTGCAGCCTTTTAAAATTAGTTGGAAGCTGATCTGTGTGTTTTTGCCTGATGCTCATGTCTCCCTTGTATCCACAGGTGATCTGTGATCCCTCAAAGGGACAATATGACACACACACATGAATTTTAGATGTGTTCTAGTCTTTGCTGGGAAAAACCACAAATACTAGAAATGAAAAGTATTTCCCCAGAAGGAATTTGGATGTAAAAAAATGAGATAACTGAAGAAATAAAAATTTCCTAAAATGTGTAAAATGAGTTCTTACTGTGTGTTAGAAAAACTTGACCAGGAGCCAAGATTTCACACACATTCACAAGAACATTTCTTCAAGATGGAGGCACCCAGGACTGAAAGATGTTGCCCAAGCAACACTTAGAATTTTTCACTTAAAATTTGCTTAAAAGACTCTCTCTCTCTCTCTCTCTCTCTCTCTCTCTCTCTCTCTCTCTCTCTCTCTCTCTCTCTCTCTCTCTCTCTCTCACACACACACACACACACACACACACACACACACAGTCGTTGTAGGAACTTAGAAAGTAGAGTTAACTCTTTTTTCTCCAAGACTCCTCTGGTCTGGGCAAGAAAGCTTGACCATACAGCCACTTTGGGAAATGACGGAAGAAGTTTGTGGTTTCTTCAAGCATCCATGCTTTGAACTTACAAGATGACACCTGTGTGTCTTCATGGAAGTTGCTTGTCTAGTCCTCTCTCCCATGGCTGTTTTTTCCTGACATGTATTATTTTGACCTTGAAAAGAGAGTTCAGACTATTTTAGAGTGAGGAGCGATGATGCTGTGTGTTGCCCACGAAGGAGCTAGCTCTCTCTAGGAGACACCTCCACATTTCTTGAAGTGCCTGCTTGCATATCTTGGCAGAATGCTGGCTACCACTCTTCTCTTCCTTTTTAGTAACCACCAAACAAGATTGAGTCATTTTCTTTGGATTTTCTCATTTTGTGCATTTTTCTTTAGTTCCCACATGTTTAAAAATGAAGGAGATTGATTGCATTTAGGGAACAGATTCCTCTTCTAGTTTCTCTGAGATAATTTGAAAAGCCATCATGTCCTCTTTGCAGATGGTAACGCTGTTAGCATGGGCCACATGCTTTTTAACCATTGCATTACCAATGACTGCTGTACTCTCTAGGTACTCAGAAAACCTAGGTGATTTTCTGAATTAAACAGTGACACATCCTTACTTACTTAGCTCATCAGAAGAGGTGTGACTCCAGGGCCCCTTTCACATGGGCTGAACATAGCAGCCTGTCTAGAAGTGATAGTCAATCTACAGTATGTGTTTTAAACCTTGACTTTTGTATTCCTAAAAATACCTCTGAGAATATCATTGAGCTTGGAAGACTGGGGACATCCTGTGCTCTCCTGCTGTTCCCCATGGAGAGTGCTCTTTTATCTCCTTAAGCTCAGGCACATCATATTCTTCTCCAGGTCACCCTGCATAAATATATTTTATCTAAATTCCAATCCACACCAGCTCCACTTCTACTTCATATCATTCTGCTTCAACCCATTCATGTCTATTTTTCCTTTGATCTTCCCTTAAAAGATTCATAAGGACCTCTTCAGGTTGCTGCTTATGTGTGAATTTCTGCTCAGAAGCAGCTGTGTATGAAGTCTTAGTGATTTTTTCCCATCAGAAGAGTCATTCTCATATTTAAAATTATGTTCCTGTGGATATTTAGTTAAATTGAGAATACCTGAACTGTTAAATTGATGAGTATTTTGGCAGAATTACTGCAGAGTTTCTTCAGATATTATTGGTACACCCACTAGTAGATGAGTATTAGTAGTACGTGTTGACACTGAATTTCCTTTGTAGCTGTCAGGTTTTCTCATGTTTGAAGCACACCATTACTACACTGCTGTAGATAAAAGAATATTTCTACAAACTTCTCATTAGCTTGAGGTGATTAATTATTGTTTGGGACCATCATGGTCTCATTTCAGGCTTGTCATGGTTTCTAGAGCACATCATTGTGCTGATTATGGGCTCTTGACTCCATCATTTATTATTTGTTCTTAGAGGACAAAGATGATCTCCTTCACAAATATTCCTTGTGTTGATAATTGTGGCCCAACCATAGTACTATCCAGTAAGTGCTTGTTAATAGAATAAATAAACCAAAAATCTTAATTGAGTTAGTGCTACAAAAAACACTATATGATTATTTCAAATGAAGATACCATCTGGGCTCAGGAGTTGTCTATACTTAGCATATAATATAGTTGGAGAATTATAGGGAGGGCATACTGAGCACATTACCTCTAATTTATCAAAAGAAAAGACACCATCATCTCTAAGAATTAAAAGTACATGTAAGCAGCTGTGTAAGTGGTGATGCACAGATTATTAGCTAGGTTGGTCCTATGATAATAATATATTTTTGGTTGTGAGCCTACCCTTTAATCTCTGAGCCAATCTCCCCAGCCTCCTATGCCAATATAAAACCACACATTCTGTGCTATCAGGATGAGAGCTGTGAGTATTGGGTATGGTAAGAACCTCCTAAAAAATAAGAGAAGCACCAGGGACCATTGATGGTTTAGCACCAGGGACAGCTCCGATGAGGCCTCAGGTCCAGGCTATGGCACCTCTTGTGCTCACTACTGCTTATAAAAATGGACTGGGGAAGTAAAGTGGTCTCTAACTCTTAAGCTATGATGGAAGTGGCTGCTTGCAAGGTGGAATAGTTTGATTCTGAGAGCAGATCCTCCCACTGTTTCAAATACAAGAGAGGAGAAGCTGCCAGTTATTGTGGGACACATTAGCACTAATGCTCATGAATAGTTGCTATTCTAGAACATCTCAAGGCTGTACCTTGCCTATGATCTACTTAGTGTTGTATTTATTTAGCCTCCACAATGCAGCTTTTCGTCTTATATACTCCACTAGGCCAGCAAGGGCCTTGTATCCTAGGAAACCTGTACAATATCTTGAGAACAACTGCCTCGGTTTGATTCAGGTGGCTCCATGTCTACAGCGCTTCCCTGGAAACAGACTACCAAGAAGGCATGGTTCTTCTTGCTGAGTGACCTTGGCACCCTGGGAGTGTTCCATTAACTCTTCCAGCTGCACATACACAATTTGGAGAAGACAGTTCTCTTATGATCAGGTGATCTGTGTGAACACACCCGCATCCTTTGAGCAAAGATGTGGTGGAGGCTGAGAGTTAGGTAGTGTGGTCACGTGTTCTTGAGCATAAGGCACATTAAACCTCAAGCTTGCCTCATTGCTCAGCGAGCTGATTGTGCAGAGGGTAGAAGGCAGAACAGGCATGTGCAGAGGTTAGAGGGCAGAACAGGCGTGTGTAGGAAGCAGCATACTCTTCAAGGACTCTAAAGAGAAGTCTGTTTTGCTGATTATTTAACTTGGAAAGCAGAGACCATTTTCTTCTGTACTTTTTTTTGTTTGGGCAGAAAAACAATGGGCCAGATAGATTTATGCTTTACTTCAACTGGTCCAAATCATGTGTGACAGCTTTTAAAAAGCTGCTATCTAAAGGCAAAAGCCCATGGTATAGACATGGTATGACAGCATTCGTGGCCTGGGATTGCAAATCTGTCATTTATTGCATAATTCAGGAATTGTGATTTTGGTTGGTCAGGGGTCTTAGTTGTCCTTGGCCAAAACAAAATGAAGATGAAACAACATTCCCATCCTGAAAACCATGTAACTCATGTTTATTAAGTGTTCCACAGAGAAATCAATATCCATTTTTGAATCAGAGTGCTAATTGTGAGCCCCTGAATTACTGCTGGGAGAAACCACTTCTAATTTTTCTGGCAAGTCTCTCTGTGTGCTGTCACCCCTCCCCATTTCAGCAGTGTTTTTTTTTTTCTTCAGTAGGCTTTGGATAGATTTTTCAGAAATATGGCATTTGCTTCAAGGTCTGTTGGTGCTATGCATGAGATTTTAAATGCTCCTTCACATGGATTCTAAGAGAAGCCCAGTGATCCTCTGGATATACTTCCAATTCTTCTGGTTATTTGGGGACATCATGGGAATGAATCTTTGCAGTTGGCCCAGACCTCATTCGGATACTGCCAGAACTGGTGCAATATATTTGGGCATCTGTCTTCTTAGGCTTGGCTTCCTGTCACTTGCTGATCTTGCATATCTAATGAGGTTTGGTTGTCACTTGAGCCACATTCGGTTTTCACGGGCTGAGCTACACTAAGACAGACAATGACAATTCTAATTTGTCCTATAAAGATGCATCTTCACTCTTTTTACCTGCTCTGGCCTTGAAAACAATGAGTGGACTGTGAGATCTTGGGTCCCTTACACAATGTTTTCTAATCCCTAATAACTTGTCTTTTATTTTTTGTTCATGACATCATTATGAGCTGCAATATCTGTTATTCACTTGCTTGGTAGACATTTGTGCACATACATGCACAAACAGCTTCAATTAGCTTAGAAAAGTAAAACCCCGGGGATGTGGAGATTCTGCGAATGTGAGCCTAGCAGTCAGAAGAGAATTTGAGGTCGTTATTTTAAGTTCACTGCTTTTTATGAACCCCTTGCACTGAAATAATATAAAATAGCATTTTAACTCATTCCATGTCTTAAACTGCACCAGCAATGTAATATGGAAACTTTCAGAGCTATGATGACATCCTTAAAATAGAATTCTTCCTTGATCTGTCCATGATACTGATTGGCTTACGAGAAAATGTTTCTTAAAGTACATGGCCTTGGGTGGATGAGACCCTTTTCTGCTGGTACTTATAGCTGTGCCATGGATAGATTTATGACACCGAGAGATATAGAAAATAGGGAACAATTATTTTACTGATTTGAGCAAAAATGGTTGTACCTTTTAGTGCCTTGATATTTTGAAATCAGTTCTCTTGGTGTTACACATAGAGAGAATTTCTCACACATGGGCTGTTTATGGGAAAGAAAGCTCGTGTTTTTGCTTTTACTTTCTTGTAGATACCCAAGAGAGTCACGGAAGTCCACAGGGGATTGACAGTTATTTTTAATGAGAGGTGTATGTGAGGCAGCTTTGCACTCCAAGTTTTCTGCACCACTCAGGGAGGTGGATGTATTTCTGGTACTGTTTGCATTGGCAGCAGATCCATAATCTCCCTGGAAGGACAGAATGGGTTCTGGTCCTGAGTTTTATTTAGAAGATTGTCAGTTTTGCTTAGCAAACCATCTATTTGTGATATATAAGAAAACATAGCTGACAGCTCTCTAATGTTTGTCTTTGCTTTGAATGAAGATAAAGAACATGTATCCTGGAAAAGACATCTAAATTGGACTTTCAAAAGTCAACTAACATCCACATTACTTTCCTCTAAAGCTCAGACTTGTGGATTTTCATCCTGGATTTTTAGGGCAACTGGGGCATTTTAGGAAACAAGGGGAGATTTTCTTCTGGATTCGTGTAGCCACTGTACTAAGACAATAACAGCAGGAACGGAAGTGGTGTTCAGCTTAGGATGTATTGATTGAGGGCGTAACTGGGCTCTTGCAGAGCTGACAGTGCTGTCGAGTGGACAAGCATGGGGTTCATAATTGTCCATGTGAATGTGGTCATGTGAGCAGGGGGAAGGTCTGTGTTTGCATCTGAAATGCAGGTGATAAAAACATGACTGTCATTACAGGTCAGAAACATCTCCTAGAAATTGTCATTATTTTAAATTGAAAACTAGTCCAGAAGTTATTGTATGGGACATGTCACTCATTATAGTTCAATCACAGGATGTCATTTGGACACATCCAAGTTAAAGAGGGAGTTCTTAGGACTGGAGAGTCAGTGGTTTAAGACTATTTGATGATCTTGCAGAGGGTCTGGGTTCAGTTGCCAGCACCCACATGGTGGCTTATAAACTTTTGTAACTCTTGCTCTAGGGGCTCTGGTTCTCCCTTCTGGCCTCCATGGGCACCAGACACATATGTGGTACACATCCATACATGTAGACAAAACACCCACAAACATAATAAAAATAAATAAAAGAAAAAAAACCCTCACAAAACATATTCTATATGGTTACTGGTATAAAACCTAGACATTTTGAAATTGTCCTAATCTGTAGAACTAGATTTTGCAGGCATACTTAGCTAAAAAGTTACAATGCTCATTGAAGGGAACTAACATGCACAAGTGGAACAGATCAATGGAGTCTGCCCGCCGTGTTTCATCCACATCTGAATTACTGTGCCACAGCAGGATTAAGATTTCAAAAGGAGGCATAAAATGTCTGTGTGGGACTAAATACAGTCTGGATGGGCTAAATCCCTTATTGTTTTTGTATAGATCAAGGGGAAGATGTTTGCTGAGATGATGTTTGTTAAATATTCAGATAAAAAGTTGATTATGTGGGTGTTAGAAGGAACTCGTTTAGCTGGATTAGTGTAGCTCTTCCATGCTACTTGGGGGGAGGTTGTTTATGTTTCATGTCATTGTTCAGTTTGTGTGCATTGTCACAAAATGTAATGGAAGCAAGGGAGATGACAGATGTCCTACCAAAGTGAATTCACAGAGGAAAACACTGTTAGTGTTGAGTTCACCCTAGCAAGACTGAAATGTGAGCTTAGGGCAACACTGAAACGATCCATTATAATTTACTTCTAAAGTTTTACAGTGTGTGGGAATGCTTCAGGTAAGCAGAGATGGAGTGGCCAAGGTGGGTTCTGACTTCGGGGAGCATGCTGCATATCAAGGATACGCTGTAAATCAGAAATGAGTGTGTGTAGGTTGGGGGCCACTCTTAGAACAGGATCAAGGAAGAGAATGGTCACAGCTCCTGAGATGTACAGGCAGGGTGCATCTCTTTTAAGGCTGGCCAGGGGCAGGAATTTGTGGCTTCAGACAGAGGGGCTTTGAGAGCCCTCTGGTCACTTTTGCCTTGGCCGAATTGCTCTGGCCTGGTTGAGCAGGATTGATGAACAACTGAAGAGCTGTGGGGAGAAAAGACTCCCACGCAGAGAGAGTTAGGGAAGGACGGAGTAGGAGCCTCTGCAAGCATAATGGGGATGGATAGGAAGACAGAGCTGCCAGACACAAACAGAATTGATAGCACTTCATAGTTTTCAGACACAAAGCATCGATGGGGGAGAGGATCTATGCTTTTAAACCAGGAAGACAGTGATAGTGCTGCCATTATCAGGAAGAGAGGGAGAGAACTAGTTGGATATTAAATGTGAAACAAAGGACTGCCTGAGTTGTTGCTAGGGTCCAGCAAAATATTATAGAGTGCCTGTTGTTTTTATTTATGCACTGTGATTTGCCCATCTGGAGTTAGTTTTAAAAATTTTCCCTTAAATATATTTATATTTCCTTTATGCTTTCAATAGATATATTTACAATGTTCTAAGAACTAATTCAAGTGAGGTAAGGTATTGTTTTCCCCTGTGGGATTGATACTTGGAGACCCATGGTGTATCCCTAGTATTCTTCTTAGGGTCAGATTCTGTCCTTGAGTCAGTGTGGGCATCCTGCCTGGGTGTGAAGCTTCCTGGGAGGTGTGGATCCCCTGTGTGGCTGCGGGCCTTAGTCTGCATCAGATCCAATCTCCACATTGGGTCCACAGCCTCCAATTCCCTATGTTGAGAAACCCCCTGTACCTATGTGCATTACCCGGCTTAGTGCAGGCCTCCTGCCCAGGTCTGAATCCTGTGGGAAGCATTGTGGAACTCTGTGTGTGTCAGGCCTAGACCCCCTCCTTGGGTCCAGAGCCCAAATACCCAACAAAAAGACAGACTAGCATATTGGATCAGAAAATTATCTTTATCACCACCAAAGACAGCAATCATCATGGGGTAAAGGATGGAAAAAGATATTCCAAGAAAATGGACCCAAGAAACAAGCAATTGCAGCCATTCTAATATCTGATAAAATAGATTTCTAACCAAAACTAGGAGAGAAAAGGAAGGGAGGTCACCTCATACTCATCAAAGGAACACTGCACCCAGAGGGCTTGTGACTCTAAACAGACATGTGCCAGACATGAGTGAATCCAATTTCATGAAAGAAATGTGATTAGACCTGGAACCATGGGTGAACTCCAACCCAGCAATAGTGGGTGACTTCAGCCCCCACTTTCACTAAGGACAGGTCACATGGACAAAAGTAAACAGAAACCTTGGATTTAAATGACATCATAAAATTTATTTAAAAGCTATTTATAGAAAATTCCCTTCAAACACCAAAGAATACACATATCTTCCCAGAAGCCCATGGAGCTTTCTCCAGAATATATCACATATTAGGATACAAAGCAACACTCAGCAGATAGAAAGTGATTGAAGTAATATCGTGCTGTCTGTCAGACCACAGTGGAATAAAGCTGGATATCAATAGCAATAGAAACTACAGAAAGCTCACAATCTCATGGAGATTAAGCAACACACTATTGAATGATATATGGTTCACTGAAGAAATCAAGAAGGAAATTTTTAAAACTTCCCAGAACTGAGTGAAAATAGCTACACGCTATATCAGAATCTATAGGAACAATGAAGGTAGACCTAAGAGGAAGGTTTATGTTGCTAAGTGCCTACATAAAAAATTGAGAGTTAGCCAGGCGTTGGTGGCACACGCCTTTAATCCCAGCACTCGGGAGGCAGAGGCAGGCGGATCTCTGTGAGTTCGAGGCCAGCCTGGGCTACCAAAGTGAGATCCAGGAAAGGCACAAAGCTACACAAGAGAAACCCTGTCTCGGAAAACCAAAAAAAAAAAAAAAAAAAAAAAATTGAGAGTCCTCAAATAAATAAATTAATGATGCACTTTAAGGCCTTGGAGAAACAAGAATAAGCCAACCCACAAAGAATATATGGCCAGAAGTGATCAGAATCAGGGCAGAAAATAGTAAAATGAAATGAAAAAAACCCACAAAGAATTAGTGAAATGAAGAATTAGTTCTTTGAAAAGATGAACAAAATTGACAAACCCTTAGCCAAAGTAACCAAAAGAAGGAGAGAGAAGACTAACATTGGATATGAAAAAGGGGACATTCAGCAGATGCTGGTGAAATTCAGAGGAGCGTAGGACTTACCCTAAAAAGATATATCCCATTAACTTAGAAAACTTAAAAGAAATGCAGGTTTCTAGATGCATATGACATACCAAAATTAAGTCAAGATGAAATAAATAATTTAGAAACATGTTTAACCAGCAATGAGATTGAAGCAATAATAAAAAATTTCCCCACTAAAAAAGGACTAAATGAATTGAAGAATTCTACCAGAACTTCAAAGAAGAACCAATGGTCCATAAATTAGAAAATAAAGGAAGCCTTCCAAATGTTTTTGATAAGCAAATATTACTCTGATACCCAAACCCAAAACAGATACCACAAAAAAGGAAAAATATGGACCAATCTCTCTGACAAACATAGATGCAAAAATTCTCAATGAAATACTTGGCAAACCTAATTCAATATCATATCAAAAAGATTCATCATGACCAAAGTGGCTTTATTCCATCAATGCAGGGATGGTGCAATGCACATAAATCAATAAATGTAATTCATAGTGTATATACTAAAAGCCAGAAGTCACATGATAATCTCAACAGGTGAAAAAAGCCTTTGGCAAAAATCCATCATCCCTTTGATAAAAGTCATAGAGAAGTTATGGGTAGTTGAGCATACTTCAGTGTCATAGAGGCCACAGATGGCAGACCTTAGGCTCTAGTGTCCCACTATTTTCAAGGGACAGTCTTTCAAAGGGGTCTACTTTCTCATACCCAGGCCTTTGGTGACTGAGGTCTGGCCAATTTTTGTGATGCCTGATGCAAAGTGCTAGGCTTCTTTTTAATGGCTCTAATCTTTTAAGTAACTACTCCACGCTTGGTGCCATCTTGAAGCTTGACCCTTCTAACTGAACAACCATTTTCTAAACCTCTCCACTTGCTTTTTTGCAGTTCTGACATTGCATTGGCTTTGAGCAGCCAGCAATAACCATGGCATAGCACACATGCTAGGCTCCCTTGAAACTTATATGCCAGCTTAATTAGTCCATCATCTTTAACCCTGGTTTCCAATAAAGTCTTAGAACATAGAGAAGATTCAGGTAAGTTCTTTGTCATAACATAGCATAAACAGCCTCTTCCCCAGCTCCCAATATAGACCTCGTTCTATCTGAAGCCTTGCAAACACAGTGTTGCTCTCTGTGTCTCTGTCAGTATTCTGCTTTCTTAGCTTCCACTAGAATAGCCCATGAAGTTCCAGGGTTCTCTCATCCACACCTCCAAAGTTTTCCAAGTTCCTCTCCTAAGCCAGTCCCCAAACCCCTTTGAGTCACATAGTCAGGCAAAGTTACAGCAGCAACCCCACTCAGCACCAACTTACTTTCTTTCTTTCTTTCTTTCTTTCTTTCTTTCTTTCTTTCTTTCTTTCTTTCTTTCTTTCTTTCTTTCTTTCTTTCTTTCTTTCTTTCTTTCTAAAGACATATTCATTATGTATACAGTGTTCTGCCTGCACACCAGAAGAGGGCACCAGATCTCATTATAGGTAGTTGTGAGCCACCATGCGGATGCTGGGAATTGAGCTCAGGACCTCTGGAAGTGTAGCCAGTGCTCTTAACCTCTGAGCTATCTCTCCAGCCTAGTACCAACTTTCTTAAAGATATTTTTTATATTCATTTTTTGTGGATGAGTGTTTGCCTGCATGTGTGTATGTGTACCACATGAATGCCTGGTGCTCAGAGAGCAGAAGAGAGTGCCAGATATGCTGGATAAGGTATATAGTTACAAGTGGTTGTGAGACACCATGTGGGTGCTCGGAACTGAACCCTAGTCCTTTAACCACGGAGCTACCTCTCTTAACACTGCCAAGTACTCACTTCTTGTGTTAGACTTTTTCATCACCAAGACCAAACATCTGATATACAAGCTGCCAAAGGGGAAAGATGTCTGTCCATCATGGAGAAGTGACTGAGGGTCAGGAACCAGGCTACCAAAGGGGAAAGATGTCTGTTCATCATGGAGAAGTGACGGAGGATCAGGAACCAGGCTACCAAAGGGGAAAGATGTCTATCCACCATGGAGAAGTGGCGGAGGGTCAGGAACCAGCTGTCCTTTGCCTGCCCTGGCCATCTACTTCCCCCTGTGTCTTGAAGCTTTGCTCACCTCTCAGGATTGTGCTGCCAGCTGGTGACCGAAGGGTCAACACACAAGCTAAGTGGTGGTGGTGGCATCTTGTATTCCAACCATAACAGGCCTCTGTGACTGCACAGGTCCCATATTTAGCCCTGGCTAGGCAGGATGACCCGAAATGTACATGCCTGCCACAGCTTTCCTGAGTACCTTCCCTGGGCCTTGGAGTTTTCAGGTAACAACGCAGAACAACTTTACATGCAACAGCACAGGCCTCTGCAGGATCGAGAACAAAGCCGAAGGAGCAGACTCTCCGGTGGCCTATCTTGTGACCCCAGGTCTCTTCTGTCCCAGCTCTTGGCACTAGGCTCATTATCTCATGTGACCTGTTCCTAAGCACACACAGGGAGGGCAGAGGTCCTCTGACACCCCACGTTGAAAGTGGAATGGAAACTTAAGCCACAAGAAAAGTCTTTGGAGATACTCAGGCTTGCTGCCTGGTTTCTGCTCCAAACTTCCACTCCACAAGGAGTAGCCACTTTTTATTGAGGGAAAAAGATAGAGTTTGCATGGTGAGAGTCTGCTCTGTGTGTATGTGTGTGTGTTTGTGTGTGTACTTGGGTATGCATGCATGTGATTAGCATACATATGGTGTGTTAGCATGCAGAGGACAACTTGTAGTAGTCAGTTCTCAGTTCTCTCCCTCCACCAAGTAGGTCCCAGAGACTGAACTCAGGTCGTCAGGTTTGGGGGCAGTCACCTTTACCCCCTGAGTCATCCTGTCAGCCTTTCTAGAGAATTTTAGTGAATACTAGCTTATTGAATCTTTAGATGGACCCCTACCTCATTTTACAATGTTTCTTCAGGGCTGAGTGAGCTTAGAGACTCTAATTCCTCACGACCAGCAGCTGGCAGAATTTCTCTCAGAAGTTTCCCTTTGTGGGTAACGAAAACAAATAATTAATCAAACACACACACACACACACACACACACACACATACATACACACAAACACACAGAGAGTCTGAGATAGAGTTGATGTTAAAACTGCCTTCTGAGAAACAGGCTGGCCTTGTTCGCAGGACCAGCAGAGAGATCACAAGGAGTTGTGCGTTCTGGGTATAACCCTGGTGCAGGGTGCTGTGCTTTGCAGACATGGTGGCCTGGAAGTGTCTGGAGGTGGCAGGCTCTGTCTCAGCCAGCAGAAGGTGGGGATCTCAGGTAGGTGGAAAGAAATCATTCTCCACTTAGGGTTGTTAGCAGGGGGCAGGCTGGAAGAAGCACCATGGCGTCTGGTCCTGGACACGCCTTTCCCTTCTCAGCTGCCTGTCTCAGGGCCTGGGAGCAGGGCCTTTGCACAGGGGACCTTGGAAGGCCATAGCTGAGAGGAGGGTACATGAAGACGGCTGCCCACGTTCATGCCATTCAGTTTAGGGGACACCAGAGCTCACACCAGATCCCTTCTGCTCTGTGGACCTTCTCCTGGAGGGATTTCTGGATAGAATCGTGTCCAGCCTGAGGGAGCAGACGTAGGAGAAGCAGAAAGAACTGGAGTTGTCAATAAACACAGGGCGCTTCTGAGGGTGCATCTCGTGCAAGCAACAGGCCAATGGGGAAACATCTCGGAATTTCAAACCTACCATTTAGTTCTGAATGAGGGTTCAAACTGATTTTTTAAAAGTGTCTTTAAATTCATTGCTATTTGAAAAATTAAGTGTATGATAGTCTCACTAGGAAAATTATTAAAAATTTTTTAACTTTTTACATACATCTTGTATTTGGATTCTATATAGTGGCTATTACTGATGAAAAGGGGGTCTGTTGTTCCTAAGAGCTCAGGTAGATGGGAGGGCAGGTGGCATCCATAGGCAATTAGGAATCTCCTGGGGTAGTTCTCACAGAAGGATTTTCCATTCAACCCTCCTAGCCCTAGGGGACCATAGCCAGAGCTGCTAGACTCCTAATCAAGGGATGTTTGTAAGAAGGTGGGTGGGCCCAGCCCCAGAGCCCACCATGTCAGATGTGGTTCTGAGTGCAACACCAGTTAAATCCGCACATGCTTTTCAATGACAGTGTATAATGTCTGCCTGGCATTCAAGGGCAAATGTCACTGTCATGCAAAAGCAGTCACAGCCCATGGACAAATGAACAGACCCAGACCGTCACAGATACAGGTCATCTCACATCCCTTGGGGTAGTTATTTCCGGCTGGCCTCATAGAAATGGGCAATTCTTTTTTTTTAATTTAATTTAATTTAATTTTACAATACAATTCAGTTCTACATATCAGCCACGGGTTCCTTTGTTCTCCCCCATCCCGCCCCCCTCCCCTTCCTCCCAGCCCACCCCCCATTCCCACCTCCTCCAGGGAAAAGCCTCCCCCAGGGACTGAGATCAACCTGGTAGACTCAGTCCAGGCAGGTCCAGTCCCCTCCTCCCAGTCTGAGCCAAGCGACCCTGCATAAGCCCCAGGTTTCAAACAGCCAACTCATGCAATGAGCACAGGACCCGGTTCCATTGCCTGGATGCCTCCCAAACGAAATGGGCAATTCTTATGAAAATCAACACTGTGTTTGTAACCTGGTATTAGAAGCTTTCCTTTCTCAAGTTCCCATCTCATGTGTATGAATAGAAACAAAAATGTAGCACCTACATACAATGATACACCGCTTAGGCTTTATAAAAGGCCCAGAATACTGTTGTATACTGTGACCTAGATGGACACGGAGGATGCATGCACATGAACGTTGTCCTTCTTTCATCTCTTCCATGGTGCTGGGATAGTCCCAGGTTTCGTTTGCTGTGCACCTCACGTACCTCCCTCCTGTGGGAGTTCCCCAGGCTCCAGCTTAGACTCCTTTCTGGGATCTCTTGCCTGTGGGGTCCTGCAGAGACCAAAGGGAGACTGTCTTCACTCTGGCCCCTGCTGTGGGAAGCTTCTCTTCCTGTCTGGGCAACATCTAGGGTTTGTTTCTTCCTGGTCCAACAGCTCTCCTGAGATGCTAATGTGGCGTCATTTTCTGCAGCTGCATTGATTAGTTGCATCATTAGGTCTGGTTTAATTGCAGTGCCTCTGCTGTTAACGGATTTGCACATGGTGCAGCAGGAAAAAAAAGGCTGTGGGTACTTCCATCTTCCCAAAAGATGAAGCGTAACCATTCTTAAGCATCATTTAAATTTTTACTGCTAGTAAATTCCTGGCACTGGTTTCTGATGTGATACTTAAGTCCAGAGGGACATGGCAGGGCCTGCATATACATAATTTAATGAGGAACATGGAGTTTTCCTGTTGGAAGGGATTTCTGCGAGGTTTTATTTCAGCCCCTCTCCCTTTTAATAGAGGAAGAACTTGGAGTCTTGACTGGGAAGGTGGCTGACGGTGGCTTTAGACTGGGAGACAGAACCAGACGTGGATCCCAGGTGGAGCTGTGAGCTCCTTTGTTCCTTGATGCACCTTTTTGGAGTTTACTAAACTCAATTTGCTGCTGTGGACCTGAGTGCCATTTATGTCCACATGCAGTCTGTCATTAGCTTGAAGAGGCTGCACACCTGTCTGTCAGCCGCCCTCTCTCAAGATGTCCTTCCAACGCTGGCACAAAATCCAACTGTTGGACTCTCTGTTTCCAAGGAGCTGGCTGGTTTAAACCACCTTGGAAATGGAGAGGGACTTTTATTTTTATTTATTTTTATTTATATATATATATTTATTTATTTTGGTTTTTCGAGACAGGGTTTCTTTGTGTAGCTTTGCACCTTTCCTGGAACTCACTTGGTAGACCAGGCTGGCCTTGAACTCACAGAGATCCGCCTGGCTCTGCCTCCCGAGTGCTGGGATTAAAGGCGTGCGCCGCCCGGCCCTGAGAGGGACTTTTATAACATAAACAAAATATCCTTGAATTGACCGTTTTGGGGAAATACTGTTTGTGTTTGCCTCTGCCTCTGACATTCTGTTGGTTTCCCTACCTGTCCTTGTGAGGTAGCCTCAGTAGCCTTGGAGGTTACGTGTGTCCCGAAGCCCTACTGTGTCCTCCAGCTCTGTCTTAGTGCGCACTAGGAACACTTTCAAAGTACTGAATTTAAGTAGACCATCCCCAGGGCTGAAAAAAAAAAACCCAGGGTATGAACACAAATAAAAAGAAACTCCCTAAATCGCATGAACAGTGCTCTGTAACTGGAGGGAATCAGCTCACAAATGTCCTCATGTGTGAAACCTGATCTCACTTCTGAAGAGGAGACAGAGAATTTACAGAGATAATTCTTGCTGAGGGAAGGTGGAATCTTCTAGGGAAAGGAAGCAAGGACAACCCAGGGTCAGTCCAGGGTTCACAGGAGTGTCCCCTCCACTCTATCTCGACTGTCCACAGTCACCTGAGAGGGACAGGCTCCTGACCCAGTTGAGCCAATCAGGTGATGTTTTTCTCCTTTCCACAGCACAGGTATCTGCAGCCAAGGGTGAGGCTCTAGAGTCCTGAAAGCTGTCCCACTGGGGGTGATGTCAGCCACTTGGGAAGCATCGTATCCCCAAGACTTGGCAGTTGTAGAGAGAGGTCTCAGTGAAGCCTGCAGCCACTCATCTCCTTCCAGGCTTGCCTGCTGAGCAGACCGTGTGATGGCGATTGGACTTGGGAGCTGTTTCAGATGGAACATGGGAATCAGTGCCAGTGGTTTAATTGCACCACAAATTATGGCCAGAAAAATAACCCAACAACAAACTTATTTTCTGTTGGGCACAAGACACAGAGGATTAGCTACAATTAGTTCTGGCTTTGTTTGCTTTGGCAAAAGCCTTTATCTTTTTCATCCTGATTTCTCACCTCAGATCAGCTCTGAGCTAGTGGAAGAGTTTGCCAGGGGCCTCAGTGTATGAGAGCTTGGGTGCATACTGTGTCTAAGGTTTATTGAGCACCTACTGTGTGCAAGGTGATACACTTGAGCACCGTAAATGCATTATCTTGGTACAGGCACGTGAGTCTTGGGATTCTTCTTGCCATTGTGACTTCCCTACTAATTGGGAAGTTAATTGTTCAAAGAGCCCATAGCTAACAGATGGAAGTTAGAGTGGTAAGCCCAGCTCTCTCCAGCCTTTCCAGTTGTTTCCCACATCTGTCAGGACATCTTATCTGACTCAGTCTCATTGGCCTAAACCTGGGATTTTGGTTTTTGCTCTAATCTGTGATTGTCCTTGTATAGATAGGTGTAAGGGGTGCTGGCTTGAATGGTCCCAGAAGAGTGGAAAGAATTCTTGCAGAGACTTGGGCTGCAGCTGCAGCAGCTAAGGTCACCTAACATGTCACCATAAGGGAGTGCTCCAGCTCAGCACTGTGCACACTACTGCTTGAGATGTGAACTGAGGCTGTTGCAGAGACACAGAAAACGGCGATACTATCAAGCACCTCTTGACCTTAAAGGGCAGCTCTGGAGCTCTTCATTCTTGTGCTGTGTGCACCTTAATACTGGCTCTGCACCTACCCAGCTGTGGCCAGCTCACTGCTCAGCCTGAGACAGCAGATGCAAGTGTCCATTCAGGAGCCTCAGGTAGAAGTGACCCCTCTGTATGAGGCTTCTGGCTTATGGATTTCCTTTGTCCTTAGAGTCATTCTGTGCTCATTCACTAATGAATTACCTAGGAGGTAGTGGATTGATGGCATCTGTACAGCAGGAGACGCAGCTGCCAGCTCCCAAGTGACCAGAACTGAGGGCAGAGAGCTCTAAACTGATTACAAAGCTGGACCATTAGCCGTGGTCCCACTCCTTTCCTGCAAACTGGCCAGGTCCACGCGGGCTCATTTGTCCCCTCACCTGTGGTGAGCAGTGGCTTGCACTTGGTAGGAGCCAAATCTGCTGATTTGATTTACCTTACTAAGTTGTATGATTTTTTTCTTTTATTGAAAACAGATTTTTTTTATATAATATATTCTGATTATGTTTTCCCCTCCCCCCACTTCTCCCAGTTTCTCTCCTCCTCCCCTCCCATCTGGATCCACATCCTTTTTGTGTCTCCTTAGTAAACAAACTGGCATCTAAGGAGTAATAATAAAACAAAGCACAGTGAGATAAAACAAAAACACACTAGAAAAAGAGCCAAAGAAAAAGCACAAGAAACACATATACACGCAGCGACACACAGGTTTGGAAACACAGTAATCCCATAAAAATCTGAAACTGGAAGCTGTAATATGTATTCATAGAACCTGTAAGGTTAAAAAAATGCCCCCAAGTGTTTTTTTTTAATAAAGTTAACATTATGAAACAAAGAACATCCAAAAATGGCATTGAGCTTGTTTTGTGTTAGCCACATGTAGGTGCTGTGGTTGCTACCACAGGCTGTGTGCGCTCATATGTGGGCCAGGCTTGTGTCTCAAAGGCTTTGATTCCTTGGTGTCCTCCATCCTCTCCGGCTCTTACACCTTTTCTTCCCCCTCTTCCATGGGGTTCCCTGAGCCCTGAGGGGAGGGATTTGATGGAGACATCCCGTTAGGGCTGAGTGTTCCAAAGTCTCTCACTCTCTGGCTGTAAGTCTCTGTATTTGTTCCCATCTGCTGCCGAAGGAAGCTTCTCTGATGATGGCTGAGGAAGGCACTGATCTATGAGTATAGCAGAATGTCATTAAGAGTCGTTTTATTCCTACATTTAAAAAAAGAACAGTAGTATTTTGCTTTACCCCAGGTCCCCGGTTAAATAGTCTCAAGTTCTTGGTCACACAAGCAATGCTGGGTGTGTTCCATCTCATGCAGTGGGCCTTAACTCAAATAAGATGTCGGTTGGTACTTGTACAAGCTTTTTGCTACTATTACACCAGTGTATTTTGCAGGTAGGTCATTCTTGTAGATTTGTAGCTGGGTTGGTGTTTACCTTTCTCCTTTGGTAGCACACAGAGTGCCTCCCAGCATCAGGAATACTTGTCCATAGGGATAAAGGCTCTAGAGAAGCACCAACTTGACTTCTCAGGGTTCAGTGAGTTTTATAGATGTTGTCTTTAGCAATGGGGCCTTGCTAGCTGTTTGTGGGGGTCCACCAATAGCTCTGGCAATAACCTGGTTGTTTGGGGATTCCCATGAGACCCCTTTGGTCAAGAACTCTATTAGATGTAACCCATTCCCAGTACTGGAAGCTTCATTTGGTGATGAGAGAGGTCCAGTTAGGACTGTCTCCTCCGTTATTTGGGGATTTCATTTAGATTGCCTTCATATACATATATATTTTAGGAATCTTCTACTGTATTAGGTTTCCATACTACCCCTCAAATGGCCCTTAGTTTAAGCTCTCTCCCCCCATTTTCCCGTATCCTCCTGTTCCAGTGCCCTTCCTGTTGGATCCTCCTGTTCCAGTCCCCATTCCATCCATATCTACCTATTCTATTTCCCCTTCCTAGGAAGACCCTTCCCTCTCCCAACCAGTCCCTTATTCGCTGCCTAACCTCTGTGGTTCTATGGATTATTAATGACTTAACAGCTACCCTCCACACACAAGCAAATGCATACCATATTTGTCTTTCTTGGTCTGAGTTACCTCACTCAGGATGATTTTTTTTCTACTTCCATTTACCTGAGAATCTCATGATTTAATTTTTTTTAATGGCTGAGTAATATTCCACTGTAAAAATTTATGAAATTTTCTTTATCCATTCATCTGTTGATGAACATCTTGGGTTGTGATTTCATAAAAGTCAGAAACCCAGCTTTTGGGTGCTGGAGGGAATTTCTGTTCATTCTCTTTGTCTTGCAAATGGAGAAAACAAAGGGTGAAGAAAGGAAATGTCCTTAGTTAGGTCTCAAGGAGAATGAGGGCAGAGCTGCATAGCCCTCTACCATGCTCCTGCGAGCATCTTATGACAGACCCCAGGAGCATGGGGAGAAGATCATGCTGGAGCAGCTTCGTCAGTGGCAACTGAAGTTTCCATGGTGGTGAATCCTTTTGATCCAGCCTTACACTGATGGTGGTGATGACTTTCAGGCATGTGAGCAAGGATCAGTTGTCATGGTAGAAAACTTCATTGCTCTTTATGTTATTAAAGGCCCATTAGTGCCCTTCAGATAGTCAAGCAGCAAATGAAGTCTCCAGAGGCTGAATGGCATCACTAGGAAATAACTCGAGGATTCTCTTGCTCACTCAGCAGGATCTGGGTCAGTAGACATGATTTTTCAAAGACATTTATCTTCATCTTCCCATATGAGACAGGCTCAAAATACAGCTGTAAAAGTAAAAGCTTGAATCAAACAGGTATAAAACAAAACTTTCAGGGAAGCCAGGTAGCTACACCTTTTTCATTCATATCAACAATTCCCCATAATGTGGTTTAGATTGAGAATTTACTTCTGAGTTCTAGTAGATGATTGCATACAGCAAAGATGGCAGTTATGTCTGCTGGAAGATTCTCAAGTAAGTCGAAAATGTCATGAAAAAAATTGCCTCATTCCTTGACATACAGGAACCAATGTCAGCATCCAACAGAGATATCTTCACACCCGTTTTTATGGCATCTTTGTTGACCATGGCCAAATTAGAGGGTCAGCCTACGTGCCCATGAGCAGGTGAACATAAGAGAAATTGTGGTATATGTACATGATACAGTATTATTCAATCATAAGGAAGAACAAAATCCTCTTTGGCAGGAAAATGGTGGAACAGCCAGCCTTCGAAAGACATTTCTGCATGTTTCCTCCTACAAGGGAGAGGGGAGAGGACCTGGGAGCCAAAGGGGCATGATGAGAGTGTAATTTTGGTGGATGTGATCAAAATTAGCTATATGCAATGTGGGAGTGTCCTGGCTGTGTTCTGTATAATTAATATGCATTATTTTAAGTTAGAAGAATATGAATTGAAAGTGTCAGGGCTTACAAGTTTAGAGAATTCCCTTGTGAGAGTCAGTCATGTGACCATTCCTGTCATGTGATCATTTCTATAGGTCTTGATTTTATTCTTTAGTGGGTATCATCTGTAACACGAATCTTAAAAGGTGTTATACAAAAAAAAAAAAACAAAAATCCCAGAACCAGATATTGAGGTGAAAGCTGAAAGATCAGAGAAACAGAGCAAGCCACAGCCAACCTCACTCACCTCTCCAGCTCCTCACCAGATCCTGTTTCCAGGAATCCTCAGACTGAAAGCCTCTGAGTCCTCACCCCTGAGAGTCTCAGTTGAACTGCTAGTTAGTTCCTGTCTCCTCACACCTTATACACCATTTTTCTTCACAGCCATGTCACTTCCTGGGATTAACGGCATGTGTACTTTCCAAGCAAAGGCATGAGATCTCAAGTGCTGGGATTAAAGGCATGTGCCACCACTGCCTGACTCGGTTCCCGGTGTGGCCTTGAACTCACAGAGGTACAGACAGATCTCTGCCTCCCAAGTGATAGGATTAAGGGTGTGTGTCACCACTGTCTTGCCTCTATGTCTAATCTAGTGGTTGGCTCTGTCCTCTGATCCCCAGATAAGTTTTTTTGGGGTGCACAATATATCACCACAATCATCCCATTACATCTGTGCATATTCTTCTTCAGGAGAACCTTCTTGGGCATGGAAATTTCTCTCCTCCCCTTTCTCTCTTCCTCATCCCCTTTTTATTCTGTCTCTTTGCCACCTTCTTGACTTTTTTTTATGAGGATTTCCTGGAAAGTGCATAAAATTTTCTATTTCTGTGAACAAATGCAAACATAGAAATTTTACTTTCTAATTCAGCTTTTGGAGGGGTGTTTACTCCATATTTCTTGTATTATGTCATACTATTCTTATTCCATGGTTTTGATGTCCTTTGGTTTTTCCTTCCAGCTTTCTGACTTTCCTTTTTCCTTTGAGTTAGCTTTGGAAAGCTTTGCTTCAGTGTCTGGTAATATTCAGCTTGGATCCCTAGTCAAGGGGATTTCAAAGTCACTCAAAGGCTTCAGTGTGGTGTTGTGGGCCCCCAGCCTCATTGAAGGTGGCCTGGGTTTTAGGCATCTGGGTTGGTTTCTGCACGTGTGTCCTCTTGGATCCACTCTGTTCCAGAGAAGACTCTTGGTGTCTGAATTGAGAGTGGCATTGGCCGTGCCTCTGGGAGCCAGTGGGTAAGAGAGGGTGGTGGCTCATGCTCCTCTGGCGGCTTGCTTACGCAGCCTTAGGTCTGGGCTCCCTCAGTTGGGAGACCCTTTGCTAGGCCTGTTCATAAACTTGGGTCTTGCTGCTGTAGAGAAGGAGCGGGAAGCTTAGCCATGTGGCATAGTAGGGTGAGTTAGGGACCCAAATGCTTCTTGTTCAGAAGTCAGTGAGGCCCCCCCCCACCCCCATATCACAGGAAGAGCTGGAAAGCATGTATTCTTTCCTTCCTGGGATTTGCAGTGTTAATGGGGTGGCTCTTAACTGCCTGTTTGTCGTTGACAGTTCGGTTCACTCAGGTCAACTGCAACTTTACTGAGCGAGGGAGCCTGGACCAAGAGAAGGGAGGTGACCTGCCCATCACACAACCAGAATCCAGGTCTTCTGACCCTTTCTTCAGCATTGAAACTACCTGGAGTGCTCTGACCTCCCACCCCCAGTCTCTCTCCTTAGTCCTTCTCCATCTTCCCCCCCTTTCTCTCTTTCTCTGTTTCATGTGCCACTCTCCTCCAGCCTATGGATTAGGCTTGATTCTCTTGATTTTACAAATAAGGAAATGGAAACTCCGTTGGAAGAATTTGCCCCAGCCACAGAGCAGCCTGGTGGTAGAGCCACTGGCTGATGCTCCGTGCATCCCCTTGAACCTCTTAAGGTATGTGTTGAGCCTCACCTGCATGCCTACTGTGTGCTACACTGGCTGCTTCACGTGGTTTCACTTGGGAGACCTAGTAGTGGCAATTTTTTCTGTCATTGGAATGACCGTCTGGGCCCACGCCCCCAGAGGGGGCGTGCTCACAGCTGCTTTTGCTGAACTGAGTGCTTCTCGTTCTCCTTTGAACTACTTCAGCAGGGCCTGTAGACAGTCTTCCTTCACAGCAGCAGCCGGGCCTGTTGACAGTCTTCTTTAGCTCTTGTTAGCATGTGTTCACTGTATAAAGTCATGGACTTCATTTTGACATCTTCATGTGTGTTTATCATGTAGTTTGTTCATCTCCGCCTCCCATTACCGTGTCTTGTCCCCTTCTTCCTCACACTGATCCCCTTGTTCCTTGCTAACAGTCCCCCTCCATCTGCCCACCTGTTCCCTGTAGTCCTCTGTCTGTGATAGCCAAGGTGGTGTCCATTATTCTGTGGTCAAATCTATTAGCAAGTCCTGTCACTCTTTACTTCCTTTACTGCGAAACATCTCTTTCAGTGCATCTGTGCCTGTTCCTTTACATCTTTTCTGGAAGTATGTCATTGTCACTGGCCTGCCTGCAGCAGTGTAGGGCTTCCTAACTGCAGGTCTCCCTTCTCTCTCCCTTTTTATCATCCCCTCTTCCTTCTCCTGTCCCCACGCCCCTCTTCTCTTGATAAAAGACTGTAGTGTATTCACCCTTAAAATGAAGGACGTTGTGACATGCTTGACAGTATAGCTGAACCTCTGTTGTCTCTCTCACACTCAAATAATAACTGCTGGATAAGCTCCCTTATACGATGTTCTTAGAATAGTAAAAAAATCCCAGAGACTGCAGAATGGTAGATGTTGGGTTATGGAATGGGTACATGGGGTTCTGTTGTTTAATAGATACGGAGTGTTGTGTGCCCAGGATGACAAAATTTTGGAGGTAGTTTATAAAATGATGTGAACAGACCTACCACTACTGAAATATATATAAATGACTCCGTTTCAACTTATAATGGATACAGTTTGCTCTGTGCATGATAAAAACGTTCTCAAATTGATTGTGCTGGTTGGTGAACAATTCTGTACTAGGAACCAGTGAACTGTTCACTTTAAGTGTTGTATATAGATGATGTTGCAATAAAATGTGAAAACCCCAATTTCAAATTTTCCCTTTAGCACCCCGTTTCTCCTGTGCATTTGGAGGGGACCAGAGGTGATTTTCACAGCAAGAGATCTGGCTCAATCCCAAAGCCAGTTTCAGCCTGTTCAAAGTTGAAGTTCTCTAGAAAGGCTTGAGCCTCCTTGTGCCGCACCATCCATCCATCTGGAGCAGAGGATCAGGAAGGGTGGAGAGTGTTCTCTGGTGGCAGAACTACCATATTAGATGCCATGTGATTTTTTAATTTTTTTAATATCATGTTAGCACTGGGCATGGGAGAAGAGCCGTGAACACTGCACAGGCTGGTAAACCCCACTCGGCATGGGTGCAGGGGCTTTGGGCCCCATACATCATCCATTTGTTATTCATTCAGGAAATGGGAAACACTTTCTCTCAGGCCCTGCAGAGTGAAGCTGTCTTTGATGATGTAGCACTGAAATGTGAATATACCATCTTAGACCTTCTGTGCATGGGGTAGTTTGCTTAAGAGTAAAATATATATGAAACAGACAGAAATAGTATAGCAAGAAATGTGGCTGAATCCATATGAGGCAAATCACAAAAATTTACTGGCTGACATAAAGGAAGATGTGAATAAACGGAGATGTGTGATGCCGGGTTCTCAGAGTGCTATGAAGATGTCAGCTCTCACTAAAGAAATGTATCATTTTGCCCCATCCTAATCAACATCCTAGCCAGTCTTTTCTCTCTTTCTCCTGGTTTTGGAATGTGTCAAGTTGTTCTCAAATACTTGAATAAACTGGCTGAAATTGCCAAGAAAATTTTGAAAATTATGTATAATGAGAAGAGATTTGCATTTCCAGATATAAATGTCCTCAGATGATGCTAATTGGGACCATGTGGTTTTCATTTTAGGAGTATACCCATGCATGGAACAGATCGGTCCATAACAGCTAAGCATAAGCCAGGGGAAAGGGTAAATTACTAAATGTATTTCTAAATTACCTACTTGGAAAAATATGGTTTGAAGCCTTTTCTTATAAAATATACTGGAAAAATTTTAGTTGATTTGTTTAAACCCAAAAGTTATTTTGTTGCATGTAAAAATTTGCAGTCATATAAATCTGAGCCATCCCTCCAGCCTCTGGAAGTTTAATAATACTGTTAGAAAAGGGGGAAAGAATTCTCTAGTGTGGCTATTCATTGCACGGTTGGTAGAAATGTAGCTTGGCAGATGTTCCTGAAAAAGTCAATGAGCACTGTCCCAGGAGCATCCGTCTGAGAACTCTGGTCAGGAGTTAGCGCAGAGGCAGTGGTAGGTTGGCCCTGTGACAGCAGTCAGTTTATTGGTGAAAGTTTAGAAACTGGGAACATACTGTAAGTACAGCAGTAGAGGGCAACTTAAAGAAATTATTTTAAATGTGCTCGATTTAATATACTTTGTACAATTTTAGTGAGATAATATGATAGAACACTATAAACACAATAGCTCCACATTGTGATAAAATGACTTATTCTTAGAAATACATTGGGAGGACAGAGGGTATAATGTATTCTTTATGGTTCTACATGGTTGTTCAGGTTATAAATAATCTTTATTTTCTTTGTACTTTTATGGTTTCTGTATTTTCTTCATCTTTGAGCATTTTCTTACCATCCATAACCAGAGTCTTGTTTTCTGGAAGTCCTTAATATTTAAGCAAAACATTCATGGCAGTTTCAGGAATTACTCACTCCCCCAGTGATTACTGTTAACAGCTCACGTTATAGAAATGTATTTCTCCTGTGTGTGAATATTTTGCCGGCATGTCTGTCTGTGTACCACACATGTACAGTGCCCATGGAGGGCAGAGGAGAGCACTGGCTCCCCTGGAACTGGAGTTATGGATGACTGAGCTACCATGTGGGTGCTGGGAACCAGGATCTGGATTGTCTAGAAGAGCAGCCAGGGCCCTTAACTGCTGAACCATCTCTCGAGCCCCAACAGTTCAATTCTTAAGTGAGACAGGACATCCTTTTCTCACCACTTAGGGACTTGTCCCGCTCTCAAGGCTGATGTGTCTGGATGGGAGACCCAGATGGCAGACAGTGAGAATACGCATCTGTCTTGGAGTTGACTAGAGATCATTAGAATGGAAGATGTGTTTTCAGAGTTGAAGTAAAGTCCATTGTGAGGCGCTGAGGATCAATACTGGGATGTCTGGGTTTTTTTTTTTTCCCAAATGACAGCTAAGGGGAGAGCTAGATCCTCACTCCCTGCCTGTTTGGAGGCTATTCATAGACTAAGTAATGCCTGGTTGAGCAACAGCACCATTACTTCAGCTGGTCACTTCTGCTGCATCTATTTAATTAGATTTCTACATGGCATCTGTAGATGTAGTAAATTCAAATAATTAAGCTTCATGATTTCTTGTATGTTATAAATGTCACTAAAATTGCTGTTGCATAACTGATCATTTCTTTGGTAATTGCAATTTCTGTCATGAATTGTTTCCTCTTAGAGTGATTAGAACTTTAAAATAATTTCTTAAAATTGGTCTCAGTTGAGTACATTTTTTGGGAGGGTTTGGTCTCCTTCTGCATATTTTTCTCAATTATTTTTACTGTTTGCTTGTCATTGAGGACTTAAGCGAGTACTCTGAAGGCTCAGGCTGAAATTGTGTTTTGAACATGGGCCCAGAGCTCCTGTCTATTCTACACATGTGGGAGCATGTGTGATGAAGGATTTTGGGGCAGTTGGGATGTGTTTGTGTATCCATCCGCAGTCTGAGACCTTTGGAGGTATCTGTGTGTTTGCTGAGGGTGCCCACATTCTTAGAAGAGGTGCAGTTGACTGGTGGTCTTCATGCTCATCACTCCACATTGCTTCCAGCTGGATGAGGCAATGGTTTTTAAGAATCCTGGGTGTGTTTAGAAGTCTCAGCTGCTGTTGCTGGCACTGTGTGCGGCCCTACCCTTTGCCCAGTGTACGGCACTTTTCCTGCTCAACCTAATGCATGATTCTCTCCAACCAACCAAGCTGCTCTTCTGTCTCTACTGTGGCACTTTGAATGAAAATGTCCCTCATAGGCTCAAGTATTTGAGCACTCAGCCTTCAGCTGGTAGAACTATTTGGGGAGGTTGTGGAACCTGTAGGGAAGGGACAACCTTGCTGGAGGAAGTATGTCACTGGGGGAAACGCTTTGAGAGGTTAAAGTCCTGTCCCTCTTCTAGTTCGTTCTCTCTGCTGTGTGACTGGGGATGTGATCTCTCAGCCTTCTGCTCCAGTCACCTGCTGCCATCCTTCCCTGACAAGACTCTTCTCCAGAACATCACCCCAAATAACCTCTTCTTCCATAAGTCAGTTTCGTTCACCATGTTTATCACAGCCACCTACAGGGACTAATGCCTAGACTCACAAGCTGCGATTTCTGTATGGAGACAGTGTAGACCTTTCTGCCGATCAGAAAAGGCTCCTGTTTGTCAAGTCCAGCCCCAGTTCCATATCTTCTTTGGAATTTTTATCAAGCCCCCAAGCTGTGAGCCACAGCGTTGCCTCTGATGATGTCCTACATGTCTCTGGCTCACTACCCAGCAAGTGCGACCCCCGCTATATAACAAACAGCTTACAGATGTGTGGCCTTCTGCAAGGCAGGGTATCCTTGCATTGCTTGGGGTTTCCTGGAAAAGCACTAGAGTGTTCCAATTTTGGGCTTGAATGAAACTCCCTTTAGAGAAGAGGCTCAGGGACCAACCCAGCCTGGGGCAGGCATCATGGCATACCACCCATGTCTGACATGTTACCCATGAAATTGTCTGCCAACCTATGAATTAACTGGTATCTTACTATTAATATTAGGGTCAGGATTGGAGGTTGTAATTTTATTCCATTGAAATTTTTGTTTTTATTTAACAGTCATTCAAAAATGTGCTATATATAGCTACACATGCGCACTAAGAAAACAACCATTTAGCATCTTTAAGTAGACTTAGTGACTGTAAGTACACTCACGCTGTTGTAACCAACCATCTCTAGAACTGGTCTCACCTTTCCTAATGGAAACTCTTCCTTTTTCCTTTCCACTTTCTTTCTCTATAGATCTTAATATTTTGAGAACTTGTCTGAGCAGGATTATGTAGTAATTTTCTTTCTTGTGACTGGTTTATTCTGCTTAACTAAATGTCTTCAAGGTTTGTTCAGTGTTGCAGTCCTAGTCCAAATTTCTTTACTCTTTAAGACTGAATGATATTCCAGTGTGTGTGTGTGTGTGTGTGTGTGTGTGTGTGTGTGTGTGTGACATTTAGTTCATTGAGTCATTGAAATTTGGGTGTTCCTGCCCCTTGGCCACCACAAATAACACTGCTATGAGCTTAGGTGCACAAATATCCTTCTCAAGTCCAGCTCTTTTTTTCTGGAGAAATTGCTGGATCTGGATCATATGCTAATTTATGTGTAATTTGATGATTCCAACATCGTTCATTAATCTGAGACCAAAGTTCTCTGGGAGTCAGGCAAATTCCTAGCTGAGAAGATATAAAACATTACACACACAGAGAGAAAGAGAGAGAGAGAGAGAGAGAGAGAGAGAGAGAGAGAGAAAGAAAGAGAGAGAGAGAGAAATGTGCACTTACACACACTTGCACATGCACAGTGTGGATGCATTCTTACTGTTTTCCACAATGTCTGCACTGTTTAAGTTTCTGGTAATAACCTAAGGACTCTGATTCCTCCAGATCTTTGCAAAGTTGCTGATTTTCTTTTTATTCTTTAGTGTCTGTCCTGATAGGTGTGAACTGGGATCTTTGATTTGGGGAGGTGTGTCCCTGACTGTACATGGTGCTGAGCCCCCTCCACAGGGTCACAGGTCACAGTTTGTCCAGGAAGTTATCCTTCGGGTGCCACAGGTGCTGTTCCCCCTCTCACCTCACTTCCTCCCAGCCACAGTCTGTAACATGGGCTTTAACTATGTTTTCATTATGTGTGGGATGTAAATGGAGCTCTCTGGGGTCAGGTGACTTGTCCAGATTCAAGCACCTAGTCAGTTACCAAGGGCCCCGTGGCTGGATTTTTCTTTGGGCCACCAGCTGACAAATACTGGCATGGAGACTTATTATTAATTAGGAAAGCTCAGCCTTAGGTTGTCCCACCAACTGTTATAACGTAAATTAACCCGTTGATATTAATCTACATTCTGTCATTAGACTCATTACCTCGTCTCTCCACACTGCCCACGCTGCTTCCTCCACATCTGTCTGGCAACTCTGCTTTCTTCTTCCCGGAGTTCTCTCTCTGTCCGGAAGTCCTGCCTATACCTCCTGTCTAGTTATTGGCCATTCAGCTTTTT
Organism: Peromyscus maniculatus bairdii; assembly: GCF_049852395.1. Classification (NCBI taxonomy): domain Eukaryota; kingdom Metazoa; phylum Chordata; class Mammalia; order Rodentia; family Cricetidae; genus Peromyscus; species Peromyscus maniculatus. Next base: position 138,864,922 of record NC_134856.1, on the reverse strand, counting down.
ATTACACCAATCACAGCAATACATTTTCACACAGTATACAAATATCCCACAACAAGGCACTAACCTGAGTGTGTTTGGTTCAAAGGCCACACACTTAATCATCCCCTAGGATATGTATTCCAGCACTGTTTGGCTTCAGGAAATTCAGCAAAAGCTTCATTTTGTGGTTTAAACACCCAGGGATGGCTTTCATTACTTAATAAGTCACCCAAAGGCATTAGCTGCTGTTAGCTGCTTGCTGGCTCAATAACATTAGGGCTAGCATCCTCAATTCTCAGAAATTTTGTTAATGCCTTTGCCCTGGCTTCTTGTCTGCAAGATGGTTGTTCTAGCTCCAGACATAACGTGTCTGGGTAAGACAGGGGGGAAGAATAAGGGCCAAGCCATGCAGGTTTTCTCTTATTAAAGTTGAAGTAAAGGCTCTCATGGAAGTTTCAGAGAGGTTCCCTACAGATGTCCCAGTGGCTGGAAGTGGATTGAGTTATGACTCAACTTGGAGTCTGACTTCTCGAGCTCTGGAGTGAGAGGCTTCAAGGGAGAGTGGACTTGCAAAGGCTTGAGGGTGGCCACACAGGAGTCTGCCATGGCGTGTGTTTCTAGAGGAATCCATGGTATGTACTTCTTGTTTACATTCTAATCAAAACGGGACAAAACAAGATCTTTCTCTAATTCTAACCAGGTGCCACTTTTATGTGACACCCTTCTTAGACCTGGGGAGGTGTGGACAGTAATAATTAAGATAACCTAAAAGTATGCTTAAAGAGTCTAGAGAAAATCACTTGCTAGATTGCAAAGGGCTGTACAGCTGTAGTTTGACTGACTGGAAGCCTCCTGGGGCACATGCTGTCTGATCATTGCTGAAATCACACAATCCAGCACTGGGCCTGAAATGTCACAGACAAAATGGTAAGTGATTACAGAACTGGCCGAAGCATCATTTTAATATTCCAGTGGGGGAAATGGTTCTAGAATATCCGGCTTTCTTGGATCAGGCAGGAATAAACTTCCTGTGAATTGATAGGAATGGGCTGGAGTGATCAATTATCTTTTTGCCCACATGTGAATGGAGCCTTTGGTATGTTCAATAATAATTCTAAAGGTACATTTAAATCAAATTTTAATCCCAGTAAATACACTGCTGGCAGAAATCAGTTAGCCAGCAATGCATCTCTGTAAGATGGATCACCTGCCACTTGGCTCTGTGTGCTGGGGTGTTGGACACAGCTCTGTGTGCTAAGATGAGTATCATGTGTTTATCGTCCTTATCAAACACTGTCTTCTGGCAGCCTCGTGGACTTCCCACTATGAAATGCTTTCTTGCCTTCCTAACGACTTGGCTACTCTGGTGTGGTTGGAAGAAGACGCACAGACATCAAACAGAGATGAAGGCCCAGAGGAGTGGAGAGAGGAAGTGAGGGACGAACAACTCAGGGAAGTTAGGGCCCCACTGTGTTTCAGGAGTGAAACAGACCGATCCGGGGAACTGAACTAGAGAAAAGCTGAGTGTGATGGAAAGGTCCGGCCTTGCCATCACAGCACTGTAAAAACCATGGGGCTGCGTGGGAAGGGGAAATGATGTAATAATACTGTAATAAAAACCCGCTGAGACTGGAGCAGCGATCCTGAGACCAAAGGAAGGCCACTCACAGTAGGCTGGAGTCCCCTGCCTAGATGTGGAGCTGTAGAAACGGTTTTTGATACAGTGAGAAGGCGCTTCAGGAGACACCAAGGGAAGGCTGTCTGGGAAAGGGTGTGTAAGGACCCATGTGACGACTGGTGTGGAGGATGGAGATGGGGGCAGCTGTGGACATGAGGATGGAAGCGCTTGGCAGAGATTCTGGAGGGAGGTTTGGTAAGCTATGGTGGGAATCGGGCAGAGGAACCCCTAGCGGAAACTCATCATTTTTGTTTTTGTCTCTGGGAGTTGGTGTGCCAGAGGCCAGTGAGGAGATTACCAAGGGGATCCGAGTTTGGCAGCAGAGCATCAGCATATGGTCTTAATATCCATGTTAATTACTTCTGTAAGGCTTTGGCCGCTTACAGGGAGGAGCTGCTTTTGTGCTTGGCTTTAGAGGGTTCAGTCTTGGCTCTGTGGGGTTAGGCTCAGGGTGAGGCAGAGCATCATGCAGTTCACCTCATGGCCGACAGAGAGCAGAGAGGAAGACAGGAACTGGGGTAGCTGTAACCCTAGTCTACTTCCTCCAGCCGTGTGCTGCCTCCTGAAGGTGCCACGACCTCTAAGATGTGCTCCTAGCCAAGTGTTTGCCACACAAACCTGTGAGACACGTTTTATATTCAGGATGTAATGCTTGGCACCTGGTCTCCAAAGGCTCATGGCCACCTCATAACGTAAAATTCATTTAGTTCAGCTTCAAGAGTACTCAGAATCTTAACAGTTCCCACATTGTTCAATAATCCAAGTTCAAAGTCCTCTGAGAGTCAAAGAAAACTTCTAGCTGGGAGTCCCTTAAAATCCTACACATACAAATTCATGTGCACCCATGCATACACACATGCACTCATGTTCATGCATGCATGTGCACACATACAAGCACACATACACATATGTACACACACAGTCAGGCATGCTCTTCCAATATACAATTTACAGAGGTCTCATTAACATTTTAAAAGGAAATAATAGAAGACTAACAAGGAAGCATCAGATAGAAGCAGGGTAGAAACCCAGGAAGGTAAATATTAAACCCTAGGGGTATAGTCTTTGACTCTGAGTAATGTACTGTCTTGATGTGAGTTCTGGGGGGTTCAGGCATCCCTGACCTTACTGCTATGCCATCTGCAGCCCACACTGTCTTTCTCTCTCAGGCTGGCTCCACTGGTCACTGCAGCTTTTCTTGGTAGAATCTCCAACAACCTTGGCTCTCCACTGCACCTTAGGCTTCAATCTCATAGATGCATACCTTGCCCTCTCAGAGGCGACTTGTAGCGATCCTTACTCTACATACATTGCCTTGCCTGGTCCGCTGGGCTCTCCTTTAAAATCTAGATGGATATTGCCATGAAACTGTGACTCTGGCATTCTGCATGTCAGCAAAACCAGCATCATGTGGATGGCTCCCAGGTCTGCCAAGAGCTTGAACCATGGATAGCTTCAGCAGCCTCAGAATGCTCAGTTCCCTAGGCATCTGTGTGGATGCATGTGGTACCCTGGAGCCCTCTTCTCAAAGCAAGGACTTCCACATGAATTAAAAACCTTTACACCGCTGGGTGATGGCAGTACATGCCTTTAACCCCTGTGCTCAGGAGGCAGCGACAGGCATATCTCTGTGAGTTTGAGGCCAGCCTGGTCTACAGAGTGAGATCCAGGACAGCCAGGACTGTTTCACAGATAAATTCTGTCTTGAAAAACCAAAATCCAAACAAACAAAAACAAAAACTTTGACACCCTTGGTTCTGAGATAGGCATGGGGCCAGCCAAGTTCTGACACTCTCAGAGTATCATTCCTGTTGCCCTGGTGGAGAATCATTGCCCTCTGTTTAGCAGAGCTAACACTGAAACAGCCGTCTACTGCTTGTCTACAACTTTAAAGGGCTTCATTTTATGCTCATGGCCAAACTGTTCATGTTAAACTCTGAGCGTTTTGTTCCTAATCCTCACTGCAAGCCTGCTAAAAGCATCCAGCAACACTGATGTCATACCTCCAACACTCCACTGTCCTTGGTTTTCTTTCACAGAATTAATTAGCACATTGCTTTAAAACTCAGTCCCACTCAAAGTCTCAGGGCAGGGACAGAATGAAGGGAGAGGCTTTGTCAGAGCTGAACATGAATGGCTTAGTCCAGCCCCCTCTCCCGAGTTCTCGACTCTAACTGAAATCTGTGCACTGTAGCTATTCTTCTGATGTCTCTCAGCGTTAAGGTCTTCTGGGAGTTCACCAGGATCACCATGAAACTGTTTGCAGCATGTCAAGATTTTCCTTCACTCTTCATACTTTTCATATTCCTCCTACAAACCCCTTTCAAAGACTCAATGGCCACATTGTCATGTAGTCAGAGTGACTTTTTTTTGTACTAATTTTCTGTTAGTCACTTTTGTGCTGCTGTGACAAATACCAGAGGAAACCATTAGAGGAGACGAATTATTTACATTAGCTCATGGCTCATGGTTTCAGAGGGTCCAACCCTGGATCTAGCTTCCTGGGCTCCAGCTGTCAAGCTGTACAGTCTGGCAGGACATCCTGATGTGGAAATGTGTGGGAGAGGTGGCTGCTTATGTCATGGAGGAGGGAAGCAGGAAGCCAGACAAGGCTGGAAGGCTGGATATCACCTTCCAAGGCACAGCCCCAGTGACTGGACTACCTCCAGCCAAGTTCCACCTACCAACTTTTAGACAACCATCAATCACTTAGCACATAAACACATTTCGTATTCAAACCCTAACACTTTAATTGGGCAGAGAAAGTCCTTAGTAAAAATCATTTGAGGGAGAAAACAAAAATTCTGTCTAGTTAATAGGTAGAGCCTATGGATTTTTGTAGGAAAGGTGCAGAATGGAGAAGAGGGATTGGAACAGTGGAGGGAATTTATGTTCTGTGGAATCCTGAACTCCACTAGTAAATCTAGGAAGCAATGAGGGAGCAACTCATTGAAGGGCAGGTGGGGCCGATTCTCGTAGGGCCATCTCTCAGGGTTCCTCTGCTGGGAGGGTCTCCTGCTGGGCTCCTCGTGGTTCAGTGTCCTTTACAGGACTCTGCCAGTGATGCTTCCGTGTGCCAAGCAGCCCAAGCTGCCCGGTAGTCACTCTTCTGTCGCCAACACTCTTGAGGCTTTTCCTTCATGTAAACTCACTTATCTGTAAGCTGAGCCCCGAAGATTGATACATTCACACTGTAGCTTAATTGTGAAATGTCCCCATAAGTTCATCTGTTTCAACACTTGGTCCCCGTATGGTGGTGTCATTTGAGAAGCTTCTGGAGGTGAAAACTCACTGGAAGAAGTAGGTCACTGGAGGCAGGCCTTGGAGTCTTACAACCAGGTCTCCCTTCCTGTTAGCTCTCTGCTTCCTGACTGCAGATACAGTGTCTTTAGCACCCTCTCCTGATGCCATGCCTTTACCTCTATGATGGACTGTGTCACCTGGAGCTGTAAGTCAAAATATGCTCTTCCCTGAGTTGCTTCCATCACAGTAATGGGAGAATTAACCAGTATAATATCTAAGTAGACTTCTATATTAGCAGATATCCCTGGGATGGCTTGTGCTAAATTATGTCTTGGCTTATCTCTTGCTCAGAAGTGGATACTAACGGAAAATTTCTAGATCCTACTGTGCAGATATAGATAAGGTGGGTCTGATTCTGAGACAGCAAGCATGGACATCATGGGGCCTGGATAGATTGCCTTATCTGAGGGCTGAGTTATTTCTGGGTTATGACAGAAGAGGTTGGAATCAGATCACATCTGCCATCCTTTCTGTTGGCAGGAATCATTCTGAGGGATTTCATGACCACCAGGTTCTGAAAACACTTTTGTGATGAAACACACCCTCACCTAGATCCCTGGCTTCTTACTAATTGTGGCAAGACTTAGCTGTAGCCTCCTCCCAGTAACCCCAAGAAACTCAGTCTTGCTTCTGTGGGACATTGGGGATATATGCGTGCATAGCCCACACTGCTTTGGGACCCAAGAGCATCAGATGGTGTTGGACTAGGACCTACCATCTCTAACGTGCATCCCTGGCAGATGTGCGAAGAGATAGCATGGAGAAGACACACCCACTGCTTGCCCATTTGATCTGAAAGTGGCACACATTTTTTTAATCACTCTGCTAGTGAGAATGAGTGCCACTTACATGCAAAGGGGGGTAGAGATGAAGGTCTGGGCTTGATAGCTGTTTCTCAGCGGCCCTCATGCACTATGTACAGGGAACCTGAATCTTTGATGTGCCATTCGCTCTTTTCTGCACACAGCACTATTGCAGATGCCTTCTGGGAGCTCTGTGGAGACTGCACCCTTGCCAGAGATGTCAGCATGCTCCTGGGGTTGCCTGGGCAGAATATAGCTGTCAAGGGGCGTCATACTTGGAGGATTTTTTGTCAGCTCATGCATTTCCTTTCCAGGCACTCCTAGAAATATCAGAAAGAGATTTCTGGAAGCAGGAGGTTGTACATAAACTTAGGCTCCGTTTAGTAAGCACTTCCCAGTGCTTTTGGTGTGTGTGTGTGTGTGTGTGTGTGTGTGTGTGTGTAAAACAATTCTTCCAAATTCTTCTACTTCAAGGAGCCTTGAAATATGCCTGAGAGTAGGTCACCAGGTTGGGGAACATGACTTGACTCTTATTTTGCACTCATAGACACACCTCCAAGCCCAAATAAAGATGCTTGGCTTGAGTGACTTCTAGCTCTTGCTCATAGCTTCTCCCTTTGTATATCAAGAAGGGGAGGCATTCTGGATTATACACGGGCCTTATATTTGTTTGATAGGAATGAGTCTGTTCTTCTGCCCACCCTCACTGCAAAGCTGAACAGCTTGCTTCAGGTTACTTTTGAAGCTCAGCCACAAAGAGCCCTTATTTATTTCAGCGATGTCAGTTGACAGCCAACAAGTATAGTATGTTGAAGAGTTCCAGAGAATCTGCGTTTGCTTTGGGTTTCCAGAGTCCTCAGTGCTTGCCTTAACGTTTGAGAACTGGCAGTCAATCTGATGGCTGAATGCATGGAAGTTGGTGTGCTCAAAGCTCAAGGAACAGTTCGCATAGACTAGAAACAGCCAGGGGCAGTGGCAACATTATGTTTGGGCAGTCTTTGGTAGCATGTGCTTTATAACCCAACAACTGTTGGCATCTCTGTTCTGTGGATGCAGAAGGTATGGCGGTTCTTCCATCTTCTGAGGTGCTGCAGAAATATGGCTAAGACATATTTGGAGTACTGGGCCAGATATGTTGGTGGAAGGCTAGGAACATGTCCTGGTGGATGTTTTAGCCTTATCAGTTCGGGGGGGGGGGGGGTTGCCTAACTTTGATTCAACTCAGCCCTCTTCTCCTCTTCACCTGTCCCCTCTCTCCCCTTCCCCTTCCAGCCTCTCCCCTCCCCTCCTTGGAATGAATCCTTAAATGATATGCAGTGGGAACATTTACCCCAAAGTTTGAGGGCATTTTAGGGTCTTGAAAGTGAAGCATCTGTTGAAGGTAGGATCTGTCCACAGTACCTTTTAAAATCTTAGCAGATTCTGTGAGTTTTGCTTTCTAGTCTGTGACACAGAGATGCTAGGTCATAGAACCCTCTCTTCCTTTTTAACTTTCCACGTAAAACTCATGCTCCAGAGAGACATGGCAGTGTTTTGTGACTGCCTCTGCTCTTGGATACAGAGTCAGGGTGCTCTTGGAGGGGGGCAGATGTGGGTGTGTTGCTCCAGAGGTTCTAGGTGTGTCTCAGTATCCCCCAAACCAAGATGGCAATGCTGTGTGTGTGTGCCTTGGCTCTCCCTGGGGCCGCATGGGTTTGTTCTGTGCTGGCATTGCTGGAGTTGCTTCAACAATTACTCGCATACATTCTTTTGTTGGAGGTGAATTTGGCAGCAGCATCGCAGGCCATGCTCATTTGGAGGGAGGCTGAGGACATGGTGGCACAGATGGAAAGATCCACAAGTGAGCAGGGGCATGTGCCAGGTGGAACTGGTTTCACAGTCTGCTGTTTCTAGCTCCATAGGCTTTTATCACACTAGTGACCTGATGGGAGTCAAGAAAACAACCAGCCAGGAGAGACAGATCAATAAGCACGTTAGTAACAAATGTGCACACAAGGCAGCCCATCCATTGCATTAGACCCAATCTGAAGTGCTAGTTTAAAATATTAGCTTTGTGAAAACGTTTTAGAAATAGTCAATAGAGACAAGGAGCAGTGTGACATTTTTATGTACAAAGTGTGTTTTCTCATACTTATAAATGTGGACAGAACTTCTGGTAGATTTTTAAAATAAAAAGACCTAAATGAAAACAGGGAGCATTTATTTTTTTTAACTCAGTTTCATTGAGAAATAATTTATATGCAATAAAACCCACCCATTTAAAGTGTAGTTTGGGATTCAGCAAATGTATGCAGCTTGTGACTCCCACAATCAAGACTGGAGAACATCTCCTCACCATCAGCTCCCTCGTGTCCCTGTGCAATCAGCCCCTCAGTCCCGGGAGACCCACCGCTCATCACCTCTTTGACAGAGCAAGTTGTACATCTAAATAAGAGCATATGTGTATGCTCTTCAGTGTCTGGCTTCTTTTTTTCCTCATGATCATTTTTAGATTTGTCTGTTTTTCTGTGTCTATATTTTAAAAAAAATATTGACTGCTTTCAACAAAATCTGTTTTCTGTTCATCTTTTGATGGATGTCGGGGTTGGTTCTAGTCGGGGTTGGTTCTAGCCGGAGACCATTGGAAGTAGGGTTGTCGTCAGTGTTCGGTCGCAAAGCATTTCTGTTGGGCAAATAACGAGGAATGGACTTTCTGGATCACACCTGTAGATCCATTGAACAGAGGGGAGTTTCTAAAGAGTTCCATACATTTGTGATCAGTTGAATTCTTTTTAACAAAGATGTCAATATAATTTCCTAGGGAAAGATTGCTCTTCCACAGTCAGTACTATAGCAACCATGTATATCTGTCCAAATATGACATACTGGTATATATTGATATGCTGACAAATATCAATATATATGCTGTATGTAGGTGTATGTATATGCATAGATATAATAAAGAAATATTATATGAAGAAATATGTATATGAAGAAATAATGTAACTTACATTAAGATGATTAAATAAGGAAATGAACAAGATATTTGAACAAACACATGGCAAAAGAAAATGGGTGACTCATCAACTCATGTAACGGTATTCAAAATCATTAGTCTTCAGGGAAATATGAATTTCAACTATTATGAGATACTGTTACACCTCTCTGAGAGTGGGTAACGTTAAAAAAACCTGACAGTGTGGATGCAGATATGGATCGCTTGAAACTCTGGTTGATATACCCACAGCAAAAAAAGTCATGGGCAGGATTTTTTCCGAGCACTGGAGACAAAACTCAAGGCAATGCATGTGTTAGGCAAGCACTCTTCCCCTAAGCTATGCCCTAGTCATGTGCTTTCTTAATCATAGTTATTCTGATGGGCTTCTGTTTTTTTTTTTTCTTTTTCTGTGATAAAATACCACAACCAAAGCAACTTACTGAGGAAGGCTTGTTTGGGCTTATGGTTCCTGAGGGATAAGGGTCCTTTACCATCATAGCTAGCATGCCTGATGGGCAGTTGGAACCAGAAGCTGAGAGCTCATATCCCATAAGCACAAGGCAGAGAGAGCATTCTGGAAATGGTATAGTGTCTTAAAGCTTGCTACCAGTGGTGTGATTCTTCCAACAAGGATACACCTCCTAACTCTCCCCCAAACAGCACCACCAACTGGGGACTAAATGTTCAAACACCTAAGTCTATGGGGGACATTCTTATTCAAGCTACCACATTGAGGACCTTTTTGATTTCTCTAGTGTATCTTTTATTTTCCCCAATGTTATACCTCTTTAGGAAGAGCAATGTTTTCTCAGGTTCTGTTATCTTTGAGCAGATTAGATAAAACTATCACTTATCTCTGTTTTTAATTCAGATATTAAAGAAAACTATAAGTATAATTTGACAAGACAATTAGTATGAGGAAATCTGTCTACATATCCATTTATCTGTCTGATCTATCTATCTATCTATCTATCTATCTATCTATCTATCTATCTATCTATCTATCTATCTATCTATCTACCTACCTATCATCTATCTATCTATCTATCTATCTATCTATCTATCTATCTATCTATCTATCTATCTATCTATCATCTATTTATCTATCTATAACTGGTGTTGACTTTGAGACCCTGTGTAGCTAACTCCTTTCCAGAGCTTTCCATATCTTTGTAAGATCTAAGTCTGCCTGACACATTTCTTTTGTCTGAAGGTTTAACTCTTCTAATGCATGTCTCTTCATGGTCATTTACGTTTCTGTAAGCCTAAGAAGGTCTTTCTACAAACTTCATTTTCAGAAGACATTTTTGCTAGGTATAACATTTTAGGTTGACACCTTCTTTTTTTGTACTTTAAAGATGTTGCTCTTCCGTCTTCTTGTTCATATTGTTCTGCCACGAAAGCTGTTCTTTCTGTTTTGGTTTTCTCTCTGTCTGTGACAAGTCTATGTTTCCTACAGCTACTGTTCAGAGTTTTCTCTTTCTCTTTACCACTGGCTTTAGCAATCTGATTGTGATATGACCAGTTTTGTTCATGTTTCTTATACTTGAGGTTCATTGCAGTTCTTGGATCTGTGGGTTTGAAGTTTTTTGTGTTTAGACTTCTGAGAATTAGGAAGGTAGCATGAGATTTGGGGTAGTTGAGGTACTGGGGTAGAAGTGAATGTTGTTTAGCAAGGGCTTTTCTCTTCCAGAAGCTGTAAGTGGTTTGCTACAAGACTCTAGATTGGGAACACAAGGCCCTCTACGTTAATTTTGATCAATCTGGGCAATTGACTGGTTAGCAGTTTATCAGTAGTCTTTCTCAGTGTCCGCTAGGGATAAGTTTCTGCTGTGGATGAAGGAATAGCTTGGAACAAGGAATCCAAAGAGTCTGGTCTATTGATACATTATGAGATCCAGGCAGCTTTCACCATTGTTTATATCAGCAGTTCTGTGGGCTTCAATCCTTTTGCGGGGATCAAATGTCCCTTTCACAAGGCTTACCTAGGACAACTAGAAAACACAGATACTTACATTATGACTCATAACAGTAGCAAAATTACAGTTATGAAGTATCAACAAAATAATTTTATGGTTGGGGGCCACCACAACCTGAGGAACTCTGTATCAAAGGGTTACAGCATTAGGAAGATTGAGAATTACTGGTTTACATGAAGAGAGGAGGGAGGTCCTAGATTTCATCTTGAACCTACATGTGTCCTTCACAGATGCCCCTTAGCTAAGGACTTAGCTTTGAAGTACCTGGTTTGGATTTATCCTCCATCTACACAAATTCTACTTAAAGGTCAGTCAGGAGGACTAGAGGTAGAATTGATTCCGCTCTGCCTTCTTGTGTGAGGGAGTGGGAGGTTCCTACAAGGGCTTCTCTACCCCACTTCCTTTCGCCCTGGTCCAGTAAGTATTGGCAAATCTCTGTTTACATTTTATCCCCAAATAATACTCAATGACTTATACCCACTAGACAGGACTCAGCTCTATTCTGTCTTCCGTCCTGATTTGCTTACAGTCGCTCAAGTCTGCAGAACTTGAATGCTTCCCTGGTTCTAAGTGAGTTCTCATTTGTTGATTCAGGCCAAATTCAGAAGCAAGATCATCTGTGATTGCTGTCTTTGGTAAGCTGGGGGAGAGCACGTTAAGACCAGCACGAGCTCTCCTGGCTAGTGTGGGAAAGCGAGGGTGCATTGAGGATTGCCGACAGTCCACTTGACACCAGAAAAAGCAGCACTTTCAACTGAGCATTATGGGTGAAATAGCAGGTCTTGGGAAGTGTATTTTTAATACTCGTGAACATAGAACATGCAGGAAACACTGTAAATCTCTGGTGTTTCCTTTTTGCAGTGATGTAATTGATAGGTGGACACATGGTCACATCCCAATTTGATACAACTTCTTTGGTAATAAATTGTAGCTGGAAGGCAGTTTTCAATGTTTTGCCACCTGTTAGCGAATGTCTTCCACTTAATCTAGGGAAATGTAAGCAGAGTGAGTGCTCCCTTTTCTTCAGGCTTTAAAACCTTTAATAAAGATGTCTGTACTCTCAGAGGGGAGGGGGCGAGCAGTCACAGCTTTATTATTCTACTGAATAAGAGAATTTATCCAGCATATAAATTAGCAAACACGCTTTCTCCCTGCAGCACATGTTGACATTTTCCTGCAGATGGCTTGGCAGGAGGGGAAGCTTGGAAAGGTGGTTAAGTGACAAAGGACAGCCATGTCTGGTCACTGTCTCCCACACCCCAGAGACACTGCCTGCTGCTCCCTGTCACTCAGGCACGGCTTTGTGAATGCAGGTGCTGCTGCTGAGGACCTGGGGTTATGGGACAGAGGTCACACCTGTCCAACCCCTTAGAATCATGCTTTGTCCTTCGAATTCACTTGTGTTCTGTCCCTCTGAGTTGGATAAGCATTTCCTGTGTTTTCTTTTCCATTTACAATTAACAATCATTTATAAATCTGTAATTCATATTCTTTTCCTGTCACCTTATCTACTGGTGCTTTCTCTTGAGTGTTTAGCTGAGGGCAAGCTGTTCCACCCGCAAGATCTAAAAGTTTGATTTTATTCACGCAGGAGTCAGGATTTTAGAGAACAGAAGTGGCTGGTGGCTGGAGTGCCTCGTCCTCTCTAAACCCAGTCAGCTTCTGTGGCCACAGACTCCTTGCTGAGGAAGCAGGCTGAGGCTCGGTGTGAGCTGTTGGACATTTCAGAATGGTGAAAAGGAAAAGACTTCACTAGACATTTGGTCTGGATAGGCATCCATCCATGCACAGGTGAGATTGGTGCTTAGATTATGTCATCACGGAATAGGCACCTCCCAGCCGAGGTCCTGGCTCCAGAGAAGCCTGGAGTCTGACTCTGGAGGGAGGGCAGTGCCTTGTGCTTGGGTGGGTGGAGCTCATTCCAGACCCCTCAAAGGAGCGAGTGCAGCAAAGAAATTCCATCTTTAGGCAGGACTGGATCTAGACCCTTTCCAGGTGGGTGAATGGACACCCCCTCATCTACCCCTCCTTACCATCTTGTGAAAACCATTCCACCTCAAGGACAACTTTGAAGCAGAAGTGGGTGAAGTTGTAGATTATAGCATGTGATTATTTAGTGCTTGCTTGCAATTTCTTTCTTTGTCACCAGCAAAGGTGTCAAGGTTCAGCTGTACATTTTAATATTTCTTTGGCTTTATATTTGGCACACAGTGTAGTTTTCCAGAATAAGCTAATGGTGTTTGTATTGGGTCGTGAGGAGCTGAGTGCAGTCACTCATTTAGCAAAGCTCAAGGAGAGACATTCGAGTTAACAGCTGCATTTGTAAAATGGGATAAAGTTAGTGCGTGTTCCACAAGATGCAGATGAGACGGAGATTGTCCCTTCTCTATCACATTTCTAACATTTACTAAAATTTTTATACAGGTAGAATCAGACTCTACACATTATTTACAAAAGTACACTCCTACTTAACTTTAGGTTCTGGACAATGTTTAAGGTCAGAATATGCAATTAGGGTTGGATTATAAAGATATTCTTGAACTCCAATTTATTTTCCAGGTCTTCAGTTGAAGGGAATTAGGCTCCCCTGCTCTTGTATTTCATCGCATTGTGGAGAGCACCCATGCACATTTGTCTTGCTATGCCTCAAGAAATACAGCGCCTTTACTGTGCATGCCTGACACCCACAAAGGGCCGTGTGCATTGCCTGCCTGGATCATACATCTGGTTTCAGACTCTGTTGGAGTTTCTGGGCCTCCTCTGCTCTGGGGAATTAGATTCCACACTTCTCTCTTTCTGTCCCAAGGACTGTTCTTTCTGAGCTTCACAAATTGTAAGTCAACATTATTCCTTTCAGTGCCTAGGGATGGTTTCCAGACAAGCACCTTGTCCTTCCCAGGTCTTTCCCTAAAACTAAGTAGATATAACCTGCCAATGTTTTTTCTCTCCTTCATGCTAATGTGGATTTGACTTGGGAAAAAATCTATCTATCTTCAGCTGTCGTCCAGACTCATTCTTTTCAGATGTCAGCTCAGCTATAGGATGGAAGTCTAGCTAATTCTTTTAATTTTCTGTAGAGGTGTCATGCATTCAGCTTGACCCAAGGCACTCTTTCCTAACAGAACTGGTGATAGTATCAGCTCTACATGGCCCCTGGGCAGTGAGGGTCTGTGTCAGGGAGGGCCTTCAGGATGTAGACCTGGTCACTGAAGACAGATGTCTTATCTGTGTTGCAGGAGGCCCCAGAGCACAGTGGTCTGGAGAGCCAGGAGGTCAGCAAGGCCGCTGTCTCACTGGGCTCACATGCTCTATCTTCACCTCATGTGTAGTGGGATGGACTGTTCAACTTGGGGTTCCAGAGGATCCAAGGCTCCACAGCAGAGTTCTGGAGTAACTCTCCTATCCTCCATCTTTCTTCATGGCTGCTGTGGTAGCTACTCAGGTCTTTTCTTTCTTGTAGAGGTGAGGGCTGGAGAGGATAATGAGAAAAGTATGTTCAATCTTGTCTTTAGGGCCAAATAGAATTTTCTTTTCTGGAATAAGTTAAATCCACAGGAAAAACCTGAAATTTGGGTGTTGTGGAGAGTTGTCATGATTGTAATTTGTGTGTGTACATGTGTATGAAGGCAGAGGAGAATCTTGGGTGCTGTTTCTCCTCTGGTATTGTCCTTCTTCACTACCCTGGGACTTCCTGACTTGGAATCTGCCTGTCTCCACCTCCGCAGCACTAGGCTTACAAGTGGATTGCCATTGCTGGCTTCCGAATGGGACTTCCCAGGGCTAAACTCAAGTTTCCATGCTTGTGAGGCAGGCACTGTGTGGACTGACCCGCTTTTTCATTCCTAAATTGTCATCACTGCATTTATTTATTTTGTGAAACTTGGTGGCATTTCCATGTTCATGATTAGAGATGTATAATGTCCTGGTTAGGTCAATAGTACCTTGACTACATTGCCCCATATTACATATGATAAAGTGGGACTTTTCATGGGAAGTCATCTATCTAAATACAGGTAGTTAGGACATGATGGAGTGGAGGAAGCCATGCTTCTCTTAGCTTTGAGTCCAGGGTACATTCTAGAATACCATGTGGGTTACTCATAAGACTCATCTTTAAATACTAGCCATGTCTTCCTTGTCTTTCCAATCTTCTGTGGCTCCTGTTGCCTTCAGTATAATACATTCTAAGTCTGATCTCTCACCCTCATCTCCTCAGCCTTTTCCCCATTCTCTAGAACGTGTCCAACTTTTCCTCCACTCTGAATAAGTGTCTCTTCTATTTCTGCCTGTCACAGCCACTCTCAAGCCTGGCTCTGGGTTCTCTTGGTCTGGACCATCTTGGCTTAGTCTTAATCCACGTTAGATGGTTGCTGCAGTGGCTCATGAAGTGCGCTCTTCTCTGTGTTCTGACACAGGTCTGTGAGTAGCTCTGGATGATGAGGCTAGGGGCTTCATCTGTCCTGTTCTCCGCTGTCTTCAGCAGGACCCATTGCTCACCCAACTTACATAAAGTTTCTGGGATTGAGGATCTGGTGGGGACCCACGCTGCCACTGGCACCAAAGGACTTGTGACTGGGATCAGGACTTTGTCAAAAGAGAGGTGTGAAGAAGCGTTCTTCTCTGCAGTCCCCAGACTTCTCCTGCTCTTCCGTGAGACATGCCTGTTGGAGGCTGGGGATCTCTGCCTCTTTGAAGGTGTGTACTCTACTTTCTCTCACTCCAGTACTGCCTCCCTCTCCATTTTGAGCTGAGTGGAAAACAAACAAACAAACAAACAAACAAACCAGTTTTATTTTGTTTTTGACACAGGACATCTCTGTCTGTGTCTCTGGTGGTGCCTTTCATGGGGTTGTGGGGTCCATTCTTCTCTTCACTGGATCAGGTGCTTGGAAGTGTGAGCTCCAGTACTCATGTCCACCTTGCTTGCCTGTTCTTTGTGATGAGCCCTAGGCAGAGATGCCCAGATGTGGGTAAGGTCTCCATTTAATACTTGTTGACTCCATTAAAATGCAAAGATATCTTCTGGGCCAATTATCTTTGGTCACAAAACAGAGCTCATTTGGAATAATGAAACTAACAACAGAATCGAATGGTGATGATCCGTGTAGCCGCCGCGATGGTGATCGCAAGACAGCCCTTCCTTCCCAGGCTGCTCAGAACATCTTTTAAAAGCCCTTTTGTCATGCTTTCCCCACATGCTCATCAATTTCCAGAGGCTGGTCCCCCGCTAACATCTTGATCAGTTCTTAAAATTAATTACCTTCGGCAACAAGTGAAATGATACCTGGGAAAGGTTTTACACACTGGCACTAGCTGTGGTGGAGTTCCCAGATAAGGGGAAATACATCAGCTGGAAGATTCTGTATAAACCAGCAGAGAACCGTGATTAAGTGCCTGTGAATGCCGAGTTCTGGGAGCATGGTAATGAAGGTGGAAAATGGGAAGACTTGGGAAGGTAATAATGTCTGTGATGATTTGGGATGTGGGGGGAGTCAAAAGAGGAAATGAAGCTTTCAAGGCTCCAGGACAGTGCCATCCTGTGCCAGCCATGTGGTGGTACTGTGGGTACTTGCTGGGGTGTGCTGGCCATCCTTTCCTCTCACTCTAGTCCTTAGCCTTTGCCTGAACCCAGTAAATGCCAAACTGAGCTAGACTGAATTTCCACTGGACCATAAAATCCCAGAGGGGTTGATGTCTCTTTTGCTCAGCATTTAGACTAAGCCAAGCACTTAAGAGATGTCCAGTGACTGAATGAACAGTCTCTTTATAGGTATCCTAACCATAGAGGAACAAGGAATGCAAAAAGCAAGGCAAAACTGACCTCCCCAGGCAATAGGTGGGAAGACAGGTGCAGTGATGGGATGGTGACTCTGTGCCGCTAACTTACGCAGCGTTCACTGTGGGCTAAATGCTATGGATTAAGTGTGTGTCTAAATGCTGCTAATGTCAATGTCATCTACACAAATGGACAAGCCTATAAGGTGTGTATAATCTTGCCATTGTACAGAACAAGAAGAAGGCACAGGCAGCTAACTGGAACTAGTTTGGATGTGAGCTGTCAGGCCGAGTATCTGATCCAGGTTTCCTGTGGTCCAGCACTCCTTATCCGTTTTATGGGAGCTGTATGCCAGTGTGTTTGCCACAGCCTCTTTTTCTTGCCTACTGGTGTTTCCCAAGCTATGGCTTTCACTCAAACTACCTGCCGAGGGTCGTGAGGGACATAACAAATAGGGCCCATATAAGTGCTTCCAACAGCACTACCTCTTTCTGACATTTAAAAGAAAGAGAATATCCACACTGTGGATGCCAGAACTCATGCCTGGCATTTCCTGCAGAGCTGAGAATAGGTTAGAGATTATGTGGGACCCAGCTTCCCTCAGACTCAGGAGTCCTTTCTCGGCAATCTGGAGGGCTGTATTCTGAGGCGTGGAGCAGAGAATGGAAGGAGATGAGAGGCGTGAATTGCTCAGCAGGCATAGTGGGTCTAGGCACCATCTCCCCACTCACTCAAGGAGGAGGGTGGGATTAGTCAACTGTGTTTTTCAGTCAAAGAAACCAAGGGTTAGAGAGCCCAAGAAACAATGTCAGGACATGGTCAAGGCCACATCAATAGTGAGTAGCAGAGCTATGATGCCCGAAGTCTATGTCAGCAGAGTCCATGCCCTTCCCTACATTTCTTTGTGGCTTTCCAGGGAAATCTGATTTTGTAGACCATGCTGTATTTTGTTGTGGCACAACATTTGAAATATTTGAGCTATGAGGGACCTTACAAGTTACAGAGAATACAAAATAAACCAAAAGGAGACCAGAGCTGGTGACTAGTTTATTTTCCCATTGGCCATATACAGGAACTTAGGGCATTTCCCCTCCCCCCTTACTTTTTCTAAGGACAAGTTGTGATTAAAGCCGAAGACAAGCACTTACTCCCTCAGCAGGGAGGTGAGGAGGGACAGGTTTCTGGGTTAAGGTTTTGGTTTTGCATTCTAGGGCCTCCTGATTTGTGATGGTCACAGCAGAGGTGTGTGGTCTGTCTTCATCATCCATCAGCTGAGGACCTACTGTGTGTCTGTCCCCTCCCCATCCTCATTGTCACTGCCTGGCATCTGACATCAGTCAGTGACCCATCATTCATGACAGAGCTGGAAACCTCCAAAGTTTGCTGTGATTGCTGTGACACAGTTGGAGCCATTGTCCTGGGGGAGCCACAGGATTATGAGCACAAATCATAAAAGCAAAAATCTCTAAACAACCCAGCAAGCCTGAAAACAAAGAATGTATATTCAGACAGGAAATACTCCGAAGGATAGAAACCACAGTATGGTCAAATAGCAGATCAGAGAGATGAACTATACCTGCAAAGGCTCCTGGGTGGTGCAAAGCTCAGCCTGTCACAGGAAGTCCTGCTCTTGGAGGTCCCTGTGGCTGCCACCCAACAAGGTGGGGAGGAGATAAGTGGACACAGACCCTGCAGGTCCTGTGGCTTTTTTATTTTTTATTTCCTCCTGTTCATGGGGACATATTTGGGAGGCAGGGTGATGGGACCTGATGGTGGTTTCAAGATTTTCGCACATTCCCATGACCTCTGATCTAGAAGGGGCGCAATGGCTTGAGCTTTTGCAGAGTACTAAGATTTCTGACTTAGTTTTGTGTTGGGGGAGATTGAGGTCTTTTTCATGGAGCTTTGGAAGTTGCCTCTGAGGTCCAGCATATATCGCTGGCATTGTATTTCCCTCCAGGGCCCAGGGCCTCTCCCAGAAGATACAAACCCCAGGGATAGGCAGGGGTGCTGTGAGAAGCCTTCTGTGTCGTGGCGTTCATTCATGGACTCACAGCAGCTGTGGTTCCTGGCACATGACCTGTATAAGGTTGAGCCAGGCAACATTCCACTGTGGATAGGGAACAGGCTCATGAAGCTTCATCCCTAGCTGAAGAGCTATTAGTGGCTAATGGTTGTTGGGTACAGAGGGAATCATATTCCTCAGTTTTGTAGTGTGGTAAGTTGTCCTTGCTCAAGTAAATAAGTGAATAAGGAACCCATGCTCATACCGGAGAACCCTGATTCAATGCAGTTGGTCACAAACAAACAAAAATAGACAGTAAAGTAGGGGGGGGGGGGGTCTTAATGAGAAGAAGAAAGGGCTTGGTGGGATAGGGGAGGAGCTAGGGCAATGGAAGGAATATAATCAGAGAGCACATCACCCCTCCCTCCCTCCCTCCCTCCCTCCCTCCCTCCCTTCCTCCCTTCCTCCCTCCTTCCTTCCCTCCATATCTATCTAGGAATGAGGTTGTGAAAGAATACATTAAAATTAGAAACATAAACACAGTTGAATGTTTCTCTGATTACATGTGTCTTAGGGACCTTGAGTAAGGATATAGGTCCAGGAAAAATTCAGATCCCTATTTGTGCTGCCACTGTGCACCCGTACGCCAGGAAAATTCTTCTAAGAGTCCCAAGGTCCTGAGTCCCAAGGCAGTGTGATCTTTTTGTGACACCCTGCCCTCTGGGTTAATCCCCGGTGCTGCCCTTTTTCCATCCCTTGTCTCTTCCCAAGTTTCTCTCCACTTGTGAAGTATAGCTCTAAGTTTTAAAAAAGGTAGTGTTTTCACTTTTCCTGGAGGAGAAAAAGATCAGTTACTCCGAAGTTGCTCATCTCCCTGGACACCAGCTGGATAAAAATGACAGCTATGGAGTTGAAGATCTTATGTCTGTTTTTCCAGACCATAAAATTACACCCTATTTCAGTATGTATTTCACTGGTATAATTAAGCTGTTAATTCTCTCCAAATTTATTTCTACCATATTTCAGCACCACTGCAGGACGCTGTTAATGTCTCACAGTGGCTGAGGGTGAGAGCTCAGCCCGAGACCCAGCTCTGCCACTTACTAGCTTTTTGGCTTTAGGCAAATTTCTTTTTTCTACAAGTGTCAAGGCCCTCAATAAAAAATTGATAAAATAGCAGATATTAATGGAAGTGAGCATTCACACCTAGGCTGATGGTGTGTTTGAATTATTCAATCTTCTTAGCAATCTTATATGGCGGGTGCTTATTTCTTCCACCCTACAGATGTGAACACCAAGGCACAGTTCACATCTGCCCAAGGTTACTTACCCAGAAAGCAGAAGAGCTGGCACCTGGAGCCATGGATATGCTCTCAGCTGCCAGCTAAGCCTGTTTCTGAGGTTGGTGTGCGATTGAAGTGGACATTGTGTGCCCAGCAAGCACAGAGAGTTCTCCCTCATCAGTCTGCCATGAATTCTGAGAGTTGCCCCCTAGAAGCCCTCAGGTACAAGAGCAGAAGCTTTGGGTCCAAATGCTGGATGGCAGTCCTCTGGCATCCAGTGCTGCAAGCAGCCTGCATGTGAAATGTGTGAGGCATTGATAAGCCAAACTGCAGCAGAAGGGGTGCCTGCTCTGACCCCAGGTGGTCATCTTCATTGTCAAGGGTATGTGTCTGCTCTTACCAAGTCCTCATGCTCTTGCTAAAGTCTGTGTTGTTACCCCAGCCCCAGCATTATATACTCCATCAGGTGACTGGGCTTTTATACAGTTTGATTCCAGGAGGGGCACTGCTTTTATGTGCCCCTAGGTGTGACTGTCTTGGTGGCAGGTGCCTTTGTCAGGGTGGCTGGCCTTGGGTTGCCTGTGGTGAGCCTATGGCGAGTGTTCTGGGCTCCTTGAGTGAGCAGGGACCACAAGGCTTCTCATTTTATCTCTTCAGAACTGAGGACATCCTCTCAGCTGGACTGTGGCGGGACCTGGATGATGACAATTTCCCTAGGACAGTAGATTGTAGGGTGACGGAAGCAGGCAGTGCCTGGCCACAGACTTTTCTGTTTCCTCTTTCACTTACGCAGAGAGACCAGAGGGGGCTTGGCTACTGTGAGAAGTCCATTGTAAGCTTAGGTCTCTGGGCTCTTAGATAGGAAACTGGGTTGCACATACGACCCACAGCATGGCATTGGCTCCTTGCCTCTTTTTCTAACTACAACAAAGACATGTCCTCTCCTGATACGGCTTTCAATATTTTTCTCCAAGGAAGAGGTTTTCCAGGCTCCTCTCTTACCCTTGTTCTCTGCAGTTTAGATTTTGTTCAGATGTTTGGACGTGTCTGTCCAGATCTTCATGGGGCCTGGTGGGTATCAGGGTTGCTCCAAAGCTTGTTCATTGTTGGACAGGTGGATCTGGAGACAGTGGCTGTGCCTATCCCTGAGACCCAGGCTGCTCCCAGAGGATCCACACTGACTGGAGGAGGACACAGGAAAAACGGCTGCTGTCCTCGCCTGCTGCCGCTAGCCCTTCTCCCAGGAGGCCTACCTCAAGCTCCCCACACACCTCACCCCATGACTTAGTAACTGGCAGTTCAGCTGATTTATGGGGCTAAGATAAGCTCATTATGTGAGTTGTCAGTAATTATATAAATTGATGAGAGGATTTCCCTGTTCCTTGCCTGGGATGCTTGCAAAATCATTTCAGGTCAACTTTACTTTCTTGACCTAAACAGTGATGAATTTAGACATTAGCCTTTTCCAGTTCAGGATGACTTTTAATCTCCAAATCTGTTGCTTTATAGAAACTTGTCTTGAGTAGTATTTCCAAAGAAAAATTCTAGCCCTGTGGGTGACCAGGGCTCCCTGTATCTTTGATATAATTGCATTGTCTTTATTTCTTAATTACTAAACATTAAAACCATCTTTTGAAGGTGACTAGCCCTTGACTTGCAGCTAAACTCAAAGTGAATGTTGGAGTGTTCGTGAAGGTTCCTGAGGACACCCAGAAGCAGTGCTGATGTGGTGTAAGTCTGTGTTGGGGTTACTCTTGCCTATCTGTATCCAGACAGCCAACAGAAACAACCGGAAGAGGGAAGGGTTGGCTCATGCATTGAGTCATGGTTTCAGAGGATCTGGCTCATGGTTGCTTGGCTAAATGGTCTTAGACAGAGCCCCGTGGTGGCAGAAGCATCGAAGAAAATGTTCTTCACATTGTTGTGGATGGGGAAGGCCAGGAAAGGGCCAGGAGCCTCAGCCACCAAAGGAGGCTGGCAAGATGGCAGTTCTGAGGATCTGAGTTCAGCTCCAGAACCCACAGGAAAGCTGGCATCATGCACCTGCAGTCCCGGCAGTGGTGAGGTGGGCAGCAGAGATGGTGGATCCCTGGAAATGTGCTGGCCTACTCTCCTAGCCTTGTGGGTGAAGCTCTAGTACCTGAGGCTGTTCTTTGACTGCCACATGGGCACCATGAGCGTGCACAACTGCATCCACATGGGCACCATGAGTGTGCACAATTGCATCCACATGGGCACCATGAGTGTGTACAACTGTATCCACATGGGCACCATGAGCGTGCACAACTGCATCCACATGGGCACCATGAGTGTGCACAACTGCATCCACATGGGTACCATGAGTGTGTACAACTGTATCCACATGGGCACCATGAGCATGCACAACTGTATCCACATGGGCACCATGAGTGTGCACAACTGCATCCACATGGGCACCATGAGCGTGCACAACTACATCCACATGGGTACCATGAGCGTGTACAACTGTATCCACATGGGCACCATGAGCATGTACAACTGTATCCACATGGGCACCATGAGTGTGCACAACTGTATCCACATGGGCACCATGAGTGTGTACAACTGTATCCACATGGGCACCATGAGCATGTACAACTGTATCCACATGGGCACCATGAGTGTGCACAACTGTATCCACATGGGCACCATGAGCATGCACAAGTGTATCCACATGGGTACCCAACAAGAACACACACGCTCATATACACGTGCACACATACACACAGAGGTCTTCTTTCCTAAGGTTTCCAGAACCCTCCAAAACTATGCCAGCAAGTGGGCAGCAAGTGTTTAATACATGAGCTTTCACAGAAGACACTTCATAACCCAGTCAGAACCCTTAATAAATGAGCAGGTCTGGCTTCCAGTGGCTAAGCAGACTGTTAGTTAAGGAACACCAAAGGTAACTTGCAGAGGCTAAAACTGTCTTGTAGGTTTTTTCATGTGGATGTAAAAAAGATTTCAACTCTTTTGTTAACATTTATAAATTAGAAAGCCCCTCTAATAATCCATACATGTGAATTTCCTGCTTATCTGAGAGAATCCTCAGACACAGACACCCTGGCCACAGTCTCTCACAAATGGCTGTCACCAAGGAGCAGCTGCCCCTCCACAGCCTACCTTTCTGGTGTGCCTGCTCTACTTTGCCTTTTAAACTTATCAGCTAGGCTTCACGTGGCATTTGATTTTGGCATTCCAGTACCAAGCTAGTGAGTGTGACATGCTCCGTGACTCTGAAGCTCACCAACTCGGTCCCACCCACTCTGGTCTCAGTGAACCTCCCATCTGGAGCAATGCCAACGACCCCTGACACCTCTGTATGCTTCTACTTATACCCCATGCCCCCAACTCCAGTCTGTGCTCAGCAAAAAGCCAAACTGGTGTCTGTAAGCCATGTGGAATCCTGTCACTCCTCTGCTTATATATGGCTGTGCAGTCAGAGTGCTCACACTGCTGTAGGCAGGTGTGATGGTGCCTCCTTACCTCTCTGGCTGGCCTCCTTCACTTCTCTGGCCTTGGGGCCCCTTGCTTTGCTTTGAGCATGCTAGACTTCAGGGTTTTTTCCTATTCTGCACAAAATGTTCCCCCAGAAACTGTCTGTCTCCCCTCTCCTTCAGATGTTACCTCCCATCTCCCCATCTTACTTATTGCTGTGCCCTACCCCGCTCCATTTCCTGTGTTTCTCATCTCAACAGAAAGCTGTACTCATGCTTTCATATTTCTATAGCATTTATTCACTTCTAGCACAATGGATACTTAAAAAAAAAAACCATCACACTTGTCTCCTCCATGCTAGAATGTGAACTTGACAATGCCAATGGCCTTTGTTGTATTCACCTTCTCATCCCAGCACACTGGGAAGTGCCTGGCACACAGTAGGCATTCAGAAAGCCTGGCAGTGGATACTATTGAAATAACTAAGTGCTTTCTGAGAGCTTCTTGGAAATTAATACGTGGTGTGATGGGAATCAGGAGATGTCCCTCTGTCTCAGTGTGCTGCCTAACAGAGAATCCTAGGAGGGGATGCCGAGGACCCAAGATGGGAGGGCCAGAGTCCCAGCAGTTTCCCTCCAGCTTCTTCCCCACGTGGCCTCCTTGTTCCACTGCCTCTTTTTCTGTGACGATGCAGGTGGCAGTCTGCGTGTCTGCATGGGACAGAGAAAGCAGTGGGAGTGTGGTGGTTCCACCGTGGACTCATCTAGACACTCCTACTGCTGACTCTGCTGCCGGGATAAAGCACCATGACCAAAAGCAGTGTAGAGAAGAAACCGTTTATTGTGCTATGGTTCCAGAGGGTTCCATCATGGCCCATCTGCATGATGCATTTCCTCCAACAAACCCCACCTCCCCAAAGTTCCACAACTCTCTCCTCCAAACAGTACCACCAATAAGAGGACCGAGTGCTCAATACTTGATCCTGGGGCATTTCCCATTCAAACTACCATACCACGTGACCTTAGGCACAGTCTGGGCCTCACTGTTAGTATCCATGAGGGGAGCCTGCCATTCCAGAGGGTGTCTGAGGCCACTGACACAGCCCTGTAATGCTGTCGGTCAGGGGTTCTAACAAGGTCCGGACCCACATGGGCTGGATTCCTCAGGGACCCCAGGACAATCATCTGTGCCTCTCATCTGCACTGTGCAGTTTATAGCTGGTTCCTGAATCTGAATCAATGGTCTTGAAAATGTGTTCTGTTTTTACTTCTCAGGGTTCTGGTAGAAATTGCTTTTTGGGGTTGGATATTTACCTTCACTCGATGAAATATAACACGGTTTGAAGTTTTCATATTGTAGCCTTTGCCATGGCTGGAGGAGATGGACAGGCTGAGGTTGCTCCCAGCAGCTGCTTTGGGAGACAGCATTCACACTGAGCTCTCTACCGTGGTACAGTTCCCACCTCCATTCTACTTACTAATGGAGAAGTAACTGCAGTCAACTATGAAATAATATAGGCCAAGTAGTGCCTCCGCCAAGTGGCATAATACACACCTCATTCCCACTCCAGATGGTTGTCAATAAAAAGGGGCATTTAAAAATGCTGACTGAATTCAGGCCTGCAAATGCTTCCTTCCATGATTTACATGCATTTGGGGGAGATGTAAGTATGTTTTGTTTTAATGCATCTGAGCATATTAATCTCACCTGAACTAGAGTATCTACAATGGTTGTACATTTTCACAAAAGCTTTCCTGAAGGGACCTACCAGCTTCTGAAACAAATGAAAACCCTCTGGCCTAGGGAAATGGAAATAGATGGGCCAGTTTCCTCCAGCACATGCGGCTTAGAGCTGGTAGCCCACCTTCCTTGGCTTTTTGGTGCTGGCCGCAAGGTGGAATCTTGATGAACAGATGGAGTTTTTCATGGCTCCTTTGGAAGCAGATAGAAATGTCTCTGAGATAACACTAATAAATGTGCTCTTTCCTCTCTCAGAAACCCGAGGCTCAAATCTTTAGATCTCAGATGGAACAGAAGCTATTCCTGAGATACTTACCTTTACTCTTCAAAAAGGAAGTTCTGAGCCTGGAGGGGGGCGAGGGAGTGGTGGATAGGGAGTCTGCATGTGTAAGTATGGACATGTTACCACGGACTCTTCTTGGTGCCAGCTCTGTGACCCAGAGAACCCATCTAACCTCCCCGAACCTTTATTTCCCAACTTGAGGAAGAGGATGTACTTACTTAAGGAAGGTACTGCTTCCTTAAGGATCATTCTGAAGACCAGATGGTGATTTATCAAAAGCTGACACTTGCTAAACACCAGCTTCTATTTGCTTTCATTCGCTGCCTTCCCTGCACCCTGGTACCTCTTGTTTGTTGTTGGCACGATGAGAGATACATAGCTGCTTCCCACTGCCACCACTTCCTTCAGCTGCAGTGTTTGGCCAGTGGACCTGGCACCGCCCCTCCTCACTGCCCAGGCTGTCCACCAGTGGACCTGGCACTATTTCTCCTCACTGCCCAGGCTGTCCACCAGTGGACCTGGCACTGCCCCTCCTCACTGCCCAGGCTGTCCACCAGTGGATCTGGCACTGCCCCTCCTCACTCCCCAGGCTGTCCACCAGTGGACCTGGCACTGCCCCTCCTCACTGCCCAGGCTGTCCACCAGTAGACCTGGCACCGCCCCTCCTCACTGCCCAGGCTGTCCACCAGTGGACCTGGCACTATCTCTCCTCACTCCCCAGGCTGTCCACCAGTGGGATCTGGCACTATCTCTCCTCACTCCCCAGGCTGTCCACCAGTGGACCTGGCACTATTTCTCCTCACTGCCCAGGCTGTCCACCAGTGGACCTGGCACTGCCCTTCCTCACTCCCCAGGCTGTCCACCAGTGGACCTGGCACTGCCCCTCCTCACTGCCCAGGCTGTCCACCAGTGGACCTGGCACCGCCCCTCCTCACTGCCCAGGCTGTCCACCAGTGGACCTGGCACTATCTCTCCTCACTCCCCAGGCTGTCCACCAGTGGGATCTGGCACTATCTCTCCTCACTCCCCAGGCTGTCCACCAGTGGACCTGGTACTGCCCCTCCTCACTGCCCAGGCTGTCCACCAGTGGACCTGGCACTATCTCTCCTCACTGCCCAGGCTGTCCACCAGTGGGATCTGGCACTGCCCCTCCTCACTGCCCAGGCTGTCCACTAGTGGACCTGGCACTATTTCTCCTCACTGCCCAGGCTGTCCACCAGTGGGATCTGGCACTGCCCCTCCTCACTGCCCAGGCTGTCCACCAGTAGACCTGGCACCGCCCCTCCTCACTGCCCAGGCTGTCATCGCCCCACTTGGTGGATGCAGCAGGAAGCGCCCTGGGTTGTAGGTTGGCTTTAGGAAGGGGGTGTGTAGGGGCCCACAGAGGCTCCCTAGTAAGGCCTTACTCAAGGTCAGAGAACTTGAGTTTGCTTTACCCAGCAGGGCTGCAAATAGGATGATTTGGCCAGGGGCGTGGTTACCAGGTGTTTTGAAGGGTCTACACTTGGCTGTATGCTGTACTTTGATCTTGAAAGAAGGAAGTCTTTTCCCTCTCCCCTTGGTAGTGTATCAAAAGCCCATTAGAATAAAAGTCTGGGTGACTGGGTATTGACCCAGGGCCCTCCTGAAGCTATCCTGTGTCTCTGTCTTTCTTATCATCTCTGTCTATGTTTCTATCTAATACTTCCTCATTTCTCTCTCCTCCCCCCAGAACCCGTCAACAGGTCAGAGCTGGACTCTGACAGGGGAGCTCTCCAGCTGCTGTTGGGAGCCTAGCCTTCCCTTTGTACTGACCCAATTCATCCACTGCCTTTGCTCCCAGCAAAGACTTGACTTAAGGGACACCTAGTAGGTGCTGTGTGGATGAATCTAGAGGTGCCTAGGGAGGGGCCTTCCTGCGAGCAGAGGAAGCCACCCTCGACCTCTGTGGGGATGTGACTTTCCATCCCTCTGCAACATACTTGGCTCTCTCCCTGGAAGACTGTTTTGGAACATATGTTTGGTTGTTGACCCATGAGCATTTGCTGAGTTCTAAGAGTAGTCTAGCCTCCATGGACAGGGTGTGGTGTGTGTGTGTGTGTGTGTATGTGTCATTTTTAATGATGAAACCAAGGTCTCAAATCTTTTTTTGTTGTTGCTAATACTTGGAGGTAATGTTTTAGCAGTGGTGATGGTCCCACAAGTATATTCTTCCCCCTGAGCTCATCAAGTCAAATGTATTAAGTGGCTATCATTTTTGTCTGTCCATTCTTCCTCATTGTGATTAAAAGAACAAAGAGGGAAAAAGAGCCCAGTGGTAGGAGCTGCTTCCCCATAGTCCAGGCTGGGCTAGATGTAGCATTAAATGGGTTCATGCTTGGATGAGCCTGCTGCATGTCACAGCTGGTCCTCAGTATGAGTCATCATTCATGGTTACATTCCAGCCTTTCCTTGGTGTCTCCACTCTGTACGTGTTTCAAACCTTTTCTTACATTACTTTCAGTGCCTCATATTGGCTACTGTGATTCAGAGAGATACAAATTTCAGGGGAAAAAGGGCTTAAGAAAAGCAGAAATGCAAAGTAGGTATGTCTCAGGTAGCACACATTGTCTCTTCGCCTTCGCCTTCCATTGTGTATACTTTAGCATAATGTCATTTGCATGCAGATGGTCCTTCCTCATCTTGTTCATTTGGCAAAGAAATTCTTGCCCTATCCAGTCCTCCCTAGCTGCTTGCATTGAGAGGTTTTTGGAAAACCCCAATGGCTTGGTGCATTCTGTACCTATATGGCTGGTCTCTACCCCATCTGTGCACTGCAGGTCATTGCTGGCTGGTCCATGAAGTATTTCCTATGCTACTTGTTCATTTGTACAAGTAAACAAGTGCTATAGTATTAGATTTTTATTGATCACTTAACTAGGGGAGAAATCATGGAAATATTATCCATAAACCCTTGTTAATATGCCATACTTTCAAATTAGAAAATCAATTGAATTTGTTGAGTATTTGTTTAGTGTGGTCTCATACTTCACCCTAAGATTTATTTCTGTCTTCCTGAGAGAAGAATGTGCTCCGCATACCCTATCAGATGCAGCTTGAAGGGCTGGAGGAAGGGAGATAAATTAGGCAAATACTTCAGATTTGTTACTGTATATTTGTGAGCCATATAAGTTAATGATCCAAGGCCAGATACATTGCTTAATGCCAGAAACAATCACATTACGTTCTGCTGTTCCTGGGGGACCAGGGGATGGATTGCATTCAGGTTTCTCTGGCTTGTCTCCTGGGGTGACGGGAACCTCGAGCAGCTTTATTTTGGACCAAACACTTCATTTCCAGGCACCAATTATTTCCAAGGTGTGAGTTACTGTCATGGTGCTGCCTTGTTGTAACCCATCAGCTAATGAGGCTGCCTTGCTGAGGGTTGCACATGCCCAGACTGGCATCAGGTAGGCAGGTACTCAGGTAGGCACTCCAGCAGACAGGCACTCAGGCAGACTGGCTGGTTGGCTGGCCAGCTGACCAGCCTCACCAAAAGTCTTTGAAGCCTGAAGAATACACAAGGGCATTGTTGTTTCAGGCTGCCGCATGTATGATGTGAGCTGATGGTGAGACAAGGTTCTAGCAGTTTCTCCAGGCTATGGAAGAATGATTCTACAATTGCTACTCCAGTAGTTTACCTGTTTTAGGATCTTATGGTTCTCTTTTGTTTGAAAAATCATCATTCCATATTCATTTGGTATGTAAATATTGAGCATCCTCTGACTTCTGGGAGTAGGCTAGACTCTGTGGGCAGGGAATGTGTAGAGCCAAGAAGTCTCCTGGAGCAAGTGAGCTCAGAGCTGAGTCTTCGAAGATGAAGAAGGCCAGGTGAAAGGGGTCATGGTGACCACATGAGCCTCACAGAGCCTGGGGTAATGGGCATTAGTGTTGTTCTCACTGAATTGAGGAAAAACAGACTCTCAGAGAGGGTAGCTGATGTGCCCAAGGTCAGGGGCTAGTGGTGACCTTAGGGAATCTCTCTGCAGAGACATATGATCAACTACTGCATCTTAACAGTGGGCAGAGGTGAGGACCCACAGTCTGCCCCAATGTTGGCATGCTCAAGGGAGACATGAGGTGTGGAGGGACAGAGAACAAAGCTCCTCTCCTTCATCTCTGGCTCTGTGACAGGAGTGGAGCTTGGAATGGACAGAAACTCGATCATTGTCCTTAGAGAGTGAACTGCGCCATTGCAGAGCAAGGCTGGGAGAGCTGGAATGTAGCTGCTGGCAACACACACAGCCGTGACTGCAGGTGCGGCGTGGACAGCGGTCCCCAGGCAAGCACAGTGAGCCATCCACAACTGCTCCTGCTGACACACACTCCGTGTCGAGGGCTGGTCCTCACACCTGCAGAGGGGTGGACATGGCTCCTTCAACTCTTGTGGCGGTCCTCTTTGGGTAGAACACCACTGCTGATCTATACAATCACAGGCATTTCCCACCTCAGTACCCTCTTCCAAGGGACTCCTTGGAAAAGCCATGGCTCTTTACCTCAGAATAATCACAGAGCAGGGCTTTGAGCTTTGGGGACCAAAAATCTGGGAATCTCAGTTCTGATATTTCTCTTGTTCATTTACCTGGGTGACTTGGGCCAATTTGCTTAACATTTCAGGGCTGTTTTCTTCTTTTTTCACACAATATTGGTGAACTGAGTGTTTTGAAAGCCTAGAAGTCCAAAGCACTTTGCAATGCTGCGGTATTTTCTCAGCCTGTTAGCAGAAGCAGGGACAGTGACACTGAGAAGTTCTTTGCGGAGGGCGGGGTGGGGTGGGGGATGGGACGGGATGAATTGCTCTAGCTAATTCAAGGCCAAATATTTGGTAAATGTTTTTATATTTGCCGTATTTTTTCCTGTCTGTGACATGAGAGACTGAGTTGCCTCTTACAGGGCTGCAGTGGGAATCGAATGGGAATCCAGGTGAAAGCTCCTGTCCCAGGGTGGATGCCCAGAGCTTGCCTTCTCTCCTGTTCCTCATGTCTAACCCGCTCTGCCCTGCAAATATCACCGTTCTGACTTTTACCCCATGATCATACGTTTGGAGTTACTAAAAATGTTTTTTAATAAAATCAGCTCTCTCTCTTTCCAACTTAAGCAGTCATGAATATGAGCTCACAGGTGCAGTACGCATTATCATGCATAATTTAAATAAAGCATGTATGTGTACTTCCTAAAATCCTCAGTAGCATATGTATCACCTGTTGGGAATGCCTTGATAACCAAATCCCGGTGAGATACTTTCATGTTCACAGATGTGTTTTCTTGGTTACTTCTCATGAAGAAGTAGTCCAGGCATTTGGAAGGAGCAGGGCTGTGGAGAGCATGCTTTGTGGCTGTGGGAAGTCAAATAGAGCAGGCTGAATCATGGTGAGAAATCCCAAATCCACTATGGCATCTGCATCCTCAGTTTTGGAAGCTTTGTCTCAAATTGCAGCCTGGGGGGGAGGGTAGGTGTGAAGTCCCACTCTTAGCTAAGGAATTGTTGGTAACTAATGACGTCTGGGAGAGGGAGAGTCAGGTTTTTCAAGGGTGTGGCTCCTAGCAGGTTGACCATGCTTCAGTAGAAGGCCACACATCTAAGAATATATGGGCAGCTCAAACTGTACTTGATGGGTTAAAAAAAGAAAGAGGATATAAAGTTGGGTGGGTTAGGAAGAAAAAGGTAAATACAAGCAAAATACATAGTAGAAAAATTTCCAAAGACTAATGAAAATGAGAAAAGTAAACAAAAGTGCTGTCTCCTCCCTCTAGGTGATGGAGTCCCAAAGTCTCAGCTGACATAATCCTTGTCTGAGCTTCCAAGATGAAGGATTCTGATGGCTGCATGCTTAGGCCAGGGAGACACAAAGAGCTTTGATGGGATGCCACTAACTTCCCATTAGTGTCGGGCAGCTGGGATCCTTCAGTGAGGAAATTTAGTGAATGACCTTGGCTGTGTATTCTACGCAGCTTTCTGAAGGGACATATGTACACTCAAGATAGAGTCCCACCCAGGACAACAGTATGCTCAGGACTCACCCCGAGTCTATTTCCTCACTGCCAGGAATGCAGTTCCAGGCCCCAGAGAACCTGACTTAGATCTCTTTCTTGAATGCATTGCAGGGACATCATTTCTGCTCCACCAGCTGCTTCCCCTCCCCATCACCGTGTGACCTGTGTGCAGTGTAGCAGTCACCTGCAGCTTGGCAGGTAGATGAGTGATTGCTTTGGTTATCGAGTGCAGTTATTTGAGACTGAGTCCCAGGTCTAAGTGCCAGGGTTGGGTTGCTGAGCTGTGAGGAAGATACGTGTGCCTCGGGATGTCCTCCTTGCTGATGGAGACCTCCTCACCCCAGACCAGAAAAACACATCCTGCTTGTCAGGCCTCCGGCTTCACTCTCTTTGGAAGAGAAATGTACTTTTAATTCTGCAGATCAGATGAGATGACTGGTGTTCATGTGGCCGATACATCATTTTAAAGAAAATTACTTTGGCAGCCTTGACATTTTATAGATAGCTGATGAATTAAAGGAAGGGATCCAGATCACGTCAGAAATATTTCACCACCACAGAACACTGTGGTCTGCGGAAAACAAAATTCAGTAGAGCAGTAAAGCTGTCTGCCCACCCTTCCGAGCTGCAGGAACGTAGCGTTCTAGGACCATGCCGTTGGCATAAACAAAGGGAGAGAAGACTCCAGGACAGGAGCGAGGAGGTTTGGGTTCAGCCCCAGCTCCACCCATTCACCACCATTCCCCATTGCACCGAGATCATTCATCTTGCTTGGCTTCGAGCTTTGTTTGGCTTCAGTGTTGCTGGGCCATTCTACTAGTGTCTGAATGAAGCTTTTCTCTCCCACTAGAGAACATGTGCACATCCCAAGAGCATTTTTTTCACCTAGGGAAAGGCTTGGTGGACCACTCGAAGCCCATCCTCGGGCCTCAGGACTTCCAGGCCCAATGACCTTTAGCCTCTCTTTGCATTGAGACCATTTCAAGGTCATACTTGATTTAGAATGCCCCTCTGTAGTAGGAAGGACAAGGACAACTGGCCTCAGAACTGTTTCCTGTTTCCTGGTTAAGTTCAATGAATATCTATTGATCACCACTGCATGTCAGTCACCTCTGGCTGGAAATGCAAAAGTGACTGAGACCCATATCAGCTTTGGAGGGTCTGACTGGGAGGCTGTTCATCAGCATCAACATTAGAGAAGACACAGAGGTGGTCTAACACCATCAGAGAATGAATGGAGACTTGAAGTTAGATTCTAACTTTGCATTGCTACAATTCTGTTCTTTAGGATCTTAGATACTTCACTGAACCTTAACAACTGTAAATGTATAATAAAGTTACTGATCCTAGAACTTAATGCCCTAGCAGATTGTGGGAACTGGGTTTTCTCATCTATGAATTAAAAGGAAATTATTCCGATGGGTCAGTGAAGTATATACAGAGGATAAAGGCAAAACCCTTGTTCCTGAGAGTGTCCCATCTATGAGTGGGGGCATGGTCTTTGCCAATTGAAAGTAAATAAAGCTGTAATCATGATTGAGCGCCTGAGTGTTTGGGGAAGGAAGGAAGGTCCTTCTCAGGGTTTGTCTGGTGGAGGGATTCTGCCCAAATCTAGGGTCCCCACCTTGACAGATGTAGTCTCAGCCATTGCATTATTACACAAGGAATCTTCAGTAGTTGTAGAAAGGCAGGAAATGCTGGTTTTAAGACAGATCTGGAACACAGGCCCCCTACAATTCAAGCATCCAGAGATAGCCATTTTTGATCATTTGACGTGCAACTTCTAGGTTTCTGGATGCATGCAGGAATGTCTCCCACTTACTCACTTGTATTTATTTAGAATGTATAAGGCTACTGCCCTCAGCTTAGGCATGCAATCTGTGATGGTATAGGAAGCAAGTGTGTCTCAGATACATACCAAGACTGGGAGACAGGCCTTAGATGGATATTATTAGAATCTGTACTTGTAACTAGGTCACCTTCTATGTACAGATGCTCACACATGTGGCTGGAACCGTGTTCTGTGTCACTGTGCTGTGTCATCGTCTGTTACCGTGCATGAAATTTCCTCCACATCTCCTACTGTGTTTATCCGCTATGAGTTGTGGAACCCACTGACACAGTGAGTTTTTGTGTCTGTAGACAAGAGGAGTGGGATGCATGTTGGACACTTCGGTGTCTGTGGACTGACTGAAAAGAAAGACTAATGTAGAATTTACCACACTAAAGAAGATAAAGATGGAGGAGGAATGGGAAAAACCATTAGAAAGACAGCCTAGGAGAGTTAGAGGGTTTGTCCAACCAGAGGTCTATCTACCAAGACTTCAGAGGGCTGCCTCACTGGAGCTGTGGAAGGATATGCTTGCTGCAGAAGCAACTAGAAGACAGGAGGTGGGGTCTGGTCCAGAGTCTGTGTTCAGGGAGCCCGAGCTGGGCAGCCTAGGCCAGGAGGTCTATGGGTAGGCAGGTCCTCTGCATCCTCTGTGCATTGGCGAGTGTGAGTGGAGATGGCTGGATATGACTGAGTTCAGAGAAGGGCTAGTTAAAAGAGCAAGTCTGTGAGGCAGACAGGAAGCGGTGGATACAGAACCAGCAATGGAGGACAAACTAACCATGCATGGGTAGCGGTGGGGGTCAGGCAGGGAGGCTGTGCAGACCACAGGTGACTGGGAGGCCAGGACAGGAGAAAGGTCAGAACCCTTCAGACCCAGGAGTGGAGCTGCGGGGGCCTTAAGAGACTAAACTCACCACAGCCCCCACAAGGTAGACTGTTCTCCTCTAAGGAGGCAGCCATCATGGCCAGTGTCTTCTGGTTCTGAAGCCTCATCCAGCTCTGTCATCCTGACTAACCTCAGCTCTATCCATTTGGCCTGCAGAATTTGTCCTGTATCCTGCGCCTGCCAGATCTTTTCTGCTACCTGGCTTGCATTCAGAGCATTAAAAATCTGGCTTCTCTCCTCTGGAAAGTGCCATGGTCTCTACTGAATCCTACCCTGATGCCATGCTGGGCACACAGTAGGGGCTTAGCACAGGGATTGAGCACTGTCATGTGCTGGGGGGAGCCCTGCTGCTGTAGAAATTTCCAGCATGTATGTGTGCGCACATCTCTGGAGGCTCCCTCTGCTCCTTTGTGGTGCACCCCAGGACAACTGCTGTGTTTTTCAAGCCTGACCACCTGTCCTCTGCCCCCCTGTCTCTCTTTGCCTATTTAAAAATGGAAATAGAGCAGGCAGAGCAGACCTCACAAGGACCTCTCCCTTAGACAAATAGCCAGTCTTTCTATTAAAATGGTAATTTCCTTTGTTTAAAAAAGGCAGATGTGGTCAAATTAAGCTAATCTAATTTGCAGTTTTTCATTAAAAATATATACGAGTTAGTCTGGGAGGCTGTTCTGGTCCCAGGGGCCATTCCCAGTATTCACAGGCACAGGAACAAATGTCCTTTATCTCCTTATAGATACATATGCTTTCTAGGCAGGATCACTTCCTCACACTGACTTCTTCTTGACCTTGTTTTCAACCACAGGGGACTTTTATCTGCTGACTTGTCTTGTCTTATGCCCCCTTTATTAAATAGAAAAATCCCCAAGTACCTCTGGGTTGCCAAATCCCACACAGAGAGGAGAAGAGAAAGGGTCTCCTTTAACGGGGAATACAGCCCAAAGGCATGGGAATTTTATATGAGATCAAGGACAGTGAAGACCTGCCCACAGCTAGGTCATGTAGAGGCCCCTCCTCCATACATGGGCTGGGTGGACAGTTCCAATAGGACACTAGTGGAAAGGGGCTGTAGGGCTTCTCCGTGTTGAGGGGCTTCCTGAATAGTCTCATGTCCCATCATTCGATAGCCTTGGTCTCAGCTGAAACCTGTAAGTCCCCATTCAAACTTACACAAAAATTCATGTACCCTTGGCAGTTCAGGCATCCGAACTAAGCTGTGGGGCACCAGAGATTATGTGGTCAATGGGCTCTCCTTCTGTGTGCCACCCACAAGGGACTTGATTCACACACTTTTCCTTAGAAGTTCGACATCTCAGAGACCTGGATTTGGGCACTGTTTTCTACCTTTTACAACTTTGTGGCTCTGAGCCTGCGAAGTAGGTGTGATGCTCTGCTGAGCATGGGTGGACCAAAGCTCGGTGCATGGCATTAGTCAGAAAGTAGATGGCTTTTACCATCACCACTAGCTTTTGGACTGCTTGTCACATGTTGGGAGCATATAACTCACATTTTGTTCTGGGGTCCTCTCAGCAGTGGTATCTGAAACCTTTGGAAAAATGTATTCTTCACTGTGGTGTCAGATGAAGCCAGGGCAGTGTTGATAGTGGATTTAAGTGTATGGGGCCCACAAAGTGCCCATTGGACAGGACACAGAAGCTATGAAGAACACACACAGGACCCAGTCAAAATATTCTTGAAATTCTAGAAAGCTTGGGCCCTTCTTGTAGGCATCTGTGATCGTAGACCTTAGGGGATGTATTGGAGACACTCCCCGCCCTCTTGAAGTGTGCTTGTTTGGATTGTCACTCAGCAACCTGCAGTCCGCATCTCTCAGGAAGTGTGGGCACTGTTCTGTTTGTGCTTGTCACATCCTGTCTGGTTGGGCATTGGAACAGACTCTAGATGCTTTACCGTAGCTGTCCTATTTTCTTGCCTACCTAAATCATGCCAGGATCTGCTAAGCACTGCGTAAGATGACAAGTGGGTAATCTGTGCTGAGTTCTCCTCCTCGGCCCTTTCCTCATCAGTCAAAGCAGTGAGTGTTGGCAAGTCTTCTGGATGGATTTTCTTTATCTTTGAAATGTTTGTCTAAATTTAATTCTGACTATTTTGAAGAGGCTGAGAGTAGAGGGAGTCTTTAAAGAGCAGAATCTGCAGCCTCGGCAAGGTGTTGAAAGCTTCCAGTTCAGAGTGATGTACTCGAGTGCTGAACCCATATGGAAACTGGAGTCACATCTCTGTAGAGCTGCAGCAGGAGAGTCGCCATCTATTCTGGTGAGCAGAGCTTGCCAGGGGCTGTAAATGCCAACACACACTTCACAGACAGGGGACGGCATAGGGGCCGATAGATTCACACACTCGGGGCATTTGGCTGCACATCAGAGAAATCATGGTCTTTATTGAAGGGTTTTGTGACCTTGATGTTGTTATACAACAGACACCTTGTGAAGTCAACAGCAGTCCTTTACCCCCAGAGATAGCATCAAAAAGTACAGGGAGAATTTGGCTCTCCATCAGAAAGATCACTGGTGTTTGATAGTTTCTCATGTATCATGTGGTTATGTTGTTTATGTGCTTTCAGTTGGCATCTGATAGGGTGTTGTCACCAGAAGGGGATTCTCATCCCCCTAGTCTGTGGGCTCCATGAGGGACTGAGGCCTTTGTCCCTCCTATTACATTCTTACTGCCTGACAGAGGCCCAGAGTCTGTTAGGAGCTTTATACACACCTGCTGCATGTGTAAACAGACCCTTGCTGTTGTTGGGTTTAATACTGTAAATATTTCTAGGTCCCTCTGACAAATGCTTTTGGTGCATCAACTCTTTTCTCTTAAGTGCACTTTTTTTCTGGTGCTGAGTAGACGGAATGGGATATAGCAGGACATGGTTTGACCACCTGATGTGTAAGCGACAGGCCCGGATTCTGTTCTCAGCAGTATCTCTTCCTCTCTATGTGAGTGTTGACATCATTGGGAGAATGGGAGTCCCATTTGGGTCTCATCCTCAAAATTAGGGGCTACAAGCTGTTGAGAGGCCACCCCCTCTCTCCCCCTCTCCTATCATCTCTCCATCCATCCATCCATCCATCCATCCATCCATCCATCCATCCATCCATCCATCTAACCACCCATCTGCCTATCTAAATGGGGGCGGGTCTCACCATATAGCTCAGGCTGGTTTTGAACTCCTGAGTTCTCCCACCCTCAGCCTTCTGTGTAGCTGTACCAACCTACCCAACTTAGACTATTTTTAAAACCAGTTTCAAGTTCATAGCAAAATTGAGAAGTTACAGAGATATTTCTAGATACTAGATACTATGTATGCTCAACTTGTCCATTACCAACATTCCCCACCAGAGTGCTCTATTTGTTAGGTCAAGGATCCTACACTCAAATATTTCATTATCACCCAAGGCCCATAGTTTATAATTTCTTGGGTGTTTACTTTGTGAGTCTGGGTAAAAGATGATATATCACATCACCATGGCAAGTAGCTTTATTTACCCTAAAATTCTCTGTACTGTGTGCTCATCCCTCTCTGCATCCTAATATCTGACAGTTGCTGAGGATCTTTCTGTTTCCATGGTTATGACTCCCAGAACATTAGAGACTAGAATCACACAGTGTGGTCTTTCCAGATTGGCTTCTTCCACATACTAGCATGGACTTGTGTTTTCTTTGGATCTTTTCTTTTCTAAAAAAGCTGATTTCTTTTTAGTAATAAATAACACTCCATTGCCTGGATGTTGCTTCCTCACTTTATACACATGAAAGATGTCCTGATTGCTTTCAAGTTCTGAGATTCATGAGTAATGTTATTAGTGTCTGTGAGCAGTTTTACTGTGGCTCGAAGCTTTCCGCCCCTTCAGAAGATCCAAGGAGGGAGGATGCTGGAAAGTACGGCAAGAGCCTACTGAGTTTTCTCGGAACTGCTGAGCTGTCTACAAAAAGTGGCTTCATATGCTCTTCCACCAGCAGTGGACAAGAGGAGCTATTTCCTCACCAGCGTTTGGTGACGTCCCTGTTGGAGACTTTGGCTGTTCTTGTGCGTGTGCAAAGCTCTCTTGTTAGAGTTTTTATCCACCTACTAGCAGCTTTGGGGCATCTGACGTCTTGTCATTGGGCTGTTTGCTTCAGTGGGTCTTCCTTGATATTTGTTCAGAGTCTTGGTCTATTTATTTTAACTGGGTTATTTCTTATTGTTAAGTTTTAAGAATTCTTCATATATTTCAAATAATATTACCTTATTATATAAGACTTCTATAGATATTTTTCCTCCATTCAGTGGCTCATGTTTTCATTTTATTAGCATTGTCTTTTACAGAGAAGAAAATTTTAATTAAGTCCAGTTTCTCAGCTCTCTCCTTCCTGGGCTCCACCTTTGATGTTTTATCCGAAAAGTTGCCAGTAAAGCCAGCCCATCCATTTCCTCCTGTGGTGCTGTACAAGGGCTTTACTGTTTTAGTGTCTGGCTAGTTCTGTGATCAGTTTTGAGTTAATTTATGCCAAGGATACAATGTCTTCATTTGGATTTTCCTCCTCCCTTTCTCCTTTCTTCCCATACTCTCCCTCTTCCCTTCTCCTCTCTCAGATGTCTAATTCTTTTAATACCATTTCTGGAAAGGGCTGCATTTTCTTCCTCTGTTTCTTTTTAAATACATTTGACTCTAGTCCTGTGTTTCTGGGATCCCCGTTCTCTGTTGTGTTGATGAGCACAGTTTCACAGTTGGTCTATTGCTGTGAAGAAACACCATGACCACTCTTATAAAGGAAAACAAATTAATTGGGGTGGCTTACAGGTTCAGAGGTCTAGTCCATTGTCATCATGGTGGGAAGCATGGCAGAGTGCAGGCAGGCATGGTGCTGGAGAAGAAGCCAAGAGTTCTACACCTGGATTGGCAGGCAGCAGGAAGAGAGAGAGACACTGGGCCTAGCTTGAGCATCTGAAACCCTAAAGCCCACCCCCAGTGACACACTTCCTCTAACAAGGCCACACTTACTCCAGCAAGGCCACACTTCCTAATAGTGCTGTTCCCTATGAGTCTATGGGGGCCATTTCCCTTTAAATCACCACAGTCTTGTAACTGGTTAATGTCTGTCTTCCACTTTGTTTCTTCCCCTGTAATATTGTTTAAATATTAGCTCTCATGTGTATCCCCCTGACCCGTGTGAACTTTAGATGTCAGTGTATATGAAAATATGCTGTGATTTTGACTGCGATTACATTAAGACTGTAGCTCAAGCCAGGACTAGCCAACCTCTTCATAGCATTTACTTCCTATCCATGAACATGGAATGTCTCTTGGTTTGCCAATTTTTATTTAAACTTTTCATCAAGGCTGTATAGTTTTCTTCATACAAATCTTGCATATATATTTTTATTTTTGTACCTGATATATAATTTAAATGCTGATATAAATGCTTTTGTGTTTATAATTTCAATTTCTATATGTCCTTTGCTGGTCTATATGATTACAATTGAGTTTTATATGTTATTATCCTTGTATTCTGCAACTTTTTGTAACTGCTTGTTAACTACCACCTGTTTTTCCAAATAAGGTTGTATTGGAACACAGCCATGCTCACTTGTGTTGACATGTTTTCTACGGTGGCTCTAACACTGTGACTGAAGAACTGAGTAATTTCAGCAGCGAACATATGTCTCAGAAAGTCTAAAACAGTTGTTATCTAGCCCTTGATAGAAACGTTTGCTGACCCCCATTCATGGGCATGTAGGTGGCTTAGCACATAGTAGGTACCTGGTAGAATATGTATTGGGTGAATGAATGCCTGACCAATGGATGTCGGAAGTGGTTTATCAGTCTGCACATGGCATGTTCATTTTTGTGGATTTTGGAGGAGGTGAGATGGTAAACTCGGATGCAGCCATGTCTCTCAGGGACGGAGATGGCCCAGTGTGACCCACTCCCACCATAGGTTTAGGAGCAGTGGCTGGAGGTGCTGTTGGATTTAGTCATGCGACATTTAGTGAGCAAACAGTCACTGAGTAGCACCCAGAGTCATAATTCTCTTTAGAGAGCACGTGACATTTTCTCATTTGTGCTGGATATTAATTACCTGAACTGCCCATTATATTCCATCAGAGATGGTCACAATTCTGTTCCTCACAGGTGGTATTGAGGTCTGGGTACTGATCTGTATGCCTGAGACCCATTGTTAGAGAGTGGGAGGGTCCAACCACATCTGGCCAGATGCATATACCTGTGATCTTGCCACGGAGACTCCATCTCTCTTCAGCCTAAGCATGGTCTTTGCTGATTATCATAAACTCATCACAATATGGAGAAATCCTGAGTTATAGAAAGTTCCTTTAGGGATGAGGTGTTCTGAAGGTCTCCTGGAGGAAGAGGGAGAGGAGGAGGAAGTGGAGGAAGAGGAGGAGGAAACGCTGATGATTTGGGTAATAGAATCATATCACATGTATTACAGCTTGTTTTTCTTTCACTCTGTGTGATCCTGCACTAGGCACTGCTGGCTGGATTGTGCTCCTCTATCCCATAGAAGTGGTATCAAGGCCTAACTCCCAGTAACTGTAAATGCAATCTTATACAGAAGAAGAGTCTCTCAGATATCATTAAGACTTTTGAAATGAGGTCATTCTGGGCTTAGGGTGACTGGTTTCCTTGTGGGAAAGGGAAGCAGTTTATGATACAGTGACACAGAATGGGTGGTTTATGGAGGCAGAGGTCAAGATGGGAATTATGCTGCTGTAACTGGGGAACTCCAGGTGCTCTCGGAAGCTAGCAGAATTAAGCATTAATTCTTCTCTAAGGTTTAGAGGGAGGGTAGCTCTGCTGGATACCTTGAGTTTGGACTTCTGGCCTCCAGAAAGGTTACAAAAATGAAGTGAAGCATCCTGCCTGCTGGTAATTTAGTGTATCAGCCACAAGAAGCCGAAGTAGGTACAACTGTTACCCTAGTGTTGCTCAGTCACTAACAGAAAGAAACTTTTTAAGTCAACAGCATCTGGCATTGGCTCAGCCTACCAGACTTCAGAACCTTGCCACCTCCTGCTCTTTCCTAAGTGACTCAGGCTGCTTTCTCCCCTGAGCAGTCTACCTGCCCATCCTTTCCAGGCTGTCTTCTCTGATGCCTTGTTTAGAAGCTCACAAAAAAAAAAAAAAAAAAAAAAAACACATAGTAACATATTAAACATCCCCCAAGACCATTCCGTCCCCTAGTGTCTTTAGGTTGGATGGAAGATGAACCTAGCTCCCGTCAGTTGGGGGCGTCTGTCAGGGAAGCAGCCAGGGATGCCCAGCTGTTGAGTTACAACCATTCTTATCTTTGGGTATCTCAACCCCTCCCCACATCTTCCCCTGCCCCTGCTGTGAGTGAGTGCCTGTGGGCACAGTGTTCTTACCTGGAGCCTGAATGACTCTGTGGCATTTGCTCTGCCTGGCTATTGGTCCAGTGAGTTTATTTGGTGTGGGTCTGAGGTGTGTATTGAGAATATCTTAGAGGGAGAAAATGGGAATGATGAATGCTTGTAAAGCTCTTCCCTGACGTTCTAATCCTCCCCACTAAGTGGTAAAGTGGCAGTATTTGTTCTGATGATTCAGTCTGCGGCGGGGAATTGGTGTTGGTACCGTCACCACTGGTGCTTGTGAATTGATCCACCACTGATCTCTGCATCACCCCGAAGACTATTTTACTAGGACTTTAGAGAAAGAAGACAGTCCTAACTGTACTGACCCCATAGCTCCTGCTGTCACCTCAGTCCTGGCTAGCGACAGAAGCACCAGCATGGCCAGGCATGGCTTGCTCCTGAGGAGAAACTTGCATATGCAAATGAGATGCTGATCTAATATATAACTTAAGGCCATTAAGATGAAGAAATTAGTGAAGTTTAAAAATCACTGGCGTGGCTCATTTGATCCCCGCCCCCCACCACCCCAGACAGGGCTTCTCTTAGTAGACCAGGCTGTCCCAGAACTCACAGAGATCCAACTGCCTCTGCCTCCTGAGTGCTGGGATTAAAGGTGTGTGTGGCCTCTGCCTGGAGGCTCATTTGATTTTTAAGTAACACTCAAATCCTCCTGGTGGGCAGGGATGCTCCTGAGAAGCAGGTGTGGTGAGGTTTTGGGGATGGTGGTGAGGTGTGAACAGACCCTCCCACCGAATCAGTGGCAATTCAACATGCAACTCCCTTTTCGTTAGGGCCACAAGATGCTTCAGGTGCATATCTGCATGTTACACAGGATATTGTTTTCGGCAGTAAAGATAAATGTGTATGTATTTGATCTCTCTTGTGTTTGAAGGAGATTAAAATAGATTAGTTATAACGAAACTGTTCAAACACTGAATCTGTCTGCCTTGACGGAAAGCCAGAAGGAACCTCCATTCTAGTGCCTTTAAAACATGATCCTGACACTATCAGTCCTGAGGCAGGGATGAAATGAATGCTCCTGTTACCCACCATCCACACAGCACCCTTCCAGCCCTGCATCTCAGCCTCTGAGGTTGGTGCTGATGCTGGGTCTCTTTTAGGCTCTTAGGCATAGAGGCTTGCTTGAGCTCCTGCAGAAAATCAGTGTGTACTGCAGTCCTATGCGGGAGGAAGAGGCTTAGAAAACAGTCCCAGCTGTAGGAAAGCCATGTCTTGCCACTGGCCTAGCCAGCCTGATGAGCAGCTGTGATCATTCCAAGGCATGGCTCCATGGGCATCTCAGAGGGTAGCAGGGGTGTGGCTCCATGGGCATCTCAGAGGGTAGCAGGGGTGTGGCTTCATGGGCATCTCAGAGGGCAGCAGGGGTGTGGCTTCATGGGCATCTCAGAGGGCAGCAGGGCCCTGACTCCATGGGCATCTCAGAGGGCAGCAGGGGTGTGGCTTCATGGGCATCTCAGAGGGCAGCAGGGCCCTGGCTCCATGGGCATCTCAGAGGGCAGCAGGGCCCTGGCTCCATGGGCATCTCAGAGGGTAGCAGGGGTGTGGCTCCATGGGCATCTCAGAGGGTAGCAGGGGTGTGGCTTCATGGGCATCTCAGAGGGCAGCAGGGCCCTGGCTTCCTGGGCATCTCAGAGGGCAGCAGGGCCCGGCTTTCCTGGGCATCTCAGAGGGCAGTAGTTTGGCTTCCTGGTGCTTTGCTGTATCTCTGGTACTTCTCTCTCCTTTCTCACCAACTGCTGATTCACTCTCCTGCTCCTTTAACATCTGCTCAGTTACCACCAGGGCTCATGTTGCTGTCTAGACTGTTGAGGACAGCTTTCACCTCAGGCCTTGAGCCCTGGCCTGGCATTATGTCTAAGAGGGACTGCCCGACACAGACATCCTGACCCATGGTCCTGAACCCCACTGAGGTGA
This sequence comes from Peromyscus maniculatus bairdii, assembly GCF_049852395.1. Lineage (NCBI taxonomy): Eukaryota > Metazoa > Chordata > Mammalia > Rodentia > Cricetidae > Peromyscus > Peromyscus maniculatus. The sequence continues at coordinate 138,821,606 of NC_134856.1, read as the reverse complement.
TGTGCTCACAAGAGGGTGTCAGCATGGCTGCTTGTACCTGCAGATGCTCCCCTTTGGCTCAGGCAGGGACTCTGACTTCATTTTCCTGAGGGCCTTTTGTGTTGCTGAGTGATTCCATCTCAGAGACGGAAGGTGCCCATCTGCACATAGGACACATTGTTGCCCCTAACTCACCCTCTGAGCTTGACTCTGATCACCACCTGTCCCCTGGGGATTTCATGGAGCTAGTGGTTTTCCAGTCCCATCTGTAGACACGGTCTATTAGACCGTTTTCTCTCCTCCTTCAGCTACAAGGGCCGCAGAGTGTGGCCATGACAGGCTGTGCCTCCCTCAGGCAGCCATGCTCTTATGGAGCACAAGAAGGGTGGGGTCGTTGTGCCTCTTCCTACCCTCTCTGTTTCCTGATTTCTTTTCAACCCTGACTGGTTTCTTTTTAAGACCCAAACCCACTTTCTGTTCTGATTTTTGGCTAAGATATTGATGTTGGAATCTGTCCATGATGAGATGTCAGGGGTTTTGTCTGAAGACATTGTAGGAGAATCCTGAATTCTGCTCCAGCTGGTGGTCATGCAGAAGCATAAGAAGTAACCCTCCTCCCACGGCTAATCTGTCAGCTTATTTAATTGCTTATGTCTTGTCTTGTTCCAAAAACTTAATTTATTATTCCACAAGTAATACACGTTCCTTGTAGGAAATTTAGAAAAAATGTAGCAGGAACAAATTGTTCCTTGATACTTGGAAAGTAAGACATCACACATTAAAATGTTTTCCCTAAGTCGCATCAACTTTAGACAGAACTTGTTGGCATAGACAAGAAGCCCAGATTCGGCTATTCTTCGGGGTTCATGCTGTGGGGAGGGCCTGAAAGCTTCAGGAGGATGAAGATTCTGAGCTCCACAGGAGCCAGGGTCCCCTTGAGGGGCCACAGCTCACTCTGCACAACCCCATACAGATGTGAGTGTGGCCATTTCCTGACTGCCCCTGGCCGGGATGCTTCACCCTCCCTTCACAGGGCTGCTGCGGTTACATTTTCTTATTGGACTAAGGAATTGGAGTGGGGCTTAACCATTGTCAGCCATTTCCTCCCATTCTGCACTCCGCAAAGATGTATATTTAGACTTTCATGGTGCAGAGAGAACCTCATCCCTAAGAAGCTCAGAGCTGGTTCCTGACCCTGACCCGGGGGGGGGGGGGGGGGGGGGGGGGGGGGGGAGGGCGGTGGCACATTACTGTGAGTAGCTGGAGGCAAAAGAAAGTGAGAGGCTCCGGGAAGACCTCAGGGCCCTCTCAGCTGCAGTTCACAGAAAGAAAGCGCAGCCTCACCACATGCTTACCAGCGGCTCTCATCTTGTTGGCATCTGTACTGAGGGTGCACCAGAAAGCAGGGGCGGCTACAGAGATTCAGGGCACTGCAGGAGGGAGAGGAGAGTCTGACACCTGTGGAGGGAGAGGGGCCTGGAGATGGGGTGGGTCTACAATTACATCGCCTTTAAGTTTTTCTTTTTCTTTCCCCAGCTCTTGAAGAGAGTTCGGGAATAAGGACTCTTTGAAAAGGCATAGGAGAGTGAAACCTATTTGCATGGTGGGTCCAATTTCCTCTTTAAAAGCCCACCTGCCACACCCCAGGGAGCTCTGACTGGGCTGAGGACTTAGTAATTGCTCAACCATCTTTCGAACCAGAGTGATTGTGGTCAAGCCACGTACTCATTGCTCCTGTGCCTGGTGTATCAAAACCCTCGCAGTGGCAGTGAGCGAAGCGAAGTCCGGCCTGGGAGGCCTGGGAGGCAAGATTCACTTTTGTTAGGTGGGAGGGGCGGATGGGAGAGGCAGCCAGTGCTGGCTGCCAGGCAGGGTGACAGTGGCCCAGGGTCACATATGGTGCATTTTGTGGGACTTCCGGTTGCTTCAGGGCAGTACCTGGGTGGATCCTTGGACTGTTTTTTTTTGTTTTTTATTTTCCTAAGTACAGTTTGCTGCCAAGCCTGAAAGTGACTAGAGGCCAGGGCACACACAATGGTACACAGTGTGGTGAGAGACTGTGAGCTGTTGGTTTCTTGTCACTTACGCCCATTTTACTTCATGCACCTGGTCATTGGGATAGATAGCTGACAGTTTTATCTCACTCTTTGAGATTGCTTTTTTGAGTTTCTTGTGGCGTCGTCTTAAAAGGCTCAATGCTCCTAGGTGTAGAGGAAGGGAATGTTCTTCTAAGGCCCTCTGAAGTGGCAGGGGCGGCCTTGCTTTGTTCTCTGTGTGGCTTGTGCACACGTGCTAAAGCAGTTGATTCCATTGCTTACACGTTGTACTGTAGTTCCTGAGTTTTCTGGTTAGATGTTTTAATAGCCACTGCCCTTTCTTTGTTAAGTACACAAATTATTTGGCAAAGAAATAAGTTTTCAATCACAAAAAAATTCTTATTTATATTTTTTTTAAATATTTTATCTCTATATAGAGATATAAAATATCTCTGTATAGAGCACTGCTTTCTTTATTAATTGATTCTGCGGGGCCTGGAGAGATGGCTAAGTGGTTAAAAGCGCTTATTGATCCATCGTGAAGCCCTGAGTTCATACACCAGCAGCCACGCTGAGTGGCTCCCAAACACCTATCAACTCAGCTCTGGGGATCCGATATCCTATTCTGGCCACCATGCGTGCCCACACTCACCTTGGGCATACAATCCACATAGATCACACACATGGACACATGCACATGGACACTTACGTGAAGTGAGACATCTTAAGAAACCAAATCAGAATCTGGGCTTTCTTACCTAAAAGTAGGGTCCTGGATCAAATAATATATAGGGGAACTTGTTTTTAAATATTATTTTTCATTCATATTGAGGGATAATATCCATGCAGATCTTTCATATACAGCTCAGTGAATGTTGACTTCTACATCATCCTCTGTAACCTCAGCCAGGTCAACATCTCCCAGCTCCCAGGGCCACTCCCTACCCCACCCCGCAGTAGTCCCTTCTTGCCAAGAACCAGTCTCCTCATTTAGTATTAAGTGTTGCTAAAAACGAACTACCTGGACCTCTTGTATCCTTTTAGGTGGATTGATTGCCACAGTTTCTCAGTTGTACTGTTGAGGGGTATTTTGCTTCACTGTGACATTTTTATTTTAAAGCTTGGCATATGAGCTGTCTTGGTCATCATCCAATGATTTTTGAAAGGTTAATGGGAAATTTCATATAGAATCCATTCATGGAAATTACATCAATTAGGAACTGCTACAGATTAGCAAGGTTCAGGTCACATGGAGGCCCCTCTCCTCCCCAGATCTTTGCTTCCCTTTCCCCAAGGGTAGACCTTGGTGAGGCACTTTGGCTCGTGGGTTCAAGCCTGGACTCCTGGAGCTGGGATCTGCCTAGTTTCTCCTTGACGTGCATCCTTGGTCAAACTCTTTACCCTCACTTTCCTTGTCTATAAAACAGCACAGAAGTGCTTCTATTCCACGGAGGGCTGTAGGAACATGGAGGTGGGCAAGCGCTGTCTCTGTGTTCATGTTCAGCAGATCCATGGTGAATGGTGTGGCAAGCACTCAGAGCTGAGAGCCTCCTATCTCCAGAGACCTGGTACCCCTAGAGTAACACCTGTCGGAGGGCACTAATCCATGCTGGTGACAGGACTGACTCCCTGCTGTTTCTCCACTCCCTGTGAAGATGTGAGAGGACACAGCCTGTTGGGATGTCCTCAGCTTCTCCTTGCTAGCACATGAGCTCCGAAGGCAGGTAGACTACTTGGCACAGCCTGAAAACAAGCTGGCACTCCCCCAGCTGGGAGAACTGTATCGCCGAGCTCTCTGTCCCCAGAGCTCTCTGTCCCCAGAGCTCTCTGTTCCAGGTCCACCTTTCACTGAGGTCCTGGGCTAAGTGGACTGTTGAGTTTGCCAAATGAAGTCTATCTAGGGTCCATCCATATGTAGGATGCTTATGTGGCATGAATCCAGAAAATCTAGAAAGACATTAGGATATGAAGAATGGTGACCCCTTTGGGCTCTTTTTCTACCCTGGCTTCCAGCCAAATTAGACTTTTGGAACTAGGCCCAGGCTCTTGTGTAGCTGGATAGATTAGACATCAACATTGTTACTACTCATACCAACAGCAGATAACGTTGATTTAGTGCATTCTGTCCCCACTGGATGTGCCGTTTAATCTCGAGGACAGCTTTGTGGAGAGGGCACGGTTGTTATATTTGCTTTTATGTGATAACCTGTGTGCTGGCAGGTCCTCCTTCCAGGCGGAACAAATCTGTTTGTTTTTCTGTTAGTATAAGTAGCTAGGTAACTATGGGCACAATAACTATGTGTAACATGATTGGAGGACTCTAGGAAGAAAAAAAATAGTGTTTCAAGTGGTTAAATGACCCACCAAGGCCATACTATGTTTGACAAGAAGAGCCAGGTCTAGTGGGCACTGAGGTCAATGTCCCACTTTATAAGAACTGGGAAATGTCCCCTTAGCTCATAATTTGCATGTACCCGCAGTAATGAGACTGGCATGTTGCAGGGAGAATACAGGACGGGTCACCTGCTACCCGGGTGAGCTCAGGTCTGAGCTCAGGTCTCAGCTGTCCTCAGGTGGCCTGCTAGCACAGAGGATGTGCCATGTCTCTTGATTTGGACTTCCCCACAGGTCTGTTGGAACTGGGCACAGACTTCTTCCCTGGACTCTGACAAAGATGCTGCAAGGATGTTAGCTGGGTAGGAGGAGACCCTTCCTGGCACACAGGGCATTGGATTAATCCTGCACAGAGACTAAGGACTGCCCATGCTCTGGGACTTTGTATTCTTTATAGTTAAACTCTAGCTGGTTTATTCCTACAGGAAACTGTGGATTGTGTTAATCTCATGACAGCTTTCCAAGCTGTCTTGATTCTTGGGTGTTCCTTTACATGTGGTGAAATTGGCAACAAGAAATCACCACCATCTCTTATGAGGCAAACTATGGGTGCGACGAGTCCATCCGCAATCACTTTATTGTCTTTGAGGAGACAATGCAAGATGATGAAGCGAGAGCTGGGCCATTATGAGGCTGCTCCCCCGAGCTCTGTGCCTAGTGCTTCCCAACTCATTGCTCTGTCTCTGAATGAATATGCATTTACCTGCTCTCATTGAAGAACATGCTACCCATTTCTCCCAGGGCTTTGCTTTCCATTTTCTGTATTTTATAATGGGATCCTTCTCCAATAATAACTAATCTGTGAAACATTCACCCTCTTTCTGAAATTTTTGACAGAATCAGACTTTTGTGTGTGTGACAGTTTTGAAGCTATCTTCTGACATCCACGGGGTGCTGTTGGAAAACCACCCATTTTCTCCTCTTACCTGTTGTCATCCTGGGGTCTTTTTTTTTTTAAGCAGGTTTTTAGTGATGGTATTTTGTCAGGATCATATTTTTAAAGTTAAATAGCAGATATATCTTTGTGCCTTCTTAGTGTATAGGATGGGGTGTGCATCCAGTTCCTGTAATGAGGGAGATGCTCCCATTGCTTGCAGAAGATGGTGGCCTGCAGGGTGTGGGGGTCAAAGAACACAACAAACCAGACAGTGGAAAGGGTTGTAGAAAGGACCTTGGCTCTGCACACAGAGCCTGCTGAAGCTGTGTGGGGCTAAGCCATTTTTCTTTCTTTAAACCTCAGAATCTGATTCAACAATATCTGGGCACATGTGGCTGCTAAACCCTTGAAATGAGGCTGGTTAGGATATGCCAAGAGCCACACACTCCCAATTTTGAAGTCTCAATATGAATGATCATTATATTTAAAAACTTTAATGGCATGGTGAAATATACTTTGTGAGTATGTTGGGTTAAATAAAACGTTGAAATTCCCATTTGTTTTTACTTTTTAGTGTGATGGGTAGAGAATTTAGTTACATATTATAGAGCATACCATTGGTCATGATACCAATATATAAGTCACGATACAGCGACTATATTTCTGTTGAATAGTGCTGGCCTCTGCAGAGGTTAGCAAGAGCCCCTTTAGGTTATTGTGAGGATATTGTGATTCACAATGTCATACATTGTGAAATACTTGTGTTGCATCAAGCAAATGGGTGAATGGTGTCTATATGGCTTTGGCAGGTTGAAGGTGGCTTTAGCTCATCCTCCTCACATTCCCATTGAAGATGGTAACATAAGCTAAGAGGAAGAAAACTGGAGTGGTTGTGGTTGAGTTGTAGCTTGATGGGGAGTGATGTCCTTCCTCTGAGAAGATGAATATGATTGTATATGTGCCAGGGCAGAAGGGGGGAGTTCTGGTGTCACAAGTAATCCTGTCTGTGTTTATAATGGGAGGTTGTAGGCATGGTTTAGGGTGGATGATGTTGCCCGAAGGGACATTTGTTTCCAACTGCTCTGTACATTCTCCGACACTTCATCTAGTCAGCTGTTTTAACTATTGTAATGGAGTAAAAGTTCAGTTTCTTTATGAAACCAGTTATAAACAGGCTAAGTTTGTCACATTTGCGAATACACCATGCTGAGCACTTTATATACATTATTTCCTGTTCGTGAAATCCCTAAAATTCCTCCAAGGTGGTAAGCACTGGCTTCCACAGTCCACACTGGAGTGGAACAAGCGTCTGCACATGGCATGTGCCCAGCATATGAAGAAGCCTGGTCCTGCCTCCAGGGCTGTCTAATCCTGTAGTTACTACACTATTTATTGTGCTTCATTAGGACCCAAACCAAGTCTCTTATTTAGGAAACTCATGCAATACAAAGTGGGTATTTTTCAATGTATGGTCCCTGGAGAGGGCAATGTCTGAAGGTACAAGGAACCCAGAAAATGGCCGAGAATCCTCAGGTCCAGACTGAGCTTTTTCTGGGCCTAGAGTGAAGAACATGGAGAGCATGTTACATGACTAGCTAAGGAACGGGCTAGGGTTGGTCCTAGGGTCCTCTTGGCCTCAGCCAGCAAGACCAGATAGAATTGTCCCTTTGGACCTAAGGTCTTGCCACTAGAAGGGTGTTCTATAACCCTGGTAATGTCAAGACAATTGGGTAAATGCATGAACTTACCCAATGTAGCTTCTAGGAGGCATCTGATACCAGATTTCTAAAGGCCTGGCATTTACCTGGAAACATCTCACAACAACAAGACTCTAATGACAGCATGTGTCAGTAAAGGACATTCTCTTCCATTCAGGCCTGATGCAAATTTGCTTGTGACTTCGCCACGTTAGCTGAATGCCAGGAAAGATACATGTCACAAAGCTGGGTGTTTCTGTTGCTGCAGGACACTGCACAGCACATTCTTTAATGGGTGAGTGTCACTGATTGGAGCCGGTGCCTTTCAGGGATGCTGATGCTATTGAATAACAGATCTCTATTTAGTGTCCCCGTTATTTCCTCTTTGGCCCCCTTTCAGTCAAAACATGCAAGGTGTATTCCTCATCCTGACCTCTGAGGGCTGTCAGAGCCTTGTTACTGTTTGTTCTCACCATGTTCACTGCATTTCAAGTCTGGCAGGGATGTGATTAGAAGGTGGGAAATCAACGGACTTGGTCAGCATCGGACTGCCGGATCATGGCATGATGACCAGCTCAGCATTTAATCACTTTGCTTGTGCTTTCATTTCCCTTTCATAGCCCTGGAGGGAAAAGGTTCAATCCTGAGTCACACTCCTGCTGTGCAGGGGGAGGTGGGGGAGGGTGTGAAGAGGAAGAATAGAATTAGATATTATGTCTGTTCTGAGAGGCAAGTTGGGTTCTGGGAGGCAAATTCTGCCTGCCGTTTATACCTGAGGCACCCACAAGAGTCAGCAGGATGGCAAGACATTTACATAACAAGGTACAGGACTTAGCAGTGTACCCGAGGGTGATACATGGTTGCTACCTTAGTCCTAGAGGTTGGTGGTTTATAGGTGGCAGATTATGTCTCTGCCCTTAAATGCCTATGTAGAATTCCTAACCCACGGTGTGAGGGTATTTGGATGGGCTTTTGGGAGGTGGTTCTTGTTGGGTGAGGTGATCAGGTTATGTCCCTCTTGATGGGATTGCTGTCCTTATAAAAAGAGATATCTAAGAGTCTGCCCCTTCTCTTTCCTGTCCATGGGATGGCATCGAAGGAAGAAGTTAGCCATATTCAAGTCGTTGAGAGAGCCATCCGAATTGTCCAACACCATGACAGCGGACTTGCAGTCTCAAGCTGTGAGGCATGAATTCCTGCTGCCTCAGCCATCTGTAATAATCTATAATACTTTTGCTATTATTTTATATTTAATTATTTTGTTATGATATATTCTGTTGCTATCGCCAGAGTTGTCTACACCAATGGTCTACAGTTTTGAGAAGCTGACTAGTTAGAAAGTTGCATGCCTAGCCTGTCTGGGAATGCCCATTGCTTTGTTCTCTCCCCAGCTCCTTTAACCCCAGGTGGTCTTTGCCTGCGGGTTTCTGCTTGCTTGTGTTCTCCATAGAAAGATCTCACACGGGCTTGCCACTTGTCTATGGGCTCCTCACAAAGACATATTTAAAGTAGACTGCAAATGGATGCTTTAGACTGAGGGTGACAGTCTGGGATAGAAGGTAAGGATAGAGGAGGATGGGGGAGGCCACATTTGTCCCCTATCATAGACCTTGTGAATGAGTTTGCAATAAACAGGGAGTCCCAGAGAAATCTCTGCTGTAGCTGGCCATTCTGAAGGCACCCACCCACACAGGGGCATGCCCTCATCTCATCTGGAACAGCCCATGGCAGAGAGGGGTTGTATTATGCTGTCCCCGCCCACATGTGCCTAGGCAGCCCTTGTCTGCTACCTGGGAGCCAGGCTGGAAGAAGAGTTAAAGCTTGGAGTGCTGTCTTTTGTAGAGAGCAGCATCTAGGTCATCCCTCCAGCACAGAGAAGCGAGGTACAGCTTGCTCCACTGCCGCTTGTGCTGCTCAGACCCCTCTGCTCTGTGCAGAAGAACAGCGGGCAGGCAGCAGGCTATTTCCATAAGACACAGCAAGATGAGTCAGGAAGCCGACCACACAGCCCTTGGACCACTCAGTCCTGTGCTTGGTGGTGAAGGCAACAGCAGAGACATTGGGGTCAAGGAGAGGTGTCAGGGGCAGGGCTCCGAGGGGAGGCAAGCTCAGGGAACTTGCTGGGGTCAGGGAAGAGCAGCATTATGGCAGGATCCCCCGAGTCCAGGGCTTCCCAGCGTTCTCTGCAGGAATCTTGACTTTGTGTGCGGTGCAGCGTGTACTGCGTGCAGCGTGTACTGCTTCGTAGCCTAGCTGGCTCTGCCCGGGGTCCTGTGGAGACTCGGTACATTCTCTTCTACCTCTCGCCTCTGTCGAGTTAGCTCCTTTCTTCCTTCAGGTCTCTTGAAACCTTCCATGACCCCTGGATGAGGTAATATATGCTCATTGTTCCCTCTGAGGACCCCCTGGACCCCTCTGTGCTACTTGCTATTTGAAATTTTAGCATAAATTGTAGTGTGACCTCCCCCCCCCCCCACACACACACATACACACTTCTTTTGCTCACCTGGATTATTCTAAACTCATTCTTACCAGGCTACTACCTCTGTGACTGTTAGGTATGGTAGGTTGCTTTCTGTTTTTAGATTCATTTATTTGTATTTTTATGTGTATGGGTGTTTTGCCTGCATGTGTGTCTGTGCACTGTGTGCATGCAGTACCTGCCAAAGGCAGAAGAGAGCATCAGTTCCCTGGAACTGGAGCTAACAGATGATTGTGCATCCCACATGGGTGCTGAGAATCAAACAAGGAGCCTCTACAAAAGCAGCCAGTGTTCGTAATCTCTGAGTCATCTTTCCAGCCCTGGTCGGATGTCTTAGCAGGAATTTGATCGGGTTATTTCCTTTAGGGTCAGGTGTTGCTTTCAATTTAGAGCATGTGTTCAGGGGAGGTCATGTGACAGTGTATCTGACTTTTAGTTGGGGAGGTTTTGATAGGGCAGTAGTCTGGGCTGGCAGATCCGGGGCCAGTGTTCCCACTGCAGGGTCCTAATGAGAGGGCTTGGCATGGTTGCTGGCTGTTTGTGGAGGCAGTACTGATGGTGGGAAAGAGTGTGGACTGAGAAGCCCTATTGGAATAAACTGTGTCTGCATGAAGAACTGTGGACCTAGAATTGGAAGCAGGGAGTCAGCTGGGATGGGCCTGGTGGTGTTCCGCACAGGGCTGGCACCCCACTGTGTGCTGCCAGCTCTGTGGCTTCCTGGGGCATGTGTCTCCTGTATGGTCATTTATTCTTTTCCAATTAAGCTGTAAGCCTTTTATATGAGACTGTGTCATCCATTTGTCTCATCTTGGGTCACTGTCCTCTAGGGGCTGGCTGCCCTAGAAATACCTAAAATTCCCAGTGATGCAATTTCTCCAAATTATTTTCTTCCATGCTCTTCTTGCTGACTGGGGCAGCTTCCTCTTTCTGAATGTTGACTGTTTAGGATGCTCTGGCTTTAGCGAGTTTGAGGGCTCTCCCTGTGGCTCCTGCATCATCTTGCACCAGTTGACACCTGGTGACTGGCAGTGTTTGACTGTATGTAGCAAGGGAGGTAGAGAGCTCACTCAGTGGACAGCTGTCTGTGGTGGCTAAGCAGGTGCCCCTACCCCCGGCCACAGATGGGACAATGGGGGTGTAATTCAGGTAATCCTAGCTCCCTGCTTGAACTCATGTGGACAGGTGTCCAGAGAGAGACAGATGGGAGCATAGGCAGCATCGGACCCAGAGACTATGTATGCTCTTGTGCTTGCCTGGATCTCTGTCTCTGCCTCTGCCCCTTCCTCCTTATGCACCGTCACCCTCTCCTTGTTCACTGAGACGAGCAGATCCTGGGTCTCTGTCTCTCTGTCTCTCTCCCTCTCTCCCCCTTTCCTCCTTATGCACCGCCACCCCTCTCTTGTGTTCAGTGAGGAAGCCAGAGTGAGGCCTGGTGAAACTTGCAGCCATACTCATTAGCTAGCTCATTTGCCTGCTCTGATGTTTTCTGGTGTGGCTGACAGTTGTCACCTGGCTGGCTGCAGCACCTGTCCCCTTCCCTCTCATCTTCCTTCAGAGCTATGCTCTCTTCCCTCTAATTCCTACTCTCATGGCAGCATCTGGGGTGGACTTCCCTGCCCAACTGTTTTGAACTAATCATTTTGTTTCACAGCACTGCGCAGCACTCCGTTCAGAGGAGCTGAACTCCTTTGGTGAGCAATGGGTTGGCGTCCAATGGCGTTAACCCCCTTTTTACCAGAACTGAATGAGACTCAGAACAAGGAATGGTAGATGGGGAGCAACTCAAGCTTTGACCTCCTAGGACAGCCGAGGGAAGGATTTAGGGTACAGGTATTGGCTGCATCAGGTTCTACTTCACTGGACTCTGCCCTGGTCATGGACAAGCTTGCTTGCCTTCTATCTTACCAGACAGGAAGATGGCAGCATCTTTCTCAGGAGCGTGTTGAGGATGGAATAAGACTTAAGTCTCCAGTGCTTAGCATATTGCCAGGTGGTGTGAGCACAATGGTTGGAGCCATCCGAGGCATTATTTTCTAGCTTATAGACTTTAAGGTTTTATTTGAAAATGTCTAATTGCCTTGTTTTCCCCGTGATACCCTGGGCATTCATAAGACTGAAAAATGCTCCCCTGTCCCTAGAGCCTGGAAAAGAATTCCTGAGGAGGCTTCTGGGAGGTTCCTGAATGGTGTTCAGAGTGCCCGTATCTCCGGCTCTGCATGCCTGCTCACTCACTTCAGCTCAGCGGGCTTGTGAGAACCTGTCCCTGGCCTCCTGTGGTACTGGTTGGCCCAAAGCCTCATCTGTTCCCTCAGGACCAATCCCTGAGTCTGTGCCTCTTCCAATCTACCAGAAGTCTGGGGTTGTGCTTTTGTATGCCAACATGTGTAAAAGATGCTACAGAATATTTAATAAGGTCAACTATAATACATGTTTGGAAACTGTATAAATTGAGTTAGGAAAACAGCTTTGATTGCATGAGTAATATTTAAAGTGGCTGCTTAAAATGCAGTAACTTTCTGTCAATAATAGAAAACCTTCTGAGCTCTGGAGAGAGTCTTAAAGCCAGATCCAGTGGCTCTTGCCGGTCGTGGTGAAAGTTTTCATTAAACAGATGATTCATACTATGCGAGCAGAATGTTAACATGAATCATGGGAAAGACTCTGAGACTTGGTCTGATTTATGAATGGATTAGGAGGTAGGTTTCTCAGCAATCAGTTTCCTTCATGGGAGGATTTTGATTTACTGAGACTCTCAAATGGTCCTGCCCCCATTGTTGTTTGCTCTAAGGTGACATCTCAGGATCTTTTATTTAAGGAGGGAACTTCCTGAGAAGAGGGCCACTCACTTGTGTCAATTACCGAGTGCATTGTAGACTTCTCTCCAAGCCTGTCTCCCTTCCAAAGGTCCATGGGATTAGAACTCTCCTTGTGTAGGTGGATATGTGGGTGTGCCTGAGACTCCTCAGCAAAGGGCTAGATGAAACCAAAATTAACTCAGGAGGCCCAAAGCCTCCGACATGACAAAGGAGATGGCTTAACCGGCTCATCTATCTGCTCAGCTGCATCACACTGCCCTCCAGAGGGTCCTCACGGACGCAGCCTGAGGGAGAGGGTCCTCACAGACGGACGCAGCCTGAGAGGAGAGGGCTGCTGAGCAACAGGAAGCTGCAAGCTGCCTGAAGCAGGTGCTGTCTCCAGGCTTCCCTCAGGCTGCATGAAGCAGGTGCTGTCTCCATGCTTCCCTCAAGCTTGGGTTGGTATCATCAGAGACATAGTGACATGACCTCCTGCTGGGTGCTCAGGCAGGCTTCTTCCAGTGTGGAGCATCCAGGCTGACAGGAGGTAGAGGACAGGGTTCCTGCAGTACCAGAGAGCAGTTTACATGCATCTAGCCCCCTCATCTGAACAGTTCCTTGAACCAGCCCCATTACAGACAAAATGACTTGAGGCTGCACAAGCAGCAGTGGGTACTGGAGCCATGCACTGGAGCCATGCATCAGGGCCATGCACTGGGGCCATGCTTTGCCCCTTAAATTCTGCCTGCCAATAGGTGTGAAACGGTGGCTAATGTCCTGCGCTCTAGTGTGTGCATACTGGGTATTGGACATGGCTGAATAGCAGAAGCATTGGGGAGGGATCTCATTGTGTCCTTTGTAATCAACTCTGTGGCCTTAGGAGAAAGAGTGGGTGGTTCACGCATTGTCTTTAGGGGTGTCACTGGGCCTGCAAGACCTTCGTGAGTGACTGTATTTTTCTTTGGCTTTGTGAGGGCTTCTTCCAGCAGGTCAGTTGAGCAGCAAATGGCAGGTCACCAAGGTGTTACCATTAGAGTGGGATGAGCAGGGTTTGGTGAGAAGGCATCTCTCTCTATCTATCTATCTATCTATCTATCTATCTATCTATCTATCTATCTATATATATATATATATATATATATATATATATAGATATCCCCATCTCCATCATCTCCATCTCCATCGTAGGGTAGGGCAATGCTGTGAGGGAAGGAGTGAGTGGTGGTTTGTAATCTTGCTCTGAAAGTTTTATTATGGGTGGTAAATTCTCCGTGTGTGTGTGTGTGTGTGTGTGTGTGTGTGTGTGTGTGTGTGTGTGAGAGAGAGAGAGAGAGAGAGAGAGAGAGAGAGAGAGAGAGAGAGAGAGAGAGAGAGAGAGAGAGAGAGAAATTGAGGCATGTGATGGATTCTGGGACTCTTGGTGTTTACATGTCCTGAAATATCCAGGGAACATGGGTGGTTATTTATTTGTTCTCATTCATTCATTCATTCATTTTCATTCTATAGACAGAAATGGGCATTTACCTCATATCACATCTCATATCACATCTTGTGGAAAGTACTAGGGACTGACTCATGTGTAAAAGTTGTTTCTGATTTCAGGGAAGTCATTGTCTTTTCTACAGAACATCTTGGAGCTAAAGTCCTACTGTAGATGGAGGCACCTACCTCTCAGAACTGGCGTGAAGACAAAAGTTGTATAATTTACTGTAGCTCATGATGCCAATGCTGTAGGTGCCGGTATGGCATTTCTCTTCTCCGCACCATTGTGTTAGCTTTGGAGGCGCTGAAGCAGCCCTGGGTGTGCAGGTGGTAGTTGGACCTTAGGGAAAACTGCCTGGGAATCCTGGTGTTTAATGACTATGTTCCTCCAATTAGCCATCTATGCCCCTGGAAGGCCTGGGGAAGGGAACAGGTGGAAGGGCGGCTGGGTATTCATTCCTCTGCTGGAGTAAATATGATCAGAGTTTATTTACAGTCAGAAGTTGAAGGGAGGCTGCCTGGGGAAATGAATGAGCCTCTGGGGCTTGCCGCTCAAGGCTGGAGGTGGGGTTGCAGGGGCCCAGGCATCCTAGGTTGTCTGCACTGAGGACCCCACACCTTCCCAGCTCTCTGTACCGCCATCATACCTACCTCTCTCAGAACAAGGCCCTCCTCTCTCTAAAGACTCTGTCTGTTCCTCTCAGCTCTCCTCTGTGCTGGCCCTACCCAGCCTGCCAGACAGCTGTGCTGGGCTTTCTGCAATTGCTGGTTGTAGTATAAGCCCCATTTTTCTGCTGTCTTGGGTAATTTCAGAACGTCTCCATCTGTGGTTACCTCTCTGCTTGTTTCTTGGTGCTCAGGCTATCTGCTGCTTTAGATATGATGGTGAGCATAACAAATACGTTCCCTGCTCTGCCCACACTGTTGTCTACCAGCTCTGGGGAAACAGTTCTTCATAACCTTAGTGTATAGGCATGAGTAGAGCTTGGAGAAAGTTGGTCATTTACTCAGGGCCTGGCAGAGCTGGGATTTCACCCCAGGTGGCCCTAAACTGGGACTTAGAACACCAAGTTTCTAGTAGGGGCTTTTCATGCCACCGTTTATCCCTTGGCTTCTGTACTCAGGACTGAGAATGTGTAAATCAATATTTACAGAGGCTTTGAATAAGCTCACTTCCCAGCAATATCCTTGCGTAGAGCACTCAATCCCTTGGTAAAGAAAGCTTTGCACTTGATGTGTGTCTGGACTGTAGGCTGCGGGCTTCCATCGAGGAGAGGATGTTGGCTACCTTGGGGCAGATGCCTCTGACACTGTGAGCTCCAGAGCGCAAGGCCTGGTTGCTTTTCACTGCAGTCTGTCCTCAGCCTGATGCTGGTTCATGGACATGCTCAGTGTGCGTTCACTGGTGGAGAAGGAGTTGCTTGCCCTTTGGGTGCCCCAAAGTCAAATAAACTTATGGTATAATGAGGCTGCTTTGGAGTCAAACTGACCTGGACTTGAACCTTGCCACTTTCAGAAAAATGGTCCTGGGCATGTGACGGGCTTCCTGAGTCTGCATAACCAGATTCAAAGAGAGATTCTGCAGATCACTGCTCATGTTAAGCCAGAGGCTGCCAAATTGTGGCAGTTGGGCCAACTCTAACCCATTGGCTACCTTTATATATATAGTAGTCCTTGACTGCGACACGCTCACTCTTTCCTGTTGTTAGTGATTGTGTTTGTACTCTAATGGCACACTTTAGTTATGACAGCGACCATATGGCTCACAGAGCCAAGAATATTCACTTCCTGTCCTTTTACAGCAAAAGGTTGCCACCTGCTGTGTTGAGCTCTGAACAAATAGCAAGTATAGCTGTCATCACAATTATTGTCATTACCTGTAACTTCCACCCTTCGAGTTCATGAAAAAGTCAGCTCCAGAGCCTCGACCTTCTGTGCTTGAGGCCCTGGGAGGGACTTTCCAAGCAGCTGGTATATGAGTTACTCTCGTTGCCTTGACCAAATGCTTGAGGGAAGAAAGGCTTGTTTGGCTGTCGTTTCAGCCACCATGGAAACCTCGGAGGTGGGAGTGATTTATTTAATAGCAGGGGGAGCAGGAGGTGGATGTCACATGGCAGATGGACCTGGAAGCAGATGGTACAGGAGCAAGTGTAGCCTTGAAGACCCTCCTCTAGTGACCCACTTCTGCCAGCCAGGCCTCACCTCCTAAAGGCTCCACCACCTTTAAAATTGTGCCAGGAGCTGGAACTGAGTGTTCCCAACACAAACTGGGTCGGGGATGTTTCAACCAGCTGACCACTCCTGGGGTTCCTGGTCTTCGTGGGCCTAAAGCCCTGGATGGAATTTCTTCTTAGCCTTTTGCTTCTGATCTGATGGTGCCTCCAGGTTTGAGCTCTGCCTTTTAAGATGGGACCTGCCTCTCTTCTACATCTGAGAAGCCAGGGCTGAGAGGGCCACTTGCTTTAATGTCATCCAGCTAAGGAGCAAACCCTGTGAGTGTTCTTCCTGCTGTGGGGAGTGTGAGGCAGGAGCTTCTGAGTTCAGGGACTATGGGCCCCTCATAGTCCTGGCTGCTTCCTTGATTCTTTCAGCCCTGCTTTGGAAGGTTTAAAAAGGCATATTTTTCCTTACTAATTTTCTTTACAGAAATATAACCCTATTTTTGAATTATAAATGCAATACATGGAATTTGTGGAAACATGGAAAAGGAAGAAAACTGCAGCAATTAGTCCAAATCTCAGCACCGAGACCATCCCTGTTAGCATCCCCAGCTTCCTTCCTTCCAGATTCCTAAGCATGTGCAAATGTTTACATAATTGGGATCACATTGTTTATGTGATTTTCCCCCCACATTATTACTTATTACATCATAACCATTCCCTTCAGCATTGAATGTCCTTCAAAACCTTTGCCTGTGCCTATACACATTTACCCACCCACCCACACATCCTCCAACCCAACACATGATTTTAGTGATTCTTGCAGCCTCAACTCTGTGCTGGGTGCCAGGCATGGAGTGGTGAGCACATGGATGTCATCTGTCTTGTCACAGAGTCCACAGCCTGGCAGGGCTCTGGGGAGATGACATCATCTGTCCTGTCACAGAGTCCACTGCCTGGCAGGGCTCCAGGGAGATGACATCATCTGTTCCGTCACAGAGTCCACAGCCTGGCAGGGCTCTGGGGAGATGACATCATCTGTTCCGTCACAGAGTCCACAGCCTGGCAGGGCTCTGGGGAGATGACATCATCTGTCCCGTCACAGAGTCCACAGCCTGGCAGGGATCTAGGGGAGATGACATCATCTGTCCTGTCACAGAGTCCACAGCCTGGCAGGGCTCTGGGGAGATGACATCATCTGTTCCGTCACAGAGTCCACAGCCTGGCAGGGCTCTGGGGAGATGACATCATCTGTCCTGTCACAGAGTCCACAGCCTGGCAGGGATCTAGGGGAGATGACATCATCTGTTCCATCACAGAGTCCACAGCCTGGCAGGGCTCTGGGGAGATGACATCATCTGTCCTGTCACAGAGTCCACAGCCTGGCAGGGCTCTGGGGAGATGACATCATCTGTCCCGTCACAGAGTCCACAGCCTGGCAGGGCTCTGGGGAGATGACATCATCTGTCCTGTCACAGAGTCCACAGCCTGGCAGGGCTCTGGGGAGATGACATCATCTGTCCTGTCACAGAGTCCACAGCCTGGCAGGGATCTAGGGGAGATGACATCATCTGTCCTGTCACAGAGTCCACAGCCTGGCAGGGATCTAGGGGAGATGACATCATCTGTTCCGTCACAGAGTCCACAGCCTGGCAGGGATCTAGGGGAGATGACCAGGACAACACAATCTTCCTTGGCTCAGACTTTAATGAAGTGCCACAGACTTGGCAGCTTACACAGCAGACATTTCTGTTCCTCAGTTTAAGGAGGCAGGGAGTCAAGGTACTGGAAGATTCACCTCTCCAGTGAGGCCCTCTTTCTGACCCACAGATGGCCAGAGTCTGGCTGTATCCACAGAGTAGAGAGAAGACACTGATATTTCTTCCTCTTTCTAAAAAATTAGTAAATACAACAGGTTCTATTCTCATGATTTCATCTAAACCTGGTTACCTTCCAAAGAGTTTTCTTCCAAATCCCATCACACTGAGGGCCAGGTTTCTTCCACACGAGGATCTGAGGAGGAAGGACATGGATGTCCAGTCCATAACAAGCATCATGTATACTTGCTTGAATGTGGGGGAAAGAGGAGCCTTGTGCCTGGGGTC
The DNA here is from genome assembly GCF_049852395.1 of Peromyscus maniculatus bairdii. NCBI lineage: Eukaryota > Metazoa > Chordata > Mammalia > Rodentia > Cricetidae > Peromyscus > Peromyscus maniculatus. Next base: position 138,803,600 of record NC_134856.1, on the reverse strand, counting down.
TCATCACTGCTCCTGAAGTGGTGACACTAGGTCGGCTTTCCAGAGGCAGCTAGCCCCTCTCTGAGGTTTCTTCTTAGGAGGAAGTTTGAGGAACCCTGACTGGTTAACTCTTTTTGGAATGTCAGAACATCCCCTAGCCATACACATGAATAAAAGAATAAAAATGTAAACTTACATTTTTGTTGCTGTGATAAAATCCCGTGACCAAAAGCAACTTATGTTTATTTTAGGTCACTGTTCCAGAGATGAGTCCATAATGGTTGGGCAGGCATAGCACACTGGCAGGAGCAGGGAGTTGGTGGTCATATTTGTTTGCACACAGGAATCAGAGAGAAAGAGAACAGGAAGTGGGGAGCATTTACAAACCTTTAAGGCACACCCCAATGACCCCTCTAGCAAGGCTGCAGATTCTAAAATTTCTGTAACCTCCCAAACAGTGCCACCTACTGGAGAGACCAAGTATTAAAACACACACGTGCCTATGGGGGACACTTCCATTCAACCACCACAGGAAGGGGATCAGCAGCTACAGTGGCGATGGAACCACAGACACTGTTGTGCGGTGCCATTATCCCTCTTGTCTTCCCAGGGTCATCACCTCTGTCCTCCTAGCACGAGGCTCCTCAGGAATAGAGCATTGCACTGTGGGGATGGAGGTGGGAGACTCGGTGGGCAATGGTGAGTGTGTTTTTGAGACAGGGGGCAATTGTCTCCATGGAGAGCTCCCTCCCTAGACAAAGACTCAGCTGAGAAGAGGCGTGGCTGAGACACTCCTTTGTTCTGGAAGTTCAGCAGTGCTGTTGTAAAAGCATGGCTCCTGTCTGCCTCCTGAACACTTTCCCAATGTTTTCCAGCCATGAGTAGGACAGACGTGCAAAGTGTTGCACACTTGTGAGGTGGGGCATCAGGACATGTAGTGAGCATGAACTCAACTCCCCTTGTCTCCCGGCGTCTGAGCACACTGATGCCGCTGCCATCTTCCGTTCACCATCACCTGTGGCTTCTTTCATGTATCCTTCCAAGAAACAGTGTTCTGGGAGGCAGAATGTTCAACAGAGTGATCACACATTGAGTCTTGCACATTTATAGTTGACAGCAATGTGTGACTGCAGAATTCTGTGTCCAATTAACTCATAGGATGTCAGTGACTGGATTGGAAGTAGGTCCCTTTTGCTTGTTGAATGCCCACTAGACAGAATTTTGTAGGGGCAGACTTGTGGGGACTCAGGAATACATGTGTCTTGAAATTGCTGTGAGATGAATTTGTGAGTCACAGCCTCCCCCCAGCAGGGGACAGACAGCTGCAAAATTATGTGACGTAGAGAAAGCCCAGTGCTATATTATGTACACAACAGAGAAAAATATCTGATTTAGAAAATGTATGCATCTATGTATTGCTTCTTGAATTTTTATCTTTATCTAAGTTGGGTAAGCATATAAAAGCACCAACCGCATTTGCTCCTTAGTATGGACCACAGTGCTTTATTTAAAAAAAGCAAAAATGGCTTTTCATTAGCAGAAGCCTTGCAAGCAAGGCAGCAACTAATAAGATTTGCATCTCCTCACCTTCATCTGTGAAATGTGGGAATTATCACTAGCCTGTAGGGTCTGCTGTTAGGATTAAATTAGCACATGTCCTTAACCTACTGCCTGCTATGTAGTAGGCACTCAATAAATGGAAGCTATTATTTTTATTGATATAATAGCTAATTTTGATTCAGGGTTCAAAGTGCTTTGCATGTATTAACTCTCTTAATTGATTTTACATGCTCTGGACTTTGGTAGTTTGGTCTTTAATCAGTGGTGGAGCTGTTGATGAGAATGCATGTTTGTGCCTTGTTCATTATCTGGGGAGCAGCTGTTGTCTCCATGGTGAACAGTGGGATGAGGGTATCATCCAAATGCAGCCTCCATTCTAATCCCTAGAGGGGCATTGCTGTACAGTGACTTAAAGTTTTATTCTTCAGAGGGTCCTTTGCCCCAGTTAGAGGGAGAGTTCTTATTTCATGTAGACACGATGCTCAAAAGATTGCGACCAATGTAGGTCTTATACCAGAGGCTCCCTGGTGGGCATGGTTTATTTAGACATCCTTTGAGGCTAACTGGCTGTGATAGACAATTTTTAGCCTTCATCCCAGAAATGATGCCTTAAGAACCTGTCCTCTGTTCCATACCGAAGCCTTTGTAATGGGTTTATACTTTCTAAACTATCCAAAAGCAGCTATTAGAGTTCAGGGTACCAGGATTTTTTTTATTTGATCTTGTAAGTTTTGAAAATTTGTCCAGGAGGCATAGAAAAATCCTTCAAAGTTTCTAGTGTTTAATCTGTTTGAACAGGAGTCTCAGAAAAGGTTTAGCCAAGGAATATCAGACTCTGAGATAAACAGTTCATCAGAAAACCAACAGAGGATGTTTCTTAAACACACAACCACCCACAGCATCCATGGTTTGCAAGAAGCAGCTGAAGATCCCTTGGATGATTTCACTTCTGGTCTTGGTGGGTGGAACATTAGTGTTTTCTGGGAGGGGATTATTGTAGAGAAGCCTGTCTGTCTGTCTGCCTCTGTTTATGGCATGAAAGTGATGAGCTAAATCCACTGTGCAGCTGAGCATGCTGCCATGTGCCAGCTCTGTCACTGTCCTTCAGGTGGCAGGTGGGGAGGACAATGAAGAGCTGGTTTGGGCCGTGAGAAAGGACTGGCCTTACTCAACCCTTGACCAGTGATCTCGCTCATGAACACACAGCACACAGCTGTGCAGTTTCTGTCTCTTCCTTAACACGAGAACCCAGCTGGGTCACCTTCTGGTATGTGGCATCTGGAGTGATCTTCCAAGAGTCTGAGGTGAAGGGTACAGTCTTTGGGAAGGAGACAGGGTTTTGGGTGTCCTAATCAGAGGCCATTGTTCTTTTCTTTTTTCTTTTTTTAAAATTCGTATTTGCACCTCCATGTGAAGTGAATCCAACAATAATTTCCTGGTTCCCAGGAAGATCCATAAGATTTAAATGGAGTGGTACCTCAGGGTAATGATACTGTATTCTATTGGAAGTTGGATTATTAACAGAGAAAGGAGAGGATGCTGTAAGGGTTCCAATTATCCTATTATGAGAGAATAAGAAAAATTCCATTTCCTCCTAGCGTCACCAAGAGTGTGTGACCTACATTAGTCATGGGTGAAGTAGAGCCACACCGACCTCCTTAAAGGGAACAGTGTGTGATCAGCCTGTTCCAGCCATGTCTGCTGAACTGCATCATGGCCTGAGATTTGTGGTGTTGTCCTGTGTGCATGTTTTACATAGCTTCCATGTGCATGTTTTACATGACTCCTGTGTGTGTGTTTTACATGACTCCTGTGTATGTGTTTTACATGGCTCCTATATGCATATTTTACATGACTCCTACGTGTGTGTTTTACATGACTCTTGTGTGTATGTTTTACATGGCTCCTGTGTGCATGTTTTACATAGCTCCCATGTGCATGTTTTACATGACTAAACCTATGGACGTCTTTGTTCTCTTCACCGTCTTTCTCCTCAGCAGATCTTAGTCTTCCTCCATGGCTCTTGGAGCACCCTTTCTCTGTGCAGCCTGTTTTGAGTCTCTCATCACACAAGTAGAGATGATTGTATTACCTTGCTTTCTATTGCTGTGATAAACACCATTATCAGAAGGAACTGGATATTGGAGAGGAAAGAATTTATTTCATCTCACAGTTTAACAGTCCATCACGAAGGGAAGTCAGGCCAGGAACTCAAGAGAGGAAACTGGAGGCAGGAGCTGAAGGAGAAGCTGTGGAGGAATGTTGCCTACTTTTGCTTTTCATGGCTTGCTTGCTTTCTTATACAGCCCAGGACCTGCCCAGGGGTGGCACTGCCCATAGTGGGCTGGGCCCTCCCACATCATTTATCAGTAAAGAAAAAAATGCTTTACAGACTTGCCTACAGGCCAATCTGATGGAGGCATTTTCTCAATTGAGATTCCCTCTTTCCAGATGACCCTACCCAATGTCGAGTTGACAATACCAAAACCAAACAATTGATCCCTTGTCAACCTGACATGTAAGATTGTCACTATGAATGATTGTGTCCTTTGCATCCCCATTGGCCTAGACACAAACTGGCTCTGGTTCTCATCCCCCAATGGGCCCTGCCCTTAACAGGGATCAGGCATCAGGGATAATTCATTCAGTAGTAGCTTGTTATGGGAACGTATTTCTGTGTCCTCAGCAAGACAACAGGTTGATAATATAGATGTTTGGTTGTGATAAACTGAATGAATAAGTTTATCATAGCAACCTCAGGATGTATTTTTTTTTGGGGGGGTGTCAGAGGCAGTGAACACCCCCCCTTGTTCCCACATTGAGTTTATCCTCTGTTCAGGGGAGCTTCTGTCTGAGTGATTGAGCTGGGTAAGTAGAGATCAGTTCTTTGTGTGGACTTCAGTGAAGGGAGACAGAAATAGAGAGATGGTGGATGGACGGATGGATAGGTAGATAGATAGGTAGATGGATGGATGGATGGGTGGGTGGGTGGGTGGGTGGGTAGATAGGTAGATAGGTAGAAAGGTAGATAGATAGAGCGGGAACATGGAGAGAGGGGTCTCTGCTAGTTACCAGGTAGGTCAGCGGTAGGTGAGGCCTTGTGGTCTAGTAGACATTCTGAGCTGCTGTGGTGAGTGTGGAGTATGGCTGCTGTAAAGGTGGAAATTGGCCCCGGGTGGGATCTGGAGCAGAGACAGGCAATGGGAAGATGGGTCCCCACACAACTCTAAAGTGTTTTCAGTTGAAGGTGCATGAAATCCATCTGCCGGGATTCATGGCCAAAAAGATGGCAGCAACAACAGAAGCGATGCTCTTTGCCACTGATGAGACCCCGGGCAGACATCCATCCATTGCCTTTTAAATTTCCCACCAAGTTCCATAAATGTCCAGATGGCAATTTGTAAGTGAATAATTTATCACGACATCTTATGCATTATGCAGTGGAGATTTAAATTATAAATTGACCTCACTTGGCACTTTACCTTAGTTAATAAGTGGACTTTGTGGTGTTTGCCTTGATCTGCTAAATTGGTGTTGAGTTGGGGTTCATCAAAGAGAAATAGAATGGCTGGCCTGATGCCACCTACAGTGGAGATAGTACACATGAAGTCTCAAAGCTTGGGGTGACTTGAAACTATTTTCTGAAGGTGATCCCAGGACAGGGCCAGTGCAGACACCCTGGGCACTCTCTGAGGTCCTGAGGAAGGGATGAGCGAGGTTAGGACTTCAGTAGATCTGAGTTTTCTCTCCTGTCTGTGACTCCCACTCACAGCTGGATGTGTCCCAGGTAAGTAAGTCCCTAAGGCTTATGGTCCATTGTGTTCAGGAGCTACTGTCTTAAATTTCAGGGACCAGTATTGACTCAACAAGGGACATGGGCAGGACCCTCCTGTGTGAGCTCTGACCTGAGACAGGGAAGAAAAGGGGTGGAGGTGCTGAGGGCAGTAGAGGATGTCAGATGAAAGTCTTGTGGGGTCTGGGGACAGCCTCCAGTGCTGATCGGTACAGTGAGCAGCTGGTCTTTAAAGCATTCTAGAGATGAAATAGATGAGTGTGCAATGGCAGTCCAGCACTGCTCTAGAAATTGGTGCCCTGCAGCTCCATGGGAAGCCCTCCTCCTCACTGGCTCTATATAATAGCCCTTAGAAGTGGTTTTTGTCTTGCTCTCACATTTTACCAAACATCTAACTAAAATTTGAGAGTAAGATACCCACCAGAGATGATGTGTATCAACTAAGACTTGAAAGAAGGCTATTTAGTTGATATAGTATTGATTGAGTGCTGTATAGAGGTCGGACTCTCTCCTAGATGCTAAGATTCAGCAGGGAGCAAGAAGACGGTGTCTGTCTTTAGGAATATTATATTCTTGTGGGAAAAATAAAATCAATCCCTTCACAGAAAAGAATCTCACATCTGTGCCAAAACTGAGGTATCCTCACTTAAACCTTGTGCTGTATGGATCAGCTAGACGGTCAGTTTAGCAGACACTGCTTGACCAGCCTACATATTTTAGACTGCACACAGAACCAGATAGAAATGCACTACAATTGTAACTTCATGGAGCTTAGAGTCAGGGTTGGGGGAAGGATGTTGAGTGCAGAGTGACATGGAGCAAGACATGGCTTCAGTAGGACTCGATGACCGATTTGGAGGGTCAGAGGAAAAGCATTCATTTCCTCCAGGGGAACAATGAAGAAGCCTTAGTGGGAAGTCAGACTTGAGGTATCCTTGAGTAGTGGAAGAGTATACCAAAAGGCCAGTTTTCATTACTGGATGTTCTAGAAGGCTTGGATTGGCAAGAGTGAAGGGTGTAAGCAGAGTTAAGGAAGAAGCCTAGGAGGGCAGAGATCAGGACTGGGGATTTGGACCTAGGGGCAAGGAACTAACTGTTGGTTTGACTACCATAGTGGGAATTCCATGCACCTTAGAGTGGTTAGGCTTACAGTGATTAGGGATGCTACTGGGCAGGGGTGGTGCTGGCTCAGAGAGCATCATCTGAAGGGAGCTGGCAGATGAAGATGCTGGGAGGAAGGCAAGGGCAGTGAGTTTCCCTCAGACAGCAACTCTGAGGAAGTTCTAGAGAACAATGGCAGTTTGGGGGTACTCAGCAGTCATGTGGAGGTTAAGCTGGTGATGGTGGTGATCTGTGGGTACTCAGCAGCCATGGGGAGGTCAGGCTGGTGATGGTGGTGATCTGTGGGTGCTCAGCAGCCATGTGGAGGTCAGGCTGGTGATGGTGGTGATTTGTGGGTGCTCAGCAGCCATGTGGAGGTCAGGCTGGTGATGGTGATGATCTGTGGGTGCTCAGCAGCCATGGGGAGGTCAAGCTGGTGATGGTCTGGGGAAATACATTGTATTAGGATTGGCTCTCAGGAGGCCAGCAGTATCCACAGAGGAAGGATGTGGGCAGGAAATGGAAGTGTGGAAGGAGATGAGCCTGCTAGGCAGAGTGAAGATGACGATATTTCTACTTGGGTCTGCTGTGCTTGTACCTAGGAATTTTTGGTTGAGACTTTGCACTAGCTGAGTACTCTGGGGACTCTGTTGGTCAGATTGTGAAGTTAGTCCCAGGAAGGATCTAAAAGTAGGGTTTGAAGAACTAGAAAGTCTGTCCTTGTTAAAGGGGAACTCCCTGTTACCTGATCAGAGACATAAGCTGGCTTTTAACTAGAAGGCAGCTCCTCTGCTGAGGTGCAGGGCGTCAGGTCCAGGTCCAGCACAAGGCCATCAGGTATCTGCCAGGTTTATTGGCTTTACTTCCCATGTGAGTTCTTTACATTTGTTTCTGCTAATCCCTTTTCTCTGACTTGACTTGGTAAATCCAGAACGTCATAGACGTTTACTGTGTAAATTCCAAAAAAACTCTCAGAAAAACTTGGTATTTTTATTTGCAAATGCAGAAAATAACTGTGTAAAGAGCAAAAAGAATATGAAGGGGGTCACTGCAGTCCCCACACCCCCTACCCCATACCTACCGTTTCCTGTGCATGTCTTGACGTGATCTCACTGACATTTGCAAGTAGTGGCACACTTTGCTTGACGTCCAAGGGTTTCAGTGTGTGGCTGCCTGCCTTTTCATTTTGAGTAACTTCAGACCTTTCTCCTCTTCCTTTCCTCCCCTCCTGCTCGCTTTCTCTTCTCTTCTCTTCTCTTCTCTCTCTCTCTCTCTCCTCTCCTCTCCTCTCCTCTCCTCTCCTCTCCTCTCCTCTCCTCTCCTCTCCTCTCCTCTCCTCTTCTCTCTCTCTCTCTCTCTCTCTCTCTCTCTCTCTCTCTCTCTCTCTCTCTGCTATTGCCTCATGGTGAGTTCACATATCAGCTCTGCCAGGCCCTTTAGCTCTGTAACAGAAGTGGGCTTGTCATTCCAGGCGAGAACTGCCCTGCAAACAAAAAACCAATAACAACTTAGTGAAGAATTTAGGAAACTCCTGATGCACCTTATATCCAAGAATAGAGCACCAGAGGCAGTTACTACATTATGACAACAAACTTCAGCTCATTTTTCTATCTACAAAATAGTTGGCTATATTAGGTGCTTATGAAATATTTGATGAATGATTAACTGACTTTTAATGATGAAATTTAGCTTTGTACCTTTGAGGAAAAGTTTTAGTCTATTCCAATGTTTTCTGGCATAATAACAACAGTAGCTGTTTTTGGTTGGGCCCTGTGGTGTACCAGCTCTCATTCTAGATGTTTCTTCTAAATTATCTTGAGACATCTTGACAGCCTGCATTAGTGAATTTTACTCTCAAGGACAAGAGGCAGCACAGAGAAGTGGAGAGGCTTGCTCCTAGCCACACAGACACGAGTCACAGAAGAGCTGCGTCCTATCCTGTCTGACTTCAGACACCTGTCCATGTGGCCTCCATCCCTTCCCGGGCTTCAGACCAGGAAGCTTCTCATTAAGGTTCACGGCTTTGCCTTCCAGAGAAGGCTAGTTAGAGGTGTGTTATGAGGGGGGTTACCCATGCCTCTCTTTAATTGTGGTGTGCCGTTCAAAGATGAATTGGAAAGGAGAGAGCCAGGAAAGAGAGGCCACTGAGGCTGATTCCCACCTCCTACCAAATCAGACAGGCCCCAGAGTAAGAACTTAGAAGTGTGCCAGGCAGTGCCCTCAGCCCTCGCTCTATGCTAATAAAATGAAAGCACACCACAGCGCTGGGCAGACAACATCCTCTGTGGGAAATACTGTCATATTGTCAATTCTTATGGCTGCCTAGAAAACCTCAAGCCTTCTCAGTCAATCTTCTGATGAAGACGGGCAGTGCCCAGCAATGCTTCTATGAAAGAAACTTCTGCATTGCACCCCCAAGCCCTGGCCAGTTACATTTCTTGTCTGGTGAGCTGCCTTACCAAATGGCCTGAGTTTCTGGCTTAGCAAACCTATTGCCATAATTTCACATTTTGACCACACAGGGCACACATATTGTACAACAAGGAGGTAATTAGATACCTGCCCAACACTCAATAGGGGGCCATGGCATCAGGGTCCTTTAAAATACTGCATGATTTCCTTTGCTGCTGCTGTGACAAAACACCATGATCAAATGGCAACTTACAGAAGAGTTTATTTGAGTTTAGGATTCCCGAGGCTAGAGTGCACGTGGTGGTGACAGCTTGGCAGCAAGCATCACCTGCACTCAAGTGTGTCAGGGTGGAGTTGTGAATGAATATGCTGTCAGGGTGGAGTTGTGAATGAATATGCTGTCAGGGTGGAGTTGTGAATGAATATGCTGTCAGGGTGGAGTTGTGAATGAATATGCTGTCAGGGTGGAATTGTGAATGAATATGCTGTCAGGGTGGAATTGTGAATGAATATGCTGTCAGGGTGGAATTGTGAATGAATATGCTGTCAGGGTGGAATTGTGAATGAATATGCTGTCAGGGTGGAATTGTGAATGAATATGCTGTCAGGGTGGAATTGTGAATGAATATGCTGTCAGGGTGGAATTGTGAATGAATATGCCCTTCATGTCCCATAAACTGGAAGCTCATGCCCCTTGAAAAATAACCACATTTTTGGAAATTGGGGCATGGAGACAGGCAATGATCTTAGTACAGTGGTACTTTTATACCCACTTTTATGAAGGGTATGTGTATGTATTTGTTGTATTTTAAATTTTATTTAGTATTTTATTATTACTAATTTTTAATTTTTTTCTTTTTATTAACAATTTTTCTGTTCATTTTACATACCAACCACAGATCTCCCTCTCCTCCCTCCTCTTGCTCCCGCAGACTTCTCCCCCAGTCCACCCCCCCCCCAGTTCCCACCTCCTCCAAGGCAAGGTCTCCCATGGGAAGTCACTGATTTATTTTTATGTGTGGGGGTTTTGCCTGTGTATATGTCTGTGTACCATGTAGCTTCCTCTGGAGGCCAAAGGAGGGCATTAGATCCCCTAGGACTGGAGTCACAGACAGTTGTGAGCCACCATGTGGGTGCTGGGAATTGAACCCAGGTTCTGTTGAAGAGCAGCCAGTGCTCTTACAGCTGAGCCATCTCTCCAGACCCTTGTCGCAGGTTTCATGATGAGTGTTTCTGCTGTTCTGATGAAAAATCTCACAGGCCTGTGTTGTACTGAGCTTCACAAATTCATTTTACAACTGAAAGTTGCTTCAGAAGGTGGATGGGGACTTGCAGGCCAGAGTGGGCTAGCCTTCAGCCTTGAGCCTGATGGGTCTTCCGTGTGGAGAAGCTGTCTTAGGCACTGGGTCAGACAATTGCAGCTGAGTCCAGCCTCCTAGTAATTTCTCTTGAACTCACTCAGAAGGCCAACAGGTGAGTAAAACAGGAATGGCCTTTCTATGGCAGCCCATCCTCAGGAGAGACCACTGGGCCATCTTAGGTGCCACCACACTGGTATAGGAACACTGTGTAGTCATGCCTGTGTCTTCCTGATACACAGAATTATGATGGGGGACAGTTTACAGACACTGAAGTGTGACATGGCATTATATGTCTGGGAGGCCATCACTGAAGCAGTAGTCCTTTTCTTCACGCCACACTCACCCATTGACCTTAGCCTGGGTTTGCTCCTAACCTTTCTGGCAGCTGCTCCTTTCTGTCCCTGGAGTGCCAAGGTTCTGAGCTGTTTCTTTCCTGATTTCCTTTGCTCCAAAGCTCTGTGAGATCTCTTGGAACAGTGTCCGCTGTGTCTGTGTCTTCATATAGGTATTCAGGACCCTGCCCTCAGACAGCCCGTGCTGTGTAAACTGGTAAATGAAGGTACATCTCAACTCTTTGTCTCTTGTGTTTCCCTTCCGATCTCAGGACTCAAGAATGAACAGGTAGCCGACCTTTACCTTGCTCAGTGCCTCGCTTGGCGAAGCCTCCTCTCTTATCTCCTTGTCTGTATCCCACTAAAGCCGTGTGCTGGAAACCTAATCCCCTGTATGTCACAATAAGGCCCTTTGTGAAACAAGATTTTTAGAACAATACAGTCAAGCTGAGATAATTAAGGTAGGCCTTGTAACCTAGCATTATTAGTTTGTTTTTCATGTAGAGCAATATTTGGGCTCAGAGATAGACAGACACTGGTGGAAGACTATAAAGAGATGCAGATGATGATGAAGATATGAAGATGAAGTCAGAGATGGGGTCATGAACCTGTGAGCCATGGGGTATGAAGTATTGTCAGTTAGCCATGAAGAGTCTAGTGCAGGGGCATGGAATGGATTCTGCCTCACAGCTCTCCGAAGAGCCCTCCTACCCAGCCGTGAAGTTAGACTCGGAGCATCAAGAACTTGAAGACGACACAGTTCTGTCGGCTAAGCCACCGTCTTATGGCTACTTTGATACAACAGACGTGAATATGCTCCCCTCTGCCATCTGTGTTGCAAACTTCATCTGTCTGCACAGTCCTGCTCCCAGCAAGTCACTAGGGGATCTCTCCCATCGCACAAGCCTGAAGCCTGGATTCTAACCTGAGAACTGGGCTCGCTTGATGTTAGGCGTGCATAACACTGGCTGTTTAATCGAGGCTCCCAGGTATTGAGGGCCTTTTGGCCATTATAGGTATTTCTTTGAGGAGGTGCAGAGCTGGAATTAAAAAGAGATGCAGACCCAGACATCTTTTATATCCATCCCATCCCTCTGTACTTGAGGCTTCCCGAGGGGCACTATTGATTTCTTCTCTCAGCCATGGGTCAGGCATATATTGAGAGTCACATGTATGTAAATAAGGGCTCTGCAGCCTGCCCGCTTTTCTATTCTTCTGAGAACTATTGATTCTGACTTGGGAGCGTTACCTGCAAGTTCTCTCTTCACTGGTTTCTTCTTATTGTGAGTGAGCCGCACCAGTGTGTTGAGGTGCACAATGTAGGCTTTGTAAAGCATCTTGCAAGTTTGGCGGAACTCTTTGGAAGGCTAAGGGCGAGGAGGGCTGTTTTAGAGTTGTATTGATCTGCAGCAAGTTATTGAAGTTGTTGCAAATGCTTGCCTCCATTTTTCCCATTCACTGATCACTGGTCTGCAGAATTAAGAGTCAGGTTTCCAAAGGGCTGTTGGGCTGTCTTGCTTGATGGAGATTTAAGCATGTCCCTGCACTTCATCCTTTGCTCTTGTATTACCCTTGGCAACAGAGGAGCAATATCATTGTTGAAATTTTGTCTTGTATTGAAATGACTTTAACACATTTTCTATGCTTGGTCTATTCAAAATGTTTTTAAAAATAATTTGAGGGCAGGCATAGGAATTGTTGTTTGTGGAAATCCTAGGCAGGGTACAAAGACATCAAAGTCGGCTTTACTCAGAAAAAGCACATGCAAATCTTTCACATTAATAATTCACAGTTGAGTGCCGGCACTGTGGCCCCTGTCACAAGTGACAATTTGTTTAACTTTGGTAAAGGGCACAGAATTGCCAAGCTCACAGGTTCTGTTTTGGTCTTGCATTTGCTTTACAGACTTGATTTAGGCAAATACCCAGTTTTATAAATGAGCAATTATGTGTGTCAGGAAGGCTGGATTTTTAAGGGACAAAGTTGGCTCTGTGGATGTTGTTATTACACACTATGGTCCTGATGAGCCTATCTGAACCTCCAGTTTCCTAGTGTTTATCTTTATCCCTTCTCCATTTCTCATTTACTCATTCTGTACTGGCTGGGGACTGCCATCTTCTTGGTTTAAACGGCGTTAGTGGTGCCCACAGACCAAGCACAAGCATGGCCTTGGCTCATCAAGCTCCAATCTGTGTGCGCAGGATATGGTCCACAGCCCAGCAGCTTCAGGTCGACCGGATAGCTGGTCAGAGATGGAGCATCATGGTCCCCTCTGCAGATCTACCGAACCACCTGGAGTTTATCAGGTAGTTCCTGCTCCTAGGCAGGATGAAATGTACTCAGTGGGTAATCACAATATGACACGAAAATGTTCAAGTGTGGCCCCTGGATGGAAAAGAGCAGCTCATGTCCACATATAGATGGGAAGGACTCAGAGAAGGTCTGGCAAGGTTGGGACTGTTTCAGCTGAGACCGAAAGTGTAAACAGGAGGAAGAAGGCTGAGACTGGGTGGCCCCATGATGTATGAGGTCCCAGGCAGGGATGTGTGCTTCAGCTCAGAGAAGACAGCCTATTGGAGGAACTTTAGGTTGTGACTTGAGCTCATGCTGGGCAGTAACATGGGAGTCTGAGTGAAATTTCAGGGTCATACACAGGAAGCTTGGACTTTCCCCAAACGGTCACAGGAGGTGTTGGGGCCTTCAAACAGAATTTGGTTTGAGAGCAGAACTGGACGGTAAACAATCCCCTGGGCTGATATGTGAGGAGGGTTAATGGGGTGGGTGGGGAGAGTGGGGTGGGGGGTGTGTAGGCTTCAATGACAGGTCTGGGTGAAGGTGGCGACACTAGGAAGGTCAGCAGTGGCATTTGAGGAAGACCCGGGAGCAGAGGATGGAAGGGCCACTGGAAGGGCCGTTGGTGGATGCCCAGCAGAGTCCTGCAATCTTCCCCGACTCTCACTTCCTGGAGCCTGTCCCGGCAGCCCTAGTCTGGGAAGCGTGGATGTTTCTCAGTTCACCTCTGCACCTGATCACCTTCTTCAGGACAGCTCTGTGGTTGTGTACAGAGCCAAGCAGGCAGCTGGGCACACCGTGCTAGCTGGAACTCTCCTTCTGAGCTGTGACCCCTTTTCAGGAGATGTTGACTTTCTTTGACTGAAGAAGGTGAGCCTGGCAGAATTTGCTGGAAAAGCCATGTTTCCCCGTTTGATTCTCTTTGAGTGCTAATTCTTGTTTGTGTGGCGCTTTGCAGTTGGGGCAGACTTTTCATACCCAGCATCTCATTCACACTCCTTCCAGCAGCCGAGTGTGCCACTTCAGAAAAGGCCCTGCATCCCTGGCTCAGTGTTAATCAAAGGCTGATCATCTGCATTCTTCTCTCCTCCCACTCTCGCTTCCTGCCTTTGACTGGGACTTGGAGTTGGAAGCAGGCCAGGAGTCAGATGATGCAGATGAGTCAAAGGCACCCTGTCCCTTGGGGCGTGCCCCTCACGAGCCAGGAAGGTTCCGGTGGAAGGGGTGATCACGCTTCCGATGGCATTGGGGCTCTGACTCTGTGTAACCGGCTCCCGAGGCTGGGAGGAGACGGCATAGTAGCATGCTTCCAGCCTCCAGGGCTCCTTCTTCCCAGTCACTCCACTGAGCTCCAGGAGAGAGAGCTTAAGCAAGTGGGGAGCTTGGGCTCCCTTGAAATTGTCTGAGAGGTGGCCTGCGGAAAGGAGAGCTGGGATGTGTGGGGCATGGATGAGAGTCTGAATGCTGACTCCAATACCTCCATGTCTGTATCGGGCATGGATGAGAGTCTGAATGCTGACTCCAATACCTCCATGTCTGTATCGTGTAGAGCCCAGGGGCCAGATGGTGCAGACAGAAGCTGTTGTAAGGTGCACCCCCCGCCCCCAGGGCCTCTGTGGCAACAGCGCAGGTGAGGCTGTGTCTGTCCCACAGCAGCCCACAGCCAGCTTGTCAGAGGTCAGGCTCCATCTGGGAGGCCGTGGCACTGTGTGGAATTTGCTCACAGAGAGCTTCTTAGCTGTCATGTGTAGCAGCTGTAACCAGGAATTCGTTTACTATTTCTGGGTTCAGCTCCCCTGCCCCAGATTTGGACTGGTCTGGAATGAGGCCGAGTTGATTCTTTCAGGGTCTGTCTACATTCTGAGATAGTTGAGTACAACCAGTTAAAGAGCTTGGGTGTATGGGAGATTCATCATCTGTCCTAGGTGGATTATTGTAGGGACTTTCTGGACTCTGGGCCTGTATTTAAATTTTATTTTGAGAATTTATTAATTTTTTTATTTTATGTATGTAGTTGTTTTGCCGGTATGTGTGTCTGTGCAACACATATATACAGTGTCTGTAGAAACCAGAAGAGGGTGTCAGATCCCCTGGGACTGGGGTTGTAGACAGTTGTGAGCTGCCACGAAGGTATTGGGAATCAAACCCTGGTCCTCTGGAAGAACCGCCAGTGCTCTTAACTGCTGAGCTATCTCTCTAGACACAGGGCCTGTGTTTGCCAAGCCCCAGATGATCCTTGGGATAGAAAAGTTGTGTGTACTAGGCTGTAGAATCTAGGCCATGTCCTCCCTGTGTGAGCCATGGGTACCAAGACAGGCATCAGGGGCCATACACAAAGGTAGTTGTACATTCTGCCTTCAACTACAAGAGCTAGTCATGGAGCAGACTGGGAATGGACACAGCTCTGTCCCTGGACAGTCACTTCCTTTGTTGAACTGAGGCCGTGAGACATGTGACTTTCATGCTCAGCTCTGAAGGCACTTGGCTGTAGACTCTCCAGTAGGAATTCAAGGAGGTGGAGGGGACTTTTGTGAGTTGGCAACCCCCAGTGTCTGGCATTTGATTCCTGTTAAATATTGTTTGATCCTGTGTTTATTCTGATTTTGTACTGAAACAAACCCTGTATTCATTGAATTTGTTTTTGTGGGAAAGGAAAGTATGTGTGGTTCTTCCAGACTTTGCCTGAGAACTTTCTAGAAAGCTTTTGTTACTCAAGTCAACAGTACCACTGTTGGTGGCAGCTTTTGGAATTGCAAACCAATGTTGTTTGAGGAAATAACAAACATTTGCTTTGAAGTGGCCTGAGGGAAGGGGAAAGTGTGTGTGTGTGTGTGTGTGTGTGTGTGTGTGTGTGTGTGTCTTAAGGAGTGTTGTGTGAAGCCACTACCTTGAGGCAGGCCCTCAGCCTTGGCACGGTGGATGTTCTGGATCGTCCCTGTATGGGCAACCGTCCTGTGTGGTGGCATCTGTTTAGTCAAATCCCTGACCTCCCACACTGATGTCAGCACACTTCTGTCTCCTCATTTGTGACAATCAGAATACCTCCAGACATTGCCAGCATCCCCTGGAAGGCAAAATCGTCCCCTTTGGAACTGCTGTGCCAGAGTGCATTGTGAACCTCCAGCCCACTTCAGTGACAGACAGCATGTGACATAAGGTCACCGAGAGCTAAGATGTGACAACTGTCTTCACAGGTTATTTAGGGCAGCAGTAGAATGACTTCTGACTTGGAAGTAGACTAAGACATTCAGGCTTTATAAACGTTGTTTTGATTTTTCGAAAGTCTAGAGGAAGCTGTAATGGATGGACCGGCATTCACAGCTCCACACTTGGGCTGAAGGTCTGCACAGGAACCACTGTGGCCTTCCTCAGGTAGACAAGACAGCTGTAGACTGCTGGACTGCACAAGCCTCTGAGCGTGGGTGTGGGTGTGAGGGGGTTAGGGGGTGTGGATGTGAGGGGATGAGGGGGTGTGTAATAACTTTTCTCTTAGAAACTCTGCAGAATGGGCAAATCCTATTAGATTTTGTAGTTTGGGGAAAGGGCTGTTAATTGTGTGGCATACGCTTCCATATAGAAAGTACGTGTTCCAGAAAGGTTGGGATGAGATTTGCTGTGGAAGAAAGGTCTCTGGGCAGTCTTGTGTGTTCTCCAGCCTGGCTGTGTGAGGGTTACCAAGTCTGTTGTGGAAGGCAGAACAGGATTCTCCTGTGTGGTACAGGGCCAGCCACCCCCGTGGTCCCTGACGTTATCTTGCCTCATCCGCAGCTCTGCTTTTCCTAGGTGCAGTTAGCTCCAGTCACCCGTGGCTGGCAGACATTAAATGAAAAAATTTTTAAAAAGTTCATAGTTTTTAATTGTGTGCTTTTTGAGGAGTGTGATGAAATATCTCATTGTTGTGCTTGGGATGGGAGTCATCTCTTTGTCCAGTGTTTCCATGTGTGGCCATTGTATTGTCCCACATGACCACATGTGACTAGTGAAGGGTGAGTACGGTCCAGTAAGGTGCTCTCAGAGAGCTATGGAAGGAGAAAAGGAAGCAAAACAGACAGCCCACATTCATGTAGCTTTCATTGCAGTACATGGGCATAATTGCTCTGCTGTACTATTAATTACACTGATAATCTACTGTACACAATCTGGCAATTAAACTCTATTGTAGGTATGTCTGTACAGAAAAAAAGAAATGATTAGACAGTTCATGATTTCTGCTATCTCCTGGGGGCCTTGGAGTATGTCCGGTGAAGACAAGGAACATCCTGTACTCATATTTGACTCTTCTACTAAAGGGCAATTAACTAGTTTGGCCAATCCGCATTCCCCTAGCACTGTCTTGTGGCATCTGCTTTCTAATCTTATGCCGGGACAAAGGTTCTCCCTGGAAGACGCAGCAGCTGGAGAACTAGACTGAGGGTAAATGGATATTGTAACAGGGAATCATTCTTTTTTAAGGTTTATTTTATTTTTTATCATATGTATATGTTTGTGTCCATGTGTGGGTGTGTGATGTGAGTGTGGATGCCTACAGAGGCTAGAGGTGTTGGATCCTCTGGACTTACAGGAGATATGGACCACTAGACTTGGGTTCTTGGGAACTGAACTTGGGTCCTCTGCAAAGGTGGTATGTGCTCTTAACTGCTGCGCTAACTCCCCAGCCCCCCAGGGAATGACTCCTGCTTTGTAAAGTGGGAGGCTGGGGCCAACCCCAACAAAATCCTGTTTTTAGTGCGTCCTGTCTGATGTGGGAGTTTACAACAACCATTGGGCGAGTTTTCTACCTCTGCTGTGGGTGAAACTTGGGCAAGGGGTTGCAGAGCAGACAGACAGAGGAAATGCTGTATAAGTTTGGAGCAGTTCATTCTTCCTTCTCACCAACACCTGCAGCTGAGTCATCATGGACAGTAGTCAGGGTATAGACAGACCTCTCCCCTCAGTGACCAGTGCCCCTGAAACTTCCCATGATAGCCACAGGGTTGGGCGGGCATCAGGGTACCCTTGCATTGGTTGGAGACCTGCTCAAAGCTACCCACCAGCCCTTTGCAGGTATAGCTAGTATTAGTCATTCTGGTGTGTATGAGTTCAGCTCATTTCCTGAAATCCAATTTTACCCACCCATTTAGCTATCTATCCATATATCTCTATCTCTATCCTGAGAGAGGCAGGTAGGAACAAAGAGCGGAACAAAGGGTCAGCAGGAGCAAAGGACACAGAACTTAGAGACTGGAGTTTATGAAATAGTCCGGTCCTACAAAGTGCCCCGTTCCCTGGCTGCCTCTTTCCTCAGTCACGGCTCACTTTCTGTGCATGACCAGTGTTTTCCACCCCCAAACTGCTCTCCTATTGGAGCCTGGAACTCTAATCACATTTCTTCACTTAAGTACTCGGTGAAGACCCTATTCCCTTCCAGAAGGCTACTGCCTTTCATTCCTATTGACCAGTGCTTCTGTCTGCCAATACTCTATTGGAAATCTACCTTATTTGGTCCTGAATGGATAAGGAGGAGGTCAGGAAATCCCCCCTTGGGGTTACAGTTACTACTTCCTTCATTGGACAGGCTAGAGATTGGCTGGGCTAACAAATGAATTTTTTATTTGTATTCTGAATTATTCATGGTGATCAATTCCACAGGGTGAGCTGAAAGAAGTACCCAGGCAAGGCATGTGTTTTAGTGATGTAGGTATAAAATGCCTCTTAGATTTCTTCATTTTATTTTTCCCACGCAGAGAAATACTTGTTATAAAACTATTCATTATCACACTGGGAAGAGGGCATTCCTAGGCAGAGGGGATACTGGACTACTCTGCCTGTAGTAGGCTTACTTTGGACATTATCTCAAACTGAAGTGTTTTTGCCAAGCGCTTTCTGCGGAGCCTTGTTTCTCACAGTGCCCTGTGGCTAAGTCTGCTTGGCGATGTGCATTATCGCAGGGGCAGCCCCGTGTGCCTCATCCATGGGCCAGTCACCTAGGATGCTTCACAAGGCAAAGAATCAGAGAATCCTTTAGGGAAAAGTCTGGGGCACTGGTTTTAAAATCACCCACTCTCCAGTAGCTTGATAAGCATTTTGTCTTCTTTCCATGGCACATCTGTGGAAGTGTTGGTCTGTGGGACTCTTTGTTTCCTGGGATTAGCTGTTATTTTGTCACGGTGAACAGGGAATTTTTGAAAACTTCTGTGGGCCCTGGCAGTGGACATAGAGATGTGGAGTCTCTGCTCTCATCAGGAGGGCCCAGACTGTGTCGTCTCGCACCTTTGGGATACAGTGTCCTGTCTATTACCCTGTCTTGCTCCTAGGAGCTCAGTATAAACCAATGGCACAAGAGGGTAAGAGCAGGTGAGTTCTGTGTTTTTGATAGTTCTCTATGGTCCTTAGCACACACATTCTCTTTGTTAGTAGGTACAACCTCAAAAGAGTTGAGACATTTCATGTTTTTCCTTTTTAAATCACATTCCTCCTTCCCAAACTTTTGACATGATCCACCCTCCTGACACCTGAGCCACCTCCCCCAGCAGCACCCTGATACCCTCTGTTTGGGGTACACCTGCTCCCCTTCTGTATCTTCTCCATCCTTAGGATGAGTAAAGGCCCTGGAAACAGATCTCACTGATTAGAGAAGACCCCGAATGCAGCTCCATCTATGCATGTCTGCCAGGCACTGTGAGCAGGTACACATATTACAAGGTAGATGTAATGTGCATCTTGTTTCTGAGACCTACCTTGCATATGTATAGAACATAGCTTGACATTGCTCCCCCTGAAGGAGACTGTAGCCTGGGTAGTAGAGGAAACGTGAGCAGAGCCAGTTAAGAGCTCATGGGTGTGGTGTTGCATGTTAACTGGCAGAACTATGGAGTGTCTGATGACCAGGCATGAGTGAGGGAAGGGACCTCATGAGATCTGAATCTCCATTATCAGTGCAGGGATCTGGAGGGTCACAAAGCTACTGTGTACTTCTGCTCTGCAGTCTCCTTACCTGTGAGAGTGCAGTGAAGGTCTGCTGCCGGCCCAGTTGCTTTGTTGGTGAGGGCTGTAACTCCTGAGCATGTCTCAGGGGTGCGGGCCTTAAAGCTCACAGAGGTAAAGTGATTTGCTTTAGAAGGGTCCCAGGAAGAGGCAAGGTCAGAGGTCCAGCCTGATTGTGCTGAATGGACAGGTTTTGACACAGATCACTACCCTACACAGCCTCACGGTGAAGAGCTGCTTGGGTGAGCTGTGGACAAAGGCCAGGGGCACTGGGCAGATGGCGAATGTCAGGTAATACTGACCTGAGCCTGTGCAGAGGAGAAGGGCAGTTCACCTTTCTTGTTAAAATCCAAGATCAAGATCTCTTCAGGGACCATAGCTGGAGACCCAAAGTCCCTTAACTGTCTACCTTCTGTGTGTATTTTAACCAAGTATTTTTTTTTCTTTAAAGAGGTCAATAAAGTAGAATTTACGAGCAGCTTCACACTGTGCCCCAGTGAATGCCCCTTGTAAATGTCATGGTCCAGCCCACCTGGAAGGATGAGACAAATAGGAAGTCAGGAGCTGTCACACACAGGGGCATACTGCGCATCCGGCCTGGACTGGTCTCCCAGGGCAGGCCTGTGCTCTCAGGCTTGGAGTGTGGCATCTTCATATTAGGAACACACCTCCCAGGGGTTCAGGTTTGCCATCTGTCAGCCAAGCCACTTCTTCAGGGCATCTGCTCCGCAGACCAGTATGAAACGAGGCTGTGGCTTCAAATCAGGATTATGGCTCATTCATAGCTCAATATGAGCGAGCTTCTCTGCTCACACTGTTCCCCTCCAACCAACCCCAAACATCTCAATCCACAGACCAGATGAGAACATTCCAGGACTATGAACAAAGTAATTTTCTCAAAAGAAAGCCAGGGATGGGAGATTTTAAAATGCAACTGAGAATTCAATGTTAGCTCAGTACAGGGGCCATGGATACCATCAGGACCAGATTCTAAGTGCTGGCCTTTAACCTCAGTTTGGACCTATTTGGGGGCATGCTGTGTTCTCAGAGCTATGTCACCCACAGCAGCTGAGTAGAAAATGTCGTTTAGTTATGGAAACATTTTAAAGTTTTCCCTTGGTTTTAACTGGATTATGTAAACCACAGTAGCCAGGAACATGTAGTGCTTTGGTTGGCGTAGGTGTGAATCGGTGCTCCACCCTGGAGCTGGGGTGGGGTCTAACACAAAGCCAGGGCTAAATGCAGTAGGAAATGAGATGTGGATGCCGATGGCCATGTTGGAGGTCATGTTGGCTTCCTCAGATCTGCTTTGGGCCTTGGTTGATGGAGAGTCCATGTGCACGTTTATCTTTGTATTCCTGAAGCAGATAGAGATTTGTGCCCTGGCCTTGTACGTGCACTGGCATGACAGTATATACTTAATAAAAGCAGTACTTATGGGCTACAGCATCATTTCAGCTTCTGCTACATGGTATTTACTGTTTGACATCTTGATGTATATTCTCAGACTTGCCTTTGAATGCCACCACCGGAGGCTGGCACTAGTCCAGTTTAAGGACGGAGCAACACTCTGGAGGGGAGAGGGTGCCTTGGAAAGTCACGTTCTTAGTGGAGAGGCTACATTGCTAAGAAGTCTGGTCTCCTGGCTAATACCAAATCACTACCCCCATCCTGTGGACATTTATTAATATTTCTTGACAGACCAGAAGAAAGAATAAAGCTTATTCATATAGGAACATCAGAACATAATGCTGTTATACACTGAATTGTGTGTGTGCATGCACGTGTGTGCATGCACGTGTGTGCATGCACGTGTGTGTGTGTGTGTAGTTTGTAGACATCCCATTCTAAGAGCATGAGACTGAAATCTCTGGTCATACTGTGAATTGCTATTCAATTTTGGCCTTAGTTGGATGGTTGCCGGAGCCAGTGTTGCATGGATACTTAGGATTAGACTGTATACAAGTGGGGGGTACCGTGGAATCTAATGTCAGGGGCCACGACTTAGTGCTTCATGGTACATGGTATAAAACGTATGATGCGAAATCTTGGTCATTAGGGAGATGAAGATGATGAGTTTACAGTCTTATAAAACTGCAGTGGCCGTGTGTTCTTGAATACAAACAGGTCAAGTATGTGGTGGCCTGAGCTGCACACAAGGCTGACTCACTAGCCCAGTCAAAGCTTGCTTTCCTGTAGTCCCATCCCACAGTTCTGCAAACAGGCATGGCTTGTCCATCAAACGGGGCTGCTTTCTGTTCCTCGGGCAGACGCTCTTCCTTTTGACCTCTACTATTGTATGTTTAACAACCCAACCCTGTGCTTGGAATTAATTTGTGTAAAAAGTTGATTCTCAGTGAGTACTGACCAAGCCATCAGTGAAGTCAGGCTTTGTGTATTCAGTGCTGTTGCAGGTGCGTGAGACACAGAGGTTAGCAAGGCAGCTGTCTTCCCTTGCCCTGTCCTTAGGGAGCATTCCCCTGACCTGTCACCCTGGAGGCTTCACCGGGCCCCCGCCTGAGTGCTGGTACTCAAGCCCCTGTTGTATGTGCAGCCTCTTGGCCTCTAGTCCTGGGAGGAACAGTTTTCATTATTCTGAATGTCCTTTTGTTAATGTCGCCAGGCAGAGAGCCCAGGGAAGAATTTCCTGTATTCAGAATGGGAGTTTTGTAGGTTCCTTATCCAAGGGCACTCTGGATATGAATCACAAAAAATCATTCATGCTAAAAGGATAGAGACTCAGAAGACTAAAGGGGTAGTTGTATATCCCAAGAAGTACCCTCATAGGGACTCTTGCTCAGACCCAGAGGCATATTGGGGGGCCAAGAAAACCACCCCAGTCTCTTTTCTGTGTTCTCTGCTTAGCCTGACCCCTCTCATTAGTGTGATTTTACAGGTGCCTTGGTGGGAACTGCCTATGGCGTGCTCAGGACTGTACAGATCCACATTTTAAATGACCAGTGGTGAGTTGGTCTATTGCAGTCTAGTTCCGGACACTGTAGGAGAGAATAAGTAGACCAGTGGCGTGCCCACAGCCCAGCAACAGTGGGCTGAAGGGATGGGTTTAATGGCATCAGCCAGGCCATAGGACCCATCACTCTGCTAGGCAGAGCTATGCTGCCAGGCTCAGGACACCGCCTTCAAGGTCTCCAGCTGGGAATTAGCAAGGAACATACCTTTGCCCAAGTTTAGGATGCTTCATACCAGGGAACTGTAGGATTGACCTAAGAGGATTGACCTTTGTTCTCAGGCTTAGCACCTAAGGCAGAGAAACTTCATGCTAGTATGGTACAAAGTAGCTATAGTTTTAGACAATTCTTTGTCACTGTGCTACCTAAAGGACAGTGTGCCACATTAATCTCATCATTAGTTGGTGTCAATACATCCTCTCATATGTAATTATGTGTATTTCTAGAAATGAACTCTTTTTTTCACAAGTAGAAAGCATTTGTATGAATACGTATGCCTCTTTGAACTGGGAATGGGTCCTCCAGACTCTTAACAATGTGGTTCTTGTAAGTCTTGTCTGTTGCTGGAGGGCTTCTCTCCAGGTTCCACCAAGCCCTGCAGTCCCACAATCCACGTATAAAATAATCACTCAGACACTTATATTACTTATAAACTGTATGGCCGTGGCAGCCTTCTTGCTAACTGTTCTTATATCTTAAATTAACCCATTTCTATAAATCTATACCTTGCCACATGGCTGGTGGCTTACCGGCGTCTTTACATGTTGCTAGTCCTGGCGGTGGCTGCAGTGTCTCTCCTTTCTGTTTCCCCAATTCTCCTCTCTCCTTGTCCCACCTATACTTCCTGTCTGGTCACTGGCCATCGGTGTTTTATTTATATATAGTGATATCCACAGCACTTGTCCATGTTGAATAAACACATAGACATATCTGTTTCAGGAGCTGGTATACATACATATGTTATGTGGGGCTCATCATTTGCTTTCCCTATTCTAGGCACAGCCCTCTTCTAGGAATGCAACTCATCACTGAGCAGAGGGTGTGCTCACTCGAGAGAGGCCTTTACTCCTTTCTGGGCCCTGAATTGCAGGAATAGGAAGGGTGCTGGGTAGCCTGCTTGTGGCAGTGGCTGGGAATGTTGCCTCCTGAAGCACAGTTAGGTTCTCCTGTCCTGCTGCCTGTATCCATTGCTCCGCAGCGCCTTTGCAGTTGGTGTCAGTTCCTGGTTGTCAAAGTCCAGATCCATGGAGAGGTTTGGATTGTACAGGGAGGTGAAGAAGAAATACGGACGGGTAGTCTCGCCATTAGCAAAGACATCACAGGCCTTTTGGTATGCTTAATTCCTGTTTCTCCTGTGGCTGTGTGTGCCTGAATGTAGACTTTAAACAGTTAGGAGCAAATGATGTGATGCTTTATGTTCTGTGTTGTTTCATAACTTGCTTCCCCCATATCATTAGCTACTCAATGAATGCATTTCTTTTACAGTTTTATGGAGGCCTAATTTAATATTACAGCATTAGCCTGTTTAAAGTGTGCAATTCAGTAAGTTTCAGTCAAATTTCCAGGTTGTACTACAACTATCACACATCTAATTGGGGAACATTTTCATCGATCCCCGGAATTCCAAGTCCCATTTCTCCCCTAGACAACTGCTGTGCTGTGCTGGGCCTCTCTAAATATGGCCCACAAGACTGTAAGCATGTGTCAGCCCCGGCACTGATGGGGTTCCCTGGGGACAACACTGACATGTTGGCTTCATAGAAGTGTCTGGTTCAAATGTTACTGGAGATGCACCTCTGCAGGGCATCTGGCACTGTGTGCAGCTCTCCAAGGAAAGGCAGGACAACACAAGTGTCTATGGGCAGGATCTGATCTGACCTGAGTGTCGAGATGGGAGAGATTGCAAATGTCAACATGGCTGATGGGAAAATGAGATGTCTTGTATGGGTATCTCATTGACCTCTGCAGGGACCACTTCTCAGAGTCTGGGATAGTGCTTCATTCAGAACCAAAGACTATCTTCTAATGATCGATTTTCTTATGAAGGTTATCTTTGAAACCAGAGGACCAGGAAAAACATTGTCTGATCTGCAAAGATTGTAGAACAACAGGACAAGAAGCATGGGGCCTGATTCCATGACATCCTCTTACTCTCCTTTATACCTGGCTAATTAAACTTTTCTCAAACCATTTAAATGTGTACTCAATGCTTAGAGGACCCTGCTCCCCCCAAAAAAAACCCTCAAACAAACTTTCCTGTAGCATTCACAACTTGGCTGCCTGGGGACAGGTGAGGATGCAGCTGCTCCTGTTGGCTGGCGGGAGCATTGCTCAGATGTTTCAAAGGACACTTTGTAGAAAGTCTCCTATTTATCTCAGCAGAAAAGAACCTTGTCTGCCTGCTTCCACATTCTCTTGTTTTGAGTCCATGTTCTGGAGCAACACTGTTTTAAGGCAACCTTGTCTCCCAGAATCCATTCTTGGGAAGATGGTGAATTCTATGGAACTCACACGATACGTGTCACATGAACAACAGAGGGAGAGGTGGATGATTTCTCTGGTCGAGACCCCAGGGAAGGGGCTGCACTGGTCCCTAGTGAGGCATCATTTAAATCCCATTTAATGTGCTTAATTTTAAGAATGGTGCTTTGGACATGATGCTTCTACATCTTTGAGATTTTTCTTTCTTTTCTTTCATTGAGAAGCAGAGGCTGTTTGGATCTATCTCCCCATGTGTTCACTGAAGAGCTTATGTATTTGAAGATGCACTATGTGCATGCCTGTTGTTTTCAGAAGAGCTGCGTCTCAGCTCTGACCAGATCTGAGTGCCTGCCTTTGTGTTTCTAGGGACTGGAGCATCGGATGTGTTGCATACATTACTGCCAAGTACCTTCAGAAGCATTTGCTCTGGCCTGCCCGAGAAATCCAGGCCTGGGGAGGCTGACAAAAGGAACACAGAGGGGCTCAAGGCACAAGGGAGAAATCCCTTATTCATGGGCCGAGAGAGAGATCTATCAGAGCTCAAGTGCTCAGGCCTAGGTAGTTGGCAGGGATGCATGCATAAGTCAGACATCCCAGCCTCTGGAAACAGACACAGTGGCTATAATCTGGTGCCGAGAACCTGTTTTTCTACAAAAACCTGGTGTGTCCATGTTACGTTATGGCATTGTCAAATATCTGTATCTAGTTCTTAAATCTGACATTCGAACGTGCTATTAGCCTTGACGTTAGCATTCAACTTCAAATGTCTGCCTTCCCTCTTTACTCCATGCTCCCTTAGGTGCTTGTCCTCAGGCACAGCTGTGTGCACTCAGCCCATTGGTGGATTTCATAGGCATCAGATTGGCTAGACCACGTGGTGACAGTGCAGCCTCCCTCAGTCATATGCTGTCCATCAGGGTGTTGCTTAGTCAGGTGCACTGGCTATTGCCACCTGCAGACCTGTGCCACTTCTTAGGCCTGGCTGAAGTCCTCTCTCCTCAGCAGCCAGCCTCACTCCTCAGGTGCTCTGCCACCTGAGTTTTGTAACATGGTTTCTGGGAAGCCAAGGAGGACGCTGTGCTGGAGGCAATGTTTACGCTTTGGGGTATGCAGTGAATGCTACTTTCTTGATCTTGTGCCTGGCATTGTATCAGGTGCTGGGAGGCTGTGGACAAACAGAGAGGAACAATGAGCCCAGATAGAAAAGTTGCCACTTGTGATACTGATATGGGGCACAAACTGGAGATGAACTGATGGATAAAGTGTGGGGAGAGAAGAAGGAGCAGACTCGTCAAAGGAAGGGGGCCGACTTGAGAGGAAGGACATGGCATATCACAGACAGGGAAAGGCTGAAGCTTAGGAGGGAAAGACTATGTGGAACTGATGAGGTTGCAGTAGTGAGCTGAAGTACGGTGTGTTCCTTTAACATAGAAAAGTGATGTAATCTGAGTTGCAGAGAATGCTAATCCATGCACAGGTGAATTAGGGGAGGGAACAGGACGAGTGCCTGTCTGGGGTGTACAGAGGCGGGGCTACTGGAGCCAGCCTGTATCTTGTGAGGAGTGGGCTAGGACTCGCACCAGGCCGGCCCTCCGCCTGCAGCGATCCGGAAGACTCTAAAGATGGAATGTGTCTGAGGGCTGCAGTTTTCAGCCTGTCCATCCTGCAGACAGCAGGGCACTCAGAGCAGGAAGTGATGGCCGTGGGGTCTGCAGCCACACGCTCTCCAGTCACCTCATTGTCTCTTCTGCTCAGTCTTTTGGACTCAGCTGAGTAGTCTGAAGGTTATTTAACAACCAAGTGAAAAGCAGGCCTCCTGGGAGCCACTGGGAATCACAGCAGATGCTGGGAGCGATTGGAGCTTTGCCATTGGAAACCGGGGACTTTCAGTCCCAGCCCACTACCATTTGATGATTATAAGACTTTGGGCAAGTCCTTGGGTCTTTCTAGCTCTCATTTGTAAAGTAGCCCCATGAATACCTCCCTACCTTGTGATGTCAGGGTCTTAAATGGTATGGTAGACATAGTATCTGTCATGGGGCTGGATCAAGAAATGGAGCTCACCGTAGTTAAGTGACACTTGGCATGTGACTCCTTAGATAAAAGTAATAATTACCGAGTGAGTGTAGGGCTGGGTAGAGTCACATAGCTTTCCTTGACAAACTAAACTGAAGAGGCTTTGAGGGCTCCTGAAGAATAGTGAGCCCCTGTGGGCGTGGCCTCATCTCTCCACTCCCTCTGACTGCTGCTGCATAGCTCCTTAGCATGTACTTATTGAAGGGTTGCATGGGGTGGGGTGGGAGTGTGCTTACGGTTGGGACTAAAAACAGGTTCCATACCTGAGCCTTAACATGTGCCTTCACTTGTGATTTCTGCTGTCTGTAAGATGTCCGGCTTAGATCATTGTCATGTCTTAAGATCAGAGAGAGAGATGGCTTTAAAATCAATGTTGATGGGTTGAAGGGTCGAGCTGAACTGGCTTCTGGCAAACTGACTAGAGATTGGTGACTGTTTACACTGCGACTGAAACGGTTGTAAGGAGAAGAAAGAGCAGGAAGATTCCAGGGCCCTCCCCTTAAGCTGCCATCCATTGAATGACTCCCCCCCCCCACTGTGTCTGGGGTTCTCTCAGTTAGCCACAGGTGCTGAGCAGAGAGAGAAAGTGGGGACATGGCAGAGACATAAATAATACAAATTGGGCCCACAAGCCATCTCTTAGTTCCTATGCTGTGGGCATCTCATCATGATGAAGAGCTAATTTTCAGAAGCCATGCCTGGTGAAAGGTATGGTAGAGCAGAGCTGAGGCCCCAGCTCAGCTGCCCACGCCGCATGCCATAGAGGCCGGACATGCTCTAGCCACATGGTGAGGACTCTCTACTGGGTCCAGTGTGATAGCCAGGGGGTCTGTCTTGTAAATGGTGAAGGATGGGGATTGACACAGTGCACCAAATTGAGATGGACTCCAGAGCAGTAGCTTTCCCTTCAGCACCGTTCAGGCTTGGCTGGCCCTTTAGGCTGGCTGAAGACGGCACACCATGCAGATTGCTCTTTAAGATCGCAGTAGTGGCTAGCACTTGCGTGCAGAGGTTGGCGTGTGTTGATTGGATGTCTGTGGTGTTCGGCACCTGTAGTCATCAGTTTTCTCCAGGGAAACAAAACTAGTCAGAGATAGATAGATAGATAGATAGATTAGATAGATAGGCAGTTAGATAGGTAGGTAGGTAGGTAGGTAGACTAGACCAACGGAAAACCCTGATGAGTACAGTCATGTCTCAGAATTTGCTCCCCACTCATTAGCGAAGAGCCATTCAGCAATCAGTTGGGTGTTGGGAGCAGCAAAGGCTGTGATGGGTTGTTGCTCCTTAAATGGGGTCACAGCTGGCTGTGGATAATGGATGGTTAATTCCAATGCATGACTATAAGAGTCCACGAGAACAATAGAGTTATGTTCTTCTTTTATTCTTGGTGAGACTCTTCCCTCTTGATCCTGTGGCTTGAGAGTCCACACGATTTTGCACATGATGAAAACCCACTATAGAAAAGGCAGCTGGCGGTGCCTTCCCTGTGCTCATCAGGAAGTACTCACTGTGTGTGCAGACTTGTCTACCATGTGAATTCATTTTCTTCACAGCAATGCCGCAACCTGTCTCTCTGTTATTGTCCACCTTACAGAGGAGGAAATCAAAGCCTGGTTGGCTGCTTGCTTTGTCTCAGGCTATGTAGCTTCTGTATAAAAACTGAGACTTGTATTTAAACAGTGTACCAACTTATTGGGATAGGAAATATCCGTGAGGTGTGATTTAAATAATTGTGACAGGCTGGGAACATCTTCAGTTTCTTTTCTGGGGGTGGAGAGCAAGTGTCTTAACCACTGGTGTCCCCTTTTCCCTGACTGAGAGGGATATAGCTGTGGTGGCTTCTATATATAGGTGTAATGTGTAACACTCCAGTACTTTATGCTAGCTGTTCATTTTCATTTTAATCTCACGTGTTGTTTATAAGATTATGAAAGTACATCTCTGTTGTTTCCTACCATCAAATTAAAGCATCATGACGAACTTCTATGCCATTGATAATGTCAGTTCCATGACTGGGATACAGCAAACAAAATGAATCATTACGGACTGTACTTGGTGTGGGGCTGGCAGTCCTGAACACTGTGAGACTTCTCTGCTTCAGTGTGGAGCTGAGGTGAAAAGTTGGTGTTGTTCCTGGAGTGTGCTCAGCCACAGTGCTCGTCCCTCCCATCCACCAGACAGCACAACACTTGGGTATTAGAAAGTTCCATTTAAGTCAATGATGAATGCAAATTACTATTTTTTAGGATTTAAGTGAAGTGTATTCAGAGTGAGGCTCTTTTGGACACCATCTCATCAGAGATAATGAGTTTTAATGCAACATGTATTAAAATGCACCCCATTTGAGGACATCCCAAGAGAAATTACATGGTAGATTTTTACAATGGGCGTAAACACAATGGAAGGATAGTCAAGCGAAGTCGGGTAATCTTCAGATTAAAATTCTGAGCAGAGAAATGGCATCTTTCATGAAAGGTTGAATTTCCTGATAAGCTTCAAATTGTATTCCCACCTTATTTAAGAATATGTGTTGGCAGGTTTAACAAGATCTTGGCACATTCTAATTTGAGATTTATTACAAGATGTGTGCATGTTTAATAGGGGCTTAATTATTCATATCCACATCTTCCCGACAGTAACTTACTTCAGCTTCAGATAAATTCCTGGCACATCAGGAGATATAGGCTTCTGCTGTTAAAAGATCCAGTGGAAGGAAATCAAATGCATATGTCAGACATTACCCAGGGCCACATCTCTGTTCAGGCTAGGGCCCTCAGGCATGTGATCATCCCACAATTTTTCCACAGCTCAGGATGAAGATGCAGCCTGGCCCTGCGAAGGCACTTTGACCCTTAATTCAGGTTTCTCTGAGGTCAGCTACAGTTCTATCTTAAGAGCTGAGAGCTCCTCTTCTGATTTCTTACTGTCTCTTGGTTTCATGGGTTTTTTTCCTGGCTAATGCTTCCATCAGAATGTTGATGAAGATGAATTGGGACATCTGTCAAATGGTGTGTGTGGGGGAGGGGATGATACATAGTGCATGTACATGGGAAGTGCTGAATGGGAACTGCCTGCCTTCCGTTTTCTCTCTTGCAGTCCTCATTTCCACGAAGAGGAGTCACCACCCTGGAGTGGTGATTTTTAAACAGAAAATAAAGGAAGCATGGATAATTGAGGTGGGATGGAATATGTTGAGAAACAAGCATTCCAGCTGTGGCTGGTGCAGTGTGAATTGGCACAACCCCTTTAGAGGTCAACTTGTTGAGAGTCATTTAGACTGAAAGGCTGTGATCTTTGTATGTACGCTTTCTCCCACCCCTCCTTTACCGCCCATGGGTCCATGTGATCTCCCATGCTAGGCTGGAAAGCACTTTACCAATGAGCTGTATACTCCCAGTGTTCTCATTATTTTTAACCTTTGCTTCTAAAGTAATTTTCTCAAAGAGGCCATAGCAAGTGTTCTGCATACAACATCACCATCCATCACTCTGTGGCCCATTGATCTGGCTTTGTTTTCTCCATCTTTGGTACTCTCTGGCATAGTTAAACATGGTGAGTCTGCGTGCCCATGTCCACTGTGAATGTGAGTTGTAAAGGGAAGGGACTTTTCCTAACCCCCTTGCTGTACCCACAGCCGAGCTCTGTCTGACGTTGAAAGGTGTAGACATAATTGCTGGATACCACATTACAAGCTGCTTGAAGTACTTCTGGTTTGGTGGACAACTCTGGAGAACTGGACTCTTGGGAACCACATACACAGACATTACTTTGAGCATGAGCATGGGTGCTCTGAGAGGAATGTCTGTGTGCAGACCTGGCTTCCTTGATGAGATATCCCACCCTGGCCTCACTGCACACAGAACTGAAAGCACAGGGAAGGATCCATGTTCTCATCACAGAAAGGTGGCATCTTTCTGGTTTGAAGGGGTGTCATGGAAGGGAGGGCTTAATCCCAGCACTGGGGAGGCAGAGGCAGGTGGATCTCTGTGAGTTTGAGGCCAGTCTGGTCTACAGAGCTTGTTTCAGGACAGTCAGGGCTACACAGAGAAACCCTGTCTCCCTGTCTTGAAGAAAACACACTGAGAGATAGTACCATAGTGAGTAAGTAGGTTTTTATTTAATCATTAAATTTCACCCTCTTTATTTCAAATTCCACCATTAACTCAATACATTTTTCTTTTAAAATCTTTTACCAATCAAAATACTAAATTATTTTGACAAAATCTTCCAGGACCTGTGCTCTGCCCCCCTCATCTCTTGATCTTTTCTCCCCATAATAAGATAGTCCTATCAGTTTATTGTTTATATTTACAGATATGCTGTGTTTGCACATGTATGTATATCAAAGTCTGATACTGGACCGATGTGCACACTCCTCGTCTTGTTTTGGGAGTCAAGCTCTCAGACTTGCTTACATAGCTTAATGCTGCTGGCATTGTCCCTTTGGAAGCTAAGTTTGGGATGGAGAAACATGGCTGTGCTCACATTCTTCTGAGGCTCTCTGTGTATGCAGGGAGTGTAGCAGTTGTCTGCACTGAGCTGGTGAGTGTACTGTGTGGTACTGTGAGCTATGAGCATCTTCATGTGGCTGGTACTTAGGACTTTTCATCTTACACGACTAAAACTCTAATCCACTGAATAGCAACTCCCATTCTATCCTATCCCTGCACTGGACAAATTCTCACTGGGATCATGATCTCCATTATTTCACACAAATTCTTTGTGGAAGGACTGCTTGATCACACGATAGTTTGAATTGATGTTTCTAAGGATCCTGTATATGGCTTCCCATAGTGGCTGCTCTGTTTTACATTCTCACCCACAATGTACTTCTGCTCGTTCTCTCTCTCTCCCTCCACCTTGCAAACAATGTTGTTTCAACTGACCACCCTAACCAGCGGGAGGCCATGTTTTGATTGTCTTCTCTTGGTGATTAGAGATGTTAAACACCTTTCACGTCCCTGTGTGCTGTTAGCATGTCTTCTTTGCAGAATGTCTGTTCAGTTCCTCTGTACATTTTTCATGTAGGTTGTTTGTTATTATTGCATTATAGACATTTTGGCTGTGTTTCAGATAGAGGCCCTTGTACAATGGTGGCTTGCAAATACATCTTTATAGGCTGTACTTTTGCCATGTTGACTTGTTTCCTCTGTGGCTGGGAAGCCTGCAAGTTTGATGGAGACCCACTTGTCTGTCTTTGCTATTGCTGTCTGTGCCAAAGCCACTGTTGTGTCGTTTGCTCCCTTGGTTTCTTCCAGGAAATTTTTGAGCTTGATTTTTGCAGGTGTCACATGATAAAGGTCCAGTTTTATCCTGTTGTCCATGAATTCTCTTTTTCCATCACCGTCGGTCAAAGAGACCGTGGTTTCTACATTGTATAGTCTTGATGCCCTGGCTGAAGATCTTTGTTTCTGAGCTTTGCATCCTGTTCCATTAGCACGCATGTCTGTTCTACCACCCTTCCATACTGTTTTATGTATGGTTCCTTTGCATTATGTTTTGAAGTCAGAAAACAAGATGTCTCCAGTCTTGCCTTTTCTCAAGATGATTTGGCTGTCCTGGTGGTTCTGTTTAAATGTTAGAGTTTTATTTTCTTATTTCTGTAAAAGATAACGCTGTGATATTACTGTTGAGTTTAGAGCTTGCACTGGATTTCTGTATTTGGGGGGCAATGTAGACATTTTAAGTTTTAAGTCTTTTTGTCTATGACTGATTGATATCATCTCCCAATTTATTTCTGTCTTGCTTCTTTCAGCAACATCAGTATACACATCCTTCCTCCCTTAGTTAAGCTCACCACAAAGTATTGTTTTTGATGCTATGCTGAATGAGATTTTCTTCCAACTGTTCATTGTAGGTGTATTCAGTACAGCCGACTTGTCCTATTGCTTTGCTTTGAATAAAGTTTTACTTTTTTTACATTGCTGAATATTTTTGTCCCAAAGGCCAGCTAACTCTACTGCTTTGGGGGTTCAAAAGCAACTAGTAAATTGGGTCTACTTCCTCCACTACTAGCAGGCTTCTTCCTATACCAGATAGTGCTATCTCTGTGGTTAGCAGTGATACATAGATCAGGGTAAAACTTGTCCTTATGAGTCATAGCCTGATGCTGCAAGGATGACCCTGGAATTCAGCTGAAGATGGTCCTGGCATTCTTGTTGATGGTAGTTTGTGCATAGGATGTGGCTAGATCTGCTTAGGACTTTCATCTTACATGACTTAGATATCCAGCAGTATACCTGTGCCCCATGAGGCCAGCTCCACACTTAGTCCCTTTCTTAGTTAGGGTTTCTATTGTTGTGAAGAGACACCATGACAATGCTTATAAAGGAAAAAAAAATTATTGGGTGGCTTACAGTTTAGAGGTTCAGTCCATTATCATCATGATGGGACATGGTGGTGTGTAGGCAGACATAGTGCTGGAGAGGTAGCTGAGTGTTCTGCATCTTGCACAGGCAACAGGAAGTGAACTGTCTCACTGGGCATGGCTTGAGCATATATGAGACCTCAAATCCCCTTCACAGTGTCACACTTCCTCCAACAGGGCCACACCTAATAATCCAACAGGGCCACACCTAGTAATCCAAGAAGGCCACACCTAATAATCTAACAGGGCCACACCTAGTAATCCAACAGGGCCACACCTAGTAATCCAACAGGGCCACATATCTCAATAGTGCCACTCCCTTTGGGGCCATTGAAGAGTATCATGTTGTTGTAGGCCTTTACATTGTTTGTCTTCTTCAGAAGAATACTGAAAGGGCCAACTATGCTTTTAATGATGGCTGGGGTCTGGGCCAGGTGTTTCCAGGTTTGGGGCCTCTTGTTCCAAGTACTGAAATAAAGGAGCACACAGATTATGAAGTAAAAGCAAAATAATAGTACAGGTCAGAAGGGGATACACTGCCAAGAATGACAGCAGACCACGTGGATGAGGACACACTCAGGGGCCCCAGCTATTGTTTGGGCCTTCTGTTTATGGCAGTGGTTCTCAACCTGTGGGACATGACCCCTTTGGGTGTCAAATAACTCACAGGGGTTGCCTAAGACCATTAGAAAACACAGATATTTACATTATAATTCATAACAGTATCAAAATTACAGTTATGAAGTAGCAATGAAAATAATTTTATGGTTGAGGGAGCTGTATTAAAGGGTCGCAGCATTAGGAAGGTTGAAAAACACTGGTTTATGGTATTCAAGAGGAGGAAGAGTTAGGTGGCTAAGGTGCACCATGGATATCTCCATTTTGACTGACAACTTTTAAGTTATATAATCATTTCTTTTCTGTGCATGTCCCTTCCCATAGTGAATCTGATTTTAATCATATAAATGCTCAATTATGCATAGATATAAGATGGTAAATAGGGCATCCTCCCTAAGCTGCCTGGATGGTCGAGAACTGGAGACTAGCTAGCCCAGAAACCTAGGGTAGAGCCAAACACAACTACCCCAACCTCCATCCACCACTACCCCAAATTTGCAAAATGACTCCTAATGATATTGTGCTATGCTCATAGATCAGTGTTTTATCTATTCACCACCAGAGAGGCTTCCTCCAGCAGCAGTGGGGCAGAGACCCACAGCCAGGCATGATGCATAGAGAGACTCTAAATTGGAGGTCTCCATTGAGTTCCCTCCCCTCAGAGATTGGGGAACCCTGTAGAAGAGGGGGAGGAAAGAAAGATTGTAGGAGTCAGAGAGGATGGAGGACACCAGGAGAACATGGTCCACTGAATCAACTAAGCAGGGCTCATATTGGCTCACAGAGACTGAAGCGGCAAACGATGGACCTGCATGGGTCTGCACCAGGTCCTCTGTGTATATGCCATGGCTGTCAGCTTGGTGTTTTTATGGGTCCCCTAACAAGGAGAGTGAATATGCCTCTGACTCCTCTACCTGCTCTTGGACTCTTTTCCTCCCGTTGGGTTGGTTGCCTTGCTCAGACTGGACTTGAGGGATTTTGCTTTGTCTTATTGTACCTTTTTTTGGTGTGTTTGGTTGTTGACTCTTGGAAGCCTGCTCTTTTCTGGAGAGGGAATGGATCTGGGGGAGAGGGGAGGTGGAGAGGAGCTGGGAGGAGTAAAGTGTAACACGAAACTTAAAAAGGTCTTATGAATGAAAACCCAGGTATTGGGGTGAACGCTGGAAGACCAGAGAAGCAGAACAAGCCACAGCTACCTCACCTCACCAATTCCTCAGCTGATCCTGTTTCCTCAGACTGGAAGCCTCTGAGTCCTCATCTGGAATGAATCTCAGCTGAACTGCTGCTAAAAGTCTAAAAGCTTAACCAGCTCTAGTTCATGGTCCTCACGCCTTATATACCTTTTTGCTTCCTACCATCACTTCCTGGGATTAAAGGCGTGTATCACCATGCCTGGCTGTTTCCAGTGTGGCTTTGAACTCACAGAGATCCAGATGGATCTCTGCCTTTGGAATGCTAAGATTAAAGGTGTGTGTGCCACCATTTTCTGCCTCTATGTCTATCTAGCAGCTGTTCTGTTTTCTGACCCCATATAAGTTTCTTGATGTGCACAATATTTGGGGGACACAATATCACCACAGTGAAGGCAGAGTGTAGCTGAAGTTTTTCTGGTCCCGCCCGGCTCCCACGGCTCTGCAGTCCCGCAGCCACTCAGACCCAAATGAACACATGGAGGCTTGTATTAAGTACGAACTGTATGGCCTGATGGCTCAGGCTTCTCGCTAACTAGCGCTTATATCTTAAATTAACCCATTTTTATGAATCTATATTTTGCCACGTGGCTTGTGGCTTACCGGTATCTTTACATCTTGCTTCTTCTTCTGGCAGCTAGCAACGCCTCCCCTGCTCTCTTTTCTTCTCTCCTGTCTCTCTAGTTAGAATGTCCTGCCTAACCTTATTCTGCCTCACCATTGGTCAAACAGCTTTATTTATCAACCAATCAGAGCAACACATTTTCACAGCATACAGAATGATGTCACCCATCCTTTCCCCTTTTCTTTCTATTCAAAAGGAAGGTTTTAACTTCAACATAATAAAATTACATATAACAAAACAGTTATCAAGCAAGAATTATAGTTACAATATCTAGTCTATTTGTATTTTGTAAAATTAAAGAAAATATTTTATTTATCCTACATTTGTAAGTCTCAAGTTTGGATCTAATTTTTCTTTTATCATAACCAAGGAATATTATAACTATCTAGTCTTTAAATACATCAAAGACCTCAGAAGCATATACTATTACCTAAGTAAACAGGAAGAACATTGTAAGCAACTTTCAAAAATCTAGAATGACAGAGACAGCTAACTGGACAGTTACCCGAAGGTTTTTTTTTGTAATGTTGGGACATCCATTTTTAGCCCATAGGTCTAGAGTTTCTCAGTCACTTTTCTCTGTGTCCTGTAGAATGTCTGACAGTTTCTTCTGTGAAGCAGGAACCTGAAGGACCATCTCACTTTGCAAAGTTCAGTGGTCACCTTCCTATGGGCCCTGCATGTCCAGTTGATACAACATTTTGTCAAGCAGTCCAGGCAAGAACAGTTTCTTGCCCAAATGGCTATTCTTGCTAAGAAGAAGATAAACTCCATATGGAGTGTCTTTGATGCCCATCTTTCTCTCTAAATTAAATTGGTGCTGCCAGGAGCAGACGTGTCTCATTGTCCAGGAAAGTCTAAGTTTTTAAAATATTTTAAATGCCATATTCTGTAGGTCTTTGAAGTGTTTGAAGATCACCTACCTAATTGAATTATATCTATGTATATCTAGAAAACTTAACATGACTATAAGTTTGACTATCATAGAAGACTATTTATTAATCAGTATTTTTTAATTATCCATTACAATTTAAATGGGCTGCACAAACATAATACCTTAAACAAGAGTAGAAATATATGTACAGTCTAACAAAATTAACATTAAATTTGTATCAATAAACTAAAATCTATACCAATGTAAAACATTTGTTGAAACAAGTTGGCTCTTTAAAAATAGGTTCAACAATCCACCCTTTTATCCTATCATATCTATATCCTATATTTCTATATCAGAGGGGAAACTGTGGTCAGGATGTATTGTATGAGAGAAGAATCTATTTTCAATAAAAAGTTACTTAGAGGACAATTTGCATTATTGGGGATGAAATCAATTCAGTGTACATTTGGTAATTTATTCTTTTTCTTTATCCATTCAGCCTCTCTTTCTTTTGTTTGAATAATTAATCCTTTTACACATAAAATAACTACTGTTAAGGAAGTAGTTACATTGTGAGTGGGGGGATGGGGGAGGTGTTACCATAGAGGCTTATGTGAAATAGTCTATATTTCCTATAATTCATTTCAAGTTGATAACTTGAGTCATAAACACAAATCTTATTCTTTATTTCCCCTTCATTTTTGTTATTAGCTCACAAATTCTATCCTCTTAATTTTATGTCCATTAAAAATTTTGTAGGTTTTTTTACTTCCACCTTGGAGCTCACACCAGAACTAACAGCTGTTTTCCAGCAGTGTTACAGGGTTCTGGATCCCGCTGCACGTTTATTTTCACTGTGTTCTTTTATGCACTTTGTGCTGTTGTCAAGGGCCGCGTCTTTCCAGCTCGGAGGACGCCCCATTACTTCTCTTGCAGTGACCTTGCTCTCAGCTTCCGTTTATCGAGGGAAGTCTTTATTTCTCTCTCATTTTTGCAATATATTTCTTGTTGGCTGTTTTCTTTCAGTTCTTTGAATCTATGGCCTTCTGGTCCAGCAGGCTTGGGCTGAGAAACACGCCAAAAGCCTCCTTTACATACGAGTCTCTCTTGCTTTTATCCTTTGAAACTCTTCTCTGACTTTGATAGTTTAATTAAGTCACAATTGAAATTTCCATGAGTTTTGTAGGTTTGTGCTAGTTGAGGTTTTATTGGGCTTCTTCAAGCTAGAGATAATGATTTCTGGTTTTCCGTGCTTTGGATGGCTTTGGCTATTTATTAGAATCTGTTCTCTTCTTTTATAATTTTCATAAGATACACCAGGCACACTCCCCATATCCCTTATGCTTTCTTTATTCTTTTAAATGATTTTTTCCTCCTATGACTGTAGGATTGTAGATGAGCTGTCTTTGGACATGCTTGCTGATTCTCTTGTCTAATTCAGCCGTTGAACCAGCTTCAGTGACATCCACAACTCCTCTACATCTTCTGGTACTCTGAAGCTTTTATTTGTTTAAAATTCCCGGGTTATTATTATTGTTCTTGTCCTGTTTTTCTGACCTTATTTACTCTCTTCGTAATAGTCCCTTAAACTCGTCTCCAAGAAATTCATTACTTCTGCCCCCAGGAGCAGTTCCTGAGGTTTAGTTTCTGGGTTCCTTTGTGAACCCTGTAGCCTCCATTTTGCACCTGCACATTTGAAAAATAGCCTTCTCTTTGGTCTCCGTGAGACCTCCTCTGGTGCCAGCCAGCTATTCTGGGGGCTGCTTAAATCTGTTTCTGGGGAGATATTTTCTATAGGTATATACTTGGCTTTCCAAAAGAGTAGGGTCTGCTGAATTAGTCTTTGAATTAGCTTGCTGTCTGAGTTCTCTGTTGTTCTCCTGCTGAATGTGTCCGTAGGGCCCTTTGCTCAGAGGACCTCTGAGAGACTGGATGTTGTATTCATATGCCACCCTCCTCTTCCCACCCCAGCATAGGAGCCGTGTGTCCAGTGCATTTTTCCAGCTTCAGCAAACTTTGCTGGCTTCACACTGTGGTGTTCCAAGCAGGCTGAAGAAGCCACAGAGAGCAAGTCAGTAAGCAACACTCCTCCACGGCTTCTGCTTCAGCACCTGCCCTGGGTTCCTGCCCTGGCTTCCCCCGATGATGGACTGTACCCTGTAAGCCACATGGACCTTTCATCTCCCAGGTTGCTTCTGGTCCATGTTTATCACAGAAAGAGAAAGCAAACAGGAGCATCTGATAACCCCACAGCCAAGGGGTGCTAGTTTCTCTTCAGTGCCCTGAGTCGGGCAGGACAGAAGCCAGTCCCACGATGTCAGAGAGAAATCACTGTTGCAGTTTGTCCTCTCTCAAGTTGCTCCTGTCAGATATTTTCTCACAGCAATGACATGTAACTGGGAGAGTTCACTCAGGTTTTTCTCCTGAGGGGGGATCCACAACATGGACTCTTCCTCTGGGTCATATGCTGCTCTGGCTTTGGGAGAGAACTCATGTGACAGAAGGGGATGCCCTTGATACTCATTGGGGTGAACTTGTTCTTGGTGTGGGTCGTCTGGGCTACTGTGGCCTTGTAACTGACTCCTGGAGTTCTCGTAAGGTGTTTTGGACCCTGTGCGTTTGCTAAGTTGGCATTTCTGTGGGTGAAGCGATGCAGGGCTTCCTACCCCAGCGTCTCAGGCCTGTCCCTCATGACCTTTCACAGTGTTTATCCCAGCACTCCCACAGTGCCCTCTCTGCTAGCCCGTAAATGATATTTTCTGTGTAGCAGAAGGGCTAAGGAATTAATGGGGGCTTCATTCACAAGTAGAGGTGGAATGCTACTCCCAAATCAGTTAGAGGGCAAAAGAATCTCTGTCATTTGAGTTCTCTGTGTTTTTTCAATAGATATTTTCTTCCAAAACACTTTTCCTCAATTCTGTGAACTTTTACTCCCAGGAGAGGCAGCTTAAAATTCAGCTGGGTAGTTGTGTGATGCCTCACACAGGCTCCATAGCCTTCATGATATACAGCCTCAGGATGTGTCTGTGTGTGCCCCTCCCTCTGTGAGGCAGAAATTGGACACATTTCTGCTGAGAGGGAAGAAATAGGTTGTTACAGGTTTTAGCTCACAGCTGCATCGGTTGGCAAATCTCAGGGGCTAATGTGTGAGGTGTGTGCCTGGGCTAAAATGACATCCTGAAAACATTCTCTGCCACTGGGCAAGCCTGTGGATGAATGAGGTCCTATTCCACACAGAGAAGCAGGAGAAGTGATCAGCAAGTCTCCATCACAGGGCATTGTTGCCCTCAGCAGCATGCTTAAGAAAAAAATTTTATCTACCAAGTGAAATGTGGAAGGCCGGCCTCTGCTGTGTTCTTTCGTGCATGCTGTGGGCTTGGAGTCCTAACATTCCTTATGAATCCCTTACTCGTTAAAGAAGAGCGATTAAACAATGAGCAATGACGGACTGGACCTCAATTCCCATTTCACCAAGGGGCAAGTTCCTGCAAACCCCAGGATCTGTATGCATTTCTGCTTCAGACACAACAGGGCAGCTAAAGTATTATGTACTTCATTTTTCACCAGATACCCGCAGCAGGGAGAAGAACCTTGACATTCCTACCTTCTCTCAGACAACCAAGGAAGGTTCCTGGGAGAGCAAGCTGAGAAGACAGACCAAGCCCCTCATCATGGTCAGGTGGTCCTTCGGGCCTGCTGCCTGGAAATAAGAATTCTGCTTGCCATTCTAGACAATAGAGCCACACTTTTTTTTTTTTTTTATTATTTAAAGACAGCCTTTTCTTTCTTCTCAGGTAGTCGACAGCTAGCAATTTAAATGAGCCAGGTTTATGGATGGCTGCAGAAATCCTCTCCACTCGAAACCAGTATCTATCCATCAGCCTCCGCGCAGCACTTTACTGCGGAGACAGCAGGGACACAGCTCATCAGAATCGCCCCAGTGGAATGTTGTGATAGGAAAAGAGGAATAGATTACATATTTATGTAGTCTTTGAAAATGCAGTGGGACAGCAAGATGGCTTGTAACATATGCAACTACATCAAATGATTATTAACTTTCACCGGTTTGCAAATGTCTGGCGCATATATTGGTGCCCACATGTGATGTATGTTTGAAACATTAATAAGACTTTTAAAATAATCAAATTAAAAGTACTTTTTAGTCTAGATTTTGGTGAGCTTCAAAATTCGCTTCCAAATATAGAAAGAAAAGTATAAACAGAGAAGGGGAATAATAGCTATACCAGTTTTCAGCTGATGAAGACAGTATGGCCATGGTGACCTGGTTCCCTTGTAGACTGTAGTTGGCAAATGACTTTTTTATTTTGGTCACAGATGCATCCATTGAGGGATGGAGGCAGCTGTGCAGTGATGTGTGATTTCTTTAGGAGTTAGACCTTTCTCTACTTTTGGGAGTGGTTTCCAGATCCGATGACATGGGCTGCCTGGAGAGGTGGGCCTTTGATTCTTGAACAATAATCTTTGCAATGGTTTTTGATGACAAGGACAGTTTGACTCTGTTTAGTTGTGTTCGCACTATCAAACTTGGGTTTGTCTTTGTCCAGCTTTCTCCCTCACATTCACCAAATCACCCTCCATCTGTTCTTGAAACACACCTATGGCTGGTCACTAATGCCGGCGTCCCCAGTGCCTTTCACTGCACTCAAGCAGCGGGAATATAAATCAAGGACAAGCCTCCTGGAGGCCCAGAAGCGGGGACCGCCAGTTCTCTCTACTCTCCTACTGTGGCCATGCACGAAGAGAGGCAGGAGACAGGAGGTCCCAGCAGCCTCATGGCTGGCAGAAGCTGGGAACAAAGGAACTTGGTGCTTCATGAGTCCACATGCTCTTCAAAGTCCCGGGCGTTTGTCTAGCTGTAGTTGAATGAGGGAAAGAGCCCAGAGCTGAACTGTGCCTGTGAGCAGGGGCTTGCCTCCTAGGAGACTCCTGTGAGAAATACAGCCCTCCACAGGCCCGTTTTCTGGACCTCCCCTTTCCCTTTGTGCTGATCAGCCAAGAGTGGTAGATTATGAAACTGAACTCCCAAAATAGGATGATAAATAATTATTATTTGCATCAGAGGTAAAATCCCGAGGCCATCTTGGCTGAGTGTACTTTCCAGCCTGATTTGGGTACTGGCACACGAGCTTGAAAAAATAAATTGCCTTGCAAAGTTGCTTTCACTTTGCTCTTGTATTCTTTTGAATAACAACGAGATTATTCTTTTCCCAGTTCTTGCAAACAGTTCTGCCAGCAGTAAACGGAGGAGCTATGGTGCGCCCAGAGCCCATAGAAAGATGGGCACTTTGATTTCTGTCCATGTTGCCATGTAAGGATCTTATCAGTGGAGAAAATAGTCTGAGCCTTAGAATGCTGTGTGTCGTCACCCCTTTTAGAAGACATGAACCCAAATCTATAAAGCAGGTGGATTTGCTCTCCACTGGGCCCCTGGAGCCTACATTGAACTCAGAAATGGTGTTATTTTAATTGTTAAGTGAGAAAAACGACAGGTTGTAAATTAGGCTAATTGAGCTGCAGAATTCTGGTTTCCTGCAATTTAAGACTCTATCCTGGGCATAAATGAAATATTCAGAAAGCAGAGGAGCTAGAAATGAAACCTGCAGGGGAAAGTTTAGTTTAGAATAAGGTCTCAAAATTCCAGCGATTTAAAAGTACAGGCTTCTGCCCAGGCCTTGGCTGCCGGGACCAGGTTGTTAGTGTCGAGCTGTCTAAGCTGTGAGTCGGGCAGCCAGCCTGCAATGCAGCATAGAGGGTTAATCTGGAAAGTTCTCCAGGCCTTAGCTCTTTGGGATGGAGGCTTTGCTCAAGATCCCCTCACTCAGATGTTGTCTAGCCCCTTGTGGCAGTTGTCACAGCTGAAAGAGTGACATTAGCTTACCCAGGAATGAAAGCTGCGTGTTCCTTTCTGAGGAGCAGAGGACTAGCTGCAGCCAGCCAGCCGTCCCTCAGCTTGAGCCTGCTCCTAAGAGTCAGCCTTCACATTTTCAGGAGTCTAGGGCTACTGGGAGCATTAGAAATGTTGGCTCCTAGGCCCCTTTTACACCAGCTAGTAACAGTCTGCATTCCAGCAGCTGTCTGGGGATGATTCATATGTATAAGGAAGCCTGAGATGCAAAGAGGGCCAGCTAAATGGCCTGGGTAATTTCAGTAAATCTTCATGGCAGCCTGGATAGTGTTGCTTGGTCTGCAGCTGGGGTTCCTCTGTCTCTGATCCCGGGGGCAGGGGGTGAACAGACGCAGAACCAAACGACACAGGCTCTGGGAGGTTGCCAGCAATCTCGTTTATTAAACAAAGGACTGGGGTATTTATGTGTGTACCTTTTGGCAGGCTCTGCTTTCAGCTGCTGTGGTGTTTCCTGGTTGGCTCTGGGTCACATGTCAGCAGTGGTCATCTTGAGGGTCCAGTTTCAGGGTCCTCTGGGTCAGGATACTACTACATATGTCAGAGCTCTGTGTTAGCTTAAGGCATGGCCCAGTGCTTTAGGCCTCATCCGCCTCAGGATAGAGTACATTTGCGTGGAGAGACAGACCCTATGCCTACTCTAGGGGAGTTCACTGTCTAGGGAAAAGTTACTCATAATAATCACAAATGGAGAGGGGCTCCAGCCACCAGGACACTAGTGAGCAGAAGCTGAGCAGTTTGCTTTGGGGTGCACGTCCCCCTTCTATCATCAGCAGAGTGGAGAGAAGTTGAGACTCTCAGCCTCTCCCAGCTGTGGTTTCCTCCAGAGAGAAGGCATTGGGAAGAAGGCCATCTTCCCAGGGCTGGTAGCCTGTTTGCTAAAAGCATACTGAACCCATTCTCTATACTCACCGTCACCCCGCTGCAGAGATACAGTCAGGCCCCTGAGCTCACAGCCTCCTGGGATCAGAGAGATAAGAGGAGGAGAGAGCTACAGCCCAGTGGAATATGAATTGCAGAGTACAGCAGCTTGGCTTTGCTTCTGTGCGGGCTGACTCTTAGACGGCTTCTGAGTGAAAGGAGGTGGATTTTTAGCTGAGATAATGCAGCTCTTACTAGCATAGTGCTGGCTCTGGCTGTCCGTTCCTCATTCCTGTCTGAGCAGCAGAGGCCAAAGATCAACACATGCAGTAGAGATGGGGCTCCAGGGGTTTGGTGGGATATGCAGGGGAAGGCTTTGGTCTGAAGGATGCTATAAGATTGTGGAAGTAGTTACATCTGGTACATACAATAGTTTCAAATGTTCCCAAAGACAGCTAATCTCTGCTGGGTATTAAGACTCAGGCACTCACGGTGGTGGACAGAGAGCTTTTAAATGCTGCTGATCTCACTAGAGCCAATTAAAGGTGTAGCGCTGGCTGAGACTGCCCTGGGAGCTTAATTTATGGAGCAACTGTTTGGTGCTGAGCGCAGGGTGAGGTGCACAGGGGAGTAAAGAGACAGTGGAGAATGTGGTCCAGGCAGAGACCCTTCAGTATGGCAGGATCTTATTTGTGCTTTTCAACAGAGCCGGACTGTAAATCAGCCACTAGAGATCCTAGCCTGGGATAAACAATAGACCTGTGACTAGTCATACTAACTACCTTTCCTAGAGAACAGAGTGTGTTTCTGACCCCGTGCTGGCTGTTTTAGCTGTGACATTTCTAATTAATTTTTAAAAAAGTCCCCAAAGCAGATTCTATTATGTGTTTTGTACAGGTGAGGGAAAGAGCCTCAGAAAGCTTTCCCTGGCAGAGCTGGTACTCCAGTGCAGCCTTGTCAAATGCTAAGCCTGTCTTTTTTTTTTTTTCTTCCAAGACAGGGTTTCTCTGTGTAGCTTTGCACCTTTCCTGGAACTCACTCTGTAGCCCAGGCTGGCCTCGAACTCACAGAGATCTGCCTACCTCTGCCTCCCGGTGCTGGGATTAAAGGC
Source organism: Peromyscus maniculatus bairdii (assembly GCF_049852395.1). NCBI lineage: Eukaryota > Metazoa > Chordata > Mammalia > Rodentia > Cricetidae > Peromyscus > Peromyscus maniculatus. The sequence goes on along the minus strand of NC_134856.1, from coordinate 138,758,706 downwards.
GTGTGCCACCACCGCCCGGCTAGCCTGCCTTTTTTTTTTTTTTTTTTTTTGACTGAATCAGGTGCTACATTGAAAGCCAGGCCTGGGAAAGCTGGTAAGGCTACTCTAGAACCAAAAGGTTTGTAACTTTGGAGTTTGGAGGTCTGAGCGTTACCCTGGTATTGACGAGAAGCCACTAATACTCTGTGCTCACCCACTGTGGACAGCAGGGAGACTAGCGTTGAGCACTGGAGACTATTGAGGAACACTGGAGACTAGTGATGAGCACTGGAAACTAGTGAAGGAGCATTGGAGACTAGTGATGAGCACTAGAGACTAGTGATGAGCACTAGAGACTAGTGATGAGCACTAGAGACTAGTGATGAACACTAGAGACTAGTGATGAGCACTAGAGACTAGTGAATGAACTCTGGAGACTAGTGATGAGCACTAGAGACTAGTGATGAGCACTGGAAACTAGTGAAGGAGCATTGGAGACTAGTGATGAGCACTAGAGACTAGTGATGAGCACTAGAGACTAGTGATGAACACTAGAGACTAGTGATGAGCACTAGAGACTAGTGAATGAACTCTGGAGACTAGTGATGAGCACTAGAGACTAGTGATGAGCACTGGAAACTAGTGAAGGAGCATTGGAGACTAGTGATGAGCACTAGAGACTAGTGATGAACACTAGAGACTAGTGATGAGCACTAGAGACTAGTGAATGAACTCTGGAGACTAGTGATGAGCACTAGAGACTAGTGATGAGCACTGGAAACTAGTGAAGGAGCATTGGAGACTAGTGATGAGCACTAGAGACTAGTGATGAGCACTAGAGACTAGTGATGAACACTAGAGACTAGTGATGAGCACTAGAGACTAGTGAATGAACTCTGGAGACTAGTGATGAGCACTAGAGACTAGTGATGAGCACTGGAAACTAGTGAAGGAGCATTGGAGACTAGTGATGAGCACTAGAGACTAGTGATGAGCACTAGAGACTAGTGATGAACACTAGAGACTAGTGATGAACACTAGAGACTAGTGAATTAACTCTGGAGACTAGTGATGAGCAATAGAGACTAGTGACGAGCACTGGACACTAGTGATGAACACTAGAGACTAGTGAATGAACTCTGGAGACTAGTGATGAGCAATAGAGACTAGTGATGAGCACTGGAGACTAGTGATGAGCACTGGAGACTAGTGATGAGTACTGGAGACTAGTGATAAGCACTGGAGACTAGTGATGAGCACTAGAGACTAGCGATGAGCACTAGAGACTCACTACCTTAAGTGAAGCAAGCCTAGCAGAGGGAATGAAGAGACACTGCTCTCTCAGGCTGTTCAGCTTTGAATAAAGTGTAAGACCTCACAGAGAAGCCTTGGGAGATGTGCCCAGAGCCTGAATCCAGGTTTTATTGGGTTGTTTTTGGGACAAGGAACTCAGAGAGGGAAAAGGAGAAAAGGAAAAGTAAGCCTAAGTTCAAGAAAAAGCAAGCAGTTATTGGGTTCAAGATTCATCTGGGAGGACAGAGAGGCACCAGTTGGAGGCTCCGCATTGCCCTGTGGGGAGGTGCTGTCCTCTCCATCTCTGTCTTCACTGGAAGCATCTGTGGAGGCTGCTTGATTCCCCAGTATGTTGAGCTTGCAGGACACACAGTAAATAATCAGAACATACTGGTAAACAACCCTCTTTTGTTCTGCCCCACAAAAACCCACCATGTTGTACAAGCCCTGGCCCATGGAACCGAGGAGACTTGCAGGATGTTTGCCAGGGAAGGTGGGCTCTTGGCCAAGTGGTGGATAGGGTTGAACCACTTCTCCCATTCCTGGTGCATCCACATTTGTACAGAGCAGCAGGGGGTCTGGAAGATTAGAAGAATGAGGTCAGGTCATTTGAAGGGAGCTGCATGAATGAGGCCAGAGACTGGGGCTCTCGTATGGGTCCCTTCTGAGGCTGTTGGGATGCATTCCTGTGGGTGGTAGTCTCAGGTGTCATGCTTCCTGATGGTTTTCCAGGAAAGCACTGTCATCAGCAGGATAGCTAGCTCTGGTCTTTGTGCCCTGTACTCCCACCAAAGCCTGACTCTTTCGCATGCACATACCTCATCCCGGATGCTAAGCAGGTGGTTGGTGCACCTCACCTGCTAGTTGTATTACACCAGGGGCTAGTTTGAGTGTTGCTGTAAAGTGTAGTACTCTATACTTATGAAGACACCCTTCCTGCTGAATTCTGAGGAGAGACTTGTCATGGGAATTTCAGGAACCACTGAAAACTCTTGATAGGATAACACTTTGGTCCAGGGCATATACAGCACTCTCTGTTGTCCCCTAAAGGTAAGAGTGCCCCGCTGCACTCAGCATTCAGATGCTGCTGATCCAGGGTCTTGGGCTTCTTTTGCTTAGGTTGAATGGATTGCTACTGGGAGCAGCATAGGCCTGCCCATTCTGTTCTCTGGAGGCAGCTTGGAGGTGTTGGAGCTGCACAGAAGTGGACACTGCTTCCCCAGAGGCGTTTTCTCCTTAGAGAAAACCTTACATGGCTGTGTCTCCTCTTGGTGAGACATTCCCTGGCTGGAAATGGTGCAAGAGATGGGAAGGAATTGGGTACAGAAAAGGCATTTATTCTCAGAATTAGAAGCCTTCAGGCCTCATTGGGCTCCTGAGCTGACCACATAACTCACTCATGGCATGCCCTAAAGATGGATAGTTGTTTTGTAAAGAACTGGGAGCCCCAAATTACCCATCATGTTTTGGGACAGTCTAGATTTTCACTTGTTTCTGAACTTAGATTAAGACAAAAGGAGACAAACCTGAAACTCAAATCTTGCTGCTTAGTTGCAGGTAGGGTAATGAAGACTTTGCACAAATGTGTGTGGTTGTGGTTTTTCTGAGGGTCTGGGGACGAGACCTCCTGAAGTGCCATGCTTAGTCACAGACTCTAGGCTCTGCATGGTGGCACCTGGCTCCCGTGAGGCTTCACAACTCCAGGGCTGATTTTACTGCTAAAGATATGAGGGAGCTAAGTCTGCATGTTGAGCCAGCTTGTGGGGTATTTTCAGGCGTGTTTTGGAATGGCATGTGTCTAGGACCACTCTGTGAAGAAGTGCCCCAAAGAACTGACATTTTTGGGGTAGCCATTCAATACCTGACTGCCTGACTATTAAAGTTTGGGGATAGAAGGAGAAGACTTTGTCAGACAGTGAAGCCTAATTAATTCAGACAAGCTAAGTAAGTGAGGGCAGAATACTACTAGACAGCCACTAAAATGATGCTGCGGAATATTTAATGACACGGAGAAGAGTTCATGCTTTCTTAACTACAAAAAGCAGGTTACAAAGGAGTGGGTGCAGAATTACTGTATTTGCTTATGATTTAAAGGCAAATACAGACCAAGGCTGACAAGGCAGATAGGACATTTTTAACAATGGCTTCCTGGTAATTCAGCTAGTGGGTGATTCCTTTTTTTTCCCTTGTTTTTATATGTTCATGCTAACTTTACACAAAAGCTATAGTTCTCAGACCAAAGGAGAAAAGTCAGTGTGTGTGTGTTTGTGTGTGTGTGTGTTTGTGTGTGTGTGTGTGTGTGTGTGTGTGTGTGTGTGTACACACACACACGTGCGTGTGCATGTGTATGTGAACATCAGATTCGAGAAAAACAGGAGAAAATACTTTGGAATTGTTTAGAATTATGCCAAACAGTTTCAAGCGGAGAAATTGGGCTGAGACCAGCTTTACCTGTTTCTCAGGAGTATATGAAACAGGATCTTCTGTAAAGACTTTAAGATAGCAATATTTTTAATATGTATCCAGTTCCAAACTCACCATTAGACAAAAAACATATATACCATGGGAACAGACATGAATCTGGAATTACCTGCTTCTCACCCCCAAATTAATGGTAGTGGCTCACACATAGTAGGTGCTCAGAAAATAGTTAGCCACTCCCCACCCTGCAATACACTGTGCACACAAAGCAGCGTGCTAAGTCTCCTTACAGTAAAACCACAACCCTCCAAGGCAAACAGCAAAGAAGCCACTATGAATTCATCCCTCTTGGATTAGCTGTGTTTGTTAAACCAACACTGGTAGCTCTGGGCTCGTGGCCCGAGAGATTAGTACCCACACTGAAGATGCTTTCAAGATGAAAACAACATAGATTTCTAGACTGGCTTGGGTGACCTTTGCTCTTGAAGGAGAAGGAGAGTTTCCAGAGGCAGATGGGGGTACCAGTGTTTGGGAGCAGAGGGACCCTTCCTGCGATATTGTAATAGCCGACAAATGGATTTGAAAGCATGTCTCGCCTGCTTCTGGGGGAGGTAGTTTATTTCTCATGTACAGCATCACAGCCTCTCATTTCCTGGGTTATTTTGCAGTATTTCATGGACATTATTCAATAGAAAACAGCCACTAAATATTCCCTAACTTATTAATTCATTAATAAGCCCATTAAGCTCTGGCTGCTTTGCAGTGACTAATGGCTAGGATCCCTCCTCTACCCAACTGCCATTCTCAGCTGGAAAATGCCGTGAGTTGTGGGCTGAGGGGACTATAGATTTTTGTGTGCACTCTCCTTTGTTACAGAAGAAAGCTTTGCGGAAGCCAGCACATCAGATGCATGTTGTGTTGGTGATTAATGACTCAGGCGTTCTGGTCTACCCTGCTTTCTTCAGAACAATTATTTTAACTGTACTCTCCCTCAGGGAATTGCTTCTTATGGTTAATAAATCATCAAATGATGTAGAATTCTTAAATGAAGATGATGGGAGTATGGTTCCACCTGGATGCCATTATGCTGTGATAGTAAAGATTACAGTGAAGCGTGCTTTTTTTTTCCTCCCAAAGACTTGGTCACACACAAGCCTGAACGGAGGCAGATATTTGCAGCATCCTCTTGTCCCAGGAGCTGTGTTAAGCACTTTATGCTTTTCCCACTTAGTCTTTCTCCGAATCTCTTTAGGAAGGCAGTGTCATTTTTGTTTTACAGGACTGCCTAAGAGAGGTCTAGTAACTTGTTTGAGACAGGTAGCTAATAAATGGCACAAGCCAATCTCACACAGGATCCTGGCTCCCAAATGTATGCTGTTTTTAGTTTAGTTTTGTTTGGGGACTTATCACATAGAGAAGTGGGCATCACGTGAGGGCTTCTTGATGACTGGAGTTTTGCACCATATGTGGGAGCAGGGGCAGTCCACATCATGCCTGCTGTATGTCCTTTGGGGATGCAGGACCTGTGCATTGTGGGAAGACCCAGTGTCTGAGGACCTTGGTGGGCATGCCACTAGATATGTGACATCACTTTTCTAGCTTAATCTTTGTGATATTTGCGTGTGATGTCTATAGTCTGAACTTACCACTAAGTAAAGATAAGTCGTGTGCTCGGCTTGCTCGAGGGGCGATGAGTGAGCACACAGGCAAGAATAACAGTGACCGAGGGGAAGCTCTGAGAGGTCTCCTGATTTGGGTATCAAAGTCTCCAAGGACCTGATGATGACAGCGTGGTCCCCAGCTAGTGGCAGCTCTGAAAAGTGATTGGCTCATGAAGGATCCACCCTCATCAGTGATGGATTATGGGATTGATGAGTCTAGAGCTGAATTGGCTGTTGGGAGGTAGGGCCTGGTTGGAGGAGCAGGTCTGTGGGCTATGGAGGGGTGGGACTCTTTGCGCCTTTCCTGATGGACCATGGCAGGAAGTAATGTCTGAGGTCAGGTGCAGGGGCTTTTTAGTGGGGAGCTAGACCCTCAGCAGGACTTCCTAGCCAGGGTTAGGAGTGAGGAGTGAGGCAATGGGAAGGGCATGCTTACTGTTGAGATGCCACTCAAAACAGGCAGGTGGGTCCACACCAGCTTCCCCTTCAGCTCTCTGATTGCTTCCTCCTGGAAAAAAGAACTGCCTTGAGATAGCAAAAGTCAGAGGAGTCTGGGCATTGTCTTACTCTGACACAGAGGAAGAACAGGGCTTTGCCCTGACTTCTCACATGGAGTGATGGGCATGGATGGGAGCAGGCAGCTAAGTAATGAGGTTTTTATATGTCTGGAACAACCTGGAAGGACACATGGAAGAGTGTGATTTCAGTATGCCTTGTGGTGCCTTGTGCTGGATCAAGTCCAGCTGGGAGTGCCTGCTGGACACGGCCTGCACTCTGTGGCAGTTCAGCAGGTGTATTATTCCGACAGCCACTGTCCATCAAGCATCCACTAACTGCCAAACCTGTGCTCCGTGCTTTGTGTATATCAGCATTTTAGGCTCCATGGTTCACGGCACCATCTCATCTCCCATTTCTTTGTAGCCATGGCCCTTTCTTCATTATATAAACGCAGTTCTCATTCCATGCAGCCAGTGTTCCTGGAGATGAACGTGCTTGCTGACTCAGCCCTCTGCAGGCATGACACCTGGGCCTTCACCTTCAGTCGCTGGCTGCCATCTTTCCAGCACATTCCCCGAGGCTATGCGAGGCATCTCTGTGCTTCTCCCACTCCTCATTGGTGATAGTTATGCGGGTCTCTGCTCTTGATGTGGGCACTATTGTGGGGCCCTCACTAAGACACTGTGCTGTCACTGTTCCCTAAAGGTGGCCTGGCCTTTGTTTCCTGTGTCCTAAAAGTTTTCTTCTGGAAAATGAACACTTCAGCCTCATTTTTTCTTTGCTGTACATGCCCCATAATCCATGGTGGGGGCACCGCAGTGGGTAAAATGTAGTGAGCAGGAGCAAACCAAATAGCAAGAGAATAGGCTGTTGATGACATTGCAGAACAGAGCCTATCAAGGGAAAGCCACAGAGCCCTGTCCAACATGGTGGGCTCCTGTTCTTGTTGGATGAGATGTGCATATACCTGGGGAAACAGGTGAATGTTTAAATTGTGAAGTTGTGGTTCATTTAGTACATTCTTGGTTGCTAGGTAAAGATTTTGGCATTTTAAGCAGGTGGTCTCTCATGACCTCAGGCCTCCTTCCCCTTCTGATTTCAGGGACCCCGAGAACAGGGACTGAGTCTTTACATCTCCTTATAACTCTCTGTAGCTTTTAGCATAGTGCTTAGAAATGGAGTGATTCTTATTTAAGACAAGATACATGGTCATATTTCTTTTTTTATGGTTGCTGAGGATGAAGTTCCAGGGTCTCAAGTGAGCAACAGGTAGTGATCACCACAGACTTTCATATCTGACTGGGAGGGGATATAAAAATCAGCCCCATTTTATTGCCTGGGAAACTGAGGCTCAAAGAGGCTGGATGCGCAGCTGGAGTGATGGGGAGAAGGGTGGGTCTGTCTGATGATTCTCTGTGTGTACACTGCCTCAGGAAACTACCTGCTTTTTCAGAGAGGAGAGTGAGCTCCAAGATTCATGGTCACTCACACCTTCATAGATCCTGGTTAGTGGGGCCTGAAGCTTAAGCCTCATGTAGACATTCTTCACAGACGTTCTTCATGGCTATTTATACACTGATGTGTAAAATTATTTGTTATTTGGGCTGAGAAAATAATCACAAAATTATACGTTTGCAAAAGCACACACACATTAAAAACATGATATATTCTAGAAATTAACTGCCCAACACACCTCTGCAATAAATTTTGCCCTGTGCATTTTTGCAGCATGCTCTTTGATCGTCTTTTTATGTGACATCAATTTTGTAATATTCTCTACTGAGAGATTAGAAAGATAATTCAACCTTCCTCTAGTGGCTGAACAAATTTGTTTTTATATTTGATAATTGGATGCACAAAGCATACAACTTCCAACGCAGATGTGCTCTGCTTGTTTGCGGTGTTCCACCCCTCAAGCACAGGGATTTGAGTTATTTCTGGGTCATGTGACTCCCGCAGAAATACAGGCTGCAGTCTGAGCATTCGCAATGGCATTTGCTGCATTATCAGGCCGCTTGCTGGCAGAAAGCTCTCCTCTTGGGCAGCTCCATGTCTTCACTTCCATTTTTTTGTTCTATTGCTGGAAGATCCAAGACATCTAGACCCTCAGTCTAGATTCTGGTGTGGCATGCTTTCAAACTTGTTTCTTTTCCATGCCGATGTACTCCCAGTACTGGGCATGTTCCTCTTGTCACGTGACTTCTAGTGATGTTCTTAGGTGTCACCATGACACCAGATGGAAAAAAGCATTTCTGAAAGACATTTCCTGACTATCATGGCCAGCAGTAACTTCAGGTAGCATGGAAATGATTGTTGACTGAGTACTCCCCATGGCTCAGTTCTGGTTATAGGCTTCCTCCATGGCTCTTTTCTGGGTTCTGGCATTTGGGGGAACAAGGTAGAATGATGCAGAGTAAGTGTGATGTGGAAGGAGACCCAGGCCTTAAACACCTGTGGCTAAGACAAAGTCTTACCTCACGTTTGTATGGATGTGCATGTGATAGCTGAGCATATTAGTAGGGCCTGTTCTGGGGTCTTGGGGAACATGTGCAAGGCAGGTCCTAAGCTTCTGTGAAGTTCACGGACCCTTTGGATACCCCAGACTGCCTCAGCTGAAGAGGTTCTGAAGGAGACACAAATGGGGGACTTCTTTGAGCCAGCTATGAGGACGGTGACACTGGGGTCAGGTGAACATGCTGGAGGACATGTTTAGTGGTCAGGGGGTGGGATCCAGTTAATGATGATAGTGGTTATGCTAAACTTGCCAGTGTTACTAATGATCATAGCCAATGTCAACTGGGCACTTTCTTGTGATGGGGTGCTGCACCGAGTATCTTTCTGATCTAGTGAGTCTCCTTGCTGTGTAATGAACATGACATCTGTGACCCCCAGAAAGACCTTTTGAAATTGTAACCTTGATATTTATGGATGTGACCTTTGTATTAACAAGTAACCAGTCAAGCTAATGCCATTAGAGGGCTGGAGCGATGGCTCAGTAGTTAAGAGCAACTACGGCTCTTATAGAGGACCTGGGTCGCATTCTCAGCACTCACATAGTGGCTCTGTAACTCTTGTTTCAAGGGATCTGGTGCCCTCTTTTAGCTTCTGTGGACACTGAACACACATTGTACACAAACTCACACAACACACACAAATGCATAAAAATAAATAAATGAAGAAAGCCATAGGGTGGCCCCTGAGCTAACATGGCAAGTGTATTAATATGAGGAAAAGAGAGAAATGTCAGAAACAAACCTGTTGATGGCCAAAATGAAATGTTGCTTTCTCTCTGAGGATCATCAATGATAACCAGCAGTCTCTAAAACCTGATGGAGGCAGGGAAGGTTCTTTCCTGCAGATTCCACAGGGAGCCTGGCCTAGCCAACACCTAGATTTTAGGCCACGGGGCCGTGTATATTCCTGTTGTTTGAAAGCTCCTGCTTCTGGTTCCTTGCTGTGGTGGGTTTAGTAAACTGGTTTGTTCCCTGGACAATGACATGCAGTAGATAAAGCCACAGTCCCCACTGGCTTTAAGTGGTTTGCCAAGGTCACCTAGCCATGCATGGTGGATCTTTCATACGAGAGAGAGAGAGAGAGAGAGAGAGAGAGAGAGAGAGAGAGAGAGAGAGAGAGAGAATATGCTCACAGTAAAGGGATGCCGACTCCTCAGATACCCAATTCACTGGCCTTACGCCCTGTCAGTGTGGGAGCTGCCTCCTTCACCATGCCAGCTGGTGCTGGTACCATAGATCTCATCATGGCACCTTATCTGGGGGTTCTTCCTACAAACGTCCTACTCCTGTTCTTCTCAGTCAGCAGGTGTGTCCCCAGTCCTGTGCACCATACGTCACATCTCACAGGGCTGGACATAGCCTTCCATCTCAGGGCTTTCTGGAAGACCCATGGAGGCCAGAGTGTGGGAGACCAGTGACAACAGGCAGCAGTCAGGGTTTGTGGGGGCCGGGCTGTGAGCAGGGCCTAGTGAGAGTCCGTCTTCTGGGCATCAAGGCTCAAGTGGTACTTGGGACTCCAGAGATCAGCAGACACGCCCCGCTCTGCCTTCCGTGCTCGACACATTCAAGCCTCTGGCCACTGAATTCTGCTTTCTCGTGCATGTGAAATCTTGGCATTTTATTTAATAGGAATGTGTTGCTTTCAATGTTTACCTTCTTCAATGTCCTTCTTTGGCTTCCTGCCCTGTTACCTGGTTTAATAACGACATAGGCCAAGCCTCTCATTTAATGCTTTAAAATCTGAAACTTTGTAGCCAACATGGTGTTATAAGGGAGAAAAATCCACATTTAACCTCACATGACAGGTTGCAGTCAAAATGCAGGTGCCCTAAAAGTATAAAATTACTTTTAGGCTATAAGATGTGTATGTATAAGATATATATGAAGTATAAATGGGTTTTACCTTCGACTGTGCCCCATCCCCATGATATCTCATCTCATGTCCATACAACTATCCAAACTCCACAAAGAGAAAGAGGAGGGAGAACTGGAGGAGGAGATGGAGGAGGAAGAAAAAGAGATGGAGCAATAGGAAAGAGAATTGCTTTTTCGGTTGATGGGAATCCAGTCGAATCAGCCTTTTATTGGAATCTGAAACTGATCTCAAGGAGCCTCAAGATTAAGTCTCTGCATGAAGGAGCCTTCTGCAGTGTAGATGCCCACCACAGTATATCTGCTAAAACTAAAAATCTAACTCAATTTTCTCTTTGCCTTTACATTTTATTTCAAAATTCCCTGTTTCTATAACCCCATAGCCCAAAATTTCCAAAAGGGTGTCTCTAGGTCCTGTGATATGCACAATAGTGAATTCAGTTGTGACAATGTTTCCTGGGAAGCTTGTTCATTTATGATGGGTGGGAAGCACATTTTTGGGTCCGGGCCTTCTGGAGTGGGCTCCTGGGTGTCTGTCTCCTTACATCTTACCACATCCAGCATTAAAATCACTCATTCAATACTGAGATGCTATCCCGTTAGGGAAACCTTGTGAATCTGTCAGCATTGAGCACTGAACTCAGCCTGGTTTCCTTATCTCTAGATCGTCTCTGTTTAGGTACCGGAAGCTGTATGAGCTGCCTAAAACTATGGGCAGAATTTGTGGGTTTGTTTGCTGGTTTATGATGAGATAAGATATTGCTTGGTATTTGCTGAATGTTCCAGAGCAGAGCAAGGAGAACTTCTGGTTGGGCAGAAGGTTCACATGTTTTGGCAGGAGCTCTCAGCTGATGCTGCCAGAGAACTGATCCTGCTTCCCTAGCACCTGTGTGGCTGCCCTGGCCCCTCTCAATTGCTAAGTGGCTTTAAGTCACATTACCACTGGGTCAGGATCAGCCATGGGCAATGGTAGGAATCTACTTTTTGGTTGGGTTCTAAGAGAAGATCCAAGGATGTGTGTGGGGGATACCCCTTTGTTAGGGGCCTGCAGCTGTCCTGGGATCCCCGCTAGGCATTCCTTAATGCAAGATGAGATGTGAATAATATGATAAGAGGCAAAAGGCTTGAGGACCGACCCATAGATATGTCTCTGTTTCTTCCCTGTTTTGTTGAGGATGGTTCCTTAAATCTCACTGGGCTAGACTTTCAAGGCAGCCTCTTCTCTCTGAGGACCAAACCAATGGTTTAGGCTTTCCACCAGAAATTGGAAGGGAATTGACCATTGAAAAGCAATCACACTCGGTACATTTGTGTTTGTGTGGCCTTTAGCCTGAGGGGACTCTCCACTTGGGCACAGGGAGACTAGAAGTCAAGCAGAGAGAGGTGTTGGTACTGCACTGAGGAGCTTTGAGCTTAGAGCACCATGGAAAGGGGGGATGATAGCTATTATAAATCCTGCCCAAACCATTGGCTGTCTCCCGAACTCATGTGAGTGGGGCATACTCCAAGCTTCTTAGCCACAAGCAGCTCTGAAAGTCTGAAGATCTGAGATATTTCAGCTGCTATTCATTGCAAGCGAAACACTTTGGAAAGAACCTAGCGACTCCAGAATGCCTGTGAACAATTTCCACTATGCAGTAAACTACCAGACACAAAGAAACAGGAGTGTGAGTCATGACCATAAACCTATCCGACCAGCTCGATCCTGACATGATACTGGTGTTGAATTAGGAGATAAGTCTTTGGAACAATCATTATAAATGTGTACAAGGACAAGGGAAAGGGGGTATTAATAAACAGACTGAGAAATGTGAACAGAGAAGCAAAAACTGTTTACAATGCCAATTTTAACACAGAAAATACAGCACCTGAAATGAAGTGACCGTGAACCAGGACTTGTAGCAAAATGGACCTGGGGAAGTTGCTGAATCTAGAGTTTAGATCAATTAAATGATTCAGTCTGAAACACACAATATTGAATCAGTAGAGTACATGGTCATGTGGGGCATGTGACTAGCTACACATGTGATAATATCTTAGTTATGGTTTCTATCACTGTGATAAAATATCATGACTAAAGCAATTCCAGGAAAAAAGGGTTTATTTGGCTTATACTTCTTGGTCCTAGTCAGTCATCTAAGGAAGTCAGGATAGGAACTCAAGGCAGGAACTTAAAAGCAGGAACTAAAGCTGAGGCCATGGAGGACTGTTGCTTATTGGCTTGCAGAGCCCAATTTATTATATATACCAGGACTGCCTGCCCAGGGTTGGTACTCACTGCTGTCAGTGGACTTGGCCCTCCTACATTATTAAGAAAATGCCCCACAGACTTGCCTATAGGCCTCTGATGGAGGCATTTTTTCAATTGAGGTTTTCTTCTCAGATAACTCTAGCTTGTCATGTGGATAAATAAACGCCAACCAGGACAAGGTGTTTTAGAAGGGGGGCGGGGCATTGACAGAAAATTTTAAAAAAAAAAAACCAATACCAAAACATTTCCTGAAACTCTTGGAAAAAGACACAGAAACACAATGCTCCAAAGCAAGCTTTATGCAAAAATAGCTCTTCCAACATACAGTGTAGTTAAAGTGCTAAAAAACAAAGAGAAATTCTGAAAGCAGATGGGGGCAATGCACTACACAGTATTTATGGTGAAAATGATGATACTTTAAATCCCAACTCTTTAAGGAATAATGAAGCCACACAAGAATGGAACGGCGTGTTTTAAATAGTGAAAGAACATTACGAATCTGTCAACTCCTAAATCTGTATAAAACAAAACATCCATTAAGCACGAAGATGAAATAAGTATTTCTCAGATAAGTCAATGTAGTTTGTTGCCAGCAAACTATGCAGCAGTGTATGATAGAGGAAGCTTTTCAGACCCATAACTTTATATCTAAGATATGGGATGGGGGCTTGGAGAGATGCTTAGCGGTTCGGAGGGCATGCTATTCTTGCAGAGGAACTTACTTCAGTTCCTGGCACCCATGTTGGGCCTCTCACAACTACCTGTGACTCCAGCTTTAGGGGATCTGATGCTCCCTTCTGGCTTCCCCAGGCACTATACACATCTGCACATACCCATACACAGACACACTCATACACATAATTTAAAACAAGATAAAAAAGATATGTGTACATTTACATATAAAGTATGTATATATCTGGATATCTATAAATTTACATGTAAGTTATGCACAAATTTTTGTATAACATGTATAAATTTTCTTTCAATTTGATTTAATTAAAAATGACTTCAGGGGCAAGAAAATTAGAAGAAGGGGGAGTAAGGTTAGATATAATCTAAATACATTGTATGAATGTATGAAATTATCAAAGAATACATAAAAAAGAAAAGAAAGCATACACAAAAATAAAAAAAGCACTATTGGGTTTACTATATATGTAGATTATATGATGTAATGCATGCATGTTTATTCTTACATATGAACAGTAACTGTGGCCCAGAGGAAGAGGGTGGCAGAAGTCAGTGGAATAATTTTGCTTTTTACATTAAATGGTACAATATAAACTGAGCGGGATGTTGTAAGCTAAGGTCACATATCCCTGTATCAATCACTCACCAAAAATGATAGAGCAAAGATGTAGGTAGCTCAAACAGAAAATAGAAAGATGTAAAAGACATGCTGAAATTTTAGTTAACCCAGAAAATGGGAGAGAAAGAAAATTAGAGTAGAGAGCAGCTGAAACGCGCAGTGCTAGGTGTGATGGCACACACCTATACTTCTAGTTACTTGGAGGGCTGAGGCAGGGGCGTTGCTTGAACTAGGGAGTTTGAAGTCAGTCTGGATGACATAGAGACCCCCCATCTTAAAAACAATAAATATGAACATGTTAGATTCAAATCAACTGTATCCATGGTTATATCAAACGTTAAAGGAGAGACTGTCAGCTGTTGAAATAGATGGCCCTGAACGTTGTCTATAGAAGGCCCACAGAATACAGAGCAGTGAAGGTTGGCAGAGAGATTCTATGCAAGACAGCAGATTAAGCAAACTGGGGTATAATGGTATTAATGTCAGACAACAGATCCCAAGTCCAGGAGTGTTAACTGGGAGCTGGGGTCATTGTACAAAGATGCGAGTTCATCCATAAGACCATGCTGGGTATGTGGCCAACGACAGAAATACAACACAATTGATGTAAAGAAAAGGCTGGTCAAAGGAAGACACCCTCCTGGCTGTGCCTGGAGATTCAGTGCTCTTGGCTCAGCAATTGATGGCACTGTTAGTAAAATAAAGCCGCGTGACAAAGGTTTGGAATCTTAGTCTTGTCTTGGTCCACACTTGTATTTAATTAGAAATCATTATCAGTATGATAGAAACAAAAGTACAAATAACTGGAAATTAAACCACAGTGTGTTCACAGACCCATGGGAGCTCTGGAACAGCCTCATTCTGGTGTCCAGAGCAGGTGTGTACATAGGGTGGTGAATGGCTCAGGATGGAAGATGCTGAGATACCCTCCCCATATACACAGTGCCACTGACAGGTGCCTGGGACGCAGTGGGTCTTGTAGTACCCAGTTGTCTCCCTTTGGGAGCAGAGTCTGTTGACTAGGCAAGCCGACATACTTGGCCCAGAGTTTCCCACCTTGGTGCAGAGATGAGGTGGGGTCAGGTCTTTTTGAGACCAGAAACAAGACCTTCTCAGGACACATAAGTCACACACCTCTAATCATATTTGCATAAATGGCATTTCCTTTCTTGAAGGGATGCTGTAGATATACCATACTCTTGATTTTATCCATTCTCTTTTCTGGTCATGCTTTTTCTACTTAGTAGAATAGTTCTATTTCTATTAAAATTAAGCATTCATAAAGTTCTTTGCTTACATCTCTACTGAAGACATCCACAGACCCACTGGAGTAGGCGGGGTGAGGTGACACCAGACCCGGCCAGCTCTGCCTGAACTTGTCTAGACCCACAGAACCTTGTCTCCTGCCCCCTTCCTTCTCTGTGCCCTGTTCCTAAGGGCTCAAGTGCTCGCTGTGTGCCACACACTGCCCCATCCAGAGGGACAGCGCCTCTCCTTTATCAGCACAGTCCTCACAGAAGGAAATGGCTCTCAGCTCTGAGGGTTTTTGTTTGTTTTAAATTTGTTCCTCTGTTTTCCAATATACATCATAAATGGTCTGTTTCTTCTAACTTATAATTTCATAAAGCTTTCTCATTATCTGAGTCTCTTTGGAAGCACTTTTTAAATGGTTGTGTGATGTACCATGGAATGAACAGATCATTTTCCTCAGTTATTACAAAGGACAGAGGTTCTCAGAGATCAACCTCCATTAAAGGGGTGAAAGCAGACACACATGTCTACTCCCTCTGGTCCCTACCCCATCCTTTCTCTCTTCTCATGTGATCTCTTTCTCTTCCCTGCCTTTGAATACAATCTAGATTCCAGATATGAGAGAAAAGGGGATATTTGTCTGAATGGTTTGAATGAGAAATGTCCCTCATAGGCTCAGGTATCTGAACACTTGGTCTGCAGTTGGTGATGCTATTTGGGGAAGCTAAGAATCCTTTAGGAGTTGCAGCCTTGCTGGAGGCAGTATGTCACTGGGGATGGCCTTTGGGGCACAGTCTCAGTCCACTTCCTGTTCACCCTCTGCCTTGTGCTTGAAGGTGTGCTCTCTCAGCTCCCTGCTCTGCTGCCTGCCACAGTGCCTCTCCAGCCACCGTGGACTCTCTCTGGAACAACAAGCCCAAATAAATTCTCTTTTCCATAAGTTGAGTTTGGTCCTGGTGTCTCATCACAGCAACAGAAAGTGCTGTTCTGAGTCTGGCTTATGATTAATGTGCTTTCCCACTTGACTTTCCTGCAAATGACATGGTTTTGTTTTTTATATGGCTGAGTAATACTCAGTTATGTATAGTTTCCCATTGTCTTTATCCATTCCCGTGTTGATGGGCACCTTGGCAGTTTTTGTAACTTGGCTAGTGTGCAGAGTACCGCTGTTCAACATACATGTGTGGGCATCTCTGCCTGTACTGATTCTGTTTCAGGTATGTACCAGGGAGTGGTGTACAGCTGGGTCACGTGATAGGTCTCTTTTTGTTCCTTGAGTTACCCTCATCCCGACTTCACGGTGGCTGGATTATCACACATCTCCCAACAGTGTATGAAGATTCTCCACATTCAGACAGTTGTCTTTTGTCCAAAGGCGGTTCTCTGTATATCAGTTATGCCGTGGCCCTTCTGCTGCTGGAGAGCTTGGCGGTGCTTGCTCCGGGAAACCTGCTGTGGCGGTCTCTGTTCTTCAGTGCATGTGTGGCTTCAGATCCAGCCTCATCACTGGTGCGAGGCTGCTTCTGCAGCCTGCATAATGTTTGCATGCATTTCAGCTTGTCTTCTTTGGATGATGAATTATACTGCTGGGGAGTTTTGCCACCTCCACTGACCCTTCCAGGGGACAGCTCTAAACTGATTTATCTGGGCTTGTCGCAGGTGTGGGTATTTACTTGTGAGGTCTGCTCTCACAGTAGGTCAGTGGGGAGCCCTCCCCATCTCTAGGAAGTCTTCGTCAGCTCACAGCACCAACAGGCAGAGCCGGCAGCAGCGCAGCTCATAGCACTGTGGGTTCGTTGCTCTTGGGCATGCTCTGTGGGGCCCGTTCTGGCTTCTCTCCCACTGGGTACCTTTCCTTGAGAGTTTGCTCAGCTCCACTGACTGGATATTGGGTCTTGTAACTCAGAACAGGTATAGGTTCGGAACCTGGGCTCCATCCCTGTGCTGTGTGACTTGAGGTACGTGGGGAGTCATATTGTCTCTCTGTGCTTCTCAGTTTTGACTGTTACTCCCAGACTGCCATAAAACCAATGACTTATAAAGAGCAGAGGTGTATTCTCACAGCTCCAGTGGCCAAAAGCTCCAAACACAGGCTCTAGAAGATTCCGTGTCTGGCAAGGGCCGGCTTCCTCACCAATTGGGTTTCTTTTTGTGTCTATATGTGGCCACAGGCTTGGACAGTTCCCTTGGACCTCTTGTGTAAGGGCCAAGCCAGCTCCAGAGACCCTGGCTGTATACACCCATATGCTGAGGACTAGGATTTGACATATGGATTGAGGTGGGGGTAGGGCACACACACAAACAGGTCACACAGCCTATTTTTTTTTTTAAAGACATTTGTGTGTCTGCTTGTCTGTATATACACCACGTGTACAAGTGCCTGTGGGGCCCAGAAGACAGTGACGGAGCTGGAGTTAGAGGCAATTGTGAACTGCCTGATGTGGGTGCTGGGAATCAAACCTGCGATCTCTGCAGGAACAGTGAGTGCTCTTAGCCACGGAGCACCTCTCCTGCCCCCACACAGCAGCTTCTCAATGATAAGAAAGATGGGTCTTCCTTATTGGGTCATTGGAGTCAGTGAGGTGGCAGAGGAGGGACAGCGCTTTGCAGAGTGGTGACAAGCTAGACCTCACACATCTGTTGACCTGTGCTCCGATTCCACTGGTTGCAGATGGCTGGGGCTCAGAAAACACACATTTGTTTTTTCACTGAATAGCACTGCTTTCCCACGTCTGCTCACCTTAGAGACCTCTAGCTGGTTCTGCTTCCTCACCTGAGGGACTTTTGGAGGAGGCCTTGCAAAGAGCAAAGAGCAACGGAGACTCAAACCATGCTGTCCTGCCCGTATGTACTGACGGGAGTATTGCTAACCTTGTCACGATGGAAAGAAATACAGTTTAATCTTGTCTGTGAACTTCTCATTTCTTTTTCTCCAGTTTCTTCTGGCCATATCTAGCTGTATGGTTCCACCGAGAAGCCTAAATGCATAAAGCCATTTAAATAAAGTGAGTGGCAATGAAATAAAAACTAGATGCTGGCTTCCTAAGTCAACTGCACCGCAGCCACATGTGGCTGTGTTTACTCACCTTGACTGTGACAAAATGCCCGAAGGAAGCGCCTTGGGGAGGAGGGGTCAGGCTGTGCTTGCGGGGCTCTACGCGTACAAGCCCACATTGAGGTAGAACATCATGGGAGCAGGAGTATGTGGCAGAAGATGTCGGCATTGTGGCATCTGGAAAAGCAGAGAAAGGAGGGTACAGAAAGAGTCAGAGTGAGATGTAGCCCAAGGACATGCCTCCAATGATGTACTTCCACTCACTACTCCCCAACATACACATTTTACCACCTGTTAGCAATGCCATCATGTTCAAATCCACCCAGAGATGAACCCATTCTTCCTCTCAAAGCCTTCAAGGCCAATTGTCTTTGGTGATGTCTTCAGAGATACTCCCTAGAGGCATGCTGGGGTATCCACTTTCTTAGGCAGTCATGTTGACATTGAAGAGAAACCAGCACAGTGCTCTGTTGGGCAGGGAAGGAGGTAGCACATTTTGGTCACCAAGCCATGTTCCTTTGGGACATGAGGTTTTGAGCTAGTAACACACTTAATTCGTTCTAAACTCTGGTCCATGCTAGAAGAGAGTGCAATATCTTCATTAACAGTGGCATTTCATAGTATTGACTCATCAGTAACAGGATGTCAGAGCCTGTGACGCATTTCCTGATTCAGAATCTCCAGTATGAGGCTTAGGGGCCTGCCTCCCTTAACTGTTTCCTCTGGGGCTGTGGTGCAGGCTAATGTTAGAGATTTGGAGCTCCAAGGGACAATGGCAGACTACTGGGACATGTGGCTTTTTCTATGATGTTCAGCTGCTGTGAGATACAAACTGGCAGACTGCTTTGGCAGTCCATTCAAGATTAAACTAATTTGCTGGGCTCAGCCAACTCCCCCGCAGATAGCATTTGTGTGCTCCACTGAAAACTGCTAATGTGTTGTATATACCTTTAAAACAGTCTTAAAATAAATGGTATCTGTTTTGGGTTATTAGGTTTAAGTGAATAAACTCAACACCCATTGGCGTACAGTAGATACTAAAAAAGAGTCAACGGACCAACCACAAGATTGGATTAAATAGTGGCCACGGTTTTTTTGAGAGTGTGCCAGATGGGCTCTGGCCACAGGGGGGTTACTAGACCAAGAAGATAAACAAGATTAAAACAGAATTATTTCTCATTTCAAATCAGGATTTTCCGCTGTGTTTGCAGCAGTGACTCTTGGGGAAGTGCGACCTGAATAGAGTTTACTGTCGCAGAGCTGTGTGTGTGTTCAGTGATAAATCAAAGGATTTATGTATTTAATTTCCTCTTATTGCTGACTCTTTTCCCATCTCAAAGACAGGAATTTAAAAGTTGGGGAGTGTACCTACAGGTAGTCAAGTGCCATTCTGTTCTTTCTCACGGCTGAATCCTCTGCGGAATTAAAACAGCAGGAAAAGCTTGTTAAAGTCGAGTCAATTCATTATGCAGTGCGGATCCATGTGGTGGAGACGGGTCCGACTGCAGTTAGCTGTGCTGTGGGAAGGGATTCCTCCCAACACCTGTGTGCTGGGGGACTTAGGCATGATTGTCAGGTCACACTTCCATCCGGAGCACCCCCTGGCATTGTGGGTCAGGCCTCCACCTCTTGGTTTTTTGTTTGTTTGTTTTGTTTTGTTTTCTACATGTTGAGCATGACTGTCCTCCAAGCCAAATAACCACCACTGGACTGTTGGCATCTAATCATAGAAAGAGGGTCACCTGAGTACGTAGTCACTCCATGCCACTTGTTTAAGGCAATTCTGTCCTAACTGTAAGGTCGTGTCCCCCCCCCCCCCCCCCCCCCCCCGCCCGAGAGAGACTAGAGTAAAAGCCTGGAGAAGCCTAGAGGAGTGGGCTCCATCAGTGCAGTGGTGGAAAACCTAACTTCTCTGCTGATAAAGACTTGCCAGTGCAGCCTTTTGTGGAAGCGTCCATGCCCCTGTAAGTAACCACTCATCCACGCTCTGTAAGAAAGCCCAGGAAACTCACTGGTTCCCCAGAGTGAGTGTGTTTATCAGTGGGACCTTAGGGGGAGGTGTAGATGCTGGGATTTCAGCAACGCTGTCCCAGTGAGGGGGGACAGCATGGTTTCTATGCTCTCCTGCCTAGAAGCCCAGTGAGGTTTCAGAGGTTTGCTGAATGTAGTTTCCATTTAGAACCTTTCTTGCAGTGGTTGGGACTGTCCTACCCCATCCATCCAGCAGTCAATTGTGTGGATAAATGTCCCTACATCATCCCTTGCTCAGAGACCTCCACCATATCAGGACTAACAGCTGCAGGTTATTGACACTGAATTTTGACCATAGCTTTGACACAAAGTCACCTTGATTCTCCCAGTAGCACGAAAGCCTCGCATTGGACTTCAGGCATGGCTGCATCCAGGCCTGTGGCCACTGTTCCCTTACATCTTGTCTGCAGCTGCCTGCCTCACTGGCGTAGGCTTTATTCTTAAACATGCATTTCTCCAGTGGCAGGAAGGTCTCAGTCAGTTCCACTTTAGCTCCCCCCACTTAGGGTCTATGGAGAGAAAGCAGCTTCTTCCTGTGGTGACAGCAGACCCAGTGTGCCCCTCTTTACTGTGAGGTCTCCTGGGCATTCCTGGATGAATCCTGGTACTAAGGAAGGTGAACTCCCACTGGCAAAGTCTGAGTGGCTTGTGTTGGCGGGGTTGGGGGTTAATCGGCCCTGACTGAACTCTAGGCAAAGGTTCCCCTTAGAAGAGGGAGGGAACCTGTGGAACAGATAGGCTTTGTGTCTGTGCCACAGCAGGGGGAGGTATCCCTAGACACACCCCAGTTTTGTGTAGAGGTCTTCAGCGCTCAGGAGCTGGGCTCCTCCATGCTTGGAAGTGCTCTGTGTGTTTGCACGCTGGCTTTGGTGTGAAGAGAGCACACAGACGGGGACTCCTCTCCACACCATACACACGTGGTTACAGCTTCCTGCAGCTTCCATGGAGACTTAATCCTGTCAGGATCCAATGTGGCTTGTGGGACCTGGGAGATACCACTGGCATTTCTGGTGAAGTGGTCTGGACTTGGTCCCGCCTGGCCCCATCCATCCCCACGGTTCTCTACCTTAGTGGCTTTCCTCCACCGCTAGGAATAAGAGTGGGTGCAAGTCCAGGACTGTAAAAACCTATAAAGCCTTCATGGGGAGTAATCCCAATGGATGCACAGTGAGCTCATTCACAGGCCCTCCTCCTTAAGGCCTCTGCCCCAGCTTCCACTGCTGACTAGGTGCCTCTGTTAGCCTGAGGGGATGATTTCTTCAGAGAGTTCAAAGGTGGGAATGGGGCTTGTGGCTATTAATGTGACTTCTGGAGCAAGACCACAGAGGCTGTATCAAGGCTCCACCTCTTTCTAGTGTGTGACCTCAGGCAAGCCTCAGTGCCTGGTCATCTGCTGGGGAAGCCATTGTGCCTCAGTCAGTGTGTGGCAGTACTGGGTTCCATTTGCCTTTCTGGTTTCACAGCCTTCCATGCTGACATTAGGCAATGGCTCTGTCCCTAGCTGGCTCTGGGTGTGCCTGTCCAGGGGTTCACAAGTGTGTGAACAATGGCAAGTGTGTCCATTTTACCATGTGACAATTTCCCTGGCTCAGTGTCATCCTTTATTTCCCAGTAAGCAATGGCCGAGCTTGATCACATAGATCAAAGGAAGCACGATTTCTCCTATTCACCCCTTTCTGCATTACACACACACACACACACACACACACACACACACACACACACACACACACACACGTCAGCGCCCCCATTTTATTCCTCTACTTCTTTCTGGAGGTTCCTACTGTTGTATCATCGTCAGGTGTTTAGAACACCAGGGTTTATGCTGACGCTCCTTTGTACCTAGCCTTCCCCCATTGCTCTGGGAGTGATGTTACCCACTGTGGTGTGTGGCTGCTGTTCATTTCTTCATGTTGTCTGCTCCTTTCATGCTGAGGACCTCTGGACTGTTCCAATTAAGGGCTATGTGAGCATTTCTATAGCTGGTCCTTCCTGAGTCCCTTTGTATTCCTGTCTCATTTCTGAGGGGTGTCATCATGATGGTCTGCAGTTGTGCTCTTGGGTGTGAGTGTCTTTGCATTGTCACAAATACAAGTGGTGACAAGCTTCCAGCAGATCAGTTTTTCTTTTATTTGTTAGGGTCAGGGTTCAGATTTCAGCCATCCTGGTATAATATAGCTTGTGAACATCTACTTTGTGAAATACAACTATTCATACCTTCTTTCCCATTCTTTTAAAACATTCTTATTTTAATTATGTATATGTGCATGTGAGTGCAGTGCCTTCAGAGGCCAGAAGAGGGCACCAGATGCCCTGGAGCTAGTTACAGGCAGTTGTGAGTCTCCTAATGTGGGAGCTGGGAACTGAACTTGGCTCCTCTGGAAGAGCAGCAAGAGCCCTTAACTGCTGAGCCATGTCTCCACCTCCCACGTGCCTCCTTCTTAACGGAATTGTCTGTCTTTATCCTGTGAGTTTGTGTAAGCCTGATACCTTCCATCTGTAAGCCACCTCTGTGCTGGTTTTAACTGGTGAAAAGTGTCTTCTCACAGTGCCCTTCCACGAGGGAGAGGATGCTTGTTTTGTCCTTTACCTGTTTTAACAAGCATCTGGGAGAGTGAGGTATGACTCCTTTGTTGAGTACGGTCAACAGCTCTTCCTGGCTTCTGCCAGTGACACATTTCCTGAGGGGAAACTTGTGGTCTTCTGCCCTAAATTTCTGCTTCTTCGTGAAAGAGCCTTTCTTTACCTTTGCCCCTGGCTGGTTTAGGGTTGTCTCTTTTTAAGAGAAGCTCATTCAGGCCCAGACCATGTTTTAGACCACAGAGAGTATGGTCTGTGTTTTGAAGGAAAGGGACAGGTCAGCCAAACCTCCCCTTCATCCTTTCTCCTCTGATGTGGTAATGAAATGGGAGGGTCTTGTTAAGAAGAGTGACAGGTGGAAACGGACACAGATGAGAGCTGGCTACTAAACAGCATTCCCACTTGAGATCTGTTACTCTCTGTGTTAGCACCCAGCATGGATTAAATCTGGTGGACTTTGCAGACTCTAGGCAGCTGAGTTGGAAAGGGATGGTCTCTTACACTCTGGGTCACACAGTCAAGAAACTGTAGAGCCCAGACTTTAGGGAGTTTTGTTGGATACTCCCGGTTAGAACTCTGTAGCCTTCTCTTCTGGGGAAGATGAGCCCCTGTGCTTTCCAGTGTGGCTCCAGCCAGTCAAACCACACTTTGAGCCTTGTGCTATGAGAAGCTCAGTGCTCTGAGACACTGGGAAGTTTCTTGTTCTTCAGTTCTCCACCACAGAAGTATGTCGGTGACATTAACTATGTCCCTGGCCCTTTTAATGATGTCTTGTTGTCCAGAAAGGCATTCCATTTTATCTTCCTGGGGTAGAGGAGAACCTGGGAGTTTTGGTAAAACATGGTTGACTTCAACAGTTAGCAACAAGCTGGACTAGAATTGTACATGTAAGGTTATCATATATCCCGTTTATTTTGAAAGGCTGCTTGGTGTCTGGGCTTGGCAGCAAATGGCTGAGGTCTCTGGAATCTTAGAGAAACCAGCAGTTAGTGTCTGTGGCTTCCAGGCTCTTTCTCAGGGAATAAGCAACCGAGTAGAAACTAGACTCTTCTGGTTTACGTTGTGGGCTATTTATTATCAAGCTTCAGGGGCAGAGTCGGGATTATTTCTTTCCAAGGTTTCCGAGGCCTGTGGCTTCTTGGCTTGTGGCTGTAAGGGAGTGACAGGTGCCTGTTCTTCAAGTTAGCACAGCGTTGTGCTGGTTAGCTTTGCCAACCTGACACAAATGAGAGTCTCTCAAGAAGAGTGACAGAATTGGCCTGTGGGGCGTTTTTTGATTGGTGATCCATGTGGGAAGGCTCAGTCCACTGTGAGCAGTGCCACCCTGGGTAGGTGGTCCTGTGCTGCATAAAAAAGCTGAGCAAGCCAGGAAGTAGCCTCACTCCATGTTCTGCTTCAGTTCCTGCCTCCAGCTTCCTGTTTCTGTCCCGACTTCCTTCAGGGATGGACTGTTGGCTGGAAGTGTAACCCAAATAAACCCTTTTCTCTCCAACTTGGTTTTGGTCATTGTTTTATCACAGCAACAGTGAAGCAAACTAGCGAGGTACCGTGTGGTGAGCCACACCTTACCCGAGTTCATGTGGGTGGAGTTATGACCATGGGAGCAGAGACTCAGGAGGAGCTGAGGGGTTGCCGCCGAGTCCCTCTGGGACTGTTAAGGTTCAGTGCTTGTCATTTGTTGGTGACTTGTTGGGAGCCGTCTTTCTTTCTGTCGCCAGGGTGTTCTATCTTCCCATGATCCATTCTGAGTATTGATTACCTTTTCTATGAGATGTCACTTCTCTTTTAGCTTGAAAACAGTATTTTCTCAATTTTATGCCTTGTGGCTTCCACCCACCTATTGCTTCTCTCCCTGTGTAGGTGCCGCCTAAAGCATAAACAGCTGTTTTTTGGGTAATTTTCCACACTGCTGTTTGAGCATTTTGCAGTAGTGAAGGGCTCTGGGAATGATTGCCCCGCCTGAACCAGCCATCCGTAGACAAACACAATGGCAGTGTGAAGATGGGCTGTCTGAGAGTTCAGAGCGTAGTAATTGCAGAGTGCAATTTGCTCTCTCCTCACTAGTGTCTGTCTGGGGACAATCACAGGAACTTCCAGGGGCTTCTGAGAAAAAAAATCTCATCTCATCTTTGGAGTTGGAGATGAGAACAAGAAAATGAATATCGTTTCTTTCGTTTGTGAGCTAAGTCCTGACAGTTTAACTCAGTTGTCTCTGCTGTGATTATCTGTGGAGCTGCTGTTCTCTGGCGGATGGGAGAAGGACAGCCTCCTTGAGGCCTCAGGCCTTTCCCTGGGACTGTCACAGTTGCCTCAGTTTATCTTTTATAGGTTAAGAACAGAAAGTCTGAGCCACAGAGAGGTCTAGAGACATGGAATCCATCAGTAGACTGACTATTCTGCCTGGAAGCTTTGGGGGCAGAACTATTGATGTGTGGGAAAGTTCAGACTGTAGAGGAGCCCACAAGAAACCCACTGTCACACTGGCTCCTTCCTGGTTCAAGGACAGCACCCGTAGAATAGAATTCAGGATATTGGAAGGACATTTCTTACCTCTTGGCTGCCTTTTGTGGTCAGGGCTTAGTCAGCCGACCGGAGTGGAATGTGTATAAGAATACTTTGTAGGGTCTGCTCCCTCTCTTCACGTCGAGGTTTAACATCATCTGTTTGCTCACATCTGTGTGAGGCAGCCTGCAGTCTGTATGCTCAAGGCAAACATCTGCTCGGTGATAGACTGAAGCTGGGCTCCTGTCTCTGGTTCCTGCCCACCCTCCCACTCTGTTATTACACACATTTGGACTCTGTCCTGGCCCCCATCATAGCACCAGGCTTCTAGTGAGGCTGCTTCCTCTTGCCCTGCATTCCTGGGAGATCCCCTGCTACCACCACCATGGGTCCTTAGTGAGAAACAAAAGAAAGAACCATCCAGAGAGATGAAGCCTTGTTCCTTATGCTTGGTTACTGTGTGAGAGCAGATGGTACTCCAGTCCTCACTATTTTCCTAGCCTGGATCTTTTAGACAGTGAACAGTCTGCCTAACCCCATGGAGGACCCAAGGCCCAATGTGCAAAGTCTATGACCAAGGCAGTATGATCTTTAACCTGAGTCTGCAGTACAGCCCATATATCATAATCCAAATGTGCTTTGAGTTGAATGAGGCTTGCAATGTTAAGAATGCTCAGGTACATTTTGTGGGCCAAATCCAGCTGAGACTGTGGGTTAAATGTTTTTATGTTATTAAGGTAGATGGGTGGGGGGGGGGAAGCTAAAGAAGAATATGAGACAGGTGGTATACAACATACAAACTTAAAACAGTTGCTCCCTGGCCCTTACAGAGAAATTTTAACATCCCCACCTAGCAAGGGCAGAACCTGATTTCTGTGGTGATCAGCTGGACATGGGGCACTGATACCTGACATATAACTTTGCCGGGGCTCTTATTTGCCTGGCCATCTGTGGCAAGGGCTTCTATCACTGAGATCAGCCACTGAGACCTGTGTGAGCCTAACATGGGGATCAGTCCCCAGTCCCAAAGGGAAACCCAACGAAAGGCCCTGGATCTCGTGCCATTTTCCACTTTTCAGTACAAAGCTCACAGAGGCCCACTTGAGCTTAAACCATGTTCCCCATCCCACAGGGGTGAGTGGCTCTTGATATCCCTAATAAATAATCACGTTTATGTAGAGTACTGGTGGAACATTTTTCTGAAGGTCTTTAAACTGGCTATTTATTTTCTTGGAGAAATATAACCCAGAATGGCTTGGTAATGAATTGCCGCTGTTGTCATGGGACTGGTTCACATGGTAAGGAAGATTTATGCTTCCAGGTAGATGGTAGAGAGTTAAAGAGAAGAAAGGCAGCCCTGATGAGCGCAGACGGTCTGCATGGCTGTGGTCCTGTGTGCTGTTCATTGCTCACTTACTATGTTGTCTAGTTGTGGCATCCAGGCGTGATTGTTACATGAGAATATGGGGACATCCGCAAGGCAAGCCACACTACATTTATATTTGCCCTGACATTGGTGCATCTCTGGGCCTTTAAAATAGCATGTGTTCATTCATGTTACCAGTGGCCTGATTGGGTGTTAACCAGGGCAGAGCTGGGGAAGCTGCTGGGGCAGGTGCACGCTCAGGACAAGGGAAGATCAGGCTGCAGACTGATGCACCTTCATCAGACACCCTCCACATGCTGGCCCTCTGTGGAGTCTATCTGATCAGGGATGCTCCTCTGTGCCCCTGTCCCTCCATGTCGCTCTGCTCTAGGGCCACACAGAAGTCTTGTGTGACAATGAGACAGGGTTAGGGTCCATGCTCCCAGCCCATGGCTCCCTCCCTTCCCAAGTCACAGAGTTGGCTGCATCTTTGAATCTGCACCCCTTCCCCACAGGGAAGATGGTGTTCATTGTCCTAGTCAGATGCTATACTGCCTGCGTGTGGAGCCCTGAGGACAGGTGTCCCCGAAGCACTCCTCAGCAAACAGCCTCAAAACTGCTAACAGCACGCATGCTTTCTCCCTTGTGAGGGCACCATCCCGAGGCCTTCCCTTGAGCTGGCTTTCCCCGATGTCACTCTGGTGCGGAGCCAGCTCCAGTATCCTGCTTCCTTCCTTTCCTCCCAGATGTCCTCTCAGACAGTTCTCCACTCACGCTCGGCTCCCCTGCCTCAGTCCGGAAGGCTCAGCTCCCCTGCTTTGCAGGAGTCGTCTCTTTCCTTCCGCACTGCTGCTCCCTCCGCAACACGACCAACTGGGACTCCACCAAGAGCTGTTCTGAGTCGCTGCTGCCTGCTTGAGTCAGAGTTGGATCCAGCACAATTCACCCATCAGAAGTTGACAGTCTAGAGTTTGGGGAGGCTCCAAGGACCAGGATCTGTTACCCAGAACTTAGCCCTTAAGTCGGTGGTTCTCAACCTTCCTATTGCTGCGACCCTTTAACATAATTCCTCACGTTGTGATGACCCTCAACTATGAAGTTATTTCATTGCTCTTTCATAACTGTAATTTTGCTACTGTTGTGAATTGTAAATATCTGACATGCAGGATATCTGATATGTGAGCTCTCCCCCAGGGGTCACAACTCACAGGTTGAGAACCACTGCCTTAAGTCCTTCCTTGGAGTTTTCTAGCCTCTTCTTTTAAATATACACACATCTGCAGACTGTAGGTAGGTTCTGGAACCCTCTAGAAGGCCCACAGCTATCCAAGCACAAATACACGGAAATACACAAGTGACCCTGGTCAAATGGAGCTCCTGGGATCAGGGATCCTTCCTAGAAGGAGCAGATTTGAGTGTGGTTATGCTTGCTTTGTTCCTTTGGTCTTGATCTAGTGGTCCATGCTGCTAAGCCAAAGCAGGCGGTACCTTGGCATCCAAGTGGAATGCTCTACCCCTGCTGTGCAGGAGCAAGAGAAGACTGAGCTTGCAGCCGACACTGTTCTTCGAGCCCCTGAAGACTGAGAAAGGCCCTATAATGAATACTTAGAACCTGGCAGCTCTTTCCCCAGGCAAAGTATGCTGTTTGTATTATCTCCTTATTACAAAGGTATTGCCTCCTTCCTCCTGAGACTGGCCCCACCGAGAGCAGGAGCTCAGGGCCATCAGGAGCTAAGCTAATGTAGATATTCCCAGCCGGAATGCCTGGAGACAGTTGAATGGACTGCAGTGGCAGCCAGCAGATAATCCACAATCCGTCATCCGCACGTGCAGCTCTGATCACACATGTTAAGCTGAGTAATGTGATTACTAAAGTGGCACCTTATTTACACTTCCTCAGAGCATCGGCGGCTGCTTTTCTGAAGCAGCCATCACCTGGATTTGATTTCTCAAAAATCTCCCTCCGTAACCCACGAAAGCATCCATCCAAAGGAAGCCTGCACTATGTTTATAAAACTCCATTATCAGCTTGGAGCAGAGGATAAGCAGGGATCAATTAAACATGCCCACCTCTATGCTGGGCACCTGGCAGTCGCCATCTCTGACCATGCTTCCAGGCATCCTGGATGGTGTTGGCACCGCTGCCCTCATTACTCAGATGAGGAAGCTGAGCACGGACAGGTGAAGTCACTCACACCGTGGCGGTGGAAATGACAGAAGAAGTTGCCACTTAAAAAACTGCCTGCGGTACTTATGTATTCCAGGTTTCTGGCTGGGAAGCAGAACCATTGATTTCAACTCCAAACTGGGGTAGGAGCTGAGTTTTGTAAAAAGAGAGGCATGGGAAACGGCCTTCTGAGGCTTTGCTGGGCGGTAGGAAGTTACGCTGTGTATTGCTGCCATATAACTCCAGCAGGCAGCCCTGCTGAGGTGCCTCTGCTTCTGACTGAGACTGGTGTGTCCTACTGCTAGACTGGATGAGGTGTCAGGCCTCGATTGCCTTGTTAACCAGAACCACAGTCCAGGTTTGCTGTGGGTTTGTCACTATGTCCTAAGCAAATGTGTGATTTCTGATGCAAGCTCTGAACCTTTCTCTCGTGTTTTTGGAAGGGGTCATGGGATCTGTGCTGGTAAGAGAGCTGAGGGTCAAGCCCTGCTTCTTCCATACCCTTCATTTCTTAATGAGGTAGTAGAAATGCCTGGATAAAAAGATTAAGTGAATGAATGGAACATTTTGCCACCCTGGAAAAAAGATCATAAGAAAAGGCCAAGGACTTCCTGGGTTGCCTTGGAATGTTTCTGGGCTTTTCTTTGGGTTGGTCCAGGGGCCCTCTGTTGCTGGAGAGCTTCTCTTCAGGTTCCACCAAGCTCCACAGTCCCACAGTCCACTTATAAAATAATCACTCAGACGCTTATATCACTTATAAACTGTATGGCCATGGCAGGCTTCTTGCTAACTGTTCTTTTATCTTAAATTAACCCATTTTTACAAATCTATACCTTGCCACGTGGCTGGTGGCTTACCGGCATCTTTACATGCTGCTTGTCCTGGCGGTGGCTGCAGTGTCTCTCCCTCCTTCTTCCTGTTTCCCCAATTCTCCTCTCTTCTTGTCCCGCCTACACTTCCTGTCTGGTCACTGGCCATCAGTGTTTTATTTATATAGAGCGATATCCACAGCAGCCCTCCTCTTTCTTGCTTCCAAGGCATGGTGCATGGTGTGTTTGTCACAGCCTCAGCTAAGAGTCTACAGGGGTCTTAGATGCAGCTTTGAATGAAATGTGGATTTTGGCAAAAATAACTTCACTCTCTGAGTCTGAAAGTTCCTTTGTAATATGAGGGATGTGCTACTTCTCTGTTCATCCCAAACACTTTAAATTAGTGAAGCGAGCACATAACACCCATCTTTTGTTTGTTTGCATGTTCATTTGGTTTTTGTTGTTGTTTTCTGAGACAGGGTTTCTCTGTGTAACAGTCCTGGCTGTCCTGGAACTCACTTTTGTAGCCCAGGCTGGCCTTGAACTCACAGAGATCCGCCTGCTTCTGCCTCCCAAGTGCTGGGATTAAAGGCGTGTGCCACCATCACCCAGCTAGATAACAACCATCTTAATTTTGTAAAAATTGTAAAAATTATTTTTAAAAGCAGAAACAGGAAGGAAACTCAGCTCTCCCAAACACTGGTAGTCACTGTTGCCATTTTGAGTTTTCCTTGTGTATATTCACTTTTGTCCTCACATGGCCTGTGGACATATCTTCAGGATGGTTGAGAGCCTAGAGCTTGTAACTGTGAACTTGACTGAACAAGACTGTGGTTCTGGCGTGATCTAGCAGAGCCATGTTTACCTGGTGTAAGACAAATTGCTAAATGGTCTTATAAATTAAAAAAACCCAGAGCCAGATATTGGGGTGAAAACCAAAAGATCAGAGGAATAGGACAAGCCACAGCCAACCTCACCTTACTGACTCCTCAGCCTCCAAAGAGACCTACTTCCTGTGTACCCACACCTATGTGCTTTTCTGTTCTGTTCTCTCATTTGCTCTCTCAGCCCAGCTACATCACTCCCTCTTCCTGCCCAGCTTTGTCATTTCCTGTCTGTCTGTACAGACCTCCAGACCTCTATGGTTAGTGCTGGGATTAAAGGTGTGTATCACCATGCCTGGCTCTGTTCCCAGTGTGGCCTTGAACTCACAGAGATCCAGACAGATCCCTGCCTCCCAAGTGATAGGATTAAAGGCGTGTGCTACCATTGTCTGACTTCTATGTTTACTTATAGTGGCTTTTTCCTCTGATCCTCAGATAGATTTTATTGGGGGACACAATACATCACCACAATAGTAGCTGACTTTTCCCTCTGATCCTCAGATAAGCTTTATTGGGGTGCGTGAATAAAATATCACCACATCCTGGCCTCCAGCATGTTAGTGGACCTGGCTGCCCTGTCCCTTTGCATGCTGAGAGCTGTGAGCACTGGTGTGTGTGTGTGGGGGGGGTGCATTTAAAGTGGAGAGGAAGTAGTTAGCTACTATTACACCCTTGGCTCTCTCTCTTGAGTCTTAGTTTCGGCTTCATTCCTCCATTGTTCTCCTTGCAGGAGAGGGCAACATGGTGAGTGATTTGCTCTTGGGAGTTTGTCTGTAGTTTATGTCTTCATAGTTCTGGCCATCATGGGGACAAACCAGCTGAGTTATTTCTTAAGGTTCTTGAGTTATTTACTAAGAAAGGGACTTGAGGGATCTCAGATACAGTAATTCCTTGTATTCACACTAGTGCCTTAAAATGTGAGTGGAAAAATAAAGATCCAAGCAATAGCGGCTATTGCTCTGGTTCAGCGTAAGTTCTTATGCATGCTCCAGCCCTTGGCACCCTGTGAAAAAATGCTCCATTTTATGTACACAGAGATTTGGGGCATATTTGGTTTCTTATTTGACAAATTTAGACTCTGAGACAGCAGAGACTTGGATTGTCAGTTTTCCAATAATAAATGAATAAAAAAAAGCATGAAATCATCCCATGGCTTTGATGGCTGAGTGCCCCTCCACAAGAAACCATGTCCTTACTGGTGTGTCTGTGTTAGCACATAAATGATCTCGCTTGAGGGTCTGAATTGAAAACATGGAGGGTTTTGAATTTAAAAGATGGGGGCCTCAGATGCCAGGCTGTACACCCTTCCTTTGCCCTGTCCTCTGCAGGCACAGTCTGAGTGACGACACCAGGGCATTCATTGTTGTCCTGGTCTGAGGCTTGGAGGCAGGACCCCCAGGGTTTTGATTCCAGAGCATGGTCATATTGGTGTGTCACTTACTCTTGGGGCGCTGCCCTTTAGAGGGGTAGATGCTTCATTACTTAATGCAGAGAAGGTGCAGCTGGCTGGCAGTGTGCCTCTTGAGGGGAGCAGTGGCAGATAGTTGGCCGCCATCATGGCTCATAATGACTCACACATGTTCTTAACAGGTGGCATGGGGACTTTTGCTATTGGACCAGAAAGGTTGAGGACTGGAATGCTCGCCCTGGGGTGGCAGGTGGTGGGTCTGTGTGCTTCCTAGGCACCAAGTCTGTGCTCTGCCGTGCCACTGAAGCCCTGAGGGTAGTGTTCATCCTGTGTATTGTTCCTCCCCAGTGTCTGCAGCCGCTGCAGAGCTTCCTGGTCCTTTGGCAGGAGCAGGCTGCAGGTGCAGAGGACACTGAGGAGACCTGGCCAGTGCTTCTGCTGTCACTGCCTCCGGGTTCTGGAGCCATTGGCTTTTTCCTGACTCTCCTAAGCTGAGGACATCCACAGCAAAGACTGTGCCCATGAACTTGGGCTAGCTCCACACTATGTGCAAGCCCTGTCCCCATACTCTGCTTCCAGAATCTTCCTTAACCTTCAAGATCCGGTGGTTGCATCTTTCTCAGTAGAAGTTGCCTTGCTTCTCTGGGGTGTGCATGTGTGTACATGTGCATGTGCGTATGTGCGTGTGTGATAATAATCAGGGGCCTCATCCTCATAGTTGTTATAGCTATTTTTCTTTAATGGCTACATTTGTCAGGTACATTACATTTGTAAGGCATCCTTACATTTCTGGCTCTCTCTCCTCTTGGTACACCACAGGCTTCATAAAGCTATGGGTTAGCTGTTCCTCACATCTGTTTTCTGGCCCAGTGTCAGGGCAGACAAACAACATGATAATGGTGCATTTAGAATGAACCTTTTCACTGGCCCCTGGGCTCTCATTGGGCTCCCTAGACTCCATAACACACAGGGCTGAGCATGTTTGGAAGACAGTAGTTGCTTGGGCTGCTTCCCTGGTGGCTCTTCAGTGCTGTCTGCTAAATCCAGCATGGCCAGCCGTAGCAGTCCAGCTGGGGAAAATGGGACTGCTAGACAGAGATGGACCAGCCTAGTATGTAGATACTGGGGCTGCATTCCTACCAGGGAACTCGTGTGCATTGTTGTATGGTATGAGAAAGATTCTCTTAGGGCTCTCTGGTCTCCGCCTTGTCCTCATGACAGAAATCCTTCTGTTCTCTGTAGTGGGCCAGATGAGAATATTCTTAGCTGTGGAGTCCGGGTGATATGCCTCTGGTCATGTCCCTAAGCTTTCTGAGTCTATCAGCATCTTTCCTCTGCTGGTGGGCAGCACTGATGCTTTTGGGTGACAGGTTTCTGTGACTCAGGTTTTGTTGGCAGCTCTGTGGATTCTGAAAACAATATTTAATCATCCTTAGCAGATTCTTACCCTCACTTGGTGAACCCTGGTTTAGTGGTGGGTGCATTCTCTCCCTCATGGAAACTTGTTGGTAATTGTGGAGGTAAACTTTGGCTCAGGAATATGAGGCCATTTTTTGGCAGGCTTGTTTACTCTGACCACCTCATGATAGAAATCATATTGCTGCAGACATTACATATTTCACAGAGGAAAGCTACCTCATGATGGAAACAATATCGCTGCAGACATTGCATATTTCACAGAGGAAATGGCTGATCCTGGCTGTGGCACTAACATGGAATGGACAAAAGACTTTGATGGGATCTATTTGGGGGCTTTGTTGACTCTGCTGCTCCAGTGCTCCTCGGGACAGTGTCATTGGCAGGTGACAGTAGGAAGTGGACACTTTAGGGACCCGTTGAAGAGCGTCTTTAATGCTACCACTCCTAGACTGTCTGTGGAAGCGGCAAGGGCAGCAGAGGGCTGGAGGGAGCTGTAGTCGAATGAGCCGGGTGGCAGGTAGACATTTCAGAGACACTGTGGCTGTGGCTTTCCAGAGGGGAGAGTTGAGTCAAAGTGCCACAGCTTTTGGTCAGCATTTTGATGTCTGGGCTGCACCATTTTGATTGGGGCTTCTGAGAAGGCTGATGGCAGGCAGGTGACAGCAGCAGTTCAGGGCTCGCAGGTGCAGGACACTTCTGTGACCTCATCCTTGCTGGCTCTTGTAGCTGTGCTTCTTGGCCCCAGAGGCCATCATTGTGCCCAGGAAGGTTAAACTTGGGTAGGTAAGGTTCAGGAAGGTGGGGCTTGCTGCCCACCTTACTGGGGCTGGATTCACAGCTTGAGTTGCTGTCTGGTCCCTCAAAGACCTAGTGAGGCATAGATTTCTGTTTTCCCACTTTACTGGCAGGAAGCTTCTGGTCATCGTCATGCTCATCTCCCATCCCTTCCTGTCTCCTGTCTTCACAGAGCATGCATGCCCATCCATGGTCCTCTCTAGGGTCTTCAGTCTCTACATTCCTTACATGGTGCCACTGAAGGAGGCTGTATTGTGGTGAGAACATGGTCAAGTCAAGTCAACACTGAGTTCAAGTCATATTTCTCCTTCTCACTAGCTATGTGACCTAAGATAGTAATAGCTCATTCCAAACTGCAGTGTCTGTACCTGAGATACAGGACTGTTTATTGTACCTGTCTCAGACAGTTATTGTAAGGGCCAGATAAAACAGCATCTGGCCAGGTCATCACTGGACCACTCACACATGGTGGCCGTTACTGGTGTCATCATTATCACTATTAGCTTCTGTTTAAAATTTTTATTTAAAGATGTACACTTCATTTTGGTCCAAGCCTTGACTCTAAAACCATTCATTAGATCTTCTGTTGCTATGATAAAAATAACCACAACCAAAGTAATGTAAAGAAGAAAGGATTTGTTTATTTTGGCTTATGGTTCCACAAGGAGAGAATCCATCCTGGTGGGGAAGCTTAATGACAACATTTCATCCACTCGCAGGAGAGATAGTGAGAGTTAGTTAGTTAGTTAGTTAGTTAGTTAGTTAGATGGATAGATAGAAAGATGGATGGATAGATAGATAGATGATAGATAAAGAGAGATGATGATGAGATAGAAATCGAGAAATGATAGACAAATACAGAGATAGAATAAAGAGAGATAGAGATAGATGATAGAAATGATGTAGAGATGATAGAGATAGAGATATATAGAGCTAGAGAAAGCTAGAGCTAGGGATGATAGAGATAAAGATATAGAAAGACACAGGAGGTGGGAAGTGGGGCCAGTCTACAAACCCTCAAACCCCCCCACCCGCCACTCCAGTGACATACTTCCTCTATCAAGTCTCCAGTTCCTAAAGGGCCCATGCTCTTCCTGAGTGGAACCATCAACTAAAGACAAGTGTTCAAATATATGGGGAACGTGTCTATGGGTTGTAAAGTCTGCTTGTTCCGAGATGATATGGGGGTACTAGCTGTGAGGTAAGGATGCTACTGAGCACCCCAGTGCTGCACACCTTGACCCATCCTCCCAAGTTCCCCGTGTCATTGTTCTGCTTCCCGGGTCCCATGTCTGCCCCAGCTGGGGTCACCAAAGGGAGGTGCCCATTTCATTTTTCTCTACTCCAGTTCCTCATGGCCTTGAATCCAAGTAGAAAATTATGTGTGTGGGGGGTGGGGTGGGGAGATGTTGCAGCATCCAGGAAATCAGGCAGAGGTGGGATCATTGTGTACTCATTCCGGCTCTGCTGATCCATATGTGTGTTAAACACAAGCGCCATGTTGGCACTAAGGTCCCACGGTGAAGCCACCCAGCCCAGCCCCGGGCAGCTTCTGTGGCAGAACTACAGAAGAGCAGCCAGCTGCTGCAGTGCGGCCTGCAAACCAGTCAGGTAGCACAGGGCCTGGAAGAGCATGGGCTTCCAGGACAGGCAGCATGCGGGCCAGTTTGAGGGAGTGAGGGCCTGGTAGCCTAGGGAGGATGGGGAAGTGTGCTTCAGGTGTTGAGTGGACAGCATGGGCAGCGTTTCAGAAGTCAAGCAGATTTTGTACTGTTTCAATAAAAGATAAAACCAAAAACATTCATTCCGGGCTGGAAGGGGGCTGGAGTGTGACTGGAGTGAGCTGGCGAAAGCCTGCAGGGGCCGGGCCCTAGGAGCCTGGTTAGTGGACTAGCCACTCCGGATTGGAGCAGTGTGGAGAAGAGCTGGCAGCGCTTGTGGGAGGCCAGGAGGCCGGGCGGGGCATGTGGTGATGCGGGGAAAACTGTCCTGGATGGAGGAAGTGGTGGTGTGGATGCAGAGAACTGACGCAGAAGAGGGAGCCACGGTTGTGAGTCTGAAGCATGGGATTGCTACCGCCGAGTAAAGGAAGTGAAGCCAGATAACCCGGGTTTTTTTATTCTGAGGACCGGGCTTTAACTCATGGCCTCATATACCCTAGGCAAGCGTTCTTCCACCAAGCCCCCAGCTTCAGCTGGATTCTTGCCTGAGTGAGTGGGTGGTCAGAGGTTCTGTATACCCAGCTGAGAGTACCCCAGGGGCCATGCTGTGCATGTGGGAGGCCCTAGAGCTGAGCAGAGGACCTCTAGTGTTCTGTGACTGGTATGCATGCTATACATAGTGGCTCTGACATTCCCTCGGTCACCTGTCGCTTGGTCTGAGTTAGTGTATGGTCTACTTCCTTTGCCCCATTGAGGGCTAAATTACAGTCACCTAGGATGCTCTTTAAAATCCCATGCTGGATGCCATCATGATGAACACCACGCTCCAGGCCCCTTAGTCAGCATCTCCAGAGTAGGATAGGAATCAGTGATTAGAGAGTCCTTTGGCTGCTCCAGTACTTAGCCAGGGACAGCGACTTTCTCCTGGAATTAATATAATCCAGAGAAGACTAGTGGGGAGGAAGGAATGAGTGATGGCATATAGATAGTACCCTTTTCTTTCTTTCTTTTTTTAAATTTATTTTTATTTTATATGCGTGAGCATTGGCCTGAACGAATGTGTATGCACCATGTGCATGTAGTACTAGCGGTGGCCAGAAGAGGGCTGCACCTGGAGTTGCAGACTAAGACCGGTCATGTGGGAGCTGGGGAACAATCCTGTAAGAGCAACAAGTGCTCCCGCCAAGTGCCAAGCCGTCCTTCAGCATACGCACGGTGTCCTGTTGTTAAACGGAAGCATGCTCATGGAGGGCCAGGAGTGGGGGGCTATCAGAAACATAGTGGGACACAATTAACTTGGAATCCATAATACCTGGACAAAACTGGGTCTCAGGCCAGTTATCATTTGTGATTTCTGGGGAATGAAATTTTAATGCTTTGAGACAGCAAGGGCTTTGTTTGGTGTGCCAGCGGCACAGACACTTTCAGGGATCCTTCATCTGCTTTCTTTATGCAAATGACTGATTACATAGAAATTTTGCCTTTTGGAGCCCAGTCTCTGTGTTAGGATACAGTGAGTCATCATTGAAACATTTACGTGTGGGTTCAGGGACTCACCTTAGTGTTTGTACACTGTGAAGCAGGGAGCAGTCTAGTCTCATAAGATCGCCTCTCTCTGCTAGATAGGCTGTGTTGTCTAGATGAGGGTCACTGAACTGTAGAGTGGGCGTGTGGTCTTTAGAAGCAGACCTGCAACTCAAGTTTCCAAGTCACATTGAATTAGTTTCTTCATACCAGAGACTAGTAAAATAGCCAAGATTGAAAATACTTTGTAATTGTTTTCTGGTACAGCTGGGTCACTTTTCACGTGTGTCTCATTGGTAAAACTCAAATATACCGAAATCACATCATAGAAATTTTAAACATACCACTTCCACAGAGCCTGTTGATTCCCTCTGTGTTCCTGGGGAACCTCACTGATGTAAAGCTCTAGAAATGGGCACGAGAGCACTTGCCTGTCACTTATTTCTGAAAGCCAGCTGTGCTGGGCATTGAGATCATTGTCAGGCTCTAAGAGCATCTTTAAGGTAGGTACCAGTGGATAAGGAACATGGCTCAGAGAAGGCCACTCAGCTAAGAAGTGCTGGAGCAGGAACTCAAACCCACACCCCCTTCAAAGCCTGCCCTAGCTCCTGCTGCCTTTGAGTCCATGGAACTGATTTCTCTCCTCCCTAGATATCGACAAGACTGCCTTTCATTAGCTCAGACAGGCTGGCGGCTTTGCTGGTGAGGACAAGGGCATGGGTGGCATGGGTCTTGCCCCACGGTTCAGTATGAATGTATACGTAGCATCCTTTCAGCATTTGTGTCAGCAGAAGAATACAAGAAGATACAGAATACAGTTCAGAGAAGGAACCACAGACTTGCCTTTTCTGTTTGGGTCAATAACACACCTTACCACCCCAATTTGGATGGCTCCATAGAGACAGTAAGTCCCAGAGAAAGGAGAGCTCATCGCAGCAGTTACAACTCTAACTGGCAGGGAAGCAGGGGTGCGAGAGAGTAGGGGTGGTGGGGGCAGGGAGGAAGATGAGTCAGTCCTACTCATCTCACATATTTCCATGGCTGCCCAATGTTTGAAGTCCCCGCCAGCTATTTTGGAGCTTCAGGGCAAATGATGCTTTTGCAGAAATACAGAAGCTCTATTATTCTTGGCCTTTGTTGTTGTCTTTTTGTTGTTGTCTTGGAACGTTTATTGATTGGGCTGATGTTGCAGTGAGTCATTTGACATTCTTGTGGATGGGAACGGTGGATGAGTGTCTGGGTTTCATCAGAGTTTTGGTAGCTCTCCTGCAGCATGCACAGATAGCTGAGACATGACCCCCCCCCCCCCCCCCCCCCGCAAGTCATTACCTTTTTACCTAAGTCCTTTCTCGTGGGCTCTGTGGGTGATGGACCTTAGTAAAGGAATGATGGTAGGTGGCTTAAAATAACTGGCTATGACCTTTATAATGTTTTGAAATTTTGATGCATTTATCAAAAATGTGTACATTCCTTCTTGTTTGATGTGATTCTTTTATTTTTTCCCATTCATTATGCTTTCGGACTCAGGAAGTTGAGGTAGGTTTTGCTTTCAAACCCTATGTAGACATAGTATCAAAATAGTTGCAAAATAAAATGTAAATTGTATCTCAGATCTTTAATCTCCATGGTAAATATTTGTTTGCATTCAGCCAACCGGGAATATACAATGCTTGTTTCTCATGGGTATATGTGAGGGATGTAATTTATCAAATGTATATAAGCAGTCCATTGACTGTGTTATTTTTTCTCATTAGTTACACTACAAGTACGATTGTCAGTTATTATCTGTATTTTACTGGTGGGTTATTTATTGAAAGAGCGGAGAAACCCACATTGTTATTTTCTAAATCATTCTGTCTAAAGCCTGCAGGACTTTACACCAAATGTCAGACCAATTTATCAAAGAATAGCTCTATTCAGGGTGAAAGTGATTTAGAGTGTGTGTACAAACATCCACCCACCTGTGCTTACACACACCAATAATAGTTATGGGGATTTCTCAGGGGCTGCTGTGCTCTTAAAGCTAGATCAGCTCTCTCGTATTTGAAGCAATTCATCAAGAATTTATCATGCACTGTGGAGTGATACCTAAGGGAATATGCGGCTCAAACATCACCTAGGCTCAAGCATGTGTGTATTTGTGGGGGGGTGGCAGGATCATACATACACATTGAAATGCACTACAGCAACATACAGCACACAGCTCCTGTCCCTGGTCAACCAAAGTCCCACGAGTGATGTTTAGGGGCTTCAAGTCACTTCCCAGTCTGGACTTGGGGGTCAGTTGGACCATTTTATTCAGGGTTCCTCACCAGGATGAGGCAGGATGGATGGGGCAGGCTTGGCAGAACAGATTCACAGAGAGAGAGCATGTTACTGGTTTAGAGATGTGAAGGGACACAGCTCAGGGGTGAGGTGGCTGGATAGGAGGCCATGACATTTCCCAAAAGATGAACTGCTTTGCATCATATAGTAGGTTGACTAGCAAGCATTTGCACTGTATAAGAATTGGTCACAGGAAAATGTCCTATTATACAGTAGATGGCCTTACAGGAGCCTGGTCTGGAACTTCTTTTAACCAGTTTAGGGAAACCTCCTACCCAACAACCTACCTCCGCACTACTCCACTCTGTCAAATGTCACGGAAGAGAGGTGAACGAGTGTGTGTTGAGTCACCTTCAGAAAGTTTGACTCCGGTCTTTAGTGGGTCTTTTCACGGGTTTGTGCTTGGCGGAGTTAGCCTCCATCTGGGATGCTACTGATACAGAAACACTGCTTCCCGACAACAGAGAGACACACTTCTCTCTGTTGACTGACAGTGGCCCCACAGATGACCTCACAGTGACTGTGGTGACCTCTCTGTAGCTTGCTTCCTCTGCTCACGGCTTTCTTGTTCACCCCTGGTCAGGATAAATGAGGCTCTCATTTATTTTCCAGACTGGCAATTTGTATTGTCTCAGGTAATCTTCAGATGGATCTGCAGGGTTCAAACAGTTTAGCTAAAATATGTATGAGGGAGAAATTATCTGTTTCATGTGCACTCAGTGTCTTTGATCTGTGGCATCTGAAGCTGTTGTATGTAATAAATTACCCCTCATCTTCATATTCAGAGCCACAGCACTTGGGTGCCTTTGCTTGGCTCTGCCCCCAGCTTTTCCCTGGAGTTGGTTTTAGCTGAAGTAGGAGCCTCCTGAAAGGGAAACCCCTGGAGAATATTGGGGCTAAATTGTGTCA
This sequence comes from Peromyscus maniculatus bairdii, assembly GCF_049852395.1. Taxonomy (NCBI): domain Eukaryota; kingdom Metazoa; phylum Chordata; class Mammalia; order Rodentia; family Cricetidae; genus Peromyscus; species Peromyscus maniculatus. Next base: position 138,718,223 of record NC_134856.1, on the reverse strand, counting down.
GCCATTTGGGGGCTCTGGTATAAGGGAAGAGAGATCATGTTCAATTGTGCTATAGGACAAGCCTGTCCACGGTGACTTGATCACCCAGAGTCCACAGAGGTTTGGCCTCATTTCATGTTAGGCAGACTCCAAGCTTCCTTTAGCAGACTGCAATGATCTTGTCACATGTAGTCACTTGTGCAGGACCTGCTTCAGGACCCCAAGAACCCAAATGTTCACATCTCTGAAATCAAGTGCACAGTGTTTGCATAGAACCTGCTCATGTCCTCCCTGTAGTTTACATCACCCCTGGATTACACATGATAATTAATATAGTGTGAATGCTATGCAATCATTAGACCGCATGGTTTGGTGAATCATTATAAGGAAATCGACTGTGTTCAGTGCAAATGCAGGTGTTTTTCAAAGGCTTCTGATACCAGGTTGAATCTGTAAAAGTGGCATGTAAGGTACAGAGAGATGACTGTGTTTATGTGTCTCATCATACACAAAATGACTTGTGAGAATACACACATTTGTTATTATATGTTATAATATGATATAAAAATACACACATGCATGTGTTTACAACTTTATATATATTTGTATGCAGATATGTGTGGTGCATATGTATGCATGCACATGGGTGTGTGTGTATGTATATGTACAAATTTTCTTTTCACAGATGCTGATCAGAACAGAGTATCTCTAATGCAGTTAAAAATTCAGTTAATTCCTTTGGACCAGCTATCAGCAGCTATTCATTTTATAGCATCCAGTGCTGTGTTTCTGGGGATATTTAGCAAATGAGATGAATGTTGAGATAGGATTTTTGTCTCAGTTGACATGATAACATGGTACTACAATACTAACCAGTCTTTGGTTCTTTGCTGTGAGCACCAGCCATTCTTCCCTTCCTCCGCCTTAGACATACAACCATCGATTTACTTTCTGTCAGGCTGACTCTTTAGAGTACTTACAGTCCTGAAATGTTTCGTGATTTCAGCCATCAGTCCGTAAACTCATGCTTGAGCCTCTGTTTAGACTGGTAGAGTCTTGGAGAGTCTCATCTAAGGAGAGTTGGGCAGGTCACTTGTGGACTAGCACAGTAAAATAGAATTTGCCTTTCTTCCTAAGAATTGGCTGGACTCCAAAGCAAGGCTGTGTGCCTCCCTGTCCAGAAGCTGACACTCTTAGGCCCTGCAGGGTAGACTATTAAATACAGATAGGGAGCCACTCTGCCATCCATGCTGTTCAGTCTGAGCAATACATTAATGAGAGTTATTGAATTTAATAAATGACTATATTTAGATGTTTACTCTAAGTCTCTGTAGCTGAAGTAGAAGCCTCCTCAAAGGGAAACCCCTGGAGAATATTGCGGCCAAATTGTGTCAGCTGTTTGGGGGCTGTGGTATAACCAGTTAGGTTATGTCTGAAAATTAACTGTTTCTGGGTCCTTGCAAGAATTCCATCATTCGATGACCACATTTCTCGTCAAGAGGCCAAACCAGACAGACTCACCTAGCAAGCTCCCATCTATCCAGTAGCCTCCAACCCTATCTGAATTTGAATAGATATCAACTTACTTGGGCTAGGAAAATGGTCAGAGGTAAGGGCTCTCAGGTCCAGGTCTCTGCTGCCCTTGCAGCTGGCCTCTGAGGTTCTGCTAGCAGGAATGTATTGTCACACACCTCAGCATCAAGCTGGTGTGGGACCAGGCACCCTGCTGCTGGATGAGAACGCTACAAAGGACAGCAGCACCTGTGTTTCATTTAGACAGAAAATAAAAGCCTGGCTTCTACAAGCTGTGTCTTGAGCCTTAGAGAAGAGAGCAGCCCTGGTATCGGTGGAGTGACAGTTTGAGCCCATAGATAGCTGTCCTTAAGTCTCTCAAGGATGCCAGTGGTTAGTTAGGTGGGACTTGAGGAGGAGCAGATTCCCAGGTGAAGTCTCTAGATGGCGTTCTTCATCCCTGGCTTTTTGTGCCTCGCTGATTCTACCTCATCAAAATCTCTCCCAGACTGAAGCAGCTGAAGCAGCTGAGCGGGTGTGGGCTTCTCTGGGGCCACTTGTACATGTTAGAATAGTGATCCCTCATGCCCTGACGCCTCACACTCTGACCCTGGCAGTAGATGTGACAGCTAGAAATCCCCTCCCTGCTGGCCCTTGCCCATTTCCCCAATGACCTTTGTTGCATCGAGTACTTCCCAGTGCTCATGATCTTAGCCTCTGGTGGAAGGTTTTCCACTAGCTACAGTAAAATTCATAATACTCAAAGCTTTGTGAGCTGCCAGCTCCTTGGCCTGTGTTTTGGTGATCTACTTTCCTCTAGTGGGGGAAAAAATGATCAGATGCAGGGCGGGATTCCTCATCCCACTCGGCCTCCCTGGGCAAGGGGCTGTTTGAAGGACTTACTTTGCATAATGAGTTTTCGTTCAAGGTGTGCTTTCACATTTGCACTAATTAGGAAGTATTATTACATTTGCAGTGGATTTTAAATATTCTAAGGCAGATATCAGCTTTTAGAGGCTTTATATTTAAAACCGTGCTTTCCTCCCAAAAGAAAAATGTAAAAATAGCAATTAGAGTTAACCTGCAAAGAGACAAGGTCCGGAAGAATGCTTCAAATTCCATCCAGGTTCTCAAGTGTTCTGAATCATTAGGGAATATGCTGTTCTTGGGACCTGTTCAAACCTTTCTGGGATATCAAAGAGAATGTAATGTGTGAAATTAAAGTAAAGGAACTTACCTTAGGCTCCGGCCCTTCCCTCGGACGCACATCCTCACCTTCTAGAGCTCCCCTGGATTAGAACAGCATGTTCAAGTGAAAAGATTTCAGAAGCTCCACACTGCCCTTGGACTTGCTGCCATCCACTCTGCATGAGAAGAGTACATTGGTTGGCAGTCTGAATAGTTTGTTATCTTTGTCCTCTGGTGATGAGACCAACCCTTTGGGGTTATCTCTTGCCTTGCTCTCATGAACAATAGACTCTTCTGGTAACAGGATTGTCTAAGGCTAAGAGGATATTGAGCACCAGACAAAAACATTGAGTACTAAATATTCCACCAACTCCCACCCTTTACTTAAGACCACTTAGCACTGGCTATTAGTTTTTAGATAGCACAATGCCCCAAATTTGGATTGTCTTTAAAACAATAAGTGGAAGGGGGGATGTTGCAGATAGATTGTTCTAGACTTTCTTAGTGATGGCTCATGGGATAGATCTCAATGCAATTCAGGTGAACACAACAGTTGTGCCGTAAAATTAAAGCTGGAGCAAAGCGGACCAGTTCCTTGGAGTTAAAAATAGCTTAGTGCTGAGTCTCTGGGATCCAGGGGAGGCTGTTCATGTTTATTCACACTCTGCAAAATGGAATCACTAGCCATGAAGCAATATGTTCTGATTTAACTCTAAATCCAGTTTCCTAAGATCTGTCTGAGGGCTTGGGTGACCTCAACAAGGATCTAATAAAGTCAGGTGATTGAACAAGGAGGAGGCTGATGAAATCCACAGGAGATTGTGTGGGAGATGAACTGCAGCATGGGACAGTGGGGATGGTAATTTAAACTAATTGTACACTTGGATGTAAATTAACGTATCCAGAAGGGAAATCGGGGGCTTGTTTCAGACAGCCTTTTGAAGGTATCTGTGATGTGTGGAGTACCTGCCCCAAATCACAAAGCTAACAAACTGGCCATCAGCTGAAAAGGGCCAAATGCCCTGGAGGTGGTGTGGCATGATGCAGAACAGTCTCGCCTTTCCTGCTGGCATGCTGTGGGTGTGCTGGGGAGGGCGAGGCCAGTGGTGTTTGTTTAGAAGGGAGAGGGTTGCTAGCAGTAAGGAGAGGTTAATAGAACCCTGAAGAACTGAGTAATGAAGGACCCACCTTGGCACATGCTTGGTGCAGACTGCGTGCAAGAACCACATGGCTGTGATGGGAGCAGAAAAGACTTGGCTTCCCATCCCCCTCCATCCCTAAAACAAAAGACATTAAGCTAAACATACAGCCCAGGGGTGTTCTAACTTTTGAATGGCCCTCTGGATTTAGGCTCCCTAAGTGTTGGGAAACTGCAAATGTGCACCACAAGATATATGTCTCCATGTAAAAGAAATGCTGACAGTTAAATTATCAGCTGTTACAAACACAGGGGCTTAATCCTAAGTGAGAGCACCCAGGCATCACCTACAATATAATTGATAGCAGATACACCTCACACTTAGGAGATGGCTGGGCTTACATGTCAAACTAAGATGAGCAGAGCTGTTTCCATATCGGGCTGAGATGTTTTTTATAACTCCCAGTGTTTACTACGCACAATTTGAAAGGCGAGGATTGCAGAAGTAAATTGACTTTTTTTTTTTTTATTGCATTCTAATGCTTGTTTGGGGAAAGATTTGTAAGCTGTGAGGGTTCTCCTTTGTGTTTTGGAAAAGGGACAAGGCAGCTTTTATGCAGGGAGAGGCCTCTGACATCTGACCTTTGTTTCTACTTTTCTTTCCTAGGATGACTACTTCAGAAACTGGAATCCCAACAAGCCCTTCGACCAAGGTAAAAGGATGCATCATTTCTAGCCGCGCACACCATGGGAAATGCCCGCTCACTCTGCCTTCCTTGCACGCAGCTGATTCTCTCTCTCTCAAGCTACCTAGCATTCTTATTTTATTGACTTTGGGCCCTCAACTGAGTGGGGTGGTAGAAATTATTTTATCAAATTGGGTATTTGTCTGAGGTTATTTCTAGACAGATTTAAACAATTTTTATAACTCGAATCAGCTGGTGAAATTATTGATTAGTTTTGTTTTTTTTAAAAAAGTAAAATGATTATCAAGCTTGTGAATTGTGGGGCTGGTTATACCCTGAAGTTTTATTGATAGAGTATAATATGCTGAAAGATATCCTCCCATTCAATGAGGGGGAAAAAAGAATAATTCTGGGAGATTTTCAAGGATACTTGAAATCATTTGTTAAATGCATCCCTTTATGATTTTTATTTTAAAAAACAATTTTCTTATTTTGTGTGTGTGTGTGTGTGTGTGTGTGTGTGTGTGTGTGTGTGTTCACACGCATATACATGTGTGAAGGTCAGAGACAGTCTTCAGGAGTTGGATCCCTCCTTCGCCCATGCGGGCTTCAGTATCACCCTCAGCTCATCAGGCCTGGTGGGAAGTGAATTACCCCCTGCACCATCTGGCCAAATACCATCCTTCATGGTTTCTAAATAGAAGCTGTCGCAGTGTCACTCATGGATAGGTGGTTGTCCCCTCGAGTCCTTCCCACTGGTCCTGGGAGACACGGCACTGTTACCATGGGGCAGATGTAAGTCATTATGTCCTTGTGTGAGTTACTAGCACACAGCGAGGGCCTAATCTGAATTACTGTCCTGTTCCTGCTGTCCCATGAGTGACAGCTCTTGGTACAGACATCACTGCCATAATGACACTAAGTTATGTTGTGGATATGCGTGTCCTGTTAAGCTTGCAACGCAGAGGAGACACCATCTACCATACATGTTTTCCATGGCTCACAATTCTGACTCTTGGCTTTCAGTTCAATCTCTTCCTCTGGACTCTTTTCCTCATCAGGAAAACTGATGTTGAAATTTTCACGTGTGTTTATCCCAAACCTTAAAGCAGTACAACATCTCCTTTGTCCATTCCCACATGCCTTCATCCATCCATCCATTCATCTGCTCACCTTGACAATTTATGGAGCTCTCACTGTGCACAAACACCAAGCCGGAAAGAAACCTAGTGCAGAGCAAATGGACCATGGTTAGTGTCCACCGGAGCCGCCCAGAGTGAGGATCGAGGAGAAGGAGTGGTCATGATTTCAGTGGGCTGTGTCGATGACCACAGCGCAGGTGTGTGCAGCGTAGGGTGTGTGGCTGTGTAGAGGACTGTGGCAAGGGGTTTGTGGGTCTGTGTGTACCAAGGAAGGAGGAGGGTGTGTGCAGAAAGCTTTCCTTTGGAGGCTTTGCCTGGGATACGCATGTGTTAGCCTGCCAGGGCCTTGTTCCTTTACAATTCTCACAATCATCAAATCACCCCAGCAGTTGACAGTAGCATGTATGAAGGTGTTAGTCATGTATGTTAAGCATTTCCTTAACCAAGTGTTCTTAGAAGGCTAAACCTTCGTTTATGAAGGATACTCATGATGCAGAGTGATACATCCCCTGTTTGTGTGTGATGGGCGAGTTTGTCTGAAGACATCTGCTTCAGGCTCTCGATCGTGATACCAGCTCTGCTGTGAGGTACCCTGAGCTGCTGCTCTGGGCTAAGATGCATATGTAGACTCTTGTCATCCGAGGAGCTAGATTTACCCCCTCCCAGGGCATTCAGACAAATGAAAGTTCCATGAGGGGAAGACACATTTGCTTTTATTAGTGCACATGAGAGAAGAGAATGTATGAAGGCAAGTACTGTTTGCCATCTGGATAGATAAATGATTGCTCCTCTTGTTTTGATGGTCACGCAGGGATTTTGAGTCCCAAGGGAAACATGGCATTTAAACCTACTTAGGAAAAGACTCTTGAGAAGCATTTTGCCACTGTTCTGCATGGGGAGCTCTGGCCTGTTCTGTGCTTGAAAAATTAGGTCTGCTGAAATGAACCCTCTCCCCAAACCTCCCGATGCTTAAGGGTACAGCTGAATGTCCTGCTTGGTACCTCCGTGTGGCTGCTGTGGTCATTTATATACACAGCCATGGGAGAGCCATAAGTAGAGAACAACCTTCACTTACAATATTAGCTCCAGCAGATGCCATCAATTACACTGTACACTGCTTAATAGAAATGGATAGTCACTGATGGTACTGACACCACATGGTGAAATAAAAGCCACAGGCACAGATGACATCGGGCACCTCATCCTTTGGAACACAGGAGTTACTGAACTCCACAGAAATGGTCAGAAACATGAAGCCCTTTCTATTCTTTTATTGCTGTGATAAACACCGTGACCAAAAGCAGCATGGGGAGGAAAGGATTTATTTGGCTTACACTTCCACATCACAGTCCATCATTGAAGGACGCCAGAACAGGAGCTCAAGCAGGATCCTGGAGGCAGGAGCTGATGCAGAGACCATGGAAGAGTGCTGCTTACTGGCTGGATGCTCCCAGCTTGCTCAGTCTGCTTTTTATACAGCCCAGGACCACCAGTCCAGTAACAGTACCACCCACAGTGGGCGGGGCCTTCCATGGGAATCATTAATCAAGAAAATGCCCCCACAGACATGCCCAAAGGCCAATCTGATGGGGGCAATTCCTCAGTGAGAATCCATCTTCCCAGGCAACTTTAGTTTGTGTTGAATTGATAAAAATTAACCAGACACTTTCCTGATCTGAGGAAGGATTAAATACAAGGTTAGGGAGATGGCCCAGTGGATATAGTGCCTGCTGTATGAAAGTGGGGGGCCTGAGTCTGGATCCCCAGAATCCAGAGGTGCAGTAGCAAACCTACAGTCCCTGTGCTCCTAAAGGAAGGTGGGGGCAGGAGAATCCTGAGAGGCTGACGGGCCAGCTAGCCGGTGCACACAGGGCGAAGAAGAAATGGCCTCAAGGAAAGAGGACTGCAAGAACCAACATGGAGGCTGCCTTTTGACCTCACATGCCCACTGTGGCACATACATATGGATACACACACACACACACACACACACACACACACACACAAACACACACACGGGGGGGGGGCAGGGTTGTAGGGGGAGAAAGAGGGAGGGAGGGATATCAAAAGAAGGTTTATATCAGGGAAACATTTACTTGACACAGAAAGAACTTTTTGAAAACCACACTCAGAGTTCATAAAAGCTGTCAAATGTTTAATATTGATCATAGGGACAGAACTAAGGAGGGCCTCTCTTGTGGGACATGCCCAGTCACATGGGTATGGAGTGTGTGAGCACTGATTGATGGGGACATGCCATGGGTAGGAGCAGGGTGAGGTTTGGCTTATCAGGACACTCATAAGCTGGTACATGTTTACACAAATGGCTCCATCATCTGCTGTGACTTTCTTCAGCCTCAGCTTGGCCCCACCCAGTCTGTGGCTCAGGCTCCCTGTTGCTGCACAGTTGATCTTGCTGATGTCACTCACCTCCAGAGCGCTGTCAAGAGTGTCTCCTCCTCTTTTCCACCTGATGAAATGAGCTTGATGAGGACAGTTGTCCACAGAGTCCAGAGGAGAAAGAAAGAGACAATTCATGGAACTACAACAGTGTCATTACAAAAGTAAAAGTGTGGCTTTGGAGTCCACAGAATTTGGGATGAAAAAGCTGTGAAGCAAATTCTAATGAGTTATTTCAAAGGTTCCCAACTGTCCTATTAGAAAAAGAACGCTGAAGTTTGTTTACAATATTGTTTATGGAATAGCTGGTGGGTTGTTGTTGCATGGGTGTGTGTGTGTGTGTGTGTGTGTGTGTGTGTGTGTAATTACCTGATCACACTGGAATGTTTAGGATGTGATTCTGATGACTTGAAGATGTCTCCAAGTGATGGAGCATGGATGGATTTAGATCTCTCCTGTAGTTGTGGGTCCCAGGAATGAGCCTGGCAGTTTATGTGGGTACGAAGTCCCAGGTGATGAAACAATCTGTGTTAGGAGGAATGGCCGAGAGATTCATCAGGGGACCTGCCAGAGGCAAGTGGGCTCCTTTAGAGAGAAAGAGGTGGGTGTTTCAGGGACAGCACACAGTCACTGGCTTTGAGGATGATGCTCCTTCTGCAGTGAGTGCATCCTTCTTATCCAGCAGCCCAGCAGGGGCTCGCCCTCAGCAGGTGATTTCAGAGCACAGGAGGAACATGCAGGAATAGATCTCCAGATTTGACGGGAGTCAGGAACCCCATCCACATGCTGTTAACTCAAATGGCAGGAAAGAAGCGAGCCCTGAGACTTTGACTTCACCCGTTATCCAAACATCCCAACAAGCTCAAATCCTGACACATCACAGAACCATTGGAGGAGAAATTTTACAATTAAGAGGAGAGGTTCTTCCCATGCTCCAGCTGCCTTTTGGGTCCCAGGGCCCTGTGGAGTGCCACAGCATGCTGTATCGCTGGGCTGAAAGAGGCATGGGGACAAGATGGCTCACTGATTAAAGTTGTTGGAACTTTCCCACTTAGATGAGTCTGGAAGTTTTTACACTCTGGACCAGCTAGAGATGCCAAGTCTCTGGGGCTCTCTTCTTGGTGTGGAATTTAACACCCACCTCCACAGAACCTCTGATTTGCATTCATTGGGCCTTGAAAAACAACTTTTAAAGCTTCACTCACCTCTGAGCCTGGGAACTGCTATAGCTCAGAGGCAGCTGGCCTGCTTCGTGGGAGGCAACAGAATGGTTTCCCCCTGACTGCTTCACATTTAGAGGAATGGGCTTCACTTCTCCATCACCACACAACTTCAGGAAGATGTTCTCTCTAACTCAACACTTCTGATTCCCCTGCACCCTACCACACTGTACTCCTCACTCCAGATAAATCCATTCTTCTTTCTCCAATTCTTTTATGTCTTGACTTTGACAATGAAATAACTATTTTTTTAATTGGAGTATTGATTTCTAAATGTTGCAACTCAATCCTGGCAGGGAAGAGAACATTATTAATTCAAATATTGGTGTTCTTGGGTTTAATTCCATCTCTCGGCTTTGAAGGTTCAAGTTTGGTCTTTCCTCCTTGTCTGACTTTGCCTGTTTGCTTGCCTGAGAGAAACAAACCACCAGATTTGCAATATTTGCATCCAGGGGAACCTTTCTTGGTCCTGTCTCCCATTTTCATTTCCCTAAAGGTGATAGGACTGTTACTTGTCTTTTCTTTCCATGTCATCTGAACATGTGCACAAGGTGTTACATTAAATCATATATTTCACAGTAGCAATCAGTCTCTCTTTCTCTAGGCTGCTTACAGCCCTCAGCATACTGTTTGACATTTTGTTTTTGTAGCTGTAGATTTAGCGATTCCTTTACAATGTAATGTTCCTGCAGGTGCCGCATTTCACTCCAGTTCTCCCCTGTTGATGGATGGCTACGTTGTCTCTCTTTGTTTTGGTGTTGGGGTACTTTTTCTTAACAACTTCCACAGGCATACAATGACTTTCCTGTCAAGACTTTAGCCCTGCAGAGAAGTGTCTCCCAGAGGGGAGCCAGGATGGGATGTTGTACTGGCTAGTTTTATGTCAACTTGACACAAGCTGAGTCATTTTGGAAAAGGGAACCTCAATTGAGAAAATGTTCCCACCAGACTGGCCTGTGGCAAGCCTGTGGTACATTTTCTTAATTAGTGATTGATGAGGGAGGGCCCAGCCCATTGTGGGTAGGTGCCATCCCTGGGCTGGTGGTCCTGGGTTGTATAAGAGAGTAAGCCAAGTAAGCCATAAGGAGCAAGCCAGTAAACAGCCTTCCATGGCCTCTGCGTCAGCTCCTGCCTCCTGGTTCCTGCCAGGTTAGAGTTTCTGCCCTGATGTCCCTGGATGATGGACCATAATGGAACTGAAGGCTGAAATGAACCCTTTCCCTCCCAAGTTCTTTGTGGTCATGTGCCTTATCACAGCAATAGTAACCATAACTAAGACAAATGCAGCTATGCCAGTATCAAAATGGCCAACTCTGGCAAACACCATGGCCTTTCTTAACTTAAGGTTGCCTATCACGGATAGAAAGTTTCCCCTTTGCATTTCTGGGTGTTAAGTTCTGAGAGCATGCCTCTGTATATGTTTTCTCCTAGAGGAAGGAAAAATGAAACATTCAAAACATAATGCTCTTATTTTAAAATTACAGGTTAACCAATGAGGTATGAATATAACGTCAATAAAACCAGTAGAAATAAATGGGCCTTTTAACCACCAGGGTAGGAAGAAACATTTAGTGTAAGCAGGAAGAAAGGCCCAAGCTGGAGCTGGTTTCTTGCCCCAGAGTCCTGTGAGACCTTGCAGAGGACTGGGTGAAGGGTTCCTGGTTAGATCTTGGCTGTGCCATTACTTTGTGGTCCCAGTCACACCCTTCACTTTCACATCTGCAGGAAAGCACAGATGTGTGATTCCATCTGGATGGACATTTGTGAAAGTGGCTGTTTTGCTCACAAGGGCCAAGGGGATGGCTCGGATTTCTAGACTATTCGGTTAGGTGTACTTGTGCGGGCTCCCTGTCCACACACACACAGTGCTGGGACAAATGTGCATAGAATGCTCTGGGACAGCTTCCCAGGACCTTTGTCCCCAGAACCCAGGAGTAAAAACCATTCAAGGTTGTGTTTCCCCCATTTGGGTGGGATAACGGAGTCAAGAGGGCAGTAAAACTCACTCGGCAGTCATGGGCACTATGGCTTCCTGTCATCATGTAAGAGCCTCCTCAGAAGGTCCAGTCCATTCTAAAGTCATGCTGATCAAAACTTACAAAATTTGATGTAGTTTTTAATTCAAGGGAGGGGATCTACTACAATTCCACCTTCTGGGTAGGACAATAGCCCCTGGATATGTTGATTTTGTTGAGCTGTAATGAACCAGCTTTGGCTTAGATGAATTCCCAACAGAGTTAAAATATGTCAGCAGAATTTAAAAAAGTCCATCAGTATGGCTGGTTCAGCCCTCTGCTTGGAGAGTAGAATGGATTCCTTTTTTTCTCCATTTGCACAGAAGGGAGATGGATACTTCAAAAACTGCTGGACCCCACTCCAAGCCCAAATCAAAGCGTTTTGCTTGTTAAGACCCTCATCTTATTATGTAGCATGCGATTGATGGGGACCTGTGCAGTGTCCTTTTTACACAGTCACCGTGCACACAGGAGGCAATGGAGTCTGTTGGGCAGGCCCTGGCACTGCAGCTTTGGAGCTTGGCCTCCATTCCTAACTACCGTTCCTCTGTAACCTTGTGCAGTTGGACAGGCTTCTGCCTTCCTGGGCCTGGAGAGCCTTGTCTGTGTGCCAGAGCTCATGGGGTTTATTATACCTATGATGTGATCCCCAAAACTGACCCAGCCTTCTTATAAAGAACACGAGAAGGGTGGAAAGCTTTGTCACAAGATGCACAATTACCGATTCGTTCTTGAGCCTCAGATGTGGAAGGATCTGAGCACTTGAGTATGATCTGTCTGACTAGGTCTGTCAATCACCTAGTCAAGTACTTCCTTCACTCATTACAGTTTGATATCCAGCCTGGCACCCAGTAAATATGATCAGCGTGGGTGCCCCAAAGAAGCTTTTCAGGTTAGGGGAGCTCAGGTCAGGGGTCATCAGTCTGGGTGATGTCTGGCAGGAGACCCCAGAGGAAGTGCCTGGTGCCTTCCTAAAAATGGCCATGCATTTGGAGGAGGGCTGCAGTGGAAGCACAGAGTAGGGATAAATAGATTCTGACCGTGATCAGTCAGGGTCACCTGAGCAGAGTCCACCAGTGTGGGGGACTTGGCTGCTATGAACAAGCACAGCAGAGTGAACCACTCACAATCAGTGACATCATCAGAGTGAGCCACTCACAATCAGTGACATCATCAGAGTGAGCCACTCACAAGCAGCTGACATTTATTCCTTACGCTTTTAGAAGCTACAGCCTGAGCTCATGGTGGCTGTATGGTGGGATTGTGGTGAGGGTCTCCATTCAGTTAACAATGGCTAACTTTTCTCCAGTCTTCACAGGGAGGACAGAGCCAGGGCATCTTCTGGAAACCCACAAGGGCACCAATGCCATTGGTAACCATAAGAACCTGACAGCTTCCCAGAATCCCTGCTACTCAGACTCTCATACTAGAGCTTAGGACATCAATATTAAAACCTTCAGAGGACACAAATTCAGCCCCCACCTCTGCCCCAGGCAGGATGCTTCTCTTGAAAACACTCCTCTTAGGAGATGTAAGAAAACAGAACCCACTGCTGGCCCTGCTGTTTCACTCTCCGCCTCTCCCCCTTATCTCTCACCTCTCAGAAACCTTAAGCAGGTGAATAAACAGTCAGGCAGAGCCGGTGCCCATGGGAAGCTGGGCCTCTGGTGCCCATCACAAGGGCTGCCCGGCTGGACGTCAGCTTTATCAGGAGTAGCTAGGAAGGAAGGTGTCTGTATGTGAAGCTTCCTTCCTCACCACTGGCAAGGCAGTTGCTTAAGGTAGTGCTGGGGAGCCAGGTGTGCTGGCTTCACAACACTTGGAGAGGAGGATTTTCACAAATTCGAGGCCAGCCTGGGATATATAGTGAGTTCTAGGTCAGTCTGGATCATGATATAAACCCCTGCATCAAAATAAGCAAAACAGCAACAATGGGAACAGTGCTGGATGAGGGTAGTTTGCGCATCTTGGGGTTGTTTGTAGGTACGGTCCTACTGGGAACCAGTGGCCTTGGCCAGACTTTGTCCTTAGGGGTGTGTGTGTGTGTGTGTGTGTGTGTGTGTGTGTGTGTGTATAGTATGGAGGCCATTCGATATTTTGGGATCCTCTCTAACCTGGAGTTTCTGGGTATCCAAGAAGTGGATGTAGAACCTGGCTGAGCTAGAGACTTACTGTCCAAGTGAAATCACCTCCGCTGGACTGTGCTCAGTGTGTACCATGAACACAAAAGAGCTTGAAACAACCATGAGGGGCTGAAGCCTGGGAAGTCCTGGGGGCTGGGACTGCTATGTCCATGTGGTCCCTTGTAGCTCCTAAAGGTGGTTTGTTACACACACACACACAAATGCACACACACATGCACGCGCGCGCGCGCACGCGCGCACACACACACACACACACACACATACACACACACACATACACACACACACATACACACACGAACATAGATTGCTATTGGGACTGAGAAAACCTTGGCCCCAAGCTTCCCAGCAGAGCCTGCTTGAGCTGGTGAACGCTGGTGGAGGAACTGACTTTCCCAGCTCTCTGGACACTAATGGGCCGAGCAGTGTCCAGCTGGGATAGCCATTCGACGTTCACCATGGGCTGAGCCTTGTGGATTGCCCCAGCAGCTCCTGCTCTTCACTTCAGAGCAGGCGGGAAATGTCAGAAGAAGCCTTTGGTGAGGCAGGAAGACTTCGACCAGATGGAAAAGGCTGCGTTTCTGTTGCTGTTATAGAATACACTGTTGCACGAATCCTAAATGGTCATATAAAAACCTGGAACCAGATATTGGGGTAAATGCTGAACGATCAGAGAGACAAAGGAACAGGCCAGCTCAACTTGCCAGCTCCACGAATCCTCTGACTGAATGCCCCGGAGTCCTCAGCTGAAAGGGGCCTGAGTTCCTGTCTCCTCACACCTTATATGCTTTTCTCCATCCAGCCATATCACTTCCTGTCTCAGTCTTCCCAGTGCTGGGATTAATGGCATGTGTGCTTCTCAAATACTGATAGCAAAGGCATAAGATCTCAAGTGCTGGGATTAAAGGTGTGTGCTACCACTGCCTGGCTCTTTTAGTTTCTTTTAGACTGGATTAATCTTGTGTAGTCTAGGGTTGACCTTGTCCTCACAGTGATCCAGACAGAGCTCTGCCTCCTGAGTGCTAGGATTAAAGATGTGTACATCTTTACATGTATACAGAAATGCATGAATTCATGCTTAGTGCTTGGCTAGACTTCTCTAAGGCAGTCGAGGGCCGTGAGCCAGGGTGTGGTGCTGCCCCCTTTCAGGCTGTCTTCCTACATCAGGTAAGGCGAGGAAGGCAATCTCTCACACATACATCCACAGGTAAATTGGATCTGGTCACTCCCCTGTCAGACTCCCTTTCAGACACCCAACTGCCCATTTAAAGGAACCATCCTATTTTTCTATGCTCGCTCTGGAGACATCCCAACCCCGAGTTTGTGTTCCCTACTGTTTCTCAGGGCGTTCTGCTCCAGCCATGTCCACCCCAGCCTCCCTAACTCTAAGACCTGGTGACTAATGTGCTTGCTGTCTTCTCCTGCACGGGATGTTCCATTTCCTGCAGACACCTACTTAAAGCATTCTTTTTAGCTATGTAAGCAAATTCATGAGGGCCTGATGTATCTTTATTATTATTATTATTATTATTGGTTTTTTTTTTTTTTTCGAGACAGGGTTTCTCTGTGTAGTTTTGCGCCTTTCCTGGAGCTCACTTGGTAGCCCAGGCTGGCCTCGAACTCACAGCGATCCGCCTGGCTCTGCCTCCCGAGTGCTGGGATTAAAGGCGTGCGCCACCACCGCCCGGCCTATTATTATTATTTTTAATTAACTTTATCTGCATCATTCACCAAAGGGTGATGTATATGCAACCATATATAAGTATCTATTAAAAAAATATGACCCCCCCCCATGGGATCTTGGAAGTGGGCTTAGGAGGGAGAGCCTAGTTCCTGTTAGTATCTGACAGCGACAGGATGTTCCTTCAAGATCTGTCTGTGTGACAATGCTTACAGGTCTATAATTAACCCAGTAATACTGAGTACACAGTGTTCTAAAGGTCTGGCTTGACGCACAGTTAAACTTGTTGAGATGGAGAATAGAAGGCCTGCACCTCCATCAGGGACTGCTCTGAGGGGTTGTTTCTGCTAAGTGTTTAGCACTGGGAACAAAGAGCTCTGGGCTCTTCCTGGCAGGAGAGAGGCATCTGAATGATCTGTGTTGCCAATTAATGGAAGCAGATGGATCTTCTAACTTTAGCCAAGTGGCAGCTGAGCCAGACTCCTCTATTGAGATGTTCAGACATCCAGAATCCAATTCCTCAGTGCACAGTCACCTTCCTCCATGCTGAGGTAGGAGGTTGGTCACATGTAACTCAAATGTTAAAAGGTCTTTTAATAAAAAACCCAGAGCCAGATATTGGGGTAAATACTGAAAGATCAGAGAGACAAAGGAACAAGCCACAGCCACCTCTCACCTCTAGGACTCCTCAGCCTGAAAAAGCCTTTTAGAGCCTGTCTCCTCACACCTTATATACATTTCTCTGCCCAACCATTACTTCCTGGGATTGAAGTTGTGTGCCACCACTGCCTGGCTCTGTTCTCTCCTAGTCTGAGTCAATCTCATGTAGCCTAGGGTGGCTTTGAACTCACAGAGATCCAGATGGATCTCTGCCTCCTGATTGCTAGGATTAAAGGTGTGTGCCACCACTGCCTGGCCTCTATGTTAATCTAGTAGCTTGTTCTGTTCTCTGATCTTCAGGCAAATTTTATTAGGGCACACAATATATCACCACAGTCACACCCATAGGTGAGGCCAATGAAGAGACTTGCCGTCATAGAATCCAGAGGCCCAGGCAGCTACACAGTGCCACCTGGATTAGCATAGTGAGGTGTGTATTTTGTATGGACAGGAATGCTTCCCTTGCACATGTGTATGCCCATACACATGCATGCACATAAGCACACATGTATGCTCACACCCTACACACATGCACACATATACACATACATGCATGCACATACACACATGTATGCCCCCACACAGGTACATACATATACATACACACATGTGTACACATGCACACAAGTACACACACACAAACAGATACACACACATTCATATTTCTCATTTTAAAAATAGGTGCACATTTGGTACCTATACAGATACCAAGATCTTGATTAAAATCTGTGTTCTATTTAAGGACATCACCAAATTCCTACTTGGTCGTGCAATGAAGTTCTCAGCAAACCATGGGACTTTTATTTATTTATTTATTTTATTCAAGAAAATTTTTAATTTATTTTACATACCAACCACAGATCCCCTTCACATCCCTCCTTCTGCTTCCTACCCCAGCCTTTCCCCCTGACCCATTCCCATTTCCTCCTCCAAAAGGGTAGGGACTCTCAAAACCATGGGACTTTTAGCATGATGGCCACATTCACCAGGCAGCAGGAAGGTGCAGTTCACAAAAAAAAAAAAAATCTTTTTAACCATTAAAATAATTCCTTGTGAGAAATGTGGGCATGTTGAAATAGTACATAATTATAGGAATATTATTTTGATTTTTTTCAAGTCAAAGCAAGCACAAAAATCCCACTATAACCTTTTAATTTTAAGTTATACCTCTTCTTAGTGATCCAGTTAAGATGAATTATTTATGCAAAAAATACCCGTGGGGAAAATAGACTATTTTGATACAAGCCATACAAGTGTTGGCAGACATATGCTAATAATTATGGTTTTTACCTTTAGTGAAGTTGATCCTGACTCATTTCTTTCTGTCTGTGATTAGACAGGAGGAGAAATTCACACTTGGGAATGATAAAATTATATTGTCACATTATAGGCAAACCTTGGTCGTTCTGTTCTCATAGCAGAGCCCAGATTCCTCCACACTTAAATTGTTTCATTTTATGTACATTTGTGAAGCAGGGGTGACTGCGGGAACACATATGGGTGGGTGAGTCTCAGCTCCAGCCCTGTAGTGCATGTGGCATGGTGTCTACTCTGCAGACACAAGAGCTGGACTTGGGCATGTGCAAGGTCACTCGGGTGGTTAGTTTTAACTGTCAAGTTGACACAACCTAGAACTACCTGGGAAGAGAGGCTTGATGAGGAACTATTTATATGGGTATGCCTATGGGGTATTGCCTTGATTGTTAACCTAACCCATTGTGGGCAGCAACATTCCCTAGGCAAGGCGTCACAAACTTGATAAGAGTTAAGAAATTGAGCTGAGCAGAAGCACACAAGGATGGGAGGATGCAATGTAATCAGCTGCTTGAGTTCCTGCCTTGACTTCCTCATAATGATGGAGCATAATTTGGAATTATAAACCAAATAACCTCTTTCTTCCCCAAGTCACTTCTTGTCAGGGTATTTTATCATAGCAACAGAAATGATCAGCTTTCACGGGTAACTGGATATGGTAGGCAGGAGCTGTAAAACAATAGATTTGAGCTTCGTCCAAGCAGGTAGCTGTGTGGTTATTGAGCACTGGGTGGGGCCGGGTTACCACTGGCGTTGTTTCTGGCCTTGAGTCTGTGTGGTTCTGGGAGAGGAAGGCTGGTGAGAGGGAGGCTCTATTTTATGAATAGAGCTTCTAGGGCTCCCCAAGTGCCTGTCTTGGTGCTGTGTCTGAGGTGCATTTGGTTTACCAAGTCTCCCCTGAATAGCTTTGAAGACTGACGGGCCAGTGGGGCAGAAAAACAGTGTTTACTGTGGACACAAAGGGCTGGTGAAGAATAGCTGAATTACCCCGACGTGAGGAAGAGTCACACACCTCATCAGCTCACAGCTCCAGTCTCTCAAAGGCAGAGCTACCTGTGCTCGCTCCTTCAGATGAGTCTGTTGTCCTCAGCAAGGATGGCAGGAGAGTGAGCCACCCCAAAGGCATGCGCTCTTTCTAGAGTCATCAAAGTAGCCATGGATTTGCAAATGCTGCTTGATTTTTTTTTTTTTTTTTTGTAGAATTCATGTGAGACATTGAGGTGTTTTGTCCAGGACATGCGTTTGCCTTCATATGTTTTGGATAAAAGGTGTGACTAGAAAAGGGACTTGGGGAGCCATTATCATCAGAGTACCCTCTGAGATGTCACAGGGACAGATTAGCCTGGTCCCCGACCACAAGGAAAACCCAGGCCCTTCAGCGGGCTCTTGTCCCTCTCTGAAGGGTCGAGTCACTTCCATGGATCCCAGGCTGCAGCCCCAACAGGAACTGCACTTACAGACTTCTGTGTCAGTTGTCTTAGCTATCTCTTAGTGACAGAAAAATCTGCAGTGCATAATGGCTTAATTGTGATTTACATCTCCCTATCTCAGGCACCGAAGGAAATGCACTCTGTCAGATAGGGAGAACCACCATGTGCTTGGACAGTTGCTCTAGTGTGTTTCTGGTCAACGTTGAACTGAGATGCTCTAGAAACGACCGAGGGACTACTTGTGCCTCCAGGGACGTTCAGGCTCTCTTGGGTGAAGGGCAGTCAGAAGAAGATGCCAGCTGTCTGGTTAATGGTTCTACAGGAACTTATCTGTAGAATTTTCTCACTTGACTGGCGAGATGCTTGTCAGTTAAGAGCACTTACTGCTCTTGCAGAGGACCTAGGCTCAGTTTTAGTGCCCAAGGTGGGAGGCTCACAACCACCTCTAAGTCCAATAACTCTGATGGTCTCTGCAAGCACCTGTATGTGTATGGCACATGCAAACCAATGCAGGCGCGCGCGCGCGTGTGCGCGCGCGTGTGTGCGCGCGCGCGCGCGCGCGCACACACACACACACACACACACACACACACACAGATTAATATCCTTAAAAGCAGTTCCTAAGACAAGAGCACTCATCCTGGCTGCTGTGTGTTCATGACTGAATCATCTACTTTTCCCTTTGGTTTTATTTTTCTTGATTCTGTAGCTTCTTACATGTATTTAATTCATCAAATGGAGAAAATTACCATGTGCCTGAGGGTTCCCATTGCTGTGGAGAGATACCATGACCATAGCAACTCTTTTTTTTAATTTTATTTATTTTTTTATTTTACAATACCATTCAGTTTAACATAATAGCCACAGATTCACCTGTTATCCCCCTCTCGCCCCCCTCCCCCTCCCCTCTGCCCACCCCCCATTCCCACCTCCTCCAGACCAAGGTCTCCCCGAGGACCGGGATCGACCTGGTAGACTCAGTCCAGGCAGGTCCAGTTCCCCCCTCCCAGACGGAGCCAAGCGTCCCTGCATAAGTCCCAGGATTCAAACAGCCAACTCATGCAATGAGCCCAGGACCCGGCACTAACGCACAGCTGCCTCCCAAACAGATCAAGCCAAATGACTGTCTCACCCATTCAGGGGGCCTGATCCAGTTGGGGGCCCCTCGGCCTTTGGTTCATAGATCCTGTGCTTCCATTCATTTGGTTATTTGTCCCTGTGCTTTTATAAAGGAAGACATTTAATGGGGGCTGGCTTACAGTTCAGAGGTTCAGTCTATTATTGTCATGGTGGGACATGGCAATGTGCAGGCAGACATGGTGCTGGAGCTGAGAGTCCTACATCTTGATCTAAGGATCCAGGAAGTGAAATGAGACACTGGGCATGGCTTGAGCATATATAAGTCCTCAAGCCAGCCTCCACAGTGACATACTTCCTCCAACAAGGCCATACCTACTCCAATAAAGCCACACCTCCTAATAGTGCCACTTCCTATGAGCTTACGGAGGCCAATTACATCCAAACTATCACATGCTGATGTCATAACTGTCCAGTAGAACAGGTGGAAACTGGAAAGTTGTGATTCAGCAGGCAGATTGATAATAGGTCTCCCATCTCTTAGCTCTTGTGCTCTTCCTTTAAGATCTCAGTATAACATTATAATCCATGTACCCTAGTATATGAATTAAATTTACCCTAGTATGCACACAATCTGTTACCACAGCTTAGAAAACTCCTGTCCTTGTCTCATATCCTGTCCAATTCATCTGTGAGGTCTCAATTTATATGCCATTTCTGGAGGAAGCCATTCTAATGCCCTAGACTAAGTCAGGCTAATCTCCTACAATACTCTATTATACCATATTTGTACCAAGTATGATTTTTTGTCATAAATGTTGTGAACCTGCTGTGTCACACTTTAAAGACCTTTACTATTTGCTTCATCAACTGTTCCCGCGTCCTGTGGGCACAGTGACAATTAAGTTAAGCATGGCTTTATTCCTAACCAAAGACTAGAGGCAGATTTGAGACAGATTCTGATGTTTAGAGACATGATAGCCAGGAGAGAGATGTGGGTGGAAGGGGCTCCATCTGTCTCAGTGCAGTGGGAGCTAAGTCTCTTTTGAAGGTGGCGGTATGCTCGGGACTTGCTCCCAATATCTTCTCTTTAATGATTCGCTAGCTTACTTACTACCTGGGGTTCTGTGCCATACAAGCATCTAAAACCCACTGGGGACGCCACTCACTGTCATCTGCTTAATTAAGTCTCAACCAGGAAGTTCATTCATTATGAGAGGACGCTTCTAGCAGCTGCCTGGATCTGCAGTAAGCACTCAGGGAAGGGAGAGGGTGTTCGGGACGTTGGCACATTGTGGTGGTGGTCTGCAGGGGAGCCTTTCAAAAATATTATTTGGCCTTTTCACTGATGGACATAAGGCCAAGCAGGAGAAGTGGCTTGCTCCCCAACTTCCAGCTAGTTATTAGCCAATCAGGACTAGGCTGTAGAAATCTGGCTCTTAATCCTGTGATGAGCGCTATCAAGACAACAATGGGGTTTTCTCTTCTTTCAAATACACAATGTCCTGTTGTATAGATGAGGTTGTGTGATGTGAGTGGGGAGCAGGAAGTTTAAAAGGTAATGGCTGGGAGAGGGCTTTCTCTGTCCAGTACCTCAGGGGTGTGATCTCTGATTTACAAAGTTCCCTGGACAGGAGCATTAGTGTCTCTGGAGAACTTTCTGGAAGCTTGTCCTCTGGCTTCCTTCAGAACTGCTGGGTAGAGGCCATAGGAGAGTGGGGAGCAGCCTGTGGGAACAGGTCCCTGGGCCTTCTGATGCTCACTTACATTTGAGTGTGCGAACAGGTCCCTGGGCCTTCTGATGCTCACTTACATTTGAGAACGGCTGATAACACGGAAGAAATAACTCCTGATGCTGTGCTGACAGCTGGGACCTGAGCTGTGGTGGCTTTCCTGGGCCTGTGTGATAGGAATGCACCACCTCAAGGAGACGCGACTGTAAGTGAATGACTCATGCACTTAGCCAAGCAGTCGGCCTGGGGACTTGTGTCTCTGCTCCTTAAGGATGGGTCAGTGTTGTTCCTGATCTCTCCTGTGCTCCGTAGACTATACGCTGTTCCTCCTGTTGTCTCTTAATGCAGCCCCTTCCTGAAGGTCACAGGTGTTCTTCCTGTTCTCCCAAGGTCACAGGTGTTCCTCATATTCTCCTGAGGACCTCTTAGAAAGATCCCCACCTGACATACTGCAATCAGAGTGAGCTGGCATCGCTAGAACGGCTTCCATGGCTGGGGCCGGACAACGGCAGGAGGACTGATCGTGTGTGGGAGGGCAGTCCTTGTGAACAGATGCTGGTGATGATATGAGTGGGATTGGCAAATGAAGGTTAATGAGAATCATAACTATATCATAACTTACATAACCAGTGAGGGGAAGCTCGGTGGCTTCCTCTGTCTTACACACCTTGACTGCTAGATACAGCAAGTCTTACAAACTATTCGTAAAAAGCAAATCAAGCTGACATTCTATCAGCTGTTTTAAAAAGTACAATTTCAGTGTTAGAATATGAAAACTGGGAAAATGGAGTGTCAAGCATGTCATATATTATTAGATTCTGTCTTCACGACGTCTCTGTGGACTGGGCTTTTCCCACACCTGCCCTGCAGAAAGGGGAGCTGAGACTCAACCAAGTCAGACAACATATACATTTTCTCCTTGAAAGGTCAAATAGTAAATACTTTAGACTTTGAGGTCCATATATTCTGTTGCCATAACTGACTTCTGCCTTAGAGGCGAATGCAGACCTGGCCATATGCAAATGAAGGGCGTGGCTGCTTTCTAGGCAACTTCAGGTGTGCAGACTGAGCTTGAGCTTTCTAAGTTTTTTTAGGTTATGAAATAATTTAAATTTTTTTCAAATATTTTTAAATGTAAAGCATATACTTAGCTAATGGGTTACATGAGACAAGTACGAGGCCAGATCTGGCCATGGGTCAGGTTGTTGACCCTGGTTTAGGGCGGCCTGGAGGCCAGGGTCTCTACAGTCTGTGTTGTTTAGCACATCATCAGGTGTGGGGTTGGGGGGAGATAACGACTATCAGTTTGCTCATCTCTAACACATCCTGCTGAAAGCATCGCCTGCCTTAATGGAAAAGCTTGTCAAGTTTTTCAGAAAAGCTCTGCTTTTTTCTCTTTAGCTTGATGTTAATTATAATTTGGTTGGTACATTTAAACTGAGAGCTAGGAAATGCAAGGTCTTTGATTGTTTTTAAGTAAAAAAAAAAAAAGAAGAAGAAGAAAAACCCAAAAAAACCAAAAAAGCCTGTACAAGGTAGAAAGAAATCAGGACAGGTCCTTTACTTTCTTGCTTCTGTTATTCTGTGGTCATTCTTCTCAGGGGCCGGACCTATAGGCTCTCTTGCACTCTGGGAGTCCCTGTGAGAAGGCGGTAGTTAACTTCACTGTCGGCTCTCAGGCATTCTCTGGGAGTTGATGTGAGAAGGCAGTAGTTACCTTCATTTTAATTCATACTTGCTTTTTCAAGTCATACATCTTAGAGAACCATCCACATGTTATTTCAATATATAATATTCCGTGAGATCTGTGCCAGAAATATACTTATTTATTTATCCATTTTCCATTGTTGCATCTGAGCTCTTTCCTGATTTTAGTTATTATTAAAACACAGTTGCTAGAATATTCTGAAATTAAGTCTGTCATACTTCTCTACATACTTCTGTAGGCTACATCCCTAGAAGTGTAGCCACGACATCAAAGGGAATGTGCAGTTGAGCTCATTCTAATATTTTTCTCATTATTTAAATATTTTTTCTTACCTGTCTTACATTAACTTCCAAGCAAGTTATTTGCCTGGATGGAGAAGGTCTACAAAAAACAGCATGCTGGCGGGGAGATGGACGCCTTCCTGTCGTCTGTACTATTTCCCTCGGCCTATTGTTTCTTGTTCGACGAGTTACAGGTCATGTTCATCTTTAAAGGAGCTTCTGTACAGTTGTCACCAGGCAACACTGTCATCTGAGGCTCCAGATTTCATCGTGACCTTTGACATCTATTTAAAGAACAACCACCTTTTCTAAAGGCAAAAAAGAAAGTGTGATAGGCTTGCCTGGCCAGGATGCTCTGGTCCAGGAGCAATAGTGGCTTTTGAAAATTGTAGTTACTCCCTCTGAGTGTTCCTCAAAGCCTACAAGAGGATTGCTAGTGGCTTAGGCACGAAACGGCGTCTGCTACCAGTGTCTGCACTAAGCCCTTTGTGAGTCGTCTTTGAATTTACAAAATGACCATATAAGACTAGAGCTATTCGCATCCCACAATGGAAGGGTCAGAGGGGCACACAGCACAGAAACAGCAGAGCCAAGCTCTAAACTCAGAGCTGAATGTGAAATGCCCATTCTTGATCACCAAGGAGCTTGCCATTTATTACTGGTCATCTCAAAATTGTACAAGTATTATTTAGTTCATGACACAGGCCAGCCAATCACAGCGAGGGAACCTGCAGTGCTGAGAGTTGCCCCAACCTCATTTCTCAAGTAGTTTTAGAAAGGCTAAAACTTTTCTTCCAGACTGTGAGTTTGAAGGGTAAGAGAGTGATCGCTCACACTTGTGAGCCTCCCACAGAATGGCACTCAGTGAATAGGGATGGGCTGAATCAGTGAATGAATTTGACAAATACACATAGAGTAATTGGAGGAGACATCGAGGAATAAAAAAAGATTAAGATGTGACAGATCTTGAAAGGTGAAGAAGGAACACAGTGTAAACTGTTTAGTTATGAGATGAGAAGAATGGTAAATTTTATTTTTAATACATTAGAACTACATGGCAATTAATCTTTGACCTCCTACTTATAGGTGTAAAACTGGGTAAAAACAACTCTGACAAGGTCTCTTTGGCCTAGTGAAGTAGCTACTATTTTTTAAGTGTTCTGGAACTTGGTCTCTGCTGCGGCTGTTAGGTCTCTGGACTTGGAGAAGTCTGTGTATATGCTTCTGTTTTCTGCTTGCTTGAGCATGAGTGAGCCAAAGAGCAATTGCAAAGAGATCTCCAGTTCTCATCAGTTCTACTGTTGCCTGTGATCATTTCTGCATACATGGTGGCCTCTTTACCAAAGGAGAGTCTGAATTCCTGTTTCTGCCACCCATCTGCACAGGGCCCGAAACCTTAGGGGGCTCCTCCGGGTCTCGGGGTGAGAAGTGAGTGTATGTATGCTGGGTCCTGATCTGCCATCCCCTTTATGTCTACTTCGTCACCATGTCCTCACCAGATCCTGTCTTATTATTGGCCTGTGCCTCCTCTTTAACTTGGTTGACACTCTTTGTATTAGTCAGGGTTCTCTAGAAGAACAGAACTAATAGAATGAAAAGACACACACACACACACACACACACACACACACACACACACGTATACACATATACTAAAAGAGCATTTATTAGACTGCCTTAGAGGGTATGGTACAGGTACTCCAACAATGGCTATCTGAGGATGGAAAGACAGAGAATCTGGTAGATGTTTAGTCCATCAGGCTGGATGTCTCAGGATTCCTACTCTGGCCCTGGAGTCCTGGAAGATTCCTAGAGAGCTGCTGGTCTTCAATCTACAGTGGAATCCTGAAGAAGTTGGTCTTAACACCAGCCATAGTAATAGGACAGATGGCCAGCAAGAGTGAGCACAGACAGACAAAAAGCAGAGTGTCCTTCTTCATATCCTTCTATGTGAGCTACTTTTAGAGGATGTGGCCCAGAGTTAGGGTGGATCTTCCTGCTTCAATAATCTGATTGAGAAAATCCCTCCCAGAGGTGCCCAGTGGGTTGGGCTGTAGTCAATTTTAGATATAGTCAAGTTGACAACTAAGATTAGCTATAATATGCCTTAATTGATGAGTCACGGGTTATCTGTTGAGTGGGCTTAACTTTAGATGCCTTCCTAAATGCAGGGTCATGGTCCTCCAACTTTAGAGGCATGCTTAAGACAAAGACAAGAACTTGATATGATGCTGACCATCAACTCCATTCACAAGGATTGGGTCCCATGGGCTTCTGAGATACATGATCCAAAGACCCATCTCAAGTAGCATGATTTCCATAAATATGGCTGATGTCAGAAATTCACTTGGCCACTTTAGGCTTCTCCTTGGGTTATTCCTTTTGTATGTGTTCCTTCATATGCCCCATGTAATGCCAGAGAAGGCTGTGTGGGCAATTTCAGACAGACAGTGTTGTCAGAATAAGGTCTAGATGATGTGTGGGAATGGTTGTGATAGCAGACTACAAGTGTGAAGATCTCCTTAAGGCCCACTATCCTCACAGAGCTTGTAAGGACTGACAGAGTTTGGTTACCACAAAATAGACGACAGCGTTGGAGATATGTGAAGGTGACAGTCGAGGACCTGGAAGCATAAGAGAACTGGAACTCCACACAGCATGGTGGGTGAAGTAGGACTCACATTGATTCTCGAATGTGGAGCTACTCTCTGGGGCATGAGTTGTAGAGACCTTCACTCAACACAAGGAGAGTCACAATAAGGCTAGCAGTAGCAGACGTCAGGCAGTTTCCTCGTCTCAATGTATCTAAGGTTTTCAGCATCTCTGTAATAATCTTGTGAGCCGCACTTTGTAGATGTAATAAAAGCTACAGGTAAATAGAAGGTAAAAATAAGGTTACATGGTGATTATATGGACAGTGCAAACTCTAATATCGATCAGTTTCACATTAAGACCTGAATTGTGGCCATTCCTGCTTTTTCAATAATTAGAATTCTCTACGGTGGTGGACCGCTTCCTTTGAGGGTGGTAGAGGTGCCCCATGGCTAATTGTTCAAATAGAACACTGAAACTAGGAAAGTCACTCTTCCTTCGGCTTCATAGGTGTTAGTAGTTACAAGTGCCAATGCTGCTAAGAGAAGTGGGACATGCATGCATTAAACATTGATTTGGCATGTTTATCCTTTGGCTTCTGCAAGCCTTTAATATGCTAATGTTGTTGTGCCTCTTCAAAGGCAGCCTATGTGTGATTCCCTATACTTATTTGAGCCTAGATCTCATTCCTAAAGAACATCTCAAGGCAGTCAGTCTCCTTAGCTGCATTTGTAAGGAATGTCTTCTGTGAGATAATTCAGAAACTCAGGGTTGGGCTGTGTCGTATTCTGCTTTCTGCTGCTTTATAGCTAGGTAATTGGTGAGAAAAAAGAGAATGGCTTTGACTGGTTATTCTGGAGACCCAGGATGGGCAGCCACAACTAGCATGCTGCCTCATGATGGAAAGCACAGTGGCAGGCAGGACTGGGAAGAGGAAAGGGAGCACTGTGGACAGGTCAACCATTCCCACAAAGTAACCAGAGCTCCGTTTCTGAGGACTCCACCTTCATGACCCAAATCCTCCACCTCATGTTTACACCAACACTACCAAGTGGAAAAAGTCAGTCTTTGCGTGAGTTTGGACGCGGACAGGCCACGTTCTCACCCTGGCCCATTGTCTGACCACAGTTCCCGTGAGGTTGTTAATGTCACTGTAGTTCTAATTCCAGAAGCACCCGGGTTCCTTGGCAAAGTGGAAATCACTGTCCCATATTCTGGGACCCCCTCACCTGAGACCCCCTCACCTGGGACTCAGCGGTTTTTCATTCCTGCAAAGTCCCAATGTGTATATCGCCTTCAGTTTTCCTCTCATTTATAAGGAGCAATATCAAATGCTTAATTATTTCCCTCGCCTGTGTCTGTCCTTAACTATTGATTAGAACAAACAATTGGTATAATAATCATTAGATGTATAATTATTTCTTATAAATGTTATACAAGGCCTGGGAATGGCCTTGTAAAGCTACAGACGGTAATAGAAGGACACACTCATGTCTGAGCATTTTCCATTTCTGAAACCAATTATTTTTTTAAAATTGCTTTCCAGATTGGCTATTAAGTTGAAAAGATCATTGATTTTTTTTTTAATGTTGGCATCGAGGAGAATTCTCAGTGAAATAGGATGTGTTTGCTATTAATTGTGTTAGTTTTTACCTGGAGGCTGAGCACCAGCCATGTTTATTTCTGCTCCTAGTGGGGTCAGGGGTCATGTTCACTAATTTCTCCTCAACTTTATGGGAAGCCAGGGTGTGATGGGGAGATGGATTTATCTTCTTATTGGAATCTGTAGAGGAATGGATTGAGTTACTAAGAAGCCAAGAATGGTACCTTCAAGCATTTTAACCACCTCCCTGGGCACGGTGGTGCACACCTGTAATCTCAACTCTCAAATACAAATATGCAAAAATATTTTTTTATCCATTTCTATGAACTGTTTCCACTTTTAAGTAGAAATAACTGCACCGTGAACACTGGTGAGTTATAAAACAAACCAACCCCAAACCAAAAGAAAAGACCTCCTGCTTAAAAAAAACAGAGTGACAGAGTCTGTTGGAAAAGTCTCCCTTGCTCACTCTGGTGTGTGGGGTTGATCTTTAGTGTCCAAATGGAGGCCACTGTGCCGCTGAGGTGAGGTGGATGCTGTGGCAGGGAACCACGGGGTAGGGGTGGTGGCGAGGTGCTGAGATAACAGTGACGCCTTCCCAAAAGAGATGTGCAGTTGCAGATGGAGGTCTCACAGCTCAGGTCTTTCCCCTAGATGAGAACACCTTTCCCAGAGGGTAGAGCTAAGTCTCGGTTGCCCGGCCAGGTGTGATTCTGTCCTCAGGCAGGATGTCCCCTAACTGAACCCACAGACCCAGCATCCACCCCTTCTCACTCATGTGTGTTTTATTGTCTCATGAGAAGAATTTCCATTTCCATGCTAGGGCTTTAGAAAAGAACACTTAGGATCCCCTCTTGTTCACATTCATCATAACTATAAGCCAGGCTTTCAGATATCCTGGAATCTGTTTTCAAATTTGGGCTTCATTTTTCCTCTTGGAATCTTTGATTTTGCAAACCACACAGTGGGAGGTGCAGGCTTCCGGGCCCCGAAGGACAGCGTGTTTCCCAGAACCACCTCTCTAGGCCCCAGCTCACATCAGAATGTTGTATGTGTCCAAGTGTAAGGGTTTGTTTTTGTGGATGTCTCAGCTGCCAGCAGACTCTCGGTTCCTTGCTCTATGCTTCTGCGTACCAATATCAGGCACAACAGTCTCTTTATAGGCAACATGTTATTTTTATGTGTCTGACTTTATTACACATGAAATGAAACCATCTCTGACATTTTCTATACTTGCTGAATTTTTATTAGAGTTCTATCTTCCATCAATAATAACATAAGCTGCAACACTCTTCTCTGGGATGTTTACCAAGATCGCTGCCACCGTCAGGACAGAGAGCTGTAACCACCTTATTAGAAATAGTTTTGCCCTGGCTGCTTTTATCTCGTTAGATAATCCTTTAATCCCTGTTCATTGCCCATAAATTCTGCCTCTGCTTGCCAAGGCTGTTAACACCAGCCCGTGGAACGGCGTGGTGGGTGAGGCCAGTCTACGAGTCTATCAGTTGTGAGTTATTACAGGATCATTAGTTCTGG
This sequence comes from Peromyscus maniculatus bairdii, assembly GCF_049852395.1. Lineage (NCBI taxonomy): Eukaryota > Metazoa > Chordata > Mammalia > Rodentia > Cricetidae > Peromyscus > Peromyscus maniculatus. The sequence continues at coordinate 138,689,184 of NC_134856.1, read as the reverse complement.
TGGCTGCAGTGATGAGAGCGGGAGGTCTCTTACCTGAGGCCAGCCGTGATCGTTCATAATAAGGGATTTAGCAGGCATTTATGCAAGCAGAAAATTGAATCAGCAGTGCCATCAGCACATTGAATTATGACTTTTTTTTTCCCTGAAGAATTCCTATAAAAATGTGATCATAGATTTGGGCAGAACTATTATTTCTTCCGTGGGCTAGTTGAGGGTCTTCTGGTAATGCAGGCAGACGGGAAGTTTTTCACATGAGTAAGTCTTCCATTATCCTAGAGACGTCAAGACGGCTGGTTCTGGTTGGCACCCACATGTGACTGTGTCTGTCCACATCTAGATATGAGATTTACTTGTGGTGACATTGGAAAACCACCTCCATGGTATCTTTGGTCTTTGAAAAATGAGACTGAAAACACAGCCAAGCCAAAGAAAGGCTCTCAGGCTGTATTTAAAGCACCTGCCTTTGCTGTCAATGCGTTGTGGTCATTTTAAGAAGTTTCAAAAACAGTTGCCAAATGTGGGGCATTTTGAACACCCAGTATTCTCTCTTTCAAGCTCTAGCTGTTCCGCAAAAGAAAATGTGGGTCTCTGAGGGGAGCAGAGCTCAGTTGCACCAGATGAGGCACTTCCTAGGGCGTATTTGACTAACAGTTTCCACACAGTCAGCCACAACAGATGCTAGCATTGCTCTTGATGTCTTTAAAATACAGTTTTTAACTAGGCAATAAATACATTGTTAGTTCAGAAATGAAAATAAATAGGAAGGCGTCTAGTAAAAAGTCTCTTGAGCCTACTTTTCTTGCTCTGTAACCATTGTTATTAGCTTCTTGCATTTCCTTCCAAAGGTGATTTAATAATGCCTGCTAATGCATGTGCCTGCCTGTTCCTTCTCCTGCTAAAGACATGAATGATGGCATGTTATGTGCAGTGTTCCCTGTCCTACTTTTTTGGTAAGGAATAATAGATACTTCCATATTTATTTATTGAGCTCATCACTGGTTGCTTTTCCTGTATAGCAGTTTGGTGTTTCAGTCTGCAAAGATAGCTGGGTTTACTTCATGTGGTCTCTATTGATGGTCGTTTGTGTGCTTTCCAGTATTGTGACATGGTCACCAAGACTGCAGTGATGACCTTGTATAAATGTCCTCTCACAAATTGTCAATTCCATAATATGCCAGACTCCCAGAAGAGGAGTTACTGAATCAGAAGATGCATATATTTATAATTTTTATGGCCACTGTCAGATTTCTATCATTTTATTAAAAAAATCAGTATCCACAAGTAAATTTCTAAGCAACCTTGCTAACACACACACACACACACACACACACACACACACACACAAGCACACACACATGTATGATCTTTCATCCATTTTCTTTATGGGTCTTTAACCCTTGTTAATTTATAGGGTTAAAAAATTTCTATATAGAGAGATTAGCCTTTGAAATATAATTTGAATGAAAAAAATAAAAAGAAAAGAATAAGAAAATTCTCACTGGTAGCATTTGCCTTTTGATTTCACAAGGCATATCGCCAGGTAAAATTTCACGTTTATGAGTTCATATGTATTGACTTTTATGGCTTCTGGATATATTTGGCATGGCTTTAAAAGCAGGTTCCCACCTCTGAGTTACTAGGAAACTAGGAAATTCCCACTGTGATCTTTGACACAACTGGAGTCTACCTTGCTGGATGATGAAGATTGTGGAGCAGGTTTCTTGAGATGCCATCTGTCTGTCCTTCTGTGTGTGTGAATGTGAGTGCACATTCCTGCCCACTGAGCCGAGAGATGCCACGTCCAGTCCACACTGACTCATTTGTATTCGGGTTGATTTTTGTATTTTATATTCTTATCCATTCCTTTGTCTTACAACCATATTGTAGCAGCACCAGTACTATGTTATTTTAAGTGTTGCTCCATAATATATGATGTTATCAGACAGGGCTCTGCAGCCCCACGATTTTTCAGATTTTCCCCATTATTCATAGTTGTATGTGTGTATTTGTCTACATGCACTAAGAGTAAACTTTTGTAATCCCCAAACTGAAAACATTGTTTTCATGAGGACCACACTGCCTTTAGAAAGTCCCTCAAGAACTGCTGTCTGGGTGATGTTGTCATGAATGTATCTTTCTGAACACACACTATACCCACTAGCCTTTGCACAGGTTTACTTGGTGGTGGTGGTTGGTATCCCTTAGAAAGGTTTGTGAAATTTCTTCTGATAGGTCGTACAAATTCCTTAGTTACTTCGTTGCTATTTAACTCTCTGTGTGCTTTGTCAAGTGGAATAATTTCCTTCCATAAGCCTGTGAGTTGTTCCCAGTGCATGTCAGGAAGCCAGGAATATCCACAAATTGCATCTGTATTTTGTCTGTTTCCTGACATGACTTGTAGTTTTACTTATTAATTGACTTGATGCTTTGAAACTTGGATATCTAGTCAACTTGTTTTTTCACCAGTCTTAGTGAAATTTATTTAAGTGTTTATACTTTTAAGGATTTTCTTTAATTTGTTTTCCTTAATTAATTTCTTTAATTCTCTTTAGATAATATGAAATATGAGCAGTTATAATGAAAAAGAGAAACACTTTTTCTCTATACAGAAGACATTTCCATTATCAATTCTGTTTTTCCCAAGACTTTCTCTGCTCTCACTCACTGGGTGCACCCCAGTGAGTTCAGCTCTGACACTGGCTGGGGTTCAGGTCAGGTCCCACAAGTTAATGGACTTAGTTCCACATGGCTGCTTCCATTTCAGATGCCAGTATTAAGTTCCAGCTTATCACCTGTACTTCTAAAGACTGGGCTGTCCATTCAAAGACTTCTTCACTCCCTTCTTGTGTTCAGTAGTTTGCCATAAAGGCTTACAAAATCTGGGGAAATGTCTTATGTTCTTTACACGTATGTTATAAAAGGCCAGGAACAAAGTCATGAGCAGCCTTGAACGTAGAAGCTCCTGGAGTTGAGGAGCACTGGCCCTGGCACATAGATGCATTAACCTAGCCAGAAACTCTCTCTGGAGACTCACAGAAGCTCCATTACATGGGCACAGTGAATAAAGTCACTGGCCATTGGTGATTATGTCAATCTGTAGCTCCAGACCCATCCCTGGAAGTAAGACCTGGAGCTGAAATTCTAGCTTCTAATCATATATCATGTGATTGGTTCCTCCAGCAACCAGGCCATTCTCCCACAGTCACCTCATCAGCATAAACTCAGGAGTGACCGAAAGTGACTCAGTGTGAAGACCAGTAGATGCTTCTTTCACTTTGACCCTTAGGAAAGTCCAAGGGTTTTGTTATCTCTGCTCCAGGAACCAGAAATTAAGGCCAAATGCATGCTCCTTATTATAGTGACTACCATGTTTATCTGAGTGTTACAGTAGGTATACTAGCTTTGAGGTTCAGATAAATACATTTTTATCACTTCAAGGAAGATATATTCTTTCTGTTTCACTGAGTAGCTTTTGTTAATGTCATCAGGAATGCCATAGAACTTTACTCAATACTCCTTCAGTGATTCTGAGATGGTTATATGATTTTATAACCATAAAAATATGATCTAGTTTGTAGAATTACTAGTGTAGAGAAATCTTTGTATTATTGTGGAAACTCTACTTGGTAATAATATTTTATTACACCCTGGATTCTATGTGCTCATGCTTTTGCTGTGATAGTCACTAATTAGATTCATCTTGAGATTTCCTTTGCATGTAATAGTTTTGAGGTTTTGTTCTTAATTTGAACACCTTACATTTGCTTTTTCTACAGAGGGCAGTTTTCTAAATAACTCAGACTGGATAAGATTATGCGGAGCGTGTTTGCCATGATAAGTGGTTTTGTGGGCCGTTGTGTATTCGTTGTGAGTGCAAACTTAAATTAATAATGAAGATAGGGTTTACCTCTCTTGGGAGTCAACATATGGAAAATAATTTGACATTACTACTAGTAGGAAAAATTATTAGGTGAATGAATGAGTTGATTTAATCTATAGTAGGTTACCTTTACATATATTAGCTCATTCTAATCCTCTGCACAACCCTGTGAGGAGTTTTTTCAATTATAGAAGATAAAAATAGACTTGAAGAGGAAGCAGTTTCCAAGACCATACAGATCACACTTGAAACTTAGATCTCTTCAATCCCACCTTTAATATTTCTGTCACCGTAACACCCTTATTAAGTAAATGTGAGTTTTTATGGGCGGTCAGAAATATGAAAACTATTTACTGAAGCAATGGCGTCCAAGTGCAGCCCTCAGACCTGCTGCTGAGACATCACCTCAGATCCTGTTCTCAAGCTCTGCCCACATCTACTGCCCTAGGAAATGCAGTGGAGACCCACAGTATGAGCTCCGAGGAGTCTTCCAGGTAGTCCTTGTGTGCCCAGGAGTCCAGGAATAACATCTTTTTCTTCCCAGCTGCAATCTGAATTAGAGTTATTAACTTGTTGACTCTGAATAAGGGCAAAATAGGACTTGTTTTCTTTGCTTAGTCTCCTGAAGCAAAGGCTGATCATTCTGTTTAGCCCCTGACTGTAAAGGCTGAGCATTCAGCTGACACTGGTTTGTTCAAGAGAGTTTTGTTAAGCCTGCCTCCCTGGGTGGCTTGAAGCTTGTGAGATTTAAAGAGCCTGTGAAATGTCAATAGAGCATCATTTGCTCAGAGCCTCATTCAGGGCAGAGGTCTTAAACAAACTAATGAGACTTTATTATAGGAGGGAAAGTGGTTCACAGATGTGCTCAGCGTCTGTGTCTGGCCTCTTTGCATGATGCACAAGCTCTTCCTTGGATGAAGTGGAGGAAGGAGTAAGAGGGACTCTGGAGCAAGCCGGTGCTCTCAGCCTTCTGATGAGTGACTACTAGGAAGAGGGTGATGTCATGGTGGGCTACCCACTCGACTTCATTTCCACACGATGCCACCCAAATGAGAAATAGATAATTGGCTTAACCTAAGGCCTTAGCCCAATTAATGATTTCTCTGCATTTGCCAGGTGCCTGCCCTTCCCTCCTGGACACTGAATTCATTTAGCTGGCCTCACAGATTTACAAAAGCCAAGCTGCTTACATACTAATTGGGTCAAGTCATTACATAGGGCAGCATGGCCATGAGCTGGAGTGCTCACTGCTCAAGTGGCTTTCAATAATGTCCCTGTCATCTCTTCCTTGGTTGTCTTACCCAGAGTAGTCAGATCAGAATGCCACTAGGTTGAGGCTGTGATGATTCTGTGGCTTTGACAGTGACCAAAGGTATAATTTGCTAAAACTAGTTTTGAGTTACATTCAGATATCTCATGTAATTCTGGAAACTCCCAGGTCTGATATGTTTTGTGCTCAGTGCAGGATTCTCTCAGGCATGAGTGTGTGTGTGTGTGTGGCTCTGGGGACGATATGATGAATGAGCCCATTACTAGAGAGTGCAGAGTGTGAATTGGTGTGAGGCACTCAAGAAATCATGTCTGTCCCCAAGTACAGGATACCCATCACCATGTGCCATAATCTTCTGCATACTAGAGAACTCAGAAAAGTTCGGGGGACCTGCAAACAAGGATGTGTGCCCAGCCCAACTCCCTGAGGCATATGTGGGGCCTGCAGTATGATTCACACACGGACAGCTGAATCAAAAAACAAACCAAGCCACTTTTTCCATAAGTCCCATCTTCTTGCCTTGGCAGATCACCCTCTGGGATGAAGTGTGATGTGGTTGTAGAAGACTCTGTCCTTTTTTTATCTTTGGCTTCATTTTATCTCTCCAAGGACCTGGCATGTGCCCATGTGCAACAACCAGTTTTCTTGTCCAGGTTCTGTGATAGCCTCCTCTTCATACCAAACCATTGTCTTAGGACCTCTCCTCAGGCCTAGCAGGCTCTTGTTGGACACTCAGGCCACCTTCAGAGGATGGACTAGATCAGTGGTTCTCAACCTTCCTTATGCTGTGACCCTTTAATACAGTTCCTCATGTTGTATTGACTCCCCCCAGCCATAAAATTATTTTGTTGCTACTTCATAACTGTAATTTTGCTACTCTTTTGAACCATAGCATAAACATCTGTATTTTCCAATGGTCTTAGACGACCCCTGTGAAAGGGTCGTTCAACCCTCAAGGGGGTCAGCAACCCACAGTTTGAGAACCTCTGGGTTAGACTAAGGGCCCAGTTGGCCTGGAAGTTGGCTCAGGACCATCTGGGCAGAAATTCTGAGGTTCATGGACAGAGGGCACATGATAAGATGTGTTCTAAGCCTTGCAGAAGTCCTACTGCATTTGGAGGGGTCCATAAGGTGACATTCAGAACAGGACTCTCCCTGCCTGTCTGAAGACAGTGCCTAGATGGTGGCAGGTTTCATTTACCCAGGTCTCTGTCAAAGAAGAAACTGTAACTATCCTGTGCATGCATGTATACATCCTACACAGATGCTCACCATTGGTGGTGCTCAGAGCTGAGCCTTGCAGTGAGCTCCCCTTGATGTGCCCATGCCCCACTCTTCACACTCATATGCACACACTCCACACTTTGGGCAGCTGTATCCTCCTTGCTCTGTTAAATAAATACACAGACCTGGAATTTTCATCTATTTGCCTTACTATGGCACAAATATTGATATTGTATGTATGGTTTTCTTTTTAATCTTTATATATATGAGAGGATATATGTATGTGTGTGTGTGTGTGTGTGTGTGTGTGTGTGTGTGTGTGTGTGTAACACTCACACTGGGCATTAACATGCAGTCATGTGCAGTTATAATAGATGTGTATTTACCTATATTTTGCCTGTCTATGTATCTTCAAACCTTGGCATCACTTGGCCACATTCATCTCTTTGATACACACCCAAACCTGCTGTTTTGGGCATGTCTTACTCGTCGTCAGCATCCACTGATGTTACTAGGGAAGAAGTTGAAAATCGTGGCTAGAATAAGGCTTTAGGGTCTATCTTGCATTTTAAAATTAATGTGTAGTTGTGTGTGTGTGTGTATGATACTATAATGTTTTGATATACATTATGATTAAGTCAGTATAATTACCATATCCATCACCTCATACAATTAACATTTTTCTGTGGTGAGAATGAAAACCTCCACTGTCAGCTGTTTTGACACATCCAATACATGATCTACAGTCACTTTCCTCAGTAGTCAATCACCAGAAGCCAGTCCCTCTGTGTAACTGTGTCCTGTTGACCACCATCTCCCCATTATCCCCTACTGTCATTATTTTACTTGAGTTCTGCTCATTGACCATTAGTAGATAATAGAAACTTGTTAACACATAGTTGCTGACAACCATAGTGCAGTCTGTGTTAAATGTCCAGACGTGTGTTATGTCTTTATGAGTGGCATGCTCCCGATAAAGGTTGGAACTTCATCAAACAGGGAATGTAGCTGGCCATGGTTTCCTTTGTGTAGGTGTTTTAGGAACAGCATTCAGAATCACTTAGAACAGCGGCTCTCAACCTCCCTGATGCTACGACCCTTTAGTACAGTTCCTCATGTCATGGTGACCCCCAACTGTAAAATAATTTTGTTACTACTTCATTACTGTAATTTTGCTATGTTAAGGAATTGTAACATAAATACTTTTGGAGATAGAGGTTTGCCAAAGAGGCCGAGACCCACTGGTTGAGAACTGTTGACTTGAACCATATTCCCAGGGGGAACCCATACAGAGAAAGTGCTTCTGGATCCTTCTGTGAGCCTATCTCCCCCTTTAATCGTAACACAGCCCCAGGGTCTGACTGCAGGGCAGCCCCAGCTAGAAGGAAGACAGGTACTGGTAACCCACTCTTCTTGGTGAACATGCAGTTTGGCATGGAACACTGTGCTTAGTGAGACAGACTGCAGCCTTTGGAAAGTCCATTTGATGTCAGTCTTCCCTGCTTTGAATCTAAAGATATCCCACTCTGTAAAGAGCATGGGAGAGGGGCGTTTGGCATTTACTGATTACTTGATGACGAGAAACTGACATTACCATGTTACTACTTATTACATGTTATACTCTCATTTTTCTTTGGTTGGAGTGGGGTTTTCTAGGTTTCTCTATGAAATAGTCAATTTCCCCCTTCACTATCCTTTTTTTTTTGTGGGTGGGGAGGGAGCTGCCAAGACTGGTGCATAAGCAATTTGGAATTCTACTGAGAGAATTTGCTTACCCTAACACTTACGCAGGTATTTGGTGACTCCTGGTCTAGACAAGATGGAGGAGCTGCTCTCTTCTCCTTGCTGAGTGTGACCATGCTCCCAATTGCTCTCACAAGAGGCAGAGGTGGAGCTCTGGAGGTGGAAAAAGGAGGCTGGAGGAAGAACTCGGGATTGAGGTAGCCATATCTTCCCCTCATCCACCAAGCCTGGCTTTCTCAGACCCATGACATGACCTAGCAACAGACAGGAGCCCAGGCATTGGTACTTGGGTACCTTTGGGATCACTGGGTAAATCCACCCAGATCTACTAATCCTAGCATCTGAGGGAATTGTTGTGCTTGCCCCTGGGCCACAGGGTCTTCCTCCTCTGAATGAGCCCATGGTGGCCAAAGATCCCCATTCCACATGTGGCCCAGCCTCTTTCTCCCTGTGATCTGGGAATTTCTTGCCTTACTCACAACAACCCTCTAGGAGGTTACTGGCAGAGGGCATCCCACTCCAATAAGCACTCAGAATGCCTTCTCATCCCCATGATCACACTCTCCTTTCTATCCAAGTGATACTAGATGACCTGGTCTAGAGAAACCGTCTGTCTTGAGGCACATGACAGAGATGTCCACTGTCACTCTTCTTACTTGTTGTAGTACTGGAAGTTCTGACCACACAATAAAACAAGAAGAAGCAATAGATAGTGGCAGGAAAGGAGAAGTCGGACTGCATTTACTTTCAGATGATGTGATTGTCTATGAAGAACATCCCAAGGAAAACTGCCTTAAAGTAAAAAGACAGGTATTCCCTAAGATGGGCCAATAAATATGTTCAACAAGGTCATGGGATATAAGATCAACACACAACATCAGCCATGCATCTCCAAGCTAACAAGGGATATATGGGAAGCAAAATTAACAAAGAAAATGGAATATTTAGATACACATTTATGTATGAAGTATCTATACACTAAGTATCATAAAGGTTATTGAAAAAAATCAAACAATATAAACAAATAAAAAACATGCTGTTCATATATTAGAAAGCTGAACAAAGATGTCAGCTCTCCCTTAGTTGATTTAAAGAAACTCATCCTGGTCTAAATGCCAGCAGGCATAAGTAAGTCTATTCTATAACTTATATGGGGAGGCACAGGCTCTAGACTGGACAGGCTGATAAGACACAGTAGGAGGCATTGCCATGGAGCTGCATACGGCTACACAACAAAGCAAGTGCATCCAGCACAAGGATCAGAAGGAAAGAGCAGCAACCCAGAGAGAACCCTGGAGATAAACTGACTTTGGCAAAGTTGCAACCTAAGGCCCATGTCCATTACATATTAGAATGGAAGGGAGGAAGGAGGGAGGGAGGAAGGGAAGAAGAAAGGAAGGGACCAAGGAAGGAGGGGGAGGAGAGGGATGCGGGTGGTATTTAAACATCCTATTTTATTTACAAATTCCCTCAAAGTGAATCATAAGTAAGGCCATTTTTAACATTTCAAAATTATTCTTTTTTTATTTTATGTGTATGAGTGTTTTGCCTGATTTCATGTCGGTGTACCATGCATGTGCTTGGTGCCTGCAGAAGCCAGAAGAGGGCATCGAATTCTCTAGAACTGGAGCTACAGAGGGTTGTGATCTGCCCTATTGGTGCTGGGAACAGAACCCAAGTCCTCCAGAAGAACAGCAGGTGGTCTTAATCATTGGCCCGTCTCTCCAGCCTTGAAAATGAGCCAAAGACACAAGGAATCTCACCAGTGAGGATACACACATGACTAAGGAGTGTGGACTGATGGTCAGCATCATTAGCCATTGGGGAAGTGAAAGTGAAAACTTAGCATACTTCTCACCCCACACCTGACAGAGCAGCTGAAATACTAGCAGTGTTAATACCTGAAGCTAGCAAAGGTCATGGTGAAGCCGGGTCACCTATGTATTGTTGGTGGAATCGCTGGAATGAGAATCCGGTACAACCCAGCGATTCCACTCTAGGACATTTATCCCAGAGAAACAAAAAGCTATGCTCATACAAGACCATGCATACCAATGTTTGCAGCAGGTTTATTTACAAGAGCTAAACCCTGCAATCAGGTCCCTCCCTGGGTGAGTGGTTAGAGAATGTGCAGCAGCACTCACACCCTGGAAATGGTACTTGGCGGTAAAAACAGAATGCACTATCGATTAATGCACTAACCGGAGGGAATTTCCAGGGAATTTTGCTGAGTAAAAAAGACTTTAAAAGGTTACGTACTATAGTTCCATTTATATAACATTTTCAGATGCTAAAAATTTAAAAATAGGAAGGAGGTTAGTTGTCAGGGATTCTGGATGGCAGGAACCAAGGAGCAGGCTCAGCAGAGAGGTAGATGTGCATAGAAAAGGGCAAGTGCTCTGCATGTTACTGTGGTGGATACAGAAATCGAAACTTGTACTAAACTGAGAAGGAACTGGACACATGCACATACACACTGTAACTGAAGTTGAGGAAGTGTGGTGGCATTCTAATTGTACTGAAATGTGATTTTGATTGTATGTTAATAAATAAAGTTACCCGGGAGTCAGAGCTATTAGAGCCATAGCAAGAGTGTGGCTTGGGCCTGAGCTGGGGCTCACAAGGTCACATTAGAAACAGCCAAGCATGGTGACTCATGCCTTTAATCCCAGAGAATGGTGGTAGAAAGCAGAAAGATATATAAGGCGTGAGGACCAGAAACTAGAAGCATTTGGCTGGTTAAGCATGTGGCTGGTTAAGCTTCAGGCTTTTGAGCAGCAGTTCAGCTGAGATTCATTCTGGATGAGGACACAGAAGCTTCCAGTCTGAGGAAACAAGACCAGCTGAGAAGTTGGCCAGGTGAGGTTAGCTGTGACTTGTTCTGTCTCTCTGATCTACCAGCATTGACCCCAATAACTGGCCTCGGGTTTGACTTTATTAATAAGAACTTTTAAGATTTCTGCTACAGAGGAAGTCTGCATTAAAAGATTAGTGGGCTGTCCCAGCATCCGTATCTGAGTTATAATAGTGTACTATGAGGCGAGGTATTATCTTCGAAGACTGGGTAAAAGGTCACAAAATGCCTAGATTGTTCCTTTTGTTTTTGAGTCGTTCTTATAATAACAAACACATAGTTTGTGTTCCCAGTACAATTTTCAATGAATGAAATCATGTTATGAAGCAGGACCAGATTTAGCATATTTTGAAAGTATTAAAAAGGGACAAGTCAGGGAGTCAGCCAACTATGCAGAGCACTTGCTGCTCTTAGAGAGGACCTGAGCTCAGTTCCCGGCACTCACGTGACAGTTTGTAACCATCTTTAATTCCAGTTCCAGAGGATCTGACTCTCTCTTCTAGCTCCATGGGCACTAGTGGTGCAAATACATATGTGCAGACAACGCACATAAACATTTTACATGGTGAGTCTGGGTGTGGGAGCATGTACCTGAAATCCTAGAACTTGGCTTTGTTTGTTTTCTCCTCCTGTCACTCATTTTGCAGTGGGCTGCTGGGATGACCTTTGCCCCCAAGCCTCTGGGTCTGATGCTCTTCCTATAACTTAACTGAGTTTGCATATTTATGGATGGGTTTGAGATAAGCCTCTTGTACAGAATTTCAGAAGTTAGATGCCCAAGAGACATGAACCAAAAGAGCTTCCTGTGTGCCCTCATTATCTATTAGTGCTGGGAGGAGACCTGAAGGGTTGTTAGAGATCACACTATCCAATCCTGTTCTAGATGAGTCCCCTTTGCTTAAGGTAGAACACTAGGGAGGACCATCTTTCTACAGAGGCCAGGGCAGGCCTTCAGTTCTTGCTACTCTACAGTATAGGGGCAAAGATGCTGTCAGTCATATACACCTGGGCTTGAAGGTCCCTGTCACAGACATCTGTGCTGTCTGTCATACTCGGAGATGTGCCTCTCCTCTGTAGCCTTGTGATTGAAGTATTGTGTCATTTTTCAAAAGAATCTGCCCCACTGATCCTGGAGAGTAAAACTAGGGAGCCAGAGAACCACCAGAGAGTGTGTGCCTAGGACTTGGTATGGGCCAGTCTCTTGTACCTGCTGTTCCAAAGGCCAGTAGACCATCTGTTTTTATGAACTAATGAGGTGTGTTCCTGGGCTAAGTGAGTGCCCATTGAGTTTCCTTCCCATGCACTCAAGGGTCCACTCATGCTCTCCTTGAGAACAATATATGCCTCTGTTCTCTCCCCTATGCCTTACTGTTCTTAGCTGTATGTAGAATCTAAAACAAGTACAGAATTTCTTCTTCTATTCCCTGCTGAGTCCTACATGGGTCAGTTTCACAGTCCCTGCTCCAGGACCGGCCCCATCTGAACCAAATTAGAACCCCAGAGATGCCTCGAGGCTCCCAGGGCTTGGGTGTTCAGTGTGTATGTTAGCTCATCTTGTTGCTGGGGAGATTGATACCAGCATGAAGGCCAAATCCTAACGAGCTCATGGATCATGACCAGTCTGTGATGGCAGAAGTATATTTAGATTGCTCTTAATTTCTCACATTGTTTCCAGGTTAATCCATTATCTTGGTTAGAGCTGCCATGCAGTAATTACAATGAAAATATTATATTTGTGCATGTTTTCTCCTCCTCAGCAAAATACATTTAAAGTGTTCTTAGAGGTGATTTTGAAAGTCTTGGCACTTTCGAATTGCAATTTTACACCAATGACATTAGACATCATCCCAAAGATGTTTGTCTTGTGGTAGGTAGGGTCTTACACAAAGGTATTTCTGTAGCTTATTCTATCTGAGGTCTCACTTGCATGTGCCAAGCTGGCCCTGTGCCTTGCATTTAGAGTCTCACTGATTTTGGTTCCAGCCGTCTCAGAAGATACACCAACCATGTGCCATTTGTAAATCTGAGACCTTGTTTTGTCCTTCAGGGATGCCCACATCAGTCATGTTGAAGACGAAGAGGAGAAACAGGGCTTGGTCTCAGCTTTGTCAGGAAGTGGGCTCTGCTTCATCTGCACCGACTGTAGATGAGAGAACGCCCAGGTTACAGAGTTTATGTCATGTCTGTGGGTTTGTGAATCTCACAACAAGCTCCAAGGAGTAGGACAGAAGAATCCAGAGGAGGGGAGGATCTGTGAGGCTGGAGCTGGTAGCCCACATCTGCTACCATTGCCTGTGCTCTGGAGGGTTGGTGTGCCAGCTGCTGCTCTGTCCTGAGTGTCCAGAGATAAACTCTTCCTCATCTGTCCTTCAGAGCCAAAGGTCTAACCAAAACCCTCACCTTCTCCTGAGTCTCTGGGTATAGGTTCTCAGCTGGATTTCCTCACTGTCCACGTGTTGCTGTATGTACAGGCTTATTGCTTTTCCCAGAGGGAAGGTTGGCTGCCAGGTGCCTCTGCAGCTCTCAATCCTCAACCTGAGTTGGGTCACAAATGCCAAATTCCCAGGGATTCTTAGTGTCTTTTTCTGATGTTGCCAGAGCCAGATGATCAGCAGGACAGGAGAGCCTGTGACATCCTCTGGCCTTTTCTGTCCCCAGGGTTTTCCCTTATGAGGCAAGGCCAGGTGAGGGACTGAGTCGCTATGAAATACCCATGGCTTCCAACTTCCTGGTTCTCTTTCATGTGCAGCGCCACCCCTTTGTGATTAGTTAAATCAGGGTTTCCAAGCATTCTTGAATGTCTACAGCCTGACAGTAGATTTACAGATAGTTTCTGGGAACTCTGGGGTTTGGAATAGTTTTCTGACAATCTGTGTGCTCTGAACATCACCTCTTACAGCTGCCCAGAGCATGTTGTTGTGGCCCCTGATCACCAACCTTGTTAAAACTCCTAACTCCAAACCCCTCATCTGGTGGGTAGATGAAGGTGGGAGGTTTTGAAGAAGGACGGGAACCACTGAGGGTCAACCGCCTGTTTATTCTTTGGAAATTGTTTGTCAAGATCCTGTCACAGTGAATACTTTGTCAAGTGCTCCACTAGATTCAGTTCTCGGCCTTCCACAGTCTGGAAGCAAATAGTGACCGGCAATAAGACCTTTGAGAGGCGAGACATGAGGACACGGCTGGGACCTGCAGCAGTGAGGTGTAAAGGGACACCTGCTGTCCAGTCACAGGTAAACATCTGAATTATCAGGAAGGCGACTCTCCAGACAGGGACACCAACCTATGCCAAGGTGCTGAGACAGTGAAGTCCTGAGCCCTGGGTGGAGATGCCTAGAGAGAGAGAATGAGCTTGGAGAAGAGACAAGCAGGGGAATCTCATCATACAGAGCCCATAAGTCTTGTTAAAGCATTTAGACTTAACTCCAAGTATGGGTGAGTGGGGGAGGGGCATGCAAGGGTAAAGCTCAGCTAGGAGGTGGCCCTCTCTGCTGTCCCCATGGCATTAAAGACCCAGTCTGTCTAAGTGACACTTAACTGAGCCTGAATGCAGATGCCTTGGCAGCATGACTCTTGAGTCCCCGGCGCAAGAAGATCAAGTCACAGTGTGTGTGGTTAAACAGATGAATCTGGTCAGTAGTTTAATTCTGGCAGCATCTGGATGGTATTATAAAGAAGCAATGACATTTCCTCTGGAAATGTCTGCCATCATTTTCTCTTTGACATAAGGAAACAAAGGCTTCCCAACTCCAGCAAGAATTAGCATGAGATGCACCCATCAGTCTCCCAGAAGAGAATCCCGCAAACATGTTAACATGGAGAAGCTGGTGATAATTGAATAGGTGGCATGCAGCCTGCCAAGGGTGATGGCCCTGGTTCAAACACCGTATCTTTGCAGGCTCCAGCTTTGTGCTGGATATTCCTGTTAGATTGTGGCATTGGGTCAAAGTCATGCTGTAGCAAGTTCATGCAGTAGCATGTGAGCATGTAGGAGAGCTACGGGTCATTTTGAATGTGGCTGCACATTGTGGAGAGGTGCTGGGCAGGGATATGATTCTAGGGGACACTGTGTAATGTCCTAGCACTGCTTGGGGATTCTTAACACCTATTGATACCTAACAATGGTGTGGATGATGATGATTGACAGCTTTTGTGATGTTCTGTGTACCAGTTCTGTTGTGAAGCATTTTGGACTTCTCATTTGGCTCCCACAGTAAACAGTTTTTGGTGGCAACATTTTCTATCTCTGTGAAGAGCACTTAATGGATTGGCTCACCATCACCCAGACAGGAGTGGTATAAATGGAACACAAGTAGGGGCATGCCCATGGCCCCCGCAGCTAGCTGCTCCTGTCCTGGTTCTTCTGGGTGTGCCTGACTCTTAGAACACCTGGGTTTCCCGTGTGGCCCTTGGGCTGGCTTGTTGATGGGCTCCAATTTTCAACAGTCACTAAGCATGAGGGGCTTCTGGGTTTTTGATATACAGTGCTTAATCTTCCCTACGAGAGCAACGTTAGAAGCACAAATATGAACCAAAGAATGAAGTGAGCCAGTAAAGGTAGCCACATAACACTTGAAATATACTACCATGCCTGTGAAACTGGGCAGGGCCAATGCCTCAGACCAGTAATGGAGGCCACTACATGAGGCACTGAACCATGGGGAAAGGGGTCATAGTCTTCCTAGGTCTGTACCATAGCCTTCCTGAGGGACCAGGGTCTGACACTTCCTGGAAATCTCCATGGAGTTTCCTTACGTTATTAAACAGATGCTAGGAGCCATGTCAGTTTATTTTAGAGATGAGGGGAACTTGGGCTGAGATTGAGAAGGCTCCTGAGGCCATGTCTGCGAGACTCGCCTATTATCTTAGCAGAGAGCTTCTATATTTCAACACAATGTTTGCAGACTGATTGGTGATGCTTTTTCAAGTTTCTCATTGGTTCTGAAATCTGCAGTAGGTGAGTGTCTGGGGACTCTAGTATGAACTGGCCTTTTGATTATGTACAGCTCTTCCTTCTCAGCTAACATGATTCAAGGATTTCTATTTGGCTACATCCTCCTTGTAGACTCTAACTTTGCCGTCTGTACCTTGAAGGCATGATAGTTACTCCAAGAAAAGTCTGTGCCCACCTGTGGGAGCTGCATGTGCCTCCCTGCCTCTGTGGGCAGCTGTCGTGTTATTTCTGATTTTCAGACTTGTATTGGAACCATAAAGCCATGGTTTACACTCCCTAAGATTTCTCTCTCCCAATTAGCTTGTAGCCAAGTTCCAATAATACATTAAGCCAAGAGATCGTCTTGTTAATTTCCCTATAGAAAAGATCTAGCAAAGCTGCAGGGAGGCTGAACTTAGCCTATGAACAGTGCTGAGCTAGGCTGTTCTTGCTTTCAGATACTCAGCTGCTCCCTTGGAGAATAGCTTTGTTTAGCATCTGTAACAATGCTGGGGCTTTGCAGGGAGCTGGAAACGCCATGACATTATTAGTCAGGGAAAAGCCACCCCAGGAGTCAACTTCTGCTTCTCTTACCACCCTAGAATGAGACCCTAAGGGGTCCCAACTTTCTCATATTCAACTTCTACATAAACCCTACATTATGAGTTAACGCCCATGATTGGCCTCTCTACTGCTGCCTTTATCTCACTGTTCAGATGTTCGAGTCTCTAAGCTCTGACCTGCCAGCTAGAAGATAATCCCCATGGCTTGTACAAATCTTTTATGGCTGAGTTATTCCTCAAGTATTTGGCTCATTCTTTCTCATTTCATAAACATGTGTGATCACGTAAGAATAATGGTGTTGAACTTGGGTCTCATGAAAATGGAGACAACATTGGGAGTCATCATTATGTCTGCCCCAGATGGCAGCTCATCAGTCTCAAATGGATGGATCTTGGAATTAAATAGCCAACTGGGTATTGAATTGTGAAGAAAGGGAAAATTAAAGGACATAGAGAAAATGCTGAAGGAATAGAAAAAGATTGCATTTAATTGTTATTGTGTTTTCAATACTTGGGGAACACATCCCTTAAAAGCACATAAATATGTTATTTGTCACACATTTTAGGTTCCCCCCTCCATGGACAGGGATCCTATAGCTGATTATGAACAGGGCTACCCTAGGTTAGAGTTTTTACTTTATTAAACTTGTCACCAGAATCTCATTTCTCCCCTGTGGAAGTCACAGAGCCACGACTGGGAAAAGGCATTGGCGGAATGGCCAATGAAAACATGGCTGCTCTTGTGTCTGCCCTCTCCTCTCCTAGCCTGTTTTTATCTCCTTCTCATATAGTCCCCCCCACCCTCCTGCCCAGCACTGGTGCTTAATAAACTCCGCAATTTACTTCTTGTGTGTGGTCTCTGTCTACCAGCAGTTACCCCCTGCTCTTTCAGAGGACCCTGGTTCAGTTCTCAGCAGCCATATCAGATGGCTCAAAACAGCTATAACTCCAGCTCCGGGGAATTCTATACCCACTTCTGGCCTCCAATCACTTGCTCACGTTGGGGCACATATACACACAGGGACATGCACATGTACATAAGTAAAACAAACAAAAAACCTTAAAAACATTTGTATACCCTTGAGGGACAGAGTTGCCCCTGTGAGAATTTTACCCTCTAGACCTTCTGTGCCTAGGCCACTGTAGGAACTCAACAGATTTACATTGAGTGAACTTTTTTATGCCCACACATATGGGTTTTGGCAAGTGTGGGGTCACATGACTTTAATTCCAGCACTAGGGAGACAGAAGAAGGAAGAACTCTGAAACCACATAATATGTGGAAATAAAAGAGAAATTTATATTTTACATATTTCCCATATGCTTAGTCTTAGAATCTCAGGTTTTTTTGTTTGTTTTGCAATGAGGGTTTAGTTGAGGTTTATTTAAATCTCTATACAGGTCTGTGTTAATCAACACACACAGAAACCCAAATATACATTTGCTGTGTGTTCTTTTTTTTTTTTTTTTTTTTTTTTGGTTTTTCGAGACAGGGTTTCTCTGTGTAGCTTTGCGCCTTTCCTGGAGCTCACTTGGTAGCCCAGGCTGGCCTCGAACTCACAGAGATCCGCCTGGCTCTGCCTCCCGAGTGCTGGGATTAAAGGCGTGCGCCACCAACGCCCGGCCTGCTGTGTGTTCTTATAAGCTGCGGGTATTGTTCTTTGTGCCCACAGAGGCCATGATACTGAAACAGAGCAGTCCGGGGACAGAGCCCCCAGCAGCATGTCTACATTAGCTTCACAGTGTCTGTGTCAACACCAGCAATGACCTTACCCAGTTCCCCCTAATTTCTCTGTAGTGAGACCAGGGCAAATGGACACATGGGAACGTATCTCCTTAGTGTGCCCCCAATGAAACAAGAGAGCCTGTGACCTTGTGCTGTCTCATTTGATAAGAATGGTAATAGTCATTAAAATTCCCATCGGACTGGAGTCACCCACTGCTCATGTTTGGTGCCTCCAGCCTGGGGCAGACACTGCTGCTTCTCTGATACCTCATGAGGAAAAGTTGTTGTGGGCATTCCCAGAGACGTTTACTTCTCATTCTTCATTATAGGTAGGCAATTGCCCCATAGAAATATTTCAGATGCTAATTTCTTAGAGAAAGAAGATTGACATTCACTGTTCACTTCTATACCAACAACTAAAGAAAATATGAATATTCATACCAAGAAAATGAATTTAATTACAGCCTAAGCAAACATCATAATGAATGGTTCTGATAGTTGAGCCCCCTTGGCTGTAGCGAACTTAAGTTAGAAAAATTGGTATCCACTGTTGTCTCTATTATAGACTGAATGTGTCAAGGCTTGGAGGTTTTGTTTTTGCTTTGTTGGACAGATCCCTTGAGACAATATGGAACCATGTCACATATTCTAGTTTGTAGCAATTCTTTTAGTAGCATGAGAGAATGTCACGTTGAGAGTTTGGCACAGCCGGAACTCTTGGAAGCGCTTGGGCACTGACCTGGGCTGTAATAACACACTGTTCTGTGTTCTATATGGTGTCTTTATTCACTGGATATTTGCTTTAGGATGGACAAAAGTTTAAAAGGTTGGTTTTTTTAACTATAATATTTTAAGAGATACCCAAATCAGACATTTAAAGTTTGACATTTCCAAGGCAATGAGCTATTTAGAGGAGACTTAGTGTGGCTCCTCTTCAAAAACATTGAATGCTGTCCTGTCTATATTTCCATGTGGATATTTACATTCTTGTTCTTCGTTTTCTCAAAGCAAAGCCCACTTTTCTTAGCAGATGTTTTTGTTGGCTGTGTTTCCATGGCTACTGGTTACATCATTTTAAGAGAATAATTATAAAAATGATTTAAAAATGTGAACTTTAAGGCACATATCTTGATAATAGTTGAGCTTGTTGCCTGGCATCTCTTTTCTATGAAACTCTTGTCTAATTTACAGCTATCACAGACACCAGGAGGCCGGGATTCAGATGGACACTGGGGAGACTGATGAACGTGACTCAGCCCTGGCTTCCAGGATCCTCAGAGTGCAGCTCAGTAGTGACATGAGGGAGTCATAGAGTTCACAATGTTCAGAGGCTAAATTAGATGTCAGCCCTATGTGATGCTAGCCACATAACTTACATCCTCTTTCATATGACTCCTCTGCAAAGTAGTATTTTGCCCCAACCTCATATGATTCCTTGAGAGTTACACCATCTAAATCCATGCTAAGCAAGGTGCATACCTCCTGGCATTACTTAGCAAATGATGGTGCTTTGAGCAGATATATGGATAGGCTTAAAACACATACATGGGACTCTGTCAGGCAGGGCAGCACTGATACATTAGTTCCAAGCATGCAGATGGAGATGGGAAGGGCATTTGTTTCTGACACAGAACTGACTAACATTGTGCTTTTGAAAAATGAGGAATTGTGGGTAGGATATTATCTTTGGATTCTGTTGCTGTGAAGAGACCCCGTGACCATGTCAACTCTTATAAAGGAAAATATTTAATTGAAGTGGCTTATTTCAAGTTCAGAGGTTCAGTCCATTATCATCATGGTGGAAGCATGGCCACATGCAGGCAGACATGGTGCTGGTGAAGTAGCAGAGAATCCTCCACTTGCAGGCAACAGGAAATGGTCTGAAAGTCACACTGATGGAAGCTTGAGCAAAAGAGACCTTAAAGCCCGCTTACACAGTGACGCACTTCCTCCAACAGGGCTACACCCACTCCAACAAGGCCACACCTCCTAATCGTGCCATTTTCTGTGAGCTTATGGGGGCCAGTTACATTCAAACTATCACAGATATTGACTTTGAAATTGATTTATTTTACTCTGAAAGGTTCTGTTTCTGAACCTTTCATTTTCTTCCCCAAATCATTGGTTCTTGTTGCTAGCCCTGAAGTACCATTCGCCAGAGTGCAGAGCAGTAGGTAGCCCCACTGGAAGGAGCAAGGGCTATTTAGATGCTCTAGGTTCACTGTCTAGAATGTTTTGCTAAAACAGATGAGATGTTGGGTGTGTTACCTGGGACTTGGACACTAGCGCAGGAGTCTCTTGATCTATGTGATGCCATGAAGGTTCAAAATCTGTTGTCTCTTAAAAGGCAAAGCAACTCTAAATGATAGGTCCAGGGCCTCATACACCTGTCACATCTCTTGAAATAAAACCACCCTGGATTATCTTCAATAATCTAGGCTAGAAGCTCATTAGGGACCAAGATCTGAGCTTGCTATCTAGTCATCAAGGGTCTTATTCTTTGAATGAATGAATGAATGAATGAATGAATGAGCAAGTAGGCCAATGGATGAATGATTAGGAGGGGGAATATGTCAGTTACTGTGGGTTGCAGAATGCTGGGCAAAGGCACTCTGCCAGTTACTGTGTTTGCACATCTAACTGTTTGTCTGGCAATGAGGTAAACTTTCTCAAGGAATTCGACCTGAGATTTTGTTTGGCAGTATTTTGAGCTTCTATTCATTTAGAGAAGAAAAGGCATGATTCTTAATTGGTGTAATTTTGCCTTCATGAATTCGGAAATGCAACTCCTGGAATAATGAGTTCCTCTTTTAGAAAGAAACATATTTGCACAAATTCCAACCCTTGGCTCATTAGGCCCATCCTGCAAAGAGATGCATGGCTTTCCCTGGGGCAGGCCCTGCAAGGCTTCGGAGGTTCTTGCTTTTTCTAGTCCTGTGCCCCCAATCAGCTTCACCTCATATAACTAAGAGTTAATATGAAATAAAAGGACCTTTGAGACCCTGCTGCCAGGATTCTGCTTACTTGCTACTCTGCAAATGACTTTAGCTGAGTGGTTTTTATCATCTTACCATTGTTATTCCTGCTTACACAAAGATCCCAATG
The DNA here is from genome assembly GCF_049852395.1 of Peromyscus maniculatus bairdii. Classification (NCBI taxonomy): domain Eukaryota; kingdom Metazoa; phylum Chordata; class Mammalia; order Rodentia; family Cricetidae; genus Peromyscus; species Peromyscus maniculatus. The sequence goes on along the minus strand of NC_134856.1, from coordinate 138,667,886 downwards.
TGCTTATGTAAATAGGCCACTGGACAGGTTGATAGGGAGGCCATTGTATTTCCTGGGCACAAATGTGTCTGTCATCACTGTGGGGGAGATTCCATGTAAGTCTTTAGGCAGAAAGCTGGGGACAGGACAGGCTGCTTGCGATGCACCTGAAGTCCCAGCCAGGACATGTGAAGATGGAGTGCTCTGAGATCCCTCATCTAAGTACAGCTGGGTACTGTCTGCTTTGGTTTTGGTCATCATAGTTCACTTTCTGTTGCTTTATCAAGCTATGTGAGGTTGGGCAATTTATAAAGAATAGAGAGAGACTTGGAGCACAGATTAGGCAGCCAGAAAGAGCATGGCATTGACATTTGGTGAGGAGAACATGGTTTTTGTTGTTTGTTTTATTTTTGAGATGGTGTTTCCTCTAAGTAGGCCAGGCTGGCTGCAAATTCAAAATCCTCCTGCCTTAACCTCCCAAACTTTGGAATTACAGGCTTGTACTGCTGCACTAGACAAAGAAGAACAAGCATGCTAAATCTTCTTTTAAAGCTGTTGATGCCATTCTGGGGACCCTACCCTTGTGCCCTCGCCCAATCCCAATTACTTTGCAAAGGTCCCACCTCTATATGTCATTAACATCTAATTCTGAGGGTTATATTCCCAGTGCCCAAGCCTCATCAGGATACATGCAAACTGTAAGAGTTATCACCCTAGCTCTAGGTCTGCCTCTGCCCAAATGCCTGGAGCTAGGTACTCAGTCCTGCCCTTGGTGGCATCTGCCTCTCCCCATCTTCCTCCTGTGCTGGTCAGATGAAGAGTGCCTTCTCAGAAAGCCCTTGGACCACCTGACTTCATCTGCTTCACATGTAAGGGATGAGTTGGGCCCAGTTCCTAGAGCTCGCTTCTGCTTGTGTCTCAGGGATGTAAGTGCTGGCTTACCCTTCAGGTGCAGCGGAGACATAGAGCCCGTCAATTCCCCTGCAAAGCTAAAAGAAACCTAGTTCCTGCAGATGGAATTAAATGAATGGCATTATTGCTCTTTTGTTTAATGCATGAGTTTTCTGTTATTCCCAGTTCAAATATTCGTTAGCCTGACAAAAAGAAAGTTAATTTCTCAGCTTTACAAATTATTCATTTCTTTATGAAGAAAGCCGAAGAGCTGTTTTATACAGGTCCATTAATTGCGTGGCAGGTAATATCCAAGAACCATATGTCAGGGCTGGATTTGGAACAGCCTCCTCCTGGCACTTGATGCAGTCATCTTTAGTCTATTTATCAGAGTCAATTAGAAAAGGTATCGTCTTTCGCGTACAGAGAGCTTGCCATGAGTCTATAAGGCCAGAAATCGAAAGAACAAGAGCCCAGGTTTCACTCTGTCACTGGCATGCTGTGTTAAAGACATCACATCTCTTCTGATGGGATAGTCTCCCCAGGCAAAAAACGAATATAAAAGATCAGGTTTTATCCTGAACTCTGATTACTTAAGAAACAGATCTCTGATCACAGTGGGGAAGGATTCTACGATGGATTAGCTATGTCTGCTGCAGGTATGGAAAGCGTGAGTGCATAGTTGACCCAGGTAATGCCAAAGCCGCCTCTCCTTCTGACCTACTTCTAAATAGTGGGTTTTTTCCGGTGAAGTAGAATGTGACAGGGGAGAGCAGTGGAGCTGGAACCTTTCATTCAGGTTGGGAGTTGAGTAAGTTATTGAATCTCCATGGGCTTTATTTCCTTATCAAGTAGGAGAACGAGATTGTTACATGATGGAGGAAGACATTTTAAGTGCTTACTATAGCAGATGATCAATAAAAATACAATTAAGTTATTGCTATTAATACAAGAAGGGCAGTTTATACTTCCTCCAGTAACAGTGGCGGACTTCACAATGTGATTTTTGGTTCCAAACCACATTGTGATTTGTTGACATTATGGGTACAAACGACAATCTCAGAACAGTACAGAGATACATTTCAGAGCATCTCTGATAAGGAAACTTCATCTTTTGATGCATGGAACATCTAAGCTAGAAAATACCCTCTTGTCCCTGTTTTATAGATGGGAGGCCTTGGCACGGGTGGCAGAGGTGATTGCCAGCTGGAGTAGGAGCGAAGTAGGGTTGTTGTTGTAAGACCCTAGCATATTCTGGACTCTGTTCCTGTTTTCACTTCTCTAGCTGCCCAGTACCAGTGGATGCAGGAAACTAGCAGTGGATGCAGGGATCCAGCCTGATGGTACTCACTCACTGCTTCTCCAACTGCTGGCCCTGGGGAGTCATTTAGATGGAAGCAAAGTGCTGCTCTGTAGTCACTGGGAGTATATTTATTTATTCATCATGTTTGGGTAGAGCCTCTGGTACCAGAAAGAAATTCTTGAGTCAACTGAGTGTTGTTTTCTTTGTTGGTTTCTCTTGATTTTCCATGGCTTCCCATGGGCCTCCCTGACATTTTTCTGTTCCTAGTGTCACGTCTGAGCTCTTTTCTGCCTCCCTTCCTCCCCACAGCACGTTTTCAGTAGTCTACCTCAGAGCAGTCTCTTCCAGTCACCTGCCTGTCCTCAGGCTTCTGAAGCCCCACCTGGAGCCTATTTTGCTGGTACATCTGCTTCATCCTGGGCTCCTGGCCCCACAGCTTCCTGCCCTAGCGTTGCCATTCTCCAGGCTCCTGACACCTTCTTGTCACCTTGGCATGCTTTTTCCTTGATTCTTTCTATTGGTATTTATATTTATCCCCAAAGACAGCTAGTGTCTTCTCTTAAAAAGGCTTTCTTAGTGATGGCTTTATAACAAAACCCTGGGGGTAGAGTTGGTAGAGTTTTGATTGCCTTTACTCTCTGCTCTCATTCCCTATTTATTTATTTTAATAATATATTACATAATCCTTGGAGAAGAAGCCTTTATCAGAAGCAAATATTTCATGTTGGAATGTCTCAGCAAAGGAGTCCTAGTTGTTGATACTCATTCCTTGCCCTATGTTCAGAACTGTTCTGGGTCATCTAAAAACATTCCAGAAGATTATACTGAGGTCCTTGTGCAAATGATGAGTTAAGATCTGAGAGAATACACAGTATTTGAGACCAGACAGCAGATGATGAAGCTGGGATTTGGATACCGACTGAGAGTCAAGCTCTCCTTCTTGTAGTGACGGTCGAAGAGAGAACGCAGTCTTTGCCCGAGACCGTCTTGACTTGCTGAATCCACTGGCCATTCTTCTGCCTGCATCAGGTGCTCCTGATGTTTATAGACCACCTCAGTGCCCAGTTCTTGTCCCGATGTTTATAGACCACCTCAGTGCCCAGCTCTTGTCCTGATGTTTATAGACCACCTCAGTGCCCAGCTCTTGTCCTGATGTTTATAGACTACCTCAGTGCCCAGCTCTTGTCCTGATGTTTATAGACCACCTCAGTGCCCAGCTCTTGTCCTGATGTTTATAGACCACCTCAGTGCCCAGCTCTTGTCCTGATGTTTATAGACCACCTCAGTGCCCAGCTCTTGTCCTGGCTTGGTTAGTGTCACATCCCCCTGAACACATCCCATTTTCATCAGGGCCATTTTGTGATGAAATAATTCTTAACATTAAATTGGAAAGCAAATATGCTTTGTCTGTACAGATTAAAAGAGCTTCCTCACAGGTCTCAGATGGAAACATCTGTGAAGAGCTTGGTTTGTAGTACACAGTAAATTATCAAAAATGTTTTTTTTTTCCATTAAAGTAATAGGCCCTGCTGGTCACCCTGCCCTGACCAATGCTTACCTAGTACTTCTCTGGGTAACACCTGATCTTTTATTTACATGATCACATGTTTAAAGCATGGCTTTCTTTTAGGTTGTATCCAATTACAGGGTGAATATTAACTTTTCCATTGAAATGAACACATGCAACTTAAAAAAAATCTTTGAGGTATTATTTACCGATTAAAACATATTTTTATAAAGTTATTTTCCACAGAGGAATGATCATGGTTGAATTTTCTGTGACTTCTGCCTCATGTTGTCTAACATTCTCCAGAATCCAGTTCTTCATGAGCACCTGACACCCTCCAGCATTTCCTCAGACCCCACGATCCCTGGTTATTGTACCCTGGCATTGGAATGTTATCGGTGAGCTGTTCGTTGCTCCCATTTCTCCTTGTGCTTCGTTACTGTGTTTGTCTGACTATCTTAATTGGTCTGAGGGGTAGACCACATCAGGACAGACTCAGTCTGCCAGTCATCTGACATGCATTGTCGTCTCTGGTGAGCGGTTACGCTGTCCGTGTGTGCTAGGATGCAGAGAAGTGATGGTGAACTGATAAACAGTGTTGCCTCTTCCTGAGTGGAAAGTGAAGCCGCATGCATCTTCAAGGGCACATTGGAGCTGCGACAGTGACAGAACTTTCTGGTGTCTGGGTGGCTTTGATGTATTGGGACACAGTGCTGTAAGGGCTCTCAGTCTGGTTTGGACAGATCAGAGGTTCAGTTCTGGCTCTACCACTCAGCTCTGTGACCTTAGCCATCTCATCTTCCTTCTTGGAACCTTCATCTTCATTTGTACAAAAAAAAAAAAAAGGATAAAAATAACACCTTTTGATAGATTTAAGAGATAAACAGATAGTATAGTGCCAGGTTATACTAGTACATGCTAGCAATTTATTAACTATTTACTAGTATTTAGTAATATTTGTGTTCTAATTGTGTAATTAATGGTCAACTAAGAATTTTGTTAAGATTTGGGGAATATAATGTTGGCAAAGGTCGTTGCCTGAAAAGCATTCCAGTAGTGGTTGTCTTTGGCCCCACGCCCCTTGGTGCTGGTATGATTGAATGCAGACATGAACAGGTACACAATGAATGTGGGGCTATCTTCATGGTTGTTGTGTGGCAGTAATTCTGTTTGCAATGTCCTTGTATTAATGATAGAACAAACTGATATAGTATTGTCATGGCAAGATTTGGGTCTGTGCTGATATTTCCAATATCAACCGTAGTACTGTGAATTACTGCCACAGTAATGACCATACCTGTGTGTGGCTGTTGCTGAAATTCCTTGTCAGGGAGAGATGCAAGCCATCTCCTCCTAATAATAAACCGAGCACAGTTCTACCAAAGTTCACCCCGCAGAAGCGAAGAGTTTATTGTGCTTTCTTACAGAGCATAGGTGAGGGGTTCTTACATGGGTTTCAGTGTTTCTCCCCCCAACAAGCTGTAACTGGGAAGTGTTTACCTAGCGAGGATGATGGCTTCCCCATAGCCACATAGCTGGAGCCCCACTCCCCACCTGGTCTTCCCGGCCCCTCCCGGGGAATTGACATGCAATCAAGGCATAGTCACACACAGCAGGTGACAGGGAACAGCTACTCAGGTGAGGGTCTCAGGACCAATCCACCCCTCCATGAGGGGATGTTAACAGTAACAAGTGTAGGCAGAGTTTCCTGTCCCAGGAGCCACTTCCAGATTACCACACAGAGAGTTGTAAATGCTGAGCCAATAGCTCAGGCTTATTACTAACTAGCTCTTACATTTTAAGTTAACCCATATTCCTTATTTACTCTCTGCCATGGGGCCACACCTTTATTAGCATGGCACATTCATCTCTTGCCCTCTCTGCATCTGACTGGTGACTCCTCACTCTGCCCTTCCTCATCCCATCATTCTCAGTTTGGCTTTTCCACCTAACTTTAGTCTGTTCAGTTTTTGGCCAGTCAGCTTGTTTATTAACCCAATCATAGTGACATATATTCATACAGTGTACGGAAGGATTATTCCATAGCAAACAAGCCCAGCTGGGATGATCTTTTGCAAGGGGGCATGGATGAACTCCCCAAGATGGTGGTTGCTTGGCTTTGAGGACAGTTGTACACCACAGTGACATTATCCATTGAAGCCTCACTCAACTTCTATCAAGGAGGCACTGTTTGTCACCTCACAGGGAGGCAAACAGGGGACAATCACCATTCACTGTTCTGAGGCTCTGTGTCTAGTGACGGTGAAGACAAAATCCAAGCCAAGTCTCCAGACTCCTCACCTCATACTCCCAGGAGTGTGGAGATTAGGGGACATGGCAGCCTTGTCACCTGTGTGGCAGGTTTGTTTGGTTTCCTCTTCTGTAAACCAGTAGCAACAGTTCTTCCTCTTGAGGTTTGGTGAAGGGAAATCAGGAGACTGCTCTGGACAGAGCTTTAATCATACCTGCAGATAGGAGTCATTGGCGGGAGTGTGATGAGCATGGGAACTGCCTCTGCATGAGGGCTGTTTGGACACATACTACGTGGCAGGCTGTGTGTTACTGACTCACCCTCCCCAAGCCCCAGTTTTCTCCCGAGTCAATGGAAACAGTCACAGTGGACACACACTGTTGAATGGCACAGCTCAGTCAGGGCCAGGAGCACTGTGGGTGTGTGTTGGGGGGGAGGGGATGTTTTGCTGCATCAAGAACACAGGAGCTGGAGAGATGGCCCAGTGGCTAGGACAGCTTTCTGTTCTTTCACAGGATGAGTTTGATTCCTAGTGCCAGGTAGATCACAGCTACCTGTAACTCCAGCACCAGGGGAGGATCCGGCACCCTCTTTGGCCTCCACAGGCTCTTGTACATGCGTATGTGCATACTCACATGTGTGTTCACACACACACACACATACACACACACACACACACACACACACACACACACACACACGCTCCTAACTTTTTTAAAGAGGGAACCAGTGAGCAGTAGGCTTTGGCTTTCCCTTCTGTGCTCTCTCTGGCCGCTGTCTCCGTTGCCTCTCTCTTCCTTCCTGGAAGGACCCCTTGCTCTTCAGAGACTCTTGCAGACCACCCAATCCAGGCCTCATTGTGTGGACTCCGAGGCTCAGGACACACTTCCTGGTTGTAGAAGCTTGAGTGTGGGAGGCTGGGCAGAGCTTGGGGCTGCGGATGCTCTCGCTCTGTTGCCTTTCCACTTCAAGAGCAGTACAGCATGCTTGAGCATGTGCAAGAAGGCTGGTTTTGACCTTGTCTTCTGCAAGGAAGCTCGGCTGCAGGGAACGAGTCCGACCCACAGACTACCAGCTGACACACTGCAGAAGTACAGTGGAAAGGGTTAACCTTCCGTGCCCTGGCCCAGGGCTTCTCAGCCATGGACTAAACACAGGGTGTTCACCTACCAAGATGACATTGTCAACCAGACATTATGCAAGCAACTCTGGATCTGTTACATGATTCTGCCACAGCCAAATCCACAGTGCCTGATATGAAGTGTATGTTTGTTGAGTGAATAAAATTTTTCTTGGGAGGACTGTGATGTGAATGGATGCTAAACATCCATACTGTAATCAGTAATGCATACTTATCATAAGCCAGACACCATGTGAAATACTTTCTATGAATTATATTCATAGTCTGGGAATGAATGGTGCTTTACTCTCACACTGGGCATACTCAGTACTCTGTACTTCACCTTTGGTTACTGTGGGAGTTTGAATGAGAATGGCCCCCATGGGCTCATATATTTAAATACTTTGTCTCCAGTTGACAGAACTATCTGGGAAGGATTAGGAGGTGTGGCCTTGTTAGAGGAGGTGTGTCACTGGGGGGCAGTTTTGAAGTTTCAGAAGCCCATTCCATTCCCAGTTAGCTCTCTCTGCCTCATTATATGTTTCAAAATGTAAGCTCTCAGCTATTACTCCAGCACCATGCCTGCCTGCCTGCTGCCATGCCCCTCACCATGATGATCAAGGACTCAGCCTCTGAAACTATGAGCGCCAAATAAACATTCTTCTCTAAGTTGCCTTGGTCATGATGTCTTATCATGGTGACAGAAGAGTGGCTGACACAGTCATCAGACTGTGGACATGTCTTCTCACCAACTGCTTTTCCAGCAGACATTGATTGCATTTTTGATCCTTTTGGGTACTATCTACATAGAATTACAGTCACATTGACAGGCTCAGGAACCAATTCCTTACTTCTGATGCCATGTGTAAGCCCTGGGTTATGATGTGTGGTTTTTACCAGTCAGCTATAAATTGAGGGTCCCCCTGCTCCTCTGCCCTGATTTTATTAATTTGCTATAGATGCTTACCAGACTCAGGTAGCTTCTTCTCTTTAACTTAACCACATCTTGTAGAGTATATTAAATTTACAAATGAACTAGAAGAGATGTAAAAGGCAAAATATGTTTGAAGGGGCCAGGAGCCTCACTGAACTTCTATGCATTCAACAGGCTGAGAGTGTGTCCTTGGCTTTTATGATGCTTCATTATGTAGCCACAATCGGTCGTAGCTTTGGCCATTGGTAAGGCCATATCATAAAGCTATGACTAAAAGTTCCAACCCTCTAACTGTGCATGGGTCCTTCTGGTTGAGCAACTCTTATCCTAAATCACTCCTTGGGCTCAGACTCAGGTCATCTCAGTAGCCTAGAAGACACTGAGCCCTTAGAGGTTCCCAAGGATTCTAAGAACTATGTTACAAGAACCAGGTTTAAAACTCAAATAGAAGGAAAGATCTTCCCCTTAGCCCTGTCTATGATGTTGATAGGACCCCTGTCTCAGAAACCTTGCCCAGAGAAATACTGCAACATCATAGTCAGCAACACTCCCCTCCCTTGAGGTAGGTGCCATGTTCCTCTCAGTTTCCACTGTGGACCAGAACCTCAGAAGTGCTTACAAACCTGAGAGTCACACAGTGAATGGGCAGTAGAGTAACCCTCAGAGGTAGGTTTGACGCTGAAGATGGAACTCTTAGCTCATGCTTTAAAAGGCTAGCATAAGGAATAATGTCCTTACTTCTCTGAGTTTTCATTTCTTTCTCTTCAAGGACATGGTATAGTGAGGACTTGGAGTTCCTTCCTGTAGCTGCCTCATGCAGTTCTTTCTCTGTGGGTACCAGGGATGTGCGGGATTATCCGCTGCCCTGTGTCTGTCTCCCAGCTATGATGTGTTGGCCACTGAGAGGAGAAACAATGAGTCTCCATGTTGTTTTGTCTCATAGAGAGAAGACATTAACTGGCTTTTGGATAGTGTACTGGGGGAAGGGACAACCTTAGAATTAAAGCCCACGGCCTCCAATCATATCATGCCAGCTAATATCATTGGTAGTTTGGGGTCCAAATACTTCTCTTCTGTAACCAGCACAAAAAAGGACTAGGGGAACCCAAGCAGCAAATTAGAAGATCAACACTGTAACACAGGATGTTAGGTGAGCATTCCCTCCCCAGCCTCCCCTGCCTGCCTTGCCTGGAGACTGGGTTATCCTGGATGAAGGTTGCCAAAGCTGATTCACTGGTGAAGTCTCTCCTGGACTTCTCCAGGAGCCTCCCTTTCCTGACTGGGTAATTGATCTGACTGTAAATGGGCCTTTTGTTTTATATTCTTTCCAACACCTTCATGAGTTAGTGAAAGGGCCATTGGGAGGCTCTAATGAATCGAAACAAACAACTTCTAGACAAAAAAAAAAATCTTTCTAAAACATGAAAAAAAAAAAAACAACCAAAAAACCAAACAGTACACATAGTTTATCGTTAATTTCCCAGCAACTAGGGCAGGGTTGCTCTAGGTGTGCCCTGCATAAACAGTTTACCAGGTTCTCAATGGGGGGCGGGGGTCAGATAGCAAGCACGCTCTCTGCTTGATGCTTTATATTATCCCATTTTCAGACTTTCTTTGAGGTGAAGTCATAAAACCTTGGCCTGAGTCTTGGCCCTGGGTGTAAGAATGAAGGCGTCCGTACAAACCCATCTGTGAAAGAAAAGAGGCTGATACTAACTGGCACTATACAACTGTCTGCCTACCTCATTGCTCAATTATCCTATATATAATGGGGTGAAAGTGTCACCCTAAAACTCTATAGAATTGGAAATACAAGGAGAAAATAATGGCCGCTCTGGATCATACATTTGCTCCCAAGTCTCTCAGCTCCTGGCTTTGTAACAAAAAATCAATATCAAATCTAGTTGTGTGGGCAAATACACAAGTTTGAAAAGACTGTATTGGCACATTGAGAGCCCTGGAAGTGCTGGCATCTTAATGCCGAGGAATATAAATATGGAGGTCTCACATTTAGAGTTAAGAGAAAGTTAGTTCCCCTGGATTTCCTGTGGCTTTGTGTTTGTGGACTGAGTTCTTTACATGCATCTTTTAAAACCTCTTCTTAGGAGCTGTACACTAATTGACCTCGTGGGTCAGTGTTTTCACTTGCCCGTACAGGTAACCTTCCTGGCCATTTTGGGCTGAAAGGTTGGCTTCTTGTGTTGTATCTCATTTGACTGACATGGAGACTGAAGTCTCAGGGGGCCCATAATGGAGGCAAAATGCAGTCAAGCAGTATGTGCTGAGTCTGATTCAATCAAGCCCGGTGCCTTCTCATCTGTCACACAAGCCACTCTCAGGTTCTTGGCTCAAGAAATGATTATGAAAATGGTCTGGCATTTGCTGCCAATGGTAATGGCAGCAGCCTCCAACTTTGGGAAGGATATTTACAGTGTTTCAATCAGTTTGAGCTATATCAGAGCAAAATCAAACTACCTCCACATCTAAATGGCGCTTAGAAGCAATTCATTTTCAGCGTGCCGATCGTGCAGGGCTGGCTATGATGCGGTCTGGTTATTTGGGGCTTTGGCAGCCTTAATAGCTTTGAATTACATGATGGAAAATACATTTTGGAAATAGGAAATAGTAAACACTCTGCAAGTAATTCCTACTATGGTGCTGGATTTGATACTGAAAGGGGGAAATGTCATGGCTGCCACATTTGGGGAAATATAGAGGAGGTTTTGTTGTTTTTTTTTTTTTTAAAGATGATTCATCTGGTGGCAGGGAGAAAATAACATTTGTTGAGAGTGCCTTCTCTCAAGAATTTTGTGAAACCAACATTATTCTCTCAGTTTTACAAATGAGGAAATGGAGGTCAAAGGGAGATTTGCTGGCTGGTTGCATTACAAAGGAGCTAGCCTGGGCTTCACTGTTGGCCAGAGCACTGCTCCTCTCTCTGTGCCATAGGCTAGACTTCTGCTTCCTTCTGTTTCAGATGCAAAAGGGCATTTGTGATGAGTCATTCTCTTGAGGAGTCAGAGGAGGTCTGGCCATCTTTCTTAACCTCTCTTGGCTTTCATCGGCCCATCTGTAAAAACACAGACAGGACACCAGGCCGAAGTTCCCAGGGCCACCAGTACTAGCCCTACTGGCAGAGAGAGGGGGGCGTTCTCCACTCAGCACGTCTGCAGAGGTCCCTGCTCGCCAGCCACCAAGAGGAACCCTGCAAATGCTGACTCCTCCTTCCTTATAAATAGTGGGGTGTGTTTTGGTTTTGGTTTCCTGGTTGACAGAGAAGCTAAACCAGTCCAAACAGTTATGGGTAAAGAAGGAAAATAACCTTTAGATTGGCAAAGGAGAGATTTCTTGGGAAGTACATAGAAGAAGTCTGGCCATGCTATGGATTTCAAGAAAATGAATGAACTGGTAGGGTTTGGAATCCATATTACTGAGTGATACTCATTTAAATGCTTCTAGAATACTTTAGGAGGAGAGGGGACAACTTCCTCTGTTTAGTTATTTATTAAATTTTAAGGAAGATATCTCTCTCTCTCTCTCTCTCTCTCTCTCTCTCTCTCTCTCTCACTCACTCACTCACAGGCACTTATGTAACATCACACTAAATTCTGTGCTCTGAGTTCAATTCACATTGACTTTGGGATCTCAGAATGTGATACTATTCAAAACTAGTAACTCTGGCTACATTAAGTCCCCAAAGCCACAGTGAGCATTTGTGGAGGATGCTCCTTAGCACAGGCCCATTGCAGCTCATGTGCTCAATCAGTGCTGGCTTTGGCCCCTCTGCCTTCCTGGAGCTATGGTACAGAATAGCCCCCTCTCTGCTGCCTCTGCCTATGGTCCAGGGCCATGGGGCCAGTGGTGGCTGAACAGGTGGTTTGCTGTGATCTAGAGGTAAAACAAGCCAAAGCCTGCTCCAGGCCTGCATGAAGTACTGTGGGAGGCAGCACCTATGGCTGGCAGTTAAAGACGACTGAAGGAATTGTGAAAGGCACATGAGCACGCAATCCTTCATTTACTATCCTTTATACATGGCACAAAAGCAAGAGTCGGTGGTGGTATGTTGGTTTCAACCTACAATGTCCCCCATCAGGAGGTCTCTCTCTTGGAGCAGAGCCAGCAGGTCTAATCTTGGCCATCTGTCATTGCCAATGGTTCAGAGAGAGAAACACAGAATGGCTGGCTGGTGGCAGGCATGGAAGAGCCTTTTCAGACAGACAACTCAGGGTCCCTCAATAACCCAGACCGGAAGAGACTCCTGAAGTGTAAGGCTGTGTGGAGGTTTGTGTTAGTGAGGAGAAGGGGCTGCCTTATAACTGTACTGATACTCAGAGACAACCATGCCATGCTCCTATTCCTGATGGACTCCAGGAGTCTGGTTCAGCATGTGGCCTACAGAGTGACCTAGCACCATTCACCTCTGGGTTTTCTCACAAGTTACAATGAGTCTTCAGCAAGTTTCTTACTCCCTCTGGTTCTCAGTTTCCTTGATTGTAAGGGGGCTAATAATTGTCCCATCTTTATGGGGCAGCCAAGGATTCAATAAAACAAACCAACTATATGGCATAAGACATTGCTAGGCATGCCATTAGTGCTTAATAAATGTCAGCTCTGATGATATTTATGTGATGTTTCTCCTGCTTGTGTTAATTATGCCAGTTGTAACATATTAAAAGCAACTTTAACTTGTAGGATTATATTAGCATTTCCTTAATACATCTATTACCTTACATCTCATAACATTCATGAGAGGTAGATGGGGACACAGACCCAGCAAGTCAAGTCACTTACTTCATGTGTCCCAGACAGTGTAGACCAGGGATCCAGCTGAATCACAGTCAGGGGTGAGTGGGAAGGGGTGTGGTGGGGCGTGGGGTGACTCCCTCCCTTCCTCCGCTGCACACCTCTCTGAAATAATCTCTATTAGTGTTTCTCTGTATGGCAGGAAGGTTTTTCTCTGTGTGGTTGGGGGTGTTGCTGTGGGATGTTCTGTATGTCCTGTGGGAGCCCTTCTTGGGTTCTTTGTGGCGTTACCCAGCAGGTCCGCATAGAGGATGATTAGGACCATGGGCCTGAGTGCAGGTGTCTGAGATGGTCTGCACTTGGCTGTGCTGGGGGATGGTCTGTATGTCAAGTTGTTCTGATTGATCAATAAATAAAACCTGATCGGCTGTGACTAGGCAGGAAGGATAGGCAGGACTAACAGAGAGGAGAAATAAAAGGACAGGAAGGCAGAAGGACTGACTGCAGCCGCCGCCATGACCAGCAGTATGAGAAGATGCCGGTAGGCCACCAGCCACATGGCAAGGTATAGATTTATGGAAATGGACTAATTTAAGCTATAAGCACAGTTAGCAAGAAGCCTGCCACGGCCATACAGTTTGTAAGCAATATAAGTCTCTGTGTTTACTTGGTTGGGTCTGAGCGGCTGTGGGACTGGCGGGTGACAAAGATTTGTCCTGACTGTGGGCAAGGCGGAAAACTCTAGCAACAGGGTGTAATGCCTATTAAAGCCCATGCAAGTTAATCTGGCAATGGTAGCTTGGGAGCCACAGCCTGGGGACCACAGCTCCAGAGTGCTGTCTGCACATGTGGGGAAGGTAAGATGAGGACAGATTGGACAAGAGCCTGTTTCTTTCACTGGCCTCTAAATGCACTCTGATGTAGAGGTTGTTATTGATTTTGGGGGGAATCCAGCCCAGCCTGGCAGCCTTTACAAGGACATTACGTTTTTGAACATGACCCGCCGCCATTCTGAAGAGAAATCAAAGAGAGATTTCAGAATCTTCCCTCTGAGGTCCCTCTATGTGACTGTGTGTGTGTGTGTGTGTGTGTGTGTGTGTGTGTGTGTGTGTGTGTGTGTGTGTGTGTGTTGTGTGTGTGATACCTGTGTGTTTCCTGGATGTTTGACCCTGAGCATGGTGCCCCTTGACCTCTTAGTGTTCTCATCCATACAATGGTGGCCAGACAGGGTTCTGACCTCCCTCATAGGGCTGTGGTACAGACTGGAGAAGACAGTGCCTACAAACTACTCAGGACTGGACCAAGCACTTTTGACTGCATTGTACTATATAGTTATCTTGATATCAAGGATGATACCAGCTCAGCAAGGAGTAGAGGAAGTGATCTTCTGTTCATACATGGCCTTCATGTGGAAACAAGCCGAGCGTGTGTGGAGTAGAGTGGATGCTCGTGAGTGTGGGGAGAGATGGGATGAAAGATTGCAGGGATCAGCTGAGGTATGTTGGGATTTAAGCTTTACCCTAAACTTAGTAGGGAGTTATTAAGTGGTTTTAAACAAATAAATCTTGCTGTCAGATGATGGGGAGGGAGGTCACTGGGTAAGAGAATGTCACAGACTAGTTTGAGACACTGTGCAAGATTAGTTGCAAAGCTTCAGGTGAGCAGATAAGGCTTTAGAAGTACAGGAGAGGACAAAACTTGTTCTGAGGGTAGACCTATAGTGGGTAGCCAATCCAGCTTTGATCTGGAAGTTCCAACCCCCTTTGAGGCTTCGGCAACTGTCACACCTACAAGGCAGAGCCAAGGGAGGTACCTGGGGACTCGAGATCTGGATGGGCGAGCACTCTCTCTGTTCCTGGACCCTGAATGGTGGGGGTTGACTGAGCAGAGCTCCAGAGAACACTGCTGGACTGTGATATACCTTCCCCAGACTCCGTGACCTACCTATCCCTTTATTTGTAAGTTACCCACTAAATAAATCTTCCTTTTAACTATGTGGAGTGGCCTTAATAATTTCATCAATATAGACCTTTTGATATGGGGTGATAAGTTAAACAAGGGGGTGAAATGGTGATGGCTTGTCCACTTCTAAGATGAGGGTTGGTGTCGTTTATGTACTTCCTTCCCACTGGTCCACACTGAGCCATTTTTATCAGGATAGCAACCGAGTCACACAAAAGGTAGGTGTGAAATTCTCGAGGTTTTGTTTAGTTCACTCTATAAAGCTGTGTTTGTTTATAAGCTGCTGTGATACTGACCAGACATCTATTGGAGAAATTATTTTGGCCACTCCACGTAGTTAAAAGGATATTTATTAAATGGCGTAACTCACAAATTAAGTAATGGGTAGGTCGCAGGGTCTGGGGAAGGTGTAATGCAGTCCAGCGGTGTTCTCCGGAGCTCTGCACAGTCAATCTGCACCGGTCAGCGTTCCGGCACCGAGAGAGCGCCCAGAGCGAGCGGTGGCCCATCCAGCTCTCGGGTCCCCAGGCGCCTCCCCTCGCCCTGCCTCATAGGCGTGACAGTTGCCAGAGTCTCAATGGGGGTTGGAACTTCCAGAACCAAGCTGGAATGGCTACCCACTACAGACATCAGTGGTGATGTTAAGAATAAAATTAAAAATATTATATTAGCCTCTAATGTTTAGCAAACCGATAGGACTTGATAGGCATGATCTTTTGTGTATGTCTGAATATCTGCTTGTGTGTGCCTGTGTGTGTGCATGTGAAGGCCAGAGGTTGAACTCAAATGTCTTCCTAACTTTCTACCTTACTGTTTTTGAGACAGGGTCTCTCACTGAACCTAGTTAGTACCTGGAGCTCACTGATTCAGCTGGATTGTCCATCCAGAGAGTCTCCATTCACCTCAGCACAAGGATTACAGATGCTCAGTGAACATTGGGCTTTAAAAGCTGTGAGTGTGGGAGATTAGACTCAGGTCCTTACACTTGGGCGGCAAGCGCTTTACTGACTGAACCATCCTCTAAGCCCCATAGGACTTAACCAATGTGTCATAATGAACGGCTCATAAGGCGCTGCTATTTCTGTTTCTCAGAGGAAGAAACCCTACAAGACCTAGTTGGTTAAGTAACCCATCCAGAGTACCCAACAAATGCATAGCAGGATTTAAGTCCAAATCATTCAGAATCTAGACCAGACTTTCTTTTCTTCTAGCCACCCCTCATCTACATCTCACCAGCTTCTAGGCTTTTGATGAATCGTGATTTTCCTTCCCTCTGTAAGTTGCAGACATCCTCAGTCTGCACCATTTAAGAGAGATTTTGTAGAGTTCCTGCAGCCAGTCAGAGGCGGTTCTGCAGGAGCGACGTTGCTTTTGATCTGAGCAGATTCTGGCCTATGGGAGCAGAGTCTAAAAGCACCTTACAAATCATAAAGGTGTAAGCCAGGCAGAGTGAACAACAGCTGCAGACGATGTGCTGGGACACCTTTAACTCACCTGTACTGCATTCTGTGTAAGGGGGGAGGATTCTTTCATTCAACTTTAGCACGCAGGTGAACACAGTAATGTGCTCCTGAGGGGGAAAGGTCTGTACATTGTGATAATGTAAGAAAGCCACATGGTGACCATCAGTAGTTAGCTGTGGCTTCCTGAGACTTCCCTGAGTGTCGGCAGCAAGATGCGCAGGCCTGGATGACACCCTTGCCCCTGTCACTTCCTCAGAGTGAGTGCCATGCCTTTGGCCCAGCCCCTCTGTCTTTGGAAAATGTTCTCATCACGTCTAGGTGGTGACTATAGCGCTTGCCTCTGCCATCGCTGAACACCACTTTTCTCCAATGAGAGGTGGGCCTATCCCGTTCAGGATCACCCCATGACTACCACAGGCCAGACCTTAGAAGTGAGGAAAGTTGGTCTACCGTGTCCATGGTGTCAGTTGTCCCATCTGGGACTTTAACAGACCGTCATTAGTTGGTCATTTATTAAATCAGGGTAATTGTTAGCCTAAATGAAGTTGCTTGAAGAGTAATGTACTCATTAAGCAGAAAATGGCTAGAAGAAACTTAACTATCATCATTCCTTAGAATAACTCAGACCTTGGCTAGAGGGTTGACTTTCACCTTTGTGCAACAAGCAATCAACATTTAATGAGTCGAGCACTTTGATTTGTGATTAGAGTACATCAAGGCCGTGAATATGTATGACGTTCTTAAAGCTCTACCGTCAGCTCTGCCTCGGTTTTGCGGAAGCCGCCTGTCCAGTGTGTCTAGAGGCTCACAATGAATATGGATGCGGCTGATTATTTATAGAACCACTTCTGTTCCCATCCTTAGTCTTTACAAAGTTATTTTTGAATTTACTGTGACCTGATTTTTAATTCTGGGGGAAGAATGCTTCACTGTTCTGTTCCCTTTTGAAATCTGAGCTCCTTAAGTGAAGGAGCCATTTCAGCCCGTGAACATCTCAATCACTCACTTGCTGGCTGAGGAAATGAGTTTTGAACTCCAATGAAGCCTCTAAGCATTGTTCCATGCAATTTCTGCTCATCAGTTCTCCTGGCAGCATTTATGCATGCTGAGAACACCAAGAAATGGATGAAGACTGCATTGGTGGGTCTGTGTTGCTGCACTCGCCTGTCCCAGAACGCATGCAATCTGCTCTCAAATGCAGTTGAACGCCAGCTTGTCCTGGGCATTAGCCTGGCTTCTCTGGTTTGTCATGTTGCGTGAAGCCCTCTGGGATTCCCTTTATTTCCACTATTAGAGCATTTTTAAAAATCAAATTTGTGTCACCAACAGACTCAGGAGTGACAAGTGTTTTGCTCAGATTGTGAGAACCTCGAGCAGCCATGCATGCCTTCCCCTCCTGCTCCATTATTTCTCCCTGGATTTTCACCTTCTCTCGCCAGCTGGTGTTGGAAGTTGAGAGGGTTTGTGCAGTGCCCAGAGTCTTGGATGTCAAGAAAGGCCGCATCATAAGACTAGGATCAGTATCTCTTAAAAATGATTGCATCCAGGGGCTCCTAGCCCATGCTCTGCCCAGGTGATTGGCAGTGGATTGCTCTTCATCACCCTGGCATGTCCCTGTGTAGCAGTGAGTTCAGCTGCGGATGTGAAGGGCTGGAGTGTCAGTCCCCACAGCTGCCTCTGTGGTACTGATGCCTGTGTGCCCTGCTGAGATATACTTTCTATGTGCATTTCAGTCACGGCTCTTCTCTTTCTGTCACCCCCTCTGTGGAATGGAGCCAGTTGTGTTTCAGGGAGGTCATTTAGTTCTGAGGGAGAGTGATGCCGTTCAAATGGCTGGGAAGAGACCACATATCCCATCCAGTACATCTTGTCCAAGTTGGGATTAAGCAGCCTTTCTCAATAGGTACCAATAATCATTTGGCTTCTCTTTCCATTTTTCTAGAGAAAATGTCCATGCCTTACTGGTCACATGAACTGTGCCTGTGAGGCATGTTTAAGAGTTAACACTGCATTTGGCACCAGGGTCTGGATTACATCCCAAATGTGGTCTCTCTGGGACTTAATTAATAAGGTTATATTTATATTATCAGAGAGAATATTAAAATTTCCCCCAAAACAGCTTGGAATGTTACAGTAGCTTTGTTCCCAAGGCCTAGCAGGAATGAAGCACATTATTAATTTAGAAACAGCTAGGTAGAACGGGCCTTCCTCCCCTTTAGGATTTAATGATGAGAATGGGCATTTGTGAAATTGACTGAGTACTCATTGGGGAATGCTTATTAAAACCCTAACATCATCGCAGAGTTCTGTAGCAGATTCATTATCAGCTGTAATCTTATTAGGACTGTTTTGTTTTGTAATCTCCGCTCCATCCAGGGGGCCCCCAGACACGCACCATGCCTCTGTGCTGGAGCGGCCCTTCTGCTTGCCTTTGTTCTGATGAAATAATTCTTCCCCCTTTCTGTCAGTCAGGTCCTAGCTCGTGCCACTCAGTGTTGGCCATTGTCTTGCTGGTGGCTTTTTCACTTCCTGGGCCAACTCAATTGGACAGCTGCTTTGATAGTTATCTTGTTTTTCTCTCCACACAAAACTACACCCTAAAGACACCAGTGGGGAATTTTGCATTGTGAAATAGAACTGGGTTTGCAAAGTATAACCAGTTTCTAAGGCAATGCTCCCATCCTGGTGCCTCTGTTCAGTGTTATGTATAAAGGCACAGGTATAGAACCATTTCTGGGTACATAGTCAAACCTTGGGGAGGCTTTCCAACCACTCTACGCTCCTACTTCCTCATTTGCAAAGGGGTGGTTTGTCCATCTATCCACCCACTCATGTACTCAGGGACTACTGTTAGGTACAAGGCCCAGCTCTTGTTCCAAAGGGAACAAGTGTTTATTCTGAGCCAACTGTGAACCACCATGGCCTGGGCACTTGAGTTCAGGCTGCTTTGAATGACCTGCTCCACTGTGACAGTGATTACATGGGTTTTTGTTGGCCATAGAACAAAAGGAACTCATATATCAGCACATTTATCAAACACATTGATAGGGACATGGGGGCAGGTTGCCGAAAAGGGGCAACCTCTGCTGTGGGTTTCATGTGCTATCTGATGATGCTCTTAGTTGTTAAGTTGGAGGAAGCTATAATAGTGATTTGTTAAGTTATTACATTTCAGCAGGATTTACCTGATAGTTGCAAGGCTATTAGACACAGAGGTGGACACTAAGCAGCTACTAAGGGGTTAACAGTAAACAAGACAGCTTGTCTCTAGGTCTGCAGAAACCCAACAATATCAAGTACTGTATACTCTACAGATATGGCAGTAAGCAAACAGAGTAGCTGCCCTGGTAGAATTTGGATCTGATGAGAGGGAGTTAGAAGTCAAGGTTAAAACAAAAGAATAAAATGTAGAGGTGTCAGGTTCAGTGCCTAGGAGAAAATACAAGCTTGGGAGGTGAGGAGAGAGGGAAAAGCAGGGAGGTAAAGTTCTGCTTTGTTTTTATTTGGAGGTGGCACATTAGATTGGGCCAGGGAAGGTCTCACTGAGAAGATGACTGTGTGCAAAGACCAACACAGACAAAAGGAGCCTGTCTTAGCTGCGTTACTATGGCTGTGGTGAAATACCATGACCAAAAGCAACTTGGGGAGAAAAGGGTTTATTTGGCTCACACTTCCGTGTCACTGTTCAGTACCAAGGGAAGACAGGACAGGAACTCAAGCAGGGCAGGAACCTGGAGACAGGAGCTAATGCAGAGAACATGGAGGAGTGCTGCTTACTGGCTTACTCCTCATGGCTTACTCAACCTGTTTTCTTATAGAACCCAAGGCCACCAGCCCAAGGATGGCCCCACCCACAATGTGCTGGGCCCTTACCATCAATCAGTAATTAAGAAAATACCATACGGGCTTGCCTACAACTGGATCTTATGGAGGCATTCTCTCAATTCAGGCTCTCTGCTCTCAGATAACTCTAGCTTGTGTCAAGTTGACAAACTAGCCAGCACAAAGGCTGTGTGGGTAGAGAGAGTACCTGTGTCTGGTGTGTGTGAGGAACTTCTGAAGCATCTAGAAGAAATGGAACAGTGAGGAGGGTGCCCAGTTGTGAAAACAGAGGCCACAGGTCTGACACACCTGCTGTGGGATGTTCTGTATGTCCTGTGGGAGCCCGTTCTCAGGTTCCTCATGGTTTTACCCAGCAGGTCCACATAGAGGATGATTAGGACCACGGGCCTGAGTGAAGGTGTCTGAGATGGTCTGCACTTGGCTGTGCTGTGGGATGGTCTGTATGTCAAGTTGCTCTGATTGGTCAATAAATAAAACACTGATTGGCCCATGGCTAGGCAGGAAGTATAGGCGGGACTAACAGAGAGGAGAAAAGAAAGAACAGGAAGGCAGAAGGAGTCACTGCCAGCCGCCACCATGACAAGCAGCATGTGAAGACACCGGTAAGCCACGAGCCATGTGGCAAGGTATAGATTTATGGAAATGGATTAATTTAAGATATAAGAACAGTTAGCAAGAAGCCTGCCACGGCCATACAGTTTGTAAGCAATATAAGTCTCTGTGTTTACTTAGTTGGGTCTGAGCGGCTGTGTGACTGGCGGGTGACAAAGATTTGTCCTGACTGTGGGCAAGGCAGGAAAACTCTAGCTACACACACCAGTGAGAATTTCCAATTCTGAGAGAGATGTGGGATCCTCCCACCTGCTGTTAGGAACAGTCTAACAGGAAACAAAAGGAAGAAGCAGAGTGACCATTCAGATCTTAAAAGACTTAAAGTAGCAGAGGCCAGTGACTTCCTGGCAGATGCAGGGGGTGACAATGAGGGCCAGGAGATGCATATGAATGGTGTGTCCCTGAGGAACTCTGATGGGGTTGGGTACAGAAACAGGCAGTGAGGGAATGTTTTGTGGTTCACTTTAGGATGTCAAAGGTTCAAACCTGATAGGGAACTAGGCTGGCTTGCAAAGCAGAGAAGCCTAGATAGCCTCTGCTTAACTTGCTGTCTGAGGAAGTCTTCTGAGGGAGTCCCAGCTAAAGGGTTGTCCAGATCAGACTAGCCTGAGGTCATGTCTGTGAGAGATTGTCCTGACTGATGATTGTTGTGGGAGGGCACTACCTAATTTAGGCCATATCGTCTCTAGACAAGTGGGCCTGGTTATATAAGAAAGCTAGCATACATGTGCCCCCCCCCCACTCACAAACACACATAACATACACACACACTCCCTCACACACACATACTACACTTATACATACATATGTACACACACAAATACACATACAGAGAGAGAGAGAGAGAGAGAGAGAGAGAGAGAGAGAGAGAGAGAGAGAGAGAGAGAGAGAGAGAACCAGGTGACAAGCTGGCATTCAGCATGGTTTCCAGTGCACAAACAGCATTCCTTCATGGTTTCTGCTTCAGATTCCTGCCTTGAGTTCCTTTCATTCCCACCCTGATTTCCTTCAATGATGAACTGTAACCTATAAGGGGAAATAAACCTTTTCTTCCTTTAATTTGCTTTTGGTCAGTGTTGTATTATAGTAACAGAAGGAGACTTGACACAGCAGGGTCATTAGCCTGGAGTTGGGCCTTAGAACCAAGAGCCTAGATACAATGGCCTTGGGAGTGAGTATGGCTAGAGAAGCAAGGGCCTGATGATGACAGCTGGGTGCTCTGACTTCAGACATTGGGAAACTGAGGCAGCAACAGACACAATTGAGAGCAAACTAGAAATGAGGAGGGAAGTCAAGATGACATGGAACCCCAAAATCAGAGAGCACACTGGGAGGACAGAAGTCACCCCACCTGGCACTGAAAGATCAGGTGGAGCAGAGCCTGAGAGTGTGAGGGTTCACTAGTGGCCACCATAGCAAGAGCTGTACACCTGTTACTGGTCATTGTTGTTCAACAAACTGGCTCTGTGGCTACTCGTGTGGACGAAGGGGCTCCTTTCTAACCAATGTGGGCAGCAGGGAACATATATATGCAGAGACTGAAAGTCATGTCAAAAAGAAATTCCACAGGGGAGGGTGGGAGTCCCTGGCCTGAGGGCCATGAATGGCACCATATGGGCTGCCAAGGCTGTTGGCACTAATGTGCATGCTGGTTGTGTGGCAGGCCTCTGTCATCTGCAGGAAGGGGGGCAGTCTCTGGCTCCTCCTGCCAGGGTGGCAGGATCTGCTGATTGAAGTGGGGAAGAAAATGTGTACTTCTTAGAGGCTCTGGATGAATGATGAGGCACCCACCACCAGAGAGCAATGGCTAGATCCCCACATTAGAAATAAGCCCTGTAGTCACTGGTAGGTCTTGGGCACATCCCTGCGGTGGCATCTGAGAAAGAAGGCTTTATAGAGGGTGCTGGGAGGCTGCTAAGTGCATCAAGGTAGATAGCAACTCACATCAACCACCCAAATGCATGCATTCAGTCACTGAGTATTCAGAAGAATTACCCATAAACACTGAACGCGCAACAAAGAACATGGTTTGAGTTTTCCTCCACCCCAAAGAACCCCATCAGAAAACCACATAACCTGAATACACACAAAGTAAAGACAGTCAGGAAAATAACAGCACAAGTAATTCATCACACGATTATGTCAAAAGTAAGTCAAAGTGATGGTAGCCATATGCAGAGAGAAGTATTTATAATCACTAAAACTAAAGATAGCGACAAAAGCGTTAGAATAGAATAGAATACAGGAAAAGCTATTCTGCTTTACTGGATTTCAGAGAAACAACAAAGGAGGCACAATGAGCATTTTCTATTCCTAGTCAGCATTTTTAATACAACAGTGTGGACAGCAAGGAAATCACCACCTTGCTGCCTCTGATGTTACATTATCATTCTCTCAGTGTGCCAAGTGTGGTGCTAGGTACAGGGGGCATGTGGATTCTGGAAAATACTCCCTGCACATTGGAAAGTCAATAAATAAGAATCTCTGTTAAATGCAATTTATTCTTCAGGGGTCTTTTCCAAACAAATAACTTGAAATTAGGGCAAAGACATACATAGAAACACACACTTGTCAACATAATTTATAAAACAACATGTAATAAAAATTTAGTTAGCCGGGCGGTGGTGGCGCACGCCTTTAATCCCAGCACTCAGGAGGCAGAGGTAGGCAGATCTCTGTGAGTTCAAGGCCAGCCTGGGCTACCAAGTGAGTCCCAGGAAAGGCGCAAAGCTACACAGAGAAACCCTGTCTCGGAAAAAAAAAAAATTTAGTCAATGAACTATTATGATAGATTAATCTTGGTATTACAAGACAATGGGATATTATGGAACCTTTTACATTGTGTTTCTTTTTAATGTTGTAAGAAAACTAAAGAAGTCAGAATATGATGGTTTATATAGTATGAACCCAATTTTGTAAATGAAATATATGAGCGTGGATGTGAGAGCATGCTTAAGTGTTTACAGTGTGGGTTTATGGGTGGCCTTATCTGGCTTGCTTTGTACTTTCCTTTGTGTTTTCAGTGGAATGGTTATGGTCATATTTGCTGCCTCCTCCATTTCAGGCCTTGTGAAGACTTTCATTTAGATTATCTCACTGAAATTCCTCAACCAGGCTGCCATTATTGTCTCCTAGTTTTATGGATATGCTGGGTAGAGACAGACCTTTGGGGACTGAGTGATTACCTGAGATACAGAAATGAGAGGAAGTGAAGCTGGATGGAACCCAGTTAATGGGCTCTTATCTCCTGCTCCATATTACCTTTCAATAGAGATGTGATAATCAGAGGGAAAGAAACTTTACAGTTCTTTTTTTTCTTTTCCCATGATGCTGGGGATCAAACCAGGGTCTGACATATGCTAGGCATGGGCTAAGCTATAATCTGAGATCCAAGATGTCCCTTAAAATATAATCCTATTGAAAAAATAATACTATTGAAAAACCAGTCCTCCAAAGTGACCTCTTCCCCCGTGTCTGTTGAGAGCCTGGTAAATCACCGAGCACCTGTATCAAAGCAGTCGCACAGGCGGTCCCGAGTGGGAGCTGGCCCCGGCTTCTGAATGGGCTGGTGACCCTGAAAAGTGGAGGAAGTGCGGAGAAAACCGAGAGGATGTATTGAAGCCTGTGGGCTGTGTCTGTGCTGCCACCGAAGGGTTACACAAGGACAGGCTGCAGCAGCGTGTTTGGTTTGGCTCGACAGGGTCATTTTACATGGTTCGATTCAGAAGTAAACAATAGAGCTGATGGATGGCCCCTTGACTTCGTGGCTCGGTTGTTCTGATTCATTCACATGTTAGATATGGAGCAAGTCCAAATGGAGTTGGGGTTTGTGTAGCTTCTAGTGATCCTGTCCTTTGTTGAATGGGTCTGTCCAAGAACAGGGGCGGGTGGGGGTGCAGGCCCAGGGGATGCTGCGTGTGGAAGGATCCCATGAGATCTTTTGCAAAGTGCTGGTTCTGTCGTGGGACTGGGGGGATAGTAGGAAAGGGAGGGGGTGTGGAGTGAGAGCTGCCATCTTAGAGCGGTATCACGTGGGTCTGGAGCAGAGAGGTGGGAGCGTCACATGGTTGTGGGGGGGGAGCTGGGAGGAGATTCTGAAAGGGAGAGAGAAGACTTGGCTCTGCTCTGTCACTTCCTAAAAAGCAGATGCATCTTATGTCTGTGTGCCAAGCATAAGGCAGTTCGGGCTGAGTTCAGAGAAAGCCATCAACACCCTACCCTCAGCTCTCCACACTTAGACCAGCTGCCGCTCGGGTTGCTGCTGGGCCACTGACATGCCACACATTCTCTGTCTCCTGCCCCTTGTGCAAGAGACACTTTCATTCCTCTTGTCTAGCTGATGCCCTGGCACAGTTGGCCGGTAGAATACATCATTAACAAATGGCACTGATTGAGGTCTCCTTGATGAGGGCAGGAAAGGACGCCGAGTCTGCGGCTGTCTCTTCCCATCTGTGCTCGTGATCTGTGGAATGGCTGGCCCAGATACTTCACCTACTTCCTGGGAAGGCTCGGTCTAAAGCAGGCCAGTTGGCGTATCAGGTACAGGAAAAGCCAAAACCCCAACATTCCATGAATTAAAGGAGCAGTTAAACATGCTCCCTTCAGCCCAAAAGTGAGCCGTGCACTTTTATTATGACAGGGGAGATTGTATGGGGGCTCTTGGTGCTGTCTTCAGGGGAGGAGAGTGGATATAGGGCTGGAGGCTGGAGCCTGTTTGGGGGCTGGAGGAGCCTGATGGGTTATCGACAGGTTGTGATGTCATCTCTCACCCTGTCTAATTTCCACACTATTAAACCTCCCTTTCCTAACATATCCTTAAAGAGGACATAAATCACCTGCATCCTGTACTTATGGCCCTCTGTATTATTACCACTAATGTAACTTCTCGGGGGCAGCCAGGCACTATTCATATTTCACAGTCTTTTGTACCCCCAAAGCTATATTGAGCCATCAAGTATTCATGGGTACGATCCAGATCTCAACTTTTCCCCCTCTGCTGGCTGTACCCAAAGGTTTGAGGGCAATATTAAACATGGGCTGCATGGCTACTCAGGGCTTCATCTCTACCCTATCCCTTCCCCTTCTTTAATTGGGTCATTTCATCAAAAGAAGGCACCAGGCGTGACTTACAAAAGAATTCTCAGGATATTCTACAGCAATAGCCCATTATGGGTCTGGGGGGATGCCTGGGCCTTGCTTCATTTGTTACAGAACGGTACTTGGTTCTGGATCCCTCCCTGGAGTGGCTGGATGCTTTTCCTCTACTACTTTCTGCCTCCTCAAGGGCTCCAGCACCTAGTGACTGAAGCTGGAAAACTTGATGCCAAACTCTGCCTCTTCCAGCTCTTATAGTCCAGCAATACCCACATCTAGGATGGCGTATAAGGTCTGGACCGAGTCTGCTCCTTGAACTGTCTGCACTGCTGCTCTCTTCCACATCCTAATTGATCCACCCGAGTTTCCATCATTGCTCCCTTCTTCCCAGTTCATTTGCTTCCAACTGCTTGAGTAATATTTTACTCTTCACCACATCTCTGTAGCAAGGTACTGGCTTTAATGCAACTAAACATCATAGATCTATCACTAAAGAGCCCATGTACCCTTCCCAAATCTTCTCATATCTTTCCTTCTCAGAGGTAGTGACTATCCTGAATTTGGTCTTTAATGTGTACACATATGAATATGTGCATGTATCTGCAAATGAACATATACACTGCTATGTGGCATGTCTTAGACCTCACAGGAATGGCTTTACATGTGTTTGAGGGTGATCATGGTGTTTCATGTATCACTAGCTCATTTGTTTTAAGTGTGGGTACTACTCTGTGAAGTACACAGTTAATTTGATCATCCTTTTGATGGTGGCTATTGGCCCATCCTTTTGAAGTATAAAACAGATCTGTTTGCCCCTTTACAGCCTTTGGTGACCTGACCTTAATCACAAGGTACTGTGATATTGAACTGCCACACTCCTCTTTACCTTCATTATGAGGTACCAGTCCAGTTTCACCTTGGTGGTGTAGCTCTTGGCCATTATTATGACTCCATTCTTGACTGTTGACTCGGGGACGTAAGGAGTTGAAAGTGCTAAGGAAGAATTCTAGTTTGCAGAGCCTTGGAATAGTTGTGCCTCCTGGGAGAAGCATCCCTATTTTGGAACTAAGAACTCTGGGCCATCAGAGAAGCAGGTTGTAGGACTAGGAAGCACATGGTTTGCTTGTGTGTCACTAGGGATGATGGAATGTGGAATTGCCTGCTTTTACCCCTTGATATCTGGACTATGAGTCCTGATTGTTCAAGAAACAGCCACCTAGTATACATCAATCAGGACCTCCATGGCATACTGAGGGATCCTAGCAGAGCCTTGCAAGGTACTATTGCCATGTAGTTGGTCCTTGTGGTGGTTTGAATGAAAATGGCCCCCATAGGCTCATAGTAAGTGACACTATTAGGAGGTGTGGCCTTGTTGGAGTAGGCGTGGCCTTATTGGAGGAAGTGTGCCACTGGAGGTGGGCTTTGAGGTTTCAGATGCTGAAGCCAGGCCCAGTGTCTCTCTTCCTGCTGCCTGCTGACCCAGATGTAGAACTCACGGCTCCTTCTCCAGCATTGTGCCTGCTTGCTGCCCTGCTTCCCGCCACAATAATGGACTAAACCTCTGTAAGCCAGCCCCAATGAAATGTTTTCCTTTTTAAGAGTTGCTGTGGTCATGGTGTCTCTTCACAGCAATAGCACACTGTCTAAGACATTCCTGTAACTGCATCTTCAAAAGACCATTCCACGATTTTGTTAAGGCAGCTGCTTCAGGAGAGTAAAGAATAGGGTGTGGCCAGTGACTCCCAAGAGCATAGCCCATTGCATCTGTGAAGGTAGCTCCTCAATAAGAAGCAATACTCTGCAGAATAATCGTGATGATGGACGAGGCACCCTGTAAGTCCACCAATAGCTTCAGAAAACACATCACATGCCGAGAGGCCTAATGTATTTCCAGAGCAAATGTCTCACCTAGTAAGGAAGGAGTAATGTCGTCAACTGCCCAGTGTAGCTGATGGGATTTCACAGTCGTACATCTGCTGAACCTACATCTGTTCTTCCGTCTTGTGAAGCTGGAGGGATGCCACCAGTGTGACCCGGTCCAGTTTGGTCCAGTGTTTTGAAGATAATTTCTCGAATCATTCTAAGATGGTGCTGTTGGCAGCAGGTGCATCCCAAAACAGACACTTGGAGCGACAGCAGCGCTAGCCACGGGGCTGCTGTCCAGCCATGGAGTCACTATCCAGCATGGGATCAGTTCCCCTAAACATCCTAGAGGATGCGCCCATGATAAGAGTGTTCTGCCACTGTGTGTGAGCCTCAGTGAGAAGGTTGGTGATGGGGAGAGAAGAAGTTAGATAAAACGAGGGTGAGGAGAGACCCACAGGTGTCTCACTGAAGATGAGGTGGTCCCCCCCTGTCAGCTGTGTGCAGATCTGGACTGAGGATGGGTCTGTACTGGTGAGGACAGTAGATTCCCAGTAATGGCCTTCATTCTGTGGTACAGATAAATCCGGGCTGCCAGTGGGTTTTCTTCCGCATGCTGCCTGCCCCACATGTGACTCTAGGAGACTCTGTCCCTTGTGACTTATCAGGTTGGAGCACTGGATATTTTCACTGCCTATCTATCTTGTCATGATACCACATTCGTTGTGTTTTCAATTACTGGGACGCACATGGAAAGGCCTTATCTAGCAAAGACACAGCCTGCTCCTCCCCTGTGAGGTACTGCTCTGCCTTCTCGCGGGACTCCCTCAGGGGCTGGCCTAGCACATCCATTTCCTGCCGCTCAGTGCAACAGCCTCCTCTGGTCAGCCCAGTTTCATTATATCCCATCACCTAATCACACGCTGACCCCCACTGTGGTCAGATTACAGCTCTGGAAGACTTCCTTTATTTCTGTATTTTATTAAGACATAGGAACCTCAGAGGCCTCTAGACAGAGCAGTGGTTGCCACAGAGCGGGGAAGGTACTAAAGCCATGCAAGCTAATCTGTCTGCGCTGTTTCCTGAGTTAAAAAGAGAAACTTGACAATTAAAATCATCACCGAGACTCCTTGTCTGCCAGAGCCAAAGCCATCGATGAGGAGGAATTCCGGGTCCGGCCTCGGTGTACTGGCCCAAGGGTCTCCTGGGCAGTGGGGCTGAGGAGCTGCTGTGGCTGTCACTCAGAAGCATGGCCCCTGATAAGGCAACCCCTGCCCCGGAGCGAGCCAAGTTGAAAGGGATAGAGTCATGGTTTCATAGGCCAAAGAAAACATGAAATAAAAACGTCCCTGGCCACTCAGGACACAAGGGTAGATGCTCTTCTTTTGCCATCTGTCCTTGCTCCCTCTCCCAGCAGAGTCCATCCATTCCTTCCTGCTCCTGTCCGAGTCTTTCCACTGAGCATCCTCTGTCTGTCTCTCCTTCATTCTTTTCCTGTCACCTGCCGTGCTGGATGCTGAGATGTGATGTGCTGGCTGCTGAGATGTGATGTGCTGGATGCTGAGATGTGATGTCCACAAGACAGAAGATAATGACACAGGCCACATGGTTATACTCTAGGAGGGGGTAAGCCGGTCCTCATGAGAGAGGGGCAAGGTGGCACCGGAAGTGGTGACTTGGAGAGGGAGGCATATAAGGTGAACCCTGAGGTATGAGAAGAGCCAGACAGAGGTTAACTGGAGGCAGAGCTCAGAAGATCCCCAGTTCCAAGCCTCCTAAGACCTTGAGTCTCAGGTAGTACAGGGAGCACTGGGGATGGGGGCGGGGCTGTAAAGGAAAGCAGGTACACGGGCCAGGGGTCTCTTGATTCTCAAGATCAAGCGGGTTGGAGCTGGAGAGATGGCTCAGCGCTGAAGAGGGCTGCTCTCACAGAGGACCTGGGTTCAATCCCCAGCATCCACATAGAAGTTCACAGTTATCTGTAACTCTAGTCTCAGGGGATCCATCCAGTGCTCTCTTCTGGTCTCCATGGGCAGCAGGCACCCACATGATATACAGACATACATGCAGGTAACACCCATAGATGTTTTTAAAGAGAGAAAGAGGACAAGCGCAAACAGCTTGTGTTATGGGTTTGTACCTTCAATGCACCTTCCAGAACTGGATTTTAGCCTGGCTGCCCCACTGGTCTTAGCACTGACTTGGGAAGGGAGACTCCTTATTCGGTGTCATCCACTCAGGGACCAAGGTGTTGATTTTATTGGAAACCTGGATGGCCCCCAGTGAGAACCTTTATGGCTTGCCCAGCAGCTTGTAGAGAGAGTTCTTCACTTTCTCTCCTATTGATGAGCGTGGTCCATACCAGCTAGTATGTGCCAGGGGTGGATAGAAGAAGGGTCAGCCTAGCTGGCCTTGTGTGAAACTGGGGCAAAGAAGGGCTTCTGTGCCACTTGGTTAGTACGTGAGGGCCACTGAAACCCTCCTGCACCAGGCTGTGCTGCCTGGCTGGCTTCCTCAGGCTGGGCAGTGAGACGCCTATCCACCATGTGCTTATTTGGCTTGTGTCCTAAACACAGCTGTGTGCCCTTGGGAGCAAGCCAAAGCCCGGACGCTCAGTGGAGATTGCCTACTTTATGTAATAATTAAGGAAAACAAAACCGTGTTTTAAAATTGGCAGCATCTGTTCTTGTCCTGGGGCTCATTCCTACTGGTAGTCACCGAGGCCAAGCCACCAGCCAATGGCAATCTGCATCAATCATGGTAGAAGTTAAGCATCATCAGGCATCAGCCACCTTCTCATTTTGTCAGTCAGGCTGACTCTTAGGAGGTAAGTAACGCTCAGGGCTCCTTGCTTACCCAAGGAAAACTGACGTACAGCTGGGCCGGGTAACATGGTCCAGCTGGGAATAAAGGGACTGAACCAGGCCAGTCATCTGATCAGCTGCATGGGAACCTTAGTACCTCAGTGCTTAATTGTCCCCACCCCCAGCACTCAGTGAGGACAGACTGCTTTGAACCTTTCTGTTCATAGTCTCTGGCACATACTGACTCTGTAGCAAAGACCCCTGAGAGCAATGTCTAAGATGATCTAGGTGACAGAGTGTCAATGTGTTTATATAGGGAGTTATCTGCTCTTTTCTGGGGGAGCCTAAAGGAGATTTTAATGGCACCCTATACCTGACTTACAGCCACCAATAATAAAGAACAAAATGCAAGTACCTTGTTCCTTATTCCATACGTTAGGAGTTGTTCTTCAGACCATGAGTGGCTCTCCACTAATCCATACACGTCCTTCACCAGGTCCCCATGGTTGTTAGTGGCGGTTAATGACGGTTGAGGGTGTTCCGGGGAGGAAGATGTATTGAATTTATCAGCTTATCCTACTGCTGCGTGGTCCCCCTACTGACCAGATAGAGCCCTACAGCCAAGGGCCTTTTGGTTGAGACCCTGAAGTAGGCCGACATCCCACATTGGTCAGAGAGCTGGGTTCAACCTTCCAGGACATCAGAATCTAGATGAACGGACAAAGCCGAAGCAGCAGTCTTGACCCAGAGCTGGGGTGTGGAAGGAGCTCATTGAGACAAGGGGTCAGAAATCCAGATGGCGAGCAGGATCGGTCTTGCCACGCGGATGCAGTCTTCATCAAGTAGAGCTATCGGGGCTCTTTCATCAGGGACAGCAGTGACACCAATCGCGTCCTGACTCAGGGGAAGTATTGAGGACTGGAAACACTGGCCAAGCTTGGTTGAATAACTGATAGCTGGGACTTTGTCCAGGAGAAGTTTCCCCGAGAAGGAGACATCTGCTTTTGTTTGTAAGAGCAAATAGGATTTAGCTGGAAGAGGGTGTTTCAGAGAGAAGGAAGGGCAAGAGCAGAGTCCTGGGGATTGTGGTGTAGGAGCAGAGATACGGTAATTCATTCCTTGTAGCGGCACCAAGTGTTAGGTGATGGGGAGCCTCAAGTGGTGAGGGCGGGACAGCTTTAAATACCACACCACGGCTGATGGTGTCCTTTGAAGGACGTTAACCACAGACGAGGCACCAGCAAGTCTCGTATGTATTCCTCATACACAGAGAGGCTTTGGCCTTGCCGGATGTGCATTGATGAAGCCAGGATCTGTTTGCCTGAGTCCAGTGCTGAAATGCTATTGAAGATTATTGTTCTCACCAGTGGAGGACTCAGCACCAACGATGGTTCAGCAGATGCGTGCCTTGGGGCCTGGACTACTTAGGGGGCATGCCAGCTTCATGGCCAGGTCCTGTCTGCCATACCCTGAGGTCTCCTGGGGGATAAAGGGAACCACCAAGCAAATCCTAATCAGATTTCCCAGGCAGGCATCTGCCCAGCCCGATTTAGATTATCATACATTATCCTCAGCTCAGAGAACTTGTGATAGCAGCAAGATTAGGCCGCACTTTGCATTTGCCCTGGGAGTTGACACAGCAGCAGCCTGTTTGTCAGCTAATGCTCCAAAGTTTCCGGCTCCCATGAGGACCATGCTTCAAACTCTGCTGAATGTTTTATTCAAATGCAGTGAAATGGGGGTGTGAAGCTGATGGCAAGCTGGAAGCTTTGAGGATTGAGAAGATGCCATTGGGACCCTTCCCAGTTTTCCCGTCACTCTCTGAATAGACCCCCACATTTTAAATCCTAAAGTGGGGATTCAAGGGAGCCCTGTTTAGTGGGCATCTGAGCATTTCATTGCTCTGACAAAACCCCTTAAGGAAGGAAAGGTTTCTATGGACTCATGACTTGAGAGGATACACACGTTGTGAGGCAGCTGGTCACAATGTGTTCACAGTCAGGATGCAGAAAGCAGAAAGGAAATGGGGCCGGCTATAAAACATCAAGTCCCACCCCCAGGGCCTCATTTCCTCCAGTGAAGATCTTCCTCCTAGGGATTTCAGTCTTCCAAATTAGCATTCCCAACTTGGGGCCAAGGGTACAAGCATATGAGTCTGTAGGGCAGTGGTTCTCAACCTGTGGGTCGTGATCCTTTAGGGGTCAAAGGACCCTTTCACAGGGGTCATATATCAGATATTCTATATATCATCTATTTATAGCATGATCCATAATGTAGCAAAATTACAGTTATGAAGTAGCAACAAAAATAATTTCATAGTTGGGGTTACCACACCATGAGGAATGGTATTGAAGGGCTATAGCATTAGGAAGCTTGAGAACTACTGTTATAGGGAATGTTTTATATTGTAACCGTACCCTGCCCCTGACCTCCAGAGGCTCATGTCCATCCATTCATCATGCAAAATAGATTCGTTCCACCTTCCAAAGTCTCCATAGTCTTTAAAAGTCCCAACACTGTCTAAAAGTTCACAGTCTCATGAGACTCAAAATAGTTTCATACTATGACCCCGTATAAGAAAAAAATAAGTTACATCCTTCCAATATACAGTAGCACAAAATGAACATCTATTTGAATGTTCAAAGAATGGGAGCAAAGTAAGGAAAAACCAGACCCAGGTAAGATCAAAATTCCTCAGGGAAAATTCCAACCCTACAGTTCTATGTCTACCATTTAGGGCCACCGATAGAATCATCTGATATATCAACCTCCAGCTCTGTTGCCTACAGCACATTCAGCATTACCTCCTGGGTTAGTACACTACCCTTTGATGGTATCCCACAGTCTGGGCATCCTCAATATCCTCATGTTTCTACTGCCACTGAGACTACACTTCATAGCTTCAGACAATGCCCTCCCGGGCCCTCCTTGCTGGGACTCTAGCCTTGTCGCATATTGCCTGCCTTTTAGGAACCTTGGCGAAGGCTTCGAAGACCCACTTGCTCTTGGATCTTTCATGCTGCAACATCAGTACCAGGAGAATGGTACTGCTGTGTTTTTCTGACAGCTTTAAAAGTTTCCTGGCCCCTTGAGCTACAGTAAACAAGGGGTTTGTGCATCTTTGTGGTAGAGTCTGAGAAAATATTTTACCAGGGCAATTGCTTTTGAGCAGGGGGTCCTTTTGTGACATTCTTATGTCAGGTTCTTTCCTTTAAAATAAATCTGAATTTCCACTAGCTGACGACATTGATAGGTAGGGTCTTATCCTCAGGAATCTCTGCTCTTCCCAGTAGAGAGTACCCTGTTCTCTTCAGTAGCATCACTCTCCCTAACAATGACAGCCACTTCCTGACCTACTCTCCCTGCACCTTTAACTGGCTCCTGTTCTTTTCATCACTAGGCTACATGTTTTCAAACTTTCCACTACACTTGCTTCTCTCTTGCTATAAACCTGAAGAAGGACAATGAGCAGCAACCATGCCACAGCCTGAATGCTATCTTTCTTGAAATTTCCTCTGCCAAACAAATTTGCCCATTACTTCTGAATTTTTCCTCACTTAGATTTTCAGGACATACATGAACAAAATGCATCCAGGTTCTTTCCCAGAATATAAAACAAATGACCACTAGCTCAGATCCTAATGGAATCTTTGTTCCCCTCTGAAAACTCATGATTCAGGTCTGCCTCCACTGACCACGTTTCCCTTGCTAGCCCATTGTTCCAAATTTCAACTAGATGGCCCAGGTACTATTTGCAACATCCCCCGGACTTCTCTAGCTCGTAGCTCTAAGCTCTTTTACATTTTTCCTGCAAACCAGTTCCAAAGTCTATGAATTATACCGTCAGGTTTATTATAGCAAAACCCCACTCATGGTACCAATTTATACTTTAGTTACTTTTCTCATTGCTGTGACAAAATACCTGAGGAAAGTAACTTAGGGAAGAAAGGGTTTCGTTGAGCCTATCATTTAAGGAAGTAGAGTCCATCATAGAGGAGAAAGGCATGGTAGACTTGTCACATTGTGTTTCTTGTCAGGATGCAGAAAGGAAAGAGGGTTGGGCTATAAAACCTCTTGTCTACCCCCACACCCTGTGACCTATTTCTTCCAGTGAGGCTCTCCCTCCTACACGTTCCACAACCCTTACAAACAGCACCTCCAGCTAGTGAGCACGTGTTCAAACACGTGAGCCGTGGGAGACTTTTCACAGTTCCCCACGGACCAGTGCATCCAGTCTACCTGCTTGCTACTCGATGATAGAATGAAGGAACATTAAGCACATTCTTTGCATCACACCCATCCTCAAAGATTGACAATAGCTGTCACCGATCATGGAGTAATATGCACACTCATTAGCACAGTGCTTATCAGTCTTCTTGTTCTGTTGTAAGACAACATGTCCTTACCAGTCCCCATGGATTTCTAGCCTGTGGCACTGAACACCACAGCCTCTACTTCCCTTTTTCCATATACACGTTCCTGCTGTCACTTCTTCCCAGAATGCTTCACTTCAACGGGCCCAACATAATCCTCGTCCTTTATTGAGTTTTCTGTCAGTTGGCATCCTGGAGTTCCCACTTTGTTTGAGACTTACTGGAGTCTTGTGTGTGGTGGGTATGCTAACATGGAACATTAAACTCGTGACTTTTTTTTAGTCACCTCTATCTCTTATCTCTGCTTTGTGCCAAGCTCAAGGCCTTATATACAGTAGGTACGAGAGATTGGATTCAATTCCAAGCCAAACCTGTGCGACCATCCACCTGATCATGTGTTCTTCACTTTTGCACTATAAGGCCAGAAAATGAACAGCTCCTTGCTGGCTCTTCTGCATTTTCCATCATCCTGGTACCTGAACCCCAGAGGTTTCTATTTTGAGATTGTGGGGAGGGGACAGTTCAGGAGGGGGGAGGAGGCTCCTCTCAGCTCTGACCTGAATACGCTGGAACTGATGACTTACTTGGTTTTTTTCCAGCCAAGAGAAACGTGGACATCCTGGCTGTCACTGGAGGCATGGCGAGGGACATTGTGCCAGGGAATCTCCTCAGGGCTGTGTGACTGTAAACTCTGGGAGTTGTGGTAGCAGAGTCATTGAGAAACAAAACTCAGTGTTTCAAGTTTGGAGATGTCCTTGATGTACCTCATAGCCACTGCGGATGAGATAATTGAGGTATTGAGGTAATGAGCCTATTAGTTTAGAAGGTAAACATTCCTTTCTCCTATTCACCCACCCATCATCATCCCCTTAGCTAAAGTGACTGAGGAAAGACACAAACATCACTATTGAAAAGAGTAACATTAACTAACAATGTCGTCTTAAGCCCACATCTTTCTTTTTGTTGTATGCAGTATGCTGCATTCAGCTAGGCAGGTATTATCATGTGCCGTTTGCCCAGTGGGCCCAGCAAACAAAGCATGTGGGAGGGTTCAGGAACAAATAACAGGCTGGCCGTGGAGCTGCGCTCTCACCACCATCACATGCAAGCAGGTCACTGCTCAGCCACTTGACTGGGTGTTTCCGAGTCTTGGGTCAGTCACTGTACAATTGAGATAGGAACAGTTGCTTTGTAGCATAATTCTGAGCATGAAAGGGATGGCTCTGTGATGATATTTTATTGCTTCAGACCAGTGAGGGCACAAGAAATATCCAGGAATGGCAAGGTAGGGCAAAAGTGGCCCAAGGGTGAGGTAGCCCTGCCTATGATTGATCCTCACAAAAGCCCTGTGAAGTAGGCAGAGCCCCTAGAAATGCCCCCTCATTGGCAAAGTCAGGGCCCGCCCCAAATCTCAGAGATGGCAAGCTAATGACTTGAAGTCTGCTTTAAACTCTTGCTACTGGATCTTGGGAATAAACTCAGTCTCTACTAGGCAGGGGTGGAGCAAGGCTGTGATTCTCTGCACAGTCTACTCTGCATCTCGTGGGGGTTTTTGCTGAGTGCTTAGAGAAATAGTTGTCATGAGAGGGTGATGGGACTCAGGACTCCAGCATGCTCTGTTGAAGTGGAGGACACCGGATGACTCCGGCAGGTCAGTGAGCCCTGCCAGCCCGGAAGTCGCCCTGTGGGACATCTGTGTAAGTTAACTAAATGGCACCTTCCAAGGCAGACAAGTCTGTCTGTGCCTGTTCCACAACACAATCAGTGCAAATCAGGTACCCTCTGAGGAATTCAGAACCATGCCTTTATTTTTAGATCAAATGGGGAAGAGAGGAATGTTTTCTGCTGCATGTGGCTAGCAACTGATCCTTCCTTTCTTCAAAGCCCACCATGGATCTGTTTCTGAGAAAACTGGGGCTGGATGCTGCCTTTTTGCATGGTCCCATTTTTATAATAAAAAAATCTATTTTTAATATAAGAGAAAAATAATGCTGGGGTTTAAATAGCTCAAATGGCCTCAGACACACCTGCAGTCTCTCATTAACTAGCTCAGAAACAGAAGTCCCTTTTCACTACCCGACTCATCATCATTTTCCGAGGAACCACTCTTTTGAGCTGGCCACTGTGCTCGTCCTTGGAGAAGCTGGGAAAAGCTGGCTGGAGTCATACTCAGCACCCATCATGTTAGGCTCAGAGACAAGATCACCATCCTCTCTGGTGTGCTCCACACTGGGAGAAAAACAGAATTAAGAAAACATGGCATCCAGGGCAGAGGTGGGGCAGGGTGGGGCAGTGGTGCTGACCCTGGACAGAATAAATTCTTTTTCCTTTTCACCCCTGGAGTGTACAGAAGTGGTGTGAGCCGTCCCAACACTCCCATGAGCAGAGAGTCAATTTGTTGTCTGGTTTTACACCAGGCCCTGTCAATCACATTTTAACAGGAGAGTGAATGGTGCACAGCCACACACGGGGCTTGGGGCAGCTTTGTGGTAAAGAAGCTGTGTGGGGGTAGAGGCCCTTTGGAGCAAACAGGCAGTGAGGTGAGCAAGAAGAAGCTGTGGCAGGAAAGTCTCTGGGATACTGACCCCTCTCGGCCTCTGTGCCAGGCCTTGGAGGAAATTCTAGGAGGGTGCCCTCTCAGCAATTTTGACATCCTGTTTGGCCTCTCTGTCTCTTTGTCTCTGTCTCTCTCTCTCTCTCTTTCTTTTTTATTTTTTGTTTTTTTGGAGGAACCACAGATTGTTCACCGGACCTTGTGCATATTGGGTTACATCCACAGCCTTCTTTTTACTTTTTATTCTGAGCTGGCCTTGGGCTTCCTTCTTAGACCAAGTAGGCTTGAAACTTACTAGTTTCCTGTATTGGTGGGACCAGATTAACAGGGTTCTTCAAAAGGCTCTTCAGAGTCAAAGCTGGGGGCCATTCTTTATCTCAGCTCTGAATCTATCATTTCTGTGCATGATTGGTTTGTTTAATGTGTTCATTTCAGTGGGGGTTATTCTCAGTGTGTTAACTTCAAATACACTTTGTTGGCTGTCTCCCCCCCCCCCCAGGCCCCCAACTCCCAGCCATGTTTCCCCTTTCCGGCCTCCTTGAGCCGGTGCCCACCTAAGCCTTCCTTGCCTGTTTTCTCCTTCCCCAAGTCCTTCTGGACTTTCAGAGTTCCTTCCTGGCTGTTCTTTCCTCCCCTGCTTCTCACTCTGCTCACACCAGGCACTTGGAGTCCTTACCTCAGCTGTGGCCTGGAGCTCTTTCCAGGGAAGGGGCCTCTGGCCTCCTCCCACCCAGACCTCTTTGAAGATGTCTTTGATAGTGTGGAATGCCCCCAGCAAACCTGGAGCACGGGATGGTCATTTGCCCACTGGCTGGAATTGCCCTGATTTCAAAGAAAACAAATGTCATCTTTAACACCACACGGTGGATTTTCTCTGAAGAAACCTCTACAGGGTCTGAAGCACACCATCATTCAATTACCTCAGGGCAGATGCGGCTCGAGAGGCCATGTATTCATCTCTGCTCCTGGAGCGCTCTGCATCCAGCCTTCTGCCAATTAATTCCATCTTCTAGTCGCTTGGGGTTTACACTTTTGTAAGTTACTTCTTTATAAGTTCATCTCGGCCTTTGGGTGCTGGCTAAAAGTTCCTGGTAGAAAGGACATGATCTGAAATGGAAGGGAGGAAGGGAGGAAGGGGATGGGAGAATCCATCCCAAGAGATGGAAGAATTGTGACAGTGCTCTTGGGTTAACAGACATGGACACCACCACTTGACCCACCATAAATGTCCTTTTGAAGAATACTGTAAGAAGGGGAGAGGTCATTAGAATTCCTTACATTGCATCAGCTCTGGCTTCAGGAACTATCAGCCACCAATTAGCTGCACATGTAGTTTATCAGCGTCAGACTTGCTTTGTGTCTGGGCTGCTTTCACTCTACCTCTCCTGGTAGCTGATGTACATTGACAAGAGCATCATATTGGGTTATTACCCTTTCTAATTAGGAATTTATATTTCTAATGAGGTTTAGTAGGCAGGGACTGCTTGCAGACATTATTTATTGATGAATATGTGCCTTTCTGATAAGCAAATACTTGTATATGTATATATATACATGCATACATATTCAGGGGACGGTGGGGTAGATTTTGCAATCACTGCAGCTTGTCAAAATTCTAAGCCTTTCAAGTTCACTTTGACAGGATCTACACAGCCACCTTGGCACTCAATGCTTTTCCCGGCCTCTAGGTAGGAGATACGGTAATTACGTCCCTTCCCCACTCGTCCTGTGGTCACTGCCTGGAGGAGCGCAGGTGTTCTTCTTCCTCGGGCTGTTTCAGGGTACACAAAGAGGACACCTTTCCCAGAGCCTGGCCAAGTGACCTTGATGGCAGACATTGGAGGGAATTGAGGACACAGTGGCCATTTGTGTGATTAAGTGACATGTTCTTCCAAACTGACGATACACAGGACCTGCCATGGGACTCACTGGAGGCTGTTCATTCAAAAGGCTTTTACAAGCAAGAGGGCTGGTGGAGTTAATGGCTGTTGCTTTAGATTCATTCAGCCATTAGGAAGATTTGGTAGAAGCTTAACAGTAGCCACTCCTCTGTGTTTGATACTCAAATCTGGACATTTCTATAGCATTAAAGAGAGCATAAACATAGTTGTTGAAAAAAAATATATGGAAGTAGCTTAGTAGTAGAGTACTTGCCTAGTATGAGTGAGGCCCTGAATTTAATTCCTAGTACCACACACACAAACCTACACACAGACACACACACACACATATAGATACACACACGTACACATATACTCAGAGAGACAGACACACAGACACACAGACACACACATGCTTACATATATACACATACACAGAGAGACAGACAGAAACACACATATACAGACACATTCACACTTATATAGATACACACACATACACACATGCACAGACAGACACACACACACACTTACATAGTTATACGCACATACACAGAGAGACAGACTGAAACACACACACACACACACACACACACACACACTGATGCGGGACAGTGAAATCCTCCTGTTTTTATTATTGCTGGTAGATTTTAATTTTATTTTGAACTTTGAACAAACTATAAATTTACCCCAAATGAGTCATTGCTGAGTGATTTCTCTCTCTCTCATTTCTGTCTCTCTGTCTCTCTCCGTGTGTGTGTGTGTTCATGTATCCACATACATATCTCTAAGCTGTGTTCATGCAAATGCAGGAGGGTGGAGGAGCCTGGGGAGCGGAGGGGAGGTCTGGGACCCTCTCTGCAAAGCACTCTGTTTAGATTGCCAGCCGTGTTATGTGACAAGCCAGGAAAAGAGCTAGACTGACTTTTCCAACTCAAAGATGACAAAGAGACTGTGGAGAGTTAAGGAGCACTCCCAGAGTCCCACTGCTGCCAAGTGGTGACACTGGGATTAGAACCTGGAGCCCGGCCTCTTGGCTGCTGCACCAACACTCCAAAGAGCAATGCAGCAGCTCCCAGTAGTGGAAGGTCAAACCGTAACAAACACTTACCATTTTCTGACCACGCCATTCCCTGCTGTTAGGATCTGACTATGACACATCCCCACTGAGGCTCGTGGATTTGAAGGCTTGGTTTTGAGCGGTGTTTAGAGTCAGGGATGTGGGGAGTGACCATTTGGGGAAGGCTCTGCCTACATCATGATTTATCCACAGGTGGATTCATAATTAAAAGCGTTATTAGGAAGAGATGGAAACGTTTGGAGTGGAGAGCAGTTGGAGCAAGTGGTCACTGGGGTCATGTCCTTAGGGGCTGCATCTGTCCTGACCTTTAGTCTATCTGCCTTTCTACTTCCTGCCTGTCATCAGCCTCTGTCACACACTCTGACTGTCATGGCGGTCTGCCTCGGCTCAGTCTTAATGCATTGGGTCCAGTGGACTCAGTAAGCTAGAAGAGAGCCCCATCCCTGAGTTCTTAGACATTCTGTCAGAGCAATGATAAGTGTAACTGATACATTAACACAGTCACTCACTCTGTCCATAAACAGCTTACTATAGAGGCAGAATATTTGCATCTATAAATGGGAGAATCCTGTAGAGCTCTAGCCATATAATTTACTCACAATCCTTATTTTTCCCCTCCCAGTGCAATATACCAGTGCTTTCGTTATGGTCTCTGGTCACGTGATTCCCTACCTACAACTTCCACGTGCTTCTGCTTCCCGTTTTGGAGGCTATTTCAGGGTTTCCACTCCCAGCTCCCACTTTCTGCCGAGGTCACCGTGCCTGGTGTGGGTAGCAATTTCTTCTTCACAGCTCCCGTTTCCATGCTAGTTTGCCCTCTTTCTCCTGTGATCTCTGGCACATTCCTCTTGAGAGTTTTATAAGCTCCTTGAGGGCAAGACTAAATTGTAGAGTTGGGAAGGATGAGGAGAAAGTAGAAATTAGCTCTGCAAACATCTGTGGCAGAGGTGGGCTCCACGGGTGGGGATCTGGAAGGCTGGCAGACTCACCTGCAGGAAGGTGGCCGTGGACCCTGGAGATGGAGCCCTCACTTCCCCTTTCTTTTTCCTGCCTTTGGTTGTTGTTTGTCTAACAGAACAGAGTATTTTGTAATTTAATTTATGTATGGATGTTTCGCTTTCACGTTCGTCTGCACACCATGTGCATGCCTGTGGCCTACAGAGGCCAGAAGGGGCACTGGAACCCCTGGCATTGGAATTACAGATGGTGGTGAGCAACCATATGGGTGCTGGGAATCATACCTGGGTCCTCTCAAAAAACAAGTGCTCTTAACCATTGATCCAGCTCTCCAGCCCCAACACAAAATATTTTTAAGACAAAGTTTGCTATGTAGCCCAGGTTGGCCTTGAACTCTCAATCCATCTGCCTTAGCCTTATGAGTACTAGAATCACAGATCATCACACCTGGCCCTTCTACTCTTTTCAGTGGTGACTCCTTAAAGGACACTGAGTTTGATGAGAGGGTGGGACACCTAAAACGCCAAACCATGATTCCTTAGCTGACCAACACCAGTTTGGAAGTGCCTGCCCATGGACCAACTTTAAGAAAGAATCTCTAATCAAGAGAAATGCTTACTATATGAATCATGGCTGTGCCCCACATTCTAGAATTGGTTTTCTAGCTCCTGTCCCACCCCCACCCCAAGATGCCTGAGTCGGGCATGAAAAGATGGTTGAGCCCAGATCCAAGACTGTAGAGGACAGCTGGGGCATGGCTTAAGGGAAAGCAGCAGACTTGACTGTGGAACTGGGAATTAAGGCACATATGAAAATAATTAGGAACCGTAGCCTCAGGAAAAGTAGCCTGCAGGGAGAGCTTGCAATTGTCTTGAAGCATGCAAAAGCCAATTTACCACCAAGATAGGTCATCTCGTCTCCTCCCCTTGGAGAGTGGAGAAGTGCGGTCAAACTTGGAGAGGAAGGGATCCGAGGTGTGTGTAGTTGTTCCCTTCGGGCAAGCTGGTGGGGGAATGCTTGATCAGGTAAAGGTTTCCCCTCTCTAGAAGGAATACTTGAACAGAAGCTGAGTCATCTCAGGCATGCCTTGGGTTTCTTTTTGTTCCCAGGATATTGACAACAGGTATCCATAGAATTTTGTAACTTTTTGACATAGAGAAGATCGTAGATGTTTTTGTAGTTAGATATTTAAGACAAGAAATGTCTCCTTTATTCTGAAGGAATGGGTATCCTGGTCAAAGAAATTTAATAAATACACATTTGCTCCCTGAGCAGAGTGGGGTAGAAATGTTTAAGATCCTTAAGTTCTGATCTCATGTGCAATTCAAAAGATAAACAACACTAAACTTTGAAATAAGTGCAGAAGAGACCTGAGATTCTGCTCCACAGCTTGGTATTGGTTCAGTATTGTTTTCAAAATACCAGTCTTGGAAAAATATTTTTGGTACCCTAATCATATTCTCAGTTCCGGCAAAGAAATGGAGGGGCAGTTGGACCAAGTTTCATTTTGTCTTCCGAATGCAGCTCTTGCATGATTCATCAGTCAGCCTCTTTGTCACCAGAAATGAGTCCAGTGACTTCCTCAGATGACCCTCAGCACTGCCAGTGGGGCTTGGACAGAGGGCAGAACCAAGGCCCTGCTGAGGACAGGATGTTGCACGTGGGTCAATCCCAGCTGCTGACATCTTGGCAGTGTAGTTGATGTTTGGATTTTCTTTGAAGTACCTCTGAAGACTCAACAATCCTGGAAGCCTGCCCAAACCTATGCCATGGCTTAGGAAAAGGACTGTCTGGTCTCTTCACATGTAGAATGAGAGACTAGCATCTTCAAGAACTACATTCTCATTAATATTACATACCAGATATCAGAAACTGGATGGAGATGAAAAAGGATGGACACCAGTATGTTCTTAATCATCTAGGCCCAATGCATTGTTTGAGTCCCGTGTATAGCTAGAGTCTAGTTTCCATTGTTTATCTGCCCATGCATTTTCCTCCTGTCTCTGCATTCCACAGGGCAGGGATCTGGCTTATAAGACTCGTATCCCCCAGTGTGGCACTCAGTGAATGACTGGTGATCAACTACATCACCAGTTATTGAATTCTGAAGTGAGTTTACCTCCGTCAGCACAAATAAGAGGCAGTTAGGATGTCCCTGGGGAGGGTGTGTGTATTAGAAACCGTGGGCGTGTGGTTAAGACTAGAATAGCCCCGGGCTGCAGAGACTGAGCAGCGATGCCTCCCTGGTTGCTGTCTGACTTCCACTTGTGTACAGTAGGCCCGGGGTCTCCAGTGGAAAGGTTGAAAAAGAAAATAAACTCATCCTCTCAATTGCTTT
This sequence comes from Peromyscus maniculatus bairdii, assembly GCF_049852395.1. Classification (NCBI taxonomy): domain Eukaryota; kingdom Metazoa; phylum Chordata; class Mammalia; order Rodentia; family Cricetidae; genus Peromyscus; species Peromyscus maniculatus. Next base: position 138,624,334 of record NC_134856.1, on the reverse strand, counting down.
ATTAAATAATGCACAGATGACAATGCATGAAATATTGATGGGCAGAGAGCTTGCCCTCCTGCAGGGGAGAGGGCTTCGGTATAATTGGTTTTTCTACGTGGCAGTGGAGATAGCTTGGAAATGCTGTTACCATTTCCCATCGCCACTTCAAGCCCTGTCTATGCACAGAGGGATGAGCCCAAGTGTTCTTTGTTTTTCTAAACCCTTATTACCCTGCCACCACTGAAGCATCACATTGAATGGAAGCACGGAGCAAGGTATAGGTATGTTCATACAAATCAGCTTACAAAATCAGGTACTTCACATGGGAGGGCCACTCTGAGCATCTTCATCTAAAAACAGGAGTATTTGCTTCTTTACCTTCCTGGAAGATTTAGGAACATTGTGATTTGCATGTTGAAGGCTAGGGTGGTATTCTTTGTCGGTGGTGATTGTCGAATTCCTTGAGAATGTGAGTTTACTATGCAAGTGAAGTATGGAAACCTGCAGGGCAAATACCAGGGGCTCAAGCCATTTGCTGACCACCAAGGCAAATCGTTCATGGCTTTTTACTCTGTTAGACAGGCAGGATACGAGCAACTGATCTGGTACTCTTAATGGCATTTTAAGTCCTGGTAACCTTTATAATTGGAGGCTCATGGACAGGATATGTTTATCAGAAAGGCACAGTGGGAGCCATGCTGCCCTCTCAGATGTGAATGGTGATTCAAACTCTAGTGCAAGCTCCGCTTTGGGCAGTTGTTAGCTGGTGACTTCAGAGGTCAGGGAACACTAATTGAATGCCCACTGTGTGTCCCCATGAGGTTTTCCTCTCCTGTCTCCATCTTCCTTAGATTCTGTCATTTGTAGTATTTTTCTAACAAATGCTTTGGGCTGAGAATAAGTTGAAGCTGTCTGGGTATAAATACAACTAGCTCTTTATTGCTTAGAACCCATGAGTGGATTTCTCTTCATTCGGCCACCATTTATGGAACACCTGTTATGCACTGGATCCTGACCTTTCACACTGACAGTGTGTTCACTGTTTCACATAGAGGCTTCTAGAAGGAGCTTTCATGTTCAGCAAATGTTGGCTGGTGTGTCCGGATTCAGGCATAGTGTCAGTCTGTGTAAGGATAAATAACATCTATTATGTTCCTTTGAGTAGCTCATAACTAGGAAGGACATTAAGCAAAAATGGAAATGCTTACTCTTAGTGAGACCTAAGACTTAATTCAGAAGTGTGCGTATCTATGCTAGACCACAGCCAGGTAATGGCCACTCTGAAGTGGGTGGTAGCTGCTTGCTGCTTGCTCTCTACAAAAGCAATGAGTCTCCTGAAATGAGTCTCATTGAGGCTTCACAGGACCTGCCCTAGAACACATACATTTACATCCAGGCTGTGGTGATTGTTGATGTCACAAGAATGTGGTAAACAATGATAAAATAAGGAGCTGACAGTCATTCATGTGAGGCTCTGGGTCACAGTTTGTGACTATGCACTTAGGTGAGGTTCCTAGTGTCTCTGAACTTTACTTTTCTTATTGTTAGAGTGATAGTATTTTTTTTTACAGATTGAGCTACAGTAACAAAATGTGATCCTCTGGGTGGCTTAAACACCAGGAGCATGGACAGTCATGATGAGGGCCATCCCCTGGCCTGCAAATGGCCTCCTTCCTACCGTGCAGATTCAGGACCTTTCCTCTGTGAAGAGAGGGAAGGAGAGGTGTCGGAGCAGAAGGGAGTGTGAGTGCACGTGCTCTCTGGCCTCTCTTTGTGGGGACAATCTGGTCATGAGGCTCTGCTCTCGTTACTTCATCTAACAGGAATTGGTTCCCAAAGCCACGGTCTTCAAACACAGTCATGTTGTATCAGGGATTCAACACACAAACCCAGGCGGGGTCTGATTCTGCCCATGGGGCACCTGTGCCATCTGGTTCCCTCAGGCAGCCTGCCCATTGCCTGGCACAGAGCAGCATTCTGTGAATGTCCACTTCTGTACCGCCTGTTCATCTCTCTCCTCCAGACAGCTGTGTATACCTCCGGCCAGGGCCCCTCTCTGAACCTGTGGGTGTAATAGGGATGCTAGCTAAAGACGATAAAAGAACAGAGAATGTGGATTTAGAATGGGAGGTTTGACTCTTGGCTTAGCTGTGTGTCCCAGGATGATGACTGAGCCTCTCTGAGCCCCACCTTCTCCTGCCTGGAGGAATGGAAACAGTCACTCTTCCTTCTCAGGTTGCCTGAGATGAGCCTTGTGAAGATACCATGTTTCCTCAGGCCAAGTGACTATCCTATGAATCTTAGCCTGATGAGACCTTTATGCTTTGATCTGTGGAGTATGGGTTAATTGGCAGAGTGGACTCATCTGTCCTAGCTTCCAGGTTGCCTTGTCCATGCCCACCTTCATGTGGACTTCCAGAGCCCCAGTGAGTGAGGGCCAGGACGAGATAGTCACTACATGACATTCTTGATGAGAACTGAAAAATAAAAAAGAGAAACTCAATTTGGTAGAGGAGTAATGACTTAGATCAAATGTTCACATAGGAAAAAAATGGCTTATTTTGAATATTGTTGGTCCCATTAACAGAATTTAATCTAGTGGTTAGGATTTATGGGGCTGCAACAATCTGTCTCGCCTGGTGTTCAGAAGTAAACATGAGACTTCGTAGAACCGCCCAGCTTTTCAGCCTTCAACAGCATATGATCATTTACATTTCAAACAATGTGGCCCTTTGTGTATGTCTTTTTGTGCTCAGTGTAGTATGCACATGTTTTTAAATATATCACCTGCAAACCATCTGAATTTTCTTAGAAGACACTTAGAACGGCAACGTATCATTTGGTGTGAGAAAGGCCATGCATTAGCACAGTAAGAAAGCAACTGTATTCAGCCGTGCCTGGCATACAGACTGGGCTATGGCAGAAGAGCAGCCTCCATGCTGACAGACTGAGTACTGAGAGACTTCATGCCATTCAGCCTAGTGGCTAAAACACACTCCTGAGGATGTGTTCCTCCAGTTAGGTGATGTTGGATTAGTTATTTTCTGTGATGGAACCCAAGTCTGTGCACTTAATGGTTAGTGCGATGCTGTCTGAAGCACAGGGTTGTTGAAGAGGTTTAGTGAACTGGTGTGTGTCAGGTGTGCAGCACAGTACCCACGTGTACCTTTCCATGCCCAGGGATGTTGGACAGTATCACGGCTGCGACTGTTACTGTCCCTTGCTCACTGATACAGTAGTGACTTACTGAATTACGACCTGACACATCCTAGAATACCCTTTGTAAAGGATGCCCATGGATGCTCTTATATGACAGGGGCTTCTGGTAGCGCTGGAGACAATTCAGGTTACCAGTCATATCTTTGACTGCTGTGTACTGTGCTGCTTTTCCATGGTGGCTATTGCCACACAGCCACTCTTGAAGGTGTCACCTGACTAGACAGCAAGTTCCAGGACAGCAGAGTGTTTTCCTCCCCATCCACAGCTGCATTTCTAGCTGGTAAACTTGGACTTGGCATATAGCAGGTGTTAAATCTGTTGTGTACTATCTCCACTGGCTTCACATCATGGGTACAGCTTCTGTTCCAGCCAGGGCTGTTTCTTCCACCCTCCCATCTCTGGGTGACTCTAAAGGCTGATGGTCACTTTGGAGTGGCTCACTGGAATCAGTGTGATGGAGTAGACAGGTGGAATACCAGGCTGGGGGTTCATGACCTCGGACAGACCAGGCATCTCAGCTTCTCAACAGTCTGTCCACAGGAGGAAACATGAAAGACCCTTCCCAAGCTCAGTGGATCACGGATGGTCTCTGGATGGGACATTCTGCTCTTGGCCCTCCTTTCTGTACCTTCAACTTCATCAGGACCATGTGTCGTTACCCGCCTTCCCCCTGAGGTGTCTGACTCCACATCATGTGATGTGACACACATGATGTGTCAGCAGTACATCGTTCTCAGGACCCCTGAACTTGACGCTGCTGACTGTTGGCTGGAGAGTTCTTTGCTACAGAGCATTGCACACTGTTGGAGTTTTACACCCTCCCTTGTCCCTTCCTACTAAACTCCCATAGCCTTATCCCCACCCAAGCACATGCCAGCCATGGTGATTAGAGAGGTCTCCAGATGTTGCCATCCATCTTCTGAAGCCACAGCATCACTGGTGGATGCACCGCTCCCCTCCAGTCTTTTGGCAGCTAACATCACAGGAGGTCTGCTCAGGTGCCCAGAGCAGATGGGACATTGATCAGAGGCTTCTGCCCCATAGGGATGGGGGATAAAAAAGAAAACAACTTGCCAGCTTGAAAGTAAAAATATAAAACTATTTCCATGTATTTTGCTGGAGACCTGAATTCACACTGAGATAATCCCACCTCTAGTACATCACCAAAGAAAGAAGAGGGGTGACAGCTCTCAGATCTTACCCGGAATATGACAGCTATTTGGATTTTACTCTTATATTGTGGAAATTGGGAGGCTGTGGTTCTGAATAATTGATAAAAAAAGAGATAGGTTTAAGAAAGCCTCTATCACACCGCATCTTAGATGTGGGCAAATCTTGCAGATGCATTTTCATTGGTGTCAGGATATCACAAACAAGGCATTTATTACAAACTTGTTGATCATATTTTGTCAACAAAAGCATGTAGCTGGCTGGCTTCTTTGAGAGAAGTAAAACACACAGGCAGGAGCTCATAATTTGGTGGGTGACAGACAAAAACTAGCAAAGTCGTGAATCAAAATATAAATCATGACTAACACTGTAGATTAAAACAATGCTGACTTTGTGACATGCACACAGTAATTGCCATCGGAGCCCGAAGAAACAGAAATACAGCTCAGGTGGACAGGAAGGACTTACCTGGGGAGGGGTAGAGGCCTGGCAGCAAACTTAGGGCTAAGGTATGAGGCTGATCATTGTTCTAAACACTTTAATCTGGAGCCCTTGAGACAACATGCATTTGATATTAATTGCTAACTCTGGAGTATTTAACCCACTGGCTTAAATTATTCCAAGTAGAGGTGATTCTAAGTTAGGAGGGCTTTGTTTTTGTGTCTTCAACTCCTCTGGAAGTTGATAGGCTTTGAAATATTTTCCCAACCCCAAGCTGCTGGCTCCTTGGAATATTGCCTGTGCATCCAAGAAGACAAGAGGAAAGATCTGAATGGCGATATGGCCCAGATGGGATTGACCCCCGCAAGCTTAGGCTCATGTGTTAAAAGCTTGGTTGGTGCTCAGATTGGCAATGTAGAGTTAGCGTGGAACCTTTAGGAGGTGGAGCATAGCAAGAGGTCTGTAGGTGATCGGGAGGCATGGACTCGGAATGTGGGTTGTCAGTACCCCTTTGCTTTCCTGTTTAGTGATGCGATCTCTTCTCCCTCACATGTTCCTGTCACTTGTGGAGCCCTCCCCAGAGCTCATGCTGTTGAGTCTCCAACCTTTGAAACTCTGAGCTAAAGAAACCTATTTTCTTCATTGAATTAGCCTGCTTCAGACATTTTGTTATAGACTGAAAACCAAACTCATACAGATAGAGTCCTGGTTGCCATGTTTGCCTTCTTAATGCCAGCCAACCTCGGTTCCAGGTTATCACTGATTGGGTCAAAGTGAACACCTGATTCCAGCCTACCAATCGGGTATACTGGGTAATTTACATTCGAATTTTTATTTAGGACCAAGAACATGTTAGTCTCCTCATGTGACCAGGGCTGTCCATATAACTCTAGGAGCCATGGCAGCCACCCCACCCCCATGAAGCCTGGAGAAACTGCATGTTATTAGTAGGTAGCCAGCTCTGAGGAGATTTGGTGCCCCCATCAAGTATCAGATCACCACAGGACCACCCTTTGATGTTACTGTGATGCGCCTGGGCTCTTCTTCCACCCTACTCTCTGTCCTCAGTTCCCCTCTCGTTATAATGCCTCTTGGAGTCCTTCCCATCTGTGGCACAGCCTCCACCTGTCCCTGGCTGACAGGTGTAGGAGTGTTCTACATAAAGCTCACTCACTCACCATGGTGATTGAGAGAGTGGTTTTCTGGGCAGCATTCTGTAAACTGTGGCATTGGGAAGATCTACTGATCCCATCATTCTAAGCCTTCTTAGCAAGTAAGATTCATCACAGTGACTAGCTCAGGTTTGGCTATGCTTCATGGAAGGCTTCATGGCCTAGAACTGTGATTTCTTTCCACAGATGTGTTAGATATTCCCTGAGAACAACCCTACTTCATTGAGGAAGTCTCTGAATGTTAGCAACAGACCATGGCACAGGCATCATAGCTTAGAGAGGCAGAAGAAGCTGGAAAACTCGGTGTTGGGTAAGGGATGGAGGCAGGCCAAAGGGCCACTCAGCAAGACTCACGTTCTCAGCATGCCCTCTACTCTGGGGCTCCTTCTTCACAAAGCAGAGATGGTGGTTACTTGACTCAGTGAACCAGGAAAGAGGAGAAGAGTCGGGTGGTCCTCCTGTCTCCTTGCTGGTATGTTGACATTTGAAATGGCCTTCTCTGTGGTGGTTTGAATGAGAAGGTCCCACGTAGGGTCAGATATTTGAATGCTTGGTTCCCAGCCGGTAGAGCTGTTTGGGAAGGATTAGGAGGCGTGGCCTTGTTGCAGGAGGTGTGTCACTGGGGTGGGCTCTGAGGCTTCCAAAGCCCATGCCGTTCCCAGTCAGCTCTCTCTCCCTCGTCCTTGTGGATCAGGATGTGAGCTCTCGCCACTTCTCCAGCACCATGCCTGCCTGCCTGCCGCCATGTTCCCCACCATGGTGGTGAGGGATTCGTCCTTTTAAACTGTAAGCCCCAAATAAACTCTTTATTTTACAAGTTGCCTTGGTCATCATGTCTTAAGGTAGCAATAGAAAAGTAACCAGGACAGTCCCTCACTATCTCCACAAGGGGAGGTGGAGGGTTCAAAGGTGTGTCATCATCTACAAAGTTCATGTTTGAGAACTGTGATTGAGTTACAAACGAGGAAAGCGTAAGAAATTCTTATGTTTTAAATAAGGTTACAGTCTTACATTGGCCAGCATTTGTAGGCATCCCAGAGCCACATCTGCCCAGTGGGCTGTGGGTGGGACAATCTTGAGGCTCAAACTCAGCATCTACTTTGGGTCTCTTGTATCACAAAGGTGCCCATGAATTTTTGTGTGTAGATTTTAGATCTGCCAGAGTCGATCCTTGACTAAACTGCCTTCTATGCAGAGGCTTTCCATGCATTCATGTTTAGAGGTTAGTGCCGAGGGAATGGATTGAGATCTGGGAGTTAGCAGAAAAATCCACAGGAAAGACCCGCAGAGGTGATGTCCTTATTTCTGCTGGGGGATATGTGGTGACAAGAGCCCAGCCCAGGGCCAGCATCAGAAACAGGAGGTCCTTGGGCTCCTCCTCTGCTGTGGAGTCACCTCCGGGATCTGACAGTCAAGACCACACAAAAGAGGAGGGAGAGGAAAGTGGTGTGCAGTGTGTCAGGAGAAAGCACTCCCAGGTGGAGGATTACTGACCCGATTACTCGAAATTTAACAAAATTCAATGCAGACTAGTTGGATAAATAGATAAAGATAAGAAAGAAGTGATTATGTTGCTGAATGATTCTTAAACTGCAAGGACTAATCCTTCTAGAACAGGCTGGCCCAGCCAACCCGGGAGTTCCCCCGGGGAAGAGCAGTGTGCTTGTTTATTTCGTGAAGAGCAGATATGTTCTTATGGAGTCTCGGTGTACACACACCAGAGCCTTTGGGACCAGGCAGGCAATTGATGAACCGATGAAGGAAGGAAGGAAGGAAGGAAGGGAGGGAGGGAGGGAGGGAGGAAGGAAGGAAGGAAGGAAGGAAGGAAAGAGGAAAGGAAGGAAGGAAGGAAGGAAGGAAGGAAGGAAGGAAGGAAGGAAGGAAGGAAGGAAGGAGGCTGGCCAGTGAGCAGCAGCAACAGCAGTGGGAAGGAGAGGGGAAAGGAAGTGACAAGGAGGCCACCTTGTGGGGCTGCAGGAGGGCAAACCCAGGTACCCAGATATTTCAGTTAAAAGTCACACCACAGCCTGTAGAGAACCATGTTTCGCTGTTGATGACTTACTTGAAATGCACCATGTAAGTTGGCCAGAGCATTCCCATGGGGTCTACCCTCTATGGCCTCTGATGTAGGTAGTCCCTCTACCCACTTGGGGTTGAATTCTTCTTTGGAGTCTTCAAGCTCAGCACACGCTTGAATACATTCTATATCTCTGCTAGCTTATCTGTGACATGGGGATGGGGGTGAACCCTGTTGCAGAGGGTTCTTGGCAAGATTCTATGAAGCCAAAATGTGCTGGTACCCTTAAATTTCTTGGGCTGGTATATGCCACAAGCATAGAGATCAGCCTCCCTCAGCACCTGAAATAGAAGCTGCATAAAGTAGGTGTTCAGTGAACATCTGTGCTTAAGTGATAATAACAACTGGGTATCACACTACTTCAGAGTGAACCCAGTTCTTTGTTGATGCCCCTATCGAAGTCAAAGGGATGGGTTGCCATGGGAACTATGCTCCAGGCTGAATCTGAAAACGCTGCAAGCTAAGCTGCACAGGGCTAGTTCTGTGTGGAGGATAGTCACATATAAAACCAGAGTTTTAGGGCAAAAGCCCAGGTTCCAGCAGCCCCAACAGGCAATGCTGTACTTACCCTGGTATTCTAGTTAAAGAGAATGAGCAGTGGTCAAAAGCAGAGGGAAGAGGTTTGATCAGTCTATACTGGGAAGAGGAATAGATTAAAGGGGTCCTAACCCAAGTATGAACTTCAGGTTTATACAGAGAAAGAGCTTGGGTCAGGAAGCAAGAGGTATGTATACATAATTGGGCAGCCCTGGTCCATGTGTGCTCCAGTCCATCTTTTATCTCAGTTCTAATCCTACCCAGTGAAGAAGTCTCTGTTGCCTGAGAAGACAAGGCCTCCTGAGAGGTCATTACTCTTGCTCCAGGGTGTAGCCTCACCAGGGAGAAAGAGCTGCCTTCCTCTTGGGGGGTCTTTTGTTCCTCCTGGCTTTGCTGTTCTTGGAATCCAAAGTGACTGCAGGTTTAGGACAACTGGAAACCATTAGGCACAAGGTCTAGGAGAGGGCAGTGTATGAAGTTGACAGTAAGATACCCCAGTTACTTTGAGCTTTGTGCCAGTTTCTATGTGTCTGCTTGAGTGATTGACATGTCCCTGGACAGAGATAAGCAGAGGACCTGAGGTAAAGGAGACAAAATACAGAGAGGGACACCAGGCTTTCATGTTGCTTTTGTTATTGTTGGACCCAAGCGAGGAGTCACTACTTTTAAGCCCAGGGATTTTAAGTGCTTCTGCAAGGCACACCCGAGGGCTCCCTTCCTGTTGTCTACCACAACCAGGGGAGATTCTGCCACAGCCCCACTTCTCAGTACACAAAGGTTCTTCTGCTCTGCTAGTGCCCAAGGATCCAGGGATATATTCCAGAGGCCACTTACTTTGTGGTGCCTGGAATTTCTTCCCTATTTAATAATGTGGTGAAGCTTTGTTATACTGTATCTATGAATGCAACTCTCTGAGATAGTGAACTTCATTTGAGAAGTCATCAACATGTTCTTCAGGAATTAGTTAAAAACCAGTGGTGTATGTACATCATCCGTCCGTTTTCACAATTCTAGCTTTGGGCATGACTTCCAACATGGGAATCTCGTTAGGTTTTGGAGTCTGAGGGCCCAGAGGCTCTGCTATTGTGATGAGGACTTTGAATTAGCATCCTTGGGGCCTCTTGCTCTTGTTGATTGGACAGAGCCCACAAAGAGCCCAGACAGAGCTTTTGTTTGTCAGAGAAAGGAACACACCAGGGAGATTTGTTGCCCATTTAAAAAACGATTGGGCACGAAACAGATCCTGTTTGGATTACACAGAAACAGACACCCTCATTAGCTTGTTCAGGATCACAAAGGCCTGATGGCTGGGTTAGTCCCAGCCAGTGAGATCTGGGGCCAGGAATGTCTGCTAACATTTGCAAGGGGAAGGAGTGTTTGGGGGAAAAGCATCTCCATTATTCCACTAGTTTTTCCCCGTTAATCTTTTTCTTTGTGTTCTTTGAGTGCCAGGTATCGGTTTATAAGTTGGACCCCACTGAATAGAAGCACAGATCTACCAGTTCACCTTTCTCCCACTGGACACCTGAACAGTGGTGAAAGTAGTGGGTAATCAGGCTTCTAATGCGGGGGCCTGGGAAGGGGACTCACTGGATATCAAGGTTCTCACTGATGTGGAGGCAGTTCATGGATCTCCTGGGAAACAGATATGAGAAGCAAGGTGATCCCAGGGCAGTGCTTTAACCTGAAGGAAACCAAGAAGGGCGGGCCCAGTTTGGGCCGCTGAAGGGAGGATTCAGAGGCATCATGTGGGAAAGGGGTGAACTACCATTTATTAAGAACTTGCTAAGGCCAGAACTGAGCTGAACACAGAGCTTGATGGTTGACTCTTGGCCAAACAACTCAAATCTTACACTTCCTTTACCATGAGTCTGCCATCATGGATCATGAAGATGAGCCCAGAGCTGGAGCAGGGCCAACGTGCTTTTACCAGTGCTCCCCAATTAGACACCAACATGCTAATCAGCTGTCTGGAGCCTCCCTGCTCCAAGGATGCACAACTGTGAACAGGTTGGGCTAACATAAGTGTTTATTGTCAATGATGGGAGAGGGGCAGAGGCACAGCCCCACACCTTTACCTCCAGCAGCCTGGGGGAAGCAGATCCCCTCATCTTTTAGGGGTCGGTCTTGACTCAGGCCAAACCAAGAAACAGGACTTCAGTGCAGAAAAAGATTCAGGACTAAGCAGTACGACACAGAGGTGGGGATTTTATTAAAGAGACTTTAAGGTAAAGAAAGGCACCAGAAAAGATAATAAAAGCGGAGCTGAGGGCAGAGATGTGGGCTTCTCTAAACGAGACTTGCGGAAGATAAAATATGCCTGCATGGGTGAGCCCAGGGGGAGAGTCCAGTGTCCTAGAATTAATCATATATATCATTTGGGCCCTCAAGTTATAGCTCAAAAGTTTGCTAGGAAACTGCCCCTCTTTTTGTCTCTTTTGATAAACTCTACCCTAAGGTGTCTCCGAGGATGCCTTTGATGGAATTACAAACTGAGAAGGTAAAGTGGACGCCACTAGCTTCGCACAGGGAGTTTCACACATGCCCTTTCAATGAAAATGGAGTTTCTGAGCAGAGTCCTGGAGAATTGCAGTTTACAACTGAGAAAGCAGAAATGTGCCAGAATTCTTGCTTCTCCTGTGTCAAGAGTGTCTCCACCTGGATCCCTGGGTGAGAGACTCTTTTCTCATGTCATCTCACCAAGATGTCCCTGTCTTCCTCTCCAACCATATTTGTGGAGACCTAGTCTCTTCCTTGCCTCTTTCCAGGCTTCACTTTCCCCGCCCCCTCCTTCTTCCCTTTCCTCTCTGATCATCTCTGCTGGTCTATGACCTCCGGAGAGCAGAGGCTTTGTCTTAGCCACCTCTCAGTGCCTAGTCCTGTAGCAGCTTGGATTTCATAATTGCATGGTGAAGTTGAGGCTTGAAATCTTCCCTGCGATGTCAATGAAGACATTGGTCTGGGGTTGCCTGGGAGACTCACAGCACTGGGGCTTTGTGACCTCTAGATAGCAGGTTATTCAATGCCAGCTGCCACTTGCACACTTGCACTGACTAGCATTGACTCAGAGCATCCTTTGAAACAGGCACGTCAGATCACCTGGAGTTCAGAAATGGTACATGAGTTTGATCCCTGACCTAGTCAATGCAGATTAGAGGATTAGAAAAGTCCTGGTACCTGGGTGTAAGCACCTCATTGAACCTCTGTGATACCGTAGACAGTGGGGACAGGGACAGGCACTAGTCAAAAGGCAAAGTGCTGTCCCTGCTCCTAGAATTCATCTACTACAGACTTCTGCAGGCTCCTAGACAGACTTGAAGTTATGTAATGGAGTGATCGTTTAGTTGGGTGATTTCAGGCAAGCTCTAGCTTTATTTCTTTGGTTGCCAAGTGGAAATGATAGTGTTACTTATTTTTGTGTGTCTTCCATGCACAGTAAGACCTGACACGTGTTTTTTGTTACACTGACCTCTCCTAGAGCCCTGTGAGGGAAGCAGCGAGGAGCACGTTGGTAGAGGGGCAGGCAGGGCAGAGTTGCTTGTGGGCTGCTTTGGAATGGATAGATTTACCAGATGTGTGGTGACACATGATAGCAGTGATTGAATGGTGCGGGGCACAAAGAACAATGGAAGGAGCAGGAAAATGTAAGAGTGGAATGATACAGCACTTGTCAAACCCGGCAGTGGGAGAGCTGAGTTCCCTCAGCTGGGGATGGTTTCCAAGCACTTAGAAGCTGCCCCCAAGAACCCTGGCCCCACTCAGCACTAACTTCACGATGATTACTTCAACACTCTGGGTTCAGGAATGAAATTTAATGACCTTGGGAACCTTCCCAAAGAAGGAGAAATGAATCTGCCCTAATTGGGGAAAGAAAGAGCTTGGAAATGAATAGTCTCTGATTGCCCATTTATAAATCCACGGCCGAGTGTATCTGGAAAATTAACATTGGGAGGGACAAAAGCAATAACAGCTTTAATTAGGATATTAAATTTGATACCTAGGGAGCCACAAATGCTTATGTACCTCACACAATGTTTGGCACGTGGAAAAAGTTACCCTCCAAGTGTTTTAAACAGTCTGCTCTCTGAAAAGTCCTGGGTTCTTTCACTAATGGAACTGAGGTCTCTAGAAGGAGGTGGCCTGGAAGTTTGCTAGAGGGATATCATTGATTAATAACCTTTAATGGGAGTTGCTTTCTGATCAGACAGAATGAACAGTTTGCTACTGAGGGTTCTCTGTATGTTCTTTTCCCGATATCGATTTTCCATCTTCCACAGCCAACCCTGGAGAGCTCTCTGCCTCTTTCCAGAACCCTCTAAACTCGGTAAACACTTTCAGCACTTTTCAAACTTTCCTCGCAAAGAGTCTCTCAGGGCCAGCAAGAGCAAACACCCACTCTGAGGCTCATTGCAGAGAACACTGTCCGCACATTCTTGGAGTCTCTTCTCTGCCAGTTTACATGAATTCTGGTTGATTTACACAGTAGACCGGTGATTTCTGTAAAGTAAGTTTGAGATTACCCACTGCAGGGAGATTGCCACAGGTTTGCATTCTCCATGGCCTGCCATGCCGTCTGAGAAACAGGCTTAGATTGGGTTGTAGGAAACAGGAAAAGAAGGTGTAAGGCAGGCAGTACCAGGGGCACAAAGCATGGGGCTCCGATTCCTCTTTCTCTAGCTGGTTTTGAGGTTTCCCCAGGAAGGTGACCAGAGAGTGGGTTTTATGTGTCAGAGCAGAGCTCTGCACTGATGTTCTGCTTCATAAGGTGTCACATGTCATCCGAGGAGCTCTAGGTTGTCATTTGGAGCCCCCAACCGCCATTCTGAAGCAGGCTTACCCTAGCCTGTACTTTCCTGGTGCCTTTTAATCCCTGCCCCTGCTGAGTTCTGCAGATCAGGACAGATGCATCAGGATGGCAAGCAGGTGGTTCTTACTGCAGACCCAAGGACATCAACACCCTCCAGCTTTCAGCTTGTGTTGCTGGGTTCTGCCTACCTCAGTGTCCCCAACCAGCCCCACTAATCACCACCTTAGATCAAGCCTTTGTCTTCTTATGTTAATAGCGTTACCTAATTCTGCATTCCTTAGCCAGGCTTTTTTCTTCTTAGCCTTTTCCCAGCAGTGTTGAATATAAGCTTTGAGGATATCTCAGCTCTCCAACTCCCCATCTCTCCAGCACAAACATTTCAAAGCTCACAAAACTTCTCTCAAGCCCAAATACAATATGCACACAACTGTGAGTTGTGGCAATTCAGTTTCTTGTATATGGCTTTGTTGTATTATCCTAGTACACAGAACTTAGAGAAATGATTTTTTTTTCTTAATTCTCAGCCTCTTTGGGGGAGGGGGAGTCACTCCTATTCCTGAGATGTGGGAACCATGTGTTCCACAAGCTGACGTCAGCAATATGTGCTTCTGGTTACTCAGCATGAGGTTTCTGGACAAGGCTTTTGAACACTTGAACTTGGTGCTCAGAAAGGAGTTTTAATGTTTCTTTATGTAGAAATGAGTGTAGCGCAGAGTCTAGGAGGGGCGAATAGGATCACGCCCCCGCCCCGGGGCTTTGGGCGTCCGAAGTGTCCAGGCCCCCTGCCCTGCTGCTGCTCTCTGTGCCTTGGGAAAGGAACTGGCGAGAGAGACAAGGATGGGAGCTGAATCTGTGTCACCCCGTGTCAGGCATCTTCCCTATCCCCCCTACAACCTCAGAGAAGGGGACCTGCTTCTCTGTACCTGCTCTTAAGACCCCAGATCCCACACAGGTGGGCGCACAGCAGCCCCCTCCTCGAACCTCTCTACTCCCAAACCCACAGCCCATGCCTCCCTGGTGCACAGAAAAGGGGGGTAGATTCTTAATGTGGTCAGTAGCCATGGATGTTGCTAATGGTAGGATAAGCAGCGTCAGAATAATTAGCTCTGTGCATGGCTTTGCTCTGAGGAAGGCTCCATGTTTTATGGGGTTTCTGACTGCATTAAAATGACGCACAGATACAAAAGATAGACTTTCTGAGCAACAGTGATCTTTTAGGCATACCTTTTTTTTCTGCAAATATTTGATTTTTCTTGTGCTTATTATCTCTCTGATCCTCTAGGTTATGAATTGGTTCTTTTGTATTTTAAGTAATTCTCTCTCCTTTTCCCATTCATGTCTTATGAATAATTTATGTCAACTATAGTGAAAAGCGCCCAAGCATTTTTAGTAGTAAAACATTTTAATTAAATGCTGGCCATTTTGAGGGATGAGAAGTTGTGGCTTTTCTGTGGGCAGAGTTCTGTTCCTCTCCTTAGAGGTCTAGCCTTTCCCAGGTCCTCTTGGTCATGTTACCCTCTCTCTATGGCTGCCAGGCTGGGTGTAGCTCTCCATCTGTGCTGTGGGTTGAACACTGCCTAGGAGCAGCAGCATGTGAATGAGGCTTCCCCAGTTTATTCACTGGGCAGCAGCATGTGAATGAGGCTTCCCTAGTTCATTCACTGGGCAGCAGGGCCACTTTTGAAAGACCCCTTGATTTAAAAAAAAACCAAATTATTGTAACATCAACATAAGATTGTTCAAACACCCTGAAACTTGGCTTGCTTTTGCTGTTTGTTGTGACAAGGACTCATATAGCCCAGGCTGGCCTTGAACTCATTATGTAGCCAAGGATCACCTCAACTCCTGGACTTTCCCCCAAGTGCTGACAGTATAGGTAGGTAATATCACAAGCACCATCAGGTTTGGTGTGTGGCTGCTCGGCATTCTGTTTACCACATTTGTCCCCATTATGGGACACTTTACTTGTGTTCCAGTGGCTCTGTGAGTCACCTTTGTGTGACACTCACCAGGCCTGAAGCCCAGTCTTACTGACTGTATGAGCATAGGCTGCTCCATGTCTCTGTGTCCGTCACCAGCCAACCAGTTAAGAATAAACTGATTTCTGCATGGGTTTCCTCCTTGCTAAGTTAGAATGTGTGATAGTATGTTATCCTATAGATCCATCCCTGCTGCTGCTGCTGACACCACCAGCCTCCTGATTGGCTGAAATCTTAGAAGATTCTCCTCCCCTTTCTTTCCACTTAGACCCAAGCATGCAGCTGCCTCATTCTGTTTTGACCCCCACTGCCTGCTGTGACCCCACTTAAAGGGAAATCAGTTTTTTGTTGGAATCACTGAGGGATGGTGCTCCCTTCCCCTCCCTGGAGCATGTCGGAAGAAACAGGGGGTTGATGTGAGAGCCTTGGAAAGGAGACTACCTGGCCAGGCTGAAACAATTCTGTGCCCACTGACACATTTCCACAGCCCCTCACGCACATGTCTCTCAACACTTTGTCTTCTAATGACCAGGGTGTGTAAAAGAGCATGCTGGCCTCAGTAGTGGTTGCTCATAATGTCTTGCTCTGTGTGTGAGCTGAGGGCCCATTCTCTTGCTGGTATCTGTCATTAGTTCCAGCCAATCATGGCTTGTCCTTAGCCCTGCCATCTCAGAGGCAAACAGTAAAATCTCCCAGGAATGGACAAGAACCCATTCCAGCCCTTGGCTATGATCCTAACTTCTATTGTCTCCCTGCTACAAATAAGAGTCTTCAGGAAGCAGAAGGAACTAGATCTGCTGACGGTATTCCTGGAGCAGGCGGTCACAGGCAGCGGCCATGTAAGCCTCAGTCTGTGGGCGTCTGAATTTGTTCCTGAGTGTTCCAGAGGTACCACAAGATATAAAACAACCACCCAGGAGAAGCTGAATGGAGAGGAGGCTGGAGCTGGTGTGGGAGGGAGGTAAGGCTTCAAGAGAAGCCAGATATGGAAGGGAGAAGGTGCATCTTTAGAAACAGATAAATCTAGTATTTAGTCTTAGCCATTAGGGCTTTCCAATGCCAAGAAGCTACTTTTCTCCTGATAATCTTCTTACTTTCAAATTGTTTTATCTAGTTCATCACAGACATCCACTTATGCGAGTAACTATAGACCTCTACTTTCTTTAACATAGCTGCACGCTATTGTACACAGATGGTATGTAATTAGTTAAATCATTTACCAGTAGATGACATTAAGGGCTGAATGTTACATCATCTCTTCCAAATTAGCATGTTAGAGTCTCAACACACAGCTTGGCCATGCTTGGAGATGAGGCTCCTAGGAAGCCATTAAGGTTAAAGTAGGTTCATAAACTTTATAGGGTGGGACACTAATCCAATAGAATTGTTGTCCTTATCAGAACATACTAGGGTACTTACTGTGTCTCTCTCTAAGTTCATGTAGCCAAAAGAAGGCCACAGAAGGACAGAGTAAAAAACTGGCTATCTGTAAGCTAGGGAGAAGCTCTCATAGAATCCCACCATGCTGTAAATCAAGGATCCATCCTCTAGAACTGTGAGAAAATAAACTTATTGCTTAGGCACACAGTCTGGTATTTTGGCATAGCAGCTTGTTCTAGTATGGTTTCTGTTGCCGTGATAAACACCCCTACCAAAACCAACTTGGGGAGGAAAGGGCCTGCTTCATCTTACAGGTCACAGTTCATCAGTGAGGGAGACATTGCAGGAATCTGGAGGTGGGAACTGAAATAGGAACCACAGAGGAATGGTGTTTCTGTTTTGTTCCCAGGCTCATGTTCAGCTCCCTTTCTTATACAGGCCAGGCCTGCCTGCTTAGAGATGGTCCCACACATAGAGGCCCTGGATCTTCCTACATCAATTAGCAATCAAGAAAATGCCCTCACAGACATGCCCACAGGCCAGTCTGATGGAGGCAATTCTTGAATTGAGGTTTCCTTTTCCCAGGTATGTCAAGTTGACAACCAAGATTAGCCATCACACAACCCAGACAGACTAATGCATATGAACATTTAAATTGTTTATAATGTTCCCTTGTTATAAACCACTGGGGTGATCATTTTTTCTTTTTGTATAATTTTGACTTGCTGAATCATAAGCTCTTTCTTTTTCCATCCTTTAAATTAAAATGGCTTCTATTGTTAAATTTATGTATATCATAAAGTCAAGAGTAATGAATGCCCTAAATCCATCCAGCTATCTTTCAGCAATTGTCATGAGTCCCGTGTCCACACCCTTAGTAACTAGGAAGGTGCTTTCTGCTTTGATGCAGAGAATTGGGACTCTTCAGACCCTTGTCTAGGGGGACGGAAGGAGCAGGGCTAGCTTTGATCAGTTGCATCTTTTTTGTCCCCTGCCTCTGTGTCATATCTGTCCTGTGCCCTCCTCTGTGGCCACTTCCCAGGCCTTGGGTACACAGGTTCAGCCTGCCTCCCTGAAAGTAACCGTGTTAGCCACCTAACCACGTGGCCAATAAGTCCCTTTGTTCAGCCTCAGAGAACTCGGAAGCCCTTGAATGTGAAAGCCGAGAGTAACGAAGGCGGCTTCCAAGCTGCTGTCCTTCCCTGCTTCCAGCAAGATCCAATGAGCACAATTTGTATTCTATGGAGGCTCACCAGCTAGTAAACAAGCGCCTCTGGAGAGGGGGAGGTGCGATGCACACACGCGTTACCATGGGGACAGACAAGCTATAATACATGTCCAGGATCCTAGCTTGAGGAGGTTTTCACAGTTTGGGGTAATTTCTTTGTCAATCATCTGTGAAGTCACTCCTAATGAATCACTGGGCATGCCTGCTCTTTAGATGACTATTGGCCATGGGCCTCCCAGGCAGAGGCCAATCTTAAAAGCAAGGACAAGAACATAGGCCATGGTTAATTTGTACATATTTTGTAAATTGAGTGACCCCTGCATGTGTGAGCTTCTGGGGGTCAGCAGAGTGGGCCACAGTTCATACAGCTTCTAGATAATACATTGGCTTCCTGGTCTCAGAGGGTAGCCTTTGTTTCCCAGAATCCTGTACAGCTTGGGAGAGGAAGTAAGGAGGTTCAGTGAAGGAAGAAAGGGTGTTCTGAGAGCCATAACCACTCTTCTATCTTGAAGGAAAAGGGCTTTTGCTTGTGTGAAGCCTGTCTGTATTTGCTCAGTACCACCCCCACACAGTGCATGCACAAGGCTCCTCTCCCTGCTCCTGTACCTACTTAAACATAGAAGGGCATTTCAGGAGTCACCAGGACCTGCCATGTTTACAATTGTTCTGAGACTTGGAGGTTGTGGCTCCCCATGGCTTTCAAGGCCCTCCATGACTGTGTCTACTCACCCTCTCTGGGGGATGAGGGAGCACTTGTCACCCCTACTCAGCCTGCTGCAAGCCTAGTTCAGAACCGGGTCCCAAATGGGCCAGCCCCTCCTGTCCCTGGAACCAGTTTCCTTAGGTCTGCAGCTTTCTCGCTGTCCTCTTATCTCACTCAACCCACTTTTCCATGTCTGCAAGTCTCTCGAAGGGAGTTCACCAGGCTCTACAAGGTGCTCAGATGCCCCATCTGACTTCCAGACAGCTATGAGCTCCTAGGGAGGAGATGCTGGCCTCTGGCCTGCCAAAAGGTGCTTCATGTGGAATAAAACTCTGCTAATGTTGGCTGAATAAACACAGACAGGCATGTAAGCTCGCCCAGTGACCGGTGGATCTTCTGTGTTAAATTTCAAAATAACTACCCCCCTCTCTCCTCACCCTCCAGGAAGTAACAGCAGCTTTTCTGTCACAGGTGTTATGACCCTGGCCCTTTGTCAATTAAGCCAGTAGGATACGGCCAAGGACAGTGACAAGGCTTGATCTTGAATTTTAAAATCAATGTAGCTAATTAAAAAATAAACCCACTGAACTCAAAAACAAGTTCAGAAACAATTACGATAATTAAAATATCACCACCTTAATTGAGACCAAGCAATGAGCTTAAAAAATAACATTAATTAAAAAAAAAAAAAAACTATGTGAAGCTTGTAATTAACTGGCTTTTGAATTCAATGTGCTATAGCTCAACAAATCTCTCCATAAATTAATTCATTCTTTTTTTTTTCTTGAAGAAAGATTTGTGAAAGTTATTTTGAAAAATGAATTGGACGTGTATCATATGCCAGTTGACTCTGGCCTAGTTTCTGCTGGAAGGTGGGCAGGAGAGATAACATTACCTTCACAGTCCCTGCTGTGCCCTTGATGGCCACATTTTCTGGTCAGCACCTGGTGAGTCCTACAGGAGTTGTAACACTGTAGCAGGGACACTGGGTTTTGTTGTCCCTGGAGGATTGCTGCTGCATTCTGTCACCAGCCATGTGCAGAGAAAGAGTGTGCCTTGGAGAGGGCCACCAGGAAATCCTCAGTGCCCTGACAGCAAGGCTCCATACCTGCACAGGGCTGTCCCTGACCACCTGGCCTCCTTTCTTCCCTCCCCATGCAGGCAGGTTCCCCCCCCCCCACACACACCCAGTGGAAGGGTTTCGCAAATGCTACTTCTTTTTTTTTTTTAATTATATTAGTTATTTGTTTTTAAACATCATTATTTTCTAAAAGGTTTATTTATTTTTATTTTATGTGTGTGGGTGTTTTACCTGCATATATGTCTGTGTATCATGTGTATATAATGCTCATAGAGACCAGAGAGAGGCATCAGATCCCTTGGAACTGGAGTTACAGATGGTTGAGAGCCGCCATGTGGATGCTGGAAATCAAATGCAGGTTCTCTAGAAGAGCAACCAATGCTCTTAACTGCTGAGCCCTCTCTCCATTCCCTGATTATTATATTTGAGGATTTCATACATGAGTATGCTGTATATGCATTCTTTCCTCTCCCCTTTCTCTGTTCCAACTCTTCCCATGTTTTCCAACTTATGACCTCTTGTATATTTACCACACACACACACACACACACACACACACACACACACACACACACACACACACCCTACCGAGTCCTTATTTACATGTGTTTAGGTCTATCTAACCCCTTACAATTGAGATCCTCTCTCTCAAATCAAAACTCTTTCTTCCTCTCTCAGCAGTTATGATGCCATAGTGGCAACTGTAGGTTGGGGGTAATCAACAACTGTCTAATTGAACCTAAAGGCCATTCAATAGGAGGGAAGTCAGGCCTGGTACTAGAAATCCAACCAAGAACCCATGGCTAGAGATGTCATAGGCCTTAGAGGACAGCCTAGCACCAGCACATTACTAAAACCACAAAGATTCATCCTTTTGCCTACAGATATGTACAGCCCTGACAACTCATCAAAGAAGTTTCTTTCTTTGGAGAAAACTCTCCAGCTGATCCATGTGTAGGGAATAAATGACTGTGGGGTGCCCAGTCCCAAATGGGACAGTACGACACACCCCAGACAGAAGGATCAGGGAACACTGAGGAAGCAGGGGCGGAAAGATGGCAAAGACCCGAGGACCAGGACAACAGCTGTGAGACAGTTTCTTCTGGACCGGACATGTTGCCCCCAAGAACTCCCAACAATATGGCTGGCTGCATGAGACCTGCAAAGCCCACACCAGTCAGCCTGCCAGCGGGGATGGAGGATGCTCTCACAAGGCCCCGCCCCCAACTTCTGTGTTGACCTCCTACCAGTCATTCCCTTTCAAGAGAGGAGCCAGGCAGCCCTGTGCCAGTGCTGGGAGCCTTGTGACTGCTGCTCGCAATAGACCCAGACTCCTTCCCCCACCCCCGTCATTCCCCTTCAAGCCAAGCATGGCTGTATTTCAAAGCCAACTGTGTGCTGTTGATGAAGCGAAGGCTGACAGTTTGATTTGTGACTCTTCTGTCGTGCTGTGAAGTTCATTTACTCTAAACAATTCATAGATGTGTTTGAAGTGCTCAGACCCTCATAATTACTGTTTAGCAGAGTGGATGTCTCTGTGCAGATCATTAAATATGTGTACGGAGTTAAGTAGTGGATGGGTGATGGTTGGATGGCTCGTTCGTGTGGTGCTGAGGTTTTAACCTAGGGCCCCATGAGTGTTAGACAAGGCTCTACCCCAAGCCCTTTTCCTCCCTTTCTATTTTGAAACAGGGTTATAGTTAGTTATCCAGGCAGGCCTTGAACTTAAGTTTCCCTCAAGTAGTTGGAGTTACAGGCTTGCACCAACAGACCTGCTTAAACTTAAACTAACATTTTTAAAGTATTCGTATTTGAGGTGGATATTTTACTTATTAAGAATGTCTGGCTTTTCAGATGGTAAGGATTATCTATCATAGTTATCCTAATAGTGGCAGATAGTGAGAATACAGAGAATTGAATGGACATGGGCCAAGTGCCTCTGCTGGGAGGTGGGGATGGGTGTTGCCATGTCTAGAGCTGGTAGGCAGAGAGTGCAGCGTAGGGCCCACCTGATGGAGTTTTGGGGCTGGTGACTGTGTGGCTTAGTCCTGAGGGATACTGGCAGGCTGTGTTGTGGCCTCAAGCACCAGCCCCATGGATTCACCTTTTACTTCTTATACCCCAGAAAGCATCTGGAAAATGGTGTGATGGGCTACCCACATTGATGAGTTTGGGCTGTCAATCAACTTTCTAGATGAAAGAAGCTCCCAGATGATTCCTACACCATGGCATGAAATAGGATGGAGTTTGGGTTTATAGACGAGTGTGCGAATTTCTACTGCACCTCTGAGCTGCCATTTTCTTTAAGACCAATTTAAATGCGATGTGCATTTTGGCCAGGGCCCCATCTTTGGATGCTGAGGATGCTAAATAAGTGAGCTGACCAGCTAGCACTAACTAACTAGAGTCACCTGGGAAAAGAGACCCTCAACTGAGAAGTCACCTCCATCAGACTGACTGGTCTGTCTGGGCAGCATTTTCTTGTTCTCTAATCCCTGAAGGAGGGACTAGCCCACGGTGGGCAGTGCCACCCCAGGCAGATGCTCCTAAATTATGTAGGGAAGGTGGTTGAGCATGAACTTGTTGGAAGCAAGCCAGTAAATGTCTCTCCTCTTCGGTTCCTGCTTCTGCTTCTGCTTGAGTTCCTGCCCCAACTTCCCTCAGCAGTGATTGTGGTGGGGAATTGAAGCCAAATAAGCCCTCTCCACCCCAAGTTGTCTTTAGTCATATTTATTACAGCAACAGGAGATAAACTAGGATAATGAGCTAATCCAATCTGAGGGCTTAGTTCATTGCCTGCATGTCAGACACACTCGATCGAGTGCCAGCTATTGTTCTTGTAATTATGAAGCCTTGTTACCCACTTTGAGAAGGAAATACAAACCTTCAAACCCAACAAATGCATGGCGCATGCTCACCATCCTAGATCATATGCACACCTACACTTATTAACCAGTGGCAGCCAACAAACTATAACAATCCATAAAGGAGCTGTTACTAACCCAAATTTGCAGAAGAAATGGAAGTATAGACAGGTTAGAAACTGTCCCAAACTGTTAGAAGTCAGTCTCAGAAGCCCTTGAGCTGAGGTCTGTGCCCTTTCCTGCCTTGTACTTGACATAATGTCCTTATGACATTTGCATTGTTCTGTCCCCCTGGGTGGCAGTGTGGACATTAAATGTTTGTGAAACGTCAACTGCAGAAGCAAAAAGAGTCTGAATTCTATCCCAAAGCCTGTCACATACATCACATAGTGTTGCAGATTTCAGCACCCATCATGGAGGCCAGCCTGGGATTCTCCATCTCTGAAAGCTACTGGGGCAGAAATGCCAAGGCTCAGCAGCATTGGCACTAAGAAAATGCCTTAACTGGCCATTGTGGTGAGGTTGCCAGTGGTCTAGTCCCAGGTTTGCTGAGATCATGAGCGGCGAGTGGAAGCGAGAGAAGAAACAAGGAAGGATTTACATAGTCCTCCTGGGTGGTCACATGCCAATCTTTCCTGGTTGCCTTAGCTTTGAAGGCATCTTAGAGAGCAGTTGAAGTTGGCTGCACTACACCCCATGGTAAGACGCACAGAGACCACATCAACCTCCTAACTTCCACACAGTCATTTCCGCAGGCGATCTCTACACGGGACCAAGAAGCTCTGCCTGCAAATTCCTAGGAGGCTTGGCTGCAGAGGACTCAGGCAGGGCAGGCTTGGCCTTTTCTGCTCCTTGCCTCCCAGAGGCTGCTCTCAGCTTAAGAGCCAGGAGAGAGCCTCGTCTCTGGGGCTCAAACCAGCCACTGTCTTATTGGAACCTGTTTCTCTGTTAAGCTCCAGGCATCGGAGCATATCCCTTGGGAAGTAGACTCTACCAGGTGACTCCATTGGGATGGGAGTCAGGGCCTTGTTGCTGCTGTGACTGATAAAAGAATGTACCCTGGTTGCCCACAGCTGCTACCCATGCCGCAGGGCAGAGCCATGCTGAGATATTCAGCAGTAGCTCCTTCCAATGTTGTGGGTTCAGGACCCTTGAGAAATTCCCAGCAGCAAACTAAAGGAAACGATGTGCAGTTTCCAGGCCTGGGTGGGAGGGAAGAATTGTGACTTTCTGTGTGATAGCTGGAATCTCATTGGTGGGGTAGACAGTTCTGCAGTCCCTGCTTGGAATGTCAATCTGTTTAGCCAAATGTTTGTGTGGGGATGATGTGGGGAGCATCCCTCTCCTGGCTGCCAGAGCAGTTATGAAAGAGTTACTGCCTAATAGGCTTTCAGCCAGGAAGCTGGGAGATGGCACAATCGCTTTTGTTTTGCAGAGGATCCCCCGGGGCCTCCTCTGTACCCATGATGAGCACGTGTACCTCAGCATGCAGAGGACTGATTAGCCAGGGACCTGCGCTCAGCTTGGTCTAGGAAATGCTGCTGTGTGTGACCTTGTGCCCTTGGGACTTCTTCCTGGAGTTGTGTGTTTGGAACAACTTTCCCCCTCTCTCATTCAGACCCACAACCGCAGTGAAGAGATTGGCTCTCTTGTGATTGCCCAAACATGCTGTCCCTCCCCCCCCACCCCGCCCCCGTTTGCTCAAGCTGCTCTTCCTGCCTGGCTTGTCTTTTCCATCTTTGCTTTGCAAAAATCCTGCCCATCCTTCAAGATTCAATTCAAATATTAATGCTTCACTAATCCTTGCCCTAGAAATTGATCTCTATTTTTCTCTCAAGCTCTGTTATCATTTTCTATGCCCATCACGGCCCTTATCTAATTCTGCCTTGCACAATAAATATTTATGTGTAGGTTTTTTCCCACTCCCACTTACGTCATAACTTTGTGTTGTACAAATGTCTTGCCTGTCCTGAATGAAGTTTTCCAAAAACTTAAACTGTTCATGTATGAAGTCCATATTTATTGAACAGGAGCAAACAAGTCAGTGAGGATTTGGGGTGTATATAAGAGGAAATAATTAAAATGAAGCTTGGAAGAAGTCACATAAACCAACATCAGACAGTAACCAAAGCGGGACAGCCTTGGTATCTCTTGATCCTTGGATCATGTACAATTGTGAAGTGTAGCCTGAAGGTTTCTCCAGTCCTGCCCGGCCCTGTGGTCAGGATGAATCTCTTCTTCCCAAGTCCCTCAGCTGCTTGGTCCCAAGTAAACACACAGAGGCTTATATTATTTACAGACTATATGGCCTATGGGTCAGGCTTCTTGCTAGCTAGCTCTTATATCTTAAATTAACCCGTTCTATTAATCTATGCATGGTCACATGGCTTCATGGCTTACCAGTACTTTTACATGTTGTTTCTCCTGGTGGCGGCTTCCAACTTCTCCCCAGACTCTGCCTTTTTCCTTCCTGTCTCTTTTGGATTTCCCGCCTGCCTCTAAGCTGCCTTGCCATAACCCACATCAGCTTATTTATTAACCAATGGGAACAACATATACTCACAGTGTACAGAAAGCCATCCCCCAACAGTAAAGGATTTTTCTAGAAGAGTAATTCCTGCTTGAAATCATGGTGGTGAAATGCTCGGTACAGGAATGAGTTGCTCTCAGGATGTTTGAGAGATCTGGGTGACAGATGCAGAGCTCCACCTGACTCGGGTTTTCGTTCAGTCCCCACCAGCCTCGGGAAATAGTGTGCAGCACAAACACACACAGCTGTCTTATTTCCCACTTGTTTATTTGAGTGGTGATAGAAATTAAATTTCCCTGAAGGTGCTAACCCTGCTGTCCTTTTTTTTTATTTTTTTTTTTATCTCAGCCCTGGACCCATCCAAGGACCCTTGCCTGAAGGTGAAATGCAGCCCTCACAAAGTGTGTGTGACCCAGGACTACCAGACAGCCCTGTGTGTCAGTCGCAAGCACCTGCTGCCCAGGTAAGGTGGGGAGGAGGTGTCTTGGAGTTAGTGGTGCTCTGTGGCTAGTGGATCTAAAACATCCAGGCTCTGACTGGAAGCAGGTTGGACCAAAGTAGGGCAGTGTGTTTGCCACCATTTTAAATGGTGTCAGGTGCCTATTCTTAGGTGGTGGTATGGGTCTCAGATTGCAAGCACAGGTTTACAAAAAACCAGTAATCTTCTTTTTAATTATTACTATTACTTGAGTGTATGTGGGGGTGTGTTGTCTGCATATATGTCTGTGTATCTTGTGTGTGCCTGGTGCCCACAGAGGTCAGAAGAAGGAATTATATCCCTTGGAACTGGAGTTAAAGATGTAGGTGTCAAGAATTGAACCCAGGTCCTCTAGAGGAGCAGCCAGTGCTCTTAACTGGTGGGCCATCTCACCAGCTCTAAGAACAGAAATCTTAAGTTTAAAAATTCTTAATTTTGACTCTGAGCCCTCATCTGAACAGAAAAGCCCCTTTCGTCATCACGGGATCCCTTCCTCTTCTTTAAGTGACCCTGGTGCCCAGGAAGGTTGCAGCCAAGAAAGCAGGAAGTTGTGGTGATATTGTGTTCCCCAATATATTGTGCAACTTAATAAATTTATCTGGGGTCAGAGAACAGAACAGCTGCTAGATAGACATAGAGGCCAGAAAATGGTGACACACACACCTTTAATCCTAGCCTTCCGAAGGCAGAGATCCGTCTGGATCTCTGAGTTCAAAGCCACACTGGAAACAGCCAGGCATGGTGACACACACCTTTAATCTCAGAAAGTGATGGCAGGAAGCAGAAAGGTATATAAGGTGTGAGGACCAGGAACTAGAGCTGGTTAAGCTTTTAGGCTTTTGAGCAGCAGTTCAGCTGAGATCCATTTGGATGAGGACTCAGAGGCTTCCCGTCTGAGGAAACAGGATCAGCTGAGGAACTGTTGAGGCGAGGAAGCTGTGGTTGTTCTGCTTCTCTGATCTTCCAGCGTTCACCCCGATATCTGGCGCCAAGATTTTTTTTATTATTATTATTAATAAGACCTTTTAAGATTCATGCCACAGGAAGTGACCCTTCATTCCTAGGGTTGCCACTGACAGTCTGAACATGATGAAGCAGCCTTTGAGAAACTGGAACCTCCTGCAGCGTTGGCTTTATTAGCTCCAGCGTGACACCCTGGGACCCCGCAGAATGGGTGCTTTCCCTCTCCAGTTCCTGACGTTAGCCACTGGCATTGGCCCTTTGGCTCATCTCCCAGGGATGTGTTGTGATTGACTTCTCCCTTCTAAGTGGCTTCCTCTGAATTTTGCTGGGGTAATGCCCCTCCCCTGAAATCAGTACTGGCAGCAAAACAGAGTTGCTCATTGGAGTGATGCTCCGCCTCTGTCTTCTGATGCCCCAGACCTGGCCACGGGATCCTTTGCTGGGGATTGCTTTTAGTGTTGTTTTAAGTGCAAAGTACTGAGATGTGCGGGGCTGTTTTCTCGGCCGGTGCTTCTTCCTGGGAGTTAGATGGGTCCGGCCCTGGTACCCAGGAGTGGTGCTCAGCAGTTGCCTTCAGTTCCTTCAGGCAGTTTTCAAAACGGATGATTTTTTTTTTGTCTCTATTTTGCAAGGGAAAGAGTTGAAGCAGTAAGAGGCATCGGTAATTTGCATACAAATATTTAAACTTCTTTCAGTTAATGTAATATTTATTTATATTTTTATTTTTAGAATTTCATACACTATATTTTGATCATATTTTCCCCTACCCCAAATCCTCCCAGATCCTCTCTCACCTCCTTACCCACCCAACTTCATACTCTTTAAAAAAAAAAAAAAGACGTAAAAAATAAAAAGCACAGACAAAAAGTTCTGGAGCCTGTTTTGTGTTGGCTAACTGCCCCTGAGTGTGGAGCCTGCCCGGAGTGTGGAGCCTGCCCCGGAGTGTGGAGTCTGCCCCTGAGTGTGGAGCCTGCCCCTGAGTGTGGAGCCTGCCCCTGAGTGTGGTGATATACCTTTGTGGTCGCTCCACTGAAGAAAACTGACTTCCCCCTCCCAGCAGCCATCAAGGACAAATAGCTTCTTGGCTTGGGGCATGGCTTGTGCCCACCTCCTCTTCTCTGTGTTGGATTTTGTCTGTTGTAAATGTATGCAGGTCATTACTGAGTGGGATGTAAAACGAATTTTATTGTTATCATTTGAAGCTCCTTTTCAGGTATCTATACTCCAAGAAAACCATTCCAGTATTCCTACCATGTGATTTCTGCCTTTTAGGATAGAAGGAAATGAGCCCTCTTTAGTGGCAAGGAACAGAATGCCCTTAGGGATAATGTCCAAGGTGGTTCAACCATTTGGTCTCCTATATATGTGTATGCACATATGTGTGTATACACACATGGATGTATGTTTTGGTGCATCCTTCACATGCTTTTCCCTAAAAGTCAAAGAAATACCAAATGAGAAGTTTTTAGTTTAAAATTCAAATGTGTTTGAGATCAAAGTAGTCACCTCCTCGGTGCTCATACATATCCAGGCACACATTGTATTGGGCATGCCACACTTCTGAGCCTCATCCTCCGCTTATGTGGACAGTATAGACCCCAACTCCTCCATCCATAAAATGATAATAGCTTTGGGTTTAGGAATGAGACTAAAGTGGGTTCAATTTCTTGGTGGATTCTCTGTGCCTGTGTAAACTTGATAAATATATTTGTGTGTCTAAATTTGTATTTCTTCATCTGTTAAATGGATTTAATGTAAAGACACAGAGTATTTTGTGTGAATGTTCAGTGTAGGGGATGGTGTATAATGATGGCTTAATGTCAGACTGTATCAGCTATTCTGACAATTAGCAAAACAACCATTGTAATAGTTATTTTCTGAGTAATTCTGGAAGATCAGCCAGAACTCTCCCTCCCAACTGCATATGTTCCTAAGAAAGAAGCAACTCCCATTTCCCAGGCCGAGTGTGCTGCCTCTGAGCCTTCGAACTGGATCTCTAGGACTGTGGTGACATTTCTGCTGCCCCTTTGTGATCTGCAACAGAGAAGACAAAGGAAATACCTGCGTTTCTGATAATGGGGTCTGTTCATTACCAGAAAAAATAGCTCAAGAATGAACTTTGGCTACGATGGTACACCCTCTTCCTTAGCAGGAAGGGGGTGACCCAGCCCAAAGGGGCCTGTGGTGTGGTCACTGTGGTTGTATTCACAAATCTCTTTCTCAGAAGTGGGATTTCTCAGCCCTCGATAGTAGCCATGTGTGTAACTCCTTGGAGGGTCTTGGATGCCTTCCCAGAGGAAGCATCTGTCCTTCCACATTAAACTTCAGGGGTCCCCTAGAGTAGGGACAGCATACTGACAGCTCTATTTATTCTTCTATCAGAGAAGTGCTTCTTCATTCTGCAAAACATCTGTGGAGAATCCTGCCAGCCAAGCTGGCCTCTTGCAGCTCAAAGGGAAAATCTTGCCTCTAGACGTGGAGTTGCTGGCAGATCAGGAGGCAGCTGGGAGGCCTCAGCTGATGAGGAGGCCCTGATGTAGGCTGCCTTGCAAGTGGATTAGGGAGCAAGACTGGAGAGTGCCCAGCAAGGAGATGTTGTGGGCCCAGATGGCCCGTGGAGCTCAAGGGGATGGAGAAGCTTCTGGGAGCACAGGTCTGTGGCCACAGTGTTTCAGGGCTGACCAAACAGTTCAGAGGGGTGGTGGAAAGGGAGGCAGAGAATCGGGCCTTCCTCCCCTGGAGTCTTCCTCAACCCTTTGAGGAGGAGATGTGTAGGGTTTCATCTGGAGGCTCCTGTTACATTCACGACCTTCTTAGAGAATTCTTGTGGAAATTCTTTCACATCTTGCTTCTGTTAAGCAGTGCTGGCGGGTGTGGGAGGAGGTACATTCTCGGCCACATGCTCCTTCTTCAGTCTCTGTGGCATCACTGGTGTGCCACAGAGTAGTGGATGTGGTCAGAATGGCTTCTCTTTGGTGACTTAAAAATTCTTAGTCTACTTTTA
The DNA here is from genome assembly GCF_049852395.1 of Peromyscus maniculatus bairdii. Classification (NCBI taxonomy): domain Eukaryota; kingdom Metazoa; phylum Chordata; class Mammalia; order Rodentia; family Cricetidae; genus Peromyscus; species Peromyscus maniculatus. The sequence continues at coordinate 138,594,719 of NC_134856.1, read as the reverse complement.
GTATGATAGCTGATGCTTATTACAGAAAATATTTTAAGAAGTAGGTAGTGGCCACATTATTTAAATTTAAATATTAGAAGTATTTCACCAAGTTCTGTCTAGCTTTCTAGTTTTTCTTTTCTTGTTTTTGTTAAGATTTATTTATTTTATGCACACTAGTATTTTGCCTGCATGTATGTGTGTGTGCCCCACATGTGCCTGATGTCCTCAGAGATCAGAAGAGGGCACTGGATCCCTGGAGCTGGAGTATTTATATAGGTGTATACAGGTATTTATGAGCTGTCACGGGGTCCTGTGGAAGAGCAGCCAGTGCTCTGAGCGGCTGAGCACCTCTTCAGCCTCTGTTTGGCTTATTGACTTGTTCTTGACAAAACTTACTTAGCCAATGGCCTATATAATATATAAAATTTTGTGTTGATCCTTATACATGAATACTTTATGGTACTATAAACTATGCTTAAAATTTTAATGGTTACATAACATGCTGTATAAAAGTTTCACTTGAGAGATGGGTCACATTTGTAAACACACACACTAAGTCTATAAGACTTCCAGAAGAAAAGAATGTGACATTTCTGTCCTTGGGTTTGATTAAGACTTCCTAATTGTGACATAGCAAATGAGAGTTTACCCAAATTGAAGACGTCTGATGCTTTGTAGATACTCTTTCAACTTTTTTTACATGTCCAGCCATGCTGGGAGGAAATAGTCCAAAGGATTTGCTTGCTTTATATATATGTAAAAGTACTCTCATGTGTGTTTATATCAGCTTCATTTAGAATCACACACACACACACACACACACACACACACACACACACACACAAGAACTCAAGGTGAACTGATCAACCAACTGTGGCCTAACCATTATAATTTGATACTACTCAGCAACAAACACAAATATAAGCTATTAGTATACCAAACAATCAAAAGCTAACCAAATAACAAAAAGAATCAGACTCAAATAAGTATGGAGTATGTCGTCTCCATTTCCTCCCTTCTGGGGCCAAGCCCATCGTAAGGGGCACAGACTCCATGTCTGGGGTGACAGAAAGCATACAGTTGCCTGGGGAAGAAGAGACATGAGAGTGGCTGAGCATCCTATAACTCATGGCCACAAGGCAGATCCCTTGGGAAACAGAGAAGTCAGACTCCATCCTGGGAAGCCAGAGGCCCCATTCATAACTGAGTCTGCTAGCGATGGAAGGGGATGGTTAGAACAATGTCTTATTATTCATAGTTGGTTTTTTTGTTTTAGTTTTTGTTTTTGTTTTTGTTTTTGTTTTTGTTTTTGTAATCCTCTCTGAGGTATTCTTAAGGAGAATATTGTCAAGGGGATGGAGCCTGCCTTGGGCTCTGCTGCTAGGGTCTCTGTTGTTGGGGATCATTGGTTCTGATTGGCTGCTTGTGGAGATGGAGGAGGTGGGGTCTCCTCACAGAGGACTGAACATTGATTTTTCTTTTCTAACAGATCTTGCCTCAAGTTTATTTGTAAAAACAGCATAGGGTCCTGATCATCTGCAAATAGTGTGTACGTGTGTCACACCAGTCCATCTGTCTTCACATTGGCAGACAGAAACCTTTTCTACAGGGCCTTCACAGGAATCTGGGCCCCTTTGGGAGCCTGAGCTGGAGCTCAAGCCTGGGCCTGAGCTGGAGTTGAGGCCTCTGCCTTGCTTTGAACCTTGGGCTTTGGTTGGCAGAGCCTATGATCCTTGGCCACGTAGCTTCTAATGCACTTCCCAAGCGTGGGGTGAGCAATGAAAACAAGATGGCTGAGCTTGCGGCTGGGGCCCTTTGTGTCTTGGGCTTAACCACGCTGGGCTTCACAAGGGCCTTGATGGCCTCTGCAGGTGCACTCATCTTTGTATCCTTTGCATTCTTGGTCGGCATCTTCTTCAGGCTTTTCTTGTTGTGCTTCTTGGCAAAGCACAAGTTCCTCAGGAACTTGGGGTCCACCCCCTTAGGAGATTTGTATCTTTGTGACCCGGGTTTCTTGATGCCACTGCTGTGCTATTTTCAGGATTGGTTGTATGTGTTTTGGTTCCTGGACTTGGCCATGTCTGAATGGTGATCAGCAGCTCCTAAAGTGCCTGGGACCGGAAGAGCCTGAGTATTGATTTTTACCTCTCCCTCGCCATTGATTTTCATTTGGAGAATAGAAAATTGAAGCATTTGTTTGGGGCCTTCCAGACAAACCACGTTCTCTGATTCTGCCAGAGTGTTGTGAATGGGGAGACCATGTCAGAATGGGACTTGCAATATCTAAGTGGACCCTTCAAAGCCTTGGGGAGCTGTGGGAACTCATTTATTTTTAAGTAAGGAGCGAGACGGCCCAACTTCCCAGAGGGCTGGGCCTCTCTAATGTAATGGCCCTTCATCTCCACTTCCTCCCTATCTGGAATAACAACTAATTCTCTGTGCCAGCAAAGAATTTAGATGCCGTCGAGGCTTTTGGTACAGTAGACCAATCTCAGGGCTTTCTCTCTTTTATGTGAACTTGAAAAAAGAATCAAAGTGTTTGAGGTCAGAGAGAAGCACATCACAGGATGTGCCTCAAATACCAAACTCTCAGAGGATATTTGAAAGGATGGGGTTATTTCATCTCAGTTTTGTTTTACAACAAAGCACTGCCTCCTGCTACAGGAGCTTTGAACCGGTTGATTATACATACACATAGCTGTGGAGGCTTGGAAGGCACATGGCCACGTGGAAGGCGCCGGGTTCCTGGGTGCCTGCCTGACTTTCTGATGCTTCCCCATCAAGGCATTGAGAGTTATCATCGGGTCGTGGAGACCACCTTCATTACTAGGAAACTGCACTGATGTGGCTTGTGTCCCTTCTGTGAGGGACCATGTGCTGCCTTGGGCTTCATTTTAAGCTCAGAGATCTTCATGGGCAGAGCTCGGGCCCAAGAACTTGGTGGTGCTCCTCTGCTGGCTATGGAAACATCATGGCTAAGTTTGGGTTCACCCTCTTCTAAGTCAAACACCTTGATAAACGGAAAAGACCCCACTGTGGCCTAGTTTTGGCAAAGGCATGCACTTTGTGTTTTTCGAGCTGGAGCTCATGCCAGATATATACCACTGAAGAAGAGGAGAGGAGAGTGAATGTTCCAAAGCAGCGCTGACTGACTGTACTGTGTGTCAGAAGAACTTTACATGAATGATCGTGTGACCTTCTCATGGCTGTCTGCATTATATCCCCCAGGTGACCAAAGCTGCCACTCAGGTTCCATAAATAATTGTCCCAATTGGACATGGCCAGTAAGAGGCAGATTTCCATCTGTCTTTAGGTTCCTCACCTACTTATTTCACACAGCAGCCACTGGGGATGTGAGGCCACCTAGGGATGATCTCCAAGGGGGAGTCATTGTTCCCTGGTCCCTGAGGTCCCATCATGAGGAACCCTGGACCCCTTTCTCCTAGTACTACCTGTCCTTTATCAGTCAATTAGTCTGGTCTCTGGTATTAAACTGATTTCCTCCTTTCTGTGCCCACACCAATCTTTCCAGGTGCCTTCTCCTTTGTGGTTTTTCCATAAGCATTCCTTTAAAGAACATGTCACTTACACATAGAGATACCGAGTTAATTTAAACCCTTGGGGTCTTACTACAGAAACACTGTCTATCTGTGTCCAGGATGCAGACGTGCCTGCTCTTGGGGCTTCCCTGGGTGCAGTTTTACAGCTCAAGCCCACATCCTCCTTCCTCTGTTTTCCTTTATGAAACTGAAGGCGTTGATTGTCTGACCTGGATGACAGGAGCAGTAGAGAGGAGAAAGCAATTCATATTAGAAATGTGAATGATTACATGGAATCTTCAGTCCCTTGAAGCAGGAGACAGCATGTAAGGCAATTGTGAGGTACCTATTATATTGCAAGGTAGACTCACAGAGATATATTTGTTTTTATTGAAATTCTTTGTTTCTTGAGAATTTCATAGAGGAGTACTGTATTTATATCATCTATCCCCCTTTCCTCTCTCCTTCAATTCCTCCCATGCCTCCTCCTTAAATTCATGACTTCTTCAGTTATTATTTACACACACACACACACACACACACACACACACACACACATACAACACACACACCATTGAGTTAAATTTAATATTCCATGTATGTATTTGTGTTTAGGGATGGCCACTTTGGATTGAGTAATCTGTCGGGGCTCATTTCTGGAGAAAACAGATTCTCCCTTTCTTGGCAGTCAGGGGATGGGGTGTTGTAAATTTCCCCCATTGTGTCAACTGGTATTGTCACTATGCAGGCCTTGTTTAGGTGACCACAAGGTTGAGCTTTCTTAGTTCAGCTTCCTTGCCATACACAGAAGATTCTTGTAGCATGAATCTTAAATGGTCTTATTAATAAAATCAAACCTGAGGCCAGTTATTGGGGTAAATGCTGGAAGATCAGAGAAGCAGAACAAGCCACAACTAACCTCACCTGGCCAACTTCTCAGCTGATCTTGTTTCCTCAGACTGGAAGCCTCTGTGTCCTCATCTGAATGAATCTCAGCTGAACTGCTTCTTGAAAGTCTGAAAGCTTAACCAGCCTAGTTCCTGGCTTTCACGCCTTATATACCTTTCTGCTTTCTGCCCTCACTTTCTGGGATTAAAGGCTCACTTCTTGGGATTCACCATGCTTGGCTGTATCCTTGAACACACAGAGATCCAGGTAGATCTCTGCCTCTGGAATGCTAGGATAAAAGGTGTGAGTGCCTCCATTTTTTAGCCTCTGTCTAGTGGCTGTTCTGTTCTCTGACCCAAGATAAATTTATTAGGGTGCACAATATTTTGGGGAACACAATACCACCACAGATTCTCTCTCCCAGGACCCATCCTGGTCCTCACTCTGATCATCTCTCCTCTCTTCCTCCTTTGTTTGTGCTGAGCCTTTGGACTAGGAGTTGTATTGTAGATGTATCAGCTGGAGTTAGACACCCTGCATTCACTTGTTTCTGCATTTTGACTAGTTGTTTACCTTCATGATAGTCACCATCTGCTGTAGAAGAGATGTCCAGATCTACAAAGATGTTTTTAATTACCAAATGCAATTTTTCTAGTACAGTTTGGCATCCATGCATTGTCCCACCTTCTTTCCCTTTTTCCTAAAAGCCATACTTTCAAGGCCACCTGAAGCTGGCTGAGAAGGATAGGCTTAATTGTCACAGGCTCCTGGTAAGTCTCAGAGCTTGGTGAGGCATTTTCTGGGTATGGTAGGGGCCAGAACAATACCCCATTGTGACCACCTTCTACTTCCAGGCTCCCAGGCCATATTGCCTGCAAAGGTAGGTTTATGGATCCTATTGACTCTACAGCACTGGTTCCTTGTCATTCTTTTTTTTTGAGCTGATTCATGTCTATGGGAGATGAGGAATGTTTTACGGTTGACTTCCTAGGATGTGCATGTGCCCAGGTGTTAATAGGCCTGCATCTGTGGAGCTGAGATGACTAGTATTTTACAGGACACAGGGTTATTCAAGGACACCCTCCCAATTCCTGCCTCCATGTCTGATGAAGGCATTCCGTGTACTGCTGCCTTCAATGTTGGGACTCCAGGTGGTGTTTCTGTGTATCTGTTTATCAAGCGGTGTACCCAGTGGCAAATCTGAAGCTTTAGAATTGTGTGAGGAAAAAACTGGCTGAGGTGGGTGTGCCATTTTGAAGAGATAATCACTGGGTGTGATTTCCTTGTGGGATCACGTCTTGCTGATGGCACACAGGTGTGGATCATGCTAGCACATCTGTCTCTGCTCATTGTGAAATAAACAAGCTTGCACCCCTGCAGCACACTGAAGTTGTAAAATGCTCATCACCCATCCTGAGGACACAGGTCATGAGGGCAGATTAGCAATCATGATAGGCCTGACACATGTGGCCCTCGAAAGTCATGAACAAAAGTTATAAGACTTAAGTTTCCCATTTTTCCACCTTTTTATTTTAGTTTCCTTAAAGGCTTTTGTTTTCCTGTATTATCATAAATCTGCTTTGCCCGCTGTTGTTTTACTGAACTCATCCGGATCCCCACTCACAGGCGTTCAGTTTCGACATCTCATACACGCTGAATTCAAACCGTGAACCCTGGGAGATATTCTTTATAGGCATCCAACACTATAGAGCCCATTCTGGGCACTGACCTTACAGACCCTTGGGCCAGAAAATGGGATGATTTAGACAGACTTTCAAGACTATCTTTAGAAGGACTTGTGTTTTAAATAGAATGTTCTCAAGTTAATGTTCTGTCTTCAATGTTGTTCATGGAGAGGGTGGGTGGAGGGAAGGCTCTCTGTGCACAGAGGAACAAGAGAGATGATGTTAATTAGTTTGAGGACCTTGGTTCCTTTTCAGTGCTCTCTCTTCTCACAGGTCTACCTTGAACCTGTGCACCTCCGTTATCAGGTGGTAAGAGGACTTCTGGCAGCCTGCCTTGCCTCTGATGCTTTCAGAGCCATGACCTTTTGGTCATCTCAGCTCCACAGATGCAGGTCCATGGGGCTAACTCCAGTGCATGATTCTGGCCCAATTTGGGGGGGGGGTAGCTACGGCTTAGTATCCCATGGCCATGAGAAACCCTAAAGTGGAGACAAGGTGGTGGGGCTGCCCTGCCCTCTGGAACAAGATCCCTTTTGTTGGCAGGTACCATGAGTGTGTATGGGGATGGTAAAAGTTAGGGCTTAAAGTCAGGGACCACTTCAGAGCACTGCTTATGTGCACTGGTGATGGCAAGGTCAAGGGTATTCATCCATATGCTACTGCATCGGAGTTGGTAATGAGGCCTTTATTCAGCAAACATGTGGGTACCTTTCTCTAGTTACAATGTGTTATGTTTAGAACTCTGTGGTAAAGGGATATAGTCTACTCATGTAGATATTAAAGTCTATTAGAACAGACTGTTGAAATGCAACTGAGAATCTAATCATTGGTGATAAGTGTCGTGTAGCTTAAGACGCAGGGCTCCATGCAAGTCACTTCCGCTTGGCTGAACGTGGAAAGCCTCTTGACAGGGCAAGAGTAGGGGAAAGTGTCCTTGGTAGAGGGGAAACAGAGGCACAGGCCTCTGGGTGAGGAGGGAGGGGAAGGGTCCTGCTGTTCTGAAGGAAATGAGAGTAGGGCGGCCAGTGCTGGTGGAAAAGGCAAGGGGAGGTAGAAGCCTGGAGGGAAGGTAGAGTCTGTCATGCAGTGCCCTGCAGGCCACAGCCGTCAGGCTTGGTTCTCGGCCAAGAACAGTGAGATGGGACAATAGTAACTGTCATCCCAGAGATGCTCAGGACTACTAAGTTCAATGAGCAGTGTTCTGGATGACATCACTGTTGTCTTCATCTCTGGCTGCTATAACAGAATGCCAGAGACGGAGTGGCTTCTGAACAAAAGATTTTTATTTCTCAGACTCCTAGAGTTGGAGAGATTATGGCAGGTATCATGCCTGGTGTGATCTATTTCCTGGCTTTTAGAGGTTCTCCTTTTGCCGGGCCCTTGTGTGGCAGGAGGAACCACTGATACCTCCCCAGGCTCGTTTGTGAAGTCACTAATCTGGAGCTGGAAAGCAGGCTCAGTAGTTAAGAGCACTTGCTCCTCTTACAGGGGACTTGGGTTTAGTTCCCAGTACCTGCATCGGTTAGCTCACAGTCACCTGTTACTCCAGTTCTAGAGGATCATCTGGCATCTGTGAGCATGGGGAATGCACAGCAAAATACTCATATGTATAATATATATATATATATATATATATATATATATATATATATATATATATATTAAAAACAATAAAGCCACTAGTCCCAGTCTGGCTCTTCAGACCCAGTCACCTCCCAGACACCCACTTTCAAATATCTTAGCATCTGGAATTTGGTTTCAATATACAAATTTTGGTGTCAAGGAACGAAAGCATTCTCTCTCTGTATTCCATTCTAACCCGGGATCTCCCCAGTTCATGGCCTTACTCATTTCATAACTGTATTCTTTAGCTCACATCACTGTCAGCTTTGGAGTCTACTTCCACAGTCTCAGGAAAATGCACCTGGACAGGTGAGACTCGGGTTCATCCTCAGGTGACTGTTCACTGCTTGCGAGTCTATGAACCAACATAGGCACTTCCCGAAGAAAATGCTAGGACAGACCTAAGGTGTGCAAAAACATTCTGTTCTAAACAGAAGATATCATATAAAGGGGACAACAGAGCCAGGGCCCACATAACCAACTGGATGTCAAGCACATACCTGTAACCCCAGCTCCGGATTGGGTGGAAACAGGAGAATCTCTGAGGCTTGCTGGCTCGTAGCCTAGCAAAGGAAACATCAACTCCAGATTCAGGGAAAGACCCTGCCCAAAAGGACTAGCGAGAGAATTATAGAGAAGACCCTGATGCCCTCTTGTGGCCTTCACATGTATGCCCACACACATCTGTATGCATATACACACATGTACACACACATGTGTACACACACACACACACACACATTAAATAAATACTTTTTTAAAAAAATCACCATTTTGAACTTGTTCTGCCTCTAAGGCCCACTTGGGCAGAGGCCCTACCTTCCAGGTCCCCAAGGGCAGACACCTCACCTCCTGGAGTTACTTGGGTAAGGTATTTCCACCTCCCAGCTTCACTGAGGAATGGTTGGGCCCCTGAGGAACCAGGCACCCCTTCCCAGAGTGGCTCTGTCTACAGGGCTCTTGCCTTTGGCTCCCTCGATGCATACCTGTGGCTCTGCTGGCATAGGCTCCTGGGGTCTGGGTCAGGGAACACTGATCTAATAGGAATTCTCTGTGGTGGTTCCATGGGGCCTGCAGGGGCTCCTGCACCCCCAGCTAGGATGGGAAGGCATCTCTAATGCCTTCTTAGAGGTCATTTTTCCTTTGTTTTGGATACTAACTCCTGGCTTCTGTTTTCATAGCTAGCTGATCTCCCCCATTTCCTTCAAGATAGTGCTTGGCTTCTGTTAAAATATTAATCTATATTATCTTCTTAACCAGGGGTTGCTTGGCCACACCCTTAGCTTTTTCTCTTGATATAAGCAGAGAATGTTCTAGATCTTCAAGTTCAGCTGCCTTAGCAGTTATCACTTCAGACTTTAAATCATGCTGTATAGAGGAGCCAGAAGGAAAGAGACCACTCCCTCAATGCTTGGATTTCACATTTCGGCAGCCAAATATCCACCATCAATGTTTTCAAGTTCTACCTCCAAGAGGATTAAGACAGAAACACTGGTCAGTCAAGCTCTTCGCCACTTTAGAAGTATGACCTTTCCTCCAGTTTCCAGTAGCTGCTTCTCATTTCTACCTGAACCCTCATCAGAGCAGCCTTTACATCTGAATCCCATCCAAGTTTTGTTCAGGGATGCTGAGGTTTTGTCTGAGAAGACCAACACTTTCTGCAAAGCTGTCTTCTTTCCTTTTGGCCTCATCAGAATTTCCTCTAATAGTCCATGCCTGGTGATGTGGGCCTTTCCTGGTTCCCAGAACTCTTCTAGCTCCCACCTGTTGTTATGTGGCTATTCGGGAGTCTGGTGAGAACCTGTTAAGGTTCTCATGTGGTGGAAGCACTCTCTGTGATGACTTTTACAAAGTTATAATCCCATTCATGAAGATGTGACAGCATGATCTAATCACCCCCCTCAAAGGTGTTAGTGGGAGTTAGAGCTATAATAGATGGTTTAAGGGAGTGCACACATTTAGTCTGTAGAGTGTCACTCATACTAAGTTCTACATTGAGTGCATCGTTTCTTCCTTGCTGTGTGTGGTGGTTTGAATGAGAACGGCACCCAGAAGCTCATGTGTTTGAATGTTTGGCTCCCAGTTAGTAGAACTGTTTGAGAAGGATTAGGAGGTGTGGCCTTGTTGGAGGAGGTGTGTCACTGGGTGTGGCCTTTGAGGTTTCAAAAGCCCATGCTAAGCCCTCTGTCTCTTTCTCTGCCTGCTGCCTGTGGATTGGAATGTAAAGTTTTCAGCTTCTGCTCTAGTACAATGGCTGCCTGCCATCACACTCCCTGCCATGATGATAATGGACTAACACTCTGAAGCTGTAAGCAAGCCCTAATGAAATGTTTTCTTCTATGAATTGCCTTGGTCATGGTGTCTCTTCACAGCAATGGAACAGTAGCTAAGTCATTATGCTCCTCTCAATGGCTGAGCCCAGATCCCCTCTGAGTACCAGCTCCATGAGGACATAAGCCGCTCACCTCATGTCTCCTGTTCCTGCTTCAGGACTTGACACAGGATAGGTGTTTGCCAAATTTTTTGTAGGTAAATAGGTCAGTTAAGGGAGAAGCTAGAGATGTGGGACCAGGACAATTTGCTTAGTTAGGAATTGGGATTGTCGCTGAGTTACAAACTGGTGCTTGAAATGAGGATTACTGTGAGATGGGGACAGGACCACCCCCTTGTGTTTTCTGCGCAGAACTTACCACACTCATGGGCACTCAGAAACAACTCAGAAAATGTTCATATATCAGTCTCATTTTGTGCTCTGGGAAGAGCCTGATTCCAGGGCTCTGCCCTGTCTGACCTGTGACCCACTTCTCTGGGTTCTTGCCTCATTGCTCACTCTAATTCTATGCGCAGTGACTAGACAAACATAAAGGTCAGCTCCCCTCTAGAGCTGTGGGGTGTCATTTGTCTCTCAGAGCGGCTGGGCTGTGTTCCTCCTGGTGCTGCAGAATGATCTTTGCACCCGCCTTAAGAAAGGAGGTGTGGAAAGGGACCAGCATTGAATGCCTTCCGTTCCAGCTGCCCGTGCCAGGCCCTGTATGGTTCTGCCTGCTCCTGAGCCCTGGTGAATGCCCAACGTTCCTTCTTAAGGACTGCTCCAACCAGGAGGCTTGCAGACTGCAGACTCTCTTCTTTTTAAGGTTAGGCTCTTCATTCCTTGGCCTATGGAATTCAATTCACCTTTCTATCTCCTAAGAACAGGAGCGAATAGAGTTATCTGAGGCCATGTCACCCCACCCCTATCCCCCACCAGCAGGAATCCTCAGACTGGAGTCAGCAGCATTTCCATCATTTTCTCTGTCTGGAAAAAAAAACCTAGAGCAGAGGGCTGGCAGATGTGATACTCACCTCTCCAAGGGGCCTTGGGATTGTGGTTCCACTACCCACGTGAGCTCAATCTATACCTGCAAACCAAGTAGGATAAGCCCTGGTGAGGTAATGTTTGCTGTCTTTGCACCTGCTCTCCACTTGAACAGTTTCTTCAGGAACCAATCCCCACCCCTCATGTTATGAGAGAAAGTGGATTTGCTGCTGGAGTGGCCTTGGTGATGGTCAGTGGCCCTTTGGAAGTCACTTTGCTTCAGTTAGGTCTCAGAGTGGTAGGTAGTCAAAACTGATCTAGCAGAGGGTAGGGTAGTGGAGTAGGGTTCCACGCAGTGTGCTGTGGCAGTTATCCCGACAAGACCACAATGCCTGTGGGTTGCTAAAATTTGCCAAGAAGAACCACTGTGGAGAAGGTTTCAGGGAACAGCATCTGCTTTATTGCACTAAGCAACCACTTATATAGTGGAAGCCTATCTACTATGATTGCTTAGCACATTGCCTCAGATTAGACTGTGAGCATCCACACCACCATGGTCTCTATGCAGAAGAAGAACATAAAGGAGACCTAGAGAGGGTGGACTCCTGAGCAGGCCAGCTACCAGCTACTCACTCAACTTCAGAATTCAATGTTCTGACTTCTGGGAATACTCAGGAGTATGGTGTGCATGCCTCTTAGTTAGAAGCACCGTGCCACATAGACTGACCACCAGATCATGCCTGCATTTTTTCCTACACCAGTGCCCTGCTATTGGAGTATAGATTGGTACATTGCTGACCAGCATTTCAGCCTGACTGACCTTTTTGATTCCATCTTGTCCAATCCCTTTCATGGAAGAAAAATCAACTTAAAGATATGTAAGAATGCTCAGTGTGCTTGATTGCAGCATTGAAGAAATAAAAATATTTCCTCTTCAAGTGACCTCTGAATTTTGTAGAATTAGGAGCCTGCCTACTCAACCTCTTTAAGGCAGCTCCAATGTCTTTGGCTGACTTTCCAGGAACAGAGCTAACAGGTTATTGTTTACTCGGTAACTTGTTTGTATTAGTCTGGGTTCTACTCAGAAACAGCATCCTGACACACAGGTGCAGCATGTTGGCATATGCCTGAGCATCCTGTCTCTCTGTGTGAAACAACTGGGAAAGGGCTGTGTGTGTGTGTGTGTGTGTGTGTGTGTGTGTGTGTGTGTGTGTGTTCACATACAAGCAGCCAAGAACACCAAGCAAACATGTAGTTGGGGGTTTTTATTCTTCTGGGGGGCCTGCCACCCAGCTCCCAAATAAACAACACATGGAAGCTTATTCTTAATTGTGAATGCCTGGCCTCAGCCTGGATTATTTCTTACCAGCTTTCCTTATCTTAAATTATCCCATCTACCTTTTGCCCCTGGGTTTTTCCCATTTTCTTAGTTCCGTAAATCTTACTCTTGCTCCATGGCTTGCTATGTGGCTGGATGGCCCCTGGAGTCCTTCTCCTGCTCTGGCTACTTCTTTCTTCCTTTCCTCCTAGTTTTCTCCTTCTATATATTCTTTCTGCCTTCTAGCCCCACCTATCCTTTCTCCTGCCTCACCATTGGCCATTCAACTCTTTAAATCAGGTATTTTAGACAGGCACAGTAACACAGCTTCACAGAGTTAAACAAATGCAACATAAAAAGTAACACACCTTAAAATAATATTCTACAACACGAGCAGCCTTGGTGATGCAGAGGTACCTGAGAAATTCTGTGAGAAGAATGGCATGTGAGCTGCCCCCTAGGAAGGGATAGGGAGATTCTAGAAGAAGGTTAAGTATAAACCAAGGGAGCTAGGTTTAGTTTTAGAAAACTTTAACCAGAAAATTATCTACCAGTGAGGAACACAGAGATAAGAAAACACCCCTGTGAGTCTATATCTTGTTCTTTCTAGTACGAACTACGAAGAAAGCTTTGAGAACCCGGGACACATGGCACAGATGATTGGAGACACTTCCGTCCTGCCCCACTTTTGGAGAATGACCCAGTAGTGATGGTTTGTGGGTAACAGTGTGCAGCTGCCTGAGCTACTCAAACACCATGTTACAAGACTAGATTGTTCTTGAACATGTTGTGTGAGCTCTGTCTTGTGGAACAGGCTTTAAATACAATTAGAAAGTGGTTGGTTATTCACATAACATTTATACCATGATATATCCTGTCACTTCAGCCAGTGTTAAATCTCACAGTTCACAGCTGGGTATGATTGATGATGATTCTTCTTCCTTGGTAGCATGCATAGGACCTTTCATCACTATGAGCTCCAGCCAGTGGGGAAGAAGCCTCCAGGTTAGGACCAGCTTGATGTCTCCACATTCTTTCATCCAAGTGTTCAGTTAAGCAGCCCAGGAGTCCAGCTCCCAGAACTGCTCCAGGGTTATAAATAGAATGCCTTCAGAGTAGCGTGGTTTATGAAACTTCTTTATCTGAGGATCTTTAGGAATAAGTTTCTATCTATTTAAGGGAAAAAGACACACACACACTGAGGGTCATTCTTTTTTATTCTTCTTCAGCTCTAATTTTCTTCATTCTCTTTATTCCATTCTGCTCCGATTCTCCACAGCTTATATACACATTCAACAGCAAACTTTTTGCAATAAAAAAGTTGCAAAGGCTGTATCTGAGGGGAAGTGAGTAACCATGGCAACACCCAGCTTCAAGGTCCTTGGTTATGGGCTGTGACCCGAGGTCAAGGGCATAGTGCCTGGTGAGACAAGCTGCTGAGGGATTTGTGTAGGGAGTAGGTCTTTATCAGCCAGACTTGGCAAAAGAGGCTGGCATAGTAGTTTAAGTTGCTTTGTGTTACTAACCCTGGTTAGACATCTGTAACTGTCCTTGTGCATATATGTAAAGTTTTTAACTTATGACCCATTTACAGAGACAATCGGTCTAGTTTGAAATTGCTCTGAGGTTTCAAATCAGCTAAATGTATGTAGCTTGTATGTAGGCTGGGGAGAAATGGTTATTTTCTTATGTTAGTCTGAGTTAAAGAAACAAAACAGGCTTTAAGTGTCTACACATGGAGCAATAGGTCTAGTTATGAAACATCTCCTAGTATATTTTCTATATATCAAAACTATACAGCTTAATGAGAAGTCATCTTTCTGACCATCCACAGATATATGTGCCCATGAGATTGAGATATAATCATGAGATTATATATAAACATCACATGAGATTGCACATTACAGTGCAGGTATTGGGGAGACACCATAGCTGTTTTTGCACATGTGAAATCACAGACAGAAGCAACGGTGTTTAGAGTCTATGGTCCCGTAAGCCTTGCTTGAATGGAGCTCTCCTCCATCAGAGACTTATTCACCTGATGGGTTGACATCTAAATTGTCAATTGCCATCTGCTGTAATTATGTCATGGCCCAGGACATGCAGTGGCTTCAGCAATAGTATGGTAAACTTTACATTAAGTTCTAGGGGGTTGCCAAAAATAGTGGAAATAGCCTGTAGTGTTTTGGGGGAGTCTGTGGAACCCCACTGGCTAAGAACTTGAAAAGAGGTAGCCCATCCTGGTATTGGTCTTTTTATGGGATAGCCTATTATGTCTAGGTGAGGGGTTGTCCCCTCTTACAGGATAATGCCATTTAAACCTCTTTAGGTGCATATTTTAGGAAGAGTCTACACTGTTAATTTTCCATAGAGTGTTTCCCAAGGTCTTTGGAGTTGGTGCTCTTCCCCATTTCCCTCCTCTACTCTGTCTTTCTACTTCAACCCATTTAAGTATCACCGGGACCCCAAGCCCAGGACTGGCTAGGTCCTAGACCCTACAGGAGAGCCTAGTACTAGTATTTTCCAAATGAACACGGTAACTGTGCTGGCTGGTTTTATGTCAACTTGACGTAAGCTAGATTCATCAGAGAAGAGGGAGCCTCACTTGTGAAAATGCCTCAATAAGATTGAGCCTTTCGGGCATTCTCTTTATTAGTGATTGATGAGGGAGGGGCCAGCCCATGGTGGGTGGTGCTGTCTCTGACTGGTGGTCCTGGCTTCTATAAGAAAGCAGGCTGAGCAAGTCATGTGAGCAGCCAGTAAGCAGCATCCTTCATGGCCTCTTCATCAGCTCCTGCCTCCAGGTTCCTGCCCTGCTTGAGTTCCTGTCCTCATGTAATGAGTTCCTTTAGTGATATAATGTCACCTGGAAATGTAAGTGAGATAAACCCTTTCCTCCCCAAATTTGGTCATGGTATTTCATCTCAACAATGGTAATCCTAGTGTAAACTATACCCTCAGTACATATCCTTACTATACCCCTAGATCAGGGCATCTTTTAACCTCACCAGAGAAGCTTCTTTTTGTAGTAAGTAGTGATTAATGCAAAGACCCACAACTGCTCAACATGCAGAGAAGGAGAGACTGTGGCCTGCTCAACCCTGAATGGGACATCCATATCATACTCCTTTCCCCCACGACTTGGGGATCATCATGGAAGAGTTGTAAGAAAGATTGTAAGAGCCTGAGGGAATAGATATCTGTAATGAAACGTATCAGCCAGACATGACAGTACACTTGCACACTCTTAGTGGCTAGGACTGCATGCATAGATAGGAGCAACATAAGATGAAGCCAGATAAAATTCCAGCATGTATGGGGGAGACACTCATGAAGTCCCACCCTGTCTGAGGAGCTATTTGCAATTGGTAGCTGCTGAGGAGAGAGAGTTTTCTTCAGGAATACAGGGCCTGACCAGTTATCCAGGTTCCAGTAGATGGTCACACACTCATTCATGTACAGGTAACATAAAATGGACTCAGTGGGTTTCTAATTTTAAAAAAAAAAGAGCACATGAGGTTGGCAGGGAAAAATAAGAATGAGGGATGATGCCAGGCGGTGGTGGTGCACGCCTTTAATCCCAGCACTCAGGAGGCAGAGGCAGGCGGATCTCTGTGAGTTCGAGGCCAGCTTGGGCTACAGATTGATTTCCAGGAAAGGCGCAAAGCTACACAGAGAAACCCTGTCTCGAAAAACCAAAAAAAAAAAAAAAAAAAAAAAAAAAGAACGAGGCATGGGAGAAGGGTAGATTTGATCAAAACCCATTATAGGTATGTATGAATAGTAAAATAAAACATTTAACAATCCTGTCATGTCTCCAATGCCACCTCTCCCTTTGGGTGACTGACTTTCTCCTTGCTAAGACAGCATGCATGTAGCCCTACTAGGACAGAGATCATTGTTGCTGGTGACTAGGAAACACACACAGGCGTTCATTTCTTGTACAGGCTCAAATCATGATAATTAATTGGCCCCAGGAAATGCAAGCCAATGTTTTCTAAAATTGTAACAGCCAAACCTAGGGTGGAAATGTGCATGCTTCCACGATCCTGGTGCTTCCACGATCCTGGTGCAGACACCTTTGCTTGCAAACACTTAGCTGGGAGTTGTGTCAGCAAAAACCCCTCCCTGATCTCCCTCTCCTCAAAAAGGCAGGTGATGCATGCATATGAAGGGAACTCAGCGAAACTGTAAGTCCTGGGCTTGCTCCTTACATTTGCCTCTTAACCTGTTAGTAGAGTGCCCAGCGTTCCCTAGGCTTAAAGATGGACATTATTGGGCCAGTGAGCAATGGAGAGCAAGAAACAGTGGGTAACAGTAACAGTTTCTTTTCTTTCCACAGTTGGGAAGAAATGGATTTTAAAATCACCTTTTCCCTAAGGGAGTAAGGAAAGGTCAACTCTACATTTTTCTAGTGGCCTTGATCTTTTAAGATTTTACTTTTTAATTTTTGTTTCATGTGTATGGATGTTTTGCTGCATGTATATCTGTGAATCATGTGTGTATAGTACCTGTGGAGGTCAGAAGAAGGTGTCAGATTTCCTGGAACTGGAGTTACAAATGGTTGTGAGTCACCATGTGACTGAGAATTGAACCCAGGTCCTCTGGAAGAGCAGCCAGTGCTCTTAGCCGCTGAGCCATCTCTCCAGCCTTATCTAATATCTTGTTATGCTGCTGACTTGGCGGTTTTCCTTGACCAAGCACAGTTTTAGTTGGAGTTGTAGTGTGTGTTGGGGTGGGGGGGTTAGTGATGGGCAGGTAGAGAATGAACATATGTGTAATTTTTACATGTTGGCCCTAGCACCCAAGCTTGTGAACCAGTTGATTTTTATGTGACAACTGTGCTGTTCTCTGCTTCACCGAGCCCTGTGGCCACTGGCTGTGATCTGTCATTCTCTTAAAGGCAGGTGACTCCGACTGGCTGTTTACAGAAGACTGGTGGCATTTACATGATCAGTCAATCTGCTAATCTTCTTTACCCAGTTGGGAAATACTGAGAATGTGTCAGACTAGAGATTGCTGCTCTGACCAGGGTCCCAGGATAAATAGATTCGATTTGCAAGTCTAAAAAGCCATGATTCAAATAATATCCCAATGAACCACCAGAAGTTATAGTCAAGCATCCTTTCATTCCTGCCATTTGTGCACCCAAACAGTACAGCTTACATTGTCATGGTACTTACTACATAGCCCAGGAAAGTCTCTAACTCACAATCCTCCTGCCTCGGCATCCTGGGCATTAGGAATACAAACATCAGCCACTGTGCCTAGCTAGGCTAATAGTCTTTTACTTAACACGCACACAAATTGTTTTAAAGCTAGTGAGTGGTCTATGTGCCTCTAGTGTTTTGAAATATATATAAAACAAAATCAGAGTTCGAGGCCAGTCTGGGCTACCAAGTGAGTTCCAGGAAAGGCACAAAGCTACACAGAGAAACCCTGTCTCAAAAAACCAAAAATAAATAAATAAATAAATAAAAAATAAAAATAAAAAATAAAATAAAACAAAATCAGAAAGGTAGCACCTCTTCTGGGCTAATCCTGTTCATAGTAACTAAGTTGCACTAACAATTGTTCTGAGCAGAGGTGGTAGAGACTGCAAATCTGCCTTTACCTTACAGTTTCTTGCTCAGTGTCTGGCACACTGTTATGCATGTTGAAAAAGTAGACTGTCTCTGGACTCCTGTGCTGAAGGCTTGTGCCTTCAGTTTTGAGATCTTAGCTTTAAAAGAGTCGAAATACTAAGATGAAGGCTCAATCCGATAGGGTGGTCCACCTCATGGTTTCCCCTTATGCCCAGGCAGTGGACACCCCACCATCCTTCCTACTCTGGGAGATTTTCCTTCTATTTTAACAACTTGGGATTTTAAAAACATTTTCAGAAATAAGAACAAGCCAGGTGAGGGTGAGCCCAATTTAAGAGCTCTCTAGATGCATTTCTCTTTTAGGCTTTTAGGTCAATTCAGCTAGCACTATGTGATTGGTAGTAAGAGAAGAAACAATGGAAAGATAGAGAGAGCGGCAAAGCACGGCTTCTCTTTTGCTGCCCTCTGCCCGGCCTCTTCTGCCTTGTCGGGTGTGTACTATGGGTTTGGTGTGTCTTCTTGTTCATCTTCAGTTTGCTTGAGGAAGCACAGTTTGACTGCTGTTGTCAGAACTTCTAGTCCAAGCTGTTGACTCCTCTCTGACAAAGAATGGCTGCATCTCAGCTGCCTTGGCCGTCCCAAAGCCCAGGTGAAGGGCAGGTCAAAACCTCCCACATTGAAATGAGTCAGTTTGTAAACAGGCCGTGAACTTTAAGAACTGTTTTTGCTTTTGGAATTGTGGACTCCCAGGCACATAGCTTTTGCCTGGGCCTGATTCTACTCTATGACTTTTAAAGTAAGTGTACTTATGTATTTGAAAGTACTTGGTGCTCCGACTCAGGGCTGGCTTGGAGTGTGGTTCTTTGCTTGATCTGGACCCTACAGACCCTTCTGTCATGCCCAATCTTGATCTGAGATGCTTTGTGAACCTCACCCTCCTCATCTGGACCAAGCAGGGTGGGATGGAGCCACACAAGACTTTCCAGATAAACCAGAGGCTACCTCCCACCTCAATGCTGGGTGGGCTCAGGGGGATGGTCTGGGTCCTTCCCATCGCTCATTTCTGCTTTGCCTACAAAATCTCCCCCACTCCTTCTCCCTAGCAGATTCCCTATGTCTACCACAGTTTTCTGCCTCTAGGAGCTTTTGTGAGGAGCAAATGGGAAAGTTCACAAAAAGTGCCTAAAGCAATGACTGTAGCCTCACTGGAGCTCATCACAGCCTAGGCTACTTACTACCAACAGAGGGTCCTGTCCATATCAGTAGTGGTGTGTTGTTATAAGCCCTCCATAAATATGTAGCAGCCTTTCTCATTATCACATTCCTGTCCTTTTATATTTCCAGCTTCAGCAAACAGTCTGTATTTATGCCATTGAGTACCTCGTATCACTGGGTACTGCCTTGCCCAGATGTACTATTTTCTGTAGCCCTGTTGCCTCATTAATAAAACTGTCCTTGTTTGCACTGGATCCTGTATCTGGAACCTTCTTCACTTATAAATGGGCCCTTGTAAGCCCATGCATGCTGGGATGGAGAACAGTCCTGTGGGAACCTGTCTCTTTCACTGGGACAGCTTTCACAAATGACATAAGCCATTATGCTGTTCCTGTGTAATTTTATGACACAGGATAATGACTGAAATAACCTTAACAAGCGAGAAATCACAGCATCATTGTACACGACAGATTATTCCAATGGTTAACATGTTTTCATTTCAATTAACATTCATTATTTTGTCTCTGGTTCAAAATAGCCACCATGTCAACGATCTGGGGATCTCCCATCCCTGCTTTAGAACCAATTAGTTTTGATTTTGAAAACAAATTCAATTTTATTCTTGAACGGGCAGTTTGATATTAACATGAGAATAGAATGCATGCAGTCCTTTGAAGACAGCAAACCAATGCTGTTATTAGTGGGGAAAGATTGTCCATTGATGGATTCTCACACCTCCAGGCTGACAGGCCCATCTTAGACAGGCAACCAGAGAACAAAGACAAGCCAGGAAATAAGGTCTGTTGATGGGGACAGATTATGTAAGCCTAGTTTTTCCTTCCGGTGAATGGGTCCTAATGGCGGCTACCCCCAGAGAGCTGCTGTGAGAAGAAGCAGGGAGATACATTTGCACCTCTAGATTGGTATATGGTAGTTACTCAGAGCAAATGGATTGGCCTGGCTGTCACTTACTCTTCGGAGTTGCTTTACCCCTTCACCAGCTGTTCACATACAGAAGGAAGCAGTCCTACCCACCTACACTCAACAGAGGGAAGCAGTCCTACCCACCTACACTCAACACTCAACAGAGGGAAGCAGTCCTACCCACCTACACTCAACACTCAACAGAGGGAAGCAGTCCTATCCACCTACACTCAACAGAGGGAAGGAGAGAGTAACAGGAAAGCCCCTCCTTGGTGGCTGAAAGAAAATAAGTCAACATTTCTACTGTGTGTGCTTTTATCAGCCACCCATTCCCAGGCCTCCCTCCCTCTTGCCTTTAAAATATTTTGACAGAAATTGCTGAATTTCAAACAGCAGGATTATGTTGGTAAATTTATTCTTACAGATATATTTATTGTTGAGAAAATGATTGTCCTGCCAGGTCGTGCTGTGGGCCCTGACCATGGCACCACTCTGCAACAGCAAATGAATTGCCAGGTCACAGCTGATGTCATCAGACTCCCTTGGCATCACCTTGCTGCAGGTGTGTGATGGGGGAAGCAGGAGCGGGAAGCACCCTTGTCAGCAGCCAAAAGTTAAAGGTGACATTTCTTGGAACCTGGACAGGATCAACCTGTTGTCACCTTGTAAGTGTGTGATTGTATCCATGGCCACTGAATTGTTCTTATACATACAATGAGTATGGATAGGTGATTTACTAGTGCGTTTTATAGAAGTCTTCTGATTGGTGTTCCAAAGAACATTTCAGAGCAAAATCAATTTAACACGGTGGCCACATGTGGTGTTGTGTCACCCTCTGAATCTGTTAGAAGATGTGGCTGCTGTTTGAAGGCAGCCCATTAGCATCTTCTCATAGAGTACACTCCTTATGTTTCTGCTCTGGTCTACATTTCTTTATCAATGGCATAGATAATATTTCTCAATTAATTAAAAGACTGTGTATAATATACGATGAAAGAAAAACTGGCCAGCCTTCCTCTCAGAGGCAGGTGGAGGAAGAATTGATAAGGGTTGTTTTCTAAAAAAAAAAAAGACAAAACAAGTCACTGCCCTTCTGGAGTGCACAGTATCCTAAGGAAGACAGACACAGAAGAGCCACTTTGTGCTGTGGTTAATGTCACCACTGGGTCTGATCAAGATTCGGTGTTGGAACAAACACTGCTATGATCAACAACGTGGTGTGCTGCTAGTTACGGGGTTGGGAAAGGCTCATAGGGGGCAATGGATTGAACGCCTGAGCCAGAATAGGCATCTGTTGTGAAGATAGGAAGCCATTTCCAAACTCAAATCTGAATGGTACATAGGACAGACGTGGATACCACCAGTAGCTGGCTGGACACAGACTCAGTAGGCCCCAGTGGGAAAGGTGGTATGGATAGGAAAGAAGGAATGTGCATGGTGGCTCTCAAGCTTCCACCCTGGTATGCATGTGCTCTTTTGGAATAGATGAAGACTTCACTATTTGGTCAGGTAGAGTCAAGGAGCTTGTTTGGGAACTCTGACATGGAAGTGATTACAGGCCAATGGAAGGCATGTACAGTGCCGCTGTCTGTGAAGGGGCCCCAGGAGGCTTCCTGGTGAGTTAATATGTGAGCTAGCCTCTGAAGGGGGGATTGGTGTGGGGGAGACATACAGGCAGGTGTGAAGATATGTTATGGAGGAGGGTGAAGCATGATGACACAGAGGCCATCGTTGAGGGCTCTAGGAAGCAGCTGAGTGTGGAACAGAAACCGGTGCACGCATCTACACATGTACACATACGGGTTGGCGACTGGATCGAGCTAATAGTGAGACTAATAAGACAGGCTGTAGTAATTTGCCACCAAACTCAGAGTCTGTAGTGTGGCCAGAGAGACAGGAAAGTGAGGGTCTCATGCGTGAGCATCACATGATCAGATATGTAGTTAAGAACCATCAATTTACTGTAGAAACATAAATGCTGGGAAATTTGGTAGACTTCTAGCAGAAAACTTGAGGAAAGCGGTTTAATAGACAGAGCAGGAGCTCTGGTGATGGTTGCTTTGTCTGGCAGTCCATAGGGCCTTAGAGGCTGGGGTGTTCTTTGCCATGTCGTCAACCACAGGAGCTGAGGCCACCCCTCCAGTCTTACCAGGCAGAGATGAGTCAGCTCTATGGCCAGGGAAAGGCTGACTGGACCTACCTCCAGACCAAATTGCTGTGTCACCCGTGTTGATGAATGTCTGTGACACTGGGCACAGCATTTCCATCAAGACTGCTTCATCGGGTTTCACTCTTCATTGACTCAGAAATTGAAATATTGGAGTCAGAATTCTTAGTCACTTGCTTTGACTGAGCTGGTTGTTATTTTATGATTTGTACTGGATTGGAGGAATCCAATACACACACAGACATCAGGGAAGTTAAGCCCCATTGGCTTACATCTGGTGGCACACAGCTTTCCAGGCTCGGCTTCTTGATAGATGTCCCAGGTTGAGTGCCATTTCTGTCGAGCTCCTACCTGCGTTGGAATAAGGAGCACCCAGGACTGCTCTCCTGTAACAGGTGTTCCAGAGTCTTTGGAACGAGTGGCAAAATGGAATGGTGAAGGCTTTGTACTAAAAGTCTCCCCAACATCTGAGGCAAGGCCTAGAGTGCTTTTACCTAGACATGCTCCATGACCACCCACCCCTGGGCATGGCAAGCCTCTCTTCTACAGGTAGAGAGCCAGGGACAAGTCTTCAGAGAAGCTGTTGTTATGTAACTGAGCCCTTCCAATGGCAGTGCTGATCCCAGTCGGAGACTCAAGTCATACTGGATCATTGCCAAGGTTTCCCGGGAAAATAGCTATGATGCAAGTGCCATATGCCTGTGTGACATTACAAATTGCTTTCCGTCTACATTTCTAATTCTTCGTTTATATGGCAAAGTTACTTATCTAATTAGTTTTTTAAAAGTATTTTTCTTTCACTTTGGAGATCATAATATAGTTACATCATTTCTCCATTCTCTTTCTTCCCTCCAAATCCTCCCATATACTCCTCCTTGTTCTCTTTCAAATTAATGGCCTCTCTTTTTATTGATTGCCATATTTATATATGTTGTTACACACATATACATATATATACCTAAATATAACCTGCTTAGTCCGTATAACAGAAAACGGCAACCAACAAAAATGTAGAGTTGTGGAGTCCATTATCAATGAATGCACTCACAAAGCACTCCTGCACCTAAGGCTTGGAAACATTGCAGAACAGGGGTGGAAAGATTGTAACGGCCTAAGGATCAGTGAGTTTCCTGTGAGTCTGTGTCTTTTACCAACCAATGTAAAAAATGACACCCATACAGCCTCACCAACGTGGCCACCTAAATCAACTAAACAAGGGCAACAGTAAACATGCCAAAGTGGGCGTGGGAAAGATCACAAGGCATCAACCCTGCACTAAGAACTACAGTCAACTAAGGAATGTGGAGAGTGAGAGACATAATCTTCCCCAGGGAAGAGCACACCAAGGCGTTGTGCATTGCCAAACAGTAAGCCCTGAATGCATGCAGACAAGTGACATTATCTAGACCAGTTGGAAGGTGCTTGCTGCTCTAACGTTCTGTGACCCCATGGTTAACTGCAGAGTGACAACCGCATGGCAGGCATGGGCAGAACCTCCACCCAACAGGGACACCTTAAACATCCACGAGGGGCCGTAACCGGTAGGCGCCAGCCAGCCTCACCTCCTTGCCTCCCTTAAAGAATGTAATCCAATAGTGAAGTTCAGAGAGCACTTGTCGTGGGCTGGTGATTGGTGGCTGGTTCCATCCTTGCAAGGCTCGCTGCTCTCTCTCCTGCCTCTGGCTAAACTCCCCAAGGCTTCTTTCTCCTAAAGCATCACTGCACATGGGCGTGCTCCCTCCAGGGAAACCTGTGGGCCTTATCGCCCCTCTGGAAGCTCAGAACAGGAATTGCTTCAGCCTTTTGGGGCCTAACCCATGAGAAGAGCTACCAGATGTAAGCATATCTCCTCGCTCTTGCTGACTCATTGTCAGTGACAGACAATGTGCTGTGTGAACGATGATAAATGTGACGTGTTCTGCTGACGAAATCCTGGGCCCTAAGATCAACCATGTACTAACAGTCTGTTCCTCTGCCCTGGTGAGTCTCACATGGCTATGTGTGCTGGTTGACTTAAACAGACCTTGAGAAAGTCATGTCTGTGGAAGAATAAGAGCAGCCCTCAAGTCCATGTGATTCATAAACTCAAATGATGAAAAATTTCCATCTCAGATAGAGAGATAAGGACAATGTGAGTAGCTTTTGGAAAACAGGCAGACCCCCAACAGCACAGACAAGGGTATCCTTCCTCAAAGAATTTTAAAGCTGCTATTCGAAGTTGGACTGAGGTGGGCTGTGGTAGTTTAAATAAGAATGTCCTCCATAAGCTCATATATTTAAATATTTGGTCAGCAGTTGGTGGAACTGTTTGGAAAGGATTGGAGGTGTAGCCTTGTTGGAAGAGGTATGTCACTGAGGGCAGGCTTTTAGGTTTCAAAAGACTGACACCATTCCCATTGTGTTCTCTGCCTCCTGCTTAAGGATCAAGATGTGAGCTCTCAACTCTAACCCTCTGAAACTTCTGCCTTAGTTAGGGATGCTATTGCTGTTAGAGACACCATGACCAAGACCATTATAAAAGCACACATTGAATTTGAGGGCCCACAGTTTCCAGATGTTGGTATCCAATGGTCACCATAACAAGGCAACAGGAAGGCAGGCAGGCAGGCGTAATGCTGGTGTAGCAGCTAAGAGCTTATATCCTGATCTGCAAGTTGAAGGCAGAGAGAGAGAGAGAGAGAGAGAGAGAGAGAGAGAGAGAGAGAGAGAGAGAGAGAGAGGAAGGGAAGGGAAGGGAAGGGAAGGGAAGGGAAGGGAAGGGAAGGGAAGGGAAGGGAAGGGAAGGGAAGGAGGGAGGGAGGGAGGGAGAGAATACTAACTGAGATACATGGGCTTTAGAAACCTCAAAGTCCATTCCCCAATGTCATACTTCTTCCTATACCCATCCTAATCCTTCCCAAACAGTTTCACCAACTAGGGACCAAGTATTCAAACCTATGAGTCTATGGCAGGGGTGGGGGGAGCGTACATTCTCATGCAAACCACCACAGACTCTAAGCCCAATCAAATGCTTTCTTTTATAAGGTGCCTTGGTCATGATGTCTTGTGACGGTAGCAATAGAAAAGTAACTAAGACATGGAACAAGGCAGAGCTTCATCCTTGGACACTCTCTGAAGGCCTTAAGCCTCACCAACCAATCAGATTCATGGATCAGACAGGACTCCACCTCTCTTGGTGTTTTCAGTTCCCTCTTCAGTAAAACAAGGTCAATCCTGGGTGGTCTCTGCCCTCCTAGAACTTTGTTCTCTGTTTCTTTGTCAGACAGGCTCAGAAATGTTTTCTCTCCAGCCTGGATTTCTGATGGCCCAGGGGCTATGCTATGGGTATGAACTGATTCCCTTTGATGTTGCTCTCCAGGAATTCTCCAAACACACTCTCCTCACCCATGGCCTCCTTTAAATTCCTAATGAAAGTGTGAGATGTGGCATAAGAACCGAATTAGTGTTTCCTGTGTTCACCTCTCTCTCTTGCTCACTTCCTCTCCTTTGGAAGAGTGCGACTCCCCTCAGACTGCACAGCTGAATTCCCGAGGGACATGGGTGTAGTTCCTCACCTGGCAGAACAGATTTCCTTCTAGCTTCACAGGTTCTTTGTGGTTAAAGGCTCTCTGGATCTAGGCCCCAAGGGCTTATCACATTTCCATGCAATGGTGACTTCCTTCTTTATAGTCTCATCTGTTGGGGAAACAATTGTAATATCTGCCATTTTTATTGCTTTTATTGAAGGCTGTACTAGTTATAGTCATTGCTGTAAAAATAAATACCTAAGTAAAGCCACATGAAGACAGAAATTGTGTGTTTTGGTCTCAGGGGTTAAGAGGTTTTAGTTCACAGTCTTGCTAGGCCTGTGCATCTTGGTGGTGGAAGCAGGAAATATGTGACAGAGGCGCCTCAGCTCATGACAGAAGCAACTGAGGAAACAAACACAGGAAGGGATCAGACAACATAATTCTCAAGGACATGCCTCTTCCCCAGAGATCTTCCCCCAAATAAGTATTGCCTGCAGTTTGTAATTCCATTATATTTCAATCCCTTAAGGGCTTAATCTGTTTGTTGTATCAGAGCCCCCAGGATCCAATAATTTCCTAAAAGCACATTCAACTAGCAAACAAGCTCCCAGTACATCAGCCCTTTGGGGCATTTCCCACAAACAGGCCCCCAGCATATCATCCAGTATGGAACATTTCCCACAAACACACCCTCAGTACATCAGCCTGTTGGGGCATTTTGAATTCAGACCATAACATATTGTGATCTTTATAATGGCCACCAGAAGTAGTTTCTGTTTTCTTCATTTACAGATGAGAAACTGGGATTTCTAACATTCAATGTTTTGTCAAGGTCACACTGTAAGTGGTAGAGCTGGGTGTGAATTGTGTTTTCCGACTGCAGAGTCCACATGCTGATCACCATGTAGGACTGATTGCCAGAGCAAAAGACCTCAAGGGAATCATAACTGTCTGACTGATGAGCAGTGCTGAGTGCCAGGATGATGGGCAGTGCAGAGGTGTTTGCCCTGGGCCCACAGGATTCACACAGAGGAACTGCATGGAGATCAGCTTCAGCTAAGGGAGAAGGCATGGCAGGAGCTGCAGGCCCCTCTCTCAGTGTCTGGGATACAGAGATGGGGTCCTTTCTGTGGACAGAGCCACCACAGTTGCTGCCACTTACCACAGCAAAGGTGAGACGTGGAAACCAGAGCTGGAAGTGACATCACTCTAGCCTTCGCCAAGTGGCAAATTGGTAGCTATAGTGAAGTCGCCTCACGGTATACCCAGAAATGGTGTTCTACAGCTGTGCAAGAGTCTCCTGGTGGTGTTTGGAGAATTTCTGTAGAAAGTGCTCACACCGTGGCATGTGGTACCCATATGGAAGCTGCCCAGCGGCCCCAGGAGAGTGTAAGGCTGTGGAGGCTGCTCCAGACACTTGTGATGTGTTGAATGGGGCACCGGGGCAGACTGTACTGCTCTCTCTCACTGTCTCTGAGATGTCTGTGATGTTCTTTCCATGTGGGTACGTGATTTGCAGTGTTTTAATAGCTACCATTTTGCTCGGTTCAGCTATTGGGCGGAATGTGTGCTCTGGAGAGAAAACCCCCTGATACCTTTTAATGACTTGGAACAAATGGAGTTCTGGCTAGCAGCCCTTGGGCCTCTTATCTGTTTTAGGGATGCTCTAGTGTATGTATTTAGCTGTGTTCTTTGGGAAGCTAGGGAAACATCGACGGGGGCAGGGCAGGGTTTTGACTAACTTATCCCCCTTTTTTCTTCCTTAGGCAAAAGAAGGGGAACGTGGCTCACAAACACTGGGTTGGACCTTCAAATTTGGTGAAGTGCAAGCCCTGCCCCGTGGCACAGTCAGCGATGGTCTGCGGATCTGATGGCCACACATACACGTCCAAGGTTGGTCTTTATTGTTGTGCGTATTATAAACACCCCTGCACGTCTGTTTGCCAGGTTTCCATTCTCTGAGCAGGCAGCCTGGTTTTTCTGGGGAAGGCAGACTCAGAGATAGATAACGTCTGGCCAAGGAGGAAAAACAAAGTGAAATGTGATTGCAGTGGCTGAAGGCCAGAGCGGGGAGGGAGATGCACTCTGTCCAAAAGACTCATGCCACATTGCTTGACCCATGGAGAAACAGCCTGGGAGTTAGTGCTTCCGGTGAAGAAGGGGAGAAGTGGGGGGGGGGGGGCGCAACTCTAGTACTTCTCACTTCCTGCTGCACAGCTGTGTGCCTTCATCTGCCTTCCTGAGTCCCAGGGCAGTTTCCTAGGGTGGAGCCTATGGCTAGTGAGCTCTTATGGAGAATGCCTAGGTCACCCTGGGTCTCACTGCTGTGTGGGTCTCAAGCATTTCTGCCCCCCCCCCCCCCCGTCCCTCTCCAGCTGCACACAGTCTGTCAGGCTGTTCCTCACACCACAGACTCCTGGGAAGAACCCTCATGGCCTGCTATCTTCAGTCTTATTGGAGTTATCAAGAGATCATGGCCTCCCCAGCTTACATGCTAGGAAGACTGTCTTTTTGCTAATAGAACTTAGCTGAGGTTCTTGCCACTAGCTGAGTTCTCCAGAGTCAGACTCCCTCCTACTCCAAAATCCTAGGAGGGAACACCCATCCATCACCTCAGCATCTACTCCCCTAACACCTACAGGTGTGCCAGATACCAAGCCAAACATGGGTAGGGGCAGGCGAGTGCCACCTTGATCACTGAGAGGTCATAGTCTTGTAGAAGAGGCAAAAATAGACAAGTAATCAGCAAATGAATGTGTCATTTCAAATTTTAGCAAGCGCTGAAACACTGAGAGAGAAAAAAGAGGAGGCAGACAAGAAGGGGGAGGAGGAAGAAGAGGAACGGAGGAAAAGGAGGAGGAAGACATAAAAGAGAAGAGGGGAGAGGCAGAGAGGTGGGAAGAGACCTGATTTGGTAGGGATGACACTGCCGGTCCCTCTGTGAGAGGTGTCCTCTGAGCTAAGAGTAGGAGAAGATGTTCCCACCGGGAAGCATCATGTGTTTGCAGAGCTGATTAGACAACCAGGTGGCTCCCATGGTGAGGGGTGGGGTATGCAACATGAGGAGGAGGGTGTCAAAAATAGTCAGGGAGGGGACACTGACCAAACCAGAGGATGAAAACTTAAGGGCAGTTTCAGGCTTGCAAGATGCTGAGTGTTGCATTTGCCGTAAGAATGTGAAATCCTCAGACCAAAAGAGGCTAAGTAACAAGGATGGCTGAAGAGGAGATGCATGGATCTCCCTGGGAAGGGGAAATAAAGAGATTTTGTGGGTAGACTGGGGTGAGGTGGGAATGGGAACAGGCAGGATCAGGGTTGGGAGGGATGACTAGAATTGAGGGCATTTGGTGGACAACATAGAAACCCAGTGCAGTGGAAACTCCCTGGAATCTACGAGAGTTACCCTATTGAAGTCTCCTAGTAATGGAGGATATGGTGTCTGAACCTGCCATCTTCTATAACCAGGCAAGGCTCCCAGCAGTGGGACTGGGACATCAACCCAGCCTTGGAACCTTCAACCTGTAATCTGTCCTGCCTGCAAGATGTGCTGGTATAATGGTGATACAGAACCTGTGGGAGTGGCCAATCAATGACTGGTCCAATGGCAGGAGAGGGAGCCCACACCTGACACTGCCTGAATGACCAGGAACCAGAGGCAGGACAGCCCAGAGACCCAGGATAGAACCAAACATGACTGGGAAAAATCAATAGAATGATTCCTAGTGATTTTCTGCTGTACTCATGGAGCGGTGCCTAGCCTAATTGCCATCAGAGGGGTCACCCAGCAACTGATGGGAGCAGATGCAGAGACTCACAGCCAAACACTAGGTGGAGCCAGGGGAACCCCACAGAAGAGGGGGAGGAAGGATTGTAAGAGAGAGGAGCAGAGGACACCATGAGAACATAGCACACAGAATCAACTAAGCAGGGTTCCTAGGGGCTCACAGAGCCTGAAGTGACAAACACAGACCCTGTGTGGGCCTAAGCTAGGTCCTCTGTATGTAATATTATGTCATTTAGTTTGGTGTTCTTGGGGACTCCTAATAGTGGGGGTGGGGTGTCTGACTCTTTTGCTTGCTCCTGGAACCCTTTTCCACCTATTGGATTGCCTCATCCAGCCTTGATGTGACGGTTTGTGCCTAGTCACACTATAACTTGTTAGGTCATGTTTTGTGTTGGGAGGCCTGCTTTGTGACGTTGTTGAAGGAAAACAGGAGTGGATCTAGGGGAGAAGGGAGGTTGGGGGAGGGACTGGATGGAGGGAAACTGCAGTCAGGATGTAATGTATGAGAGAAGAAGACAAGAAAAAAAGAATGTCAAATCCTGAAGACACAAATGTAAATTCTTAGCCTTGCCAAGCATGGGGCACAGTGTGTGGTGAATGTTCAGTATCACTGGCCACAGAAGAGACAATTAAGACTTTAGCTGAGAGGAACTACAGAAGTCCAATGTTCATAACCTACCCTGGATATGACCAAGTTGGATGGATAGAGACATTTAAGTTACCAGTCATCCCCATCCTGGACCAAGTTGCTCAGTTACACACCTAGCCTGGGGTTATGGCAGAAAGCTAGATGTTGGAGATTCTTTATTTTATGGAAATATAACCTTGTGCCTGTGGATATGAGTAAGCCGTCTTCTCCTCTAGCCTCAGATAGGATGGCCATGAGCCACCAGTGAGAGACTAGAACTTCTTGGTTATCAATCCCTAGTCAAAACCTTTCCTCTGACCTCTGCATTTCACTCACAGAAGGAAATTAAAATGCAGCTCTCAGGACCCCTGAGCCGCAAGGCAGCAGTGACCTGTCTAATGCACTGGCCTAAAGTGCTGTCAGTTGTTCAAGACCTGTCTGGGAAATTTGCTGATCAAGGCCCTCCTGTCATCCTGGAATTGGCTTGTATACGGAGCAGGTGCTGCTTTCTGGTGCAGGTGGATAACTTGGTTAGAAGACAGAATTTGTCTTGGGAAGATCCCATTACAATGGCTCCTTACTTTTCAGAGAACTGGTCTCTACACAGAATTGAGCGAAGAAGCACTCTGTGGCCTTCCCCATCCCCAACACCATTCCCAGGGCAGGCAGTACCCTTCAATTCATGAATAAGTGGGATGAGTCTGTCTCCCAGCATTGCTTCAGAAATTGTTGTTAGTATGTGGTATGTTAATCATCTGTTGCTGTCATAAAATGCCTGAGACGATTACTTTTCACAGAAGTTTGTCTTGGCTGGTAGCCTCAGAAGTCTCAATCTATCGTCATTTGGCTCCATTGCTTTGGGCTTGTTCAGGCACAGTACAACATCGAGGAGACATGCCATAGGACAGAAGAGGCCTGTGGTAGCCACGAAAAAAAAAAAGAAAAGAAAAAAGTAGAAGGGACCTGAGACCCCATTATGAGAGCCCCCCTCCCACTATGAGCATACTCTGAGTCATCTAACTTCCTCTCTCTGGGCTCTACCTCCCAAAGGTCCTACTGCCTCCAGCACTGTCACAGACTGGGGGTCAAGCCTTCAACACTTAGGCTGTTGGGTATTCCAGATCCACACTACAGAATATGTTACACTAAGGTTCCTTGGGACAAGACTTGTGGAAGGCTCTGATGCCCTTGGCCTTCTGCCTGGGTGTATGTGGATCTACCCACTTCAGTGACATTAAAACTAGGAGGCAGCGTGGTGGGAGTGACAGCATCCCAGGAAAGATGGTGGGTCCTCTGGAGTTGTTTGTTTTTTCACTCTTTGGTTTTCTGCAGGCCCGCCACCCAGCTCCCAAATAACCACACACAGAGATGCATTCTTACTTATAAACGCCTGGCCTTTGCTTGGAATATTCCAGCTAGCTCTTCTTAACTTAAGTTAGCCTGTCTACTTTTAGCCTCTGGGCTTTTACCTTTCTCTATTCTATATACTTGTCTTTCCTGATTACTACATGGTTTGCTGTGTAGCTGGGTGGCTGGCCCCTGGAGTCCTCTCTCCTTTTCTTGCTCCTTCTCTCTAACGTTCTTCTCCTTCTATTAATTCTCTCTGCCTGCCAACCCTGCCTGTTCCTCTCTCCTTCCTCGCTATTGGCCATTCAGCTCTTTATTAGACTACTCAGGTGTTTTAGACAGACAAAGTAACACAGCTTCACAGAGCTAAACAAATGCAACATAAAAGAATACAACACATCTTTGCATCATTAAAACAAATGTTCCATAGCATAAACAAATGCAACACATCTTAAATTAATATTCTACAACAGTCCTCATCTTCTGCTGTGTTCCCTCTTAATGTAATATGTCAAATATGGTTAAGTCACGGCCCTGTACTGACTGCTTAAGGCCTCTGAGACGGAGACCACAATGGGACTCAGTAGGACTTTCTTCCAGAAGGCATATTTCCATCTGGTAGGGTTTACTACTAGGTATTTTATTTACTGCCCCTCAATACATGGCTGCTTGTTTATTGAGGTTCAAAAAGATGTTTGGGTCTTACAGACAAACCAAACCTTTGAAGAACATTAAAAGAGGGGGTCTTGCAGACAAACCTTTGAAGAATATTAATAGAGGTTCAGCTATTGTGAATGAATGGGTTAACTATTAATAAACAGTGGCTCCCTCTCTCATGGAGCTATGGCCTTTTGAAGTCATCGATATTGGAAAACAGAGACCAGATGAGACCATGGTGCACTTGTAAGCATAAGTGTTTTCATATCATGAAGTCCAACTTATAAAAATGGCCTGTCATGGCCAGGAAAGCCCACACCCCCGATGAGCAGTCACCACTTTACGGTTGAATTCTTTATCTCTTCATGATGGGTCTGACAGTTGTGGAGGGTCAGCAAAGGCAGAGCCCACTTTTCAGGCTGGCCGTGAGACAGGTGTCTTTCTTGGGGACACATCAACCAAGCTTTGCTTCTGTGTCTGCCTAGGATAGGTGGAGCCTTCTAGAACTGACAGAGGAGGAGATACTCAAGAATACCATTCTACAGCAGGTACTTCCCAATATTTCAACCCCAGAGGTACCGATGTAGTTCTGACTCCCCAGAACCTAAGATCAATGCATGAGGCTGCAGTCTTGACATAATATATGATGCTATATGGCAAGACAAAGCCAACACTGCGGCTCACTGCAGAGTGTGAAGTTGGCTTTATCCCTGAACTTAGCTTCTGGGTAGTTAGTGTCAGGCTACTTCCTTTACTGTCTTTTCTACCAGTCTTCTGTCCAGAAAAACTGATGCATTGCAGAAGTTCAACAGTTCTTGAATTCTTTATTCCTCAGTATTAGACATGGTGCATAATAGAGTCACTTGCAAAGGCCAAAATGGATAATGCTCTATTTGCATGGAACTCGTAAGGAAGACAGACACAGTGAAAAGCATGCTTAAATTATAGCAGGTAATTTGTCCCATGGGAGTTTATGTAATGGAGATTCATATGGTACCTTTAAGAGACCAGGCCTCATAAAAGGTAATTAAGTTATTGGGTACACTGATCTTGGGTGAGATTAATGGTGAATTTGTAGATAACTTCTCCTAAGAATGAGTTGTTTTATAAAGAGTAAGACTGGACCCCATCCTGGGCCATGGGCTCTTGTGTTGTAATGTTTTATCATCTTATATATGTCCTCACTGTGATGCCATCACCATGACCATTATGGTGCATATGGTAGTGAAGGGATCCTGTGAGCTGAATGAACTTTCTTCATACATTACCCACCCTTGGACATTTGTCATAGAGTTGGGTTAAGACAGTCATTGTTTGGATGAGGGGCATTGAAGGTACTATGTGAGCACTGAGCTTGGTCACCCCCACTAGTTTGGAGGACTAAGCAGTCATCTTAGAGAAAGTGCTGGTTGTTATTTATTAAGCAGCACAATGTATTTATTAAGTGGCACTGTTTACCATGGGAGAGAAGCCTCGAGGCACAATGAAACCCACTATAAGAGTTTATTAAGGGAAGGGAATGGAAGGGGTGTGCATAGATCTATGGAATGACTGTGCAGGAGGCAGGGCTGAGGAATAGGTGGAACCTGCTTTTATAGGTCCCCCACCCCCACCCTGCACATGTACATATGGGTTTACATAGCTATGCCACGCATACGCATAGATTACATGATCACACTGCACACAAATTACGTGATCACACAGTGTGCAGATTACGTAGGACTTAAGGCCCTGGGGTGACTAAGCATCTTGCCTGGTTACTGGACAGCGCATGTGTGGTCATGTAGCTGGGGGAGTGGCTAGGAATTCTAACAGTGGTGCTAGCAAGATCTTATGGTTGAAAAGAAACAGATATTGAAAGGAACAGGATCTGGATCCTTCATTCAGCAAAAAGGATGAAGGTATGAAGGATGAAAGAAAGCAAGGTACACGGAGGGGCTCATCCAGTATCAGTGTGGCTGGGTCACCTTCCAGGGAGTGGGGCGGGTACAGAAACTCCAGGCCTATAAAGCATGTGCTCCTGCCTTGCTGTCCCATGTGCAATTTCTAAAGAGGTGGGGGAGTATCTTTTTCTACAGCAACTCTTAACGCCACATCTTTCTCTTGCATCTAGATGTAAGTGAGCCAATAGCTGATTATAGAGAAATAATCAGCCACATTTAGTAATTTGAAGACCACAAGAAGGACTTTGGACTTTGCCCTGTAAGACTTGGGGGATCCCATTAAAGAGTCACGGTTTTGCATTCACCTGCCTTCATATAGGATAGGAATGTGTGGGATGGGATGGACAGACCTACTGACAGCGTTCAAGACTGGGACAGTGGTTTGTGACATGTGCAGAAAACAATCTAAAGTGGCACCAAGGAGGTTAGCCTGGCCTTTGTGACCGATAGATGTGAAACATATAAGGTTATCTCCGCTATGAGCTCAGCGCGCGAGGACACCTGCATATCCACCCTAGCTGAGCTTGTAGATATCCTGTCAGCAGCGTCTTGGCTGTGCCTGCAATGGTTGGAGCCCATCATTTGCAAATCCCTTTCTTTTCTGCTGCTCCCAGCAGAGCTGGGTGGCAGCTTATCCGATGGGAGGGGGTCCAGGCTGCTGCATTGGCTCTGTGATCATCTTCCATTCAGGTGGGCCAGCTATTCTACTTCTAGAAGGGAAAGCTAATTTAGAAACGGCAGCAGCTTCTGTGTGGTGCTCAGGTCTTGGAAGCTCAGAGAGGGTGGGTCCACAGGAGGGCTCGGCTGGGACTGTTTCTCATACAGGAAAATGATAAGCAATATGGCTTCCCATGCGGGTACGTTATATCCACGACTTTTCCCCATACAGGTGCATGATTTCCAGGACTGCAGCCCATGATAGTACAGAGAATGCAGGTCTCCTCACAGGGGTACATGGAATACAGTACTTCTTCCAATTTGGATACCTGGGCCAATTTGGCCCTGTCCCTGGAGGGAGTTCCATTGGCAGGATCTTTCCGGGGGACTTCACTGGCCACACTGGCGGAAGCTCTGCCGTCCACAAGTGCTCCTTTCCAGCCAGGACCTGGGGTGGCCTCTGAGGGGTCTCTTAGTGGCACAGGTTTCTGAAGAGTTAGCTCTGGCTGTTCTCTGGCACCTGCCAGCTGATAATTGGAAAACAAGCAGGGAAACACCCATCTGCTCTCGACCCTCCCCCACACCTTCCTTAAAAGCTGTTAAACAATTAGCAAATGGTTCATTTATGTCTAGACGCCCAAGAGAGATGCGGAGTTGAGAACTGCTGTGGAAGAAAATGTGGTCTTTGGGTTCTGAAAGTGTGCACGTGAGGGCGGAGTGGGAGTGCGTGCTTTGTAGGGCTGGCATTTCTTCCAGCACATTGCCGCCACAGATTATATTATCTTTGCCCAGGCATCTTAATAGTTTCTAGCAACCGCTACCAAGTAAAGGTCGTGTTTGAAGTTCTTGGCAAGTGTAGTCTCTGCTGGCCAGACTTTCCAAGAACAGGTAAGTCAGAGGATTGAAGCTGATTCGGGGTGTAGGCTTTTGAGGCTCCTCCGGCTGGCTGTAGGCACTGTTTTCAGCTTCTAGGATGTCTGACCTGTGGGCATTCCTGCCATGAAAGGCTCCTTCCTCTGCTTGGCTTGTCTCTAGTTGAGATTGGCAGTAGAGGTAGGCCTGTTCCCTGCAGGCCTGTGGCCTGTGAATGGTCTTCACTTGCAAATGGCTCCCGAGA
This sequence comes from Peromyscus maniculatus bairdii, assembly GCF_049852395.1. Classification (NCBI taxonomy): domain Eukaryota; kingdom Metazoa; phylum Chordata; class Mammalia; order Rodentia; family Cricetidae; genus Peromyscus; species Peromyscus maniculatus. The sequence continues at coordinate 138,558,856 of NC_134856.1, read as the reverse complement.
GAGCCTTGCTGTTGATGAAGAAAATGAAACAATCGGGAACTGCAGGTAGGATGCAGGCCTTTGCACACACTGTGCTCAGGAGCCTGGTGAAGGCAGGAGAAGAGAAAGGCAGCTGCCTCCAGAGCCCCCCCCCCTTGAACAGCACTGTGAGGACAAGCGACCCTGGTCCACTCTGTCCATGCTCTAGCAGGACAGAGAGCAGACAGAAGAAAGAGAGCAGGAGAAAGAGAGCAGACAGACCCCAGAGAGGAACAGCCTGATAAATGGTCTGGAGTCCAATTCATGGCTTTGATTTTCTGTGCATAGAAAAGGCCAACAGTAGAGGCTTTGTGATTCTGGAGAGTTACGTGGTGGCTTCTAGCCAACTCTTAAGTGATTTTGCTTCATACATTAGAAAATTTGAGGTTTCAGGAGAAATCCTGTATGAATGGCAGATGCCCCAATTTCCCTTTCCCCTCAGGCCATGTTCATTTACAACTTCCTGTCTTAGTCTGGGGGAGTCAGATATCATTTGGTAATGAGAGCTCATTTCTGTGGTTACCTTCAGCTATTTTAAATAGGCTTTTTACTCTAGTTTTATTGCCCCCGCCCCTGAAAGACCTTCCACAAGGAGTAAGTTTAAACATTATTTAGAATATTAACTACATATTCAGGAAGCTATGGATTCTAGGTGCTATGACAAAATCTTAGATGAAACAGGCTTAAGCACTGGCTTCTGGTCCACACAGAGGTGACACAGCTCTGAGGCGCTGCCTCCAGACTGGGGTTTCCCAGGACCCATTTGGCTTGGGATTCTGTCATCCACAATAATAGGAATAGTGAGGCTTTGCCTATGGGTGTAACATGGCTTCTGTGCCCATCCAGTACAGTCAAAACAGACAAGAAAAATGGGGACCATCCGGCAGTCATCAGCCTCACCTGTTCATGGCTCATTAGCCAGAATTATGCCATAGGCCCCAGCAAAGGAGGTTAGAAATGTAGCTTTAATACTAGGCAGCCATGTGCCCATCTGAAATTTGACAGCTCTCTGAAGGACAGATGAACATGTTATCTCACAGTGGCTACCATGGTGACGTCTCAGAGTACTAAGAGGACAGGAATACTTGCTGAGGCCGTGTTGAATACTATATGTTGGGCTTCTGTGCCAAATGGTGTTTTGAGTCTCTGTTATTTCAACAAGTTTTCAAAACACCATGAGTTGGTTAGTCTTTGACACCTTGATACAAGCTCCAGTTGTCTGGTAAGAGGGAACCTTAAAATTGAGAAGATGCCCCCATCAGTTTGGTCTTTGGGCAAGTTTTTAGGGCATTTACTTGATTAATGATTGATGTTGGAGGCCCCAGCCCACTGTGGGTGGTACCATTTCTGAGTAGGTGATCCTGGTGTGTGTGTGTGTGTGTGTGTGTGTGTGTGTGTGTGTGTGTGTGTGTGTGTACATATGCAAGGTAAAATGCTATGGGGAACAAGCCAGTAAGCAGAGTTTGTCCATGGTCTCAGTTCCTGCCTCAGTTCCTGCCTCCAGGTTCCTGCCTTGAGTTCCTGCCCTGACCTCCCTGAAGGTTGGACTATAAGCTATAAGATGAAATAAGCCCTCTCCTATCCAAGTCACTTTTGGTCATCATCCTTATCACAGCAATAGAAAGCAAAGTAAGACCCACACTCAGGAGTAAATAACCACTGTTGACCCCAAAGTGAAAGTTGAGGGAGGGAGAGAAACAGCTAAAAGATCTACGTGGTTGAGAAGCATCAGAGTCATATTTGAACCCCAGTCTGACTGGGGTCATGGCTTTTACTTTGCAAATAAAATTCCACCAAAAAGCTTTAGAATACCAGCTCTATCAGCATAACACTTCTGACTTTAAAATGACAGGAACATATACCTCAAATTTAGGTTAAATGACAGAGGACAGCCAGGCCTTGGCAAGGAGGTGGGGAAACTCATTGGGTAGCCTGGGCTTTTTCCCATCCTGGCTCTGCCTGCCTTCATGCTACAAATAGTCTCTCTCTCTTTGCAAAGAAGGTGGGTTTTGAAACCCTCAAATTACCTTGTTTTCACATTAGAAACTTCAAGGAAATTTACCCTAGCCTGTGCTAGGATCTCAGGGAAGGCCTCTAATTGGCTCATTTTGAATCAAATGCCTTCTCTTAATCAAGTCCTTGTCCTGCCTAATGAGGCTATGTGTGTGGCCTGCTCTGGCCTCGTGAGCCCCACTTCTCTATGATCAAGCGAAAGACTTCTTTAATAGAAGAAAGGCAGGAGACCACATTTTAGACTGGGCACATTTAAAAGCACCTGTCTGGTATCAGATGTGGTAGCTTCTTTGGGGTCAACAGCTAAGTAGCATTAGTTTGAGCCAGTGTAAGATTGTTTAAGGCCGTGTGTGTGTGTGTGTGTGTGTGTGTGTGTGTGTGTGTGTGTGTGTGTGTGTACACCATATGCATGCATACATGCTACATGCTTGAAGGCCAGATGAGGATGTCTGCTATCCTCCACTATCATCCTGTGCCTTCATTTTTTGAGACTGTATCTCTCACTGAGCTTGAGGCTTGCTAGACAAACTGGTTGGTGAGCTCTTGGGATCTGTCCATCTCCACCTCTTAATGTTGGATACAGGCCCAGGAGACAGTGCCTGGCTTTTATGTACGTGCTGAAAGTTCAAATTCCAGTCTTCTTCTTGCATGGCAAGCATTCTTATCTACTCAGCTATCTCCCCAGGCCCAGCAGGAATAATACCTGTAGAAAGACAGTGATAAAAGGAGACTTTTATACCCAGAATGTTTCCTAATTAAAGGGGGAAATCCCTGAAATGTAGAGTGAGTGCTGGTTGAATGCAGAATTCTTTGAAGACATTCGGCCTAATTCTTAAGACTTTCTGCAGAACATGGGGCCCATTTATCTTCAGTTCTCTTCATCCTTTTTTCTTTTTAGACATGCCAAGATAACACTGTCTTTTTGGCTCCTGGGGATGAACTTTTGGGGAAAATGATTATTGTAACATTTTCAGGAAGCACAGATGTTCAGATGCCATCCATAACAAAAAGACATCCATGGATTTACCTAGATTTCTTCAGCATGCAGATTCTTCATAAAGTTACAGCAGAAGGAAGTGATTCAATTAACTATTTCACTACTTATTTCTAGGTTCTTTATGCAAACACATATTTAACTGAGATTTGAAAAATAGATTTTTATTTCTTCTTAGAAACTCCAAGTAAAGCATCATGTAATTAGTTAATCCTTTTGTTAGAAACACATTAAGGCGAGGGGGCCTCTTGCTGTCAATTCTGCTAAACACACAGTTGACCTATCTGATGAAGCACTTACCTGAGCACAGTGAGGCTCGGTGCCCTTCATCAGCACGTCAGAAGATGAATGAGATAAAACTGCAAAGTACCTGGGACTCTACCTTTTTACTGTTAAAAAGATGGAAAAGGTCCCTGGCCAGAATGCTACGCTCAGTGCTATAAATCTAATTAAGTCGTTACAAATAACTTTAATTAAGTTATCATGTAGCTGTTTTTTTTAAGGGAACAAACAAAACATTCCCTTTGGACATATTGTTCACATGAGTAAAGCCATGGGTCTTTCTCAGTGTTTTCCAAGAGAACGGTTCAGCCTCAGAGTCGGCAGTACCTAGAGAATTCTGCACATTTCTCAGGCCTTGGACTAGGATCCATATGTCATGTGAGGGAATTAAGGAACTCCTCATTCTTTATTAGAATTTGGTTAGAACTTATCACAACTGTTCCATGTTTGAATGTTATGACTGTAAGGATGCTCTTACTTCTACAAAAGCATTATTTTCCCTTTTCTGGAATCAGTGAAAATTAGGGGATTTTTGTTGTGTCTCCTTCAGTTTAGATGACTGTGCTCAGAGCCTCCTGCATGAGTTAGAAGTGGAAAGGTGCTTTCCAGGAGTGGGCAGCTTTCCTGGACTGCTAGGTCCAGGCCCGTGAGATGCTCAGAGAACACACTCCAGCCACTAGGGAAGTTCTGAAGCCCAAAGTTCTGATGTTCTTCCACATTCTCCAAAGCCATAAGAACTGCTTTGGCACTGAAGTCTGTAGGTAGAGTTTTTGTTAGGTCTGACAGCTCCAAAATAAACTCACAGAAACTTATTATTAATTATAAATGCTCGGCTGATAGCTCAGGCTTATTACTAACTGGCTCTTAAAACTTAAATTAACCCATTCCTATTAATCTATGTGCTCCCCCAAGGCGCATGGCTTTTACCTCTCCTGCATGTCCCACTTCCTTTCTGTCTGACTGGTAACTCCTCTGACTCCACCCTTCCTCATCCCATCATTCTCAGTTTGTTTTTCCCACTTAACCTTAGTCTACTCATCTGTAGGCCAGTCAGCTTCTTTATTAAATCAGTCACAGTGACATATATTCACACAGTGTAAAGGAATATTCCACAGAAGTCTATTGGCCTTTTCTCTAATGCCACCCTAACCCCAACCTCTATCTAGCAGAGTGAATGGCAGATAATGGCATGTATCAGTCAAGGTGGGATGTGCCAAAGGTGTCCCTGTGCAGGATTAGGACAGTATCTCCCCTGCTGTGTTTAACCTTTTCTTCCTGAAAGCTGTCTGGGTCAGCCACTTGGGCCCCCTTTAGAAAGAACCAATGCACACCCCGAAATGATGCTATGCAAAAGAGCGGTAAAGGTAGAATAGAGAGCATGTACCTTTTTATTATAATATTTTAACATTTATTTGTTTGTGGCAGACTTTGAACTCATGGCCATGCGGACACTAAGCACAACTACTGTTTGGCAGCATTCCTAGCCAGCTCCTAGGATTTTGTACTTAATTCACAATGATGGGAGAGAATAGATTGAGCCTCCCTTGCCCATCTCTATTCTAGCAGGAAAAGGAGAAACCATGTTTCTGAGATTTTAGCTATAAGGTTCAACCTAAGTGTGTCTCCTCAGTACATCCCCCTGTTCCCCTCACGCCAGATAATGCTGTGTCTTTCTTCTGAATGTCAATCACACCATGTGTTTTCTTCTTGGAGTATGTTGATTGCCTTGCAGGAGCTGTCTGAGTGCCTGTATTAATCCAAGTGTATGATAGTCTGGAGATACCCCAGCCCTCTGATAGAAAGTCCTAGATATAATGCATAAATCATTTTGAGTGATTAATCTTGGAAAATTTAAGACAAATCCTGGTTCAGGAGAGAAGGGCACTAAAAGCCAGGTAGGATGCTGACCCCTGCCTTGCAGTTTAGGGTGGTAGAATGATAAACCAGTCAAAAAGCACTGGGAAGAGCATTATGCAGAACAAAGAGAATTCGTTAAGTCCTCGGTGGGATTAGAGACAAAAGCCCATAAATAAATCTAGTATCATCTGGGTATTCACCTTGAGTTTGAGGTGGTTTAGGGTTTAGGTTTTGTTTTGTTGTCTGTTTGTTTTTTATCTGCCTGGTAGTGAATCAGGATTACAGGAGCACTTGTGAGTCTCAGCTTAGACTTTGGATAGAGAATAAGGGTAAATCGGTAATACTCTAACAAAGAGCCCACATGCACTCAGGGATGGCAAGCATGGCTCAGACAACATCTAAAGACATACGTAGGACAGAGGGATGAAGTAGTGAGAAGGGCTAGCGGTTGGCAAACTGTCCTGTGGTTCACACACACCAGGGATTTCAGCTTGGGTGGGCAGTTCGTATTCATATTCTTGGCATACTACAGGAGATAGATACCTCCAATGGTCCTGAGTGGGAAGGCATGAGGGGGCCTGGAAGAACTAGCATGAATCCCTCTGCAGTACTGAGTCCACACCTGGAGGCTTCACAGCACCCCCTCCAAACCCTGCCAGACAGACTGGGATTCTTCAGAAGGAAGTAAGCTGCTGTGAGGGATGATATAAGCAATAAAGAGCAGAATTAGACCCCCAAGAGATTGAGTGACAGACTTTCAGATCCAGACTGTAAAGTTCAAATGCTCAACATGTTTAAATACAAAAGGCAATTTAAGACTTAGACAATGAATTACACATTTATCAAAGGCTGCTGGGCTAATTTGAAATGTCTAGTATTGAAAGATGAAATTATGAAAAGCATCTCTTGATAAAGAAAACACCCATCTACACTATTACACCAGTGCTCCAGCCCCTTATCCTAAATTGTCATAGCTTAGGTAGTCCCTCAGGAAAGACAGTGGTCAGTTCATGAAGGGTTATCCTCCATAACCCGAGTTCCCTCCCACTGGTCTGGGTGGAATGTCTCCCAAAGGGTGCTGTGTTGAAGGCCTGATCCTCACTCATCTGGTGCTGTCAGGAGGCCATGGAACCTTCCAGGAGTGGAACCCGAGGAAGCCACTTAAGCTTCCTTAAGCCTTCAAGGCCATGCTCTTGAAGGCTCCCAGCTCTGTCCTCTGTCCTTTGCTTTCTGGTCACTCTGAGTTGAAAAACTGTGCTCGAACACTTGCCACACCCCATGACATCATACCTCTCTGTGGTTCCAGAGCAGTGGCTCCAGCCACCGTGGACATGTACCCACATCGTCTTTCCTCCTCCTTTGATTCCTTGGGCATCTGTCACAGCCATAGAAAGCTGACCTAACATGAGACCTACTTCCCACCGCTACTACACTGAGAAATTCCATTCTTGACATCTGAACTTCTCAGGGACACATTCAAACCAGAATACCATAGAATTTAAAATACACCCAGAAACAAAAAGGCATCAATTATTGATACATATAACAACATAATACATATTAAAATAATTATGTGGAGGAAAAACAGATCCAAAATAGTATTGATTGCATTAATAAAATCTTCATAAACTGTAAGCTAATCTTTACTGATAGGATAAATCAATGCTTATCCATAGTAGGGAGGCAGTTGGAGAAGAATAAAAAGGAGGAATTTCAAAGGGTATGAAGAAAGCTTAAAGGACAATGGTATGCTAGTTATCTAGATTATGGTCATTATTTTATACGTGAATATACATATTTATACTTACCAAACCTTCTTGAAGTATATACTTAAAATATGTAGACTTTTATATATTGATTATACATCAGTGCGTGTAGGGAGCCGCCGTTCTAAGATGGTGCTGACTTCCTGGTAGCCCAGCTGTAAACAACTCCATAATTGGCTATGCTCCTAGGACTACGTGTCCTAAGATCCGCGCATGCACGAGTATGGTAATTGACTCCATGTCCTCAGCCTATCCCGTGGCTCCCCGTGCTTGCATTCTGGCGGGACCCAATCACAGTATGGCACGTTTGCCTGATTCCCTATATAAGCAGCTGCAATTCAGTTCTCGGGGCCCCTCACCTTCAGCTCTCCCTTAATCAAGAGGCGCTCCAATAAAGTGTGATCTGAGAAGAATCCTCGAGTGGTGGTCGTTCTTCCTCACTGGCCGAGGAGCTCGCCGCAAGTGCGACTGACTGTTTAAATGAATTTTTTAAGAATTCAAGTCAAGAGGGCCGAAGAGGTGGCTCAGAGGTTAAGAGCACTGGCTGTTCTTTCAGAGGACCATGGGTTCACTTTCCAGCACTCACATGGAAGCTCACACCTGTCTGTAACTCCACCTCCTGGAGGCTGACATCTCACACAAACATACCTACAGGGAAAATACCAGTTCACATAAAATTAAAAAATGAAGTTTAAAAAAAAAGGATTCATGTCGAGCCTGTGGGATATGTTCAAGGTGCAGCACATTCTTGCAGTTGCCCACCATAGACTCTGTATTTCTCAGTTGGTGGTTGGCATCATCCGTGAGTTAGAAAGACTTCACTGTTCTTCCATCTAGTCTGGTAACAGAAGAATGGAATTGATGCTTTCCAAATGTTTTTCTTCCCTCCATGCAACTCTGAAGGTCACAAAAGCTGTGGCTTCCCACGAGAACACTCCATCACTCCAGAGTCTCCTCTCAGGGACAAACTGCTCTTGAAGCACGTCTTAGATTTTAGCATCCTTCTAGGTAGGACACCTGCTTTCCATGGGGCGAGGTTGCTGTTTCCTCCATTGTTTGGAGGAAGAGGGTTTGGGGATGGAACACCAGCCACAAGAGCCAACTGGTGAGTGGCAGGTGCTGCAGAGGAAGACTCTTGGTGACTTATATACATCTGGTGGCCCTTCAGAGAATGCTCACTTAGGTGGTGGTGGGGGATTGTAAAGTTCTGGCCAGGTAAATGTCTGAGATAAGAACCAGTGGCTGGTAAGGGTGAGGCTAGGCTCCCTGATCAGTGTGAGAATGTCATTCATCCTGTAGGTGACAGAGAGGCAAGGGAAATGCTCTTTTAGGAGACCACATGATTGACAGAGGTTGCTTTGTCTTCTGACTCTATGGGGCTGTAGCTCCATTCACTCAGGCCTGTAAGTCTCCACATCTAGAGAAGGCCACAGACTTTTCTGGAGCCTGCCTTGGGCCCCTCTCCTGAGGTGGCCCTCTGGAGTCACAAGCACATTTGCTATGTCCTGGGACCCTGCTGGTTACTGGTTCTAGTCCCAGATTGCTCTCTATGTCTAGAGAAGGCAGACATGGAAACAGATTGTGATTTGGATGTAAAACAGTAGACAAACAGGTAGGAGGAAGCTGGTGCATCAGTCATGGCTCAGGCCTTGTCCAGAGGTCTACTTCTCTGTGTTCCAGTTTCCTCCTCTGCTGAAGGGTCTTTGTGAGAAGCTGAATTAATACAGACTAAGTTATCAGAACCTTGTAAGTCCTGTAGATATGCCTGTAGTATTTTAATAGTTTCTCCCCAGTCTCCCCTCTGGCCCTAGATGATCAGGTTTCCTTCTGTTCCCACATCCATGAAGTTGTGCCATACTCTGAATGGATAGCAGGGACCTCTTGTTGAGTATATAATCTGCAGCAGTCCTTGGTTGTGGCAAGAATGCTTTTCTCCTTGGTGACTTCATCTCACCACTCCCAATCCAACATGATAGATGCTCAAGCTTTTCTCTGTAGTGATTCTCAGGGTCATTGTTGTTCATTTGACCAGTATGTAGCAAGCAAGGTCAGGTATGGGAGTTCCTGTGTGAAGTCAAGGTGGGCCTGCATTTAGAACTGCCTTGCCTAGTTTTGTGAAGGGATGGCAGGAAGTGGATTAAACCCCACCCAGCTCTGCAGGTGTGAATGTCTGCCTGCCTGCAGGCTCAGTGTGGCATCACTTCATCCCTGTCTGCCATTTACTCATGTGCTTGCTGAGTCCCTCTGATGTGCTCAGCATGCGTGCAGGTGTGTGGACCGAGGCAGCTGCACTTTACAGAGCCTGCAAATCAGGAGGAGCTCTTTGGGCTTTGCTGAGGTCTTTGAGCCAATGTTCACTGTTTTGTTGCTGTGTTAGCCATTCCTGTGCTGGTTCATGTCTGCCAGATGTGCAGGGGAAACCACTCAATGGAGAGCTCTTCTTGGGAAGCTTCCTCAGGAGTTGAACAAGGACAACTCTCTACCCACAGGATCATTGACCAGGGTCTACTCCAGAGCCACCTCCAGGTTGCGACTTTACCGCCCTTGATCTGACCATGCCACCTTAGATCCTCCCTTTTGACCAAGTAGCCTTGGTCTGGGAATACTAGGAGTCAAGCTCTACTGTGTCTACCGTGTGCCTCTGCTTTTCTTTGCTGCTACAGTTATGACACCAGTCCACCAGGAAGGGCACTGTCATCAGGTCCCTTCTTCAGATAGTGCAGAGGAAGAGAGAAGGCCGAACGACAACAAAGAGAAAGGGTAGGAGGAAGAGACTCAGTGACACTTCCAGAGTCCCTTAGTCCAAGACAGAAGAGCCAGCTTCCAGGACAGCGTCATCCTGACTCCCAAAGACTATACAGAAACAATCTCAATTCAGAGTCATCTATGAGGCCACTTAGGAATAGGAAGTGTGTGTGTGTGTGTGTGTGTGTGTGTGTGTGTGTGTGTGTGTGTGTAGATATATGTAAATACACACATATCTTACAAGAAATATTGTTGCAGACTCAAGTTCTGTTAGCCTTGTCTTGGCAAAGAGGTACAAATGACAACATGGGACAGTTAGCAGTACTTAGATTCAGTTATACTCCCCAATTTGTTTTCCAGGGCCACCTATGGACTGTGTTTGAGTGATAAGGGCTTCTGCTAAAGCTGTGTCTGTGTTAACCCCGCCCCCTTTCCTTTCCCAACATCTGATTGGACCTGCCCAGTCCCGAGCCCATAGTGGAGCTATGGGGAAGGAAAACAATGAAGGGCTCCATCTCTGAAGACAGTAACTCTTCCAGTTGCCTGAGCCTCTGTGTGGTACCACTTCCCATGTACCTGACTCAGAAGTGGTTGTCATGGAAACTTTTTTTGTTTTTATTTTGGTCTTGGGCCATGGTCATTGTCTTATTATAGATGCCTGGAAAGAGAAGACCGTGTGCATGGAAAATAAGGACAGTGTATCACTTAGCAATCTCAGGGGGCAGAGAGAGGCTGACGACCAGTGGGCTGCAGCACCCCTCAGGGAGGGTCCCCAGGTATCCCACCCCACTACCCTATCATAAGCAGAGGACTTCTGTCACATATCCTCGGTTGTCAGTCTCCCAGACTCTAGTCCCAAATGATCCCACCCCCACCCCCACTTTCATCCCCCCCCCCCCCGCTAGGCGGGCTGCCCCTTGCTCCCGCCTGCCTGCCCACCGCCCACACAGATTCTTCTGCTCTGTTGATACTGAAGAGTTCAGCTGTGGGAGGGAATAAGGGTCCCCGAGGTCGCTTGGTTTTCACAGCTCATAGCCTTCCTTGATTGCACGTCTTGTAGATCCACATTTTTATCACTGTATCTGTCATTTTTCCTGGTTTGCCATTTCAGTCACTCAAAACAGCGTTGCTGTATTGCTTTGGAATCTCTTGGGCTTTTTTCTTTCATGAGGTTTGCATCAACCCAAGGGTAATAATAGCTAATGGCAGGAATGGAGAGCGGCATGTGACTACAGTATGCTCCCCACCATCAGGGCCTGTCTCTCAAGGGAGCAGTATGGGGAGCAGGGAGGTGGCCATGGGTCCCAGTTCACCCTGTGCCTGGGGCTGCCCATCAGCAAATTCCATCCTCACAACCACTGTGTTTTGCATGATTCTATCTGTATATTAACAGGTAACGTCACTAGCATCCTTATAGAGGGTTTTCCTTGCCTAAGCATGAGTAAATAGTGTGGACCTGGAATTGAAATCTAACTGAACTGAAACAGTTTGGCTTTCTGTAACCTGCAGTTTGTAAAGGGTTACCTTTCCTGGTTTAATGAGTGAGTCAGAGTATCCTGGTGCTTGTTTAGAAGGGTGCTGAATGGCCTATTAGAGTAATTTGCTTAGATATTGATTGGTACCTCATGCTTAATGTGGCTAAACAGAGCTCTTGATTTTCCTTGTTCCCAGGACCCTCACGAGCTTGCTGATGACCCCATGCTCCAGTCCCCCTTGCACTGTGACTCAGGTCAAGCACCTTGGGGTCATCTTGACTCTGTTTTTCCTTTGTTCCCTGTAGCCAGTCCTGGTCAACCTTGCCATCTTTGCCCATGGACTATACCACGTGTTTGAGTGCTAATCATCGTTTCCTCTATCCCCATTAGTGGTGCAAGCCATCGCCTGGCATCCTTACTGGTCTCTGTTTCCATCAATATTTGATTGCAGGCTGTTCTTCACAGGAAGGTGGAGAAGAATATCCTTATTCTGCTTCCCCAGCTTCTGCCCCCTGCCTTGTAGCTTACTGTGTCTCTCTCTCCGTGACTCTGATCGACTACTGTGCAGGCATGCTTCTTTCCCACGTGCTGAACTTGCCTCACATGAGGGCTTCACACACACTGTTCCCTCTGCATCAACACTGTCCTCCTGGAGCGTCCCATATCTGGCTCCTCCATGCTGCCCTGGTCTTAGCGGGGAGTTTGTCTCTCCTGGGAGACCCTCCTTGAGTTCTCCCAGTATAACCAGCTTCCCCCAGCCTCATTTCCCTCCTCAGCCGAGAGAGGCATAGTAGGAGGAAACATGATCTCACCTGGGCAGTCCTAGAAGCTCCCTTAAGGACCTGATGACTGACTTGCATAAAGGAAGGGCTTCCAGTAAATCTGGATCATGCAGAAGCACAGAGGAAGAGCAAGCCCTGGGTACCACGCCCTTCCCCTTGCACAATTGCAACCCAGCTTAGCACTGTTTAGCAGGATCCTTTGTATCTCAAGCACCCACTGTAGTGCCTAGCAGCTAATGAGGCTCACTGAATGTTAGTGGGAGGATGGGATGGAGCAGAGGAGAGTTAGTCTTTGGGAAGATGAAAGAAATGCCCTGCAAGCTGTCGAGTTTGAATGTCGAGTCCTCGGACTCATAAAAGCTGAATCATGTACTACATGTATCTGTGTATCTCATGTTATCTCTTTTGGCCAGCTCGCCTGTGTCCCTTATCCCTGCTTGACTCTTGACCATAGAGTGCAGAACATCCAGAGGACCTGAGGTCCCATTGCATGCCTTCTGCCTTTTTCCTGGTCCTGGCTCAGTTCCATGGCTGGATTAGTATGTAGAGAGGTGGGCAGGGAGGGAGTTAGACTGGAATCTGAAACAGAGCCAGAGAGTAGGATAAGAAAGAGAAAGTGTTTCATGAGCACAGGTGCCTGACAGGCTCAGGAGACTCGCCTTGCATCTTGTCAAAGCTCTTTGCTTAAAAGCCCAAGGGAACAAAGACATTTCCCTTTAAAGAAATCTGCCTATTCACTATATGCCACGGCCCCTTTCCTCTCTCAGCTTGGAGGCTATGGAACGTTTGAGAGGTGTCTCATACTTTCGAGATGAAACTCTACACAGCATCTGGACTTGACTGGTTTCTACTATTCGCTACTGCTGCCAGCAGAAAACCTGCCCGCCATAATCTCACTGAGTTCCTGGGGAAGGGCTCAGACCTGCTACCTGTGCTGGGGAGGGAGCTCCAACTTAGCTTCCATGTTGTTTTTGTTGGCAGGACACTGAGCACCACTACAGCAGAAGGTCAAGTGCCCCCGAGGAGTCTGTGCTTACATGCTAGATGTGATCTGATCTGCAGAGAAAGGGAGGGTAAGGGATGGCCACAGGCACAGCCCAGGGTGCTGTTCTTTCTCACACAGACATTAAAGGGAGGTGCTCCCGGCCTCAGAGATGTATCTGCTGGCTAATTACATCCCTGCAAGAAGTTTAGAAATTGCACAGCAATTTTGATGACAAAAGAATGAACTTGAAATTGCCATTTCACAATTTGCTCTTGAGGCAAGCTCAACCCTCTTTCATTGAAATACAACCTTAAACTAGCAGCCTGTCTTGAGTGGGATTATGGTGTTTTGGTAGAGAAAGTATCACTTAGGTTTGTGTTGTTTTAAGTGACAGATCATCTCTGGGTTGGTTCTGCATCTTCATGGGATCATGACCAAGTCAGAAATAAAACCTGTTCCAGGTGTGAGATTCCCATTCCCACCCCAGTATCTCCAGTGAGCACTGATTGGCACAAGTGTTTAAATCCACCCAGTGCTGGACATATTTGTCTTCTCCTATAGGTTGAAGATTGGATCCCTCCCAAACTGCCTATCTCATTTGCCTAGAACACAAAGCCTCACCCAGAGAACAGTTTAGGGTTTGAGAATACCCTCTTCTTCAGTCAGTAGAACTTTTCTGACTCTAGAAGTCCTGAATCAAACACGTGCCAATCACCAGCGAAGTGAGGGAGGGGCCTTCACCCTTAGGATCCAGTAACTATAAGGACACTCACAGTGAAAATGGACAGCAGAGGTTTAGTTCTTACAAAGTCAACGTGTGAAACTGTGTTAGGACCACAAAACTTCTTAACCCAAGGCTTTACAGAGTGCGTTTAGAAACTTACGCTTCAAAAAAACTATCCTCAATTTCTATACCGATGTCATTATCATTAAAAATAGTGTATACCTGATATTTTCAATATCATGACCATATCCCTACAGACGGTATGGAGGGGTCTCTCTAAGCTCTCAGGCTGGCAGTTGTAAGGACTGCTAAAGGCAACTGGCTGATAAGGACACTGTCTTCAGAAAGGCTTGATGCTGGCCACACACAGAGAGTCCTTACAGTTCCACCCACTTGGCTGACCCTTCCTCTCCATGGCCCTTTCCCCTTTCTGGTCCACCAGAAACCAAACCAATGGGGCTACTGATCTTAGACTTCATCCTCCCAAACTATGAGCTACATACACCTTTTGCCGTTATGAAGTACCAAGCCTGAGGTATTTTTTAAGAACAACAGAGAATGAACAAATACAAAAATTGGTACTGAGAGAGGAAGGCAGTTGCTGATATAACCCCCTGCCCATATTTGTAAGTATTGGATTTGGGTAAGGGCAGAGTTTGGATGAGCTGAAAATGCCTAGAAGGCTGCAAATGGAGCATTGTGGGTAATTCTGCTGGGGCTCAGAAGAGACTTAGAAGGAGCTGAAATGTCTCACAGACAGGGTGAGTAGCTGTGACCAGAATGCTAATGAGTCTTGGATGGAAAGGGAGGATGCACTTCTGGAAATTGGAGCAAAGGCCATCCTTATTACACCATTGCAGAGAACTTGGGTGAATGGCATCCGTGCCCTAGGCCTAGGGATTTGTGGAAAGTGGAAATTGCCAAGTCAAAGACCTTGGGTATCTTGCAGAAGAATCTTTTAAGGAGAATACTGGAGGAAGTCCCTGATGTTTTTATCTGGATACAGTAGGATTCAGAACAGTGGTATAATCTAAAAATGGGATTTATAATTAAAAAGAGTGTGAGATTTGGTCATTTCACAGCCTGACCTGGGAAGGAACATAGGAAGACAGAACAAAAAATTAAAAACTCAGGGAGACATGGAAGAGTCCAACACAAATCAGTGCAGATACAGAGAAGTTGGTTGTTCTTCATATGAACAGTAGAGGAAAGGCCTCAGAAGCATCTCAGAAATGTGCTCAGGCCAGAGATGGGGGCACAGTGTTCCAGGGAACAGGCCCGGGGATCCTTATAGCCTCCCTAAGTGTCTCTGCCTCAGGAATCTGCTTTACTCTCTGCCTGCCACAGCCATGGCTCAAGATGGCCCAACCATGGCTTATGTCCCTATTCCTAAGGCAGCAGGCAGCAGATCCTGAGATCTACATGGTGCTAATTCTACAAGCATTCCAAATGTAAGAGCAATGGGTTTATGGCAGCTTCCACTCAGACTTCAAAGGAAGCCTGGGATACCAGGTAAAGAGAGAGTCTGGAGGCAGCTGCTGCAAAGATCATCCATCATCATGCTTACTGAAGTCCAGGGAGTGGGGCCACCACTGCTTAAGCCCCACGAAGGCAACATGTAATGCTGGGTTGGTGACATTACAGGCATTATCTCATAAAGCAAGTCCCAAAGAGTAGCCATGTGGGCTGTGACTTGACAAAGCCATGTAGATTGTGGTTGACTGAAGCGCTTGGGGACCCACTGATGTCATATCGTGCATAGGATGCTGGACTCGGAGCTTTAGAATTTCATGTCTGTCCTGGTGGGCATCCATCTTGCCAAGAACCTCGATTCTGTCTTATTTGCTCACATCTTCCCTTGGGATGAGGATGTTTGCCTTGTGGATCCTGTTTGTTCTCTGTGTCACTGGAGCTTGGAGATAGGTGCACGTGGCTTCTGTTTGATTTTACAGGCTCACAGCTGGAAAGAGTTTTCCTGGAGACTCAGATGAGACTTTGAACTTGTTTTAAGCAATACTAGACTTTGGACTTCGGGGCACGGAAGGATTATGTTTCATATTATAAGAATACTGTGTGGGGAGGTTTTAATATCTGTGACAAAATTTTCTGTGATGGCCAACTGAAGAGTGAAAAGGCTTGGGCTCATGGTTCTGGAAGTTTCCATCCTTCATCACTTGCCTCTGTTGTTTGGGCCAGTGGCAAAGGCAAATGCCATGGTGACAGGAGCAGGTAGCAGAGAAAACTGCTGAATTCATAGCGTCCGGGAAGCAGAGAGGGCTAGAGAGAAAGGCCAGAGACAAGAGAGGCAGGCTCCCCATGGCCGACTTCCTCTGATTAGAGGAAGTTGCCACAATGTACCACCTTTCAATAGTCTGTTTGGTAATGAAGCCATCATTTATCTGCCCATTGGTTAGTGGAAGAATTAGTTTCAGGAGCCAAATGACTCAGTCATTTCCCCAAAGTTCTGCTTCTGAACATGGCATTAGGGCAAAGCTTCAGCACGCAGGGACCTTTCATCTCCAGACTGCAATAGACAAACTTTTAAGTCCATGGTGAATGTTACAGACCCGTTAAATGTGTTTACTATAGACTCATGGGGAATCAGCCTATCCCCAGTGTGGGGGATTTGAACTCATGGAACCATGAAGAATTGGAAGTAGAGGCATTGATACATGCCCTCCTGCCCTGTGCCCTCGTATGTAAGCCTCTCCTTTAGGATCTAACTCCCCCTCAGAAGAATGGGTTCTTATTGATGGCTGCTGGGTCTTCACAGCTCCAAGAAGCCTTTGTGACCAGAGCAGTTCATTTCTCAAGCAGGACACCACTGCTGTACTTGGTAATGTCCAGCCCCCACCTCAGTGAGCAGCAGCTAGGCATAATAATTCCTTACCTCTTGTAACTTTCGTGGAGGCTGGCTTACCTGTAGGAGAAACCAGGTGATCAGGCAGACTGAGGGATGCTGGGAGTATGAAGGAAGGATCCAGAAAGTTCTAACAGGAGTTGTTGGGCTCCTTAGGGGAATTCAGCTGTCCTCTGGCATCAGGCGTTAGATTAACCCAGGAGGTAGCAGAGGAAGACACAGGGTCTTTTTCATAAGAAAGATGAGGAGGGTTACCCAGGGAGTCCTTGTGCTAAATACTTTACGAGCATTTTTATTTCGTTGGCCTTCAATTTAATAGCGCTGAAATTAGGCACTGTTACTTTCAGTCTGCAGAAGGGAGAACAGGACTCTACTAACATGGGCCCAACTGGCATCAAGCCGAGGTCTGTCCTGCTGCAGAGTCCATCTCTCCAGCCTAGAATGGCATGCCTCATGGAACAAGAAGTAGTTTTCAGAAGGCGGGGAGGTAAACAGGCATCTGCAGAACACAGCTTTCCACTGATCAGTTTGACTGAACACTTAAGGAGTGAGGGGCATTATAAGGGTCACATGAACTAATTTGTGAAAACTGTCACCCATTGTGTTAGGTGTACCCCTTACAACTGAGTGTTTACTGGTGGCTGACAGGAGAAAGGGGGCCTTGTTAGGTCTCACACCCAGGACAAATGGCTGAGGTACCTATTTGACATATCAAAGTGGATGCTGTCCCCCAGCTTCGCCCTGCATCCCCTAGTCTCTACCTGTTACAGGGCTCTTCTGGCTGCCATACCCCACCCCTACCCTAAACTTCTCCAGTCCAGGGCTGGGCTGCCCCCCCCCCCCCCCCGTGCTGCCCTTCCCTTTATAATCCAGCCATTTTGCTATGCCAGCCCTTTTGGCTCTCTCTCTTTACCGCCCTGGCCTCTTGGTCTGGCTCTCCCTTGTCCCCTCCCCATCTCTTTACCTGGCTCAGGGTCATGTCCACTCTGGACTGTCCCAGATGTCCCTGCCTCTAGCTCCACTCTCTCTTTTGTCGACAATGAACTTTCTCCTCCATACCAAGGAGCAGTCATGTCCTTCCTTTTTAAATTCTTATTTTCATTCCCGCCTTTCTTGAACGTGGATGCAAGTGTTCTTCATTCTCCACCAGGAGCCCCAACTGTTGTCTCGGAAACACCAGTCTCCTTCTCTTAGTCAGGTCCCCACGTCTCTCACAGATGGCGGACAGGGACATCCTGCGGTGGCTAAGCTCCTAGGGGGTGGAATACCAGCAGCTGCTCTTGCCTTGGAGCCCTGCAGGATAATGTCTCCAAACTTAAACTTGCTTTTTTTCTTCCTAACGTCTTACAGGTCCTTCCTTACAATTGCCGTTAGAGCTGCTTCTTGTGCCGCTGTCCTGCCTTGATAGCAGTGAGGGTGAGGGGGCCACGTGGGGGCTGTCTGAGGTGGCCACTGAGGGAATGCTCGCATCCCAAGTCTCTCACAGCCTCTCTCATTACCTGTCCTTCTATGATCTGTCAGTCACTTCGGGTAGAATGACGTGCTTGGTAATACTCTGTGCAAATGGTTTTCATCCTTTCGACTTTAAGTGTTCTTGCTTTGTTCTGGCTGCAAGTGCAAAACTTGGGAGATGAAGGGAAGAAGTCTGCTTTGTATACAGCCCTTGCCTACTGTAGACGGCAGGCCCCTGGAGAGGCCTTCCCTTCCTTAGGGATTATGTGGATGACAGTTCAGTGAAAAGCAATACTTTCACTCCAGAACTTCCTACAGAAGACTCTTCGGGAAGTCCACGGTTATTCGGTGCAGCTGTGCCTATCAGGGCCTTCTCTGTGTCCTCACTTCTTGTGCCCTTTCTGGTGTATCCTGTGCCCTGCCAGCACACCTCTTACTAGTGCCAAGGGAGCCATGAGGAGCCTCTGCTCTCTAGAAGTCAGCAGTCTCCAGGGCAGGAAAGAGGCGAGCTGCACTGTGGCCCCAGGTTGAGCGGGAAGTTCTGGGGGTGCTGCACTGCCCCTTGAAGTCCTGCATCATGCTGCCGCCTCTCAGCTTCACCCTGGCTGCTCCGGGCCACCATTGTCAAGCAGGGGAGACAAAGCATCTCATGGGGATGGAACTACGGTGTCTTTGTGAGTGATCGACTCAGGTGCCCTGGGTACCATCTTAGAAGTGGAAGAGACACCCTGACAGCTATGGCTTCCTGGGTCTTTGTGGGGATAAAAGTGGAGCTGGGTAGAAGAGGGATGAGCACATGAGCCAAGCCAGGCACTGAGTTGAACCTGATCACCATCCTAGGTAACTCTCCCTCTCCAAGCAGGACTTGTTATAGCTGTGGAAGCTGAGCAGCAGGGTTAATGGGCTCGCAGCAGACACACAGTAGGTAAGGGCTGAGTGTTGGCCTGAGAGCCTTGTGCACATAGTTTCATCACTATTAATACTTTTCTAATATCTCACTTTCCTGGCACATAGTAGGTGCTCATCAAATATTAGCTGAATTAGTGAATTATGGCATCCACCAAAGCAGTTATTTTTATTTCCCTTAGGTACAAGATTACATTTCCTGGGAAGATCTCAACTTAAGTTGCTGGAGGCTTTACCCCTCTGCCATCCTAAGAAGCAGGCGGTACCAAGGACTGCAGGGGCTGACGTATTGCTTCCCTGGCAGGCCCACAGTGACATTCTTCTCAGGCAACACGGGGACAAAAGTAATTGATGAGCCTAATTATCTGTGTAAAGGACATGATGGGGGTGCCAAGCTGTCTGCAATACAGAATTCCCCGAACCAGAGGCACATGTTACAGCCCAGCCTCCACAAGCAGATTTTCTCCACGCCATTCCCAAGCTTCCCCTCTCCCAAACTGTGATGTTATGGGGTTTGAAAATCACTCTATATGAAACACGAATTACATGAGCTGGAGGGCAGCTAGCTTCCCGCAGGTCACGGTTGCCCGTCCTGAATGAATTTTGGTCTGATTAACCCGGTTCCAGATACCAACATATGCAAGTGGAGACTGAGTAGGGATAGAGTGTGTGTGGAGGGGACTAGTTTGAGCTTTCTAACTTTGAACTTTGGGAAGTCCACTGAGGAGCTTGGAGCCGAGGGTGAAATGTATAATGAGCGTCTGGGGCTTTGAAGCTTCTCCCTTTGCCCAGACCTTGGTAGGCTGAGGCCTGGTCCAGGCTCCGAGGCCTCCCTGTTCGTTCTACACCATGGCACAGAGATAGGAGAGAAAGCTTGGACTGATGGGACTCAAATGCTGTCACAGTTCCTTAGAACCTGTATGCCTGTCATTGTCCTCATCTAAATAGTTCCAGTGTTCTCCACCACCACTTCTGGTGGCTTCTTGTCACCAAAGCCTCTTCCCTTGTCACTGGTTCCTACTTCTGCCCCTCTTGGACCAATTGCTTACCCAATGGAAAGATCAACATAAGTTTTTAGCATCTTACCCCAAGACTGAGCTTTCTGCAAGTAGTGACTCCTCCTCTCTTAGTCCCCGGTGGGTAGATTTCATATCACTTTTTATGTACATCCCAAGACGTTGCTCAGATCGTATATTGCACCATCAGAGGCCTTGACACCCCACCCCATGGCCACTGCAGGGTTGCTGGGCTGTAGCTATGGCCTCAAAAGAAGATATAGTAACAAAGGAGAAGGCTGTACGTGGAAATGTTTCTGTTCTTATAATGAGTTGTGAGACCATTAGTCTCTGGCTTTCATCATAGGGAAGTGTTTAACAGGGTCAGCTCCTGGGCTGCCTGGTCCGGCTGGCTCATCTCTCATCAGGTTCTGATAAGGATGGGATCAGACCCTTTGGGGAAAACTGTCTTCCCTCACCAGGTTCACACCTCGGCTTCATCATCAGAAAATGGACTCTTGCAAGGACATTTTACTACTTAAATGTATTTTCACAGAGATGATGCCAAGCAAAGCAAATCCTCTTTGAGTTATAAGCCTTTGTCGTTCAGCACCAAGGGGTCTTTCATCTCTAAGCAGTAAAATCAGGCAGTAATTCAAAGTTTAAGTTACTGTTTCATTTTTAAAAACTTCAATCTTGCTGCATTTGGTCAAAAGTTGGCTTTGGCATTTTTTGGTCACCTCTATCTCTGGTTTTATTTCTGCTGGCTCTGATGAACATATCCAGGGCTTTATTCAGCAAGACAACTGGGGTGTGTTTTCTCCAGTTAAAGGAGGGCTGGGGTAGAGAGGTTACACTGAAGGGCAGCTGTAAAAAGCAAGGTTGAATAGTGCCTGATAGTTATCTTGCAAAGGCCCAAGGTGAGATTTTAATGGCTGTTTTGACCTTGGTGGATGTTAGCCTGGGCCAGGAGTTGGTGGAAATGCTTGGTGGGCATTTGTTTTCTCTTTCTTCAGAGCACACTGAGGGCAACTGGGAAGGAAGCAATCTGGACTATTATGTACAATGACCTTTGCCATCTGCATTTCTTCTTTCTTGCCTGTGAAAGCTCTGTAAGTAAGAGAAGGCAGAGTTTTTAATCTGGAGACTCAGAGTCGAGGTCCTGGTCCTGAGATGAGGAGCTTTCTCCCTGTAGTGTTCCTGATACCATGCTGCAGAGGCCATGGGAACAGACAGATCCTGGGGCTGCCCTTGTCCCACAGGTGCCCTGGGCTGGAGCACAAGCTGCACTGCTGAGCATGTCCGCCAGACACAGGGGCTCCAGTCACTGTGACTTGCTCCCCATGACAAGGTGTCCCTGTCACCAGCCTTCCCCAGTTCAGACCCAGGAAACAATGTACTCGGAGTCACAAAAGAGCCACCCTGTCACGGTTGTGGGTGCAATGACTCTGCCCTTCCTCGTCATTACTGAGGTTGTCATCCCACCCTTGCCTTTGATGGCTGTAGCACTTAGAATGTTCTAGTCTTCTATCATTTCTTCAGTGTGCTCACAGTTTCTTTGGTGGTAGATGCGGTAGGTCTTTGGTGGATTATCTTCCTTTATTCACTCTTTCTTCAACTCAAATAATAATTAAAGGGCCCGTGCCATGGCCACACAGTATTCCAAGTGCCTGAGATGCTTATGGGATTGAACAGAGCAAGGACCATGATCATGAGCAGCCTAGGAACAGGGGTTATCACAGAGGCCCCTTCAGAAACACCCAGAAGAGAGCACATCTCTGTGCCTTCCAGATACAAAAATGGCAACCCCAGGCAGATGCATGTCCCCTTGGGTACATTTGACAGAGATGTGCCGACAACCTGTGACTTGGCTTTGTACCTAAGACGGTCCTTTCTTCTAGCACTGCGGGTTGTGAGGATGGAGAACTCAACAATAAAACATCTTGACCTGGGAGCACAATTAAGCATGTTGGCACAGACATCCACATAATGGAGCAGGGCATGCCTTCCCTCTCTCCTCCTCAGAGAGGCTTCCACTCAGCAAGCAGAAGTGCTGAACCCCAGTTTTTTTTGTGTGTTAGATGGATATTATAGTTCTTCCTGTGGTGGGCAGGGTGAAAATTAAAGGAGAAAGTAGAGGTAGAGTTTTAGCACAAATGTCGGGTTCATAATTAGCTGTTCTTCACTTTCTGTGATTCATGAAGACTTTATAAGCCATTCCTTCTAGTGCCGTGAAGGATGGAAGCATACAGGGATCTGCATGATGAGGGAAGCATAGATACACTACAGAAAAGCCCTGAAATCCCAGAGCTGTGTTCTCACAGGGAAGAAAATACTGGAGCAGGGATGGGACTGTGCAGCTGAGGGGCCTGCAGGAGATGAGTGGCAGGAGGGCATCTCTAAGCAGGAGGACTTGGCGTGGGAGAGCACAGGGGTGAAGCAGGGACAGAGCAGGGGCAGTGTTGACACAAGGGGCCATGCTGTTAGAGAGTCAGCATCAGATAGGGACTGAATGAGAATGAGGACCTGAGCACTCCCAGGGAGGGCTGAGGAGGAGAGTACAGCCAGAGGCATTAGAAGAGTCCACAGCAAGGAGAGAAAGTAGCAGAGGAATTACCGCCAGTAGACTGACCTGGGCCATGGCAGGGGTGGGGGTGGGGTGAGAGAAAAAGACAAAAGACCAAGAGAGATCCAGGAACAGAGCCAAGAGAACCAAGAGCGCTTGTGGTCAAAATGGCAGGGTTACATAGGGAAGAGAAACCAGGGGAAGCAAAGCCAAGTCCCTGGACTGAAGAGGTTTAGTGTGGGGGCAGGGTGAGAAGAGCTGAGAGGAGCCACCGTTCTGGGTGAGCCTGGTGGCCAGCACGCGCTTTGGGTGTGCTCTTTGTATGCTAATAGGCACCTCACTTGGCCATCTGTCTGAGTTCTTCTGGACCTGACAGTGACCGTGACCGGCCTTAAAAGAAAAGGCTTGGATTTGCCTGGGACTTGTAGGGAAGAGCCTACAGTTTGGGACCTGTTTCAGGTAGGGCAAGGTGGTGGAGTGAGTGTCCCAGCCTTGAAATGGTTTTTCATCTGGGCCAAGGTGTACCCAAGCCTGGAGTCAAGAGGTGAAGAATAATTTAATTCAGGCAGTTTACCTGGTGAGGACAGCAGCAAATCTGTGTAGGATTGCTTAGCTGGCAGTTAGATGTAGGATAGGAGCATCCATCTGTCCATCTACCTGTGCAAAAATTTACCCATCACATTTTTGTTCAGCGCCATGTGTGAATTGAAAGGTGATTTCACTAAATTTGTAATGATACGGGTAAGAAAGTAGCATCAGAATGCAGAGCACAGAAAACTCAGAGGTGGACACAGGTTCTGGAGCGTGGGGCTCCCTCCCATAGACTTCCTGGAGATTATACAGCAGAGCATCAGAGGGAGGGGGGACGGGGCAGAGAGGTCTTAGGTGGACTGTGAGAAGCCTAAGTGGGGACGGATGGAGAGATGTGGGACGCGGGCATCACAAAAGCCTTTTCTATTAGGCTAAAATGTAGTACATCTGAAGAGGATGGGGAGCCGGGAATGGTGTGAGCAAATACTCATTTAAACAAAGACCACTCGGGTGTGAAGCTGCTGAAGGAGAGAAAGAATGAGGGCGGGGCTGATGGAAGACCCGGGAAGGAAGGAAGTTCTATTGTCTGCCCATGCCAGGACCGCCGCCAGGCTCTAGACGTCTGCTCGCTGTCCATTCTGCCTTCTTGCCGCTGCAGACAGGCAGCAGGGTGATGTTTATTTAGTGATAAGGAAGGAGGCTCAGAAGGGTTATGCAAATCACTCGGATTCTCACCTCTGGTGGCTCCCTGCAGCTTGAGGTGTCAGATTCCCTTCTAAGCTCCCTGTAAGAGGTGCAGACAGAGTCCTGGCAGATCTCACCTCCTCGCTCCCCATCCCAGCTTTGCAGATGCACCTCAGCTTGCCCTACACCTCCCTTTGACTGTGGAGGACCCTGCCCTGCAACCACTGGCAACCCACGAGGGCACAGCCAGCTGGGAGAAGAGGGTCACAGAGCTTCCCCCACAACCAGAAAATCAGGGCGGGCGGGCAGGGAAGGGTTGGAATCTCCAGGGCATTTCTAGGTTCAGAGAGTTTATTTTAAGCATCGTGGGTACCCCAGAACATTGTCTTCCTTTTCTCCTGGAGCTGCCAAGCCCTTACACCCCCAGAGGTGAGAGACGGGTGGCTGATGTTCTGATTTTTTCTTTGCCTCATGCAGCTTTAGGGTGTTCCCTGCTTCCCTCTGTCTCTGTCTCGTGTTTCTTCTCGCTTTTCTTCCTGCCTTCTCTGGGAGGCTCCGATGTGACTTCTCTTCCTGTTCCTTCCCTCCTCCTGTCCTATTTGTGTCCCCTTTCTTGCCTTTGTTCCTCTCATTTGTGACATCGAAGTGTTAGTCTTAACCTTCTGCTGTTTCTGGGACGATGACTAATTAATGAACTTCCAGCAAGCCCACTTTTTCCAGGCACAGGCATATGTCAATCACCAGGGTTTATCCACAAGCACAGCTTTCTTAGGAACATGCTGCCAGGCCCCAGTCAACTTTACAGACCTTGTCCTATGAACCCAGCTGTGTTCTGAGGCCCTGCCTGGGCTTCTGTGGATTGCCGATTCCTGAAAATGCTCTTCCCGGAGAGCTCCCTGGGAATATCAAAGGTTGTCTGTTGCCCTAGAATAGCTGTGGGACCTTCTGCCTCAGAACGAGACTGGGTTCCAGTGTCAGCAGCTCCTGAAACACAAGGGTGGGCACTATCCTCATCTGATCCGGGCCTCTGGCAGACCAGCTTTGTTCCTATTCCTCATACGCAACAATAGTCCATGTCTTTGTCACCGGTAAGAAGCAGGGACTTCATGTGGCGTGCAGGCAAGCACAAGGACAGCTGCCAGCTGTTCCCTCCTTGTGGCTCTGCATCTTTGCCTTTAGCGGGGACCTTGAGCCCCCCCTCCCTTTCATCACTGTGATGCCATTTCTCCATGGTCTCCTCTTTCTCTGCCTCCTCCTCACTGAGCCTTCCTAGATGCTCTGAGAGACTTTGCCGAAGCTCTGACCATCATAGCAGTCATAGAATACCATGCACCATTGTGCCAGGGCTTCTTATTCTATACCATGACCATAGTGACACATGGGTCATGTGATACATATCCTGCACATAAATGTACTAAGCACCTGCTGTATGCCAGGCCCCCGAAGGAGATGCCTGTTTCCCCCCTAGAAGCCGACAGATAACCCGATGGTGTGGGAGTGGAAGGGATCACCCTGGTCTGAACTGATGGTTGAAGCAGGCATGCATCCCCAGCCAGCTCTGCACGTGGGCTCTTCTTCCTGCTCCTTCACCGGGCATTTTCATCAAGCCCTTGCTCCGCCTATGTGCTATTCTTGGTACCAAGAGGAAGCAGGCCTGGGAACTTCAAGCCCTTCCTCATCTGTTCTGTCCCCAAAATTCTAGATGGAGGAGACATGCCGTATAAATTTAGAACTATGAATTATCTGCAGTCCTCAGAGGTTTCCAGGCAGAGCAGACAGTAAAGAAGGAACTGTCAGTGAGCATCAAAAGGAAGCCCCACAAACGGGGAAGCCAAACACAGAGGCCAGAACTGAGGCTGACTGGGGCACTGGAGAGCATGCTGGGCAGGGAAGACATCTGGGGGAGCAGCTCTCTCCCCCCAAGGATATCACACAGAGGGGGTCCCACACAGACACTGTGGGAGTCAACCAGAGCTACAACCTGTTACAGTGTCTCTGCCCTCCCCAGGTGGGTTGGCAAAGCATAGTTTTTTCTCAGGCCTCCTACTAGTGGAGTCTAGTCTGTCTTTGGCATTTCACATGTGAGGCTGCGCTGGTTTTGTTACCGTTATTTTATAATAACTTAAGTTTCTGGTCTGACAGCAAACAATGTGTATATGAACTGGCTGAAATTCCCCCCTCTCGTATTGAAAGGGTTTGCCAACTCATTGACAGGATTCCCAAGAGGGAGAAGTGAGGGTGTTTCTGAAGAGAGCAACCACATATAGTCGTCTGTCTTCTAGCCTCAGTTTACTGATTTGCTTGTTATGGGAAAGAGTACCCCTGCAAGGTCTAAAATATGCAAGACCATGCACATGCATTTAGCCTTCGACTGAGTCCTGCTTGCTTCCATCCATTAAAGATTTTATGTCTAGGGAAAGCCTCAATCGTTGCCTCTTTAACAACTTATTGAAGGCTGGTTCTTTCCTCAGGGTTAGTCAGGTCCTTGAAGCCTCTGCCAGCAGGATCCTGTCACTGCCCATAAAGAGCCCGCCCCCTACCGGGGAACAAGAGTAAGGAAAGCGATTGCTGGCTACAGTCGCCTGGGCTTGGGGCAGGCAGGCAGGCAGGCATGGATTCTGGGAAGAGTCTCTAGGAACTACTAGGCAAAGCAAGTTAAAATTCCTTCCCAAGCTATTGATTTTATAATTGATGAGTAAATGAAGAGCCTAAGACAGATGAGGAAAACTCTGTCCACTATTACCAAGATATGGAAACTGATAGTATTCTTGCCTTTATGTGTTATACATACACCTGTATCTGTACCCTTGAAGCATTTGGAAGCAGATTACAGACATTCTGGTAGGTAACCCTTGTTAAAGAAAGGGATGTTCTTCTGTGTAATTGCCTTAGAAGCATTTACTATTGCACTTACGGGAAAATAATTTCAAAACATCACCTAATAATGTGATTCACATTAAAATCATGATGCTTTCCCCAAAAAAGAAGTCTTTTATAGCTTTGTCTAATTATTATTACCTAAGCACTAAGGAAACTCTATCATGCTTGTTTCTACTTGGTTCAAGTTTAGCAAGTGTGGCTGCAGTATTTAAATAGTTTTAGGTTTATTTATTTTATGTGTATGAGCATATTTTGCCTACACATATGTAAGTATGTACCATTTGTGTACCTGGTGCAGGCAGAGATCAGAAGAACATGTCAGTCAGATCCCCTGGAATTGGAATTACAGATGGTTGGGAACTGCCATGTGGGTACTGGGCACTAAACTTGGGACCTTTGCCAAGAGCAACAAGTGTTCTTAACCACTAGGCTGTCTTGCCAGCCCCACTGGGCTGCATTTTATAGAGCCACTGGATTTTTTCTTTTGGCACATGAACAGGTGCATGCCAGGCTGTTCCATTGTGGTGCTGACTTGGCATCTTGGTCCCTCTGTTAAGAGGTGACAGCTACATATTTTATTGGAAATGTACTCTCTCTTCTCTGTTGCAACTAAACACTCCTTGGGGTACACCCGGAGACCAACTACCTTGTGGATGTCTTACTCCCACTTATTTTTTTCCCAAACTTTTTGCATTGCAAAAATGCAACTTTCTAATTATACCTTCCCTTTAAACTTGACAGGCAGTGTTTTGTGAAAAGGGGCTCTTTCTTAACAGCTTAGTTTCAAGTTTGAAGTTCTGCCTCCTTTTGAAACTCTTAAATCTTATATGAGAGACAGGTGGGCAGAAGTATACATATAAGACCCATACCTGGTCACAAACAGGTCAACTATCAGATTGAGACTGCTCCTGGCTGATGGAAAGATGGCTAGCCTCCTGTCAGTGCCCAGGGCTTGAATGGCTGGGGGCTCTCTGGAAGGAGTAAGGTAGAAAAACAAGGGGGGGACCTTTGGATCCATGCAGAACCTTTCCAAACATGTATGCACTTATACCTTCCTCTTCTTGCAGAAAAAAAAAAAAAGCCACTAATGGGACATCTGCTCTAGGCTCTAAGCCAGTAGGACAAAGAATTGTCCCCATGGTGTTTATATGGCAGGGGAGGGGGAGGCAGAGAATATTGCGTGGATGATCAGAACTGAGCAGAGAAAAAAAGTGAATGGGGAAATAAAGTGAGTTGGGGAGAGAGCTCCAGACAAAGGAAAGTGCGTAGGCCTTGAGGTAGAGGGATCGACTCCACTTGAGAAGTGGGGCTGGCCCAGCTAGAGAGGAGAGCTGAGGGGACCATCTGACTGTAGCAGGCAGCAGCCGCTCACTTCGCGCCCAGGTATTAAAGCCAGCACAGCCTGGGGATTATTTCCCTCCCTCTGCTGTGACATGATTTTGGGCGAATGAAAACAAATCAGAATTCATCAACTGTGAACAAAATTGTCAACTGTGAACCGTCAACAGTCTGGTTTAAAAATAGATGATAGGTTGATGAAATACAGTGGAGAAAGCAATTTAAATAAAATGTTAAAAATAATACCCCAAGCATGCAAGGCCCAGTGAAGAGTGTGGAGACCTGCGTGAGCAATGAACCAGAGAGAAGTTATTAGCTTTGCTTTACAAATCATAGGAGAGAAAGATTTACTGGCCATTTGCAGGAAACATTCACTCATGCCGACGTGTTATGCAAAATGGAAGCAAGGATTGGCTGGGAAATCTGCTAGCACGCTTATTTTTAAGTAGGTCAGTGTTTTGAGCACCTCTACACAGTCATACAGTGTTTCCATTCTCTGTTCCTTAGGTGGCTGGGAGGGCACTTATGTTCCAGCAGGTCCAGGGCCTAGAAGCTCCAGGGAGTTGTATTTATATTTATTTGTGTGAATACAGAGGCTAGTCCATGCTTAAATGACCTTACCTGATTTCCTAGTTTCTCAATTCATTTCCTGTACAGAGTTAGAGCTAATTATTCATATAACCACTTTATTATAAAATCAACATAAGACGTGAAATGTTCATATGTCCACCCACTACCACCACTGGGCGTGAGTCTCAAGCGACACAACATGGCTGACTTCTTCAGATCCACTTCTCTTACACCCTAAGACTGCTCTTCTGTGATTTTATTTGGTTTCTTTCCAGTAGACCTGTGCCATCTTGGCACAAGTTTTATATTTTTAATCCCAAACTAGAGCATCTCCTTGTCCTGGAATTTGTGTCTTCTTAAAACACTAGATGCAACGTGTATCAGTGAACTTGGCTGTCACAGCAAAGAACTGGAAACTGAGCCGTGTAAATGACCGAGTTCCCTTGCGTAGCCCTGGAGGCTGGGTGCTCCAACACTGTTGAGATCCAACAACTAACAGGGGCTGCCTCCTTCTGAAGTGGAGGGGCCGTTTTCCTTGTCTGTGGCGCCTCTGGGGGTCTGAGGAGGCTTAGAGATATCTTTCTCCTGTGTCTGTCCCATTACTTCATCCTTCCCTGGGTACTTCTGTGCCCATGTGCTCCTCCCTTATGAGGACACCAGTAACACTGGCTCAGTCCTACTCCAGCCTGCTTCTGTGAGGCCCCCACTCTTTAAAAAGGCCAGGTCTGGGACTCCTCTGGACACAGCTTGCATGTGGGTTGGAGTCGGACCCTAGTGGGAGATGTTGGCTTCCAGAGTAACTGGGAGTTCCCTGCAGACAGCTGCGGAGGGTCTTCTCTCATATCCTCTTCTGGAGTGGGCGAGGCTAAAGGAAGGGTTCTCCCGTAGGAAGCACCCACTCGGTGTTTATCCCAGTGGGTGTCTTCCATCCCTCTCATGGAGGACTCCAGGTGTGCCTCCAGCTTTGGCTCCTGTGAGCTGTAAGGAGCCAAGAGGCTCTTCAGTCCAGAGGATTTGCTTACACCCGTTTCCTCTGTTTTACACTCAAAACCAATTGCTTTTTCTAAAGTGACAGGCAAGTTATGCTGTACCCTTACTAGCCCCCAAGAAGGTCACATTTTCATTTGGGTTGGTTTTACTGCCATGCTGTGAAAGTTGAAGGTGACTCACAATATTCTGCCTGCCCAGATCCTCCCTCCCTGCAGGGTGGGTGTAGAGGCTGCTTGACCAGTTAGTTCCTCATGGCACAGCAATCTGCATCCATAGTTTTTAGCTCCTGCTTTGCATATACTATACAAAAGGTTCTCAGCCCCTGTCATTTTGTCCTAAAGTCAAAAGGAAGCTGCTGGTACCCCATGATGCTGGGAGGATGCTTAGGACTCCCTCTCTCCCTTTCCCACATCTCTCCTGCAGACTCCTTCATTCTCTTGTGCTCCATTCTCTACTGCTTCTCTCCCAAGCAGAAAAGTATGTCTTGTTATTACAACTAAGTTGGGAGCTGGATAAGTCGAGGCTGCATCTGCTCAACTGGAGGAAGCCCAGCATCTCGGGCTATGCACCTGTTTCTAGTAGGAGGCAGTGGAAAGGCTTGCAGCAACCCCTTTCCCCTTGGCTCCCATTTCCTAGCAGGCCTGAACTGAGGGCACAGCATACCTGCCTTGTGATTATTCCTAAACCAGTACATGTGTTTACACTGTCCAGCCAGCTCTGTGCAGTCAGCCAGCTCCCCCTGGGGGCTGTAACCTAACTCTTGGCAGAGGGAAATGAACACCTGCCCAGTGCGGAGGCCCCGCTGGCATTGTAGAGCTCCTCCAGCAGGAAGTCCTTCTCTCTCAGAGTCACCAGGCCCCCTGGTAAGGTGGCATGGAGGCTGCTTTTTAGCCTCACTATTGCCTCTGACTTGGCAACAGCCTGGTGCAGGAGAAGGATGGCATTGCACCTGGGAGGCTTACTTACTTACTGGGAGATAGATTAGAGAAAAGCTCCAGAAGGGAACATTTATGAGACGCCCTAGTCTCAAGAGCCTCAGGCCCTGGGAACATCTCTGCCCAGGTACAGTCCAGCACTCCAATTCAGAGCTTCCAGGGGCAGCCTCCACCGCATGGTATGGGGGCTCCCCACAATTGTGGTTCAGGACTCCAATTCAGAGCTTCCAGGGGCAGCCTCCACCGCATGGTATGGGGGCTCCCCACAATTGTGGTTCAGGACTCCAATTCAGAGCTTCTGGGCACAGCCTCCACCGTATGGTACCAGTGGCTCCCCACAGATGAGCAGCTTTTCAGTGGAGCAGTGTGGTTCTGGCTTGGTTACCACCTCCAGAGAACCCTGTACATTTTGTTCCCATTTCATTATAAAATGTATGATGCCTAATATCTGAATCCTTTATACAAGTTGTTAAGTCCAGGAGTTAAAAAAGTTAAAAAATAAAGCTGAATTAAAATATGAAGCAAACATCACCCATTTTTGCGATGGTTCTGTGTGCCCTGCCCTGCCTTGCCCTGTCCCATCCCCTAGGGAGGTAACCATAGCTTGATGGCACTTGTCACACACCTATGATGAGTTTTTACTATCTCTGTCTGTCTGTCTAGCCTGTTTTGAATTTCTAAATTCAAAAAGAAATTTAAAAATTCAAATAAAATGATGGGATTACAGTCATTTACCATTTCTTAAATATATTTTTATTTTATGTGTGTAAGTATTTTGCCTACATGAATTGTTTTCCCTACACGTATGTATATGTACCATGAGACTACCTTGTGCCCATGGAAGCCAAAAGAAGGCACCTAATTCCGAGGAACTAGAGTTACAGAAGGTTGTAAACTACTCTGGGAGTGCTGGGAATCGAACCCAGATCCTCTAGAAGAGCAGCCAGTGCTCTTACCTGCTGAACCACCTCTCCAGCCCTGGAGTTATAGCCTTTTGAGCTCCACTTGCATGTCACATATTGTCCTAGAAGATAAATACCCTTGAACCTTGAGTTTGACTGGTACAGGTGAATGCTGCCTTCTTGGGCTCCTGTCTTGACTATAGAGAGGTCAACTGTCTCTGCAGACAGTTGCCAGGGGAACAGGAAAGGGATGCTGCTATCCTGCCAAGCAGGCTTGGTTGCAAGAGGTCATACCTGGGGCTCCTGGTCAGGCAGAGCTATACAGGACACAGGTGTCTGGCTGCTGGGAAGCAAGTGGGCTAGGCTGACTCTGCCAGTAGCCTCGGGCAAGCATGAGACTGAGAGACATGTGCTGAATGTGGGGCTTTAGGACAGACAGAAGGCCTCATATTGGGTGGGATAAACAGCTGAGATGGAGTGCCAGCATGCTAACTCCTGGCATGCTCAGGGACTGAACAGGGGCTTGGGATTTGCAGAGTGCACATTACAACCCTTTCCTTATTGTTCTATTTCTTGAATGTCTACCATGTGCCAGGCTCACTGTGGGTCACATCATGTCAGAGATAAGACAGGAAGTGGGGCTTTCCTTGCCCCTTGCCCTGCTCTGTGGTCTAGAAGGGAGCCAGTCTGTTTCCCCACACATAGTGACATTCAATAGCTCTGGGTGCGCTTCCGTTCTGTTCTTCTGCCTTCTGAGTCCCCGGCAGAAGAAGCAGCTCTCTGTGGCACGTGGCCTTTGCAGAGCTTGAGAAGTGCAGACGAGGCAATGAAACCGGTGGTTCTAGAAGTGTCTGCTGGAACCTGCTCCTTCACTGTTGCTTCTAATCCACCTGCCTGTCAGTCACGGGGCAGGGCTGAGACCATGGGGCAGGGAAGGCAGGTGTGGGTCACGCGACAAAGAGCCACAGGCATGAGCATCATGTAGATTCCCCACTCAAGGAGGGTAGAGTTTGGTGAGGGAAAATATTTGAGTCTACAACAGACATAAGCAGGAAATTACAAGCTAGTATGAAAAGGCCTTATGATGAATTCAGGCAAAATTTAAACTTTATAAAAGAAATTTACACATAAAAGAATATTTTTGCCCAGATAAGATTTAGAGTCTCTTTAAAAACTAGTTTATAAACCACCAATGTGAAACTGAGGGTCATTTTAGAGAACCAAGCCAGAGGAAGAAGAGGAGCTGGAGGAAGAGGAAGAGATGGAGGAAGAGGAGGAGGAAGAAGAAGAGATGGAGGAAGAAGAGGAGGAGGAAGATGAAGGAAGAGGAAGAGAGGGAGGAAGAGGAAGAGATGGAGGAAGATGGAAGAAGAGGAAGAGAGGGAGGAAGAGGAAGAGATGGAGGGAGATGAGCTGCTGGCCACAGTGGTCTCTGCTCCAGCTGCTCACATGCTGTGTATGTGGCTTAGTTTTTGTCAAATTGACAAAGCTAGGGTCACCTGGGAAGAGAGACTCTCAGTGAGGAATTGCTTCCATCAGATTGACCTGGGGGCAAGTTTGTACAGCATTTTTTTTATTAATTTGTTGTTGTTGTTGATGATGTAGGAGTGTCCAGTCTACTTTGAGTGGTACCACCCCGGGCAGGTGGTCCTGGGTTGTATAAGAAAGAGAACTGAGCAAGCCATGGAGAGCAAGTCAATAAGCAGCACTCCTCCATGGTCTCTGCTTCAGTTCCTGCCTTGGCTTCTCTGCACTGTGGATTGGAACCTGAAACCCAATAACCCTTTCCTCCCCAGGTTGCCTGTTGTCAGTGTTTATCACAGCCACAGAAATCAAACTAGAGCACAGTGCTGTTTGAAGAGAACACTGACACTGGCGGCCTTCGGCTTTCCTTCAGTCCATCCTTTGGCCTGCAGGCACACTCATGCCCAGAGGTCCTTCTGCTCTGGCTGTATATACTCATGAAGTCAGCCTCACTATATAGTCCTGTCCACACGACTTTGGATGAATCCGCTCTCATTTACTCCAAAGTCAGGGCAAGTGATGCCTGGGCCTGGCTTCATTTCACAAAGTGCCCCTGTCCTGTGACCACACTGGTCACATGCTAGGTGTTTCAGGATCATGTATAGAAGGGAGCACTGCACTGAGATGGAGCTTGCTCTCTGTACGCTTGCTCTGCCTTAGCCCGTTGGGTGGGTGACAGCTGGAGTTATACCCAGTGATTTCAGAACCTTTAGAGCCAGCCATAAAACACTGCCTGGGTTTGTAGTTAGTCTGGGGACTGATCATCTCATCGTCTCGCAGTGAGCCCATGTCCATCTGTACTCCAGCAAGTTGCCTTGCAAATGCTGGTGGCTTCTCACAGGATGATTTGTGTTTTCTAAGGGCAAGGACTGTATCCGCTCTTCCTTTTCTTTTAAATGATTCCCCATGGCACCTGATAAGAGATGCATGCTGAGTGGGTTCTTAAGTTCCGTCTATCTCTCCTTTCTTTGAACCTCCGCCAGGTTCCCAGGCCCTGGGCCTTTGCAGGAGACTGATTACATGCAGGCCTTGATCCTGAGAAACTGACAGGTAGAAAGGGAGGAAACTCAGATAGCACACCTGGGCCAAAGGCAAAGGTGCGGAACCAACCACACAGCAGGTACAGTGTCAGTGCTCTGAACCCCAGCCACGTGACAGAAACTATCTCAGGACCCTTCAGGGGCTCGGCTCTGAACCCCAGCCACATGACAGAAACTGTCTCAGGACCCTTCGGGGCTTGGTGCTGAAGCCAGGCATATGTTCGGCTGAGTGCTGAGGTCTTTTATGAGTTGTTTAAGCTTGAAAAGCTTCAATTTCTTTTTTTTTATAATATACAAGTAAGAATAATGTGGTATCCACTGTGGTCTAGGACACCTGTAAATACCTTCCCTCTCTCCCACTTATATTTTGAGTCTGTTGAGACTTAAATGTAAAGAGATAAAGAAAGGGACCCCAAAGCTACCATTGTTGCTGATAAAAGATGATAGCTTATGGACTTCGAACATTGAATCCTAGAATTAGGTAGGCATTTCCACTGTATCCCAAGCTAGTTATAGGAGGGCTCCAGCCCACAGAAGACTAGAATAGACCTCAGTTCTAGACAGGGGAAGCACAAGCTTGCACATTGCTCAGAGAGGAAGGGGCAGAGCACCCCAGATGCACCATCCAGACTTGGAAAGGAGGTGGCCGTGCTTTGCTATGGTTTGAATATGGAACATCCCTATGGGCTTAGGTGTTGAATGTTTGGTCTCCAATTGATGATGCTATTTCAGAGTGTCTAGAAACCTTAAGAGATGGAAGCTATTTGGACAAAGTAAGCCGCTTGAAAAATGTCCTTATACCCTGTGTCTTGTGTCCTGTCCTGGGCTCCCCTCTTTCCTGCTCTCCTTCCTGTCCACCATGATGCCAGTATTTCCATCATAGCTCCTACCATGATGGATTGAAGCCACAAGCCGAACCAATCTTTGTTTATGACCAGCATCTGTCACAGTAATGGGAGAGCTGGTTACTAAGAATTTCTCAAGTACTTCCTCTGTGTGGGAGGGTTTGTTGGGAAGCCTTTAGAGCCCAAGTGGGAGGGCTTCATGGGTCATATAGAACTCCACATGCATTAAATTTCAGATAATCATCACATTTTATAAATGATGACAGTTGAGCCTACTGTTAATTAAAATTAGCTTTCCAATGTTTCCGCTGTGTTTTGGAAGTTATCTGGTACATTTTGAAAAAAAACAAAACCAAAAACAAAATGAAAGGCCAATCCCAAGTTAGTGTTCAGAAAGCCAGACGGGGTCGGCCCCTCCCTTCTCCACCTTTGTTCTCTAAAAGCCAGGACAGCCGAGCTTCCAGAAACCGAGCCGCGGCTGTGCTGCTGTGTTCTGACACTCTGTCCTCTCTCTCTCTTGCAGTGCAAGTTGGAATTCCATGCTTGTTCTACAGGCAAGAGCCTCAGCTCCCTCTGCGATGGGCCCTGTCCGTGTCTGCCTGAGCCCGAGCCACCGAAACCCAAGGCAGAAAAGAGTGGTGAGTGGACAAGGGTCCAGGGGTCAGGGCAGGCTTGCGTGGGCAAGCGTGTCTTGGATGCCAGGAGCCAGGCTTGAGACAGAGCTGTTCAGGCCCATGGAAGGAACATGAGCTGACTTGGCAAGTAAGATCTCCTGCTTCTGCCATTAAAGAGAGAAAGAAGAGCAGAAAGACTCTTAACACAAATCTGCTAGACCAAGGTGTACGCCGGCTTCTTTTAAATGGTGGTTTAACTCTAGCATGGGAGGGGAAGGTTTTCAGCATCTAAGACCATGGCCTGCCCTTGGGTTTATCCTTCTCCAACTGCAAGCTCTAGAGTCCTTTGAACCTCTCCAAAGCAAACATCACAGAAACTGCAGAGATATCCTGGCAGAGGAGAGCTTTCTCCCCAAGCGTTTCTTCATCAATACATCCTCCTGGAGCCCTGCATAACTCCAAGGGACAGATGAAAGAAAACAGCCCCCTGGGGACCACTGTTTCTGCTCCAGGGTTGACAGGGCTGGGATGCTAGGGCTTCTTGGGATGTTTTCTAATGGAGAAATAATATGGCCCATTGACTGTTGCCCCTTCCTGAAATCCAAGTTTGAATTTTCCTTTGGTAACACTGGTTGTTCTTAGCTATGACTGGCTGATTTGTAGAAAATACTGCATATGCATGTATGCCAATGTATGCATGTGTATACCAACACATCTTCCAAAGCTAGAAGCTTCTTATGATTAAGGAAATGAAGAAGATGAGAGACAATGTAATTTTTATTCACTGTGTAGTCTCTGCTAGGGCAAGTAGATAGAGACCTCAAGTGGGCAGTTCCACTTCAGAAACATTACAGGCTCTTTGAGAAGTTTATCTCAGAAGAGCAATATAAATCATGAATATTGTAATTATAAGTAACCAGCAAAGGTTACTATTGATTTCCTACTAGCCAATCTCATCTATATATATTTGCATTTGAAGCCAATTTATTTATATAACTGCATTAAGAAAACTTAGATATAATGTAGAATACCTCATTGTGTTTTGGTGAGAAAACCCAAGACTGTGATGTTAACGTTGTAGGTAAAGGTAAAGGTGGGGGAAGTCAGACCCTTTTAGTTTAGGTCCTTGACATCATCAATAAAAGAACTTAGAGGATGTGTGAAAAGCCCAGCAAGAAAAGTTAATTTAGGAAGAGGGTGTGTAAAAAAGCAACAGTGTGCTCCAGGGAGTAGCATGAGTGGCTTCGTGAGCAAGGTCCACACGGGGACAGTCGGAGTGTTCCTTGTATGGGTCAGAGGATGCTCTGAGCAGAGGATTGTCTCTAGGGTGGGCTGGCTTTATTGTTTCTTCTTTTGATGGGGGTCAGATCCTAAGATTCCAGTCAGGTTCTATCAGCCAAAAGCATCCACAACCGGTGCCTGAAGTCAGGCATGGCACACAGTGGGGACAAGGGGGTGGGAGGGGATTTCTTTGGTTTGCCCTACTGATGGAGCAACACTTGCTGGACATCACATGCTGGTCATGGGGAAACTGTCTGCTCTGGGTTTTTTGTGGCTGGTAGAGATATTTTAAGATCTGGAGAACATCCCAACAAACAAAGTCCTGCCTGTCTCTGTACCTTGGAATCCTTTCTTCATTAACTACATAGTCAAGAAAATTCTGCCTAAAGTTCTCTGGAGTCTTACTAGGAAGTTGTGGTAGTCCTCGCCATCTAGATTCTACACTATTCTAGATTCATCCTCTTCTGCATTCCATGCTATTCTAGATTTACTGCTTATTTCTTTTCTTTGTTCCTCTGTCCCAAGGGAGGGGAACTAAACCCAGAAGTCTTCTGTTGTTTTGCCTCTGATATCTATACATGAGGTGAAAACATCACTTTTTCCATTCTCCTCATATTGAAGTAACACAGCCCCATTTTCTGGGAGACCTTTTCATTTCTCCAGTGAAGAAAACCTATGTGTTCTAACCATC
Organism: Peromyscus maniculatus bairdii; assembly: GCF_049852395.1. Classification (NCBI taxonomy): domain Eukaryota; kingdom Metazoa; phylum Chordata; class Mammalia; order Rodentia; family Cricetidae; genus Peromyscus; species Peromyscus maniculatus. The sequence continues at coordinate 138,521,611 of NC_134856.1, read as the reverse complement.
TTCACCTCTGATGACGGGAGGCCTTCTTAAGCATGACCCACCAGGCATGGCTTTGGCCCTGTCATCAACTTAGGCAGATATTGACGAGTAAAAGGTAAAACGAGTTCCTCATGAGTCTATGCAAATGTGTTGCCATTTAATGTAAAAGAACTTGGGGATAAAAAGTGCCATGCCTCCATTCTGAAAGGTCGGTGAGGATGAGACTGTTGTTTACAGAGATCTCAAGGCATTTGAGCAAGTTTGTTAATGGTGAGAGACAGTTCAGAAAAGCAGGAAGTTCATCTTAACACAGCAGACAAGGGAAATAATATCAACAATATCCCAAACCATATCAATGCCTTTCAGATGGCATGCCTGTTTTTCCTTCAGAACTTTACCCCTGGGCTGAAATGGCTCCTGAAACATATTTATTCAGTCCCTGAGGCCATCTGGAAGTTGTCTGAGAAATATCACTTTGGAGGCCCCACATGTTCCTTGAACTATCAGTAGCTCACCCTTGGGGGCAAGCTCTTTCTCTGGGATTCCGAGACTGGCCTTCTGTGCTAACAATCCTGTTTCTAAGCTCTGAGTTAACGTAGGAATTTTGACTTAAGCATGAGGTGAAGCAGCAACCAGCTGCCAGTAAGTAGCAAGACTGAAGACTATGGTGTGATTTATTGCTGCATCCAAGGTTGTCCTAACCCCTTCTAAGACAGAATGTTCAAAGACTTAATATGGATTTAATTGGTGTTTCCTCGACAGACAGTAACATGTATGGTGACAAGAGCTTTGACAATTCCTTAGGGTCATCACATTACATTTACATTAATAATGCTTGACCTGAACAAATTTGATCAAGGGAGGCTGACCTTTTCCTTGGAGTGATAATAGTTCTTTCCATGAAGCTCTCAGAGTGACTTGTAACAGGCCACAAGAGCTGGGCTGAGGTTTGGCAGCTGGAATGAGGAGGAAGGATGATTATCAGGGAGAGGTCAGAAGTGAAGTGAAGGGCAGTTCCCAGGTGACAACTGAGCTGCAGGGAAGGGGGGACAGGGGAGGAAGGCTGAGCCTGAGCCTCCTGCTACCTGTCAGGGCGCCTGACTGAGAATAGACAGTAGGCATGGCCGCAGTAAGTGTGGTCACCAATAGGCATGGCCAGCAGTAGGTGTGGCCACCAATAGGCATGGCCAGCAGTAGGTGTGGCCACCAATAGGCATGGCCAGCAGTAAGTGTGGTCACCAATAGGCATGGCTGGCAGTAGGTGTGGTCACCAATAGGCATGGCCAGCAGTAGGTGTGGTCACCAATGGGCATGGCCGGCAGTGGGCATGGCATCTCTAGGAAGTCTTTGCCTCTAAAACACTTTGAGTCTCTGGCCTGGGGAAGCAGCACTCTTGATTTGCTGCAGAAATCACATTTTATGGTCTCACAAAAACTATAGTGTCCCAGATATGGCAACGCTATTAAGGGGCATTGTCAGTGGTCTAATTCAACACTACTTCTCTTTTGAGGATCCATGACTTCTGAAAAGGAGCATACTGAGGTCACTGCCAGGGATATTCTGTTAACTCAGCCTTGTCTCTAAACTGTAGGAAGTATGGATAGGAGCTACAGTATTGTGGGAGGCAGTTTCTGATATAGCATGCCATTCTTTAGCTAAATTCACCCAACCATGTGGAGTTCTTGCCATTTCAGTTAGCTGGTGACCAATGTTTATTCCTACCAGGCCCAAGAGCTATCTGAGGTTGCTTCCATGACCCCTATGCACCATATTGATGAATGACATATGGAATTCTCTCTCCTCCTCCAGATATGTCTAGTTCCATTGCCCTATTCAAGGGTACAGATAAGATGAGGCAGTCCTTCAGGGGTGTTCTGACGTCAAGAAGGCCATGGAACCTCAGGTCTCTCTGTAGATCTTCTCCCAAGTCTTTTCTGTTCTGTGCAGAGAATATTTGCATGATTTTTGCCTCAAACTGGCTTTCATATTAGCAACAAACTTTTGTTTGGGTGGGGGCTCTCCCATTATCTTAAGTTTTCAGAATTGCCTCTTCCCAATCCAGGACAAGATCTAGATCTGAGGTGTGAGGTGGGGAGCACAGAATGGGAAATATGGGGTGGACCTAAAGGGATGGGGAGCATGGGGTAGGGGACATGGGGTGGGGGGCATGGGGTAGGGGCATGGGGTGGGGGCATGGGGTGGGGGCACAGGGTGGGGGCCATGGGGTAGGGGGCATGGGGTAGAGACATGGAGTGGGGGCACAGGGTGGGGACATGGAGTAGGGGCACAGGGTGGGGGCACAGGGTGGGGGCATGGGGTGGGAGGCATCCCTCTTGGGTACTCAGGCAACTCTTCCTCTCTTCCTTCCCTGTGCCCCACCGCTTGGGGCCTCAGTATTGATCAGTATTGAGTTCAGGGGTGGGGGAGCGGGAGGACCTGACTACTTACCCCATCTTAATTTAAGAGCCCCATTCTTTCCTGAGTTTGGTGTTTTCAAGATAAGAAGTGTCTAACTTGTAAATGGGAAGTGTCTTGTGTCTCTTTCAGCCTTTTTTTGAAGTCAGAACCAAGCGGTTGTGTTTTTTGCTCTTTTCACTGATCTGGCATCTTTCCTTTGGTGTGACTCCTGAATTGCTGGTGGGGGATAAAATCATCCTCGAATAGCTCTGAATGCTTCTTATTATGTTTCTCAATCACCTTATGACCATGGTTACCTCTCTGATCTCATCAAGCCAGGCCAGCCTCAGAATCATAAACTCACAGTTGTTCAACAAAACAGCAACAGAAACCAAAGAAAAGAAAAATGTCCAAAAGAAGAGATGAGAGGCAGGGCGTACAGCACAGTAGTGAAGCTCCTGCGTGGTGTGCAAGCCTAGAGGCGAATCTCAAGCAAAAAGATAGAAAGAGAGGGAAGGTTCTGGAACTCTTCTCAGCCTAAGTTTAGTGTTTGATATTTGCCAGGACTAATAACCAGGACAGTCGGGAAGCCACTTCTTAGACTGTCACTGGTCAGCTGCAGGGTATTGCAGCTGTCCTTCCTTCCATTCTTAGCAAAGATGTGAGGGAAGTCCTTAGTGCTGGGTGCATGATTCTTCACAGTGGAGAAAACTAAAAAGAAAGTAGAAGTCTCTTAAGGATGGCTCTAAGGTACCCTCTTTGGGTTAGCTAGTGGGTCTCCTCCCCTTCTAACCCTGGGCCCTCCCAGCCTGCCTCACCACCACTCTCCAGTAGAGCCAGACCCTCCCTCTCTGAGCTTGGCAGCCTTGCCATGGACATCCTACACCCGGAGAGGCGTGGTGCTTTCCTGGGTGGAGGGAGGACTCTGAGTGACTGTGGGGTTCCAGGTGAGGAAGGGTCTCACCTTCTGCTCTCATACCTGTCTCTGCAGCACCCATGTTTTGTGAAGAAGAGGCCACGTGCATGACCCCATCTCCACTTCAGCATCTACAGTAGATTATATTTGTACAGACTTACAACCATTGACCTATGCATGTGATTATGAATGTGTGTGAGCACACGGTGCACATGCACTTGAATGTACACACTGTGGAGGCCAGAGGTCAACATCAGGTATCTTCCTCAATTGCTTCTCCATCTTATTTTTTTGAGACAGGGTCTCTCACTGACTCTGAAGCTCACTGACTTGGCTACACTGGCCAGCCAGCAAGCCCTTCAGATCTACCTGTCTCTATCTACCCTGTTCTCCAATGTTGGGGTTACAGATGGACACTGCAGGGATCTGGACTCAGGTCCCCAAGCTTTGCACAGTAAGCTTTACCCAGTGAGCCATCTCCCTAGTCCCCAGTGATCTTCATCCAGTTCCCGTATACCAGAGGAAAACCCCAGAGCATCCCTGGGAGAGACTTGCCCAGACTCAGACAATTAGGTCACTGGACTCCAGGTCTCTGTTTATAGCCTTGGGTCACATTCAGCTCACCTCAGCCTGGATAAGGCAAGTCTCCGAGTGCTGGGAGTTTCCCTTGGGTCTGAAATCATTGACTGAATCTTACAGTGTCAACCACAAGGCAGACAGCATCATCATATTCTTGTAACCAGAAGGGTTTGAATGGCACTTTAATACAGTATCCTCCTCTGCCCTCTCTGAAGGAGGAGGTGGAGAGATCGGGCGGCTCTCTAAGAGCAACTCCACCTCCTTCCGGAAGCTCAGCTTAGCTTTTGGAGAAGGGATATGAGTTCAGATACCCTGAGAAATGCCAGGAAAGGCCAGAAGGACTCACTGGAGGCCTGACATGCTGCAGAAGGGAGCAAGACCAGCGCATGCTGGGCTCAGGGAGGCAGGAGAGCTGCAGCTTTTGGCAGCAGGGCTTGCTAAGGGGGAAATAACAGCTTCCCCGCAGCCAAGCTATTTCCAACAGTAGAAAGATTCTAGACAGCGATTTTCTCTTCTCAAATGGTGTTTTCCACCTGAGAGAGAGATTCTGTGGGGGGAGAGAGTCTCGGGTTGACAGAGGGTTGTCTAATTCTATTACTTATCACAAGTGGATCTGGGGAAATGTGTTTAAATGGGAACACGAGACAGTGCAGAGGAGACAGAGTACAGTTCCTCCTAGCTGTAACATCTCAATGGAAAACTCCTTAAAGAAAACCCTGCTGCCCAGGCTCCAAGAGCAGTGGTTCTCAACCCGTGGGTCACAACCCCTTTGGGGGTCAAAAGACCTTTACGCAGGGGGTCACCTATGACCATTGGAAAACACACGTATTTATATTATGATTCATAATAGTAGCTAATTACAGTTATGAAATAACAATGAAAATAATTTTATGGTTGGGGGTCACCACAACATGAGGAACTATGTAAAGGGCCACAGCATTAGGAAGGTTGAGACCCATTGTGTTAGAAGCTTGGAGGTTGTCTTTGCGTCCTGGAGAGAATGCTGTACTTAATGCCTGTGGTGTAACAGGGTGAAGGCCCCAGGCTTGCAAACCCATGATTTAAAAGCAGTTTACAGCAACCTTTCCTACCCATTCTCGCACATTGCTTATTATTCTGTTCCACACTGTAGTCAGAAATTAAATGTACGAGGGAGCATTTAAGTTTTAGGGACCAGTTATTCCAAATGTCAGGATTTAAAAGAAAGAAAGAAAAAACCTTGGAAATTAAATTGGCAGCTGACTAAAGAATTTAAGTTCCCTGATCAGGACTCTGAATTAAATGCTGGATTTGGCTTTGGTCTCTGCTTCTGTTTGTGGGACCAACTCTGGGAAGGGAGACCACAGATTTCCCTGATCCCCCTAATGCCTATTTGATATTAACTGATCAGAGAAAGCTGGGAGTGAAAAAAAAAGAGGGGTAAACTGAGGCATGGCTGGAGTTCAGAGGATAGGATGGAAGCATAATCTAGAAATTAGGGGCTTTGGTTATTTGCTTAAACTACTCTTAAGTTCTTTACACATTACACATCCAGACTGGAGAGATGCCTCTGCTTACAGGGTGCTTCCCGCTCTTCCAAAAGGCCTGGTTGCTGTTCCCAACAGCCATGCTGAGGGGCTCACACTGCCTGGAACTCCAGCTCCAGCTCCAGTGCCCTCCTCTGGCCTCCACAGGAACCCACACTCGAATGTATGTGCTCCCCACAGAGACATAAAAACACACATAACTAAAAATGAAATAAACATTTAAAAAATTATGTGGTAATGCACAATCTTATGTAAAATCTAAATGCTATGAAGAACATGCTTATTACTCTCGTATCTAACCTGCTTTCTGAAAATGCCTCCAATTTTACACACACACACACACACACACACACACACACACACACACACACACACACACACGAATGTATGAACACACATATATACACTCTATTTTTGTTGTGGTTGTTTGTTTTTCAAGACAGGGTTTCTCTGTATAGCCCTGACTGTCCTAGAACTCACTCTGTAGACCAGACCTTGAACACAGAGATCCACCTGTCTCTGCCTCCTGAGTGCTGGGATTAAAGGCATGTGCCACCACAGCCTGTCTACACTCTATTTTTTAAACTTTAGTCAAATTGGGCTGTTTTGTATCCTAACTTTTGTGTATCATGAATGTTTCTTATATAATAACAGATCTTTCCATGCGTCTGTGTGTGGATATATGTCTCTCTTTATGTTCCTATTAATGATCACAGCCACCTGCCTCGCTATTACCTACAACAACAGACCATATACACACTGGCCACTCAGCATCTGCATGTGGCTTTCCACAGGCACAGCAAGCGTGACATGTTCCAAGGCAAACCTCCTCCTGCAGGAGGTGCCACTTTAATTCATTAGCTCTGCTTTTCCACTGGTGACAGTAAGAACCTCTTCCTTGCATGTCACATGAAACTGACCAGCAAATCACATTGGTACAATTTCCACATACATTTTCAAGTGTACTGCTTCCCGCCACCACTACTGTGACTCTGAGAGAGGGTTTTATTTTAATCTCTTCAGATTGGTCTCTGGGGCCTGTGTCATCTCTAAACATAGTAGCCTGGCTGACCTATGACATGTGAGTGATTACATGCCACTGCTATCCAGGGCACAACAACAACTGATTTCCCACCTTATTCAGATTAACTGAAAAACTAAAGACACCTTGGTGAGGTTCGAAGCCCTGCACGGGCTGATTTATGCCCCTGTCGTCTGCTCTTGACCCACTTGCTTACTCAGCTTCAAGTTCACGGCCTCCATTAGGCCTCCACGTGCAGTTCACGTCACTCTGCCCATAACCCTGTCTTCCTCAGACAGCGCTCTTTCCACCTTTAACAGATGTCGCTTTCTTAGCAAACTTTCTCCAGTTCTTGTTGCTCCTTCTCTATTGTTCTCCATAGCATTTATGACCCTCCAATAGATCCCTTTTACTGCCTGTCCTGCTCACTGTCTTGCCTAGCCAGAATGGAAGCTCCATGAAAGCATGTTGTCTAGAGTCTCAGTAACTGTCAAAAGTTGGATGAGCCTGCTTTTTGTGCTTTAAAGTTATCTGCTGCATGTATGTGTATATGTGTGTATATATGTGTATGTATGCATGTGTGTATATGTGTTCTTGTGTGTATGTGTGTGTATGCATATATGTCTGTGGGTATGTGTGTGTTTCTGTTCCATTAATTCCAATGTTTAAAAGTTCTTTAAAGAGACTATTGTAGCACAAGATAGCCTGTAGTAGGCACTCAACATGTGAACCATGTTTAATTACTTAATTCTTCCAATGAATGATGTCATTTCTATGGCTGGTTAGGAAATTTAAGATTTGAATAGATAATAATGCTGAGGGTTAAGTCTTTTCTGGAGCTCTCATTATCACCCTCTCATTAGACTGTGTTCTTAACCTATTTCAAATATCCATGAGTGCTAAGCTTCCTTTGGAAAGTGAAAAAGGTCCACATGTTACAATATATATGTCCAAACACATGCATGCCCATACATGCCCATGTCTACATATGTCCATGCCTATGCATGCCCACACACATGCATACTCCTATATATGTCCATTCACATGCTGCCCCTACATGCTCATTCATGTGCATCATACCCATATACATGCATGTACATGCCCATACATGCCCTCACACAAACATATCCTCCACATGCATGCCCATGTATGCCCTTATACAAGCATGCCCTCACACAAGCATGCCCTCCACATGGATGCACATGCATGCCCACATATGTGAACAACATACACATCTATGCTTGTTAAACTCATTTTACTGTGTTTTTGGTACTGAGAGGCTATGGCCCTTTTCTGATATGACATTCCTCACTGATGGGATTTTTCCAAGGTGAGAGACATACTATCCTCACTCATTTTCTCCTCTGTCTTTCAGCATGTGTGCGTAGCTCTCTGAAGTTTATCAAAACACTGCCACGAGCTCGTTGTCCCTGCCACATTGTGCTTTTCTGATAGTCTCAAGTTTCCGACCTAGCTCCTTGAAGATAAAAATTCATTTGTAATCTGTCCTGAAGTCAACTGTTCTTCCATGGCTCGGCTATCTGCTGCTGTGAAAAAGATAGCGCTGCACAATATGAAATAAATTGAAATTAGAGTCACAGGGAAGCATGTGGCAGCCGCACCACCAAGGGGCTGCTTGGCGAAATAGTGCCTGTTTCCTGGGCTCCATGAGCAGGACTAGGAGCTGGGCCTTTGACAGGGTGGGAAACGGAGGACAGTGCAGGCAAGTGAGATTAAGTTAGCTGTGTTTTACCTATAAATGTCACAAAATACAACAGCTCTGTAAACAGCAGTCTCAGCATGGTATCAATCTCCTCATCCTGTACCACCATCTTCATTAGGTGACAACAGCGTCTTCTGCCTGAATGTCAATCATCAGAATGATGTCATTGTCTGTTACCTGTATATTATCATTATCATCAGTTTGGCATCACTGTCCTCTGCCTGAGTGCCATCATCAGTATGACATCATCAGTATGATGTCATTGTTCTTTGCTCGTATACTATCATCACCATCAGTCTACTATTAGCATCCTCTGCCTGTGTGTTACCATCAGTCTGACATCACTGTCCTCTGTTCTCTGCCTGCGTTTTGTCAACAGTACAAACATAGTCATGATCATAATGGTTCTCTGTTGCAAAACCCAATGTGGCAATTTGACATGAAGTGGGCAGGGATGCCACTTTGATTGGATGTGAAGGAGGCAGGGATGCCACTTTGGTTGGTATGAAGGGGGCAGGAATGCCCCTTTGATTGGATGTGAAGGAGGCAGGGATGCCACTTTGATTGGATGTGAAGGAGGCAGGGATGCCACTTTGATTGGATGTGAAAGGGACAGGAATGCCACTTTGATTGGATGTGAAAGGGACAGGGATGCCACTTTGGCTGTTCCACTTAGAGGATATATATCAAGGACAGATAAAGTCAAGGCTCACAATTTTCTTAAATATGCAGTGAGAGATACCCAGATCCTTTGGGACTACAAGCAGAATCAACACCAAGAGCCACACCCTAACTGGGATGGTGTGGTTCTTCTCCTAGTCCCCATGGGTAGGCTCCCAGTGGCCCTTCTGTTTGAAGAGAGTCTTACAGCAAGAAAAGGTGGATGTACTACTTATTATCATCATGATTTCAAGACCTAGAAAGACCTAGAGTGAGAAGTGGCTTCAGAACAGGCCAGGGAGCTGTGTGAAGAAGAGGCCAGGCAGTTAGGAGCCAGGACCAGGGGTTCTGCAGAAAGTGCAAACCCTGCTTCTCAGATACCCATAGAGCAAGCACAGGCATGGTGAAGAAGTGCTTTCTTCAGTGCTGACTGCCTTTTACCTTGTGGAAGATCATATGAAGAGCTATCTAGCTCTCCCGTGGGGCATCAGCCCAGGCAGCAGGGAGCCTGTTTCTTCTCCTCCCTAGTCTGGAGAGAACCAAGTGTTAGTGCCTCCATGGCCCAGCTGTAATCTGTCTGCTTGAGTCTCCTAAAGTCCCTTGCCACCAGATGTGGCAAAGTGAGGCTGGCAACTAAGCCCCCTGAGCCCAACTTGGAATGCGGTGCGAGTGCAGCCCTAGCCTCAGTGGCCACACAGGCAGGGAGTATTGACTCTGTGAAAACAGATTTAAAAGTTGAATGTCAAAGACCAGAAAATTAGTGTTGCAGGGAGTTTGATTAGAACACCAATCAAGGGCCAGTGCAACAAACGTGTCTTAAAATTGATTTAAGATAAATTTAAAGGGAGATAAAAAGTCATTGGTATGGGGCCATGAAACTGTTAATTTAAGAAGATTCCTGATGCTGAACAGGGTTGGCTCCATGTCTCTGTATCTCTTCAAATCCAGGCATGTATTGGTCCTAGCCTAGGCTTATGGAGGGAGTTTTCAGAGCTCCAGGGCAGAAGCATAGGGGAGCTAGCTTCCTACCCCAGCTTTCTTGGCAGGCTTGACATCTGGACCTTAGCCTCCAGGAAGGATCTGTCATTGTCCTTCCCGTAGGCCTAACCCTCAGCCTCCATATCAGTGGCAACTCTTATAGGTTCCCTTGCCTGCCATGTACTGCTGTGGGTCACACCTGCCAGTCTATCCTCTCTACTTAGACCCACAATCCCAGTTCTACCCACACACCATCCTTGTCTTTGTACACATGCCTTGCACAGTGGATTAAATTAGGTCGCCTCTAGTCACGTGTGGGATGAGTTCACTAATCAAATACATAGGCTCATGTTTGCTGTGGGATGTTAATGTATGTCCTGTGGGAGCCCTTCTTGGGTTCCTTGTGGCGTTACCCAGCAGGTTTGCATAGAGGATGATTAGGATCATGGGCCTGAGTGCAGGTGTCTGAGATGGTCTGCACTTGGCTGTACTGGGGGATGGTCTGTATGTCAAGTTGCTTTGATTGGTCAATAAATAAAACCTGATTGGTCGTGGCTGGGCAGGAAGTGTAGGCGGGACTAACAGGGAGGAGAAATAAAAGAACAGGAAGGCAGAAGGAGACGCTGCCAGCCACTGCCAGGACAAGCAGCATGTGAAGATGCTGGTAAGCCACGAGCCGCGTGGCAAGGTATAGATTTGTAGAAATGCGTTACTTTAAGATATAGGAACAGTTAACAGGAGGCCTGCCACGGCCATACAGTTTGTAAGCAATATAAGTCTCTGTGTTTGCTTGGTTGGGTCTGAGTGGCTGTGGGACTGGCGGGTGACAGAGATTTGTCCTGACTGTGGGCAAGGCAGGAAAACTCTAGCTACACATGTTGTTATCTTTTACTTAATAAAACTTTCCTTTCTTGAGAATTTGACACATGTATGTGATGAATGTGATCAAACAGCCCCTATTTCCCTCTCTGACTCCTGAGAAATAGCCCTCAACAAACCCCACTACAATATCTACGTCCTCTTTTGAGTGCCTACAGCTGGGCCCCCTGTGGGGGAATGGGTCCCTAGACTAAGAGTCATACCCTTCAAGAACATGCTCTCTGAAGTCCCTGAGCAAATGGCTCTGAGCTTGATCTTGGTCTGGCAGTTCACTTCAGTGTGCGTTTTAGAGGCTCCTCTGGTTGGAACCAGATGCCTCTTGACTTCAATGGTGGAGGTGGACCTGTCTATGTTCTGCTTACCCAAGACATCTGGAGAAACATGTATTATTGCTTTGGATCTTGCTTTGGTAGCAGACGCAGAGTGTTCTTTGGGATGCCACATGGTGATCGGGGTTCTGTTGGGCTTTGTGAGAACATGGGCCATTTCTAGGCAAAGGAGGGAGCACCTGGTGGTTGCGAGATTTTTTTTTCACTTGAGTCAGGCATTTCTAGCACAAGAATTATGCACAGTTCTATGTTGTAACATGGTTGTGTTCAAATCCGATTAACACTGTGTCCACTTGGAAACCTGCCTATACAGGAAAAATACAGTAAACTAATGCCAAAGCGATCTATTACTTCATAAACCTCACTTCTAAAGACCTCTGAGCTCTATTTAAAATGTAAAATTTAAGGCAAAATTCTGAATACTGTTTTCTTTTTGTTTCTCAAAATTGAGGTCAGCGGTCAAGTCTGCTGGTAGGAGTAATGTGTTTTCATCCTTCCATCCATCCATCATCCAGCTATCCAGCCTCAATCAAGTGCTCATTCTGTGCCCGGACCCAGTGCCTGGTCTCCTCTCAGAGGGACCACAGGCACTCTCCACAGTGGATAATCAGTAATGCCTCCTGCACACAGCACTCACTTGTGTCCCAAGGTTACAGCTATCTGGATCTGGGTGCAACATCTCTTTATGGAGTTGGGTTTATGAGTCCTGGACTCCACAGGGTTTTTATTGTTTTCTGCAGACTCTGCTGGAATTTTGACCTACTTCCACTTTGGCCTCTCTGGTCTTACTTCATTACAAGTTGTGGAGACATGAACACTGACCTTAAGATGTAGGTCCACATGCCACTGGGTGTCCAATGGACACTTGCTTCTGTCATGGGTACTGGTAGGCTCTGCCTCTGAAACTGGGGCCTACTTTATCCTTGTGTTCCAACACAGGGGCTGTTCTTTATATGGGTGCAACCAAATGTGAGTGTTAACTGGTAATGTACTGGCATGTATTTAATGTGGGTAATATGCTGATACATAGATGTCCAGGTTAAAGGTTTCATCTCTGTAATGTTCGTGTTTAATTGTCTGTTCTGTGCTCACCGGACACTGCCTGCTGTTTGGGTTGTTCTGAGCCGTCTGATTGATGTCATCTTAGGTCTGGATTGCTCTCCTCAGTGCTCACAGTACCAACTATAACTGAGAATGTGACTCTCCAATCTCCACCGAGGCAGAAAGTTTCTCTTCACCTGACTTCCTCTGAGTCTTTGCACATCTTCAGGTTTCAGAAAAACTCATGTACACTTCTTTCTCATCATCTGCCCCTCAGTTGCTCATAGTCAGACCTGGTAAGATGCCACACTGTCGTCTGGAAATGGTGTGGGCTGTGGAATCAGGTACTTGTGGAACTGAAGTACGCTCTAGGATAATAGCTATGTGGTTTGAAGCAAGTTGCTTGACCTCTCTGAGACTCTGTTCCTTTGTTAGTAAAACAAAGTGACTTGTCTGGAGACAGCAGTATAAAAGTGAAATTAATTCAGGGAGGTAATTATGAAAACATCTGATTCTGAAACTCAGTGATTTTTGTTGTTGCTGTTGTTTATAATATAGGTGCATATGCATGCCTCTGATTTGGGTCTATTGTATGTGCATTTTGGCAACACACTATAGATGTTTGAATTCCAAAATCAGCCTTGATGACCTATACAGATACAGTCAGCTCCTTAACTTGTCATCCATTCAACCCTGGGTTTTATCATTATTATTTTTAAATGATCTACTAAACTGTTATTTATTCTCCCAAGTTCTTCCAGTTGAGTCTGGCCCATGAAATTTAAATGTTCTAGAACTTTCTGAGAAGGCTTCTGCCTTGACAGCAATCTGGTTAGGCATGGAATTGGGGTCCTCTTCACTCCTAAGGTGTGCATGGAGCACTGAAACATTTGCAACCACAAGATGCCAAGCCCCAGGAAATCAGCCCACACATGGAGGAAGACACAGTCTAGAGAATACCTGGGTCCCTGATGCCAGTGTGGGGTAGCTGGACGCATGCCATTACTCTATCTCCCTTAGTTTATGCCCCAGAGTAATTCAGCGAGACTGTGCCACTGCATGTCCAGCTCGCTGCAAACTCTAGTGGAAATGGAGTATGTCCACTAGTGACCATGTTTGTAGAGACACACAGCATTGGTGTGAGGCCAGGAGCTCCAAGAGAGTCAGGATCAGTGACATCTTGGCATTTAGGGATGGAGGACACCTAAGATGGCTGCAGTGCCATTTTCCGGGGGTACTCTGTAGGTGTTGGGCACAGAGAACTCAGTGAATGGGCTTTTCAGGATGGCCTGGAGTAGGAGCTGGTGACCTGTGGGTGTGCCATGCAAGCTGCTGTTCCTCACCTTTGTGGAGATAAAGGAACAGCATGGTGCACACCAACCGGGCATACTGACCTTTTCTGTGGGCAGGCAGGAGTGCAGACTAACTGCCCATCTGGAAAAAACAATGTGTGGCACGAGACTGCAAACATGGGCAGCATTTACATTAAAAAGGGGTGTTAATCATGTTTGTTACAGAACACTATTAAAATACTGCAAATGATAACGAATAAATTTTAAAAATGACTCAGTCTCCCAAACTGAATGTAATCACATACTATTTAAAAACCCTTACAATTAACTTAATGGTGCTTAATAATACTCCCATACCATCAATTATTCTTTTAAAACTTTGCTTTTAATGTCTTCATGGAATTTGATTACATAAGTGTAATGTAATTTTTCTAACTAGTCCTGTATTATTGAACATTTAGCTTCTTCCTAATTCACTATTATATACTTTGCTTTTATGAACATCAAGTATTAATTGTGCAGACATCTTAATCATTTGCATGAGGTTAGTTTTAAGAGGGAGATCTTGTGTGTATGAGAGTATACACAATCCAAGGCTGCTGTTACACCCTGGCAGGGTTTCTTTCAGAGAAGAGAGACCACACAGGCCTATTCAGAGACTCCCATCCACCTCAGATTTCACAAGTTTTTCAGATATTTTTTTTAGAAAGAATGGAGTTTAACTAGCTAAGATATGTTTCGGTGTCAATATGTCTGAGATTCCAGTTCCTGAATAACAGGGCTTTAAACAAAAGAGGGTTTCTTTTATTTGCATCTTACCAGATTGTCCTGGTTTACTTTCTATGGCTGTGATAATCACTATGACCAGAAGCAACTTGGGAGAAAAAGCTTTATTTCATCTTACAGCTTTCCATCATTAAGGAAATTTAGGGCAGGAACCTGCACTAGAAATTGAAGCAGAGGCCATGGAGGAATGCTACTTCCTGCCTTCTCATAGCCTCAAGTTCAGCTACCTTCTGATACAGCCCAGGGTGTCTAGGTTTGGTACTGCCCACTGCTGTGGAATAATCCTTCTGTGCACTGTGTGACTATATGTCTCTATGACTGGTTTAATAAACAAGCCAATAGCTGATCAGGATAAAGTTAGGCAGAAAAGCCAAACTGAGAATGATGGGATGAGGAAGGGTGGACTCAGGGTTGACATCAGCCAGCTACTGAGGAAGCAGGACATGTAGAAAATGAGGTAAAGAGCCATGAGCCTCATGACAAAGCATAGATATTAAATATGTGTTAATTTAAGTGTAAGAGTTAGTAACAAGCCTGAGCTATTGGCCCATCATTTATAATTTATATTAAGCTTCTAGGTGATTATTTGAGAGTGGCTGCAGGACAGGAAAACTCCACCTACAGCCTGCAGTGGGCTGAGCCTGTTTACATCAATGAGCAATCAACAAAATGCCCCACAGATATGCCCACAGGTCAGTCTGGAAGGGGTGAACTCTCTTCCTAGGTGACTCTAGTTTGTGTCAAGCTGACAATGAATCTAACCATGATGCAAGTCAATGATAGGAAGCTGGTGACTCATACAGGCAGCCTCCATCATTGGGGACCCAGGCCCCTTCCTGATGCTTCTCTAAAAAGTCCACTCTGTGGCAGCCCACGAGGTCTGCTAGAATGGCCATTCCACCTGCAGTCCACTCCACAGGAGAAATCAAAGAGCAGGGGAAGCCACTCTGCTTTCTTTCATGTGTCCAACTGTGAATTTGGATGTAATTCCACTTACATTCAAAGGCCAGCTCCGTCTGAGTTTAGTCTGGGTCTAGTCAGAAGGTCCCACTTAGATACTGGGAAATGGAGAGTTTTAAGCTTGAGAACAAGAACAGAGCTGGAAATACAAGTTCTCATTGTCAAGAAAAGCAAAACAGTACATCTTAGGAGGCAACTTGCCTGCTCTTCCTGGTTTTTATTTTTCTGTTTTTGATCAAGCTACAGTTCTGACATGTGTTTGTGTGGGGGTGTACTTGTATGTATGCTGTTTGTAATCCCTCTTCAGATTGCCCGCATGCCCTAAGACTTCATACTTATGGCACCAATATTACCAATACTTCACAGTAAGATATGGATCCTTCGTATGTGCTTCACTTTTCTCCAACATGACATTTATTTTAAAGTGTCTTTGTTGTTTGTTTGCTTGTGGTTTGTTTTGTTTTTTAGGTAAAGCCTCCTTTTGTAGTCCAGACTGGCTTCAAATTCTTGATCTTCCTGCCTCAGCCTCCCAAGTGCTAGGTTTCAGTTATTTTCTGAGGTTTATATCCATCAGTTCTCTCATCCTTCTCTTGCAGAGTTTCTGGCCTTGATTGACACCTAGCCCTCTCTGCCCCATGCTGAGGCCAGGGGTCACTTTTGGCCTGCATTTCCATTCTGTACTTCATGTTGAATGATTGGCCCAGTGTTGTTCAAGTAGGACGCTCCAGTGAGACTGGGTGCTCTCATCCTGCCGCCCTCTTCCCTGCTCTAAGGAGTGCTGGTTCCATTGCCACCATGATGCTTCCTGTTACAGATGGTGTCTGAGACCCACTCAGGGACTGAAACCTGTACTTGGTAAAATTTTAATCAATCTAATGCTTCAGGATATGAAAAGAGAAATGCATCCATGGGATGTTTTCTGTTTGCTTTGAATAGGCAGTTTTAAGAATTATTTTTACCCAGTAATTTATCTTTTCATCTACCAGCTTTCAAATTTTTCATGGTTATTCTTACCTATTCATTTGCCTAGATGATATTCCGAATCACTTCTGAAAACTTGAAAGATGAGATTTAGATTGGGTTCTGACGGGATCTGATAGCACTGGGCTTCCCTGTGCCGTCTGGAAGTGTGACGTGTGTCTTTCCCCACCTCTCCTTGAGAAAGTCCGTGGCTTTCCCTCAGGCTGGCTACATGTCCTCACTAAGTGAGAGCTGGTGTTGATGACAGCTTTTTGTGATGGAAATATGTTATTCATGATCGTTAAAAATGATTCCTTCAGATAGTCTATCATGATTCTGGTAGGTTTTTGGTTTATAATTTGGGGCTTTATGTAGAAAATTCTATCATCTGAAAGTAATGGCCATTTTTGTCCTTCTATCCAATGAAAGTTTTAAGAAATAGCTGTCATTTATTTATGACCACCATTGTTAGACACTGGGTGCCTTATCTATCCACTTAGTCATTCCAAGTGCCCGGTAGGGGAGGTACCATTATCTCTATTTTAAAGATGAGAAAGTAGAAAGTGAGCCTTTTTAAATTTGAACTGTGCAAGTCACACATCCAGCAAATGGCAGAGCTGAATTTGAACCTAGATCATTTTGACCCCTGAATCTGGAGCTGTATGTGATTTCTTTGACTCTCTGAGCAGGTTCTGTTTCTTTGTTATGTCTTGTGGCTTTGGCTGAAACTTCTAGAATGAAGTGAATAATTATCTACTTTGCAAAGAAGCCATGGTATGGGGTATTTTCATGAGGGGTGTGACTTGACTCAGGGCCACTGCCCAGTCTGTCCCTCTGTGAATGGACTGATGAGGTCCCCATGCATCACTCGTGTGTGAACTGGCTGGTGAGGTCCCTGTCCACTGCCTGTAGTGGCCCTTCTCACCCTGGGGTTGGTCATCTCTCTGTCATTCTGTCCCTGCTCAGCACTTGGTCTCCCAGAAAGCTGGGCTGTTTCCTGAAGCCGTTCCTTCTTGTCATTTCTCTTAAGGCTTTTGTTTTAGAAGAGTTTGGGTTCTTCAGAAACACCTGAATATACCAGAGAGCTCCCAGATAGAAACCTGCACCGTTTCTCTCTGTTGATAATAAATTAAATGTGTAAGATACATTTCCACAGTTAACAAACCAATAACAATGTATGTTAATCTAATTTCAGGCTTAAAGAAAAAGTTACATTTATTAGCTTATTTTGTGTGTGGCAGGACAGGAGGTACATGTACATGCCTCAACATGAACATGGAATTCAGAGGAAAATTTGAAGAAGTTGATTATCTCCTTATACTATGTGGGTCCTGAGGCTCGAATCTTGGTCCTTAGGCTGGCTGCAGGTGTCTTACCTGCCCAGCCATCTTGCAGCCTACAGTCTGTATTTTAACTCATGTTTCTCTAGAGTTTCCTTTCCCTGTTTCAGGAGCTTGTGTCTTCTTAGGGTAAAATGCTATTAGCATCACAGGTCAAGAGTATGTGGTGTTGACCTGACTGTGACAGCTGCATGACCCTTGGGAACCTGGTGGAAGTAACATCTGTTGGGTTTCCCTATTTTTCTCCCTCTCCATGCTGTATTATTTTTTTAAAGAAGAAAGTAATTGGTTATCGCACATGCCCACATTGGAAACAAGGGTGATGCTTCATCTTCTCAAGTGGACCCTGAAGGGCAGAGTGCTGTGGGAATCTTTGGGAAGTCTTCCACACAGGTGATGGCTCTTCTCCTTTTAATTATTTTTAATCATGTATTTAAATAAATACTTATTCATGAACATTTATTTTATACTTGAGGCCTATTAATCCAATATTGAGATTTTGTTTAAATTGTAGCCAAGCTCTCTTTCTTGGTCCTGTGGCCTCTCATTGTGGTTTATTTACATATTTTTGGCACTTTTTAAAGTGTTGGCACTGCAGGATGTTCCAAACTCGAACATCTAGAGAGTCAGGCCCTTTGGTTTGTTTGTTTGTTCATTTTCATTTTTATGTATATGAATGTTTTGCTTGGGTGTCTATATGTGTACCATGTATGCGCCTTGTGCCATGAAGGACAGAAGAACTGGAGTTACAGGAAGTTGTGAGCCACCATGTGGGTGCTGGGTGCAAGCCTTGTCCTCGGTAAGAGCATCCAGTGTTCTTAACCACCCACCGTTTCTCCAGCCCCAGAATCAGGGTTTTCCTTGGCTAAGTCACTAGGGGTCCTTCTACTGGAGAGTGCTATTATGACCCAAGACCTGGACATCAGATGTGAATGCAAAGCAAGGAAAAACATGGATCTACCAATGAGCCTTTGCCTATCAACTATCTGTCCATCTATCCATCCATCTACCCATCCATCCATCCACTTGTCCATATATCCATCCATCCACCCATGCATCCATCCACCCATGCATCCATCCATCCATCCATCCATCCATCCATCCATCCATCCATCCATCCATTCATCCATCCACCCATCCACCCATGCATCTATCCACCTATCCACCTATCCATCCATCCATCCATCCATCCATCCATCCATCCATCCATCCATCCAGTCACTATCTTTTCCTCCATCCTCATATAGTTATCTATAGATATCGATCCATCAATGTCCCATTTTGCCATATATTTTGAAGTCAGTTGAATATATAGCCAAAAGGGTTTTTGCTCTGTTGTGTATGGGTTGTTTAGCTTTGCCAGAACCTGCAGAAGTTGTTGTATTCTTTTGCATTCCTACCTTAGTAATCATTCACATGTGTGTATATGTGCCTGGTGTGTGGTTCAAGGGGTATGTGTATAGAGAGTGAGAGATAAATCTTACATATCCACATATTCTCCAACATGGATCCATTCACATCTATATGAGCTAAATGTTGGCTCTTCACTAGGTCTCCAACACTGGCCCACTATTGCATGATCATTCTGGTATCCATATGGCCAGCACCACTCTATAGTGAGGAACTTGGCTCTGACTACCCTCCATCCATTTACCTGATTCTTCCATTCTGGTATGAGTGTATGTGAGAGCAAAGTGTTAAGTGTCACCTCCCTGGGCAGGGTTTTCTCAGCTAGAGTTCTGTGCTTTTGTATAGATCTTTTGTCTTCAGCCTTAAAGTCCAAAGTTTCCAAAGGTGTTCCACTCGGACCAGCATTTGTAACACATTGAGATTGGTTTGTCAAACTCTACATTTCACCCTAGCAGCATTTGGCATCCTAAATGGTTTTTAAAATTTTGCATATACCGATGTTCATGCACTGAACTATGAAGTTGCATGAGCTTCGAAGAATACACAGTGTCATGAGCCTATCCTTATAGTATTATAAGGAATCATTCTTTAAAGCATTCTTTCCATTCCACCTTTTCAACTACTCCTTTCCCTCCCTGCCGCCCCTGCACCAGCAGTCTGTTTACATTCTCTAGCCCTTTTCTTTGTCTAGAAGAAAGTCCAATGGGGCACCCACACCTTCTGTGTAGTGCATCTATAATGGCTTCCTTCACTTAGCAATTCTCATTTAAGATTCACTAATGTCTCTTTGCAGTCTGATGGCTCACCTCTTTCTATCACTTAGGAGCATGCCATTGTGGACTTGTTTTTATAGTTGATCACTCTATCGAAGGACATCTGGGAAATGTCTAGTTTGAGTGATCATTGGCAAAACTGATATAAACACTTGAGATTTGACTCTTAGTGTTGCCTGAGTTTTTAAATCAGTTGGACAATCACTTCATCATGCTATGGTTGAGCTATATGGTATATTGTTTAGCTTAGGACCCACAGTAGGTTCACCCTTTTATACTTCCATGAACATAGGAGAGCTTTTGTTGCTTTGTGTGCTGAGAATCAGCTGGGAATGTGAGGATATCCCACTCCAGGATTTTAGGGGGGTGTGTGTGCGCGTGTGCGTGTGTGTGTGTGTGTGTGTCTGTCTGTCTGTCTGTCTGTGTCTGCATGCATGTATGTCCATAACATCTTATGTTCTTTCACATTTTCCTAATACCAAATCATACTGATGATCTTTTCACATGGTATGTCTACTCAGGTCATTTAACAACTTTATCAGACTATTTCTTGTCCTGTTGTTGAGTTTGAAGATGGTATTTAAAATATAAATCTGTTACCAGGTATGCATTTTGTAACTATTTTCTACCAACATTTGCAGTATTTTCTTGTTTTCATTTTTAACATCACCCACAGAGCATAAGGTTTTGCTTTTAATAAGGTCCAACTCACTCGTTTTTTTTCTCTCTCATGGATTGTGCTATGATCTTATATTTAAGAATTCATCACCAACCTCAAGGTCACACAGGTTTTTCTCATTTTTTCTAGATATTTTATAATGTTGCAGTTTGCATTGAGGGGATGTTGCGTTTTGAGAAACTTTTGGTGTAAGGTCTCTAACTAGGTTATTTTCTTCCACTTGTATGTCTGGCCATTTATTGAGAAGAGTTGACTCTTTCTCTGGGTATGTCAGTCTTTTTTTCCTGCCTCATGAATTTATTTTTTCAGTGCTGCCCCCCTGTCATACTCATAGAATAATTATATTGTCCTTAGACATATGGTAATATAAACTGCCCCCCTGTCATACTCATAGAATAATTATATTGTCCTTAGACATATGGTAATATAAACTTACGTTTTCTTTTTCAGTATAATAATACTCATAATATAGTAGTTTTTTTTTTAAGGAAAAATGTTTGGGTCATGGCCTTTTTGTATAAAGCATGTATTTTAGGTGAACCATTGCTGACCCAGCACACAGTAGACCCTGGTTTTTCACTTGTTGACTTATAGTAAGAGCAGTGAGGGAGAACTTCCATGACCCCAGAGTGGATCAGCAGGTGTCTAGGTATGGCCATACCAGGAGGGCCACTACGCCTCACATAGCTTTCACCTGTGGTTCTCAGATAAAACCCAGAACTGTTAATTAATCTCCAGAGATATAAATTAAAAATGGATGGCGTTTAACAACAAAAAGAGGACAGATATTTGGGACAGAACTCAAAAATTATGGTTTAATGAAGATGAGATCAAAATTATTTCTTACTTTACAAAGGCATAAAATAAGCTTCCCCAAGACACCAGCCATGTTAGAACATCCATGGGTCGTATGTTTGCTTTGATAAAGTCTGCAAAATCAAGGACCGAGGATCGTCTCAGAGGTATTGAGCCCCACCGCATTTGGGGCATTGCTATTTGTGGAATGTTCTCTCTGCCTGCCTGCCTGCCTGCCCTTGTCCCCAGGTTTTCTAGGAGATTCTCTACAGCATTTGTCTCCTCTCTGCAAGGCATGTACATGCTTTGTAATGAGCTTTCCAGTCATAATGGGTTACTGAGGTGAGGAGCCATGCCCAGGGTGTATTGGCAGCAGATGGAGTGCATCAGGATATATTAGAACCGTAGTCCAAGCGCTCTTGAAGTTAGGAGCCCGCTGTTAGCTGTCCTGCCTCCTTCTGTAGATCAATGGGTGGGCCCATGGCGACAGGATGCCAATCAGCACTGAAGGTTCTTTCAGCTCTAGGCTCAAAGCCCAGTCTCTGTTGGCATCACCATCTAACAGGCACTGGACAGCTGATGGGCAGTGCCAGAGCAGGCAGTGGGGTGTGGGGAGAATGACAGAGACCCCAGCGAGCATCTGACTGTGCATGGCAGCTTCACAGTGACCTTTAGCAAATTCCCCATGGAAGACAGTTTTGGCAGGCCCCATGGCTGCAGCTGCTTTTACTACTGGGAACAACAAATGGGCTGCTTGTGGGATATTTGGTAGCTTCCTAGTTCATCCAGAGAAGGTTGGCATGACGGGGAAGCTTTGGTCCAGGTGGAGTGCAGCCAGCTGTACTGTTGTGGGTACCCAGCTTTGTTCTTTAGCTAGGCTGCATCATCCTTTTCCTGCTAAGGTAGTCCAGCAGATGCTACCAGCAACAGAGAGTTTATAGGTAGGCTAAAGCATGCTTAGGATCTTGATGCTAGGGGCCACTCCTCCCTGTGGGCTCTGACCCAGGCTAGAGGACCTGGTTCTTAGAGCCTCTGGCTTTGTTAGGTGGTGAGCAGAGTGGTAGCCTAAGAGTCTTCCAGTTTTGGCCTTTTGCAAAGGACAGCAAACACGGTGCAATCATAATGGAGAGGCAGTAAACAATGTGAAAGTACCCAGCAGACCATCAGTAAGAATATGACGATTAAGGTCCTCAGGAAACCAAACTCCTCATTTGCACACTTCTGGAGTTTACCCCCTTTTTTTCTAGGTTCCCAGTATAGGCAGAATGTCCATGTTTCATAAAAATAATGTATGGCATGACTGGCACATGACTCAGTCAGTAATGTACTTGCTGCGCTACAGTGAGTACCAGAGTTCAGATCCCCAACACCCACATAAATGTGGGGCAGGTGTGGTGGCCCACCAATAATACCAATGCTCAGGAGGCAGAGACAGGGGACCCCAGAACATGCTGGCCAGCTAAGTTAGCTGAACCCGTGAACTCTGGATCCAAGTGAGAGGAGACCCTGCCTCAATATATATAAGAGAGTGATCAAGGAAGACATGTATTAACTCCTGGCCTCCACATGCATAAACATGTACATGTACCCATGTCACATATACACATGTATATATGCACATCACACATACAATTTTTTTTTAAAGGAATGTGATTGACAGGAAGAACAGTACGGTGGTGAGAAGTTCTACTTCTAGATTCAGGCAGATCTGTGTTCAGTTCTGAAGCCTCCTAGGTGGAGGATTTCTATAAGAAACTGCATGTTTGAATTCATGCCTTCACTGGTTAACAGGGAAATTAGTAGTAACACCTCAAAACATAGCAAGCAAAGGAAAACGGTGGGAATGTGCGTTGCTGCATGGCCTCATACCCGCCACTACCTTCTCTCACATCCGCCACTTCCTTCTTTTAGATCCTTAAGGATAGGAAGACCCGTGTGTCAACCTCCCCTCTGATGGCTGCCATCAGTCCCTGTATTAACTCAAACCCAGAATGTCATTCTTGATTCCTACAACATGCAGAGCATATTTAAGATACAAAACTAGCCACTCCATGCTTGTCCCCATAGAACTTGTAACCTTTAAAAGATGAAAAAAATCACACAGTTATTAAATTCTGATAACACATCAAAAAGCAAAGCAATGTCTGGTGATTAATTGTGAGGAGAAACGAAGTAATTCAGCTGAGGAGTGAGAGGAGCCAGAGAAGACAGGGAGACTGCAGGTCCACATGGAAGCCCTTCCTCCCACCCCACCATGCCTCTGTCCCCCCACCGGTAGATGCTCCTGCCTTCTTTCTTCTCTGTTACCTGGTCACCACCCCATCTGCTCCTTCCTCGAATTTGAACAGGAGGCTGTCCTGTGCAGGTGAGACGCTGGCCCTCAGAGTTTCTGAAGGGTGAGATGGAAGTGGGTAGACCCCCTCTTGTGGTCTTCACCCAACGGGCCTGGGTCTGGCTTTGCTCCCGCCCTCTTCTGTTGCTAGGTGCTGGCGGCCTGTATCCAGGCTTACGATGGATTTCCCCCCAGCCTGAGTAGCTTGGCAGCTTCATGAATCCCAGAGTGTAATGACCTGGAGTGTGGATCTCTGGTACTGTTGTGCACTACCTCTTCGTGCCAAGATGGGAGAGGGGTCAGTTGATGTCATCTGCAGCCCCACCTTGAGGGGTTTCGCATACTGTTCCTCCACAGCAACCCACAGGAGAGATGGCTCAATGCAAGGTGTGAGGCAGTGTGTAAGTATCTTGCACTTCAATAGAAAAGTCTGCTTTTACTTAGTTTCCCCGGGCATCTTCCATTCTGACGAGTCTGGCGTGGCCTCTTCCACCAGTCCCCACTTATATGATCATTAAAATATGTAAATGTGGGCACTGACCTAGAGGGATGTGATGTGCGCCTCTGGGTCACCTTTGCTGCTCACCTTGCCTCACTCTTGACGTCAGGTGCTGGAGTTCCTGAGGCTTCACTTCTCTGCCTGTCATTTCTAATGCACATTTATAGCCAGAGACATGTTTTAGACAGAAATCACAGCCCGCCGCAGGGGGAAACACGTCTGTAGCTGAGGCCTAGGCAGAGTGTGTGTGCTGATCTCACACTTATCTGTTTTATGGGACAGGCCGATGGGACATTATACACTTTCTTATACTTGAGCACTGAGGCATTAGGAAGTGGCTGCCAGGATCCCAAAAGATTAAAGCAAAGAATGTCCCCGCACACCTGATCCAGGACAGCTGCCGTGCTGTGTGCTAGGGCAGTAAGGACAGCGGAAGCAGAGGGAAACTGGGTTCTGGGCCGGCCCTCATCCACCTAGAGTGACCTTCCATGTGTTCCGCACACAGCGGCTACCAGAGAGGACAAAGCCCATCTTTGTATCCTCCTCTTTGTTTTTGGTATCCAGTCCCATGTCCAGCAGCTGGAAGGGACTCGGGCACCATTATGGATGGTGCCCTGATGTGGGTTACTCCTCATCCTGGCTCCTGGAGATTTGGGCTCCTGTCTTTTTCCCTACACAGGGGGAAGATGCCTTGCAAGCCAGCATACCTTTGGAAATCGGATTTATTTTGCATTGTCTTCCTGAAAAGGGAGTTTAAGCCTCTAATTGCTGGTGTCTGAGCCAGAGTGCCTGCTGGTTCTAGTGGCTGCCTCCATTAGTGAGCTGCCTCTCTCCAGGGCTGTGTGGCTGGTAATCTGAAAGGGAAATTGTGTCTTCCAGTTGGTGGTGGATGCAACTCATTGTTGCTAACTGCTCGACATGTCTATCACTGCCTCACTTCCTCTCTCGAGGAGAGAAGTCAATAGCATTTTAAATGTTTTGCTAAGTAAGTGTTTAAGAAGCACGTCCTCCCCTGGGGTGGGGGTGTTAGCTCAGGGCCAGCCCCCAAAAGCCTGGAATAGGAAATGTCTGTGAGGTAGCAGGTTTCTTCTCACTCCGTTCTCCTTCTCCTGTCCTCCTGAGCAGTTGCCCCTGTGCTTGGGCTCTTGGAGCCGGCATGCACACGGGGAGGAGGGGTGTGGGGTGACTGTCGTCTACACCTTCATTCACCTGTTTATCCCATCCTGTGCTTTCTGAGCACTGAGAGAGTGATGGACTTGCCACGCCTGCCCTCAAAGAGCTCCTGTCTGCATGCAAGCTAGACTAAAAGGCCACACGAGCTAGAGAATACAACATGATGGAGGGAAGTGAAGAAAGCTCAGGGAGGGCGGAGGAGGCAGAGGGGAGAGTCACAGAAAACCTCCTGGTGGGAGAGAAGATGTCTTCTGATTTCTTGGCCTGGACTCCTGCTGGCCCATGAACTGTCCGTGAGCGGTAAACTGTATGTGGGGAGAGCAATGGTCCAGGCACCAGCAAGACTGAAGTCTTGCTCAGGGGAACTTAATGGGGAATATGGACATGAGATGTTCCTTGCCCTCCTGTGTTGAAAGCAGGCTTACTGCCCCAGCCTCTGCTCTCTAGTGTGGCTCAACCCGATCTGCTGCCGGGGCCCACCCTTTCTTAGAGTCCATCTCAGACCTTCCTTGCCAGGTTCTCCAGGACCTCTCATCTCCTTCTGGCCCCTCGGTCTCACCCTTCCCAGAAGCTGGGAGAGCTGCTCCCAGGCTTTAGTTGGCAGCGCAGTGTCAGAAGGCATCCAGGCAACAAGAAGATGCAGCCTCACTGCCATCCCAGGCTTGGCCTCTCCTCACTGCCATCCCAGGCTTGGCCTCCCCTCACTGCCCTCCCAGGCTTGGCCTCCCCTCGCTGCCACCCCAGGCTTGGCCTCTCCTCACTGCCACCCCAGGCTTGGCCTCCCCTCCTCGCTCGTGAGCCTAGAGGGCAGGGGAGTTTGGTGTCTCCCCTGGGCACTGTGGGGTGAAGAGCCTCAGCCGGGCTAGACACTATTCCAGACACGCTCGGTTGAGGGTTGTTCATGTGTGAGGGGAGGGATGTGCACATGATGACATTCTCTGGAGTGCCACCATGCTTTCTTCCTGTGGCCATGGCCACCAGAAGCCTGATGCTAAGAGAATGCTGAGCCACACCGGACAGACCCAAGGGCATCTGCCACCCACCCCAGGCTAATGTTCCTTTTTGTCGTGGTTAATGCCACCTCAACTCTCCCTGCACACACACTCTGATGAGTGTGCACCCATCCTGCCTTGCTTCTGCAGAAGCAGTTCTGCCTTGGGACAGTGTCTGCAGGGATACGGTTTCTTAGAAGCAGGGAGATTCTATACCTTCCCCGTGTTCTCTGGTGAACTGACAGCCTCCCTGGCTGGGAGCAGCACAAGCTGACAGGCTGTAACTCTTCCCCCTGTGGCATGCTTTCCCCCTTTCTTTCAGGAGGAGAGGAGAAGTCTCAGCAGAGGCACCTGCAGAAATAGCACTAATGTGGCCTGATTTACATTCAGGTGCTAACTTGCAGCAGTTCTGTGTATGCCAGACTCTGGGCCAGAGGAGATGCTTGTGGCTTCGGTGATGGGAATCAGTGTGAGTGGGGAGGGGGTGGGGGGAGACATACAGCTCAGGCAGTGTCAATCCCAGGCACAGAGTGAGTCCACTTGCAGGCAGCTGTCCTTCCCGCCCCTGCCAAGGCTTTGCAGACCTGCACCTGGGGCCCTCTGGACCTCAGGCACATGTCCTTTTTGCTCTCTGCCTTTTCTCCCAGGCAGGCTTTGCCATCTAGAGAGGACAGCTGCTGCCGTCCACGGCTGTGCCCATGGCAGCCCTGGCCCCGATACCAGCTCTGCAGTGCCCTTTCTCAGCTATTTATCTGGCATCACCATGTGGGTCTGTGCGGATTGATTGTCTCCCCTAACCACAGCCTAATCCTTCTCTGGAGCACCACAAACCTGCCTTTAATTTCTAACTGTCACCTACCTGGTTTTGTGACTGGATGAATCATTTAAGTTCCCTGACCCAGCCTCAATTCCCTCAGCTGGGAAGTGGCTGTAATGCCAATGCTTAGCCTACAAGGTGTAACAAGAGGCAGTGCCTGGGAGATATTCCATACAGGACTTGGAGTTGAGCAGCTGTGCAACCATTTCACCTGCCATAGTGACTGCCACCGTCACCATAATCTTGACCACTAGGCCAGCTCTGGGTCAGAATGCTTGCCTGAGTTAAGAGAAGATGAAGGTGTACAACACACACACACACACACACACACACACACACACACACACACGCACACGCACACGCACACGCACACGCACATGCACACACGCATATACACATATAAACAGTGAAAAATACATATGAATGTATTTACAGTTTGGCAAAAGCTAGAGAGAGAAATTCCCAGTGTGTGTTTGTCTTGCCCATCACAGCATTTCCAGCTACAGGAAGAAGTGAAACAAAAGCTGTGAAACCAACGTCCCATTTCCCGGACTTGCAGACAGCCCTTCTCCTGGGTGATGAGCCAAGGCTCTCAGGGTGGGCCAGTTTTCACTCCAGCATGGTATTTCCTGCTATGATCTAGTCCCTAGCATGCCAGCCACATGGGTACAATAGGCCCTCATCCATAGCTGTTCACGGGGATCTGCAACCCTGCCACAGTGAAGGCCACTTCTTGGGTGGCTTTAAGAGTATTATTGGTATTCCTTGAGGCCATTTTGTTAAACTGTCCATCTGAGTTTGGCCCTGCTAAGGACTCACCAATGATCAGTAGTGGTAGAGGTTGCTCCTCAGGTTGCCCAAGGCACCACCCTCACCATATTCTTTGCCCAGTTTTAAAATTTCTTTGTTGATGGACATCTCTCCTGCCTGCCAGTTCCTAAATAACCACTAAGAGACTTAATATTACTTATAAATGCTCGGCTGATAGCTCAGGCTTGGTACTAGCTAATTCTTACACTTAAATTAACCCATATTTTTTATTTTTGCTTTGCCATGTGGCTCATGGCTTGTTACTTCATTTTCTATACATCATGTTTCCTCGGTGGTTGGCTAGCTTCTCCTGACTCCACCCTTCCTCCTCCTAGAGTCCTCTGTGTCTGATTGTCCCACCTTTACTTCCTGCCTGGCTACCAGCCTGTCAGCTTTTTATTAAACAATGAGAGTAATACACATTCACAATGTACACAAGGATTATTTCACAGCAATCCTTATGTCCTTATATGTCCCTCCTAGACAAAGCACTCCTTAGTGGCAGGGACCTACTATGTTCTAGCCTTGAGCATGGTGTCTGAGACAGTCTCCTTCTGGAAGCCTGTTTCCAGTGCACTATGGGGCACAACACATAAGCAGTGACAGCCAATGCATTTATCTGCTGTGTATTTGTCAAGGCCAGTCATTGTGCTTACACAGGACTGGCCACTATGCTCAAAGAGAGGAGTCAGGTAAAAAATTAAATACTTCTGCCCCTGTGGCACTTACACCATAATGACAGACATGGGTGGTCTTCTAAGGTTCCCAATGAGACAGGAGGATGAAGTGATTTGTAATATGCATCCTGCAGGCTGGGTCAACCTTCCCTTATTCCTGATACCCGGGCTACTTCATCCCTCATATGTATGATGGTGTGTCCCTACCAGTAGCCCCAGTCTTGCCTCTCCCTCAGCTTCTTACCCATACACATACTTGAAACCTCAGATCAGATGTCACTTTCCACCAGAAGTCCTCCCTCCTCGACAAGGTCAAAGTCAATTGCTCTTCTCTCTAGGTGCCGTGTAGTTATTCTATGTGTTTGTTTTCCCCCTTTATTGAAATAGATTCTTTCCTCATACAATATATCCTAATTATAGTTTCCCCTCTCTCTATACCTCCCAGTTCCTCCCTCTCCCCTCCCATCCAAATTCACTCCCTTTCTGTCTCCCATTAGAAAAGAACAGGCTTCTAAGAGATAACAACAAAATTAGATACAGCAAGATAAAACAAAAACCATCATGTCTAAGTTGGACAAGACAAACCAAGAGAAGGAAAAGAGCCCAAGAGAAGGCACTAGAGCCAGAGACCCACTTGCTCACACACTCAGGAGTTACCCGAAAACACTAACTGGAAGCCATAATATGCATGCAGAGGACCTGCGCAGATGGGAACTCTGAGCTCGCTGCTTCAGTCTGAGTTTATGGGAGTTTTGCTTAGTTAAGTTAGAGGGTCCTGTTTCCTTGGCCTCCTCCATCGCTTTTGTCTCTTACACTCTTTCAGCCTCCTCTTCCATGGGGTTCTTTGAGCTCTCGGGGGAGGGATTTGATGGGACTACCCCATTCAGAGCTGAGTGTTCTAAGTTTCTCTCTCTGCATCGTGTCTGGCTGTGGGACTCTGCATTTGCTCTAACTACTGCTGGAGGAAGCTTCTCCAACAGTGGCCTTGCACTTTTTCTTAACATGCTTATCATTTGCAGTTCTGTATCACATTTTGTAATTTAAGTAAAGCTATCTTAGGGGTTTTTTCTTTGTTTGTTTGTTGTTGTTTTGGTTTTTTCATTTTTTTTTTTTTTGAGGAAACTCTACACTGATTTCCAGGTTTATATTACTATATAGGGAAAAATTTAAATATTTTCAGAAAGGTGAGTTGGGTAATTTTTTTTATTAGGCAGATGATCTAAATAGACTTTTCTTAAAAAAAGAAGTACAAATGGCCAAGAAGTATATGGGAAAAATGCTTGGGCTTGGAGAAAAGGCTCAGTGGTTATGAGCATTTGCTGCTCTTACCGAGGACCTGAGTTTGGTTCCCAGCACCTACAGGGCAGCCTCACTCTCAGGGGATGTGATACCTTCTTTGGGCTTCCATGGGCACAAGGCACATACTTGATACACAGACATGCATGTTGGCAAAACCTCATACACATACAATACAATATACATCTTTTTAATTTTAATGATCAATCAGATTAACTTTTAAATACAAATTGAAACTACAGGGAGACTTCATGTCACCTTAGTTGTCAGGGTTGTGATCAAAGAAATAAAAAGTAACAAAGATTAGTGAGCATGTTCAGAAAAAGGAACTCTCTCACACACCATTATCTGGGATGTTTGCTTTTAATGGTGGTGGGGGCGGAGCTTTCTTGTTCACATCAACTCAGCAAATGTTTGTCAGGTTTAACCATGGGCCTGCCCTGTAGTTCCAGAGTCCTCCGTGTGTCCGCAGGGGTGGAAGATGAAAATGATAGTCCTCTTTGCTGGAGAATAGAATGCTGAGTCCTGATACGTTCCGAACTCTCCTCCCACAGGTCACAAGAGCCACTCTACCCCTCTGTGTTTCTTACTCCATTTCTCTCCTGTCATTGCCACAGCCCCTTAACTTTCAATAGCATAAAAGAGGGCTTGGGAGGGGGGGGGTTGTAATAAAACTTAGGTTTTGTGAACTTGATTCTAGCTTCCAAAGTGCTGTCTTCTCTTTAAAAATAAATAAGGTCTGAAATCC
The DNA here is from genome assembly GCF_049852395.1 of Peromyscus maniculatus bairdii. Classification (NCBI taxonomy): domain Eukaryota; kingdom Metazoa; phylum Chordata; class Mammalia; order Rodentia; family Cricetidae; genus Peromyscus; species Peromyscus maniculatus. The sequence goes on along the minus strand of NC_134856.1, from coordinate 138,491,244 downwards.
CCAAGCGGCCTCAGTGGGGCTGCCGGCCGCATGCTCACCAAAGGGGACACTTTAAAATGGAATCACGCTGAAAGAGGAGGCAGAGGCCGGCCCTTCCTGCCATAGCTGCCACGTGTGATTTAAAAGGGAGAATGGGCTTGCGCGGTTCTTGGAGAAAACGCTTACAAAACAAAACTCTTCATTACTGTGGCATATTACAATTTTTCGAGAAACTCTTCGGAAGAATTAGAATTAAAAACCTAATAAGTAGCCACTATGCTTTCCCACTGGGGTGGATTTGCATCCAGAGCAATGACTTAATTATTTGCTGAATTCAATGTCAGCTGTGGTCCCCCCCGAGAAGTTCACAGGAATTCTAGTTTATTTAGAAGCTAAAAGACCGACACTGATTGTGAGCAAGTTCAGCTGTAGCAGAATGGGAGAATTCTGGACTTGAAGTGGGGGTCAGGGTGTATGGTCTGCCTCCCATTCTTAGCTTCTGTAGAGCCCTGGAAATCTTGCTCCTCTGTCCATGTCAGGGTGACTGTGTGGAGTGGTACAGCATCCTGCATGGGTTCAAGAGGTTACTGTCTGTTTAGTTAGTATGACTTGTGCTATTTTCAAGATAAAAATATAAAATGTTAATTACAGGCATTTGGAAAGTATAATTATTTTAGCACAGAGAATAGAAAATAGAGAGGACATGGATATTTTAGTTTCTTGAGATATGGTAAAGTTTTTATTCATCCAATAGAGTCAATAGATATTTACTGAATGCCCATTGTGTGCCAGGTGGAGCCTGGACTCTGATACAGAGGCTGATACACACCAGCCATTCAGGAAGCATCTGTGAAATGAAAGAACAGTTAGTCCACAGGCTGGTCTGTTCAGTCATTCCCCTTTGCTCCCCATGCTCTCTAGGGACTGCACAGAGCACCAGGAGGCAGCTATGGATGGACTACTATCTGCTGGATGTCCTGTAGGCTCAGGGCCATTTAGGGCTGGCTTCATAGTTCAGTATCAGAGCGCAGTCCTACTTCTGAGGGTTCCCAGGAGAGCCAGGACCAATGGGGAAAGGGAGGAGGGGATGGGGGGAATGGCTGTGGAGACTGTGGGGGCTGATTCTGGACACACCTGAGTCACCATCCTCCTCATGGAAGTCAGTTGCCCAGAACCCCATTCACAAAAGGTGTTAGACCAATTACATCAGACCTACATACATGAGGTAATCACCTTTGTTTAGGCTATTGATTCAGATGTTAATCTCATTAAAACCTTTACAGAAACATCTAGAATAACATTTGACCAGCACTGTGGCCTTAGCCATATTGACAAGTAGAACTAAGCAGGCTCTTACGTCCTTCATGGGACTTAGACGTTGAGTTCAGTTTCCTTGGCCATGTTGTCCCAGGTAGAGGACCCCTTCCCTACCTACCTGCCCTAGCTCCCCTTCTACAGTTAGGACACCAGTGAAGGGTTGGGAATGTTACAGGTTTGAAGTTAGACATGGAGATTACAAGCAGCCCTGGTCCTTTCCCTAGCCAACTCTACCTTCTCTATAACTCAGGTTCTTCCTCAGTCAAATGGAACCAGCACTGTCTCCTGGTGCCCTCTGTAGTACCTGCCACTCAATGTGGGCATTTCCCCTTCATCCCTTGTTCCTTTTTGTCTTTAAGGACAGATTCTGATTTTTTATTTCCCACTCTGTAAATTGAACAGTCCTAAATATAGAACAGATGGCCATGGAATAGCTGTTGATTAAATATTGAATGAATTAATTCAGAGGGAAAGATGTAAGCAGGGGTGGCCATGTGTAGCAGGTGTTTTAAGAACATGATTCCTTCCCATAGTTGTCAAGTTTGCTGTTCTCTTTCCAGCAGACCTTAATCTCACTTGTGATGTCTGAGAGAGAGAGAGAGAGAGAGAGAGAGAGAGAGAGAGAGAGAGAGAGACTATGCCCTAATATAAAGGTTTATTGATTGATTGTATAAATGTGGACCTGCATGAGTTTATATGTACCACACATATGAAGGATCACATGGAAGCCAGAAGAGGGCATGTGATCCCCTGGAACTGGAGTTACAGATAGTTGTGAGCTGCCATGTAGGTGCTGGGAACTGAACCTGGGTCCTCTGCAAAAGCAGCAAGTGCTCTTAACCACTGAGCCCTCTCTCTAGCCCCTTGCCCTACTATAATTTTATATTACAGTTTTTCTTCCTTCCCCCAGCACCTGGAAGCCGCTGCTCTGCCCTTTGATCATTTAAATATTTTTAGATACTTCCTAAAAGTGCTATCATATTTCTATTTCTATGTTTGGCTTAATTCATATAGCATGTCACCAAGGTTTGCCCATGTTGCCACATTGCAGGAGGCTCCATTTTCAAAGCTGAATAATATTCTGCTATGCATAGACCACACTTTTTTGCATCCATCCATCTTAGGATGCTACCACATCATGTTTGAATAGCACCAATCACGAGAGTGCTATCATCTGTTTTTATTACAATTTCACGTATTTGGGATTATTGCCCACAAATAGAATTGCTGAGGCCAGGGCGAGTTGCCTCCAGTCTTGTCTCAATGGCCAATAGACACATCATGAACTCAGTGTCCAGCCAGTTGCCTTGTGTCTTGCCTGCTTTCTGGATCTCCTGTTTTTCTTCTGTATTAGGTAGCTCTTTGGCTTGGGATTATACTGCACAGTGGAAAAGACTTTCACCATCAAGTATCTGAACTTCTGGACAGTAGTAATGTAGAGAGTGAGCAGGGTGTTTTGTCCCATGCTCTGCATGGGTCCTTGAAAAGTGTGATGATCCAAAGGTTGATGCCCCTTTTATTCTAAAAGCCAGGAAGCCTTCACTAATCACGGTGAAGTTCTAGGATCCTAGTTTTAAAACCAATGTTATATTTAACAAGAAATGAGCAGTCACTTGTAACTTTTTTCAGCAAAATGATGCAATTTAGAGCGTGTAGAATTTATCTGTCTAGCAGATCAGCCACTGAACATAATTTTAATTACACCTGTCACCCTCGGCCGCACTCTCTCATTCTGAGCTAACCTTATCAGGGTAGTGGTGCCTACACTGCCCAGTTTTGCTGTTCAAAAGCCACGATTTCCTTCCTTGTCATTTGGGGAGCTGGCGGTGTTTTAATTTCAGGAAGAAGCAACTGTATTCATGTAAAGTGACTTCATAGGATGTGCCAGGATGCCAGGTTGCACGCCTGACTTAAAAACAAAAAACCACAAAATTTCTGTAGATTTTCTGAAATAGCAAAAGAAGTTAAAGTTAGAAAGCAATACTATATTGATAATTGCTAATTAGATACAATCTCACCACACAGCCTGCAGTGTTCATGTGAGTTTGCTACTTTTAGCTAGCTCCATTGTGCCATTGATACATTGATTGCTAAAGATGCTCGGTATATTTAGGGTCATAAACAGAGCTCAATGGACTCCATTTTCGTTCATCCCCTTGAGAATAGAAAGGTTAGGGGTCAGGATCTTTATAGCACATAGGGTGACAGAACATTGGCAGATTCCCCCTCTGTGACAAGGAGGGTATTGAGTGTGTCTGGAGGCTGCATTGCTGCTGAAAGGATGCTTGTCACATGGTGCATTTCCCCCAAGAGTGGCGTGATTTCATTCTATCTTATAGATGGGTCTTCTAGTTGCTGTCTGGTTTTAAGTCACACTTGCATCCCAATCATTTTGAAACATGCCTTTTGGATTGCAGGCTTCTAAAACTACAGCAAGATTTAGTCTGTCACACCCCTCCTTCAAATCTGTCCCTGGTAGAAGTCCACATCCACTTGGATTGTTTTACCGACTTTCACTATAGAGGCACAAGGTTCTCTGAACCAAACCTAGTTCCTATTTTATTGAGGGCTAGACTGCCAGATGTGAAGCTGGCCCTTCTGTTTTAATTGATGTCTTCTTTTTCCAACACCCGAAAGAGTCCCTGCCCTCCATCTAACCTATTGACCCTTTTCCATGATTATGAAGGCTTTCTGGGTCCATCGAGGTTCTAAGAATGATGTGTGTCAACATGTTAATTCAGTGTGCATAGCAGCTCTGGGAATTAGATAAATTAATTTCCCTCTTAAGGGAGGAGCTGAGGCATATGGGACAGTCTGTTGCCCCAGGTCTCGTGCTGGTAAGAGGCAGGGCCTGGATTTGGGATTAGCACTAGGCTCCAAGCTCCATTCTCAGCCCAGCCTGTGTGCTTGCCTCCCAGCTAGTCAGGTCTAACGCCATGGACCAGAAACACTTTTAAAGGTTGAGGAAAAGAGAAAAGTCTGAGGGGAAAGTTCAAGCAGATGGTCCCTTCTATAAGAGAGCTTAGCCACAGCAAACTGCATGCAGCCAGCATGTCCCCAGGAGTTCTACCCATGTCTCATAGAAGAAGAGAGGACAGGGCCAGTCAGATGTTGACCTAGTAGCAGGGACTACAACATGTACCTGATGGATGCTATGTGTCACTGCCAGCAGACAATGAGCAATAGCGTTTTCAGGTGGCCTACCCCATGTCAGAGAGAGCCAGTGACAGGGACTCACAATCTTTCCCTTAGAGAACTTCAAGTTCACAGCAGTTAACAAGAGATAACTAGCTAGTGCCAGGGCTTCACTTCCTGTACACTGTCTTTGCTTTGGTTGCTATAAGTGACAACAAAGTCACGGTACCATGTATCTACCACAGTGTAACAGACTGCCCCAGTGACATCTGGTGTTGTTACTTCCTTCAGTGGGGCTAACTGGGATTTGCTGGGCAGTTTGCTCCTGGGATCGCATGGGTAGGTACAGTCAGATAGTAGCTGAAGTGATATTGAAATCCTTCTTAGGCATGGGTTTGCCATTGATTCTGGCCATCAGCTAGTATGACAGCTAGGACTGTTGGCTGGAGCACCTAATTATGATTCCTCTAGAGATTTCTCACGGCTTCACAACTGGAATCTAAGAGCAAATGTCCAAAGAGAGATAGAGAGCTGGTGAATGGATGAGGGACAGAGAAGAGGACAGTTGTAGACACCTTCAAAGATTCAGACCCCAAATCCTAGAGCTTCACATCTATCACAGAGCTCTATCCAAGTTGATGTCAAGGAAATGGACTCACAACTCTATTTAAGGTGCACTGAGTCAGACTACAGGGAAACGGGTGAGTGCTTAGGTCTGAAACAGGTGTTCTGCTGCCTCGGTTTTTCCTAGAATGATTTTGTTTCTGGAGCTCACACATCTGCACAAAGCATTTCTACCATCGCCTAGATCAGCTGTTCCCTTCTTAGGACATCTGGCATCCCACAAAAACCAGTTCTGCATCTTGAACAGTGTCAATCAACAGAAGACATTTCTCTTCTTTGTCCCATGTAAACCATGAATAATTTAGAGTAATTCCAGGGATGTTGAGCAAAACCACAACAGTTTATAGTTTGCATGCATTCCACTTTAAGACTTTTATAGTTCATAGTCTGATGTTCCCTCCTCCCACCCACAGTACTGTGAGTTGAGTTACACCCAGCCCTACCTTAATGAATAAACATTTCTGACTAGAATATTTATTATTTTTAAATTGTTAGGGTTCTTTAACATAGAATTGCTACCTTTATTTTATTACAATTTAGTTAAGTGTGTGTGTGTGGTGGGGCATGCATTTGACAGGACAAGGGTGGAGGACTCCTGTAGAAGTCTGCTCTTTCCTTCTACCATGTGGGTCCCAGAAATAGAACCCAGGTTGCCAGGCTTGACGCAAGCACCTTCACCTGCTGAGCTGTGGAACCAGCCCCTACCTTTTTTAACTTATGAAACTTGTGTACGGATTAGATAGTAACAACATAGAGAACTCCAGCAATATAAAAGGATGTGGCCATGAACTCTGAGGCTGATGTGCCTCTTCCTGACCACATTCACTTTTCCCTACTTTATGGTAACCATTATCCTGACTTGTGTGTTTATTGATGCGTTAATTTTCTTTATAGTGTAGTATGTGCTTTCATCCCTCTGGGATACACATTTAGTTTTATGTGCTTTAGAACATTTTCATAGTTGGAGCCATACTGTATTTATTCTCTCTCAGCGCTGCTGTCCCAAGACTTACCCGTATTATTGCATGCAGATGGATTTCAGTCACCTTCACTATTAGAATATAGTCAAGATTGAAACCACAGCGTAAACTACTGCTGATGAACATTTCCCTTTCCTATCGTAAAGAGTTTCTATGTCAAAATTCTTATATCTCAGCTAACTGTTGACAAATGCTAACTTCCAGCTTTGTTGGAATGGTGAATCATGTTCCACTGTGACTTTTTCATGGGACATGCTAACATATGTAAAAGTTTTGGTCATTTCTCACGCTCCTCTAACTAAGTTCCTGGTTGTTTGTCTTTGAACACTTGTTGACATCCTAATGTTAGTTAGGAAATGAAACTTGTCACCTCGTTTTGGTTGCTGTGAGCATCTTCTATTTTCTGGGGTTTTTGTTTGTTTTGTTTTGTTTTACTAAATTCTTGTCCAAGACTCTTGTTGGTATATATATTGAGCTATCTTTTTCTCAGTCATCTCTAGAAGCATCCTTTTTCTACAAAGTCCCCAGCCTTCCTCAGCATGGCCCCTCTCCCTGATGGTGCCTCACGTTCTCTTTGAGTTGTGATTTAAAGCACAGAAACGGTTAAGTTTGCCCTGCCAAGTCTCAGTCTTTGAGGTCCTTTCCTAACTTGAGGTTATATATCATTCTCCATTTTATTCTCTTCTACAGGCTCTATGACATTTTGCTTAGTGTGTAGAATATCTGGGTTGACCTTTCTTCGTGCATGATGTTGAGAAATGCTTTGTGGTGGTGTGAATCTCTTATTTTCCTCTTTATTTGCATTTTTGCTCATGATTTTAATTATTACGAATTCTGATGTTGAAAGTGTGGTATTCTCATTAGGTGTCTGTAGTAACTCTCTTAGTATTGCATAGTGTTTTAATTTTTATACCTTTGCTTTTTCTAGTTTATCTGTTAGTAGCAAATAACTAGAGCTTGCTGTTCATTTTTTCCACAATCTTTGTATTAACTAAATATTCACCTTGCCGATATTTATCAGAAGTCTACTTTCTGATTAATATTTTCTGCTTTTTATTTGCTTTGTTTTTTCCCATGAATCCCTTTTTTCCCTATTTATTCATGTTGGATTATTGTATTCTAATTCCTGTTCATCTAATTTGAAGTTATTCATCCTGTTATTACTTAGACAGTAACTAGTGTGGGCAGTGAGGGCATGAGCCTGCAGACTGCCTTTCTAAACCTCAAGGCTGCTTCCTTGGCGGTGTTTTCATTTGTTTGCTGTTGTTGTTTTTAACCTTGTGTTAAACTGCTGTTAACTGTCTTTGTGTTGCACTGTTAACTCTCTGTGGGTCCCTTGCCTTCTGTCCGGAAGTGTGTCCTATGGGAATTCCTGTAATGAGAGCCTGTCATGCACAGTATCTGGTTTTGTTTCTGTAACCATGTCCTCTTTCCCCTGTCACTCTAACTATAGTCACGGTCATTAGAGTTGCAGAAAAGATTGAAACATAATGACAGTATTGTTTGTGGCAGGCAAGAGACCAAAACCAGAGGAGTAGAAATGTATGTGGGCAATAGTGAGGTTGCAGCTGTATAAATGCATCCACGCAGCAGTACCTAACCGTGATTGTCATGATTTCAGAAATGACAGAGGTTGGGAGCAAGGCTCCACTCTCCATGTGCACTGTAATGTGTGTGCTTGTATACGTGCCTCAAGAAGCATGAGAAGGCACAATAAGAAATTTATCAACCTAGGCACTCTGCATGTATGTGACAGTTGTGTAGCTTGGGCTATATGTGGGACTCCTGGCAATGGGAGCGGGGGCTGCCTCTGACCCTTTGATTGACTCTTAGGAACCTATTCCTTACGTTGGATTGCTTTGTCCAGCCTGAATACAGGGGGAGGTACTTGGTCTTATGGCAGTTTGATAGGCCAATGCTTTGCTAAGCCCATGGGAGGCCTGCCCCTTTCTGAGTGATTATGGAGGAAGGGTGGATGGGAGCGGGACAGAGGGGACAATGGGGGAGAGCAGAGGACAGGAGGGAGGGGAGGCTGTGGTCAGGATGTAAAATAAATTAATTATTTAATTAAAAAAAGAAATTCAAATTTCTTCCCAGATATTGAAGGAGTCATAGGTTAAAGTTGTATTTCTTTCTGTCTTTGGAGTGTGACCTTTCTCCATTAGCAAATGCATTGATTATAATTAGAAACCAACTTGGGCTTCATAGATGACGTAAAGTAGAATTTGATTTTCAAGAAGGTTGTGTCATTTGTACTCATATCCAACTCCTGTAGTAAGTGAATAGTCATTATATTTTACTGTCTGTTAACTTTATGCATGTACTGAATTATTTTATTATTATATCCATTCCCATTTGTAATTACTACTGAAGTCAATCACTTTTTTATGTTCATGTTTACTAGTCATTTATAATTCTTGCTTTAGAGCATTTGGCCATATCTATTGTCGATTTTTCAATTATAATCTTAATTGTTTTCTCATTGATTTGAAATAGCTCTTTATATATTAAGAATATTGACTCTGCCTTGTTTTCAAATTGTTTTCCTACTTGTCTTGGACTATCATTCATAATAACTTAATGTTTAATTTTTCTATTAAAAATTGATTCCTTATGCATTTTGAAAAAGGGCATGAATAAATATAAACAAGGAAAGTCACATTATTCTGAAAAGACTCTCTTATAAGTCTTGGTAACAAGGAGGGATAGAGGAAATAGAATATACTTCTAAACTAAGTTCTTCACAATCATGAGATGAAGAAGAGGCTGAGTACTCCGGAGTTTTCACTTATTAGGGGATTTTTGTTTTTTTTGTTTGTTTGTTTTGTTTTTTGTCTTGTCTGCCACCCCTGTGTAGGACACAGATGGATATTTTGTCATCTGTATATCTGATGGCTAGCATGTCTGTTTGTGAAGTTATTTGTTATTGCTCTTTTCTGACATGCTTGGGAAAGGGGGCAACGTGAGAGGAAAAGAGACCAGCTCGGCCCACTACCCACAGGCACAGGTGTGTGAACAGCTCAGCCCCCCCTACCCAAAGGCACAGGTATGTGAACAGCTTAGCCCACCTACCCGCAGGCACAGGTGTGTGAACAGCTCAGCCCACCTACCCTCGGGCACAGGTGTGTGTGTGTGTGTGTGTGTGTGTGTGTGTGTGTGTGTGTGTGTGTATGTGTGTGTGTGTGTGTGTAAACAGCTCAGCCCACCTACCCGCAGGCACAAGTTTGCAGAGCTTTTGAGACAGCTGGTTCACTTTCCCTAGCAGTTGAGTCCACAAGCTGCTCTGTCCTTCCTGTCACCTTGGTGACCTCCCTCAGTCATGAGTGACAAAGAATGAAGGTCTTTTCTCTGAGTCTGGGGGTTGCCAGCTTGGACGTTGCTGGCACACTGGGCTAAACTGTTTTTGTCTCATGGTTCCCCTCTGCACTGTGAGAGGCTTAGCAATATCCCAGGCCTCCACTGGCCAGAGGCCAATATGATTATTTCGTTGTGACAGTCAAAAGTCTCTCCAGGTGTTACCCAGTGTCCCCTCAGGGACAGTGTTGGCCTTGGCTGTACAGGGCAGCAGGAACAAGAGGCTGCCGTTAGGCTTTGGGAACGGGACTGTACTGGCATTTGCATAAATTTCAAACTGGTTAGTTTTGACAGGATTGTAGCTGATCACCACAGTTTCTCAGTGAGAGATTCTGTGAACATATACCTTTTTAGTTTTAGCGTTCAATTTATTAATATTATTCCTTGGTAATTTCATTCATGTACACAATGTGTCTTAGTCATGTTAACTCCTAATTATCCCCCCCAATGTTCACCACGAGCTTCAACATTCCCCCATGAGCCCCCCAATATGTCTTCTTCCAATGTCATGTCCTCTTTTTAAATTTTTATTACATTATTATATTTTTTAACCCACAGAGTCTAATTTTGTGCTGCCTGTGTGTACATCGGTGTGGGGTCATCCATCTTAAAACGGGCATCCCACCAGTGGCCAATCCCCAGAGAAATTGACCATCCATCCCCCAGTACCCATTATGTGCCCATAACTCCTCAGCAGGGGTGGGCCTCAGTAGCCCTTCCGGTACCATGCTGGTAGTTTTAACTGACTTGACCTTGCACGGATGTTGTGTAGGTAACCAACTCTGCTTTGACTTTGTATGGGCAATAGTGATAGCATGTTCAGACCATTTGTTTTTTGAGACAAAGTCTCACTCAAGCTGGTTTAGGCTGATCTCCAACCCCCGCAGTCCTTCCGCCATAGCCTCCAAAGTGTCAGGATCAAAGGCTTGGGCCGCCTTCCTGCCTCCTCACTCCTTGTCTTGCTTTGAGATACAGACTTTCTCTTTCCTCATCTTCAACTCGTGAGTTTTGTTAACTATTTTTGCCCTAAGCCTTTAATTCCTGTAAGACACTGTGTGGTGACACTTAACCTTTTTGCAATTTTCCCTTGAATATAACAAATGTAATGATGTAATTTGTTGGATGATCCCATTATGATGTTTCTTGATGCATTCATTACATTCTTCTAGGGAATAATATTTTCTGTTTCTGACTTCTCTCTGGAGACTCTTACATCATCTTATGTTCTTTACATTCTGAGGACCCAGGTGCTCCACACACATTTGTTCACGCGTGCATATGGGAAGGTGTTGGGGCTCATGTATCTCAGAACACACCAACACACCAGGAGCAAAGCTGTTTGCCTCTCGGCATCTGGGGTGTAACAAAACCCTGCCCTCAAATGCATTAGGTGATAATGTGTCAATGGATTAACCCGAAAAGGTCAGAGCTCAGCTGGGGGGCGGTGGTGCACACCTTTAATCCCAGCACTCAGGAGACAGAGGCAGGCAGATCTCTGTGAGTTTGAGGCCAGCTTGGTCTATAGAGTGAGGTTCAGGAGAGCCAAGGCTGCACAGAGAGACCCTGTCTTGAAAACCAAAAGAAAAGTCAGAGTTCAGTTTCTAAACACCACGCATCAGGAGTCCAGCCTTTACTATATGAGCTGCCGGAGAGAGTCCATATCAAACCATGACACCAGGAAGAAGAGAGAGAAGGGCTGGGGTGTTGACTCACCGGAAAAGTGTTTGCCAGGAAGCATAAGGAGGACCCAAGTCCAAGTCCCTGACTCTCCTGTAAAAGCAGAGTAGTGCGGCACACATCTGAGGTCCTGCCACTGACGATTGTAGTAGAAACAATGGATCCCTGGGTCTTGTTAGCAAGGTGGTGTGGCTGAAATGGTGAACTCTGGGTTCAGTGCAAGACCGTGTCTCAAAGGACAAGGTGAAGAGGCCAGAGAGATGGTTCAACAGTTAAGAGAACTGGCTGCTCTTTCAGAGGACACAAATTCAATTCCCAGCACCCACATGGCAGCTCACAACCACCTGTAACTCCAGTTCCAAGGGATCTGATACCCTATCTGACCCAAGGGGTGACTGGACATACGTGGAGGCAAAATACCCATACATATAAAATAAAATTAAAATTGAAAATAATAAGGGCGGAGGAAGTGATAGAGGAAGCTACCTGGCATTAACCTCTGACCTCCACGTGTGTGCAGTGCATGTGTTACCAGCCCCTGTGCCCCACTGTGTAAGGACTAGATGAAGCCTTTGTGTTTTTAGCTGGTGGACACAGTTGGTGCAGAGCTGACTGTCCAATTTTCCAAAGCCCTGTAATCTGATTTCTACTTTGAGTATGAGATAATTTCCCTATTTCTGGTCTGCTTATTTTGAGGCTACTGTTTGGATTTGAACTCACAAATGTGTTTGTTTTTTGCTTACTTAGCAAAGAGTTCCAAGCAGTGTTCAAGCAGAGGACAGTGTCCTGGTGGCCTCTGACTTCCTGCTGTACAGGTTGCATGACTATCAGCATTCTGCCTGGTGGTGTGGGACATGAGGATGTTACTTTGGCTGTATCTGCACAAGCTCCAAGAAGAGACCAGCAGGTTGGGAGTAATAGTCATATTCACAAGTGTCCAGGGATAGGAAAGCATGGAGTTGCTGCTGCTCTGGTTTAGTAGTGAAGGTAGCTTTGTTCTAGAGAAGCACGTGTGTCCCCCTTTGTCAGCCTCCCAGCCCAAGGGCCTGTTCCTTCCAGCAGCAAAACTGAGCCACCACGTCTGAGCCATTTAGACTCTGAACTATGTATCCCAAACATGGAATGTTGTCTTTCTCTCTGTAGTTCTTGGGGCTGGTGGCATTTCCTTCAAAGCTTTCTGTCACTGTCCAGCACTTAACTGTCCAGGCCTTTGGAAATGGTGGCCTGACAGGTGTGGTGCCACAAACCATTCTGGACCCGTCTTCCCCACTCTGCTCCCTGCCTCCAGGGGGTCAGGCGACATCTATGGTCCAGAACAAATCTGTCATCTCCTGAGGATCTGAGTGTCCCCAGGGTGGTCAAGAATCCCCTCGGTAGAATATTTTATTGTGTGTGCAGCACAGTGGACCCCATTTTCTTCCTTGCAGAGCTCCAGCAAGGGGTTATACCATCAGGTGCAGGCTTTGGGTGGGTGGGGGTAGTGGGTGGTGGGGAGGGGGCTCTGCCTATGCTTCGTCACATGCTTGGAATGCCCGAGCCAGCTATTTGGGACAGGAGAGGTGTGTGGGAAATGGGTCCTTGGTGTGAATGTGAATGTTGGCATGCAAGTGTCTATATCCCAGCTCTGTTCTGTAAAAGCAGGCCTATTTTCCTTTCATAACCCTAATGCAATAGTCTGTGCTATAAATTCTTCTCTGTGGCCATTTCAGCCATCTCTTGGTGAAAGTAGAAAAATTAGGCCTTTAGAAGCCATTTTTACCCAGAGAAGTCTTGAATTTGCTCCAGCCTCATTCCACAGGAGCAAATCTGTCACCTGCTGATGAACTTGGCCTCTTCATCCGCCAGCCCTTCTCACAAGACCCTTGCTGCATGCACAGTGGTAACCGTCAGTACTCGGTAATTTCTGTTGGAATCATTGGGGTGTTCATATCCATTACACAGGATTACAAACACAAAATAAACTAAATAAAAGATGATGTATTCTGACCCTCTCAGGAATGTGTGCCTGCCAGGATTCTAATACCCCTTGAGATATAAAATTGGATTACTAAGTCTTAGCTATGTACACATCCCATTACAGGTGATAAGCTCGGACGTATTGACACAGACAGTCTCTGTTCCTCACAGAGACTCACTATAGGGACGGGAAGCCTTCCTCTCAGGTTCTGAACACTTACAATTAGGACAGAGCAGTCTTAGGGAGTTCTTTGGGTAGCTATATCTCAGGCCACGTTTCCAGGAAGATTCCAAATTGTGATGTACCAAGACTTTCTTGTTCATGACTTGGCAAGGATGGGTTTATGAATGTCTTTAGGTTACATTCTTGATTGGGATATGGCTGGGGATAAAGGGTCAGCAGGAATTAATGTAATAGCCCTTACTGACTTATCAGTTGTGTGCTGGTCCCATGGTACCAGGCCACGGCTGTCCCAGCCACCTAAATGATATTCAGTCTTGATATGGCTGCTGAGAAAACTCTCAAAGAAAAATACAGGCCTAAGAAATAATACTCTCCATAATATTGGCAGCAGTCACAATGAAAAGAACTGTGTTTCATATGTCACAAACATGTTAACTATAAGCTAGTGATTCTGAGTCCAGAGGATTAAGAAGAGTACATCATTGACTTATAGTGTGGAAGCATTTACAGGAGATACAGACAGGGAAAAAAATCCCTTGTTTTATTGGCACTTGAGAGAGCTAAATCCTGGATAGAGAGGTCAGTATCTGGATGACACATAGATTGTAGGATGAATATCTGTAGCTAGAGTTTTCCTGCCTTGCCCACAGTTAGGACAAATCTCTGTTACCCGCCAGTCCCACAGCCGCTCAGACCCAACCAAGTAAACACAGAGACTTATATTGCATACAAACTGTATGGCCATGGCAGGCTTCTTGCTAACTGTTCTTATAGCTTAAATTAATCCATTTCCATAAATCTATACCTTGCCATGTGGCTGGTGGCTTACCGGCATCTTCACGTGCTGCTGGTCATGGCGGCAGCTGGCAGTGTCTCTCTGCCTCAGCCTTCTGCTTCCCAGAATTCTCCTCTCTCCTTGTCCCACCTACTTCCTGCCTGGCCACTGGCCAATCAGTGTTTTATTTATTGACCAATCAGAGCAATTTGACATACAGACCATCCCACAGCAAATATCCTCTAGGATCTCATTTCTTAGCCTGTTCCTCAGGACAGCAGGAGATCATCCGTGCCTTTACCTGAAGACTGCTGCTCTGGTTATATAAATCAGAAAAGCGTCAGTTAAAGCAAAATTAAACATAGTGCCTGTGCTGCTGGTTTGAGTGAGAATGGCCCTGGTGGGTGCATGTGTTTGAATACATGGCCCTCAGTTGGTGGAACTGTATAGGAAGGATTAGGAGGTGTGGCCTTGTTGAAGGAAGTGTGTCAAGGGTTGATCTTTGAGGTTTCAAAAGTGTAATTCTCAGAGCTTGCTCTCCACCTCATGGTTCATGGTTCTGGATCTGGATGCATGCTCCTAGCTGTTCCTTCTCTCTGCCCTCATAGACTCTAACCCTCTGGAAACGTACGGCTAATGTAATACTGTTTCTCTAAATTTCCCTGGTCAAGGTGTTTTATCATATTAACAGATGAGCAACTAAGACAACCCACTAACAAGAGCTTGCAGTGTGCATTACCAAAACAAGGTAGAAAATTCACCAAATCACCATGAAATGCTTTTCTTGAAATGTCCACACACTCCAGACTCTGAGATGCCACACTGATCTCCAGCCATCATGTCTTGCTCTTTTAGCTGTTTGCTTCCTCCCTCCAAGTTGTTAAAGCTAAAAATGGAATTTTCCTATTGTCTTCCCACTTTGCTTCAGGTCCTGCCTCTCTCATACACACCCCATTGTCCATTTCATGTTACATGTGGGTCAAACCACAGATACTTCTCCAAATTATTTCCCCACAGTCTAATTTATTATGGACACTCCCCATGCCATAGCCCCTTTCTTTACCATACTTTTATTGCTGCCATTCCTTTTCCGTGTCTCTGCAAACTCCATTTAATGCCCAGTGTTGACATTTCTTTCTGAGAGGTGTTTGTTCTGTGGTATGCAGTGTAGTCATTTGTAAGAGTTCTGCTAACTCTCCTCATCCATCTATGCCTCTTGGCCGTAAGTTCTGTGTTAAATCCAGTAAATGGTTTGCCTGGACCTGATATTTCCTGGGTAACTGGTACCTAGCCTGATGTCTGCCTCAGAGAATCTGGTGGCCTTGGTGCCAATCTCACTCTGCTACTTAGTATTTTTGAGCCCCCCACTGTCAATCTGCACAGCCTTAAAATGGGGGTGAAAACAGTGGTAGCTTCATTGTATTATGGTAAAGATGAGTGAATATCACTTGGGATCACAGACATGTACATATGCGTGCACATACATATACACATACACACTGGTGAGATCTTGGGAGGAGGAAGTGGAGAGGAAGACCACATCATCTCAAGGTCAGTTTGGCTTTTGGCTGCTCAAAGAGTTTCTCTCTGGTGTCCTCTCATTACTGCCTCAGAGGACTGTGCTGACTAGTTTTATGTCAACTTGATACAAGCCAGAGTCATTTAGGAAGAAGCACCCTCAACTCGGAAATGTCTCTATCAGATTGGCCTATTGGCAAAGTCTAAGGGAGCATTTGTTTGATTTATGATTGATGTGGGAGGGCCCAACCCATTGTGGGCAGTTCCACTCCCTAGGCAGGTGGTCCTGACTGTATAGTAAA
Source organism: Peromyscus maniculatus bairdii (assembly GCF_049852395.1). Lineage (NCBI taxonomy): Eukaryota > Metazoa > Chordata > Mammalia > Rodentia > Cricetidae > Peromyscus > Peromyscus maniculatus. The sequence goes on along the minus strand of NC_134856.1, from coordinate 138,475,443 downwards.
GCTGTATAAAAAAAAGCAGGCTGAGCAAGCCACGGGGAGCCAGTAAGCATCACTCCTCCATGGCTTCTGCTTTAATTCCTGCCTTGAGTTCTTGTCCTAATTTCTCTATGACCTGAGAGTTATAGTCTGAAATAAACCACTTCCTCCCCAAGTTGCTTTTGGGTGTAGTGTTTTATCACAGCAACAGAAACCCTAGCTGGCAGAAACCCCTTTCTAAATGGGGCAATGCAGGATGTAGCCGAACAGACATGTCTGTGTCCTAGCCTTGAGTATTATGTCCAGCTCTCCTGACACTAACCCCTTGACTTCATGTGTTGCGTGACTCCCTTGGGTTCACTGCCTGTAGCAGATATATTAAAGTTCATTCCTCGTGCAGGGCTGCTCTGATGATTCAGTGAGGTTGTGCCAGTGTGTTTAGTGCCCGTCATTAAATAAGCACTTGGTAGCAGCCAGAAACAACTCACTTAACCTCCTTCTGCCCAATGTCCACATCCGTAAAATAGAAGTAATAATTAACGAGGGTGCTGAGGGGTTGTCACTAACTCTAGTGAGCAAAACAAAGGCAAAGTACCATCATGGGTATTGGTGGCAGTAGATGTTCCATATGTATCGGCTCTTGGGGCATCGGGGCATTTGTGGCATCAGTTCTAGAAAACAAGACAAGCCATGCTGCCTTGATACCATCCAGACCCCTAAAGTCAGCAGCTAGCGTTGATCACTGCCCTTTAGATACGACGCTGCAAACATAAACTGCCACTCCTGCAGCCAGCCCTTTAGATGCAGGGCTGCAAACTTAAGCTGTCTCTCCTGCAGCCTGCAGATGTGCAATGAGTCCAGCAGGCATCCTCTTCTACCTGACCTGTCTATGGCGTTGGCTACTAGCAGTTACTTTTACCAGAGTAAAGCTTTTAATTACATTTTCAGGTGTAATTTGTCGACGATGAGGTAGAAGAAGGGACTGAGGCAACAGGTCCTGGTGGAGACGGGAAACAAAGTCCAATAGATTGCAGGGCTGCCTCTCCTATCAAAATGCTTTTTAGCTTAGGACAGACCTAGAATTTTCTCTCTAGGCCCAAGGAGAAAAACATGCATTGGGAAATTGTGTGAAGCGCAAGGAGTCACAGTGGAATTGAGTCTGAAGTGTACAACCTCTTCCTACTGTGAATTCAATCTCAAAACACGTACGATCCATAATTCCTCTGAGTCCTTAGAGTTGCCATAAAACCACTTAAAATTAGACCTGTTCCAATTCTTGTTTCTGCCCATGCTTCACACTATAAACTGTTATTTTCCATTCCTGTCTGAGCTCCATTCTTCTTACAAGCCAATAATTCTGCATCCTTTTCAGAATGGCTCTATTGCACTAAAGTTGTCCTGGAAGACACCTTTGTTTTCTTCAATGCTCTGAAGTGTGAAGTCTGCGTAATTTGCTAAATGCATCATGTTTACATATGCAAAAGCCAGTTATCTCCAAATCGTCATCCCCTGCCTGCACCGTTGGCTGGATGCTTAAGAAAATGAAGCTTAATTTTCTGTAAGCAGTCTTCCATGGTTTTCAAATAAGCTTGCCGAGACACCGACAAACTAAATTACACAGTGGTAACTACCCAGACAGCAGTGAGAAGCCAGGGCTGAAAGAAGCCAGGTGTGAGGGAGCTCTAGTACCCTGCAATAACAGCAGACAAAGCAGAAATTGTCAGGGTCTCCCAGGCCGCTGTGGGGGAGGGCTGAGGTCTGAAGTGTTAGCAGTGAGGGTCATCCCAGTCCGTAAAACAGTGGATCCAGTTTCAGCATGGGAAACCCTGAACTCAATGAGAACTGACAGGTGTCCTGGTCTTTCCTTTGTCTAAGCCTAGGGAGTCAGTGTGACAGATTCCGTAGTCAAATGGTCAGAATATCTTTTTCCTTTGTGGGTTTCAGGCACGTTGGTGTGAATCCTTCGGTCCTGTGGGCTTAAATGGACAAGATGGAAGGTTTGCTATTCTCACATATGCAGTGGAGACAAAAAGCTACCCTGAGGCATTCTGAAGCTTGGCTAAGACAAAATATCTCCACTCGTGTGTGTATTTCTCTCTGCTCTCCTGTCCCCTTCAGGTCCATTCACTCTTTGGCAGGAAGAATGTTCCCCTGACTTTAGCTTCCGTTTTGATCTTGAAGGGACCTGCTGCTCAGCTAAGCTTCAGCCAGTTCACCGTGTGTTCTTAGTGCTTTTGCAGTAGAGGGAACTGTTCACCAAAAATGTTCAGGTTTTCTCCTATGATGCTTCTGTGAGCCTACTGATGTCCGCTTTTGACAAGGCAGGCTACTGGGACCTAGGGGAAAGTCAGGTGCACCCCAGCATCCTTCCTGCCCTGATGGCCAGCAGCGTGGTACAGTGCAATATACCTCAGAGAGGTGGGACTCCGTGTCCTGGACTGCGGGATGCATCCAGCTTCCTCCAGGGTGGGATGAGATTCTCTGGTAAGCATAACTCCATCTGAGCCCTGCATCTCCATCAAGGAGCAGTCTGAGAAAGCACTTCTGACTCCCTCATTGAAACTACACGAACTTGGTGTGAGGAAAGTACCTGCCCCTCTATTACACATCAGGAGAGGGGAGAGTGAATACCAGGCACCAAGCGAGGGCTGTGTCTTAATCATCTCTGTGTTCCCCGGAGTGGCTTAGGGAGTGCTGAAATTGATTTAGACTTGCCCCCAGGGACCCCGGGAACAATGGAGAACAGCACACAGACTGTTTGGATTAAAAATTCCTGCATTTAGGGATTATTTCTCCTCTGGGTTCAAAAGCGAATTATCAGCATGTAAGCATGAAAACTGATGAGGGGTGCAAACTGTCTTGAGCTGCAGGTAAGAAGTCCCTCGTTGTCCTAACCCAAGCTTCATCCTTCCTATCATTCTACACTGCTTTTGTTCATCCATTTATTTACTCTTAACGAAGTCCAGGCAGCCACAATTGTTATTTCTGATCTAGAGCCCAGCTTTGAAGAGATGACTGAGTGTGACATGCAGTCCCTTGATTCAGGGAGCAGGTGGCTTAGCAAGGGAGACAGACAGACAAGGTTGGTGTCATGGTTTTGATTCTGTGTGTACATTTACACCACACACGAAAATCATCTAAAGGAACACAGGCATTCTGCCAGTGACCTAGCTCCTGGCTCCTGCCCCAAAAGAAACCATTGTTACTAATTTTCATGTGCCCTTGAATAGTTTCTTTTTTCTAAAGATTTATTTTTTAATTTAAAAAGGTGAAATTAAAATATAGCTACATCATTTCTCTCTTACTATTCCTCCCTTCGTCCCTCCTTTACCCCTTCTCTCAAATTCATGGCCTTTTTCTTTAATTGTTATTGTTATATTTATATGTATGTGTATATGAATGTACATGCACATAAATATATAAATATAATCTTCCTTAATCTATTTAGTGTTACTTGTATATGATTACAGGGCTGACCAATTGGCACCATAAAGTCAATTAGGGGGTAATGTGAGGATTTAACAAGGCAACCCCACGTAGTTAAAAAGGAGGTTTATTTTGAGGTAACTTATAGCCAGTAAAGGGGTTGGTTACAGGATCCGGGAGAGGTGAGGTACAGTCCAGCAGGGTTCTCTAAAGAACTCTGACACGGTCTGCCATCCAGCATCCAGGATCACAAGGAACCAAGAGAGCCTGCATGTCTAGATCTCAGGTCTTAAGCGTTCCCATCTCTGGTCCGTCCCAGGGGCAGGTCATAGGTAGGTGTGGCAGCTACCAGAAGCCTCATTAGGGGTAGTACTTCCAGGTCCAAGCTGGAATAGCTACCCACTACAAGGGCCCTCATCCCTGGAAGGACTAATATTCCATCTTACAGTTGTCATTAGTTGCCTATAGTTCAATTTACAGATGAGGCCCTCTGAGATTTTCCCCCTTCCCCTTTAGAGTGTCTGTTGGTGATGCCTTTTATTTGGGTCTTGTGCAGATAGCCATGTCTTTGGGTATCATGGGAAGCTTCCTCGTCATTTCTAGGAGGCACACCCACACACAGCAGTTTGCTTGGTCCTTTCACTCCTACAGTCTTTCTGCCCCCCCCCCCCCCCCCCCCGTTCTGTGATGTTTCTTGAGGTTTAGATGCAGGAGGTGTATTGTAGATGTATCCACCAGCCTGAACATCCCATAACAGGTTCTCCTCATTTGTATCAGTTGTGTTTTCTTTATGATCTCTACCTATTGCAAAGAGGAGCTTCTTTGATGAGGAGTGGAAACTACATTTGTCTGTGGGTATAAGGACATGTATTTAGAATGCCAGTAGAAATAATGTGGTTTAGTTAAAGTGGTCATTGGGTCCTCCTCTGATAGCCATGGCCTCACTAGGCCCAGGCAGCCGGCTCAGTTTCCTATACCAGGCATGATTTCTCTCCTGCTGAATGGGCCTTTAGTCTAGTTTGGCATCTTTGTTTACTGCCAAGATCTGAGTGCTACCACTGCATCCATATACTTACATGTAATTGTAGGTTAAAAATATCTTTTCAGCTTTTCCAAACATCCTCAGTATAGTTTTTCCTCCTCCTCCCTTTCCTTCTTTGCTGTCTTTCATATGTTCCTGAATTAAAGCTCCCACCCTGTTTTTTTTTTTAACTATTCCTTCCTTCATCACTTATATCTTACTGTTGCCAAAATTTTGTTTTTGTTTTGTGTATATGAATGTTTTGTGCTTTGGGATATTTCTACACTATGTGAAGGTGTATTGCTATGATTGATGCAGCAAAAAGCTGAAAGGCAAATAGCTAGGCAGGGGGTATAGGTGGGACTTCATGGCAGATAGAGAAAGTAGGAGGAATCTAGGTGCATGAGAGAGACGCGTGAGGTGACATGGAGGATGGGTGGTACATGACAGAATGTAGATTAATAAAAATGGGTTAATTTAAATTATAAGAGCTAGTTAGTAACAAGTCTAAGCTATAGGCTGAGCTTTCATAATTAATAAGAAGTCTCCAGTCATTATTTTGGACCTGGCTGGTGGGACAGAGAAAGACTCATTACAGTTTTACCTGCGTGTATGTTTGTATATATATCATGTGCATGCAATGCCCACAAAGTCAGAAGACGGCATTGGATTCTTTGGAGTTACAGACTGTTGTGAGCCACTGTATGGATGCTGGGAACTGAACCAGGTCCTTTGCAAGAGCAGTAAGTTCTCTTAACTGGTGAGCCATCTCTCCAGCCCTTAATAGATTCTTGATGCCTTGTAGAAACAAACACAGACAAGGATCCTCTATGAGACATATAGAATGTTGATTTTTTTTAAAGCTTCGTGTCCCAAAGAGTCTTGTATACAATACAATTAACTGTATTGATTACAGTGGGGTAGGTGTGTTATAACTGACTTACAGGAGGTATTGGAATTGTTTCCTGATTTTTGCTATCTCAGACAGTACTGTGGACTAGAGCCTTGTATTCTTGACCACAGATGATTTTTATAATGAAAACATTAGTAGCCTTTCTGTATCCTTTAAATTCTGTTAAATCTTTTGTAGTCAACATCTAGTTAAGTTTTTCTTTGTGACATGGTTAGATATAATATTTTATCTTTTTGAGACATGAATTTAGCTCATTTATATTTATTGCTATAGAGGTTAAGTTTGATGAAGTTGGTTGTTGGTGCTGTTGTTTGCTTCTTGTTGTTGTTGTTGTTGTTGTTTTCAAGACAGGGTTTCTCTGTGTAGCCCTAGCTTCTCTGAAACTCACTCTATAGACCAGTTTGTTCTCAAACTCAGAGACCCACCTGCCCCTGCCTCCTGAGTGTTGGGATTAAAAGCGTGCCCCGCCGGCGCCACCACCGCCACCCAGCCACTTGTTTTCTTAAGGTACCCAAGCTGCTCTTACAATTCTTATTTAGCCTTGGTGGGCCTTAAACTTACGATTCTCCCGACTAACTAAAAATTTGGGCGTTTACTAACATTCCCCGCATCGAAGTTAGCACTTTAGACAGTGACAAAACCCAGATGATCTTCTTACTCTCTCCCCTACCCTCCATCTTTCTTTTAAAGCTCCTCTTCTTTCGGTCTTCTACTTGGCAATACACTGATCCTAGTAGGGCTTGCCACCTTTGCTGTATAAAAAAAACTTATATAACTTGATTTGCTAGCTCTCCATGGTTTAACCTGTGCCTCAGCCATACTCACGGCTTTGCTTCTCCACCTTGAATGTTGCTCAAATCTGGGGGCAGCTTTGTACTTTTCTCTCTCACAAGTCCCTAGGATGTATCTTCTGATGCCATATTGACTTTCTTTACTTCGAAAATCCAGTGATTTGATTAAGATGAATCTTCGTATTGACCATCCCGAGGCCATTTCCTTGTCCCACATTGTGCTTTCAGCTTGTAGGTTCAGCAGAAAGGGGATTTACTTAGAGAACTGGATTTGCAGCCCACTCTGCTTCATGTTTCCATGGTATCCTCAGGGCTGTCGGTCATCCACATGAGGAGCATCCTTTGCTTCTAAGGCTGTCACTTATGTGCAGTGGTTCCTCCCCCTTGTGCTGGTCCCTGTGCTCACTCTAGCATCCTCCTGCTTCCTGTAGTGTCTGTCCATTCTTCTTCCTCCAGTTTTGACTTCATCCCTACTGTTTCCTCCCTTCTCTGAGCTTTGATGTGCTGCTTTCTTTTTATTTTACTATTATTATTTTCTCCAAAGGTGAGTGTTTCATTTGACTTTCTATTGTTTACTTGGTCCTCATTTTCATGTTTTCTGCTCAGTGTTCTCTAGTAGTTTTATCTGTTCCCTGCCCCCAATCTCTATGAAGTCTTTAAACCAACAGGGTCTGATTCTTTAAAACACTAAAAACAGTGGGATCTTCAGGGGAGGAGAACCGAACTATCCTCCATGGACTTCACAATTCCAAAAGCATCCAACTTCCCAGTACAGACAGATTGCTCCCTTTAAAAACGGCCCCTCTGTGTGGGCCTGTCTTCCCTGTTTCTGGGAAGCGATCAGCCCAAGAGGGCTTTCTCTGTTTCTCTGTTCAGTCATCCTCCAGTGTCCTTGTTCCACTCCAGCTGTGCTTTGCAGTGAGCCTCTTGTCTGCACAGGACACACAGAACTACCTTGGGTGTCTTCTGAGCTCTGCTGCCTCCAGGATGCGCCTCCCCTTTTCTTCACGCTTTCTCCTCCGTGTGGTTTCCATTTAGTCTGTTCCCTGCCCTCCCCTCCACATCCCTTAGTTCTTGCTGATCAGAACATTTGAGTCACTTTAGGGAGGAACCTTTGCCTCTGAGAGACAGATTTGTGCCATTTTATTGTGTGTGTAACCATTTTATAGACCCTCATGGAAATTCTACTTTTCACTTCCATCTGAGAGGTTTCTGGCTTTTAAGTCCAGAGAGAGTTTCTCTCTCTCTCTCTCTCTCTCTCTCTCTCTCTCTCTCTCTCTCTCTCTCCCTCCTAGTTTTAATGAAAGTAAAGGATTTCACCCTTTTCTGTATACCTCATTTATTATCTATGGAGAAGACGGTAGAAGTCGCTTACTGTCTTCCATTGTAGATAATAGTTCTCCAGACTGGCAATTGTGATCAAGATAGAAGAATGGTGGTTAATCTCTCACCCTTGTGTCAGTTACAGTCTAGGAGAGGTCTAGGGGGGCTTAGATGCCAGCTACTTCTCATGCCAAATCACTGTCCACAGTCACACCTCAGGGAGGTTGGGGCACCTTCAGTCTCAGGCAGGTCCTCCATGCATCCTGCTTCATTTATCCCGATGACTCTGACTCCCCGGTTTGTCATTTAGTGAAAATGAAGATGACAGGCTCGGGCATTTCAATGACCCTTCTCTGGGTTCTCAGTGTAGTTCTGGCCTCCATCCTCTTACCCTAGACTCAGAACCTAGAGATACTGCTACTGGACCTTTGTCACCAGAGAGTAGTGTGGCCTCCCTTCCACACAGCTTGTTGAAAGGTAACTGCTGTAAACTGGGTGTGAGGGTAAGAGGGACTCTACACTTGTCTCGTTTCTTTTGCCACCACAGAAGATGCATGTGACAGTATTTAGTGCCCTGGTCCTAAGGAAGCCGTTCATAGGTTCCAGGCACCTCCTAGACTTCCTGCTAGTGTAAGATCTCAGATCAAAGGTTGTCATTAGCTCTCTGCTGTGCTAACTAGCAATGTAGTATTCTCTTGCTTAAGGGTAGAAATGTCTGTGCATGTTATTGCTCTAGGCATTGAAATCACAGAATAAAAATCTACACTTTGTAATAGCTAGATTTGAATGTTGAATCTGAGCAGGTTAAAGTGTTTTTTTTGTTTTTTTTTTAAGATTCTTTATAAATTATCTTTCCCTCAAAATCAGAGTTCTGTCACTAAAGCTACTTACAAATCTGGGGTTATCATATGATGATCAGTTTATATCATGTTACCTCATAGCCTGGATATGTGCTGCTTATATAGTATATAATACAGCAGAGTGTGTTATACCCCAGCATCCTGAGTAATCCAGGTTGGACCCATTCACAGCTTGTCTGAGAGCACCTCCTTGCTTGTTTTAAGTAGGAATGGCAGTTGTCATTTCTTCAGCAAAGGTCTCCTTCTCTGGGGACACCTGACACCTCTGCATGGCCATGCAATCTCTCATTGCAACTGTCAGTTGCACATTGCTCTATGTAGTGGCCGGCAGTCCATGCCCGGTCTCTACAGGCCAATGCCGGCTCACCTGCTGCAAATACAATTGAACCAGAGCTGGCATTTATAGCCAGCATTTTGCATATTCAATAGTACATGCGTACCTTAGAGTATAAGAAAGGCTGTGGATTTTATCTGAGGTTTTCAAAGCTTATTTCATTTGGCTCATTTGCCCTGCTAGACGATTCAAGGGGAGAAGTGTGGCTCTGCTAATGCACATTTACAAATGTTGGGCAAATTCTAAACATATTTCCTTTTCCAAATGAAGGATTATCATTGGAATCAAGGGAACAGAGAGCCTCCTCAAATCAAGTTACCAAGAATAGTCTTAATGACTTTAATAGGAAATGTATCCATCCCCGATTGCGAGTTGTACCATTAATTAGTTAAACTCATCTCCTTCCAAGTTTAATGTCAGTACTTTAAGCTCTTCCAAAAACTGCTTTTTAAGGAGGATTTTATTAGCTAGCTCCTGAGTAACAGAGCCTTAATTCCTTCCTTGTTCCTGTTTTTTCCATAAAATGATACCTTCTCTGAGGATAAGAGAACATGCATATATATTGATGTTTTGGGCACTGAAAAGTAAAAGCCAGAATCATATGTAACATGGTTTAATTTAAGCACAGCCTAGTCTGCCAAGAGAGCTCCAGTTAGAATGGGATTAACAATGTGCGCTTTCCAAAGGTCTTCGTGGAGCCCCCTTTACAATCACTTGTGGCTCAAAGCATCAGTATTAGCCTCTCAAGAGTGGGCAGTGTTAGCTCCCAAAGCCCCCCAGCTCAGAAGGTAGTGGCAGCTTCCTGTTGGTTTTGAGACAATTCTCCCAGCACTCTGCATCACATCTTCAGCTGAGAGTAAGACAGTAGCATGAATCTTACAGGGTCTTATTAATAAAAACAAACCTGGAGCCAGGTATTGGGAAGATCAGAGAAGCAGAACAAGCCACAGCTTCCTCACCTTGACAGTTCCTCAGCTGATCCTGTTTCCTCAGACTGGATGTCTTTGAGTCCTCATCCAGAATGAATCTCAGCTGAACTGCTGCTCAAAAGCCTGAAAGCTTAACCAGGCTCTAGTTCCTCATCCTCATGCCTTAAATACCTTTCTGTTTCCTGCCATCACTTCCTGGGATTAATAGCTCTTGTTACCAGGCCTAGCTGTTTCCAGTGTGGCTTTGAACTCACAGAGATCCAGACGGATCTCTGCCTCTGGGATGCTAGGATTAAAGGTATGTGTGCCATCTTCTGGCCTCTACATCTAGTGACTGTTCTGTTCTCTGACCCCAGATAAGTTTATTAGGGTGCACAATATTTTGGGGAACACAATATCACCACATAAGATCCAGGCTGTCATTGTCCCCATTTACAGAAAAGGAAGCAGGGGTTCCTCAAGAGTTGCCAGTTTGAGAAAAACTGGTCTCCTGGGGGGTGGTATCCAGAAGTCCAAAGGGAGCATAGTCTCAAGCCTACAACTCATGCCCAAGGTCATTATCATGTGACAGAGGGACTGTGTGGAAGAGCAGAGCAGGTGCCTTGGGGATCATGGGTTGTAACATAGAAGCAGATGAAATCTGAGTTTGAAGACCAGAGTGTTAGTCTCAGCGTTTCCACTCGCTATCTGTAGGACCTTGGAGGGGTTGTGGAACTTCGCTGAAAGACAACAGAGAATCGGGTCTTGCTGGATAGCCTTATGGGATGATTTGTGTGCAAGTACCATGTGGCCTGCAATTTTCCCATGTGGTCAGCCACAGCATTGCGCTGTGCCCACAAACACAACAGGGATTGCTTCTGGCTGTGGTGGTGTGGTTGTCAGGCCTGTGGTTGAGGCTTACGTCTGCTCTGCTTTCGTTCCTCCTGCGGTCCCGCTGGCTGGTTCTGTTTCACCTCCATTGCACTGGCAAGGAGACTGGAAGAGTCCACGGTCTCATCTGACATCCGTACTTGGTTCCTTGTCTTTCCAAAACTGCTTCCTCTCTCCAGCCTTCCTATAGCCCTTGAAGGCAGAATGGTTTTGGTTATTGCTGCAGAAACTAAGGAAGCAGCATCAGTCCGCTATTTGCATATCAGTTATAGGAGCCATGTTCGAAGGGACCTGGAGCCACTGTGCCTTCCTCTTTGAAGTTTCCTGGTCTTGTAGCTTTTCCTCATCAGCCACCCAGTCTATGGCTCAAGCATTGTCACTCCTGATCAATGCCAGAAATGCAACCACTGGAAGGATCCCGTTCCCGGGGAGGAAGGGGAGTCTAGAGTCCCTTGGGTACCAGCAGCATGAGGTTGCAATGGTTCAAAGGTTGCAATGGTTCTAGCCTAGACAGGCCCGGTTAAGAAGGAACCTTGCCTTTGCTCAGGTCCTGACTCTGGGAAGTCTTATCCCAGCGTCTAATCGTCACCAGAAAGAAGGCCCAGCTGGACCTTCTGCAGAAACTGCTAATTGCAAACACTCTGAGCTCGTTGATCCAGAGCCATTCTGATTAAGTAATTATTCACAATAGCACCTAGGAGGGCTGAGGGGGATTAGTGGGAAAGGACCATCACACCAGGTCTCCATTGCAGAGAGGCCTCTCGGCTGGCTCCCAGAAAGAACTTGAGTATGGCCCAACTCTTTAATTACCTTCGGAGGCACTAAAGTTTAAATTAAATCCGGATTGTTTTCATATTAGCCTCTGCAGAGCCCTGAGCTAAGCATCCGTGAGGCTGGTGTGGGGGGAGGTAGGTCTGTGGCAGGTGGAGTAGTTTTTAACTTGGGCTCTTGAGCTGGAGAAGTTGATGCAATGAAGAGCAGAGCAGGAGAATCAGTTCCCTGGCAGAGGTGTACAGGTATCCAGGGATGCTTGTGTAGTTCAGATTTGTGCTGTTTTCAGACATCCCCAGTGGGCACTCAAATGCGGCTTCAGTTAGGGCTGCTGACACAGGGACACAGTCACAGGTGCCTATGTCTGTCCCTGCGGTAGGTGTTAGCACTAGATTTGAATAAGATTGTGTATCCAGTCACCACCTGCCTTTTTAACATCACTTCCCCCATGTTTTCTGCACCTTTGCACATGTCCTCTCTCAAGTCTAGCCTTCTGGAATAGTCGTCTTATCATTCAGCTGCCACGCTTGTTAATAACTGGAGACTGAGGTAAACGATTGGGTGCAGTTTTGAATTTCATAGCTCTTTCTTTGTCAAGACGGCAGCATACTTTAAAGCTTCCTCCTCTGCTCTTCACCAGGCCTTGTGGGAGGGTAGAGGGGCTGGGAAGAACTAGCCCTAGGGGCCCAGGGCTGGAGACAGGGAGCAGGCATCATGGCTACCTCTTCCTGGTAGCTGCTCTCCTGGCAATCTGACTGCCCCACAAGGTAATACTGATGGGTCAGCCATCTCTCTTCCTCCTTGTTGCCCCAAGCTGCAGTGACATAGAGAGGCCCTGTCTCTAGCTTTGGCCACAGCCCCCCATCTCCCTCTGCATCTGAATCACCTGAACTGCACTTCCTGTAGAGAGCCTTCAGACCCAGCCCACTCCATACCCCTCCGAGCTCCAGGCCTCTCTGGTGGGGAGGTGAGAATGCTGGAGTAAAAGTCGCCACATTGGCTTTCTGGGCTGCTTAGCTCCCGGGGAGCTGCCCCTGCTCATTGCAGTCTGCTCATACTTTGCAAAGAGACAGAAGTCCACTGGGAGAGTGTCTTATTACCTGGGCCCTTCCTGCCTGAGTGCTGTGGTTTCCTGGGGAAGTGAGCTGTCTTTCTGGACGTCGTAGAAAAATGTGCAATGGTACTGTTTTCCCTAATGAAGCCCCAGTGACTGCACATGTGCCACGAGGCAGGCTGTTCTGCAGTCCTCCCGAATGGCCATTGTTCTCACCCCAAAGCTAATGAAGGCGAGAGCCTCACTCCCTGCCCCTCCACCCTGAACTGCTGGGCCGGCTGCTGTCTGGGTCACTGGAGGAGCTTCCATTACAGGGGAAGGCCTGACCAGGTTTATTAATTGCATTCGTTAGTACTGGCTACCCACAAGCCCAGTCAGTCTATCCAAGATGGCTGCTTCCCCCAACCCTCCCGGCATAGAACTGACTCTGCAAGATCGCAGCCTGGCTTCAAACCCCAATCCTACCACTTAGTGTAACATTTGACTTGGGACTTTGCAACCAATATGCTCAATCAATCATTCATGTTTTCTTCCCATAAATATATTTTGAACAATTACTACATACTACCTACAATAAGGCTGGGAATGTGGGTGTGGGGAAGTCACATCAATCACCCATCACACAGCTTATCCAACTAGAAGGCAGACAGAAATTGAAACCCCAGTCTCTTGGTCTTCTATTGGCACAGCTATAAACTAAATGAGGGGAGATGTTATTCTTTATAGCATCAGTATCTCCTCAGGCTTAAAAATAAAGAATAACAATAAAACCCCAACATATCATGCAGATAGTTGGAATATGAGTCCCTGCTACATGCCAGTAGCTGTGAGCTATGCTCTGCTGATATCTTATTCCATGCAATGATGCCAGGAGCTAAGCTTCATTTTGCCATTTCACAGATGGAAAAACTACAGTTTACAAAAGGCAGTGAGAGGGTTATGAGAGTCCATCAATAGCTATATAATGAGAGCATCCTTCAAACAGGTAACGGACTGCATGCCATGCTGAGAGCCAACAGTACTAGTTTATGCTCTTACGATCAAGGGGGAGATGGCACTGGGCTGGAAGACCTTGGAAAAGAAAGAACCTTAAAGCTGAGATGTAAGGGAGACATGGGCAAGGCAACAGCGCTAAGGACGTTGAGGTAAAGAGTGTGTGGGGGAGCCAGCAAGGCCAAAGCACGGAAGACCATGGGTTGATCCCGTGGGCCACTTAAATCATGGACTTAGGCTCAACCAACAGAGCAACCAGGAGCCTCAGAAACAGCCAGACAAGAAAGTAACTTGGGAGGTTGTAGAGAGTAAGCCTGGGAGAGGAGTTAGGAGCCTGCTGTGCCTAACCCAGGGGGGAAGAGTTGTGAGTCGTGGTGGATGGACAGGAACAGGCAGTGGAGACAGCGGGAGAAACAAGCATTTGGTGGCCAACTGATTGGGAAGATGAAGAACATGAGGAAATCCAGGGAAACTTCCAAATGTCTGCTCTGAGGGCAAATATTGGAAGGACCACTTCCTGCCTCCTGGACGTGGCATTGCTGGAGGGATCATCAGTGGGTCCTGTTGGAGCAGACTGAGTCATGTAAGAAAGATGCAGTGACCAGGCAGGAAAATAGGATTTCAGTGGAGGACTCTGAGCAGAGACTTCTTGGAGGAAGAGAGCAACAGAAACCCAGGTAGAGACAGGGAGGGAGCAGAACCAAATATAGTGACCTCAGTGGTGCCCACATGCTGGGAAAAAATGTAGCAAAACAGACCAGGGTCCATGTTGTCCTGGTTTAACCAGATGTCCCCAGGAGAGCATCATTTGCTCTGCAGACTGATTCTCCCACCAGGAGACGTGGGGGTTTGGTTGGGGCAGAATTCCTCTGTGACAAGAATTATCCCACTTCCTGGCAGAGTACGGGAATGGCAGGTGGGTGTGGTTCGCAGTTTTTTTCTGGAAAACATTACTTTTCCTTGGGAAATATTCTCTGGCTTCCCAGTTCCTAAATTGTGATTTCCAGTTAGTCCCACCATCTGGAGGAGTGATAGACATCTTAAGAGGCAGCCAGCCTGTGCTGTGGCTGCAGTGCCAAATCTGAACAAATAGCTCTCTGCAGGCCGTCACCCTTTATTATTTCCCCTGGAATATATCATGCTCCAGGCAGACTGTGCTTGGCTTTCTCCTCACAAAGACCACTCCGTTGAAGATACCGAGTGAACTGGGCCCAGTAATTGAGTGTCTTCTATCTCTGTTTCTGTTCTCTGATCTCACTCCAGCCATGCCATGGCTCCCTGCTCCCGGACTTGCTGCTGAGTGACACATTCACTCTTTCAAGATTGCACTGCCCATTTCCTTCAGCCATCCCTGGCCTCTGTGCTCTGTGAAGCCTGGGGGAATCCAGCAGGCTTGTGAATATATAGGTTACCTGCATGTCTCAGGGTTTAGACAAACATGGCTGACTAATTTATCTTTCAGTGTGTGAGTGATTTCATTGCGAGTTGACTTGGCAATTTTCTCTGCTCAGAGAACATTTCTAAATAGATGGTGCACTAGCGATAGACGGAAAATGAGTGCTATTAATTTTCAATTTCCAAATGTGAGATTGGCTGGAGAGTTCATACCCTGGTTTTGGATAGTCATACTACTGTTTAGAGCTGAGCAGGTCAGAAAGGCACAGGCTTGGTCCTCAGAGGCTCTGAGTTGGAGTAGATAAGGAACCTCTGCCTTCAGCAGCAACTGCTTCTCTTCCTGTTTGTGAGCACAGGTTAGCAGAGGTATTGGGAGGTGGCTTGTGGGAGCTTACAATCTTCTCATTCTGGCTCAAAAGGCCAAAGGGAAGGGGAGAAAGACACACATTGGGTAGCTAGTTATCATGGGGAGCCCCTGTGAAGTTAGAAATCAGAGAATAAAAGCCACCTTCACCCAGTTCCAACCAGTGCGGCAGCCTGCTCTGGTGGCAAGATCTGGATCCTGTGCTACCCAGTGCAAGGTCTCTCTCTGCCAGGTGGGCAATGAGACAACTTGGGATGGGACATGTACCCGAGGAATTAGTTTGTACTTTTATTTAATATTAATTCACTTACATAGAATCACACAAGTATCTACTTGCACGAATTTGTGGGTAGCCAAAGCTAGTTTTGATTATTTGCATTTGGTTTACAGATTTTCTTTCTGAGATATACAGTACGTGCTTGCACTAAGCCTACCTTTAAACATTCCATTTAAAATAATAATTATGGAAAGGAGCTAAAGCTCTATTTGGCACATTCTGCAAATGATCGTGTCATTTGTTAAGAGTTTGGACCATACTGTCAGGTTTGTTGTGACCTTATTACCCCGGGTTTACAGATAAGGAAACTGAGGTCCCAGGAGATTTGGGGATAGGTCTGTGATGGATGATAAAACTGAGAATCACTCTAGTCAGCGTGACCCCATGGTGTGACATTCTACTACCAACAAGATAGTCTGTTCCACTTCCTACCTGTGTCTCAAACTATAGTCAGGTCTGTGTGTTAAAGGCAAAGCAGGACCTCCGAGTCGCTAGCAGCTTGACATCTAGAGCTGGACACATTCACTGGACACCATGCAGAGGCTCAGGCTTGCATCCTATGTGAAGTGGAGGGAGGGTTGAAATATGGCAGTTGTATGGAGGCAGCTTGGGCTTGCACTTCCACACCCATTTGATCTTGGAGAAAGACCTTTATTGTGTGAGGTCTGCAAAGCTGGCTGCTACAGTAGATGTGAGCTGTAAAATGAGGAAAGCACCTGCCAAGGATCACCTTCTTCTGCATTCTCCCCAACAACACGGCTGTCTGCTGGGGCCTGGCATTGGGATTCAGCCAAGCATTGTGCTTTCTGGAGGCTGCAGTGGGGTTGGGATGACACTTTATATCTCCATCATTGCCCTCGGAGGCACCAGCTGTGTCCTCTCAACCCGGGGAGAGGACCAGATTCAGCTCCCCATTAGAGCAGTGGTGTGCTCAGCCTCTTAGCTTACTTGCTCTACTCCAGCTTTAGAGTTTGGAAAAGCTAACAGTCATGAAGGTCTGCTCCTCGTTCCCTTTTGGCCTCATGGCTTTTAAACTTTTCTCTAACTGCAGGAGGACACAAAACAAGTGCTTCCGTTCCAGGGTCCTGAGAGCATCCCACTGCTGCACCCCTAGCTAAGATTCTCTCACTCAGAACGAAGGTGGGCCCTGAAGAAACAGCAGAGAGCTTTACAGAGTCCGCTCCAGTCTCTCCATCATCCCCCTCCTTTGGAATTTCCCCTCTCAAGTCACAGCCTTCTACATACCCTCAAATAGTTTGCACCCACTTATCTGCTGCCACCCACAAACTAGCTTTCTCCTTGTCCTTATCAGTATCAGCCCCCATCATTCTGTCATACACTAAAATGGGGAGCCAGGGCTGAGGCACAAAGGGCTTTTCATGGTGAGGACGTTTACCTGTCAGTAGTGGAGAGCTGCGATGAGTACATGGAAGGAAAAAAAAAGACCAAATTCGCAAGTCCACCTTGTCCTAATCCAAAATGGGCAATCTGCTGCTCCTGGGCTCCCATGGTACCCCAGACATTTTCTCCCTAGGAGCATGAGCTGGTTAATCTCTTAGTGTGAGCATACTGGAAGGTGTCATGTTCTCTGGCAAAATCGCAATAACAAGTTTTATGTGCTTAGCAAAGGGATGTCAGTCAGACTTGGAGGACGCTGCACAAATGTGAAGTGCCAGCAGCTTGCTTTATCTGAGACAGTTCAAGTCTGAACAGCCTGTCTGTCCTGGGAATCGAGGACAACCTTTTTTTGTCCCATGTTTGACTTATGACAGTAGCATCCCTTGGGGGGGGGGTGTTTTCAGAGTGTCTGGGCAAGAAAGATTGTCTTGAATGCAGCTTGTCCAATGACCTTGTACACCGAGGGTACAAAGTCCGGGTGCTCACCATCTGCTCTGTGTGTTTCCCCACAGCCTGCACAGACAAGGAGCTGAGGAACCTCGCTTCCCGGCTGAAGGATTGGTTCGGGGCTCTTCATGAGGATGCCAACAGAGTCATCAAGCCTACCAGCTCTGATACAGCCCAAGGCAGTAAGACCACTTTGTTCTTGCTATTTCACACTAAGTATCCCTCTTCTCAATTATCAGACACATGGGTTTATCAACAGCACATGTTGGTTAAAGAGGTTTAAAACAAGTCCCAATTTTAGAAACATTAAATTATTAAAGAGGGGTGATGCTTTAGAATCAAGAAAGATATATCTTTTATTTTGGAAAAATGTGATTTCAAAGAGATCATGCTTTATAGAGATATTTTAATAAATAACTATATAGAAAAAAGTTGTGTGTATATGTGTGTGTAAATATATACATACACATACAGTACTACCTACCCATTTAACAACTTAAGCATACTACAGTATTACATTGAAGTACTTTTCTTTGCTGTATATGGAAATTCATGTGTTTTGGAAAGTTTACACACTTTACAGGCTGATATACCATTTGGAAATTTAAATACCTAGAAATATCATTATGCTTTCATGTTATTGAGTAGTTTCTTGCAGGAGCCAAATAGGATCCTAATCATGGATATAACAACTTAAGGAGCCTTTAATTAGGACATTTGGGTTTTTGCTAATATAAGCAACAGTGTAGCAAACAGCTTGAATAATGTGCTTTTTGTGTACACTGGGCAGCTGGGTTTAACTTTCACCAGGAACAAAGACGGGTACCCTTCCCCTTTCTTCCCTATTAACACTCAAGCTCCTGAAGGAGCCCCCAGAACCCACACATACTTATATTCCACCTCTCCATGCTTTGAATTCCAAGGTAGTTGTGCTGACTGCTACAATAGAGATCACTGATCCACCTGATCCTTCAAACACAGGTACTTGGGCTGGGTGTGCATTTGAGGTGACCTGGTCAAGGTATTTACCCAGCCTCCGTCCCTCTGGTCGTTTGGATGGAACTCTAAAAGTAATGCTCCTGGCTTGAAGGCAGTAGGTGAGAAGTGACAGTGCCAGCTCTGCCACCAAGCTGGACCAGTCTCCGCTGTCCAGCCCCGTGTGGCGGTCCACATGCTTTCCCAGATATGAGGGAAGCTGAAGCAAGAGGATCCTTTAAAGACAGGACCCAAACTAGCCTGAGCCACATGGAAAGATGCTGTCTCAAGAACAAAAACAGTGATCTGAACGTTCAGTAAGCCTTTCACACCCACAGCTTCCTGGAGAGGTGACTGAGGAGTCCTGGAGAAGGGATGCTTAGTGTAGCCACCTGACTCTTTCCCCTTAATGGTGACATAACATGTGCTTCTCAGAATGTGCTGGACGGGAGGTAGGTTTTGGTAGCCATGTCTATAGGATGGTGAGGTGAGAGAGGTGTTTTGTTTTGTTTTGTTGGTGTTTAGGTTTTTTTTTTCTTTTTTCCCATTCTTCCCAGAAGTTCCTTGGGAGTTTGTGAACACTAATTTCCATCTAGAAAAGCTTGTCTGTGAGTCGCCCAACAGCGGCCCAGCCCCAGGCTTTCAGAATAACTTCTCCTCAGAAAGCAGGCTATTGGGAAGAAATGTCCTTGAAGCCTCCAGTCAGTCCGCAGAGCCTTTCTGTAGACAGGTGGGAGCCTGCCTGGGAAATACCAGTATACCCAGGAGTCAACTCAGTTCCCAAGCCACTGTAGGCGGGGAGGGGGGTCTAGAGGAAGGACACTTTGGTCCTAGGAAGCCAGAGAAAGAGCGACACATTTGTCAGCCGTAAGTCCTGAGGGGCAGCTCCCGAGCCTCGCTCCAAGCTCTGTCCTCTGTCTCCGACAGCTGCGTATGCCAGGTGCAGGTGCCCTTTTCTGAGACTGGAAATGGGGTACAGCAGGCTTGACCTTTTGACTAAGCCACACAGCTTGGCATTTCTTCTGGTTGAAAGTCATGATAGTCACTAAAGAAGAGGCCATGTCACATCCATAGTCCTCATCTGGAAAAAAAAAATTTGAAGAATGTTATCCTTTGGTAGCAAAATGAATAAATTTAAATATGTGAAGATTTATTTTAAAGGGTAAATTTAAAACTGGCTAGAAAACTCCTATCTGGCTAGAAAAAATATTTTTACGGATAAGATGTGCCCAAAGTGCCAAGGGTAATAAAGAGAAAATGGAGGTCTCCCCTCAGAGATCTTCTAGCCTGATTATCGAGCATCAGCTCTGGGGGGAAGCCTGGCCTCCCCTGAGAGCTCACAGGAGGTAGCTGCTGTCTTTGTATAGATTTTTGTGCAGATTTGCCATGAAGATGTTGCTTCATCTTCTGAGTCCCACTACACCTAAGGCTCCCCGTGGTGCAGAACAGAAGGGGGGGGACACTGGAGAGGACAGTGTGTCTCATCAGGACCCTGTGCTGCAGACACTGTGTCCCAGACGTGGTATCCTAGGCCAGATGGATGCTTTCAGGACAGATGTATCAAAGAAGGCACAGGGAGCCTGGGAGAGATGGGGTGGGGACTCTAGATCTGGACTGGGCTGCCTGGGTTTCAATCCTAATTCTGAAATCATATGATCTTGCTATTTCTTCATCTATATGGTAGCGATGATGGCATTTCATATGACTGCTACTTGGATTTCGTGAGATAATGAAGCATATAACACTTAGAAACATTTTATCTGTAGTGTCCTAGGAAAATAAAGCCATTCCTTGAGACTCAGTGCCTAAAATAAGCCTGGCTTTTACCATCCCTTGACTCTGAGAGAAGGATGGGCTTTGGTGTCTGTCCGCCATGCTGGGGCTTCCAGGGTGTGGAGCTGAGTGTAAGCAAGCATTCCTGGTTTACAGACTCCACATAGAAACAGAATTTTTTAAGGAAAAATGACTTCCCCTTCCCTGGGGAAATAAGAAAGAAATGATTGTCTGAGTTGGTCTGGATTCCATCTCCTGTGTCTCCTTGGGGGATTGCAGAAAAGAAGAAAGGGACGAGAGGCAGGTCCTGGGTGCTCTGCCCTCCAGCCTCAGACTGGGCCGGAGGGTCCCATGGAATAGATGGAGCCTTTGAGTCTCCTTCACCTGCTCTTGTCTCCTCCACCCCCAACTCCTTCCTCCGGTATTTTGTTCTGAGTCTTCATTTTTTCCCTAAATAGGTAAGCTCAGGTTTCAGTATTATACATCTCATGTTTCAGTGTGTTTGTGGTTCTCCTTTCAGATGTGTCTTGCAAGTAGGTTTACAGACAGTGGAACTCATATTTATACCAGAGATATAGTATCATAGGGAATGATTTCTCTTTGGAAGATATTTTCCTCAAAGTTGGCTGTGTTTTGGACATCTGTATGTCTCATATATAAAGGAAAGAGCCCGAAGAGAGGACACTGTAGCTGCACCCTGGCCACTCCGGAGCAGCACAGTGTGCTCCCTGCCTGGTAGGCTGAGTTGCCCCTTTCTCTCACAGGGTTTGACACCAGCATCCTGCCCATTTGCAAGGACTCCCTGGGCTGGATGTTCAACAAGTTGGACATGAACTATGACCTCTTGCTGGACCACTCGGAGATCAACGCCATCTACCTAGACAAGTATGAGCCCTGCATCAAGCCTCTCTTCAACTCCTGTGACTCCTTCAAGGACGGCAAACTCTCTAACAATGAGTGGTGCTACTGCTTCCAGAAGCCAGGAGGTGAGGTGGGACCCAAGGGCCTGCAGCTGGGATGGGCAGGCAGAAAGACACAGCTGTCAGTCACCCTACGGACAGCAAGCCCAAGGGCACCTGTCTGCTTTTAACATGACATTTCAGGAAACTAAGAGTGAAATGGTGGTGGCTCCTCACTGAGTAATTCTTCATTTTGGGAAAGGAAGCATCCTAACCATGCTTAGCATTTTCATCTATAAAAATGGGTGTGTAGAAACCTTCGCTACTTCATTCTCAAGGCCACTATGAGATTCTTGGTGTGAAAAATATTATACAAATGTAAGAAGATCTTATTTCCCATTGTCACATGAATTCTGCTTAATTATAATAGTTTGCTTATAACAAACCACAGCTAACAAAAGACACTGGATCTAAGGAATATAGAAAAGGATATCAGGAGTCTCCTGTCACTCAAAGTCAGGCAAGGGAGGCAGCCTGCCGCAGCATTCCATCCAGTGGCTGTGCTCTGCCTTCCCCTGGGTCGCCTTTCCTTCTGGCTTTACTTCTGTCTCTGCCTCCTGGGGTGTACCCAGCGGACCAGAAGTCTGGCTGGCTGTCTACTAATAGTATTTAAATTTTGCAATATTTATGCATGTGCACAAAGATGCCGGGACACACATCAAAAATGTAGACACTCCAAAGAGTGTTCAGTGAAGAATAATTCCATGTGCACGTTCAGAGAGTTCTCAGGTATATCCCCAGTGGCAGAGCATGCGTCTTTACATTTCAGCACAGTTGCCAATTTGCTTTCCAAAGAAGTTGTATTAGATACTTTGGTGAGAGAAAAAAATTTGGAATGCTGTTTCTTCATGACAGTATCAGGCCTAGTCATTATTGCCAAAGTGGGACAAAAACAACACCACGCTCCCCACTGGCTTTATTCTGTTTATCATGAATGAATCTGAGTAACTTTACTCATCTCTGGGACACTCAGGTTTCTATTTCCTCAAAATAATTTTATGTTCTTTGTACATTTTTTCCTATTTGAATTGTGTAGGAAAATCTATGGACTTAGAGACTTGCTTGTGATGAGTATTGCAATTTTTTCCCCAACTTTGACATTGTGCATTTTTCTTCTTAGTGAGAAAATTTTAAATTTTGACACAATTGCATGTCTTCATTTTCTTATTCTATGCCTTTTTAAGTCATGAAGCTTGCATTAGGCTTTGAAGGGTATTCTCCACTTGAATCTAGTAGAGCAACTTTCTCACGCTTTTGCTAATTTGGGTGGTTTTGTGTTTGTTCAAATTTTGCATTACTCTACGTGTGCACACAGTCAAGGAGGCCTCAGCTGCTGCTCCAAACCTGAAGATAACCACCTAGCTGCCTTTCTGTCATTTATTGACTAATCTTTCTTCTGTGAACAGTATGTCTGATATATGTGCATGTGTCTTAGATTTATTCCTGAATACTAAGTCCCACTTTCCTAAATATCCATAAATCAATTCTATCCCATTTAGCTCACAGTTTAATAAAACAGTTTAAATCACAGTTGACTGACCCTGCGTCTGGGTATATTCTAGGTCTCTCCTCTCTTGCCATCAATTTTTATACCAGAATGCTCTGAATAGTCATGTTTTCCTTCCCTCCTAAACTTTAGGATACATTTGTCCATTATTAAAAACCCCTCTCAGCCATGATACTGAGTCCTTTATCTTAGAAGCGTGTCCTTGCTGGTGGCGTTCGTTTTCAGCTTCATTGTTATCACAGTTTCCCGTCTTGGCACGACTGTAAATGAACCCTCTTTCCCTCTCCTCCCTCACCAAATTCTCACTCTGTCTCAGTTGTTCTGGTTGGCTCTCTTGGTGTTTTCCAGTGTAAACTGTATCGTGTGCAAACAGTGATACATTTTTCTTTGAATATTAAATTATAATTGCATTGTTTCCCCTTCCCTTCATGCCTCATTCCTTTCTGCTCTCTATATTAGCTAACACAAATTGGAGCTAAATGATAGCAGTTGGTTCACTTTGGTCTACAATGCTTATGGCACAGTCTGCCCAGCCCTCTGGCTGAGTTTATGCACTGCCATACCCAGGGTACTGAGCTAGGTGCTTGACCACAGGGCTATCTCTGGACAGGTTCCCCTTTGGCATGTGCGGGAAGAAGTCAGGACTTCCACTTGTGGTGTACCTTGGAACGATGCAGCATCCAGGATTAGTTTTGAGAAAAATTGTTTTTCGTTTTGTATACTTCTCTCACTTTCGTTTTACCTCCATGTTCTTCCTTATTGCTTGATTTGCTGCATAATTTCATAAAGAAGCTTAAACATGATGGGGGTGTCACACTTAGAATTTATAGGTCAGTGTTAAGTACATTCAAGACTCCAGGCTTTTCTCCAGAGCAGAGCTGGAGATGCTACACATGTTGACATCTGGTAGCTTTATGGTTAAGGCTCCGATGACCTCTGTGACCCATGACCCAAGGAAAACCTGAGATCTTGTGGTGTTCTCTAGTTTTATGGATGTTTTAGTTTTCTGAGATTTTTCTCCAAAATTTTCTTGGAAGTTATCTTTCTTAGAAGACATTTAGTAGAAATATTTGAAAATAGTCTTACTTTATTCTTGAGAACATGAAGCCATGGTAGTTTTTTCTCTTTTACGGGTGATATAACCATTGTGCCTGGAAGCTAGAGGGATTTGCTCTGCATTGAATGAGAATGTCCCCCATAGACTGGAGTATTTGGACACTTGGTCCCAGCTGGTGATGCTGCTGAGGGAGGGTGAGGAGCCTGTACAAGGTAGAGCCTCTCCCCACTGCCTGCTGCCTCCCTCGGCCCCCTGTGTGTAGAGGAAATGTCACCAACCACCTTCTTGCTCCTATTGGCATGGTCTGCCTTCCAAGGCCCAGTGGACTCTTGCCTCCTGACGTGTGGGTCAGACTAAGCCCCTTGCTTTCTAAGTCACCCCAGTGAAGAACCATGGCCAAAAGCAACAAAAAAGAACTATGCAGGATTCTTCTTCCGCTCAGGGCCCTTCATTTCCTAAAGCCGCCTTAGCTCAGTGTGTTGCATCAATGAGATGTGATGCCATATGCCTCTCAACTCTAGAATTCGATTCTTTCTCATTTGCAGGAAGCCTTTCTCCATTTGAGTTTGTGTTGAGAACTTTTCGCTCTCTGGTTCGGTCTTTCTCAGCCTCCACAGAGATGTTTCATTTAAATCTCCTGGCTTTGGAGGTGAACTTTGTCTCTTTGTTGTCTGCGTCTTTCTTCCTGTGTCTCGGTCATCCTAGAGCCCGCACGCCTCTGTCCTGAGCTCTGATCTTCCACAGTTCACTCTGTCTTTAGAATCCCCGATTAGCGAACCCTCCACAAGGCATTGTCATCTGCTCAGCAGCAAATACATTCCAGGATGAATTTTTCATTTAAAAAAAAATGTGTGTTTGTCTTGTTCTTGTGTGTGTTTAAGTAGGTTTCCATTTATTTAATTTTTCTTTCTTTAAACCAGTTGTTTTTAAAACTACCGCAGGAAAATTTGAAGAACTTATGGTAAACCAGAGCAGTGCTCTGTTACAATCAGTCTGATCATCCTTCTACCCACCAGCTGTCTCTGCTCTTTGGATGGGAATTTCATAATATCAGTGCCTGTCTTGTATGGGGTTATAAAGATTTTAAGAAGCTCTAGAACATTCTAACATTTCAGTAAATGGTAGTGTTAGTCATAGTAAGTGCTCCTTTCATACTCACAGTGGGATTTGTTTCACTCTTTCTCCTTACCCCGATTGAAGTAAGAAACATGTGTCTTGCCGCCCCGTCTTTCTCACCTGGCAGCAGTAATGCCCAGGTGGTGGTGTGAAGCCCGTACAGTGACACAGAAGTGGCGCTGTAGAGAGAGATGGTTGTGGGTACAGAGGTGCGGAATTCCTTCCTGTGCCACAAGGATGCTGAGCCCATGGCAGGACCTGCCAAACACATGAGACTGACAAAGGCAAGTCTTTGTCACTTTGCCTACTAGTAAATTCTTCTCCAGGGAGACCACACAGGTCCATGCCTTCCCTGTCATCCGCACTTAGCCATGTGGCTCCCTGTCTGTCCTTCACAGCACTTTCCTGGGTGGTTGTTCACACGACATATGTTTCACAAGTGAGGACTCAGTGGCTGAAAGTAGTGAAGAGATGTTGGGCCCTGAGTATTCAAGGGGCAGAGAAAACCGTGATGGAGTCTGGCTCTGGATGGCTTCGCTAGCTCACTGCCTTTCCACATGGCTACTGTGTCCATGCAGGCATGCCTGAGTGCTTCTAACCTCTCTCCCATGAGACAGGAGCTGCAGTAGGCCAAGCATTGACATCCCTGGCTAGTTGGTCTGTATATTCAGAATTCTTGCCCTCTTGTAAGGGTTAAACTTAGCATCAGTCTTTTAGCTCCAAGAGGCCTTTTTTGGATGCTTCCTTTGCTGAGAAAATGAAAACCTCCTTGGGCCAATCACTTGGTATTGCTTGGTTCGGTGTAGGTAGGAGGTGTCCTATATTATATAAGTAGCCTCCACATGCTATTTTAAGTGCCATATGATATGCAGCTTTTCTTAAAATTAGTAACACTAATGGCTTGAATTTGTTTTGTTACACAGTCAACAACATATGGAGCAGTTCCACACCCAGGTGTGTCGTTGCCTACATTTCATATCAAGAGTGGAGTCAATCATTAGAGATTATATCCTGTACCATCTGGAAACTGACGTCCATAAATTATTTTCTAGGTCTCCCTTGCCAGAATGAAATGAACAGAATTCAGAAGCTGAGCAAGGGGAAAAGCCTGTTGGGTAAGTGCACTTCCTTGCCACTCATTAGAACAACTAATTAAACCATCCACATCTCTTGTAACATTCGGCGCTGCAGTGTTTATTCAATTAGGGACAGAGTCTTGCGGAGGAAGTGCCTCGTTCTCCCCCAGCCTGAGCTCTTGCAGGCGGCTAGCACACACAAGATGGCCTCTACCAGCAAGAGAAGCCAGAGGTCAGGCCAGGGTTAGCAGGCAGCTCGGCCATGCTCAGAGTCTTCTGTTCTCTGAGGGAGCTCTGACTCTGGCTACACTAGCTTTTGGGGTTTCTCCCTGTCACAGAAAGCCACCCACGAGTGTTTTTCCAGCTCTCAAAATGAAAGGCTTTTCAGTTAGGCTATTTCTTCTCTTCGCCAGGGCTAGTTGTCCATTTAAGGAACCAGTCCATCTGTGGCCCTACCTGAATGTATCAGATAGTGTTGAAGGGCATGAGCCTCTCTGGATGGAAGTCTCCCACCTAGTTAGACACTGCTGCTTTCTCCTTTGGGTTTAAACAGTAAGTGGGTCATTTGCAGGAGTACAGGCTCCCTTTTGGTCCTCTTAGCTCCAGGATGGGGAGTGGGTGTGGCGGCCATCACTGGCACACTGGTAAATCACATTTGGTGAAAAGAGAACCTGCTTTCTCTCCCTGATAAAAAGAGCAGACAGCTACAACATAGTAATTCAGAATTATTCTCGTTAAGCATTCAGAGGCACATGATCCCCTAAGCAGCCCACCATTTCAGAAGTTAATCTATTTACTTTAAGCGGATGGGCACATTTTCCCTAAAGATTGCCAAAGGCAAGCATTCTACAAACGCTGGCCCCACTCTGAAATTTTTGGGTCACCTCATAGTGCACCCCCTTCCTTCTCCTTTTGAGACATGTTTCCATG
This sequence comes from Peromyscus maniculatus bairdii, assembly GCF_049852395.1. Taxonomy (NCBI): domain Eukaryota; kingdom Metazoa; phylum Chordata; class Mammalia; order Rodentia; family Cricetidae; genus Peromyscus; species Peromyscus maniculatus. The sequence continues at coordinate 138,448,908 of NC_134856.1, read as the reverse complement.
GCTTGCCTTGTACTTTTCATTTTTGCTGGAACATTGCTTGTGCCTTCAAACCCTGGCAGTCTTGGTTTGTCAGTGTAAACGACATCATTCTGGCTGAAGGCGTGATGTCTGGATATCTCCTACATAGGTTTTATCCAACTCATGGACTTCTGATGGCTAATCATATTCCTCTACATAGGGTGATGTTTTAGGTTTGAGGATATACCCATGGTCTACATGCAGCTTAAGCAATTACAATGTTTTTAAAGCTCCATGGCCATGGTGATTTTGTTATCATTCATTAATGACTTGTATATAAGGTATGCCACCTGACATGTCTCATTTTCATGTTCCTCAATGCATATGATCCAACAACTGCCGCCTTTCTCCTACCATAATCTCACTTGTGTCTTATCTCAACCCTCCCACATTCTGAGTTCACCCAGACTGATTCAGACAAATGCCATCTATATTGCTTACAAATTATTTTCTGCATGAAGAAAATCTCCTAATATAACAACTGTGTGTTCAGGGATATTCAGATTCAAATAAATAAACGAAACAAGCAACAACAAATTATAATCAGTTATAATTACTACCTACTTAGAAAAAGCAGTAATCTTATTAAATTATAGATTTAGTACAACACCTGCTTCTCACCAACCTGAAGGCTCAGCCCAATTTTAATTTATTTTGTGGTCTGTTAGGTGCTGTGGTTTCCAACTGCAGCTGAGGCTATGGGAGCAGCGTTTCCCATTCTGTGTGTTCTCTTCCTGGATTGAAAAACACACCCAATTCTAGAAAAATATCTCTCTCTCTCTGTCTCTCTGTCTCTGTCTCTCTCTCTTGTCTCTCTGTCTCTCTCTGTCTCTGTGTCTCTGTCTCTGTCTCTGTCTCTCTCTCTTGTCTCTCTGTCTCTCTCTGTCTCTGTGTCTCTGCCTCTCTGTCTCTCTGTCTCTCTCTCTGTCACACACACAGAACCATATATGCAAATAGTTAACATCTTTAAAACAAAAATCACCAATAACATTCTACCAGATCCAAACACCAGGTTCATAACAGTAAAAGCTGTCCTACATAGTATAACTTGGTTTGTATGCCTCTTAGGACTTTTAATATTGTTATCAATCCTTTAAACTTTTGGTTAAACTGTGGCTATAATAATTTTTTTAAACAAACATTTATAATCATTACTTTATACAGATATAGAAATGTAAATACAACATTGAGTTCAGTGGTCCTTTAGCATTTTCCACTTAAATTTTTTTAACATTAAAAAGAGGTTATAATTCCAAAGTCCAGAGTTATTTGAAACAAAATAGTCCATAATCCCAATCAGTGCACATGGGACAGACTGACATATTGTGAGACAGGAAGTATTGATTGTAACTTGAAAGTATCTTCAAAGTTACACCTAAAGCATTTGTACAGAAAATTGAAATTAGAAGATGGAAAATTCTCCTTTTTATATTGTGAGAACATCTGGGAAGGCAAACATTTCACCTTCTAAGAAGTAAGACATGTCATAGACTGCCGGTGTCCTCATTACTTTAAGACTAAGTATAATAGACTTTCACAAATAACGCAGCTCAAGTAGACACAAATTGGATATAGACTAATTGAACAGTGTGACTCACAATCATATTTGCATATGCAGTCATGCAGATTTGCATGAAATACCTGTCTTGGGCAGTCCCATAAATAAAACACATTTTTAATAAGCACATCTCAAACTCACTGGCCCAGACAGTGAGGAAAAGAGATGTCAAGGAAGTAAAAGAAATCTAGAGCTGAAAATTTCAGCTGAATGAAAATATAAAAGGGCTATACACCAACTCCACAGAAACAGCGTGATGCCCCCAAAAGCACACATAACGTCAAACACATTATCAAGATTAATGAACAGAACTAGATTTCAACTCAAAACCCCAAGAACACAATGACCAGAAATGAGTAGAGAATAAAGGAGTGAAAGAAGGGACCCCAGCGACCGCGCATTAGAAAAGGCTGGTTCTTCACAAACTAACGGAACAGAGGAAGCTTGGCAGTAAGAGGCAAAACGGTCCCGAGTTAAAAGTGAACAATCCAAGCCCAGTACAGAGGGAAGGTGTTTACCGCCCTCAAAATTGACTTTGGGGGTGCAGGGAGCTGAAGAGATGACTGCAGGGTTAAGAGCACTTGCTGCTCTTGCAGAGAACCCTAGTTCAGGTTCCAGGACCCACATGGCTGCTCACAATGGTCTGTCACTCCGCTTCCAGGGGACCTGATGCCTCCTTCTGGCCTCCATGAGAATTACACGCACACAGTTCATAAATAAGCAGGCAACATGGAGCACGTGCGCGCGCGCGCGCGCGCACACACACACACACACACACACACACACACACACACACACTCACCACTCACACACTCACACACTAAACACAAATAAGTTCTTTTTAAAAAGAAAATCAAAATGGACTTTTGACTCAGAACCAGAAACAAGTCATTTCTAAAGGGGTTCCAGATTATGTTGCTGCTCCATGGACCAAATTGTGAAACAGAGCTGTAAAATAATTTAAAGAGACAGTGCGTTTAAGATCTCATCACTGACAGAACACCTGAGTGAGCTGCTTAAAGGCTAAAATGTGCATTCCAGCTCACAGTTTTGGGGGTGCCAGCCATCACGGCAGGGCAGTTCACATCAAGAAAATACAGAAAACTTACATGCCCCCAGTGACATACTTCCTCTAACTAGACCCCGCCTCCTACCTTTCATCTGCTGCAGTCAGCAGAAGCACACTAACAGATGCAGCCCAGCATGGCGGCTAGCAGCCTGAGGCATTCCTTCTTCCTATAGGGGCTTCCACTCAGGTAATGCCAGACCCCTGATCTCACCACAGGAAGGATTCTTGGGGCCAGCCAGTATGAAGCAAAGCTGAAGTTTATTACAAACGGATTTAAAACACGGATTTGAGCATGATGGTCCATTGAAAGAGAGGCACTTGGGGAAAGAAAAAGACATGCTATTACAGATGTGGGCTTCCCCAAGGAGGGTGGCACTTGACTGTCTTTACAGCAGCCAAAGTTACAAGTTTAGTGGGTTCTGAAGTTACATCTTCAAAGGGTTGCTAGAAATCTAAATGAGATCCCAGGGTGGCTCCTGAGGTATGCCAGGAGGATTCCAGCTGATAAGGTAAAACTTGACACCACAAAAAGCACATGAGAGACTGAGAACCTTGTCTAGTGAGCATCTCAGGAAATATCTGAAAGAGGCGTCACATGGGCTCAGGCCTTCAGCTTGGTTTGCTCTTACTTTAAACTCATATTTGAAAATTTCAGTATAGAAGGAGTATTGTTGCTCTGTGGGCAATCTTTATAAGAAATATTAATTGTGGTGGAATTCTTTATTCTCAGCTGTCATGAGGCTTCAGTCAGACCCTGGATGGGGGGGCTGCTTTGCCATCACATGCCCCCTTAACTGTCTATGTCTTTCTATGCTGCTGTGCTTCCAATATTGCCAGCCTGTTATGAATCCATACAGGGATTAACCCATTGATTAGGTCATGCCCTCAAAGATACCTCTCAGTGATGGGCTTTACTAATGTGAATCCAATCAAGTTGATAATTAAGATTAATGATCAGACTCTCCAAATTTTTATCACAAGCATACTTGAGCAAAAACATGAAACTCATCAAAATCCCTAGTTGTATATGTATTCAAAGGAAATAAATTATGTGAACATGTTTAATATATAATGTACATGGTTTAGACTAGTGCCTAGAATATGTATAACTATTCAGTACTCATGGCTATTACCAAGCCTAACTGGAGAATGAGCTTCCTGGAGTCCAGTGTATACTTCCTCCTCAAGGCTGAGGTCCCTATAATGTTTACAAAATAGTAACCAACCAACCCCATTCTTTCCTGCTAGCCCTGCAGCAGATCTTCTGCTTACATGTGAGCCCCGCTCCCTGTCTTAAACGGCACTAACCCCAAGCCTCCATGCTTGTTTCTCTGACTTAGACTGGCCCTTTTTTTCCCCCCGCAGGGGCATTCATACCTCGGTGTAACGAGGAGGGCTACTACAAAGCCACGCAGTGTCATGGCAGCACAGGGCAGTGCTGGTGTGTGGATAAGTATGGGAACGAGCTCGCCGGCTCCAGGAAACAGGGCACTGTGAGCTGCGGTGAGTAAGGCCTCCTGCACCAGCCCCAGCTGACCCAGGGGACCTCACTGTGTAGGGATCGCAGCAGAACTCCAAGAGCCAGCTCTGGCTGTCTTGAGTCTGCAATGGAGACAGAAATGCTGGAATTCCATGACCTCAGGCAAAGCTGGTTTTGCTAGCAGCAGATACTCACTGATAGCACTGAGTAGACAAGTTTTTGAGTCAGGGGACTGTCCCTGGTACTTAAGACTGTGACCTTCCTGACAAGGCTGCAGCACCTGGGGTGCCCCAGGGCCCTGTTCCAGTTGGCTTTCTATTGCTGTGATAAAGACTGTATTCAAAAGGAACTTGGGGAGGAAAGGGCTTATTGGGTAGTCAGGGCAGGAACAGGACAGGGACCTGGAGGCAGTGACTGAAACAGAAGCCATGGAGGAGGGCTGCTTTCTGACTTACTCCCCACGCCTTGTTCAGCCTGCTTTCCTATACAGCCAGAACCACCAGCCCAGAGATGGCACCACCCACAATGGGCTGGGCCCTCCCCCATCAATCACTGATCTAGGAAATGTCCCACAGGCTTGACTACAGGGAACCTGATAGAGGCATTTTCTCAATTGAGGTTCCTCTTCCCAAATGTGTCAAGTTGATAAGAAATTAACCAGGACATAAGAATTAACCTGTTCACAGGGCCAAGCCCTAGACACTGTTTCAAGCTGAGCTCCCACATTGCAGAAGTAAATGCCCTGGCTGTATCCTATAACTCAAGTCATAAGCATAGGGAGCCCACATGGGCCTTTAGGAACAGTGGGCGCTAACCTGAGGTCTTTCCTTCCTGTGCTAGAAGAGGAGCAGGAAACCTCAGGAGACTTCGGCAGCGGCGGCTCCGTGGTCCTGCTGGATGATCTGGAGGACGAGCGGGAGCTGGCACCAAAGGACCAAGAGGGGAAGCTGAGGGTACACACCCGGGCCGTGAGGGAAGATGACGAGGACGAAGACGATGACAAAGAAGACGAGGTTGGGTACATATGGTAGTGCCCACGAGGAAGAGGACACACTTTGGGCACAGATTTGCAAGTCGCTTCCTTTGCCTGCATTTGTATCTAAGACTCTGAGGCCAGCAGGTCTCTTCTCCGCTGTCGCTCTCTGTACCAGGGCTAAGGTTTGGAAGACCCCTTCCCAGAGCGTTCTGAATTTGCATACAGTTGTGTGGGAGAAAGGATGTTGTTTTTGTTTCTTGTTTTTGTTTCCATCCGATGAGAGAATGGCTGGCTTAAGAAAAGCCTCCTTCCCTCCTGTAAGCTTTTTGCAACTAGCATGTGATGTATGTGGAATCCAGCAGTGCGGGGAGCCCCACCCTCTCAAATGTCAACGACCCTCTCTGACCACCCACACCGGTGGTTATTACAGCATGGTTCCCAGCCTTATGGTGTCTAAGTGCTTTTCTTGTGTCCTGTAGATGTTGTGGAAAACACGCCACGCTGTTCCTTTTCCTCCTGTTCCCACCACCTCTGGTGTTTATTAAAAATCAATTTTCACGTCACTGTATCTGGCTTCCTACAATGACAGCCTTAATTCAAAGTCCCTTTGGAGAATTCATTTCCCTTTTTAAAAATTAAGATCTCGATGCTCCCCCTTGCACATCCACAAACGGGTGTCTGTGCTTACATGACTTGCACACACACCTCTCAGCCGAGTGTCTGCTTGTACACCATACACTGAAAACACTTTAGGAAAACTATGGCTTTTAGTCACCACCTCCAGATGCAGAACACAAACTGGTCTAGGAAATCCTCCTTGGAGTCCTGTTTGCACTGACACTTGGCGTGTGTAGCCTGCAGCCTGTGGAGGCTCCTCCATGCAGTCGCAGAGGGGCTAGAAGCCTTTTGATTTGGATAAACCTCCATTTGCCTAAATTGGTCCCCGCCCCCACAGAAGCCATGCAACTCCCCCTTGGGCAGCTTCACAAGCCATTTCTTCATTTTAGCTCAAAGCTCCCCTGAGGATGAAGCATATCTGCCTGTGGCAGCTCCCTTCCCTACCCGCAAGGGCTCTTTCTACAGCGTTCCTACCAAGCTCCTGCTCTCCAAGAAGACAGCATCATGGTAATAGTCCATAGGAAAAAAGTTAGGATTCTTCATGTTTTCTTTCCCCCCCTTTCTATCCACAAATTATGACCAGGGTATAAAGGCTCTAAGAGTTCCTCTTTCTCACCTATTATTTAACTCTTTGGTTAATAGAAAGCTCCAATGGAGGCCTAGGAAGAGATTCATCATAGCATAAGAAGCCAGCCAGGGAGTCGGCAACCTCACCTTTGGCAACCTCCCCTCCGACACCCATCAATGCATGTGGAGACACCACGGAAGCAGTTTTATCACAGTCTGTTCCCTAAGCTCATTGTTGGCATCTAGTTTCAGTAATGGCATCGTCTCTGTATTCTTCCAGATTTCTTTCACACAAGTACCAAAGAGTGGACCTCAGTGCAGCCCCGTTCAGGTCAGGGCCAGTTTGCCAAGCTCTGCCTACTTGTTTCCTGCCTAGCCAGTTGCCCTAACCAGCCATGACTGGTCAGGAACCGTTTCTATTTTGCTCTAACGGCCACAGGCTGCCAGCATTATCTCTTGGTTGCCCTTGCCTTCCCCAGTGAGTTTTAGCCAGTCCACAAGACAGATCTATTAACTCAGGCAAAAAGGGAGTTTGATCAAATCAGTCTCCCACCCTAAATTGGCCTTCTGTATGTAGTGAGCCTCCTTTAATTAGTATTTCCCTCCTTGCACAGGATGGACAAGGTCACATTGGCCCAAGAATTCTTCTCATGTGGGAAATGAACACATGGTGCCGCTTGCTCCCTTGGCCCGCCCGGTAGACCCAAGGACGCTGAGGTTCTGTGTGCTTCCTGAACTCTATGGAGGCGCAGACTTGCTCAGTTTGGGAATCTCAACAACATCCTCTCCAGTCCCTCAGTTTGTTTTTGTTTTTTCCCACTCTCAAAACTGATCATAATTTAGATCATAATTTAGAAAACAGGTGCTCAATTGCAGCTAAATTATGATAGAATACATTAAAAAGACATATTAGAAATCTCAGTTTAGGCCATCAACATAAGCCATTGTTATTATTTCCTTTGAGCTTGGAAAAAATGCACAAGAGAACAAATTAACAATCAGCAAATTGATTTCTCTTCGAGAAACTTCTAGGAACCCAATGAACCACTTATTTTGTCTAATTATCTTCTGACAAGTGTCACATTAAGATGGCACTTGGAGCTCCTTAACATTATCTTGATGGTGGAGAAGAGTGCTCAATGGGCACTTCCCAGGAAGGTAATGAGATGTCGTTTTCTGAGACATTCCAAGAAGATATTTTGATTCATTAAAATATTAAATCAAAAGCCCTTGGAGGTCTGGAGCCCACATCAAGAAAGCAGCACCAGTACCACTTCTCACACCCCACCTTGGGTTTTAAAGACAGTTCTTTATAATAGTACTTAAAATTAGTCTTTGTGTTGCCCTCCCCTGAGATGGAGAACTTCCGTTGCCCTGTTTGGAAGGAGCCTTTCATTCCAATAATTTAATCCCAATAATTCTAAGCACCACACGATTCTTTAAAGCATATCTACTGTGATGACGATCCCCTTGTTTAAGCACGTACTGAGTTGAATCCTTACTGACTTATTCTTAAAAATCCTTCAGTTGATACTGTTACTCTAATTCTACAGTTATTTAATACCATTACTGTGGCATCCAATTTAAACCTCAGAATTCTCTTCCACCATGGTTCACTGTCTGCCATATTAATGTGTTTAGTTTCTACAGATATTCTCAGCATTGGGATGCCTTCATATGGCTTTCTCTCAGTTTCTCCTTGATGCCCACATACCAGAAATGATGACTTGTCTGTCCAGGTCTGCCCTCTGCTCATCCCACAATGCCATTGGCATTGGGTTTGCTTTTGTTTTGCCTTGACCACACTGTACAGTAACATCCAAGAGCCCTTTCTACAATGGGTGGTTTTGGTCTTTTTACACCTTTTCTCAGTCACTGATGTTTGTCCCTGTTCAATGTGTAGCCTTGTAACAAAAGCCCATCAAATCCAGAGTGTCCGTTTGTTGTCCCTATTGTAGGTGAAATAGTGATGTAGAAAATCTAGTACTCTGAATGCTTTTCCATGTAGACTTTTCTGGAATGTGAACACAACTCTTTGGTTAATAGCAAAAGCTTACCTGTAGTCCTGCGTAGGCGCAGTTCTGTCTGTCTCAATAAATTTTACTTTGTCTGCAACATGTGAATGCTTGTGTTTTGTTAGAACTTGACTCACCAAGTCCCCAAATAACTACAGTCTGGGGTGCCAAGTAATTGCCACTGGGGCTTGTAGCATGAATGTTAGAAGGTCTTGTTAATAAAATCAAACCTGAAGCCAGGTATTGGGGTGAATGCTGGAAGATCAGAGGAGCAGAACAAGCCATAGCTACCTCACTTCGCCAGTTCCTCAGCTGATCCTGTTTCCTTAGACTGCAAGCTTCTGAGTCCTCATCCCAATGGCTCTCAGCTGAACTGCTGCTCGAAAGTCTGAAAGCTTAACCAGCCAAATGTTTCTAGTTTCTTCACACTTTATATATCTTTTCTTTCTACCATCACTCCCTGGGATTAAAGGCTCACTTTCTTGGATTAAAGGCATGTGTCACATTCCTGGCTGTTTCCAATGTGGCCTTGAACTCACAGAGATCCAGAGGGATTTCTGCCTCTGGAATGCTAGGATTAAAGGCATGAGTGCCACCATTTTCTATCCTAACGATCTAGTGGCTGTTCTGTCTCTGACCCCAGATAAGTTTATTAGGGTGCATGATATTTTGGAGAACACAATACCACCACAGGGGCTGTCAATCAAGGCTGCCATTACTTAGAGATGACCTGCTGGACACCCAGTCTCTCTCAGATGTCCCAGTCAGCTTATTGTGCCTGCTCAGAGGCACGTCACTCCAACCCTCCCATCTGACTACTTCTGATTCTCTCTGGCCCCAGCTTTTTCCTTGGCCATGCTGGGTTTCACTCTTGTCATCCTACTCACACTTAACGTTTTTCAGTTTCAGTGAAGTGGGGGTGTAAGGCTTTCTCCTTTTCTTCAAGAACCCACCTCTCCTCCATGAATTAACATACCAGATGCTTGTCAAGCCGGTGAGCATCCAAACTGGGACAGAGCATCCATTTTTGTCCCAGTGTGCTTGTAACTAACTCAAACATCCGTCACAATTGCTGCTGTTCAGTGGAGTCCCATTGGCATCACTCACTCTCTGGGTGTTCTGAGACCTCTGCTTGCAACACCCCCTCCACTCTGAGAGTCCCAGTCTGTATCCCCAGTGAGGGATTTGAATTCGTTTCCATTTTGAAATACCCGTCTGCTGTTGAGCTCACATTGCATGAATTTCCTGTGACACTTCAACCTCAACCTTTACAAATTACCAATGACAGGACATCCAGTCATCATGCCTGGGGAAAGCAGAACCAAGAAGGCTTTTCCGAAACCCTTACAAACATCATCCATTAAGGGGAAGATTGACAAATTGACAAATGTGAACCCATAAAAGACTAACACACCATAAAGAAAGGACAAAGGAGGCTGAAGAAGATATCGGTGGTATAAAGCACGGGGATGACTAGGGTATAAAGGATGTTTTAACTCCTACAATTCAGAAGAAAAACACAGCACTACGGACTGGCAGATGGAAGGTTAAAAGCAGTTCACAGGAACACAAAAGGCAGTGAAACTGTGCAGTCCCACCTGGTATTAGACAACGGTAAATACCATAATATCATGCTTATAAATGAGACCATAATCTTGGTACAAGCCAGTGTTGATGAGAGCGTGGGCCAAGGGGACTCCCATAATGTAGAGAACTACAATAGCCGAGATGACGGAAAGAGCTACGGACACAGGATCATCCCAGGGAGCAGAGTCCTCCTCCCAGCAACCACCCTTAGCGAGAAAAGAGATAACGCGTTTCCTTTGTGGCCTTGTTTAATAGAAAAGAGAAATTGGGGAAACAAAACTAAATATCCATCAAAAGAGATACAGAAGGAGGCTACACTTTGGAAGGCTATGTAGCAGTCAAAAGAATGACGTCACCTGCTATGCACTAACTCAGGAAAACCTCTAAGATATTGGTTATATTAGAAAAATTCAGGTAAAGAGTATCAAGTATGTAAATTATATATCTAAAACTTGATACTAATGGTTGCTCAGAGAACACACAGAAAGAAAAAGACCCAAAAGGATACATTTCAAAACAGTAGCAGTGGTTCCTGCCAAGGAAAAACCCTGGGGTTGGGGCAGGTGGCAGATAGAGGCGTGGACTTCGTTTCTAAATTTCACTATTTGTATCACATAGCAATCCATCCCACTGTCTTGTGTAGTCTAAGAAATAAGTAAAATAACTAAGTGTGGTAGCTCACAGTAATGACGGTACTCAGGGAGGCAGAGGCAAGAGGTCACCCAGGCTACTTAGTGAGCTTGAGGCTAACCTTGCATATGGAAGAGAAGGGAGGAGGGAAAAGATGGGGGGGCAGGGAAACAAAATGCCCTTGATGTAAGCAATGACTCCGCCACCTACGTAAAGCTTCCCCCTATCTCAGTCTTGTCTCGGTTTCTTCTCCATCCTGTCATCACTGTCCGGTTCTAACCACCATTCCTCAACTATCTCAGGAGCAAATTTGTTTGCTGGCTTCATTCATCCACTCTTTCGGTGTTGTGCATCAAAACCAGGACTTCACACAGCTAGGCAAAACCTCCCTCCCACCAGTGAGGTACAAACCAAGCCCCTGGGTTCTTGGATGGAGTCTCTGGCCTTGAAATTACAATCTTCTTGCCTCAGCCTCCCAAATGCTCGCAGTAAGGGTTGGCTCGCTCCTTCACTCTGGCACTTATGGTCTATTCTAAACGTTGTTACCACAGTAATTGATTCTAAAGCACTAAGCTGATCAGGTCACTGCCCCTATTTAATTGCAAGCTTTTTATCAATTATAAACCATAGTGCCCCTTCCTTATATCCGGAGGATACATCCAAGTCCTTCACTGGATGCCTTAAACTCATACTGGCCCCTAGTTGTGCTGTTTTTCCACAACTAACACACTTAGGATGAAGTTTATGTTAAGCACAGTGGGATATTAGCTATAGCTGATGAAAGAATACAACATATGGCCAAGTTTATGTGGATATTACCCCCTCCCTCCTTAAATATCTAACACTTCTTAGACAATTACCCCATAGTGATGAGGTGGTTTGATACAATGTAACCAGATGACCTGAAGTGAATGGTCTCTGCTGTTATTCCACAAAAGGTCATAACCTGAAGGTATATGAGAAGGAAATCTTTCTTTGGTGGTTCCGTGATTAAGCTGAGACAATGTTGATGGCTAGATATCCAGAACGGACAACATTAATGATCCAAGGCCCTAATTCATAGGTGTCTATCAAAAGCCTTTTGGAAACATCAGACTGGAAGCTGTTTTCACTCTTTAGTTCCTCAGATGTTTTAAGGGTTGTAACCCTTCAGCCTTTGTCTGAGTGAAGTTTGGATTTGTAGTCTAGAGAGGATCACACTCCTCCATTTTGTCCTACTTTGTCTATGCAACGGGAAATGCTTTGGAAAATGGACCATGTCCACATTGTTGGGTCTGCATCAATTTCTTCTTCCTCTGTGCATGAGTCATGGGTTCTTCCCATCCATCATCATTAAGAATTGACTCTTAGTGGCCTTCAATATGCCCCTCCACATCTTTATCAGGTACATCTGCAAGTCTTTCACCAACTCTACTGGCTAAGTGAATGATTTTTCTCATTTGCCCTTTAACCCCCAGGAAAACCATATATTCATTCATGACTTAACTCCTTATGTTCCTAAGGCATTTATAGTTTCTTGCTTCACTTCACCCTTTGCAGCTTTGATGGATATCACTGCATCAGCAGTAGTGAGTGACTTCCACCCCTGCATCACATCCAGATTAGGGTCTGCACCAGTGGCCAGCCAGATGTGATGAAATATTGGGTAAGAGGAGCAGCATTCATAAGCCAAGCATTTCCCTGGCCAAGTGGCTCCAAGTTGATCATAGTGGTAAAAATACAACCTTAACATTTTCATTTTCATAGCAAACTGGTTCAGGATGGCTGGAAGGGCATTTTATTATTAACAGGACTTTAAATTATGAAGCTTTCCTCTTTGAAGTATTATCCCATTTTTTATGGTAAAGAATATGTACAACCTTTGCATAAACAAGATGGCTGACTCCTATGCTTCTGAGCCTATTAGAGCAAGGGCAGATGACTTTTAGTTTGTTCTTTAGAATCTCAGGGTTCTTTGCTCTGGTAATTACAATTGCATGTTTACATACTGTGTGGTATTGCCACACCTTGGCAGAGTTAACTTGTCCTTCATGTTTTATGCTATGGTACCTCCTTTGTACTTTAAAAAGAATTTATTTTATGTGTATGACCTGTTTTACCTGTATGGATAGCTGTGTATCAAGTGTATGTCTTGTGTCCATGGAGGAGAGAAAAGACCATCAGATGCCTTGGGCCTGGAGTTATAAATGGTTGTGAGCCACCATGTGGGTGCTGGGAATCAAACTCAGGTCCTCTGCAAGAACAGTTAGCATGCTTAACCACTGAGCCATATCTCCAGCCCCAACTCCTCTATACTTTTTGGGATGTAGTTTCTGATGGTTGTCTTCTTCAGAAAGTGCCCAGTTTCAACACAATTGGGATTTGCTTTAGTCTGTGTTCTTTTTCCTTAACCAACTTGTTAACTCTGCTGGGAAATGGGCAGCACCTCTTTTAGCAAGCACAGCCTCTCTCGAAATTTTTATACCTTTTGGTTCCAAACTTGTTTCTAAATCAGCTCCTCAATCTGTTACCTAAGAGTCACAGTATCACTCACTTCAGGGAACCCTTCAAGGAAGACTAAACAGGCTCTGGACTTCCCGAAGACACGGTGGAATCATAGTGAGCCTGTTTCAGCTCACATCTTCCACCTATAAATTTAATGCCTCCTCCTGAACTATCACACACCATGTCCACAAATTTTTCAATTTGAGATGACAGCAAAGCTAGCTTGATTTTACTTCTTCATGATTTCATGCATAAACAATTGCTGCACTGGTTGAACAATGCTCACATATATTCCACCTGTCTTTATTGAGAGGATCCACTTTTTCAATTATAGGAAGCCCTGTACGTTAGTGTTCTGCATACAGTTGAAGTTATTATTTTAAAATGGATTCTGATAACTTTAGGACAAAACATGAATTTCATAATAGTTCAGACTCTACGAACATTGACAGAGGATATGGAAACACAATCCAAACATTTTGTTACAAGAAATCAAGTAAATGGAAAAGGAAATGACAATGGAGGACATGAGAGGCAAAGAGAGCATTTGTAAGGCATACTGAGAACAATTCCGTGGCCAAAGTATTTCTTTGTTAGTTACTGATTTAAATATAATGCCCCAGTCAAAGGCAGAGTGGAAGAACAGATTAAACTATCTACTGTCTTCTATATGACCCAACTATTCACTGCCTACAAGAGACACTTGAAGTCTAAGAACACAAATAGGTAGAAAGTAAAAGATTTGGGGGAAAGTCTGTAAAAATAGCAACCAAAAGAGAGTAGAGATTGCTGTTATGATATTAGACAAATAGGCTTGAAGTCAAATGGTTACAAGGCCCTGCAAGAGACATATGTGATGCCCGAAGTGCTAACTTTGAAGAAGGTACAGCCAGTAAAAATGTATATGTGAAAAACTCACACCTGCAAAAATATATGAAGCAAACATTGGCACACTCAAAATGAGAAATAGCCAGCTCCCCAATACTAATTGCAGACTTTAATCCTCCAGTCTCAATAATGGATAGAACAACCAGACAGAAAATCAATAAGGAAGTCGAGGACTTGAACAACAATATAAACCAATTAGACTCACAGACATTTATGGAACCCCCTACACAACAGCAGAATATATTGATTTTTTTCCCTCTAGTATATATGGAACATTCTCCAAGAGAGACCATATGTTAGGCCTCAAGTAAGTCTTTCTTGTTTTAAGACTTTCAATTGTGTAAGTTTTTTTAAAAAGTAAATTCATATAAAATATCTTTCTGGACACAGTAGAAACTGGAAATCAGTAAAGATGGCTAAATAAATAGTTAACATTTCCAAAGATGTGAATATTAAGCAAGTCACATCTAAACATTCATTGTACCAAAGAAGATACTGAACTGGGAAACATCTTTATTTAAATGACTTGACACAACAATGCAGCACACAAAAAGGTATGAAGTGAAGCACAACTAAGGTTAAGACAGAATTCTGTGACTCTTATGCCTCATCATAAAAAAAATCTCAAATCAATAACTTAATATTTCGCTTTTAGGAAAGAGAAAAATAACAAACTTGAAGCCAGCAGAAGGGTATAAATAACAAATATTAAAACAGAAAAAAAATCAAACAAACCAAAAATTAGGTTTTAGAAAATAATTAACAAAATTTACAAATGTTTAGATTGACAAAGATAAATCAAATTGTGAAAATATAGGAATGATGGCATTTGTGAAGCTGAAAGAGACAATGTCATGCTGTCAACAACTATTGGACAACAAATTAGGAAGCCTATGTGAAATGGACAAAGTCCTGGAAACTCATCTACAGACCAAGACTAAGCACAAACAGGGAGAAAGTCTGCACAGATCTATAACCAGCTATGATAGTGAATCAGGAAACGCAGCCTACTAACAGAGAAAAGCTGGGGGCCAAAGACATCACCAGTGATCTTTACCAAACATTAAAGAAGAACTAAGTGGCTGGAACAAGGGCTCAGAGATAAGAACACCGACCATGGAGCACCTGGGTTCAGTTCCTAGCACACCCATTGAAGCTCACAGCCATCTGTGATGCCAGAGGATCTGGTGCCCTCTTCTGGCCTCCACAGGCACCAGGCACACATGTGGTATACATACACTGGCACAGAGAAAATGAAAATAAATTATTTTTTTAAGAAGAATTAACCCAGTTCTTCTGAATTTTTTTCTCGAAATGTTGAAGAATGAATACTTTCTAACTCTAGTCAAAGGAGACAGTACAAGGAAACTACAGCACGTATATAACATTATAAACCATGCTGAAGTAGAGTTTATTCCTGAAATGAAGGTGGTTCAACAAACACAAAATCAATGTGGCCTATGATACATCAGCAGAATGAATGGGATGCAAACAAACATACCATCATCTGAATTGTTGCAGAAAATTACTTGACAGACTTCAACAGTTCTTCAAGGATAGACATACTCAAAAGGAATAGAAGGGGAAGCAATCTCCACTATAGTAGGAGCCAAATATAAAAATCCCACAGTCGTATTGTACTTAATGGTAAAGACCGCAAGCTTTCTCTACCATGAAGAAGACAATGATGCCCATGTGGACCACACCCATTCAACATGGTATCGGAAGTGTCTGTTTGCAATGGCACAGTTCTGGAGAAAATCCTAATGGCATGACAAGGAAAAAACCTTACGCTAGTAAATCATTTGATAAAGTTGAAAGGTGTGGAAATGATCACACAGGCATCAGTGCTATTTCTGTACATTCACAAGAAAATGCTAAAAAATGAATTACATAAACAATCCAATGTATAATAGTTTCCCAAATTGAGATACCCAGGATGAAACGACTGACAAGATAAAGGACCTGTGTGTTGTATATTGAAATTTCCAAAACATACTGAAATAAATCAAAGAATATACACATGGGCAGGCTTCATAGTCATAGAAAGCTTAGTATTAATAAAATATGAGTCTTAGCCCAATGAAAACCCCAATTATAGTTCTACTAATTTCAAATCAATGTTCCAAAAATAATTTTTTTTTCAGAAACAGAAAACCCACTAGAAAATGATAAGGAATCTTAAAAATCTCAAGAGACCCTGAATATCCAAAACCATCTGAGACTGAAGCAGGTGGGAGGAGATGTCACTCCGTCATTTCAAAGCTGACTCTACTGCTGTGGCAATAGCCCAGTGTGGGGCTGTCACACAGAAAGACAGGAGGGACCCCAGACATCAACTCACAGATATGGTCAAATGATTATCAGTCAGGGAGCCAACAAAATTCAACAAGGAAAGACGTCTGCAGTGAGCCACGCTGAGAAAAGTGGAGGGACCCCACAAAATAATGATGGTGAAGTCTTCCCTCACAGCATTTGTAAAATATCCACTCAAAATAGCTCAGAGATCTAAATGCAAAGGCTAAAACTATAAAACTCTTTAAAGAAAAGTGTGTCATAACCCTAGACTTTTCACAAGTGACAAAAATGAAAAGTAAAGTTAAAATTAAAACTTTTGTGCATCCCAGGACATAATTAACAGAATGAAAAGACAATCTAGGGAACAGAAAAAATAGTTAAGAATCGTTTATCTGGTAGGAAATTAATATCCATAATATGTAAGAAATTTCACAACTCAATAAAACAGATGCTTAAAAATAGGCAAAATATTTGACTAGAACATCTGCTGGATTCATACAAATGTTCCAAAACACATAAAGGGAAATGCAAACTCAAACCACAGTGAGGTCTCACTTCCCACCATTTATAATGTTTTTTCTCAAAACAGTAAATAATGTAACAACTGTTGCACTTTAAGTCTACCGGCAGATCACTGCCCTGAGTACTAGTGGAAGGAGGGGAAGTGCTGTGCTCATGCCCAAGGCAGCATGGAGGTTCTTCCCATCGCACACAGAAATTTTACTCCTCCATCTCTACACAAAAAGCCTGGAAGCAGGAACTTAAACTTACATGTCAATATTTATGGTGGCATCACTAGCAGAACCACAAGATGCTAGTTAGGTGAATGGCCAATAACAGATTGGATGAGAAGCAAAATGTCATCTCATGGCTAAACAGGCTATTCTTCAACCATAAAAAGGAAGGAATTGATGTCGTGTGCTAAAACATGCATTAATATTGAAACAACATGCTCAACGAAGTGAGTCAATCCAAAAGGACACATTCTGTGATTCCTCTTATATGAGCTAGCAAGAATCACCAAGCTCAGAGGCAGAAAGATGAATCGTACTTTCTAGAGGATAGAAGCAGGAGAAATGGAGATTTCCCATATAAAGTTTCAGTTTGGTATGGTGAAATTCTGATGGATAACAAAGATAATTTTACAAACATGCACGCACTCATGCACACACACACACACACACACACACACACACACACACACACACACACACAATTTGCCCTATTCTTCCTCACTTCTGAGTCCTGTGCCAATACGTGGTAGAACAGCAATTAATCTGTTAATTACATATCAACAGACAAATGATAACAGGAACAAAGAGGCAGGCCAATTGAGTCTGCTTAGAAGGATATTGAGGAGGAGGAGGAAGAGGGGGACCAGGACGAAGAAGAGGTACAGGAGGATTGGAGAAGGGAAGACCGATGAGCAGGAAGAATCAGGATGAGGAGAGACAGGAAGGGTAGACAATAGGAGGTAGTAGATGTATTGGCCTCATAGAAAGGATATTTGATCAATATCTTTACACAGATGGAACTTTGATTTCAGTTTTTAAAGTTACATCTATGAGTGTTTGCCTGCATGTATGTCTGTACACTGTGTTTGTACAGTTCCCATGGGGGGCCAGAAGAGGGCATCAGAACCCCTGGAACTGGAGTTAGAGATAGTTGGGAGCCACCACGTAGGTGCTGGGAACCAGACTCAGTTCCTTTGCAAGAGCAGCCAGTGCTCTTAACCTCTAAGCCATCTAGCCACCCTTGAACTTTAAATATACACACGAATGTCTTTCTGCTCCTATTCCACATAATGGTCCCTGAGCTGCGGGGTGGGGATGGGGGAGTGGGGCAGGGGAGAAAGGGGGGAGACATTGGACAATGAACACATCACACCTTGACATCCGAGAATGTCTTATTTCCATGCTGGAGAGGGCAGAGGACAGAGCTATGCAGCGGGCACTCTGCTGTGAGGATAGGCTAATGGGAGCGCACACATCTTAGGTAATAATTGCTTTGGCCCTCTGTGGCTCGTGTGTGTGTGTGTGTGTGTGTGTGTGTGTGTGTGTGTGTGTGTGTGTGTGTGTGTGTGTGTACTTAATTCATTCTTTAAGAATCCCATTCAATGCATTTTGATCCATATTCACCCACTTCCTATCCCCTTGACTCCTCCTGGATCTACCCCTCTTCCCCCAATCCTCACTCCAAACTTTATTCCCACTGATATGTTTGTTTTAAAAAATAACTCACCAAGTCCAATTTATACTGCTACTCTTCTCATGAGTGTGCGGCCACCCACTGGAACATGGTGGGCCTCCTAGAGACCACATCCTTAACAAAAATTGGCTCCCCCTTCCTCAGAAGCCACCAACCTCAATTGCCCCTTGGGGTGGGGGTCCCTCCTTTCTACATGCTAGAATTGAATCTGTCTTGATCCTGTGGAGGCAAGCATGGGTGCTGGAAGTTCATGAGGACGGTACTCCTGTTGTGCCCAGAAGACGCGATGTCACTCCGGGCCTCTCCTACCTCTCACCCTTACAATCTTTCTGCTCCTCTTCCGCAATGGGCCCTGAGGGGTGGGGGACACTGGACAATAAACACATCACACTTTGACGTCTGAGAATTTCTTATTTCCATGCTGGAGGGGGCAGAGGACAGAGCTATGCAGCAGGCACTCTGCTGTGTGGCTAGGCGAGTGGGAGCGCATGCATCTTAGCTAATAATTGCCCCAGCCCTCTGCGGCTCTTCAGACAGAGGCCTCCACTCTCTGCCTCTCCCCAGTTCTGAAGTGACCTGGCTGGCAGGCAGGTCTCCACAGTCCTATGATTCTGACCTCACTGTCCTCAGCAGTCTTCCTAGGTGATACACTCTTGCTCACCACGATGTCTCCCCTGGGCCTCCATCATTTTCACAGCTTCCAGGATGACAAAGCCCCTCATATGTCTTTGACACTGAGCTACACAGAGGGCCAGAGATTTCTCTTACAAATGGGGCTGAATTAAGATGAATATTGTTGAAGAAATGCTTTATTCTTTTGCCACACTCTGCCCTCCCCTTTCCCTCTTGATCTTAGCCTGCCTGAGGTCTCTCAAAGTCCAGGTCACCACTTCACAGCACTCGGTGCCTCATTTCCCACAAACTGCTGTATTTCACTTGCGGCTGAGTGGAGAATTCATTTCATTTCACTGTTCAGTCTCAATAGCGCAAACATATATTCAGTGCTGACATATTTTCATTATGGAAAAGCAAAGCCCTCAGACAGACGCTGCCCATGGGGATTAATGAGGGGAATGGTTATTTATTCTGCCACTTGACATTTTGTGTGGAATAATTCCCGAGTCATTTTCTACTTTAACAAATAGTTCATGAGTGAAGGAACTTAACGCTTTGGATGAACGCACTAGACCAGATTCAGGCAGCAGGCTAGAGTTAACCAATAAATGGTAACACTTGCCTGGGTTGCCATGAATGGAAGGTGCCTGATAGCGTCGCTCTAACCAGCAGCCGTTCATACCAGTTGCTCCTGAGCAACACTAAGGACACTCTGACGTCCCACATCATGAACATTTCCATCTTTCTATGGGTTTTGTCAGTCACCTTTATTACATGACAACACATTAGGCTATTTTTGGTCTAATGCCCACAGCTCCCCTAATACATAAATGCGTAACCCCCTGTCCTACTTCTCATTGGCTACAACCATTCCCTTGTTAATCTTTATTTTCAAACTTCTTTACTTTAACCACCTGCTAGGCACTAAGGTCAATATAACCAATAGGTACAGGATGCTCAGCAAGGAGTCTGGGTAGTGATAGGAGGTTCATGCCCAGGGAGTGAGATAATCCAAGTAATCTCAATTGTGGGTATTTGGATGACAAGATACTCAGCAAACCCCAATAAAGAATTTCAAAAAAATTTGAAAGAAATTAATGTATTTTCATGATAGCTCAACCATCAAGATGTAGGTATATTTAATTTTTCAGTTAGTATGAAAAGGCTAAAGTCCACAAGGTTCTGTCAATATTTGACTTGGTTGGACTAATTTTCCCCCAAAGAACCTGATAATTGTTTTCTGGTCTCTAGCTATGTGCTAATCTTCTGTGATCTTGGGAAATAGCCAAATGCCTGGACCTCAGCAAGATGGAGGTCGGTGGCAAAACTCTAGGAAAGGCAATGGCCTCAATGAATGAGTGTGTTGATAAATAAAATAGAGGTAAAGTGTGGCTGTGGAAATGGCTTTGTAGGTAAAAGTGCTTGGTACCCATGCACAGTGGCCTGGCTTCAAACCCTAGAACCCAGGCACAACCCATGCTCATAGTGCAAGCATCTGCAATTCTAGAACTCCAGAGCTCATGTAAAATCCATTCATTCACACAGTGCAAACATCTGCAGTTCTAAAACTCCAGAAACCAGCACAATCCATGCTCATAGTGCAAGCATCTGCAATTCTAGAATCCCAGAACCCAGGCACAATCCATGCTCACAGTGCAAGCATCTGCAGTTCTAAAACTCTAGAACTCAAGTAAAACCCATTCATACAGTTCAAGCATCTGCAATTCTAGAATTCCAGAACTCAGGTAAAATCTATTCACACAGTGCAAGGATCTGCAATTCTAGAACTTCTGTGAGATGGGAGACACAGACAGGAAAATCTCCAGAACCTCACAGGCCATTGTACACTGAAGTAAAACAACAAAGAGGCCCTGTGTCACATAAGGTAGAAAGCAAGGGCCTACATCTAAGTTGTTCTCTGACCTCCACATAGACCATGACACATTCATGTACACACACACACACACACACACACACACACACACACACACACACACACCAGACAGGGAAATTGGTGAGCTAGAGGCTGAATTCATATTACCTGTGTGGTCTGGGAACCCAAGAAGAAAATCTAATTTAATGTGTTGCTATCAGAAGCAATGCAAATGTCCCTACTTACCATTAATAACTGCATGGAAGTGATGGTGCCATAGACATGGAAAATGTGAAGAAATGACTTAAAATACACAATGCATAGTGAGGAGGTCCAACACAAATCTAAAGGACATTCAGAAACATAGTGTAAATAGAGGTGGAAACCAATGCTTGAAATGGTAACAGGTTCTACCTGTCCAATTAACAGAAGCCATCAATTATTAAATTCAGAGAATCAAAGAAAAAACATCATTTAAGGTTAAAAAAAAAACACTTAATCAATTCCTAGAGTTGTCTTAGTCTACAGATGCCAGAGACTAGGTAAGTCTTGAAGACACCAAAATCCACATCATGCTTCTAAAGACAGATGCTCAGACCACTGGCCATCAAACTTCAGTGGGTGGTAGACAGCCCTGCCTGTCCCCAACTGTAAAGTGGGGTCAGGAATTGTGGAATAAGGTTTTAAAAAGCTACACTGAGCTACAAGGTGATTCTGATGGCATTGATCTGGGGCCACCCTGTAAAAACACTGGCTAGATTGGTAACTGCATCATGAGGAGCTGTGGTGGGCGGGGAATGAGCACATTAAAACACCAGTGGAGCACAGCTGGCCTGGCATTGCTGGCCAGCAAATGAGCTTCCAAGAACAAATGCAAAGTCAAGTTGCTCTGGACAGAACTGGAGTTAGTGACAGACTCCCGCTGTGGTAACTTCTAGAATAGGTAATTCAGGAAGGGGAAAAGTATTTGAGAAGAAGGTCTGAGATGTGAGAAGGCCTGAGGGAACAAAGAAAATGTCTAGTGTGGGTAAATTTAAGTCAAATGTTGTGTGAAAAAAGCAAACACAATTCTCACCTGTAGAGCTTTAAAATTAATCCAGAATTAAGATTGTAACATATAAAAGCACAAAATAAAATCAGAATAACCAGATTTAAAATAGTATGTGATCCTGATTTTGTAGGTGGGTAATAAAGCATGTTTATTAAATTTATAGCTAAAATCGACATATATAGGCATACACATGCATATAAATGTACATGTATAAATGGTTAATATATTCACTATAAGAAGAGCAACAAATATACAATGCCAATGTAGTTGAAGGGAAAACAAGAAATTAGAGAATAAGAAAATCATTCAAAAGAAATTCAGACTATGTTGTAAAGGACTCAGTAATCTCAGTCAACACATACTGGCTAAATTCTCCAGTTAAAATGAAGAATATCCAATTTGATTTTTTTTTTGTAGTTTAGTAAATGACACAGCTAAGATATAAGGATAGATACAGGTTGGAAGAAAAAATGTTACACAAATATAATCAAAACACTGTATTATGCTTGGTTTCAATGTCAACTGCCACAACTTAAGAGTCACTTGAGCAGGGAGCTTCCCCCTGAAGAACTGCCCTGATTGCCGTAACTGATACAGGAAGGTCCACCCTGCCAAAGCAGCACCTTCAGGTGGCAGCCCAGATAAAAAGGGTGTGTCAGAAGATGCTCAGCTTCCTCTTGCTTGCTTGTCCTTCCCTCTGGCCACAAAGGCGATTTGCCCTGACATTGTTGCTGCTGCTACGGGTTCCTTCACTGACAGCAGAACTAATGTCTCCAAACTTTCACCGTGGAATAGGGAGCAGTGGCTCTCCCAGGCCTTCCTGGCTACAGCTGGGCAGGGATCATGAGGCATCCCACCTTGTGGGCAGAATTATTGATCACTGCCCTCCGCCCTGCCCCCAGTGAACAGCAGGTATCTATTCTGGGACAGCTCAGACTGTTGAGCTCAGCCTCAAAGACCGAGGACCAGGTTCCCGGAGGCTCAGAGGTGATGTGGCTATCATTACTGTAAAGCTCCCTTAGGAGACTTTGATTTAATATATTCATTCTTTTGGTTCTGTTCCCCAGAGACGCTGATGGAAAAAGATTGCCTCAGAGTTGTTATTTGCAGAACATTCTTCGTGAAGATGAAATTACTTAGGTATAGTCCCTATACATATAAAAATTGTACTTCATTCAATTATTTTCAAGAGTCTACTGTGTAGTAATTACGGTTTTACACACTAGCAATATATTGGAGAACAAAACAGAAAAATTCAAAACTTAGGAATTGAAATTGTGTGTACCTAATAATGCATTTCAAGTCCTAACAAGCAAAATTTAAATGAGCTATAATGATTTAAAAACACTTCTCAATGACGGATCAAATAGGAAAAAGAAGAGTAATGTTGAAAAAGAACCAAGTGCTATTTTTAACAGGTGAGTATCATAGGCAAGTACAGAATAAAATGTCCTATCATTAACAGGTGTCCACCAGCCCATAAACCTGAGTTCAAGAAAAAAGATCACATAGGTTTCATTCTCTGATCTCAAAGTTAGGAACCAATGACTGAAATGTAAATTAAAAAAATAGTGTTTAAAATATGAGTATAATTAATGAAATAGAAAGAGAAGAAAAATGTAAAAGAAGAGATGAGATTGACCAACAGTGATTATTTTAAATATATAAATGTTACAGGATATGACAAAGTCAAGTTTTCCCTATTTGCAGACTGCATAGTGGTAAAAGTCAAACACCACCAGGAAACTCTTGGGTCCGACAAAACCTGCAACAACCTTTTTTAAAGTTGCAGGATACAGAATTGATACACAAATTCAGTAGCATCTTTATATGCTGAAAACAAATGTGCTAAGAAAAAAAATAAGGAGAAATACCTTATTCAATAGCACACCCCAAATACTTAAACCTAGCCAGAGAGATGAATGACTTCCGCAGTACAGACTTGAATGCAATGCCACTGAGTAAAGAAATTTAAGAAGATACTGGGTGTTGGAAATAGTTTTTAATGTACCTGATTTGGCAGAATTGATATTTAAAAAGTGGTTATATTACCAAAGAGATCTACAGATTCAATGCAATCCCCATCAATATCACAGTAATACTATTCATAAATGTAAAAAAAAATCCTAAAATCCATATGGAAACACAAAAGACAGCAGCCAAAGCAATCCTAAGCAGAAAGAAACTGCTGGTGGCATCACAATACCTAACTCTGAATTATACTACAGAGCCATAGTGACAAAGTCAGCATGTTGGTACAAAAACTGTGTAGACTAATGGGACAGAACAGAGGACCCATAGAGCTGTGGCCACGGAATATATTTTAACAAAAGGTGTCAAAAACATATACTGGAAAAAAGATAGCCTCTTAGATAAATTGTGCTGCTAAAATGGGATATCCATGTGCAGAAGAAACAAGATTCCTATATCTCATTCTGCATGGAAATCAACCCAAAAATATATATAAAAAAAACTTTCATTAAAAACCCAAAGTGTTGAAACTTCTGGAGGAAAATATTCTAAAATATAGACATAAGAACTCTCAGCTGGGCAGTGGTGGCACAAGTCTTTAATCCCAGCACTTGGGAGACAGAGGCAGGAGGATCTCTCGAGTTCAAGGCCAGCTGGGTGTACAGAGCGAGTTCCAGAACAGGCTCCAAAGCTACACAGAGAAACCTTGTCTCAGGAAAAAAAAAAAAAGTACTCTCTCCATAGGACTCCAATAAGATGGAAATGACCCCCAAGAATTGACAAATAGCATTACGTCAAATTTACAAAGCTTCTGCATAGCAAAGGAAGTTATCAATATTGTAAACAGACTGCCTATAGTATGGGAGAAACTATTTCCTAGCAATAATCCAGAAAGTGGGATAATATCTATCATATATAAAGAACTGTACAAAGTGAACCCAAAACTAACTCCCAACCTTGCCAATCAATGAACAGGCTAATGAACACAAATAGTTAATAAATACTTTAAAAGCTTAGACACTAAGGAAATGCAAATTATAAAGACTTTAGAATCCATCTCATTCTAATCAGAACAATTATAATCAAGAAAATAAATGTGGCCAGTATGTGGGGAAAGAGGAATTATTTTTTTCTCTCTCTCCAAGTGGGAGTGTAAAGTAGTGCTGCCACTATGGACATCAGTAGGGTGGTTTCTCAAAAAACTAAAGAATAGAAGTACCATATCACTCAGCTATGCCGCTCCTGGGCACGCACTCAAAGGCCTCTGGATCCTCTACAAGGATGCCCGCTCACTCTGTGTTTATTGCTGCTCTATTCATAAGAGCAAGGTGAACACTGAAAAATGGATACTAGAAGCGGGTACATTTACACAGTGAAAGTGCTTTCAGACTTTCCAGGAAATGGCTGGAACTGGAGATGATGGTGTTAAATAAGCTGGAATCAGAGAGACAAACACTACATGTTCTCTCTCATATGCAGATCCTGGTTTTGAATCTTTATGTTGTAGGTATAGGTCATGAACCTAACAGGGGGTCACGGGAGGGGAACCCTTTAAGGAAGCAGGGGAGGTGGTCATGGGAGGCACATAAAGGGGGAGGGGACTACTGAGGCAGAAGGGAACAAGTGGGGGAGCAAGGAGGTGGAGGAGAGAAGGGAGAATAGGAATCAACCAAAATAAAGCACATGTGAAAATGTCTTAATGAAACCCATTACTATGTGTGCTAATTAAAAACAAATATGGAAATTAAAAGTTAAATGTGTAAAATCAGATTGTTCAGCAAGAACAAAGAGAGAAAATGCAAACATACAAGATTACAAATGAAGGTGGTCTAATTGAGACCAAGCTGAAGTTCAGCCTGCAATAAGATGATTAACAACGTCATGCCAATTAAGTTCAGAACCTTGATGAAATGGAAGACTTCAGAATTATAAACTATTATAGTTGCCATAAAAAGGAAACTATTTAAAAAATTAAATTAATTTGGAAACTAAATACCAACCTATTCCACATACACTCAGGTGATTTGTAGAGACATTTTGTGAAACAAGGTACAAACAGGTTTTAATCCTACATAATCTTTCCTTACTTTGCAAATCCTTCAATGAAGTTGGAGTGACCCTAATACCAAACCCAGGAACACATTTTAGAAGCAACAAAACTCCCACATCTGTCTTCCTAAAACTTCCTAAAACCCTGGGAACCTAAGTATAGTAATATAAGATGAGAAAGATCAGGGCCAATTCAGGTTTATCCCAGGAATACATTAGCTGAATGTTAGCATGCCAGTGTTGGTGTGCAGTTTCTGAACCAGAGACGCTTCAGTGGGGAGAGGTGCATGATTATTGTCAAGTCTGATGACCTGAGCTTCGTCCCTGGAGCCCACATGGTAGAAGGTGAGGATGAACAATCACAATTTGTCCTCTGACCTCTGCAGGTGACATCACATGCAGCAAATCCCCTCTCCCCACAATTAATAATCCAATCAGTCCATTGACTTTAGAAGATAGAGTACTTCTATTTAAAGATGGAAAGGTAGGTGGCTTTCCTAACATACAGGCCACATCAAAGAGCTTGCTATGCAGTATTATTAAAACAGCAAACTGGGCGTATAAGGAAGTTTGTGAATTTATACAGGATGCTCCCTAAAATATTTTTAATGAGATTATTGAGAGTTTACCCAGCTGGGAGAGATGGCTCAGATGACTGGCCTCTTCCAGAGGACCTGGGTTCAGCTTCCTAACAACCATATCATGTGGTCCTCACCTGCTGGTAACTCCAGCTCCCAGGGATCTGGTACTTTGTTCTAGCTTCTGCAGGTACTCACACACATGTGGCATACACATGCAGAGATGTGCACATACACACATATGTAAAATAAATCTTAAAAACAAAGAGTTCATCAATTCATTCAATAAATAATTACTGAACACCTATGATAAATGAAGTGCTATTCTGGGTGTTGGAGATACAATAGCAAACAGAACAAATTTAAACCCCATGTGTAGCAAATTTTCTTGCCAGACTATCTTTTGTGGGACTGCCAGCTCCCCAATTATGACACAGAGACTTAACATTAATTATGAAAGCTTGGCCTTAGCTTAGGCTTTTTTCCAGCTAGCTCTTATAACTTAAATTAACCTGTCTCTTTTAATCTACCTCCTGCCACACGACTGTTACCTCTGTTCTGTACCGTGTGCCTGACTTCTGCAGAGTCTCTGGTGAAATCTGAGCACCTAGATTCCTCTTCCTCTTCTTCTCTCTCCTCAGAAATCCTGCCTATTCTCTCCTGCCTATTGGTCATTTGGCTCTTTATTAAACCAATCAGAAGGCAACCTAGGCAGAGACACACCTTTACAATGTACACAAATATTCTGCAATACCCATGTGCATTACTTATATTCTAGGGAAGAAGGACATATTGGAAAGAAAATGATGAGAGAACCATTTTAGAAAGTGCTGGATGCAGACATAATAAAGAAGGTGAATGCTGAGTCCAACATAGACAGGGAATGGTGAGAAACCTATCTGATTTTCTATATACTACCAAACTCTTAAAAATATAATTATTACATCATATATTATTTGCCCAAATGAATTTCACCTGTCAATAATAATAACTAAAACTGTACACTACTGGGAGACACGTACAGAAAAACATGATTATTGGGGGAATATTTCTCAATAGACCATTATGAAACATCAGATAAACACCTAAAGAGAAAGAATTCATGAGCTGAAAGCTATAATCAAAGAATTGTTCCAGAATAAAGCCAAAGAGGTTATGAGATTAAAAGGGGGAAGGTTAATAAACACAAGGATGTTGGGGCTGGATGTGGCTCAGTGGTTTAGAACTCCTGCTGCTCTTGCAGAGGCCCCAGGTTTGTTTCCCAGCACACACATGGCACCATTACAGGGGACTTGATGTCCTATTTTTACCTCCTTGTCCAGGAAATTAAATTTACCTGTTGCTATTTTGGGCATGTGTTCCTGTTTTGTGTTGTCTAAACACATTGCTTGGCATAAGAAGGAGAATCAGGGTGGAACACAGGCCCTGGGAGCCTGTTGTCTGAGTTGTGTGGTGGTATTGTGTTCCCCAAAATATTGTGTACTCTAATAAACTTATCTGGGGTCAGAGAACAGACAGCCACTAAATACAAAGGCTAGAAAATGGTGGCACACACACCTTTAATCCTAGCATTCCAGAGATAGAAATCCCTCTGGATCTCTGTGAGTTCAAGGCCACATTGGAAATAGCCAAGCATGGTGACACACACCTTTAATCCCAGAAAGCCAGCCTTTAATCCCAGGGAGTGGTGGTAGAAAGCAGAAAGATATATAAGGCATGAGGACCAGAAACTAGAAGCATTTTGGCTGGTTAAGCATTCAGGCTTTTGAGCAGTAATTCAGCTGAGACCCATTCTGGATGAGGACTCAGAGGCCTCCAGTCTGAGGAGACAAGACCAGCTGAGGATCTGGCCAGGTGAGGTTAGCTGTGGCTTGTTCTGTCTCTCTGATCTACCAGCATTGACCCCAATAACTGGCCTCGGGTTTGATTTTATTAATAAGAACTTTTAAGATTCATGCTACAGAGTTGGCATCAAAACCCAGCGAATTTTAAGTTCTTGCTAGATGAGCATCATCAGGCAAATGCTTCTGTGGGTCACCAATAAAAGCAATCGAGCCTCTCTTTCCAACCTCATGCTGCATCCTGAGAGCTTAGCTGCGGTAAACTGAGTCCTTCCTAGCTTTCTATCTGGCAGAAGTACAGTCTCTTGGTGTAGTCAACCAAATGTGCAGCTGGGAGCCTCAGGAAGAAAAGGCATGCCATGCTGGCCACCACCAGCTCTGTGGTGAATGCTCTGCTAAATGAAAACCCTCTTCTGTGCCTGGAAAACCCAGCTCTTTGCAAACATTCTGATTATAATTCTGTTTCTCATGCCTACCTTCCTAAACAGCATGCTACATCAGGAATTATTTAAGCCTTCGGTGCCCCTCTTAGGGATGTTAGACTTGAATAAAGTTGTTCATTTGAGGAAAGAAAGAGAACACGATTTCGTAAGCAAAGCGGGTAGGATTTTTGATTAGTATACAGAGGCTTCTGAGAAAAATTCTGAGTCATAAACTGCACAACTGAAATATCATTTGTCTAAATCTGAAGATCAGTATGAGAAGCAAAAAACAAGCACATTCCACTAACAAATGTCCTTCCTCGTCCTCAGGTTACCTCTCTGTAGCTAGTGTGCTGTTTCCCTTCTGATCTGTCTTCTTTTGCCTTCTACTTCTCTCTTCCCTTTGTTCATATGCCCATTTAACATCCCAATAGCTTTAATCCCCCCCTCCAATACCAGTGCCCACAGGGAGCCCATCCCTCCCATGGGTGAGGTGCATGGGTTACTGTAGAACCCTGGAAATGACCAGAAGTAAATGCTATTTTTCAAATAATTTTAAACATCCCTACACCAAAGCAAGGTGCACAAATATTCATGAAGGAATTTAGAATTCCTTCAGCCACACATGGCCAATTTGCCCATGAGTCATTCTGAACTTGAGATGTTAAAAGCCAATTGAACTGGCCGGGAAGGGACCATGGGACATTTCTACTGCAAAAAGCATGGTGGCCAAAAATGAGCTCCAAATATGTTAGATGCATGGCCTCCTAAAAGCTACGGTCTTGGAATCATGGAAGCCTCATTCACTCACTCTTTCATTCATTCATCCATGCAAACACCACACACACACATACACACAAAAAACCCACATACACACAAAAAAAACCCACACACATACACACACAAAAAAACCACACACACACATACACACACACACACACATACACACAAAAAACCCACATACACACACAAAAAGCCACACACACACACACACACACACACACACACACACACACACACACACACACACAATACACACATTTTGCCCATTACTCTAGAGAGAAGAAACTCGTATAACAGTAACTAACCCTTTTGTCTGATTTTTCAGTGGTGTTCAACTTGAAATCGGAGAGCAAATTCAAAGGTGGGGAGGGAAAAAAGGGCCCTTTACTTAAATTACCACCCCCTCTACAGCATCTGGATGGAACTTTAAGAAAAATGAGTCGTAACCTATGGTCATGCAGTTGCCTCCAGATCATAGCGAGTAATCCACTCTCCAACCAGCTGTGCTCTGATAAGGGCACTCCTACGCAGCTAAACAGAAGTGGTAAGGAAGTTATTCTGCCTCACAGAGGGGGAAAGGCAAGGGTTCCCTCAGTTTAGACCAAGTGGGAAACTCTAGGGAAGGAAAACCTACTTAAAATCCTGCCATCCCTTAAACACTCAAGATGAATTAGACAAACACAGCATCTAGTGCTAGCGTCCGATGCTCTCTGTAGCAAGCCCTGACATTTTCACTTTGCCTCTACTTCAGAGAAAACTAGCCACACAGGCCAC
The DNA here is from genome assembly GCF_049852395.1 of Peromyscus maniculatus bairdii. NCBI lineage: Eukaryota > Metazoa > Chordata > Mammalia > Rodentia > Cricetidae > Peromyscus > Peromyscus maniculatus. The sequence continues at coordinate 138,418,555 of NC_134856.1, read as the reverse complement.
AGGTACTGTAAATGTCCTGTGTGGTTCTCATCTCCCAGGCATTATTACCTCAAACCTCAGGTTGACTGAACAGCATTTGATCGTGCTGTTATCTCACCAACTGCAGCAAAGTGAGCTGGGAGAAATGCATTTTGCACATGGGTACTGAGCCGTCAATTGTACATCAGGGGGACCATTCCATTCAACTCCGGGGAACTTCTGTGCTCCAGTAAGCCGGGACCTGCTGGGCGGATTTCACTGGTGTACACAAAAACCTGCATTGATCCTATAAGCCACTATGAATTGCCCCCTAGTCTTTCTTAAAGCCAAATGTGAAAGAAGCGTTCAATCCTATAGCTAAAACCCCCATCCCAGGGTCTTCTCGCTCTCTCTTATCCCATGTAACACTCTGGCCCCTGAGAGTAAAATCCTGAAGGAATGAGGGTGTGGGTGTGCTCGGGACCTCAGGGCCATCAACAAAATCATTACACTTTGCTTGAGTACTGCTTAACCCACATACCATCTTGTGATCAGTTCCTTCGCAAGGCGCTGGCTTTATGTAGTGGCTCTTTCTCTGTCTTTTTCCTCTAGCCCAGCCAGTACTTGCAGCCTTCTCCTGGGAGGACAACGGCCCTCTTGGCAGGTGCGCCCCAGCATTTACTGAGTCCTCTGCTTTTCACAGGTCCTCAACAGGACGTACAAGATCTAAATTTCCCTGGTGTTTCAGTTTGAATACTGTATGCACATGACCTTCATTAGGAGAACAAGGAAGCCTTTAAAATGGATGTCAGATACTTGGTCCTTGTCTTGGTACAATGGGGACATAAACTTTTCAGAGATAAATTACTAAAGTTAGTAATTCAGCACATGGCCTATCTGGTGATAGACAGCTACTAGAATATTCCATATCTCTCTCAAAGGACAATTGAGGAGATTTCTAATTACCTGGATGTTGTAAGTAAGATTGCTAGTTATTTTATTTTTTGTGAATTAAACATTTAAATTTTTATTTTAATATATTTTTCATTGAAATAGGATTACATCACTTTCCATTTCCTTTTCTTACCTCTAGCTCCTCCCAGCTATTTTTCTCCTAACTCACATCCCCTCCACTCTCAAGTCGATAGCCTCCTTGTCTTTATTATTGTTACATACCCGTGTGTGTGTGTGTGTGTGTGTGTGTGTGTGTGTGTGTGTGTGTGTATGCCAAATACATAAATAGAACATGCAGAATCTGTCATTGTTGTTTGTGTGAAGATGGTTTCAGGGCCCACCACTCTAGGTTGGATAACCACTAAGGGAGCTGGCTCATTCCTGAAGAGGCTAATTCTCCTCTCTGACAGTCAACAGTTACCTGTAATTCTTTGTCTAAGGGTGGGGACCTCCTTGTGATTTCCCCCTTCCACCTTAATATGTCTGTTGATATCACATTGTTCCTGTCTTCTTTATATAGTCATTTCTAGGAAAGACCGTTTCACAGCAGGCACCTGATATTCTGGATCTTAAAATCTTTCCTCCTTCTCTGCCTCAGTATCCACTGAGCCACAGATGCGGGAGCTCTGAGTAAGATGTATCCATTGGGGTTGGACTCCCCATGAGCTACTGACCTCTGCATTGTGTCCAGTTGTAGTTTTCTGTGATGCTCTCCATTAACTGTAAAGAGAGGCTTCTCTGATTAGGGGCAGCATACACACTGTGTGTTGGTTTGAATGGGAATGTTCCCCATAGACTTATGTGTTTGACTGCGTGGCCCACAGGGAGTGGCACTATTAGGAGGTGTGGCCTTGTTGAAGGAAGTGTGCCACTATGGAGGCAGGCTTTGAGGTCTCATATGTTCAAGCTATGACCAGTGTGACTCACAGTCTCTTTCTGTTGCCTGCAGATCAAGATGTAGAACTCTCAGCTCCTTCTCCAGCACCATGTCTGCCTACATTCTGCCATGCTTCTTGCCATGAAGATAATGGACTAAACCTCTGAAACTGGAAGCCAGCTTCTATTAAATGTTTTCATTTATAAGGGCTGCCATGGTCATGGTGTCTCTTCACAGCAATAGAAACCCTAACTAAGACATGGGTAAAAGGAAAAGGTTTAAGATGTAGTAAGGAATTATGGAGCTCTAATATGGTGTCAGTAGAAGGTTCTTTTCTAAGGTTCATGACCCCAGGGAAGCTGGCTAAGTTTCCAGTATCAGGCATGACTTCCCTCCTGTTGAGTGGACCTTAAGTCCAGTTACAGCTGTTGGCTGCCACTGATATATGCATGCCACATCTTGTATCTTTATGCATATATCGTCATGTTGGCCATTGCCGTAGTTCATAGGTCTCACGTTTGAGTAGGACTGTTTAATCGCTTCTCTCTCTTGGCAGCTTGCACAGTATTTTCTGGTACCATGAAAGCTAGACTACAGGGTGGAGGCTTTCAGGTCAGATCCAGCTCAGATCATCTGAGGCCTGTGTAAAGGGGCCTATCCTCAACCTCTGAGAGCCAGCTAAGGAATATATCAATAGTTTAGTTGTTTGGGGAGTCACTTGGACTACCTTGACCAACAATTCACATACCCATGTTGAGGTTTTTGTTAGTCTGTGATTCTTGTGAAGAGCATTGTTAGCCTAAAGTAAAATAGCTTTCTTGAATATCTATATCTATGTGTTTGTGTATGTGTGTGTGTATACATATATACTCAAGAAATATATATATTGAGTATATATCATGAAAATATGTATTTCTATATACTTATTGAATATATATATTCAAGAAATTGTGTGTATCTGTGTGTGTGTGTGTATGTGTGAGTGTGTGCATGCACATGTGTGCTTACCTGGATTGGGTACTAGAGTAATACTGGCTTCATAGATTGAGTTTGGGAGTATTCTTCTGTATCTATTTGTTTTTTTAAGTTTAAGCAGGATTGGTTATAATTCTTCTTTGGAAGTCTGGTAGAATTTGGCTGCGAATCCATCTGGGCCTGGACTGTTTCTGGTTGGAAGGCTTTTGCTGCTGCCTCAGTTCCCTCCTTTGCATGGAGTCTGTTTAGGCTGTCGGCCTTTGCTTGGTTTAACTTTAGTAGTTTAGATGAATCAAGAAACTCCTCTATTTCTTTTAGATCTTTTCCAACTCAATGGAAAACAGATTTTTTAAGTATTCCCTTATAATAATCTGAGTCTCTTTGGTGTCTGCCATAATGTTTCCCTGTTCATTTCTGATTCTGTTAACTTGGGTATTCTCTTCCTTTATTTTGATTAATTGGGCCAAGGGTTTGTAAATCCTGTTTGTCTTCTCAAAGAACCAGCTCTTAGATTTATTGATTGTTTGTATTGTTCTCTTTGTTTCTATTTCATTAATTTCTGCTTCTATTTTTTATCATGTCTTTTGGATTTGGGTTTGGTTTGTGCCTCAGTTAGTGTTCTATTGCTGTGAAAAGATGCCATAACCACAGCAACTCTTTAAAGGAAAACATTAATTGGGGCTGGCTTACAGTTCCTGAGGTTAAGTCCAGTGTTGTCATGGTGAGAAGCATAGTAGTGTGCAGGCAGACTTGGTGTGGGGCCTGAGAGTCCTTACATCTTGATAGGCAGGCAACAAGATCACACTAAGCCTGGCTTGAGCTTCTGAGACCTCAAAGCCCACCCCCCAATGACACACTTCCTCCAACAGGCCACACCTCCTACTAGTCCCGCTCCCTAGGAGCCTGTGGGGGCCATTTTTACTCAAACCACCCCAGTTTTCTTTTTTCTAATTCTTAACTTACATCATTGTTATTTATTTGTAATTGTTCTGATTTTCTAATGCAGACACTCTAGGCTATAAACGTCTCTCTTAGAACTGCTTTTAATGTGTCCCAGAGGTTCTGTTGTGTTGCGTTTTCATTTTATTTCCAGGAATATTTTTATTTCCTTCTTGATCTTTTTTTTGGCCCATTTATTATTCAGTAATGAGCTGTTTCATCTGTATGAGTTTATACTCTTACTAGAATTTTGCTTGCTGTCAGTTTTAATGCTAATGGTCAGATAAGATCATAGGATTATTTCAATTTTTCTGTATTTGTTTAGGTTTGCTTTGTGTCCCAGAGTATAGTCTTCAGAGAAGCTTCCATACACTGATGAGGAAAATGTATGCTCTTTGGCGTTTGGGTGGGATATTCTACAGACAAAATCCAAAGGTTTGACACCAATTAAATAAAAACAACTCAGAACCTACCCATCGGAATACAAATGGATTTGCAGAAGGGCTGGTCCCGGCCCCTCTGCTGCTGGGCACAGCCCCTCTGTCCTGGGCCCTGCTTCCCAGTGAAACTGCTCCTCTGCCTGTAGTCCACGGCTGTTTTTTCTTGCCAGCATCCTCTGGTCCTCTGATTGAGGACAGTCGTGGGCAGTCATGTGCACCTAACCGTGGGTGCCGTCTCATAGGGGCTTCACTCCTTGTACCAGGAGCTAGAGAGGGGCTTTTACATCCTTCCCACCTCCTTTCCAGGAATGACATTCTTACTTTCAACAGAAAACATTCTCTGTGAGATCTCAGCAGGGGATGATCCCTCGGGCTCCTCCTGGGGGGGACTACACCTGTCATCACTCCCCAGACTGCAATGTTCTTCCACCTGCTTCTTGGGGGGGGGTTGGGGGGGCTTCTGTTGTATACAGTGCGACCCATGGCTTCAATTCTTTTTTCTTATACATTCCCGTGTCGCTTTAATGGCACTATTCAGCTCCACCTAAGCTTTATGCATCTAGGAAACAGTGACCCGTAAGAAATCCCCACACAGGGCTGGAGAGATGGCTCAGCCATTAAAGGCTAGGCTCACAACCAAAAATATAAGAAATCCCCACACAATTTTGTGTTCCAGGAAGGCACTCAGCACAGAGCCTGCTTTCTCCACACCATTAAATAAACCCACTGTCCATTCTTCCATGTCGCTGTGTGACTCCTGTGCTTGCCAGTGATGAAGCTGAATGCAGATCTTTCCTCTCTTGTCTGTATATGCCAATAAAGCCAGAGACATGACCTCTTTCACCTTGCAGATCCTCACCTCATTAGTGCATGCCTCAGGTCAGAACTGCTTGTCCTCTGAGGCAGAGGAGATAAGCATTTCTAAGCAGTTGTTTAGATTCTCCCACTAGCAAAATGGGCCCATTTGTAAGCCCCTCCCACATGAAACAGGCCAGGTTCTCTAGAAACATCCAAGGTAAGACCACTACTCCAAGAGACACTGTTTTTTTCAAACCTCCAGTGTTCTTCTTTGTGCAAGAATCTATCTGCTCACCTGATGCATTCCGTTGGCAGCAGATCGTATTTGCTATGTGACCTCAGCTCTCTACATATTTGTGAAAAATATTTGTTTCTCTCTTTTCTGTTTGTTCAATTTTTTTTCTTGCTATAGATGTGGGCATGGTGTTAATGAGGAAATTCCACGGAGTCTATCTGATAATCAAAGGAATTTATTCTGGGTTAACTCACAGCAAGCATAAAGGAGTTGTTCGTGGGATCCAGGACGTGTGGGTCACGGTCCAATGCAGTTCTCTGGAGAACTCTGCCGTGATCAGCAGCACCAGCATCCAAGACCACAAGGTAGCCAAGAGAGAGTGAGCACTTACTCATCCCAGGTCTTAAGGGGTCTCCATCTTGGCACCTGGGGCGCGCGCGGGCGGCGGGGGGGGGGGGGGGGGGGAGGTTCCTAGCAGTTACCTGCTGCCTACTAGGGCCCGTACTTCAGGGTACAGACAGCCATCCCTACATGGTGTTGCTTCCTGTACCCTATGATTTTAGATCTTTGACGACTTCATACATATCCATATAATCATTTTTGTCATTTTTACCCATTATACCTTCCCATCCACTCCTCTTTCTCTGATTAAAACCATTCTTTATCCCCAAAAGTACCCTCTTCTTTTCCCAGTGTGTGTGTGTGTGTGTGTGTGTGTGTGTGTGTGTGTGTGTGTGTGTGTGTGTTAACTAATGTTGCTGCTGCATAAGCACAGGTAGAGGATATTTACTGGATCACAGGCAATGTGCCAGTGGCTGTACTGTTGAGGAAAACTGCAGCCTACCCCAGCAGCCATGAACTGCCAGTATACCATCGAAGAGGGGTGGAGCTTCAAGAGCCCCTCCTCCATCCATGATGAAACGTTGATGGACCTGATTTGGTACAATTCTTACACACACAGACATAGTGAGACCATGAACACAAAAGCCATGTCCTGTCCAGAAGGTGTCTTCTTGTAACAGAGCTCTGCTGATTTTGGCTCTTCTGTAATTTTTCTGCACCCTCTTCCATGATGTTCCATGAGTCTTCATATGGGTGATATTGATGACCCATTGAGGGCCAAACCATTGGCTGTCCCTTTTTTTTTTTTTTTTTTTGGCACTTTGGCCAGGTATGAGTCCTCACTAACCATTTCAACAGAAGCTGCTCTGATGCTAAGAGCAGCACTAGTCCATGGGTATAGACTCCGGTATTTAGACGGCAGCTTGATCATAGTTTCATTTAGGAAAGCAATAATTGTGGGCTCCCACTATGATCTCCCCAGCCACCAGCTCTTGCCAAGGTGTGTAGTACCAGGTATGAGTTCCCTAACGTGGAGTGGCCTCAACTACAACTGAAAGGTGATAGGTGACACTGATAACAGCCGTGCCACCCTCGCACCATGGCCAATCTTGCCAGTGGGATTGTCACTGTAGCTGGCAGAAGTCACAGCTCTGTGGTACTGCTGGTGACTTTTCTCCTCCAGCAGCTCTACACTTTTCAACTAAAACTAGGAATCTTGATGTGTTTAACACTCTCAGTATTAAAAGTTTGTTAAAAAGGGACTAACTCAGCATTTTAAAGCATTAATATGAATGGCTGGATTGTAGCATGTAAGGATTTTTAATCTATTGTGGTTATTCTTTTGATAATTACATTGCCTCATCTTTGGCCGCGGAAGCCTCTTTGAGTTGGCCACAGATCTTACTCCTATCTTTAAAGCTTCATTGCCCCCTACTCAATAGGATGTCCTAGTCTCATTTTGTGTGTTCTCCATCCCAGGTCTGGGATCTTCTCTCTTCTCACTCTTTTCTTCTTTCCTCTTCTCCTCCTTCCCTCCCTCCTGTTTCCTTCCCTCCATCCCTCCTTCTCTCCCTCACCCCACACTTAATATCCTCCTGCCTCTCCATGTTGTTATAGTTGTGAAATCTGCCATTTCTCTAGAAAGCCCCCTTTTTAAAAAAATCTTAATTAAAAATGATATTTACAGACCATAATCTGTACCTGGGTAGTGTTTTAACTCCTAATACAAAAACTTCACTCCTTTATTTATTTTCTTAACTAAAATGTGGGAATAATAAATAGTATTGTTTATAGTTATACCAATTTCAGGAGGTAAAGGTCACAACCAAGAATTTTTCAAACATGGGCTTTTAACTTTGTCTAAAAATATTTTATTTAGTGATGCTTTGAATGAGGAATGTTCTAGACTATGGGAATAATAGCATCGAGAAACAAGAAGATAAAATGGGGCTGGGGGTACAGGTACAGCTCCGTTAGTAAAGCACTTGTCTTGTAGGCATTAGAGCCTGAATCCCCAGAACCCATGAAACAACAAGAGCTAGGTGTATGCTTGCAACTCCAGTGCCAGTGAGATGGAGGCAGGCAGATCCTGGAGCTTGCTGGCTAGCCATGCCAGCCTACTTTGCAAGTCCCCAGCTTGCCTTGACTACTGTCCTCCCACCTCAGCCTCCCACGTGCTGGGGCCACTGGTGTGCACTCCAATGCCTGACTCTAGTATCAGGTCTATAGTTGACAAGGTGGCATTCTCTCAAGGGGATTGTGGGACCCCAGCCATTGTTTCCCCTTTTGCTTCTTGGATAATGAGGTGAGCAGCTTTGCTGAGCCACACCCTCCCTCCAAGACTTAGTGCCTCACACAATAGGCCAATCAACCACTAACCAGGAACTTCAACGTCATGAGCCAAAATCAGTCTTCTTTCTTTGCAATTTATTTCCCACATTTTGTTGTAATTATAAATATCTGACCAATACTCCCATTAAGCCTCGCTGTGTATGATGATTACAGAATATAGGTGATGTGTTTCCTTAGTGTCTACATATCATCCTCCCACCAGCTATACACGGCAGGTGAAGATATCACAGACTAAATTTGTTTTAAGCAAAGGACACTTGCATAGTGTTGGTGTTTTGAGATGAAGAAATGTGTTTGGTTGGTCCCTCTCTGCTGACACACCAATATGACTGTCCTCCTCTGAACATGCCAGGATGTGTCTTATAAATTCCGTTATTCACCCTCCTTCCCAATAAAGGTGAAGTGGCCAATATAGTGCGCCACCCCTTCAAGAGGCAATCATCCCTGCTCTGCCGCCTCCCCTTGCTGATGGGTCTCCAGAGACCCTCCAGCTCCCCTTGCAAACATTTTGAAGTGGGCAATAGCACCTACGTACAAGGAAGTTTTTATTTTAATGTCTATTGACATATCATCAAAGAACCAAATAAAATGAGTTTATTTGGCGATACTTTCTTAAGGCAGCTACTATTTGTGAGAAACACTTAAGTGTCAAGAATGAGTGACAGCCCCAACCACATCCCCAGTGTACCCGCATAAGAAATAGGCACGCTGCTGCCTGAGCGCTATAAAGTATTTTTATGGAGCTCTAAATTTGGTTGGTGTATAGTAAACCGGGCACTGGAGACAAATTTCTGAGATTGTGTATATATCAATATAATAGACAGTCCAATCTATTTCCAGGGTAATCGTTGTGTATATCTTAAAGATACATTTTTATTAAAAATGAGATTTATTCTAGATGAGCGGCTTTCTAAAGTTGCTGCCTGATGGTATGGCGTCAACTTTTGGGGAGTATCATTTATAGTCACTACTACAGACTAGTGTCTCCAGCTTGCTATTGCTTGGGGTACAAGCTCACCTTAAATGCCCCCCCAAATCTTTTATTGTTACTTCTCTTTTTAAGATATACTTAGGTTCCCCTTTAGAATGAGAACACATGGAGAGCACTCTAACGATGCCTTGGGTTTAATCCCTTGCCATCCTTGTTCATCATGGACAAACGTGGTTCACATATGTGAAGCCAGAGTCCTCGGTGCTGTTTTAAACTCTGAAGTGAGTGGAGGGCATATTTATTGTTTCTAACATGTATTCCTGTGTCCATTGGATGAGACTCCCTGAGATTTTGCTACATGGAATTTACCTGTCCACCCCCTGGGCCTGACACCAGTGGGGTGCCCGGATTCTCTTTTAACACCCTGGAGATCAAAAAGGAAATTAGCTAAATTAAAGGCATTGTATTAGTCTGTAATTTTGGTAAACCTTTTTCCTACACATTCTCTCAAATTCCAAAGCATTTTTCCTCTATTTGGACAAATCACCGGAATCTCCCCATTTCCAGCACCAAGTATTGCTGGTATTGGACATCTCACCTGGGCATGCCACCTAGCACACCGCGCCCTACCCTCTTTCTTGCCTGGGAACGGAGACCTTGGCTTCAGGCCCTTGCTGAGAGCACCTTCAGAAAGGTCTAAAAAGAGACTGCCACCCCTCCAACCTGGGTTCTGATTCTCCTGGGAGCCCCCAGCACACTGTTGTCTGTCTATCCATGGCACCAAAACTCTTCTAATAAACTACTTAATTCTCTGGTCTTGGGAATTCACCGCTACTGTAAACACTGTTTTGCTCTGCTCAGGAACAGCCTCCTCCAGAGATCTCTGCTGGAAGCTGAATTTAAAAGTTGGCCGGTCACAGTCTCCTCCCCTGTGCAGCCTCCTCTTGATTTCCTCTGATAAACGTTTTTTGGAGCAAGATACTTTTGGGTGCTGAGTCACTGCCTTGCCTATTCTGGGAACTTCGCTCCCTGGACCCATGCAGTCTAAACCAAGGGTGGAAAACTCATATGGCTCCTCAATGGACAGATGAGAGAGGAACTTAGAACCCTGCCCCACTGGGAAAGTCTTATTCCACCCTGTGGCAAAGAGCCACAGCAAGCACAAGAGCATGGGGAGGAGGAAGCTATTCAATCATATGTTCAGAACCCAGTGTGCAGAACTCAGCAGAAGTCTGCTCGCCCAGTGGGTGGGTGCTAAAAGCAAGATGGGAGGGACTCCTGGAAGGTGGAAGCGGGGAGATGTCTGCCTGCACTCCCAGCTGCCCCTTTCTCTCCTGCCTGGGTGGGTTAGGCTGCAATAAGTGTTTGCAGGCCCTTTCCTTAGGGCCTTGGCAAGGAGGAGATGGAAAGGGAGGAGAGAAGGGCAGCAAGGGAGAGCACAGACAATCTCCTCACCTCTCCTCACCCGGCCACCACTCCTGGAGGGTCAGGACCCTGCTCTTTTTTTTTTTTTTTAATATTTTTATTTTATAATTAACTTAATTTTACATATCAGCCACGGATTCCCCTGTCCTCCCTCCTCCTACCCCCCAGTCTTCCCCACCCCCACCCCCATCCCCACTTCCTCCAAGGCAAGGTCTCCCCTGGGGATTCAGCCCAGCCTGGTACATTCAGTTGAGGCAGGGCCAGTCCCCTCCTCCCTGCACCAAGGCTGAGCAAAGTGTCTCAGCATAGGCCCTAGGTTCCAAAAAGGCAGCTCATGCACCAAGGTCAGGTCCTGGTTCACTGCCTGGGGGCTTCCTAAATAGTTCAAGCTCATCAGCTGTCTCACTTGACCAGAGGACCCTACTCTTTCGGCTTCATTACTTCCAAAGCCCTGTTTCCAAACATGCACACACTGAATGCGGGGGCTTCAACAAGAGTTGGAGAGGAACAACTTTTAGTCCAAACCCCTGGGGTTTGGGAACTCTGCAGGGGCAGCAGGCAAAAGAAGTGCGCGCCTCTCACCCCATCTCGTACTTGGCCATAAATAAACATTAGAAGGGAGATAGATGTAAATGCAGGCACGGGCACAATTGCAACACTATCCCGGGAGAGAAGAAGTGGTTATATTTCAAATTATTAAGGAGTAAACCACATGCACAGAATAAATGTATCTCATTTAGCGCTGGAAGTTTTGTGCCCTTTATTTTTACTTAATTAGAGCATTTTCTGTGTAAAGGGCTCATGTTTTTTTGTGAGATGCATCAACAGCAAATTTAACTTCAGAGGAAAAGCAATTAATTTAGGAAATGGAGGTTGTCTGTCAGTTATACGATGGCATCAAACCATCTCCACAGTGAGCAGCAGCCTTCGGTGTGTTGATGGTGTTTGGGGGGCTGACAGGCTGAGCATGTGGCTGGGACTGGGATGAGATGGTGCTCATGTTGGACTGACTCTGGTGAATGGCAATGGATCCTGGTGTGATTCAGTAGAAATGGCCAGGGTATGAACTCCATATATGCACTGATTTTTTTTTAAGCTTAACCCTCAGAATTTGATTATTTTAACTAGTGCATTTGGTAGTCAAAAGCCCCACAGCTTCAGGCAAAATAACCACAGCAAAGAGTCATGAGAAAAAGCTGTATTCAGAATCTGAATAAAATATAATGATTTTGCTACTTGTGGGGTATGAGGATGCAGCTTTTGTCCTCTGACCTCCTGATAGGATAAATCACATTGGCAAATCTATTTATGTAAACCCAATTTGGGAGTCTGGGAATAAACCCAATGGGTGGAAGAAGATAGTTTCTTTCAAATGCTGCTGAATTTTGTCTGCTAGTATTTTATCAAAGAATTTCTTTTTCAGCCTCACATGTTTGTGAGATGAGAGCATCGATCAGGCCAGCTGTGCAGGACCTAGCAGGAAATTTGAAAGAACCATGGGGGTCAGCAGCCTTTGGCAAAGGCTTGCATGACACCGGGTTGCTGGCTGGGAACCACACCCTGTAGCCGTGGACTTCTCTGTCACTTCTCCGATGGCCTCCTTGACACAGCTCTCCCCCAAATTTCTTCTCCAGAGGGGCTTCCGCTCTGCAGCACACCCCACATCTCACAACTACATATAACTGGTTTTCTTACTCCTCCCTGTGCACTCCACGAGGGCAAAAACAGTGTCCACTCTGTTCCCTAAGATACCATGTGATCCCTAGCATATTTCCTGAAGCAGAGGAGGGACTCAATGAATGGTTACCTACTGAATAGACAATGAACATTAATCAAGACTGAGTTTGTACCATGGTCAAGCACCACCACTAAGCTAGAATATAAGAAATTCATAATAGAAATCAATAGAATATACAGTAAATAAATGCCATTTGCAATCTTGACTTATACTATAAATATGAAAACCTATAATTATATGAAATATATTCCAGGTTAAACATCTCCAATCTGAAAATCCAAAGTTTGAAATGCGCCAAATTCCAAAACTTTTTGAGTGCTCATAGGATGTAACTGGAAAATTCTGCATCTGACTTCATGTGATGGGTTCCTGTTACACGCTATGATTCTTGTTAAATTCCTATTAATATTCAAAGACACCAAAAATATAAGTAGTTTCTTTCAGGTTATGTGTATACAAAATATAAATAAATTTTGTGGTTAGATTTAGAACTGGCAATATTCAAAGGTCCCCAAAGTTTGATGTCTAAAGCAGCTCTGATCTGAACCATTTTGAGTATGGAATATCTAACCCATATATAATAAATCATCATGCACTGAGTTGTTCTACATTTGCTCAAGAGCCCTATAAAGGGTGGATGCAATGGAAGATGCCTGTGATCCCATGAGTGAATATGCTGAAGCATGAGGATGTGGATTGAGGCCAGCCCGGGCTGCATAGTGAAACCTTGTCTCACCACTAAAACCAAAAGCCGTACTTAGTAGGCTGGTGTTAGTAAATGACTTCCTGAAAGTCATCCAATTAGTAAGCTAGGGTTTGAACTCAGTTCTTTCTGACTTCAGTCCATGTTCTTAACAGCTACAAACAACAACAAAATCTCCCCCAAAACAAATTGCAGCCGAGGACTGGACTCAATAGATTTTTGCTAACGAGAAGCCACATCTTGGCTTATTCCTTGGGCCAATGTGACATTAACATTTAGAAGGATTTTCACTATATATAATGAAACTGCTGTTGCATGTAGAATAAATATGATTGTTTAAACGCCTAAGGAGCTTCATTGAAAATGCAGCATTCGGTTCAAGAAAACAATGTTCCTCTCCCTCTTTTGCCCATGCTAATGTGCTTGGAGAGGCAGAGAACAGGATGGAGGCTTCCTCCTAGCCCCAGGCCGAGATCTGAAGCCTGAGAGCACACACAGTGCAAGGGCCCAGGGTGGAGCCACAGAACCTTGTTCCAATCATAATGCTCAAAGCTCTTTCATCCAGGAAGAGCTGAGCACTGGACTGCGTTTTTGTTGTTGTTGTTCCCAGTATGATAGTGATGAAGGGCCACTTCTAAATCCTCCCCTTTTAAGCTGGCCCTCCCAGTCTTGTATATCAATGGTTAACTTGCTCCAAATTAAAAGAGAAATTCTGTGGATGAGTGTTTTGCTCATACTTTTGGAAGTATACCACACGCATACCTGGTGCCCATCGAGCCCAGAAGAGGGCTTTGGACTCCCTGGAATTTGGGTCATGGATACTTGTGAGCCTGTGATGTGGGTGCTGGGAACAAGAGCATCCCATGCTCTTAACCACTTAGGCATCCCTCGTGCCCCTAAACCTAGGAGCCTGATGGTCTGCTGTGTACTTAGCCTGTTTGTTTAACCTGCTTTTAAGAGAACAATGTAACAACTAACATACTTTCTTGGATTTCCCATGAAGTCAGCTTTTACTACCTAAACTAACCTAGGGCTATAATCTTAATTGTATGTTCTTCCATGTCTATGACCTAAAGAGCAATGCATGTATGTATGTATGTATGTGTGTATTTTATGGTAGTCATTTGTTGAAAACAACGAACAGGTCAAAAGCAATCTTACACAACAAACATCCACTATAAATTTTTGGAACAACATAAGAATTACTTGTAATTGTGTATTTGCAGGAGTAAGTGTTTTGGGATCATCTGGAGTTAGTAACATAATCCTGTGTCAAACACTCATGATTTCTGAAATTGCCCCTTATTTCCTGTCCCATTCGATACTTTCTGTGTTGACTTATAAGAGCAAAGTCCTTTGTTAGGGCAGCATCAAGACACAGGTAATAAGGACAGGACACACACACAAGAGACAGGTTATGTGCAAACCAGAAAACCCCAATTACAGACAGATGGAAGACACAGAGAGAGAAGTAAGCTTCCAAACTCGGGCTTCCTCATAGTCAGATTAACCCAAAGGGAAGCACTGAGCTTTCCTTCCTAAATGTGACATGAGTGCATTCCGGTGCCTCTGGGGCTACCTTTAATTCATACAACTAGCACAGAGCTAAGATGGAAAACTCAGGTGCTCTGAGGAGGTTAGCAGAGGGATCTGCAACACTTGGGTGGGGCACATGTTTCTGGAAGATCAGCAAGTAGCTAATAATAAAAGACATGATAATAGCATCCTTGGCAGTGATGGCTGTGGGCAAATTTTCTGAGGGAGGAAAGAGATAGGACAAAAATAAAGAGCCGTGATGGAGTTGATGTTGGGAGAGTGGGGAGAAAACCAGTGTGAGCAGCAAGTTAAGAAGATTAGCTGGGTCCTGAAGAGCCTTCCAGATCATCTTTAGAACTGCCACTGCCAAGCATGGTGGGATTCAACAAAAGGGTCCGAACAATGGGATGACATTGCTTGACATGTTACTTACAGGGAAGAGAAGGCACCAAAAGAGCCGATCGTGGATGGTGCTGTTTCAGATGGCAGAGGGACATGATGAAGCCTGGTGGCCGGCCACACTAAAGATGGAGAGAAAAGAGAGTTTTTGTCATTTCTTTTGCAGATTCGATTACTGATTGGATATAAGAGGTGAGAGTGAGGTGTTATGAATGTTAATGTTCAACATTCCTACCTGAGCAATAAATGGAGAAAAGACATGTACCATTATTGGGCTGGGGAAATCGTATAGAAGAGGAAAAAATACAGAGAAAAATCAAGGCCTCATTTTAATTGTATCACGATTAAAAATTTTAAGAAATCATATGGACAGTTGAATATATTTGTGTAGTGCTTAAAAGTAAGGTCTGGGCTGCACAGCTAAATCTAATTTACTATAATAAATTCTGACCACTCAGTCAGAGCCAAACATCAGGCTAGGAACAGGGGAAATTCCTTGTCTTCCTGGAGAACATCAATTCCAAGCTGAAGACCGCGTCCTGGGAACTGCAGGAGTGAGATATAAACACATCCGAACAGGCAGCCTTAATGTTCCCAGCTTAATGTTATGACTGTGCCAGACAGGGGGGACAGGTGAAGATGTGGGATGGATTCAGGAAATTTTCTACAGAAAGCATCAAAGTGAGCCCCATCCTTGATAGTTGAGGGGGTTTACAACAGGCAAAGAAGGAACCAAAAAAGGAAGTCTTGAACTAGGACATGGGGTGAATGGTGAGTGCAGGGAGTTCTGGAAAGGGTGAGATGTCCCAGGTGGGGACAGGGATGGGAGCAAGTAAGTCTGGAGAAGCATGCTGGAGCCAGACTCCCCAAGATTCAAATGAGGCTAGAGATATATTTTACTTCCATCAATGACATAGAATTAAGTTCCACCCTGAACTTAAGTCATTGCTATTTGGATCACATAATCTTGGGGGTAAAGATAGAGACCCAGAGGGTTATGAGAAACCTAGAGATAGATGGTCAGGTAGAAAGTCCTGCTGTTTACTGTGAGAGCCAGAAGTCCGCAATGCAGCTCTTAGTAGTTCATAGAGGAGACACCATGCTGCCTATATTTTCATTCAGGTCCCTAACACAAGCCTTAACTGTCCTCCAGGCTCAGACATGTAACATGTACCAGATTTTTTTCCTTTTTTAAAGGGTAAATATCTGCACGGTTATCTTTTCACTCACTTGAGAGTGCTTTCCTATTGTAAACAATGCCCCCCTGAGCATAGCTGTACCAGCCTGGGAAGTAAACAGCCCAGTGCTTAAGCTGTACTCTAGGTCATGCAAATCCAGTGGGGTCCAAGAATTAGTGGTTGGTTTTTGTGGTGGTTTATTTTTATTTATTTATTTAGTTAGTTAGTTTCCAATGTACAGGTAGAATGGCCTGTGAAAGTGAATGAAGGTCTCTACAGGTACCTGCAGAGGGGAGGGGATGCAAAGTGACTCTGTTTTGCTTCCTTCCTTGTCTCTTTCCTCTCAAGCCCTGACTGACAGCCTTCTACCTTGTACTGAGGGAACCCCGAGGAAAGTGCTCAGAAGCTGAGTGGCAGGGCATGGGTGACCATTTCTTCTCCACCTCTCCACAGAGCTGTTTGTTTGGCACGTGAGCTTTTCCATGGCAGTTTCCCAGTGATTTGAGTTGCCTGGGTGATTCTGATGAGATGCAGTCTTGACTCAGTTCTTAGTTTCCAGGATATCTCTAACTCTGGACTGAGAAGCTTGGGTGGGCTTATTCAGGTTTCCTGGGCATGGGACCTTGCATCCCATGGCTTACCATGCTACATCAGCTCTGCAGAAACTCCAGGACAGGAGAATGGAGGTGGCCAGCCAGGCGAGGCAGAAGCAGGCTGTGAACTGCAGAGACTCTGATTATGGAAGGAAGGGGCAAATGGCCAGATGCAAGCATAAGTCTGAAGGAAGCTGGCCAGGTTTGTATGAAGTAGAGAGGCACAAATACACACCACTTTACAGCCATGTAGAGGCTTCTTAGATAGGCAGCTGTTGTTATCAGGCTCCCAATCTATTCCAACAGGGTGAGCACAGTCCAAGGAAGACTGGTGACTCTGTATAGGTACAGACACAGCTGCTCTGTGTCCAGAACATTCGCTCCATTCTTTTCTGTAGTATACTTCTATTTGGGGAAAATAGTCTTTCCCAGGAAATTTTGAAAAGGTCTAGGTACGTTTAATAAGTCATTAAAATGAACTATTTTAAAAGTGATTAATGTCATGAACATTCCATGTCAGAAATAGACAAATGTGTATTCTTACAATGGCAGAATTTACTGGATAACAATAAATTCACAACTATGTCAGTTCCCTTGGGAGCAGTTTGCCAACTATTCCTTTGACAGATGACCATGGGCCAATACAGGATCTTTAATTGCCATCTTAACCACAAAAATCATCAGATCACACATTATATATTACATAGAAACAGTGAATGGGAATGGCCCCATAGGTTCATATGTCTGAATGCTTGGTTCCCAGTTGGGGGAACTGTTTAGTAAGCACTGGAAGGTGTGGCCTTGTTGGAGGAGATGTGTCACTGGGCACGGGTTTTGAGGTTTCAGAAGCCCATACTATTCCAGTTAGTTCTATTTCTGCCTTTAACTTGCAAATAAGATGTAAGCTCTCAGCTACTGCTCTATCACCATGCCTGCTTGCCTGCCTGCCTGCTGCCATGATCCCCACCATCATGGTAGAGGACTCACCTTCTGAAATTCTTAAACAATCCCCAATTAAATGCTCTCTTTTATTAGTTGCCTTAGTCATGGTGTCTCTTCACACCAATATAAAAGTAATTAAGACAGTTACCAAAAGGTTAAAGAGGTCTCAGAGTTCAAAGGGACCTTACTGGAGGCAGAGGCAGAGGGCTGATAGAGAAGCAAGGAGTCTGAGGTAGTGCTGTTGTTGTTGGGGTAGATAATGAACTCTGTTGAGAGATGGTCCTGGAGACATGCTGTAGATCCAAGCCAAAGGATCAGGGTAGAGCTGAACCCCAGTTTATGAATCTCTATCTCCTGAGTGGTGCCAGGCTGGAGGTGGTGTCTCTGTGCACAAGAACATTCAGCCAGCACTCAAAATGGAGCCAATGCTTGTGAGATGGAGGCACCCAAGTCAAGTACAGCCCAAAGCTGGTTTGCACAAAACGCAAGGCACAGCCCAACCTCAACATTTATCTTTCTACAATTATGTTGAGTTAATCCTTCACGTATAATCAATGAAATAATAAACTTCCCCGCCAAGTTGCTTTATTTACTAGTGTTACAAAGTCCATTGCTCCAGTGTTCATATTGATATGAAGGTGAAAGAAAAAACAGATCGATATTTATAATCTGTTGCAAATATGGTGGCTTTTAAAACAAGGAACCAGCAGAAAAGGGAGACAGCCTGAGAGTAATCTTGCTCATCTCACATGTCTACAGGGAATAGCAACGAGCCACAGCCACATTAAATAAAAATATGTCTTTCAGAACCAGGCACAGAGCTAGATACAGCTAAGCCACAGGAAAGACCATAAATCAACTGGGAAAAGAATAGCACACAAATGACCCGACTCCAGCTCTCCACATAAATACAGCCTCCTGATGGAGCCTGAGCGCTGGCTGCAACCCTGGTGTCCTGATATGAGCTCCGGTGTCTGCTCTGTCCTTCACCAGATCCTGGGAGAGTGCTCCCATTTTACCTCAGCTTCCTGCTCTGTCCTTCACCAGATCCTGGCAGAGTGCTCCAGCTCTACCTCAGCTTCCTCTCTGGCAGATACAGCAATGCCTGCCATTCAGGAATGTCGACATTGGAGTGAACTAACCTAGGTGAAGACCTTGAATTTGGGGAGAGTCTGGTCCCAACTGTCTCTCAGGGAGCTAGCCCCTCCTCCTGATAACAGGAACAAATCATGTTACCCCTCTTTCAAAGTGCCATTGTCTAGTGTCTTTAAAATGCTCGTGCTTGTCATTAAAATAAATGCAAATTAAAGCACACTAAAAGAACATTTTTACCCATCAGATTGGCTCGATCCCAAGCCTGGTAACACGCTGCTGTAGAGGCTGTGTGAAATCAAGCAGTGGCAGACCTGAATATGAATCGGTACAACCACGAGGAGGGCAATTGGCAATCCGTCAGGATGACACATGCAAAGCCCCGAGGTATGGACAGTGCTAGTCATAAAAGGATGTTCCCCTGACAACAAAAGCTTAGAAATAACCCAAATGCCTATCAATACGAGGCCATTTAATTAAATTACAATGCACAATGCAAGGATACTTTGTAGCTAAGTGAAGGTATTGGCTTTGGCATGAGAGTTCTCCAAGATAAATTTTAAGTTGAAAAGGAAAAAGAGCAGAGCAAGATATAGATGATTATTGCAATATGCTAGTTTTGTGTAATTTAAAGGAAGAAAATAAGAATATGTATTCATATTGCGCTTGTACAACCATTAGGAAATGAGAGCGGGTATAATTAAGACACTAAGATGGATGCAGACCTATGTGCAGGTACTAACTTAACCGGTCTGGGTGGGGTGGACACTTCTCTGGGCCTGCTTATTTATACCCTTTCAGTCTTTCAGTGTTTCAAATTGCATGAATGTTTTACTTGCCAATAATTCAATCAAATAATTATTTTACATTTTTAACTTTCTAAACATAACCAGTATACCTTGTGGTCAACCTTGTGAGCTTGATCCTGGCCTCCTTGTTAGAATCATCGTGGCCTGCTTTTCTTTTCATTACTAGGTGTTTTCCACAACACAGTGTCTTGTTGACACTGGGAAAAGGAAACCAGGTACTGGCCTTGCTGGATAGAAGCAGAGTTGCTCTCTAGGTAAGGATCGGGTCATGGACATGATGCATTTCATTTCTGGCCCAATCTCTGCTCCTGTCCCTGACCTTGGTTGAATAAATTGCTTCCTTTGCTTGGGTTCCTTAATTTACCATTCTGTAAATTAAATATGTTGCTTTAGAATTTGTTCCTTACAGTTATTAAATTTGAAGCTGCATATTTGATATTTAAGAAGAAAAAAAAGGGCAAAGTACAGATCAGTCTAAGTGTTATGCTAATGTGTGTAACAAAACCGGAAAAAGGTGAATTCCGATGTAAACATGGAGCCTCTCAGAGGCTAACCCACGTGGCCTGCTTGCATTGAAGGGTAGCCTCATTGCCTCTGGCCCTCTCAGGCAGTTCCTCTGGGCACATGAACACATGGGAGGGCTCCTGTAAAACCAGAGGGGAAACCTGGACGCCACCCAACTTGTTGATTTTGTTCCTGTTGTTTTGAGAGCATCTCTCACTGGCCTGGGACTTGCCAATTAGGCCAGACTAGCTGGCCAGCCAGCCAGGGATTCCCGTGACCCCTTTGCCAGTGCGGGCTTAGCAAGTGCTGTGGCTACGCCCGGCTGGGTTTTTAACTAAAATATAGTTAGTTACTGTGGTGAAATTTTGTTTGTGCTTTAACAAATAAATCTTGCCTGAAGGTCAGAGTGTGGAGCTAGCCACTAGAGGCCAGGCAGTGGTGGCACACATCTTTAATCCCAGCACTTGGGAGGAGGAAACAGGAAGTGATATGGCCTGAGAGATAAGTGATAAGGTGGGGTGGAGACGGGAGCTTGGCGCTTTCAGGCTGAGGAGTCTGAGGGGTAAGAACTCTCTGGTGGCTGCTGTTCTGCTTCTCTAATCTTTCAGCTTTCACCCCGATATCTGACTCCAGATTTTTATTAAGACCAATTTGAATTCGAGCTACATATTACTTCCTCTCCTCCCTTGATTCCTCCCATAATCCCTTTCCCCATTCACAGCCTCATTTTTAAATTAATATTGTTGCATATATGCGTGTGTGTGTGTGTGTGTGTGTGTGTGTGTGTGTGTGTGTGTGTGCAAGCGCACGCGCATATAAACAAATAAGTGCACACATATAAAGTGATTATCTAGTACTAAGAGGTCAGCTCAGAAACACACACACACACACACACAAGCAACACTATAGACCCAGGATGTTTTGTTTTGTTTTGAATGTGGGTTCCAGGGATTGGAAACTCAGGCCTTCTAGTGCATATGACAAGTACTTTACAGACTGAGCTGTCTCCGTGGGCCCCTCATTCTTCATTTCTTGAACAGTTAATAAGTACCAATTGTGGATGAAAAAAAAAAAAAGCTTTCATCTTAAAGGGAATTAAAGATAGTTTATTCTAGAGCCGAACCTGAGTGACCACGGCCCTAGAACAAAGATTTAGGTTACTTCTAATTCCATGTTCCAACATGGAAGTGGTTTCACAAATGTTATAGTTTTACAGAGCAAAGAAAGTTATAAATCAAGGCAAGTTTAGACTGCATTGGTGGGCACATCAGAGAAGCGGTTACAGTAAGAAGGGGAAGCTTTTCTACAGGCCAAAGACACTGGTGACTGCATTCCTAGCTTTTGCGTTGGTGGAAGCTAGTGTTCTGCTAAGTTCATAGATTCAGAGGTTTTTAATTTATTAGTCACAGGATGAGTCCTGACACAGAGATGGACAAGGACTGGCTCTGAAGGGGTCTAAGGCACCAGAAAGAAGGTGGTCAGCTTCTGCGCCCGCACCTCTCAACGTCTCCTCACAGTCCAATCAGTCTTTGCAGGATCTGGTTTGGAAGCGACTGAGTAGTGGGCAGGACCGATGTCTCCAGGACAGGGGAATAATAACAGAAATTAAGAAAGAAATTCCTGGATCATATCAAACTGTTATCCACCATGAGTCAGCTCTAACCCCACACCTAGTCCTCTGTACCTGATGTTTACAGGTGCCATTTAATAGGATTACCACACCCTAACATCAAAATAATCGACAATAGTTTGGCCTATTGGAGTGAGGGTAACAGGCAAAGAAAGCATGCATTTTAAATAACTAAAATGTATGCATTGTAACTCAGTTGACTATATGTTTGCTCCTGTACTTACAGTTATTTATATTCTGTAAACTATCTGACATATTTAAATAGGTAGAAATTGGACTTTGGAAGGAGTCACTGTAGTAGTAGCCTTTTTTATTAGCAAAAAACCCCTGGATATTATTTAATTTTTTAAATCTCAGCTAGTTATATTAAAGGGCATCTAAGAAGTTGGTTTATTCAGGAAATATCAGTACTTAAAGTATAAAACATCATGAATGTTGTTATTATAGATTGATGTCTTTTGTATCATTTAGATAAGAAAATTAACTCAAATCTTTGAGTATCTCTAGTTAATTAGACTTAAAAGTCATTTTAAATATCCAATAATTATTGTTTTACCCAATTATGTTCAATAATGAGAATATATGTGTAATGAATATTATATGTAATAAGTACAGGTAAATACATGAATAGTTTTTGGTTTTTTAGCCAAATTTAAATTATTTGTTAAATATTTAAGTTATTATAGGATGCACCTTGAATTTTTTGTTGATTTTAGAAAAAACATCTAGGTTTGTAAGGCATCCAGAGCAGAATAAAGTTTGCCATTTATGACTTGAATATTTTTAAAGCTAAAAAACAGAGATGAATAATCTTTCAAAGATACCACTATGAGGTAAGATTATCTCTAAGCTCTAAGATGTCTTTGTAAGCCTTAAAGCAGGTTTTAAAAATGACAATTTCTAAAAAATGTTTAAGGTTGTCACATAAGCCTGGCTTATGATAAGCTCTTGAAATAACTTGTTTACCATTTGTTTCTTTTTTTAAAAATTATTTTTATTTATTTATTTTATGTGCATTGGTATTTTGCCTGTGTAAGGGTATAGGATCTCTGGAATTGTAGTTACAGATTGTTGTGAGCCACCATGTAGGGTAATTGAACCCCGGTCCTCTGGAAGAGCAGCCACTGCTCTTAACTGCTGAGCCATCTCTCCAGGCCCCTATTTGTTTCTTTTTTTAAAAGGCGGTAGTAGTCAAAATACCTTTAAAATCCTTAAAAGGATTGTATATATATATACATATATATATATATACACTCACATACATACAAAACATCTAAAAGCACAGACATAAGCCATTCTCTTGATCTTTGACATAAGAGTTTAGTATCTCAAAAGAGGGTAATTATCCAATAGGAAAAAAGTAGCCTTGAGTAGGAGCAACCAATCTTAAAGTTAATTTATACCTTAAGCAACAGAGACCATGTCATAGAACCAGAATTGAGACAAGGGTCATCGACCAGAATTATATGATTATGTATACATTATCCTTTTAAAAAAGACAAATTCTTTTAAAATTTAAAAATTCCCATTAATTGACCCAAATAAAGATTTAGGACAATTAGCTATCTCTATTTGTTTTTCCTTCTTTTCATACTCATTGTTGGGATTGTATTCCTATAATCCTCACTCTGAAAAAATAGCATAGCATAAAGATCATCAGTAAACATATACATTTATTACTGTATATGTAGTCTAGCCTTAATAAAATACCTTATATTCAACAGTTTTATATTAATATTTTGGAAAAGAAATCATAGTAAATTATGCTACTCACATAAATCAAATAAAAAATTTAATATATACATTTAGAATTTGTTTTGAAAAGAAAACCTTATTAAAATTATGTATATAACAAATTTCACAGCTTAATGAAATTTTTATTTTATAATTTTACTGAATGTTGTTTTATATAAACAATTAGCATTTTAAGGTTTTATGAAACATTTAATTGACTTTAAAATGCTATTTTATGTCATGATATTGTGTTCCCCAATATATTGTGCCCCCTAATAAACTTATCTGGGGTCAGAGAACAGAACAGCCACTAGATACAGAGGCCAGAAAATGGTGGCACACACACCTTTAATCCTAGCATTTCGAAGGCAGAGATCCATTCGGATCTCTGTGAGTTCAAAGCCACACTAGAAACAATCAGGCATGGTGACTCACACCTTTAATCCCAGAAAATGATGGCAGGAGTAGAAAGGAATATAAGGCATGAAAACCAGGAACTAGAGCTGGTTAAGCTTTTAGGCTTTTGAGAAGCAGTTCAGCTGAGATTCATTTGGATGAGGACTCAGAGGCTTCCAGTCTAAGGAAACAGGATCAGCTGAGAAATTGGCAAGGTGAGGAAGCTGTGGCTTGTTCTGCTTCTCTGATCTTCCAGTGTTCACCCCAATACCTGGCTCCAGGTTTGATTTTATTAATAAGACCTTTTAAGATTCGTGCTATAATTTTACTATGTTTTAAGATGAATAGAGTGTCCAGATTTGTAAGGTAGTATATTTTTCAGGTAATTTAACATATCATCACAATATTCAAATTCGTAGTCTGTACATGCATTTGCACTGGGCATCATTAGCCCCAGCATGCCTTTAGTGACTCAGTGCCAGCAGTCATATCATCACCAGCCATCAAAACATAGTTCTCATCTTAAATGGAATAAAAGACAATTTATTCTAGAGCCAGTTTGAGTGACCACAGCCTAGGAACACAGATTTTGGTTGCTCCAAATTCCATATTCCAACATGGAAGCAGTTTTATAGTTTTACAGAAAAAAGTCCTAAGTCCATTTAAAATACATTGGTAGGTACATCAGAGAGGTAGTTATAGCAAGATGGAAGCTTTGCTACAGGCCTCAGATGTCAGCTGGTGACAGACATGCTTAGCTTTGGGTTAGTAGAAGCTTTTGGTCTTCTAAGTTGGTAGATTTCTATGGGTTTTATGTATTAGTCACAAGAAGTTAGTTCTAACACACAGAGGTGGGCAATACACACAATACCAACAACGGAGGTATTCAGGGGGCTAAAGTTAGTCTGAAATTGAGTGATTAGCTTCTGGACCTGCAGCATTCCAACCTCTCCACACCACTGTAGCTCTAATCAATCAGTCTGTATAGACACAGCTTCTTTCCAGGAATTATTGTTCACACTCCATGTGGCTGGCATGGCAGGTGCTTTAAGAATTCTAAGATAAAAGAGAATGTTCCTGTTATTCAAGAGTTCACTGTGGGAGGAGAAAGGCAAAGACAATTAGAATGAAAAAGTTCTGTGATCACCTAAATCCTCATAAAGCCAGAAGTTAAGAGCACCCATGAGACCCAGTAGAAGCACGGACTCTCTCCGATGCTTACAGCCTCAGTAAGTAATGTGCCGTGTGTCTGATTTCCTGCAGCCCGGCCGTCTCTGTCTCACCTTACTCTTTGGCTCCTTTCTTGGTCCCTTGCTCCCTTTTTCTTCTCGCCTCTACAGCCCTGACTCCACTGATACCCTTCCCACTTCCAGGGATGGCGTAACCGACCATCCCATCACCCACATGCTCTTAGTCTAGTTAGTTCTGTATCTACTTCCTGGACAATGTCCTTGAGCCACGTTATTTCATTTAGTCTCCTGAACACTCAACCTCTGAATGCACAGATGCAAGTGTGTAAAATGAACTGTGAGCTCTGCTGCTGCAGCTAGCCAATCAGAGCACTCCACTGGGTGCATTTTCATGGATGTCCTACACCCTGAGAAATGATGAACGGTGGTATCTTGCAAGCCATTCGAAGGTCCTGAGGCACCTCCTTAGCATGAAAGAAGGTTTGATGCTAGTTTATTGATAGATATTGTATTGTTTTTTAACTATATTCTTTACCTGATAGCTTTATTAACCAGTAGATTCGATGAAGCAGAAAACCCAATTCTACATCTTTAAAAACAAAGTAATAATACCTAATAATATTTTCATTTCAACATTTTCAAGATTGTAGGTTGTATATTTTGTTGATAGAGAACTGCTTTTGTTAATAACTGAAAGAGGTTTGCAATTCATTTTTATAATTTCCATTGAGTATCATCCAGTCCTAAAGAAGAAAAAAGGAAAAAAAAAAACCTTACAGATAAATAACAACTACAAATAATCACCTGAAGTGACAGCTAAAAGCCTCCTTGCAGTCACCTGTTGTCCAAGGAGGAATTTTAGGGCCTGGAGGGTTGCTCAGTAGTTAGGCCTTTGCTCTTCTAGAAGATCCACGTTCAATTCCTAGCACCCACACAGTGGTTTACAACCACCTGTAACTGTGGTTCTAGAGGACCCCCAGCCCTCTTCTGGCCTCCTCATGGTGCACAAATATGCATGCACATAAATGAAAACATAAAATATTTTTTTAAAGGAAGAAAATTCAAAGAAATTGGGGAAGCTGGTTAGCAAATTTTAAAATAGAGGTTTGGGAACTTGAAATGTGTCTCAGGGATGTGTCTCAATGCAAGCACAGATATTACTCTTTCCTACTCCTTAGTATAATATGTAAATGTATCCCTCTAATGCACAAACTACATGTAGAAACACCCACTGGAATTTAATTCATTTGCAAGTGATGATTGGGATCAAACTATTTTCTCCCTGGCTCTTTGGGCAGTACCCCAAATTACCTTCAAGTCTAGCCAGACATGAAACATACCATGGGGAGAAAAACAATGCTTTAACCAGAAAACTGGGGATCACAGCAGTTAGAAGGTGAGCAGGAGTGCCCGGCCCCCATTTGCACTTTCCTTTGGGAATGGACAGGAAAACTTCTTAAGTTCCAAAAATTTCCAGAGCCATTCTTAAGGAAATGGAAGTATTTTTAAATATCAAAATCGTAAGTTTTGTTTATTCTTTGATTTCCACATGAGCCCTTTGATGCCATCTTTGAGATTAGAACCTTGCTGGTTATCCTTGGTCCATCAAAGCCAGAAATCCTGAGACAGCATGTGGTCAGGGGGCTCCACACTCTGACCAGGTGAGACCTGGGAGCTGCTGAAGGCTGCCCAAGCAGGGCATCCAAGTACAGGGAAGGTGCCTTCCTACTTCCCCTCCTGGCTGACGGTAGTTTGGTAAGGAGCCTGTGCTTTGTAAAGGCAGCATTCTGCTCACCATGCATAGCCAATCTTTCTTGCCAAATAAGGGGATCAAAGCCATGACAAAATGTCCCTGTGGAGTAATGTCTTTGGTCCCTTACTTTCTGTTCTAATGGATATAGGTGCCACCAGCTGTCACCATCCCTAGAGATCCTACTGATTTCCGTGTGGGATGCCATCAGCTCACTCTCAAGATGCCACAGCATTAGACAGGACAGAGCCCAGGCAAAGGCAAGTCCTGGCAAGAACCCCGACTTGTCTGTATGGAACCCATGCTGTAGACTACTCCAGCTAACCAACTTCCATAGACAGGCTGGACCCGAGAGCCCCTTCCTCTGCTTCTGCTTTGGGAGGAGAAAAGTGTCTTTGCACCCCACTTCTCATGGCCCTGTTTTCTAGCCGGCCTCTTCCCTAGTTCTCTGTAGAATGTACAGTCAATAAACACATCCCTCTAATGCACAAAGCTACCCGTGGAATCTGCCTTCCCTTTCCTAGGAGGTTTCTCTTCTTCATGCCACTGTTTCAGTGACCAGTCCCCTGAGCTGGTCCTAGTCCATGGGTCACAAGCACACTTCAGGTTTCAGCCTACCAGAGTCAGTGTGGCAGCTCATGCTTCTTTACTCCTGAATGCTGAAAGTCTGCTCAGTTTTAAATTGTTTCCACAACACAGATAACTTCCTATTCTTTATGAGTTTTATTTTACCTATACCTCCTAAGACTAGCTGGATCTACAGAACAGAGATCTGAATATTTGCAAAAATTTTCTTGCATACACTCTTTGCATTTCCTCTCAACCAAGTTAGAGACTAGAAAAAGGGCCAATCCATGTTCTCTCACTACCTGATTTCAAACGTTCTTGAAAACTCTCTGGTCATACTTGTTACTTTCTGTAAGTCCATACAGACAGAGCTAGTCTGTCCCTCCTTGCTTGAGTCATATCGAGATCCCTATAGGTGAGTCAGGGGTGGGATATGTTCATGGAAAATTAGGCTGATTACATAAGAGGTCATGGAGAATGGCTAATGCCACTGCTTAGGCCAGGGTCATCTGTCCCCACACCTCTAACACTTCTCCAACCCACTGCATCCAGTGCAGCAGCTCTGCAGAATGGCTAAGGGGTTTATCATTTGCAGAGTTTCACAGACACTGTTCCTCCGGATTACACACTTCCCTCCCATTGCCTTGCAAATGTCCCCGCATACACTACCATCTCTCAGCTGTCACCACTCGGCCACCTAAGCCACCCAACAATGAACTGAGTCCTGTAAGATGAACCACACAATGCTGATCATTCATCTCCCCACTGTGTATACATATAGGGGCCTCACGTTGCATACGTCTGTACAGCTATGTGCCCACTGCTTAGTGTATTGCTCATCATGCACCAAAGCATACAATAAGGATTTGGGTAACAAATGGGTGAAGGAATAAATAAACAATCAAATCCACAAGAGCGCCATGTGACTGATTTTGTCAATATCGAGACAAATCACATGCCCTAGCGTTGCTGTAGATAGATATATGCTGTCCAGTGAAAAATTGAATCCTTAAAAACATCAGTTTAGGCCTGGAGAGACAGCTCAGTGGGAAAAGCTTGCCTGTGAGCATGGGGAGCTGAGTCCGGATCCCCAAACCCATGTCAGAACTGGGAGGGTGGTGCATGTCTGCAGTGGCTGTGCTGGTGAGGCAGACAGCTCTCCCGGGAACTCCCAGGTCACCCAGTCCTGACAAACCAATGAGCTCCAGTTCAGTGAGACACCCTGTCTCAGAAATACAAGGTGATCAAGGAAATATGTCTGATACCAACCTCCGGCCTCCTCGTACGTGTATGCCCATGTATGCACACACATGCACATGCAATCACATACACTTGTATACGTGCACGGATGCAAAACACACATGCACCAACCCCAGCCCATTATAAAATTTATGTCTTTATAAACAGATACTAGGGAATTACCATCTGGAAGATATTTGCTAAAATATGCATAAATATTAAGGCAGAAATTAGAAGATGTAGGTTTGATGCTTTTTTTCTTTACACATTTCCATAATGCTTGAGTATTTCATATGGAAACAAGTCATGTTTACATAAACCTCCCATTAAAAACAAGCTGTAAATTTGAGGATGATATACAGATGCAAAGATTTGCATTTTGTTCTGAAGCCTGCAGGATAGAAGCTCCTGAGGTGGGACTGGGTGTGTGTGCGCAGCATCAGTCTCCCCCTCCCCCCCCCCCCGCCCCCAGATGCCTTCCCGGGAGTACAGGGGTAGTGCGTATATGCAGTGACCAGAAGGGATGGGGTCTCCATGTGCCTAACACATTCTTTTTAATTAAGAGCTTGTTTTCCTCGTCTCTACAGGAGATTTCTTCTGCTTCCTAATGCAAAATACAAGCAAACCGGAAAGAAAGTGACAGCCTTGGGTTTCCTGGGGGCCAATTGTCCCTTCTATTGTTTGAAAAATATGTAAGTGAACCCAGAGATGCTACTATGTCCATACACAGCAGTCCTGGCTTTAGCTCTTCTTCCACCCCAAACAGCCTCAAATCATATGCAGATTACTTTGCCCAGGGAATTGTGGTTTTGAAATCTTGTCCGTGTGTATCAGCCACAGCAGGCCAGTGTTCACACTGGAGCCACGGCAGGCCGGTGCTCACACTGGAGCCACGGCAGGCCGGTGTTCACACTGGAGCCACGGCAGGCCGGTGCTCACACTGGAGCCACAGCAGGCCAGTGCTCACACTGGAGCGTCTCCTGTCAGTGAGGAAGCTAGGGCTCCATACTAAGAAACACACAGAAATTCTCACTTGTACCAGACAGGAAAGAAAAAAGAGACACACCCCAGCTGTGCTTTAATAGGGGAAACACAAATAAGACGGTGCCTTGTCCTGTTTCGGAAAGTTAAATAGGAGCTAAAAACAATGAGCTCAACCTCAGTGTGAGCCAATTACACAAGACATTATTGAATGTGAAAAGCAAGTTGTAAGAAGATCCAGGGAATTCTGTTTACAGCAGACACAAGCACACACAACTGTGTTATATCTTCCACAGGATTGATATGTGTAAACATGTAGAAAATTCCAGAAGGGCACAAAACACTGAAAAACTTTCATTTTTGAGTAGTGCAACAATCTTCATGAGGGCTGAGATTGAGATCAAATTGGGAGTCAGTGTTAAGACCTTTGAATTTTATGAGAAAAGCTAATTTCTCAAATTATGTAGCACTTTAAACACATCTCACTACCGCTTGACACAAAGGATATGGCCAGCAAGGAAAGTTGGTCTACTTTTTTAATGTGCTGATTTAAAATTTAAAGACATTGTCCACATGATCATACATGTCAAAGACATGCACTAGGAGAGAGAGAGCGTCTTTGCCTGTTTGTACACCTTTGAGCCAGGCGGGGAACTGGAAAGAGAAAGGTTAAGATTGGGCAGCAATGCTGTGCTGAGGCTGCCTGCTGCACAGCTTCTCCTAGGGTCCACTGCAGCCCAAGCCAGGCTGCCTGCTGCACAGCTTCTCCTAGGGTCCACTGCAGCCCAAGCCAGGCTGCCTGCTGCACAGCTTCTCCTAGGGTCCACTGCAGCCCAAGCCAGGCTGCCTGCTGCACAGCTTCTCCTAGGGTCCACTGCAGCCCAAGCCAGGCTGCCTGCTGCACAGCTTCTCCTAGGGTCCACTGCAGCCCAAGCCAGGCTGCCTGCTGCACAGCTTCTCCTAGGGTCCACTGCAGCCCAAGCCAGGCTGCCTGCTGCACACCTTCTCCTAGGGTCCACTGCAGCCCAAGCCAGGCTGCCTGCTGCACACCTTCTCCTAGGGTCCACTGCAGCCCAAGCCAGGCTGCCTGCTGCACACCTTCTCCTAGGGTCCACTGCAGCCCAAGCCAGGCTGTCTGCTGCACACCTTCTCCTAGGGTCCACTGCAGCCCAAGCCAGGCTGCCTGCTGCACACCTTCTCCTAGGGTCCACTGCAGCCCAAGCCAGGCTGCCTGCTGCACACCTTCTCCTAGGGTCCACTGCAGCCCAAGCCAGGCTGTCTGCTGCACACCTTCTCCTAGGGTCCACTGCAGCCCAAGCCAGGCACATTGCACCTTCACCAGCTCTGGTAGGACATACAGAACAAGAGTTTTAAATACTCCATTCACTCTCCATAGGAGCTAGTATGGCATTTTCATGGCAAAGAAACTCACATGTATTACCTCTTAGAAGTATATGGGCTCCCGGCCACACAATTTGATAATTGAGACGTCCAGTTGGCTGTCTCTGAGGTGGGAAAATGGATTTAAACAGAGATGAGTTTGGGCAAAGGCTTTCCAGCAGCCTGGTCAATAGCTCTAACAGGTCAGACTGATTAAGGCCAGGAGTGTGCTGGGGATGGATGTCAGGGGTGGATGGTGGGTGAGAAGCTGGGGTTTGGATCTGTTGTCTCTTTGCTCTGCTGTGAAGCCCTGGAGGAACTGCTTGATTTCACTTCCCTCCTGGTGAGTCCGTGTACCCAAACCCAGGATGACTTCAGCAGGCTGACTGTGGTCGTCAGTCTTCTATTGCTGTGATGCTACACTGTGATCAAGACAACTTATAAAAGGAAGCCTTTAACTGGGGCTGGCTTACAGTTTTAAGGGTGAGTCCACAACCATCAAGACAGGAAGCATGGCAGCAGACAGGCATGCAAAGAGCAAGCTGGGCCTGGCATGGCTTTGGAAACCTCAAAGCCCACCCCAGTGACACACCTCCTTCAACAAGGCCACACCTCCTAGTCCTTCCCAAGCAGTTCCACTAACTAGGAACTAAGCATTTAAATATATGATCCTATGAGGTCTCAGGCCCTGAGCACTTTCACTGTGATGGCCCAGGAAAGGTTACTAAGGGAGTGGCTACTATAATTTGTTGTGGGTGATGATCAGGACACTGAAATATGCAAATAGTTCCCCCTTTTCCCTCTCACTCTTGCCTTAAGTAGATCAATATTCCTGGCAATTTTTTTTAATACCCGCCTTACTCTTTGTCTCAATTTGTTATCAACAGATAATAAAGATCCACTGTTGATCCAAAGGCCCAGAGAGGGCTCAGTGCCTCTCACTGGGGGAAGGCTTCCAGATCTTCTCATCAGGCTTCATTCCCAATTCTGCACCACGACGTGCACTATGACGCCATCACCTCTACCTGTGAAACCTTGGGCAGGTGGTAAAAAACAAACAAACAAACTGGGGTTCAGTTTCCTTCTCTGTTTTCCAGCCCCTAGAAGATGTGAGCTCTCAGAGTGTAGTGGGTGGTTGCTTGAGCCATGCCCTGAAGCACGGCCCCCTAGTGAAGTGGCAGACAGCTGTTACACCTGCCTATGACCTTGACGTACATGCCCCTAGAGCATGGCCACTGGGACTGTAGCTGGAGTTTTCTCTCCAGGTCCCGCCAGCAGTCCCGTAGCCCACTTATAAAATAAACACACAGACTCCTATATTATTTAAACTGTTTGGCCATTAGCTCAGGCCTATCATTGTCTAGCTCTTACTCTTATATTTAGTCCATTTTTATTAATCTATACTTTGCCACGTGGCTCGTGGCTTACTGGTACCTTACATCTTCTTTGTCCTGATGGCGGTGGCTCCAGCAGTCTCCCCCTCTGCCTTCCTGTTCCCTCAATTCTTCTCTCTGTTAGTTCTGCCTATACTTCCTGTCTAGCTACTGGCCAATCAGTGTTTATTTATACAGAGCGATATCCACAACAGGGACCCTTAAGACCTAGAATGCATGTACACAGCTCTCTCTTCACTTCACTACCTTGTGTTTTTGGATGCTGGTACAGACCAGGGCAAAGCTTGCCAGAGAACTGCATTGGACTGTTTCCTCACCCTTTCAGGATCCCGCAGGAGATTCTTTTATTCTGTCTTGTGAGTTAACCCCCAAATAAATTCCTTTGATCATTAAATAAACTCCATGGATTAATCCCAATATTAGGGTCCCCTTGGTGTCGCCTTGTAGAATGTACACCCCAAATGTACCTATTGAGCAGACTCTCCTGACTTTGTTTCTTAGATGGCTCAAAAAGTCCAAGCAAACATTAGGTGGAGCTTGGGGAACCCCATGGAAGAGGGGGAGGAAGGATTGTAGGAGCCAGAGGGGTTGAGGACACCAGAAGAACACAGCCCACAGAATCAACTAAGCAGGGCTCATAGGGGCTCACAGAGACTGAAGGGACAATCACAGACCCTGTATGGGCCTGTGCTAGCTCCTCTGCAATTATGTTATGGTTGTTAGGCTGTAGGACTCCTAAAAGTGGGAGTAGGGATGTCTCTGACTCTTTTCCCTGCTCTTGGGATCCTTTTCCTCCTACTGGGTTGCCTCGTCCAGCCTTGATATGAGGGTTTGAGCTTAGTCTTACTGCATTTTGTTATGCTGTGTTTGGTTGATATCCCTGGGAGGCCTGCTTTTCTCTGAAGGGAAATGGAGGAGCAGTGGATTTAGAGAAGAGGAGAGGCGGGGGAGTAGCTAGGAGGAGTGGAGGGAGGGGAGGGGGTGTGGAGGGAGGGGAGGGTGTGGTCTGGAATGAACTCCAATGTGTTCTATGTTTCTGTTGCCTGGAGTAAACATCATGTTGAGCTCTTTCCATCTTGCCAGTTCCCAGCCTCCTGATCAATCCTCCTTGAGTTCTCCAGCATGATATACGCTCACTGTCCTATTGGACAACACTGGGGTCAGGGGCAGGGAGGGCTCCTCCTCATGAGAACTAAAGCTCTAATTGGCAGATGTGATTCGCAGCTCAGTGAGATATCTGAGACCTGACACCTTTTCAAGGAAATGCAGCCAGTGTAGGCATGAGCCACTCCAAGCCACTTTGAAGCCCCTGCCCAGAAGGATGGTGTGGACACTCTAGATAAAAAGATAACATCTAGGGGCCTGGAGAGATGGCTCAGAGGATAAGAGCACTGGCTGTTCTTCCAGAGGTCCTGAGTTCAATTCCCAGCAACCACATGGTGGCTCACAACCATCTATAATGAGATCTAGTGCCCTCTTCTGGCCTGCAGTCATACATGCTGTATACATAATAAATAAATAAATCTTTAAAAAAAAGATAACCTAATCTTAAGGTTCCTGTCCTCCTGCCAGACACAAGGCCATTCAGTAGGGAAGCCTTCATGCCAGGTAAAGTAGTGAGAGCCGGTAACAGGAAGGGCAGATGACAGCCACCATGGCAGCAGCGGGGGGCAGTGGTGACAGCAGAGGTCGCAGGGCCGGGAGAAGCAGCGGTAACAACAGCAGGAGTGAAGTGTCTGAAGAGTTCCAGGGAGCCATGGGGGCAGAAACTGTGAGATCAGGAACGCCTAAGACAATGGAGGCTAGAAGAAGTCCCTGAAAACCCCAGATGAGAGACTGGCAGCTCCAGTCTACGTCCCAGTGAGCTGCCAAGGGCCAAGCTCTGTAATGCTGGCCATGTCAGGGGCCAGTGGTCCCAAGGGCTGTAACACTGGCCATCCCTGCTGCTGCCCACACTGGCTATGGCTTCAAGGCAGGCACCGTTATCCACTGAGTGTAAGACTGAGTCTAGCTCACAGGCCTTTGGCATCCAGGAACTGTCCACACTGAGCAAGTAGCCCTTGGCTCAGTCACAGTCCCCATCTGGACAGAGCAGAAGGCTCTCTACCAGCTGACTGTTAACAAACCACCGATCTGAAGGTGCTGTCCAGTTAACACAGCACCCAGAGGCAGAGAGGGTGGCAGTTAGGGAGCTCAAGAAAGACAAAAAGCTATATAGGTAAGGCCTCTTCAGTGCTTTCAGCCTTAGGCTGATTTCATGCAGAGAGGCAGGTGGGTTCTCTAAAATCCTTGTGGTCTTTCCAGCCTGGAGACACAGGGAAGTGAAGTCCATGCATTTGACTTGGCTCTGAGATGTGGAAGGGGGGCCACAGAAGGAAAAATCCAGAGAGGAACTTTCTAAACTCATTTACCCACATCGCTGTATAACCCTGAAACTACGAGGCATGAAGTAGACAAAAAGCTAGCGGCATCGAAACTGAAGCTGATGATTCAGAGAATCTGTGGTCAATAGAGCCAACACAATGGCCTGCTAACAAAGGAAGCAGCATCCATTGGTACAGATAAAAGACTCCAGGATCCACCCCCCTTACTCAGCATTCATGATGCTCACATGTAACCTGAGATTGCCTGACTTTCAAAGAATCCAGGGAAAGCACCGACCGACCGAGTGCAGGTACGATTCAATCGATGACACAAACCCACAGAATTTTATAGCAGCCAAGACAGCTAACACCAGCGAAGGCAAACAAACCAGGTTTTCACTACAGGGAAGCTGCAGCCAAGAGACAAGAATGAAGAACAAGTTGAATGCAGAACAGAAATGGATAAATCTGGAAATTAAAGAAAAACTCAAAGAATGGACATAACAGGGAAAATAAACGATGTGAACTCGACATAAATTACAAACCAACAGGTAAAGTGTGAGAGCGTCAATCTATATATATCACGGAGAGAAATTAAAGACCTAATTAAAAGAAGGAATGGACCACATTCATGGGTCCAAACAACCCAGTACAGATGTCATTTCCTCCTAAGTTTGACATGTAAATTAACTGAAATTTACACAGAGTCACAAACAGTCCATTTGGGGCACTCAAGTGTGACAGTGTCTGTTAGTTTCCTTGGGTCTGAATGTCTGATGGAACAAGTGCCCCCCTGGTCTGAAGCTGCAGAATATTGCTGTGGGGACGTGTGGTGGGAGAGGCTGCTTACCTCATGGTAGACAGAAGCAGGGGTCAAGGAAAGAACCAGGAACAGCCACCCACCTTCTGAGGTTTCCAAAGCCTCCAGAAGCAGTCCCACAGCGAGGCACTAAGCCTGTGGTAGATGCATTTTGGGTGTGGGGGCGTTTCATAGTAAAACCGTAAGATCTGACAAGTCAATTTTGAATTGAAATACGAGACCAAGAAAACTGAGATATTCTTGAAGAAAGTGAAAGGACAAGCTACATCAAGTATCAGATTCTTAGAGCTACAGCAAGTTTTACAGTGCAGGGTTGAATCAGAGAGAGACAGGGGTCAATGGGCAGACCAGAGTGCACAGGCGCACGCACGCGCACAGGTGTGGAGCCTGGATAGAGCAAAGCAAAGCTGCAGGGGAGCAGGGGAGGGTGGGCTTTCTGATAAGTGGCAGTGCAGCAGGAGGATGGCCTGCAGAATACTTGGTATTATTTCACCCACTGGAGAATCCGTCCTTAGCTGCTGATAAGATGGTTCAGTTGTCTGAGCCCAGCGGTGGTGGTGCACGCCTTTAATCCCAGCACTCAGGAAGCAGAGACAGGTGGATCTCTGTGAGTTCAAAGCCAACCTGGGCTACAGAGTGAGTTCCAGGACAGCCAGAGCTACACAGAAAACAAAAACAAAAACAAAAACCTATTTTGAAAAGCAAAACAAATCAAAACAAAAGCACATTCTGTTTAATGTGGATGCTGAGATCCAAACTTGGGTCCTCTGGAATAGCAGTGTGTACTATTAATCTCTGAGTCATCCCTCCACCCCCAACTCATGAATACTTTAAAAAAGAAAAGAATGAAGGGCCAAACCCTCCTTTTTAGGAATAAGGCTATTGGTGCAGACGATAAAGGTGGCAGAGGAAAAGTTCAGATCCTGAGGAAGCTAAGTGTTCAGCCTTGGACCACGCAAGCTCTGACCATCTACCCTGAAAAGGAACCAATTCCATTCAGGCTTGCTTAAGCCTCTGGCACATTTTGGTTTCTTATAGCCAGTTCAAACCCTAATTTCTATAAGGTCAGAGTTCTACCCAACACTAGTTCACAGGTAGCACCATGAGGCCTACTGATTGGTGCTGTGTAATAATCCTTTTATACAATATATATATATATATATATATATATATATATATATATATATATATATATATCACTGCTTAATACTGACCTCACTGGCCAGTATCCAGGCAGAAAGTATAGGTGGGACAGCCAAACTGAGAACGTTGGGAGGAAAAAGGGTGGAGTCGGTGGAGTCACCAGCAGATGCAGAGAGGAGCAAGATGGACATGCCATGCTGAGAGGAGGTACCAAGACACACGGCAAAGTGTAGGTAAAAAAGAAGGGTTAAATGTAATAGTTAGCTAGTAACAAGTCTCAGCTATCCACCAAGCATTTATAATTAATATTAAGACTCTGAATGGTTAATTGGGAACTGGTGGGTGGGACAAGAAACTTCTGCCTACAGATTTGTTCCAGGGATGGAAAGATTCTAGACAATCAAACAGAAGCATGAAGACCACTAGGGACAGGTACAATGGGTAAGTTCATTTTCTATTTGCTGGAAGAACTTAGGTCAGCTGCCAAGAAAGTTGCTACAGCTCCAGGCTTCTCTCTTCCTATGGAAGGGTAATAGTGTAGTCCCTGTCAAAATAAATATGTATTTATTCAAATTGGCTGTGGCCATTCTTTGCTGAAAGTGTCCTTTGCTGAAAGGTTCCTGAGCGCTCAGCCCAGAACCATGGAAGGTTATTTTCCAGAACTGGGCTTTCTATGTGGGACTCAGGGTCTTAAATGAAGCAACATCAGGAAGTCAGGGTAAGTCATACTTATTTCCAAAATCAGATTGAGCCCAGAATTATTTTTAAAGTCCGCTGTGAAGCAGATCAAAGTTGTTTTTAAATACACAAATCCAATAAGCCATTTGGACTCGGGACTAAACCTGTATCTTTTCTAGAATAACTCAACCAGAAAATCAAAAGATTCCCTAAACAGAAATGGAATTGAGCAGTATCATCACTGAATTTGGCTCACAGTCCTTGGATCTTGGGAGGAGGAGGAGAGGGGTTGGTGCATGAAAAGCTGGTGTTGGGAGTCATGTGAGAGGCAGAGGTTCCGTGAGCCTGTTTCTGTTCGGAATGTAAAACAAAACCTTGACACGAAGAAGCTCTGGCTGCAGACAGCGATTTAGCCATCAAAGAAGCTGACCTATATTTGTCTGTACAGACTTTGCGGGTGCCGTTTAATGGGGCCTCCGGAAATCAGCTGCGACCAGGGAAGATTGCAGAGTTTGGCCCGGCGTGTAATTCTTCCCAGAACTGGCTATGTACCTGACAGCTATGATTTGTTACAAAAAGAATACAATGTTTTCTTCTTAGAGCTCGCTCCTCAGGCATAGCGAAGAAGGCTGTACCTTTCCAAACACCCACAACAGTACGGAGTTTGATCAAGGGACGGTTTTACTAGCGCAGACACCTAGACTTGCAAGGAAAGCATTGTAATGCAAATGCTCTATCCTCCTGGAACCCAGAGCTACTCAAAGAGCAGGCGAAGAGGAACAAATGGCTGCTCAAAGCCAAAACACAGAAATAAAGCCCAGCAGTGTCAGAGTGGCTGGTCTCTGGTGTCGACTCAAAACATACTCTTACCTCAAAGACCCTTTGTTCTAGGGGACTGTATGTGAGTGGTCATAGCCAGAGAACACAGCTGTGGATCACCCCAATTCCTCGTTTCAGTGTGGTAACAGATCCACGAAGCTTTCCTAGTTACAGAACAAACTAAGTGGTAAATAAAGGCTCTCTTCAAATACACTGGTGCAAACATCAAGCAGGCAGTTAAAGCAAAACCGAGGAGCCTCAGCTGTGGGCCTCAGACGCCGTCTGAGGGCGATCATAGCTCTTTTGTTAATGGAAACCAGTCTTTCGAAACACTGCAAAAAGTTTCATCTGGTAGTCACAAGATCAGACAAAGATGGGCTGAGGATGGCTACTACGACGCTAAAGATACCCCAAGATAAACTAATTAGGCCCTGGGTCAGGGTGTTCCCACCTCTCCACAGTGGGAACCAGTTTGTCAGCTTTGCAGAACGATCAGTAGATCAGTACGAGGTGCATTTCTTCCCCGGAAATTTTGTCCACACTGGTAACCTCAGAGATTCCCAGAAGCAGAAGAGCTTTGTGTCATGCAGTGCCAGGATTCCTGCACCCCACACATACCCCTCCACATCCCACTGTCCCATTCACCGGAACCCTAAGATGGGCTACAAAGTGCCCTGGGTTCCATGTATGGGGCACCCAGTGATGTCAGTGTTGGTGACACACTGCATGCTAACTGTTCACGGAGGGATCTATTTTTACGGTCCCTTTCACTGTGTTAAACACTGCCGGTGTGATGGGAGCAGAGAAATGAGTGTGCTCACTTTTCTGCAAAAGTCTGCAAGGCTAGTTAGGGACAGTTCAGGATCAAAGTTGCTCAGCTCCTAGCTCGAGTTTTCTGAGATGTAACCCTGTCTTGAGGCTTCTGGGATGGATTCATTAATGAAGCTGTTAGGCCACTAGATCGATATTAGCAGGTTTGAAGACCATTAAGGATGCACCCTCTCCCTCCTAAGCGGCAGCATGTAAAGCCAGGAACTCAAACTGCAAGACTTCAGTGACTGAGAATGGGATCGCTGGTCCTGGATGGCGCCATGCCCCTCTGCTCTCGTGTGCTGCCTAGTCATGGCTTTCTGAGAGAGAACAAGGACTTCCCCGATCCTCCTGCAAGGATGGCTAACCAG
Source organism: Peromyscus maniculatus bairdii (assembly GCF_049852395.1). NCBI lineage: Eukaryota > Metazoa > Chordata > Mammalia > Rodentia > Cricetidae > Peromyscus > Peromyscus maniculatus. Next base: position 138,379,570 of record NC_134856.1, on the reverse strand, counting down.
TTAGAACTTAGTGACTGTGGAGATGTGGGGATATCTCAGGTCCAGAGTCTAACCACAGTTTACCTTGGGCTATCATCAGCCTCCTTAATAGTCATTCTTTGCTCATCTGTGCTGACTAAGAGCTGAAACTTTAGGGAATGTTTTTGCACCAACTAAAAAGCTAAGAATGTCCTCAGGTAGCACTTGAGGCCAACAGCGCAGATTTCTCAGCTTTGCTGTCCCAGATGGACCTGCTAATCACCTGGGCAAAAAATCTTCATCAAGAGAAGCTTCCTGCTCTTGGGGCTTTAGATGTAGCGTAAAGTCTACTTAAAACATAGTTCAGAGCAACTGTGACTTTGTGGATTGCCTCTTCTCTCCCTTTGAGAGTGTTCTACTTTATGCTAATAAACCCTACCTATCTTCCATTTCATGCTTGGTGTGTCTTATTCAAGTTCCCCAAACATAATGACTGGGGAGCTGAGGGTATAAGGAATAAATCACTATGGTCCACTTTCAATAAGAGGTTCATTTAGAGCTCATCAGAAAATGAAAGCTCAGCAGGAGGCACCGTGTACCCTGTCTTCCTAGATATCAGCTGGCCCCTGCTTGCCCAAGTGCCCTTGGTCTGTCTTAGGGTTGAGAAGTTACTGAGTCAACACATGAGGACAAGAGGTGGATGATCTCAAGACCCTGGACGATGGGGATTCTTGGGTAGATGCTACGCTAGACAAGCAAGAAGGCTGTAACTCTCTGAAATACCCAGACTATGTGGAAGAAATGAAAGGAATTGTTCAGTTAGTACAATAAACATCACTGCTCTGTGCCAAATTTGTGGGTCAGCCATTTCCCCTTTTGTCGAGGCTGATCCTTGTTTCTAGAATTTTGTTGCCAGAGTGAAGGTCTTGATTCTTACAAGGGGAGACTGAATGGTACAGTGAGGGTGAGGCATGGCAGCTCACAGTCCTGCTCTATCACCCTGGTAGCCTTTAGAGTTCTCTTTTAATGTTCTAGGGACTTCAACTCAGGCAACATCAAGTCCTTGTTTTCAACACAGGAAAGAGTCCAGGGTGAGCCAATGTGAAGCGCAGCTAGAGCTAAAAACAGAAAGAAGGGGGAAAGAATAAGACACTCAAGAGCGTGGGTGTGGACTTCCTGAAGAATGGCAATTGTCTTAGCATTCGTCATTTAAACCATTTTGATGGCTCTCGAGGTACATCTCGAAAAGTTGTAAGACACTTTTCCTTTCCTCTCTGTTTGATAAGTGAGGTTACAGGGTGGCTGTGGGCATGGCTTGGATGGGATTACAATCCAGCATGTTCAAACTAGGAGCTGCAAGTTGCACCTGTCAATCACCTGGCCACCCCACAGGAAGGCGGGTTTACACGAAACCATGCTGAAAGGATGGAAGGAATAATTATCCCTAAATGAGACAATATACTCTGCCTCCCCAGAATCTCCTTCAGCACAGCTGCTCACAGAACTGCAGCTGTGCAGCTTTATGTGTGTCCATTTCTCCGAATGACTCAGAAAAGCATCATTTCTCCTTTTCTTTCTAAGGACACTTTCCCTAGTACGCTGAGCTTCGCTCTTTCTCTTAAAGTTCTCTTCCCACCATGTGTATGCTTGTCCCCCGGGTGGCTGTCCTCCACACTTCTCAATCAACACGGCCTCTTGTCCCCCGTGTGGCTGTGTTCCACGCTCCTCAGTTGACACGGCCTCTTGTCCCCTGGGTGGCTGTCCTCCATGCCCCTCAGTTGACACGGCCTCTTGTCCCCTGGGTGGCTGTCCTCCACGCTCCTCAGTTGACACGGCCTCTTGTCCCCTGGGTGGCTGTCCTCCATGCCCCTCAGTTGACACGGCCTCTTGTCCCCTGGGTGGCTGTCCTCCATGCCCCTCAGTTGACACGGCCTCTTGTCCCCCGGGTGGCTGTCCTCCACGCTCCTCAGTTGACACGGCCTTCTCTCTTGCTCTGCTGTGTCCCCCTCCTCCAGGTGGCAGCTGAGATCCCCGGTTTGGCTGCTTTGGAGTTTTACTTTATAACTCTAATAAAACTTTTTAAGCTTCTATGTGAGTCTGTTCTTAAATTCATTTATTAATGAGTCACAGAACCCTAAAATGGGACCCCTGTTTCCGTGACAACAGGTAGGCAGTCCAGTGGGGCTCCCTCAGATTCCGGCAACAGCAGTGTTGCCCAGGGACTTAGGGAATGCTGCTTTCTATAGTCGGAGTCTCTGGTGAGATTCCTAGAAAACTGTTGGTTTACAGCTGGACAAGGAGAAAGGCCATGAGCAAATCTTAATTGTGCTGAATTCTTGATCCTCTGCTGGTGAGAAGTGTCAACCAGTCTCCAGAATGGGGGGCTCCTTTCCTTTCTCATGTTCCCTTCATTCCCCTTCTAGTCTACCTGAAGACCAGGACAAGGTCTGGGTGAGAAAGCCTGAAGGGCCTTGGACACTAGGCCACCTTCTTTTGGATGGCTGAATTGCTCTCTGCAGTGGGAGCTTCCCCATCTCGCCTCTGGGCTCCTAAGACAGAGCAAAGCGGTAAAGGCGTCTGCTCCCTTGAGTTTGTCTTGATGGCATCTGCCTAGTATGAAATCCTTGTGTGACCTCCAAAGTCCTGGAGGACTTGGTATCTGCCTAAGCTGCCCCTTGGCCCCCACAACACCAGCCTTGCCTCTGTTTTCCTAATGTACCATGCTCTGCCCACCTGGCCTTTACACCGGCTACTAGGCATAATCTCAAAATCTACATTCTGCTTGCACGTTTACTTTGCAAACAGATGTTTAAGGGGATAGAGAGGTTAGTAACTCACCTGAGATCACACATCTCGTAAACATCTAGGCAACAATTAGAACCTAAATCGTGAATCTCCAGTATTTGGATCACTGTAGTGGCTTTAGAAATATTTATTGAAGAAACCAGTTTGTGAAGGAATGAATGAAATTTGGTTGATAAAGGAGATCAGGAAGTGTGTGGGCTGTGTTTAGTTTCTACCTGTGACAGATGCTAATGTTTATTAAACGTTGATTATAATCACATTCTCTCGTTTTGCAGATAAGGAATCTAAGGCTTACAAATTAGTAATGGATAAAACAGCTAACAAGTACCAGAATCCGGATTTCAAGCCCTTTTAAACACTACATTGTACTGCCTCCCACATCAAATCAGGAATAACAAATGCTGGTATAAAAATGAAGAACATGCCCCACACTTGTGGATTTTGGTCACGTGCACGCCAGCACACAGACAAAGCCCTTTCAAATAAAAGAGCAAAGTGGATGGATTTATATTCTTCTCTCCTTTTCCTCTATAAATTCAACCCAAGTTAAGGTATAGAAAATGGCCACTGATGACGGCTGCAATCTAGCTCTGGCAGACAAAGAGTCCGTTCTTCGTGCTCAGACATAAAAGGTTCACATTTCAGAACAGGGGCCTTCAGGAGGGCAGAGAGTCCAGCTCCTTCCATGCTCAGTCAAATCCATTTCCCCAGATCTTCTCCCTCTTCCTCCAGCTGCTCCTTCTGACTGCCATGGTCTCTTATCATCAGTTCTGGCTCTGGGATGTGGAGACCAGTCAGCCCTTGTGGGGATTGGCAGACTACTAGGTTCCGATCTCGGGCACTGGATTGATAGTTCTTTCTATTCATTCACCAAAACCCAAGCAGCTATGACTCGCCAGTCATGTGCAGGGTGCTGGGGACAGACACTGAGTAGCACTGAGTAGCTATGCAGTATCAGCTCCCATGAGATAGATTGTCTCCCTCGGCAAGACAGAAACAAATAAGCACTCCACAACCAGTGCCATAATTTATTATGGAATGCTGGGACAAAGCAAAAGGAAATGTCACTAGAGGACACTCTCTTTGCTCTTTCAGGTTGTCCACTGGATCTGAACCCCTATCAGTGTCCAGTTATGGAAGGCAGACCCACAGCTGATAGCCAGAGAAGCTACACCTTTCATCTCCCAGCTGAGAAGTAGTTCCTGGGACCAGGCTCTCCTGTCCTCATCAAGCAGAAAATAGAGCTCTGCTAGCTCATTGGCTTTTGCCATCGAGACAGAAGGAAGAAAGGGCCTGGTAAAGAGAAGGGGACAGCAAAGGTGGGAGACCTGAACCCCAGCTGGTCCCTCCTTGGGTGATGTCCAGGGCATGCTGTTGTCCACAGCATGCAGACAACTGCGAACAGTGCACTTGAGAACAAGCCCGTCAGAGGTGAGACTCGGGTGCTTCCGACAGCAGTCTGCAGGGATGGACTGAACATTTAACAGATAATGAATGGGGAGGCAGATCGAGAACTTGGTTAGCCAGGCTCCTCCCTCAACAGCCAGCTGGTCCAGACTAGCATGGAGTGGGTGAGAAGACAGCATGAATGCAGGCAGGCTTGCCAGGCTATCCCCAGTGGAACAGAGGCTGAGACTTACGGGGTGGTGGGGCCCTCTGTGCTTCCAGCTCCAGAGCATGGAGAGGGAAGAGGGGAGCCCAGAACAGACCCACAGATAGAGATCTCTCTGCCCCTTTAGCCCAGACAGACCTCAAGTCGTCTGGAATCAGCATGTGTGGGGCTGGAGAGCTCAAACTACAGTTCCTAAATAATGGCAGATGTAAATATTTAGACTCCGTATTTAGGTGAGACTTTTAATCTACATGTAACTAAAATATAGGTTGAGCTGATTATAACAGACAATGCCAAATTTAGTTGAAGCTGCTAAGGTCACACACGAGGGCCTGGCTGGGGCAATTCTTTCATGTTCTAGAAGCCAGGGTTTGCCCCACCAGGACTATTTCCATTTTTCCTCCACCCCAGCCTAAGCATTACCCGTCCAGTGCTGATCATCTTGTGAGCACCATCACTGGGAGTCAAGATGAGCCATGATTTTGGGTCTCTGCCCTTTAAACAAGCCAAGTGCCCCAATATGCCAGGCCCTGAGACTACAGAAAAATGAGGGCGAGCAAAGCCCTCAGAAAGAGTTTACACATCTGAGCCCACAGATCCACAGATTCAGCTTGTGACAGGAATTATAACAGATTTTCAATACTGCTTCTCTGGAGTGATGTAATAGCTTGCCTGTGCAGGAAAGACTCATCTTTGTGATTTTCCTGGGGATGAGGCTGCCAGGGATGGGGCAGTGTGTTTACCAAGTGGAGCACAGTCCGGTGATTCATTTCTGTAAGACCCTCCGCTTAGGGATCGTGAAGACCGTTTACAACTATCACTTTGTCATACAAATGACTAAGGATCCCCAAAGGCCGGACCCGATAACATTCCGAAATGAAAACAGCCCTTCTCAGCTCCCTTGATTCTCGATACGCCAGGGCTGTGAGGAGAGAGAGAAAGCAAGGGGAGCGGAGGAGATGGAGGGTGAGAGAGGGGAAGGAGGGCCGGGGAAGGATAACAGAGAAGACAGGACTTAACTCTGAATTCTGATTTTCCCATCAAACTGTGAAATTATAGGAGGTCCAGTTTTATGCTCATAATGGAATATTATTATTACTGGAAATTTTATGTGACAGGTACCTTGATTTTGCACCAATAGGGGGCTAGCATTATGTTATGTCCTTAAATTAATAAGCCATCTAGTACAGAGCCTCTTACACAGTGAATTGTGACCCAAATGGGGACATGACCTGAACATGGAGATTGCAAACACTTTTCAAACAGTGAAAGGTATCTGAATGCACGGTAACTAAAATTAATTAGAAAACCAAATGGTTAATGAGTCTGAGGTGTTTCTGGCTGCTGTCCTGGGTGGCAGAGTACTACCTCCCTGAAGCCTTGAACATGTGACATGCATTATTTATGCTATGTGTGCTGTCTCACAGTGCAGTGCCAACACACGCTGCCTGAGACACCTCAGCTCAGAATTGGAGAGCAGCCCATGTTGGAATATCAACGTTTCGGTGCACCAAGTTTTCTGCTCGTATACAAACACAAGAGTTTAACTATAGGAAGCAGGCTTTTAATATTTTCCCACCATCATTTCTCTGCATGTATCAGATAAATCTATCTTGGGGTTGCAACATATTAGCATGTTTGATTTTAAAGATCACAGTTTGAGTTGCTAACTTGTGTTTCATTAAAAAAAATCATTAAAGGGATGGAGAGATGTTTCAGCTGTTAAGCACTGGTACTGATCTGGCAGAGGACCCAAGTTCAGTAGCACTCACGTCTGGTGGCTCACAACTGTCTGTAATTATATTCCATGTAATCCAACACCACCTTCTACCTCACAGGCATTGCATACACATTCCCATGTACACACATAGGCAAAAGCTCACATACACAGAAATAAATCTTAAAAAATAAGTTGTTTATATAGTAGAGAGATGTTGATTGTTGCTGGAGGGCTTCTCTCCAGGTTCCACCAAGCCCCGCAGTCCCACAATCCACATATAAAATAATCACTCAGACACTTATATCACTTACAAACTGTATGGCCGTGGCAGGCTTCTTGCTAACTGTTCTTATATCTTAAATTAACCCATTTCTATAAATCTATACCTTGTCACGTGGCTGGTGGCTTACGGGCGTCTTTTCATGCTGCTTGTCCTGGCGGTGGCTGCAGTGTCTCTCCCCTTCTTCCTGTTTCCCCAACTCTCTTCTCTCTTTGTCCTGCCTATACTTCCTGCCTGGTCACTGGCCATCAGTGTTTTATTTATATAGAGTGATATCCACAGCACTTCCCCTTTTCTTCTTTTTTTAAAAAGGAAGGTTTTAAGTTTAACATAGTAAAATTACATATAACAAAACAATTATCAAGCAAGAATTACAGTTACAATATTAAAGAAGATGTCCTATCTATCTTATATTTGTGAGTTTAAGGTTTTATATCTAACTTATCTTTTATCATAACTGAGGAAATTACAACTATCTAGTCTTTAACCACATCAAAGACCTGAGAAGGAACATAATGGTACCTGAGAAATGGTAGATGGATGCAAGCAACTTTCAGGAATCTTGCAAGAGTAGACCAAGACAGCTGGCAGCCTGGACATTGTTGGTGTATTCAAATTGGCTACAGGCCTAGAGTATCTGACAGACCATTTTTAGAAGCATGAATTCTGAAAAACCATCTTACCCTGTCTTGGCAGAGTATAGTGGTCACTTTCCTTGTGTTCCGCTTGTCCAGAAAGGACAGCATTGTATTTGTACTGTCAGCCATCAAGGCAAGAGCAGTTCTTTGCCCAGTAGGCCATTTTGTGCCAAGAAGACAAACTTCCAAATGGAAATGTCTTAGAAGCCCAACATTCTCTCGGGATCAAATTGGTGCAGCCAGGAGCAATTGTGTCTCACATCAACAGAATTCTAAGTTATTTAAATGCCATATTCTCTAGGTCTATGAAGTGTTTGAAGATTACCTATCTATCTGAAATATATCTATGTATACCTAGAAGACTTAACTAACATGGCTACAAATATGATTATCATAGATGACTAATTATTAATCTATTTTTAATTATCCATTACAATTTTAAATGAGTTACATAAACATAATACCTCAAACAAGAATAGAAATATATATATATATATATACAGTATAACAAAATTAATTTCAAGTTTGTATCAATAAACTAAAATTTATACCAATGTAAAACATTTTAAACAAGTTGTTCTTTAAAAGTAGGTTCATTAATCTACCCTTTTATCTTATCATCTCTATATCCTCCTATATATCTATATCATATCCCCTTTTCTTTTTTAGAAAGAGATCACATTTATAATCAACCTGTTTTAAATAAAAATATTGGTTTTTCTCTGTCCCACACCACACACCAGAGGGCTCTTCTGATTTGGGACACAGGAATCTCTTAACCGTTTTGTTTTTTTTTTTTTTTAAAGCAATATGTCTGGGTTTAGAGGGGGAGTGAGCCAATTCTACCTCCAAAGCCAGCCTGGTATATTTGGGAATTTGGGCATAACATCTCTTTCTACTTCCTGCTGGAGGGGGGCGCTGTATCTTAGGGGGACCCAAAGAAAATTTTAGGCCTATGGGGTAGTCCTTGAGGCTGTATTGTGGGAGCCAGTTACCTTGAAACTGTTCTAGATGTTGGATCATCTGGGCCATGGTGTCATCGGAGATCTTTTAGGGGGTCTTGGCTGGTCAAACCTGATGTATTTTAAACTGGAACAAATCCACAGCCTCTGGCTTTCTGTGGAAACAAAAGTTGGTAGAGCATGAGACTCTTAATCTCAGGGTCATGGGTTTGAGCCCCACGTTGGGCGCCATTTGTTGCTGGAGGGCTTCTCTCCAGGTTTCACCAAACCCCGCAGTCCCACAATCCACATATAAAATAATCACTCAGACACTTATATTACTTACAAACTGTATGGCCGTGGCAGGCTTCTTGCTAACTGTTCTTATATCTTAAATTAACCCATTTCTATAAATCTATACCTTGTCACGTGGCTGGTGGCTTACGAGCATCTTTACATGCTGCTTGTCCTGGCGGTGGCTGCAGTGTCTCTCCCCCTCTTCTTCCTGTTTCCCCAACTCTCCTCTCTCTTTGTCCCACCTATACTTTCTGCCTGGTCACTGGCCATCAGTGTTTTATTTATACAGAGTGATATCCACAACAGTTGATAAAGGCAGAAAGAATATGTTTAAGGAAAGCGTGCTCTTATTTTAATAAAACAATGACCAAACAGCACTCACAAACCTAGGGGAACCAGTCCCTGATACTTGCATTTGAGAGGAGAAAAAGGCTGAAGAGATACTGTGAAATGTCTTCCTGAATGCTTCTAGAGCTGTGCGGGGTGCTGGAAGAGAACAAAGAAAAGAGGGGGGTTTGCACACCTCTTTATCTTTCGATTTATCACAAAGGACACATTGTTAAGAGTGATGAAGAGATTAACTCACAATCCAGATTGGCTAACTAGCTTGCCGTGTAAAGTAACGAGTGTGACCAAAGGAGATCAGCCACCACCCTGCCTGCAGCCTGCTCTAGCCATATGTAACATATGGAACCATGCCTGTCACATACGGTTTGTATGCTCTTACATTTCCGTTTCACAGGCTCTCACATGCTTGGTCAAGTGGCTCGAGATTGCCCTACTGGGAAGCGATGCATTTGAGATTTGAACCCAGGTCTGGTGGACATAGGGATCTTGGAGGAGGAGTGTAAGCTAGAGGGCTGCTAGATACCCAGAAGTTGAGTTGGAGGACTTTTTATCAGGAGGTGCTGAGTGCTTTCCTTCTGCGCCTGGTGACAGAGAAAGGGCACCAACAGATGAGAGACAGAGCAAGAGGTGACTGGCTTCCTGCACATCAGACTTTAATATCTCAGTTCTTGAGGAGTGGTCACGTAGGAGTGAGCTACTGTTAGTTACATCAGCTTCTCCACAGCACTTCCTGGAACCGGATGTTTGTTACAGCCTGTCTGGACGCATTTTATCACCATCAGCTAGCTGCTTTCCTGTGCCCATAGGCAGGCCAATTAAGGACATTCAGCTCTGCCCGTGCACAGCATCATGCAGTCAGGTCTTATTAATTTGGAGTTTTGTGACAATTTGACATAAGCCTGGCTGGAGTCTGTCTCCTACAACATCTGGAAATAAAAGGCTTTCAGGGTCTTTTGGTGAATAAGAAAAATAGACAAGTAAAAATGGGCAGTTTAACCTCCTTGAGGTATGCAACAGTTTTGGTTATATTTGTAAAGAAATTAAGCCTGGATCACCTCCAAATGCCAGCTCCTAATTGCTTTTATTAATGGCAAAGGCAGACTCAGCAAGCCTTCAGGCCATAACTTCTGAGAAATTTCCAAGTAATTCCACCTGTTTTGAGGTGATGGTCTATTCCTCACCAGTGTTTCCCCAAATAAATAGATGTTCTCCAACCGTGACAGTCCACCCTGACATCACAGCCAAGACTCCAACCCCAGTGCTGGGTGAGCTGATCCACACTCTTCATTTTATCTTTTTTGGTGCTTTTGTTTACTGGTTGAAGTTTCATTCCACCTGGGAATTTCATATTCTCTCTCTCTCTCTCTCTCTCTCTCTCTCTCTCTCTCTCTCTCTCTCTCTCTCTCTCTCTCTCTCCCTCCTTCCCTCCCTCCCTCCCTCCTACCCTCTCTCCCCTCCTCTCTTCCTGAGCCAGTACAAGCAAGCTGCATCTTGTCTCAAAAAAGACAACAACAACAACAAACACACACACACACACACACACACACACACACACACACACACACACACACACAGCTCATCTTTCTGAAGCACACCCTGGCTTCTTCCTTGCCGCTTAGTCCTGCCTGCGTTTTGAAGCAGCATTTCCCACCTTGCCCGTCTACTTCCATACCATCCCCTCCAAGCCAAACTGCTGCCTTCTTCCTCCTCTGGCACCTGCAGATGGAGAGAGCAGCCTCCCGGAGTCCTAACGACCTACTCATTCTTTTTCTTTCTCCTTGTCTTCTGTCCCCACCATCAATGAAGGACACAGTGACATTGTCACAGTGAATGCAGCGCCCTTTTCTCAGCCTCATCAGGCTGACCTTTCCCAATGTCTCACACAGGCTGGGGCCAGCACCCCTCACCTTTGTGGAAAATTTGCAATAATTCCATCATTCCTTTCCTACACCTCTAACTGTGGCCTTGTTTTCTTCTTTTTTGTCCCCTTTCTCTCCTCCTCCCTGTTGTCTCTGGACATAAGTGTCCCTCCAAAAGACTCTATGTTGAAGCCTCGGCCCCAGCCGGTTGCACTATTGAGAGATGTCTGGGTCATGAAGACAGCGATGTTTTTGGGCACACCTCTTCCTAGCAGCAGGAGAAGCCTGTCTGTTCTTTCCACTTGACTGTAAATGCATCTTTGAGGGTGGCCTCCAAAGCTATAGCTTAAGTCAAGTTTTGCCTTTTTACCTAAAATCCAGCTGATCAAGGACCATGTGTGCATATTTTTCTCATAAACTGTTCTTTATCGAACTGCCACCTTCTTGGTCTACTGGGCTCCTATGAGCCCTGCATTCCAGTATCTCCCCAATTCTACTGTATTACACGTTAATCCTAAAACACACCGTATACGGTAGGCTTTATGGAGTCCTTGACATTGGACTGATAGAAACAGGATTATTGGGGGACTGAAGAAGCTCACCTAATTCACACGTTTTCCTGGTAGGATACACCTCAGCCTTTGGCATTTTAGGTTATCTTTAAAACTCTCATTGCTGTGCCCTAGCAGGACATGAGCCTGCTGGTTCTGGCTGGGAAATGCCTACTGTGCATTTTCTCCAGAGTAACCTCGGTTAGGTCAGCAGGTCTAAGGCTCAGCTTCCTGCTCTGTGCCCCGTGGATCGGGAAAACAGGCTTGCCAATGAAGCACAGAGGGAGAATCCTTGTGGCTGATTCTTACCTGTTCTGGGAAGTACACATACAACCAAATTGCCATAGACACTGAGTTAGTGAATGACAAACCGTCGTGACCATGAAAGTACAGGGTTCAACTCCTACGAGCCCTGGATTACACTATCTTACCAACTCCACTATGTCACACATTGCTCCTTAAACACACTGGACGCAATAGTCTTCTTGATTCATTGACATTGGACTGATAGTTATAAGGGGACTGGAGAAAGCTCACCTAATGCATACATTTTCCTGAACCTTTAAATTAGTGTTAAACAGTGACATCACCAATACATTGTTCAAAACTGTGTAAAACGAGACATCGTTGGACAAGCTGTCAGAGAACCCTCCCTCAGAGTGAGAGTGTAAACAATGAGGCCGAAAGCAAAGTTTCGCCTAGCTCCAGATCAGTGAGAAACGGATCAAGCAACTTGGAATTTTTGACATTTTATGCATGTCCACGAATACCACTGAAAACAACCAGAGGCAAAGTGGCAAGGATGGAGTTTGTAACTAGTGAGAAAGGGCAGCCTGGGCCCCTCCCACATACATGGCAGGCTAAGCCCTGCTGTGATACAGCTCCCATTTGCCAGTTCCCTGTGACAATTCCCCTTACCCCAACCTCATACTTTCTACGTCTGCCACTAGGCCGTTAGGCCTCCATTCTCTGTGGTGCTGACAAGGGTCCCCTCAGGTGACTCCCTTCCTGCCCAGCAGCTCTCTGAATCATCCCTTACCAACTGGCATGGTAGAGATGTCTCCTCATGAACAAACCCATAGAAGTTCCTGATTTCTACAAAGAGCTGATGGTATTTTCCCTACTTAATTTATACCACTTTCATGAGGGTCATGTAGGATCACTTTCTCAAAATTTCAAGTGCTTAGAAATCACAGGGAGAATGGGCAAATTAGGGAGGAGATCAGAATCAGGGTTTGTGTTAGAGATCCTCACTCCAGAGGATCTGAGTCCCACTTGGAGACAGTTCAACATCAGTCAATGAATATGAAGGTGTTTCATAGACTAGAATGCTTGCCACCTTTGAGAGCACACACTGAGTATCAGTGGCAAGTGTGGGGACCCAACAGTGACAAAGCAGGAAAATTCAGAGATGAGGAAAGGTGGTTCGCTGGGAACACCGAAGCAGCAAAGCAACAAAGCAGGGCTGGGGAGATAGCTCAGAGATAAAGGAACACGAGGACTGAGTTCAGAGTCCCCAGGATCGGCGTGAGAAGCTGAGTGGGCACAACAGCCTTCCCATAGCCCCAGTGAGTGGGAGGCACTTGGACTCCCTGGAAGAAGCTGGCCTAGCTGAAATGGCCAGATCCGGGTTCAGTGAGAGACCCTGCCTCAAAATACAAGGTGGAGAATGATGGAAGGAGACACATGAAGTCAACCTCGGGCCTCCATACCAGTGGGCACACCCATGCACTACACCCACCAAACAAGCATGCATGTGATCTACCACACACACACACACACACACACACACACACACACACACACACACACACACACGGGCAAATAAAAATTTCACGTATTCTGTATCCTAAAAAGAATGAACACAGGTGGAATTATTCCAGAAATCAGCACACAACACACCTCCTTATGAAGTTCTCAAGCTTCCTTCTATGAACTGCCTTCTCTTTCCTGTGGGGTAGTTCTCTAGTCCTTAGAACTAGGATTAGAGCCTGTGCCTCTACAGACCACAGCATGGACCTTGTACCTGCCACATACTCAGCAGCTGTCTGAGTAGACAACTCAGTCACACACCATCAGTAGGGGAGTAACCCAAGTGAACTCAGTTAAAAGGTGGCCATTTAAAGAGCACAATGTATTTCTTAACTGGCCTGTAGGAAGAGAGCAAGGCCAGAAGAGGAGAGAAGAGAAAACAAACGCTCACATTAAAGTGATGGCTACATGCTGCTGCTGTGCTGTGGCCTCCAAACCAGCTCTGGAACCCTGCTTTTGCCTCAGGGCCCACAGCCTTCAGGACCTACAGGGCAGAAGTTGGTTCACTGTTCAGAATTGACAGGAGATCTTGAGCTTGGTTTAGGGCTTCTGTTTGTCTTGTTTTGTTGGGGGGCAGAGGCAGGGACAGGGTCTCACTGTGAGGCCCAAGCCAGCCTGGGGCTCGCCACCCTCTTCACTAAGCCTCCTTGGAGCTGGACTAGCAGGTGCGTGCAGCCACGTCCAACTGCCCTGCTCTGCCCTATGGATCTTTTAGCACCCTGGCGAAGTCCAGGGACCCTTTCTTGGAATTCCATTTGTAAACAGATACAATGAAACATATAGGACTCCAAACATAGCTCTGTGGCTGAGAAATGAAAAACAAAACCATTTATGTGGTGATATTTTATTTGTGCTGAAATGTGGTGATATTTTATTTGTGCTTTAATAAAGCTTGCCTGGAGATCAGGGGAAAAGGCCAGCCATTTTAAGTAAACAAAAAGTCAGGCAGCACACACCCTTAATCCAATCACTTATCAGACAGGGTCTCTGTGTGTTCAAGGCCACACTAGGGAACAGAGCCAAGTGTGGTGACACAGACCTTTAATCCCAGTACCAACCATAGAGACCTGGAGGTCTGTATAGACAGACAGTGACAAGGAAGTGAGGTGGCTGGGCTAAGATAGGTTAGAACAGCAAGGCAATAAAGGCATGGGTAGACAGGAAGTAACTCACATTTGGAAACCGCAGAGTTGGTGAGGTAAGGTTGGTTGGTGGCTTTCCCTGTTTCCCTGATCTCTCTAAAGCTTTCACCCCTATATTTGGCTCTGTGCTTTTTATTTAATAAGGCCTTTTAAGATTCATGTTACACATTTATTTTTAAGATATTATGTGTTGGGTATAGTGGTACATGCTTGCAATCCCAGCATTTGAGAAGTTGGAGCTGGAAGATTATTATGGGTTCAAGACCAGCTTGGGGTATGTAAGAAATCTCTATCTCAAAACAAACAAAAGGGTATAACTGTATAGGTTCTTTGTTATTAATTTTGATAACAAGACTAGAGGGAAATCTAATCACTACCATAATCCCATAGTACTGATAAGCATCAATACTAATATTAACAGAATTTATGTAAATACACGGCTTTTTACTGGTGGCAAAGTTACAGGGTTACCAATGATAGGTTGGTATTGATATTTATAACTAAAGGAAATTCTAATTTAGAGCTAGATATTTAAGAAGAAAGTTGTAGTTTTCGTCTACTACCTAAGCTCACAGGCACTTTAATTCTCTTCACAGACCCAATACATCCAAATGAAAGGGTACGTGGGAAGACGCCCAAGTAGCTCAGCTTCGGACAGCCTCATTTGTGCTGCTCGCTTACGAAGTCACATGGACCTAACAACCTACGTGTGGTATGGGCCTCGTCTTAGTGTTCTAGTGCTGTGAAGAGACACTGTGGCCACAGCAGCTCTTACAAAGGAAGTATTCAACTGGGGCTGGCTTACAGTTCCAGAGGTTTCGTCCATTGTGGTCACCATGGTGGGGAGTACACAGCATTCAGGCATGGTGCTGGAGAAGCTGAGCGTTCTATATTATCCAGACCCCACAGGCAGCAGGAAGAGAGACACTGGGCCTGGCTCGGGCATTTGAAGCCTCAAAGCCCACCACCAGCAACATGCTTCCTCCGACAAGGCCGCACCCCTGATCCCTGTCAAGTATCACCACTCCCTGAGGACCAAGCATTCAAATATGTGATCCTATAGGGGCCATTCCTGTTCAAACCACCACACTCCTCAGTTTTCATTTTCTGGTGGTCAAGAAAACTTTTTTTTTTTTTTTTTTTTTTTTTTTTTTTTTTGGTTTTTTCGAGACAGGGTTTTTCTGTGTAGCTTTGCGCCTTTCCTGGAGCTCACTTGGTAGCCCAGGCTGGCCTCGAACTCACAGAGATCCGCCTGCCTCTGCCTCCCAAGTGCTGGGATTAAAGGCATGCGCCACCACGCCCGGCTTAAGAAAACTTTTAAGAACTATAATTGAAATGTGTTTTTCTGGGCCTGCTTTGACCCTTCATTTTGTCAGTGAGACATTTTGTTGCAGGGAAACAATGCCCGACTAACAACTTCAAAAGAAGAAAGGTCGATTTTGGCTCAGTATTTCAGAGGAATGTGAAGCAATACATCAGGGCTGGGTCAGCAAGTTGTGGTGATGTTTTGTTTGTGACCTAACAAATAAAGTTTGACTGAAGATCAGAGGTGGAGCTAAGCCACTAGTTAGCCATAGAGGTCAGGCAGTGCTGGCACACACTTTTAATCCCAGCATTCAGGAGGCAGAGGCAGACAGATCTTTGTGACTTCAAAGCCATCCTGGGCTACACAAGATTGAGCCAGTCTAAAAGAGAAACAGAGCCAGGCAGTGGTGGCACTTACCTTTGATCTCAGCCCTTGGGATCTCATGCCTTTAATCCCAACATTAGGGAGGTGGAGACAGGAAGTGACATGGCTGGGTGGAGAGAGGAATACAAGGCAGAAGGAGACAGGAGCTCAGGTCTCCCTTTCAGGCTGAGGCTTCGGTAGAGATAAGAAATCTCTTTAGTGGTTGGTTGCTCTGCTTTTCTGATCTTTCAGCATTTACCCTGATATCTGGCTCTGGCCTTTTATTAAGACCGATTAGAATTCATACTACAGCAAGTGGTATCCCACATCATCCAGGAAGCATAGAAAAGGAAGGAGCCAGAGACAAGTATGGGCTCCAAGGGGCTGTCCCCAGAACTTTGTCTTCCAGGCAGGTCTCACTCCATTAAAAACAGTGTCACTATCTGGGGACCAATGTCCAGCACATGGGAACTTGATTGTTAGATTTACTCATTTTATTTTGTGTGTTTGAGTGTTTGCATGCATGTATGCATGTGGGCCACATCCAAACAGTGACAGTGGAGGTCAAAGGATCAGGTGTCGGGTCCCCTGGAGTTGGAGTTGTGATGCTGTGCACAATCATGTGGGTGCTGGGAACTAAACCATGCCCATTCCAAGAGTAGCCAGTGGTCTTAACTGCTGAGCCATCTCTCCAGCCCCATGTAGGAAACAATTTATTTGAATCATAACACCACTGAATGTTCTGCAATTGGATTTCTATTTTCAACTTGTGATAAAAATAAACAATGATTAACTGATGCTGTTCTGTCTCCTAAGAACCTTCAGTGGGGAACCTTACATGATAACCAAGTAAAGTGTGTCAAAAATAAGAAACACCACAGAGAAGGAAATATATATGGTGTACAACCTTACCCCTCAGGCATAACTGCTATTCATCTTTTGATGTGTGTACTTTGAAATTTATATACACGTTTAAATACATAAATACCCATTTCTAATCAAAGTGATTTTCTTGTTTACAAAATATTGTAAACATTCTCTTATAACCTATTTTATTTCTTTAAAGATTTATTTATTTTTATTTTATGTGTATCAGTGTTCTGTCTGCAGGTATGTCTGTATATCATATGCATATAGTACCCACAGAGACCAGAAGAGGGTATCAGGTCCTCTGGGAGTGGATCTGCAAACAGTTTGGAGTCACCATGTGGGTTCTGGGAATCAAACCCTCGTCCTCTAGAAAAGCAGGCAGGGCTCTTTGCTGCTGAGCCATCTCTCTAGCCCTGTAACATATTTTCTCACAGTTAATGCACCATCGACATCTTTGTGCTCTGAAGATATTCTGTAACCATTTTTAATGTTAAGATAATAGAATTGTGCTGTCCAATAGTGACACGATTAAACACATCCTTATCTTAGACATTTAATTTGTTTTATATCTTTCACAGAGGAATATTCAGTAAAAAGCAAACATTTCATGTTCTAACTTTCTGCAGAAGTAAAGGGAGATTCATTCCTGGAACTATAAACAGTCAAACCCCACAGCCAGTGAGGTCATAGGCCCTCAGAACCTGATCTTATTTTCTTAAACGGTTGCATTGCCGGACTTCTTTCTAGATATCTGTTTATATCCATAGATTTGTGCTGCTCTCAACCATGGTCAGAGGAGATTCTTACTGTGGTAGGCAGTGACTGATGCAGAGACGCAGTCATTTGAGAACTGACTGTGAAGAACGTGTGAACCGGAGAATGGGGAGGCCTGCCTGAAATGCTCTTTTGAGTATGACACGGAGGTCGCACACATGACCACTGTGGTTACCAACATGACCTGTACAAGATCAACCAGGTAAAATTTCCAGCACAGATGGGGGAGGGGCTCCTGAGGCCCCACCCCTAGCTGAGGAGCTACTGGTGTTGATGGCTGCTGTAGGAAGTCACTTTTCTTTGAAAGGGAAGTAGCCACTGGTAGGTTGCTCATGTCCCAGCAGATGACCCCACACCATGTGCATCTGAGCAGCACTAAGTGGAGTCAGTAGGTTGAAGAAAATCTCCGGGAGGGAGATGTGGTGTGGTTCCCAGGGGGAAGGGAAGAAGTGGAGAAGGACTATGATCAGAATACGGAGTACGCATGTGTGAAAGTTCCAAAGAGCTAGTTAAAAACATTATTTAAGAAGCAAAGCCAGAGACTTGGGTAGAGCTCAGTAGCAAAGCATCTGCACAGCAAACACACAGGTCTGGCTGGGTTCAAGCCTCAGCACTCTAAAAACAAACAAAAATCAACCTCATTTACCCAGAGAGTTTTTATCAGGCAGGGTGGCTCATGCCTGAAATTCTAACACTCTGGAGGCTGAGGCAGGAGGATTGCAAGCTCAAGCACAGCCTGAGCTACACAGTAAGAACCTGACTTTGAAAGGGTGTTGGAGATTCAGGTCATGGGTGGAGCGTTTGTTGAGTATGAGCAGGGTTCTTAGCCCCATCCTGGGCAACACAGTAATATATGTCCAAGAATGAGAGGGGAATAGAACTCTTAGGCCACACAGCCCCTGTCTTGTGTGATTACTGGGGACAACAAATGAAATACAGAAGGTGAACTATTTGCCATAGTTACCATATGATAAATGTGTAGCAGGCTTTGGCTGTGATGTGTTACTTTTCTTGGTTGTTATTCTACAGGATGGGTCCCTGTATTAAATACTTTTCCGTGATATCATAAAACACTATGACCAGAGTGACTTAGGGACAAAAGAGTGAATTTTGGCCTGTGGTGGCAGAAGGACAAGACTCTATCATGGCAGAGAGACCCAGCAGTGAGCAGTGGGAGCAAGAAGTGGGGGGCTCACACCTTGAACCACAAGCACGAAGCAGAGAGCAAACTGGAAGCAGTGGTAGGATTAAACATCCAAAGCCCATGCCAGCAATGTACTTGTTAGCAAGACGCCATCACCCGAGCCTCCCAAACAGCACCACCAGCTGGGGACTAAATGCTCAAGTGCCTGAGCCCATGGCAGACACTCCTAAGCATGGGATTTTGAGCAGAAACAATAAGCCAAGAGTGAAGTACAGATGCTGCCAAACCATATCCCAGACGCCTGATCCCAGCAGCAGAGACAGTAGCCTCTGCTCCCCAGGCTTTGTTTTGTAGGTTTGCCATTTTTTTCTGCATCCCTGACTTGACTAGCAAAGTAGAATGTGAGCTGCACACTAAGGGGCCATTTGAATTTCTGCTTAAAATCATTCTCCCCTGAACCATCCAGTATCGTGTGGAAAATATTTTCCTGGTCTCGCCATTCCCCTTTGCATTCCTTGCCTGTGGCTTTTGTAGGGAGATGCTGTGGTCAAAGAACAAAAGAGGAGGAGCCAGTAGATGGGTTCTGCTAAGCCCATTAGGAAATGCTAATGGACTTTGATTTGGACATTTAAAAGGCATGCTCTGTTCTGCCTTCTTCTGGTTCCTTGGAAGAAGCTCAGGACTTGTAATGCTAATACCTCTTTCCCTAGCTGCTCCTTCACATTTCTTTCCAAGCATCAGTTAAGGACTTCCTTTCCACCTTACACCTGGCTGTTATAAAAATGGAACCACTGCTACCTTTTTTGGGGCGGGGGGCGGGGGGGGGTGTTGCTGGAGGGCTTCTCTCCAGGTTCCACCAAGCCACGTATAAAATAATCACTCAGACACTTATATTACTTATAAACTGTATGGTCGTGGCAGGCTTCTTGCTAACTGTTCTTACATCTTAAATTAACCCATTTCTATAAATCTATACCTTGCCACGTGGCTGGTGGCTTACCGGCATCTTTACATGCTGCTTATCCTGGCCCTGGCTGCAGTGTCTCCCTTCCCTTCTTCCTGTTTCCCCAATTCTCCTCTCTCCTTGTCCTGCCTATACTTCCTGCCTGGTCACTGGCCATCAGTGTTTTATTTATATAGAGCAATATCCACAGCAGGGGGGTCTTTAAGAGAGGCCAACTGGAGGGATACCCAATCCACACCTGATATCCTCAATTAGCTTGAAGAAGGCACTTCTAAAATGGCAGTTAAAGTTCCCTCTTGAGGAGGGTGGTGAGGAAGACAGGATGTAAAAGTTGACTAAGCAGTCTAAAAGAATCCAAAGAAAGTGACCAGTTTCTTTCTTAGATAAAAGTCAGAAATGCCCTTGGAGTTTCTTGGCAGCCTCATCCTTGCCAGAGGCCAGATATGTCAAAAGTGTTTAGGGATCTCTAATCTGTTCTGGGTTCCTGTGATTCTAGGGTGACCTCATTGGAGGGGAGAACGTTAGAGTCAAGTAAAGGCCTGTGAGAGAAAACGCCTTCTAATCAAGAGAACAGACTCTGTGGCCTGGGTTGAGACCTAAGGTCCAGGCTGGACCTGCTCAACTGTCTGGCAGGCTCACCTTAAGCCATGGAAAGAGAAAGGTGGAAAAATTAATTCCCTACATTAGGTGCCTGGTCTCGAAGCTCACTGAGGTGTGATACAAACAATCCCTGCCGTATTGTTGCTAGAACCTTCAAAGCATATCCCGGCTGAATTTGAAGGAAAAGATACAAAAACATATAATAAAGGGAGGGAATTGTGAAACACCCCCCCCCAAAAGGTGGTTGACTCATCAAGGACTAGAAAACCACACATCCCCTCCACCTAGTGGAACTTTGGTTATGTCCAGGCCTTGCTGCATTGCTGGAACATGACAGCCCACGACAGTCACCTTTTATCCCTTGGCTTCATAGCCTTTGTACTGCTGTCCAAATCAGCCAATCAAGAGTACACCATGAGGTTGACCTCAGCCAATGAGGAAGAGCCGACCTCGGCCCCAGTGAGGAATGGCCAACCCCCACCTCTGGCCTCTGTGTTACGGATAAAAGAAAAAAGCCATTTTGTTCTTATTTGCTACTGGCTAGCCTAATTCGGGTTCAGGTGCATTCTTTTTGAAAAGAAAATGTCTTGCCTGGTTAAAATTTTAAAAAGGAAGGAAAGAAGGAAGGAAGGAGGGAGGGAGGGAGGGAGGGAGGGAAGGGAAAAGAATTTCACGTGGTCAGTTTCGTGTCTTCTGCACCCCTCTGTGGGCTCATTCTTCAGAACCACACTTGGAAACACCAGCTCTAGCGTCAGTTTATATCTGCTGGGTTTCTTTTAAGCACCTTTGTAATATAAGCATTAATGTGTAAACTTTTAGCTCATCTGGAAATTACTTTGATATTCTGTAGAGAATTAACTTTAAAAGTGTTTAATAGTTGTACCAAAATAATTACTAAATTCATAGATCTTTTTCAGCAAAGAGGTGATTCAAGAATTTGTACTAATCCTGTGTAAAGTACGTTTCAAAGAAACTGATTTGATTATATTTTCTTCGCTTACATCTTGGCTTCGCAGCCCACAGTGGCAGGGAAATGTGATTATGTTAAACTGGAAAACATTAATTAATCCTTCCCACTCCCTAATTGCTAATTCCCACCCTGTCCTCACAAGCGCCTCAGTTTTATTTCCCTCTCTCTTGAAATATTTCTAGCTTTGTTCTGAGCCACCGCTGATTTCAACACCAAGAAAAAGGAAACATAGTGGCCGAGAGAAGTGAGGGCAGACATGATTTGAAGTATTGATTAGCACTGTTGATTTATTTCCTTTGCTTGGTGTCTTAGGTATAGGTAAATAGTTCATAATCTTGAGAAAAAGTGTTCATGAATCCACTCAAGTGAAGGACAGGGTATTGTTGTTGTTGTAATCACTTCTTTTTTTTGTCAGGGCCATCACTTACCAATTCTGTTTATTTTAACCAGAACTTTGCATACTATGTGATAAGATAAGTCTTAGGCCTCCTGAAGGCCTCTCTGCCGAGACGGCAAACCGAATCAGACCGAATTGGAAAGCCCAGGTTTAATGGGTAAAGCACTCCTGGGTGACTCCTGGTCTGCAGAGAGAGGAGACTGGGACTCCTGAAGAACCACGTGTCTGTTTTCTGGCATGTGGCTTATATACACTGTGGGAGTGGTCTTGAGCCTCTCTGGGGGAGGAGCTGTGTTTGGTGGGCTTTGAAGGGGCCGGTTTAGGGAAAGAGATGGGGAGGGGAGTTGAGGTGGATCTGCCACCAGACTCCTTCCAAACACTGTGTGTAGAATGTAGCCACCTGAGGCAGTGCTTAAAGATGTCCCAACAGTGACTCCTAGTCTCACAGAGTCAGTTTATATGTAAAACTGGCCACAACACAACAGATGACCATCACCATGGAATAAAATCATGTAGAACAGTGGCATCTCAGAAAGGTGTCTGTTGATCAAGACACATCTATGTTATCACTGGTACTAGTGGAAAATTGAAGAGTTCCCCATATTCTCTACAGAAACCCACCCATAGCCAGGTGAGGGTCCACCCCAGAATGGAGGTGAAAGGCTGAAGCAATTTCATGCTTCCTCGAGGTCTTTTACAGGGTTTCTTTGAAGCTGTGAACATCTTCCTCCTCCCCTCCCTTCCTCCCTCC
This sequence comes from Peromyscus maniculatus bairdii, assembly GCF_049852395.1. Classification (NCBI taxonomy): domain Eukaryota; kingdom Metazoa; phylum Chordata; class Mammalia; order Rodentia; family Cricetidae; genus Peromyscus; species Peromyscus maniculatus. The sequence goes on along the minus strand of NC_134856.1, from coordinate 138,357,468 downwards.
CTCCCTCCCTCCCTCCCCTCCCCTCTCTCTCTTTCTCTCTCTCTCTCTCTCTCTCTCTCTCTCTCTCTCTCTCTCTCTCTCTCTCTCTTTCTTTCTTTCTTTCTTTCTTTCTTTCTTTTAGTTTCTCGAGACAGGGTTTCTCTGTGTAACCACCATGGCTGTCCTGGAACTCACTCATGTAGACCAGGCTAGCCTCGAACTCATGGAGATCAGCCTGTCTCCACCTCCTGAGTGCTGGGATTAAAGGTGTGTACCACCACCGCCCAGTCTATGTACATGTTTCCAGTGAATGTATTTCATTTCTTTAAATTCTGTGCATCAGTTGGTTTTTACATCGTGAATATAAATGAATATTCAGTTCACTGGTGAACACTACTAGAGACACTTCAATTGAGTCTCCACCATTACAGGTAGAGCTGAGCCCTTTATAATTAATTGTATTTAGTCATCTGCCAATGGCATTGAGACAAACAGGCATAAGAACAGAGGGCTGTTTTCCCTTGTCCTCCTGAAAGCTCGTTTGGAAGCTTACTCTCAGGAGGGCAGTGTCAGGAGGTGGGCCTGGCGGGAGATGTTTATAAAATAGGACTGGACCTGTGAGGGATTGACCGACATCTTTATGAGTTCTTAGTCTCAGGATTATATGAGCTACTAAAGATTCCCCTAAAGCACCGTGTTTTCTTTCTTCTGCGGGTCCCAACTAGCTCTCCCACTGTTTACCATGAGTTGTTACAAGAACCCTCATCATAAGCCCCGCAGACGCCAGTGTCATGCTCTCGGACATCACAGCTTCTAGAAAGGTGAGGAAAAACACATCTCTTTTTCTTACAGGTATCTGCTACAGCAACAGAGTCCACACTAAGACAGCCTTCTTCAGCATGTTGACTTGTAAAGAAGGCAACCGACAAATGGGAGACCCTGCTCTTCTGCTTCTCACTAGTTTATTCCCAACATTTCAGTTATGATGGAGCCCAGTGAACAGAAAGTACCCACAGTCTGCAGTTCTCATTTTCTGCCTTGGTGGCTGGCTTGCCCACCTTCTTCACTAACCCCCTTTTCAGTGTTCCATGTGCAGACAGAATGGACCTCTCTGCACCCTGGAGAGCTGGCTCAGCAGTTAAGAGCATTGGTCACCCTTGAAGTGGATCTGGACTTGGCTTCCAGCAGCCACAAGGCAGCTCATAAACATTCATCACTCCAGTTCCAGGGCATCTGACACCCTCTTCTGACTTCTGTGGGCACTGCATGCCTGTGGTGCACAGACACAGTGCAGGCAAAACATTCACACACAGAAAATGAACTAAATGGTCTTTACAAAAAGAATGGTGATTCTGACATTGAGTGTGTTTGCTGGTATGTTCATCTAGTAATGAAAGTGATACATTCAGCCTTCAATGCAGGAGGAAATAGAGGCAGGTAGAGAATAAATGGTATACTCTACCTTTCTCTACATCCTTCCTTTACTGTCCTAAAGTGAGAGTCATAAGACTGGTGTATTCTCTAGGTTTCATCAGGGTTGTGACCATGTGCCCGAGAGACAGTTAGAAAAGGATGTATTTCTTTGGGCTCCTAGCTTTAGAGTTCAGCCACAGTCTCTTAGCTCTCTATCCGAGGGCCTGCTCTGAGGTACAACATTGTAAAGGCAGAAGCATCATGAAAGATGCTCTCCAGTCTAGAGAAGACAGTAAGCAGGGAGATACAAGAAGAGCTCTGACAACATCTCCAAGAACCTCTCCCAACAACCTACTTCTTCCAATAGGTCCTACCTTCTGCTGTTTCCAGAATGTTCCAAATAAGCACCACCAGCTGAGGAGTAAACATTTGCTACCAGGGCCTGTAAGAGGCATTTCGTGTTCAAACAGTGATCACAGGTAGCTTAGGTACATGTTCTAATTGAAAGTTGGTGTATGGGGAGGAGACTTAAAATAGCATTCATCAAAATTAAGAATGTGTCTGCTGTGTTCGTCCGTGGTAAGGGCAACAAATGGACACTGAGCTGCTTAGTCCTTCTTTACCACCAATGCTTTTTTAAAATGTCATTTGATTTTTTCAGATTTTATTTATTTATTTATTTATTTATTTATTTATTTATTTATTTATTTATTTATTTATTTGTGTGTTCCTATCTCTCTGTCTTTCTGTGTCTATGTGTATGAGTAGATGGGTGCAGGTACCCAAGGTGACCAGAAGAGCATCTCAGATCCTTATAGTTGCAGGCAGTTATAAGCCTCCCAATGTGGATACTGAGAGCTAAACTCAGGTCCCCTGCAAGAATAGTACACTATCTTACCTTCTGAGCCATTTCTCCAGCCTCCACCAACTGCTTCTAAAAGTCACATCTCCCCAGTTCCCATGTACAGGTCACCCACCACTGACAACCTCAGAGGGCTCTCTCTCTGTTTCCACACCCCAAGCCAGACCTTGGCACAGACAGGCTCTGCTCATTCCCTGGGAAGAAGGAAGCATTCAATGGGCATGGAATTTGTTTCACCCCTCACCCCCATCCCCTTACCTTCCTGTGGCTTCCATCTTCCCCTGGCTCATGCCCCATCGTCCAAGGCACACACTCACTGTGGAACTTTCCTGAGTGTGCTGTCGTCTTGATCCAGACACACCTCATTGTCTGAACTGTTCATCCTGGTGTCACATCCCTGTCTATGCCTCCTCAGCTCTGCATTCCTGCTTGAAGAGTACACATGGGTTCTCAAAGTTAAAGGCACATGTGATGAGGCTCCTGGATTTGGTAAAGTTTCAAAATCCAAAAAGCCCTCATGATCATTGTTTTCTCCATAAAGCTCAACTCCAGGAAGCTAGAGCCGAATGGAGGGCTGTGAAATAACCACCCTGCCCCAGAGCAGTAAGCCATTGAGATGTCTTGGTTCCCTTAGCTAAAAAATGAGTGATGACTGCCCCATCTACATGAAATCTACTCCTCGGGTAAGACATGTAGACAGTAACACAATGCCTGATCCAGTCAATTCTCCTCCTCCTCCTCCCCCTCTTCCTCCTCTTTTTCTTCTTCTTCTTCTCTAGTTCCCTTTCACTTTTACTGGGACACAGTCTCTTCATTGTTCCCACCTTCTATGATGCTGGGGATTGAAGCCAGAACCCCAAGCACACTAGGCACAGACTCCACCCACTGAGCCACATGCCCAGATCCAGTTCTCCTACTTTTCTCTTTGTTTTTCCATGCCATAGATTTCCCACCAGACCCCAGCCGAGCTCGCCGTGGGCCTGACCCACACCGTTTCATCCTGGCACCGAGTTTGGACCCCTTCACACTCGTGTTGTGTATGTGCTTTCATGACTAGATGGATGCACAAAAGCAAACGAGTGAACGGAGAGCAACTTTCTCCTAAGAGCACTCCCGTTTCCCCACAAGCTTGAGCTCGAATTGCCTCTTGCTCGGCCTGCCCACGTCAGTGGCCTCCGTGTCTGCAGTGTGAGGATGTCGGCGTAATTGATTTTACACTTCAGAGCATGCAAAGGGGGCTTAATTGATGATAATGTTTCTGTAGTCTACGACTTTTAATGTCAGAAAGGATTTTTTTTTTTTTAGCATCATCTTTAGGTTTAATGAAACACTCAATCCTCAGGCTCAGGAGTTTTATTTTCTCATTTTCCCAAACCACATTTCTGGTTTGTCCATGTTGCTTGTCTCGCAGTGACAGTTTTAGGCTTTTCCCCAAATGCTGATGATACGAAGGATGAATGATAGTGCTGGTAAACTGCCATGGAGCAACACTTCTGAAAAGATAAAAGGAACAAGCAATGGGGCTTCTCTGTTTTCTGTTCCATTTCAGTGACACATTTCTTATTAGCTGTCTTTGTTTTTACTTGTGGGTATTTAAATTTTAGCAGACTGCGTGGTTTCTCCCAGAGAACTACCAATTGAGCACATTTTAACTATGGCAAACAGCATTTTCCTCATCTGAAGTAGATCACGTTTTTACTCAAAATAACTGAAAATATCCTTGAATTGTTAACTTGGATCCCAAAGCAGTTTTCGTTTGCAGGAAACAAGAAAATGTAGCTGTGATTGGAGTATGTTTCATTCTTAATCTTCAATTATATTTTCGGCATATTTATGGGTTTGCCTCTGACCTCCTTCACTCCAGAGTGCACACTGCTGTGAAAGCATGCTTTTAAAATACACATCCCATAACAGTGTTGCCTTTCTCACACCCTGCGGTGGCTCTCCTTTACCTTCTGCATAGACTGCAAACTCACTCTCTCTATAGACTTAGCAACTACCGTTCTGGAGGTGTGCCACACAATTGTGCCTACATGCATGGGCTCTCGACAGACCTTCTGTGAGCCTCTGAGATCAAACACTCCCATGTCTCTCCTCATAATCATCTCAAAATCTGGTATTCCCATTTCCTATTCACCATCCCTCGGTAGACTGTTCATGGGCAGTAGATGTCTATTCACAACTACACTGCAGAGTTTAGCATAATGAATGCCTCCATCTTTGTTGGATGCTGTGACCAGGCTGGGAGTAAAGAGCAAGACCTAAGCAGTATTAGACCCCAAGCTCTTTTTGCTGAGGGTTGATCCAGATATGTATCTTATAGCCTATTTGAACATGGTACTTCATTACCTCTAGGTACTTCTCCAACCACACCTTAGGAGGATGCTAAGGAAGGAACTGTGGCTGCCATGGTTGTTGTATGCTTTGGTGTAGGAAGGAAGAAGTTGATAAGGATGGAGAAGAGGTTGCTCACAGTATATACAGTAACCAAAGTGAGGACATGACTGTTCCAGCAGAAAACCTAAGAGCTGGGGTTCTGTTTGTTTGAGACTACCTCCTATTGGGCATCTCTGGCTGGCCCAGAACTCTTTATATAAGCCAGACTAACCTTGAACTCACAGAAATCTATCTGCCTCCGCCTCCCTGTGCTGTGCTGGGATTAAAGGCATGGGCCAGCACACCCAGGTATAAAGAGCTTCTTAGAAGATTCGTCTTACATGAGAACCAGCATGATCACAGCATCTTCCACAATAGAGCAAGCCAAGTATCCAAAGTCAAACTTGTGTGAAACTTTAAACAGTTTTCTATGTAAACCTAAAGACTCACATAATAGGTTCCAATGTAGTCTTAATAGTTACAAGATGCAATACTGATGCTCAGAGGTCTAAAGCAGCAGCTGGAAGATGAGGAGCAGGAGGGAGAGGAGAAGGAGAGGGGAGAGGAGAAGGAGTCTACTAAATGGTGTGGTGCTTTGAAAGAAAATGGTCCCCAAAGGGAGTGGCACTATTAGGAGGTGTGGCCTTGTTGGTGTAGGTGTGGTCTTGCTGGAGGAAGTGTGCCACTGTGGAGGTGGGCTTCAAGGTCTCATATATACTCAAGTCACACCCAGTGTCTCAGACAACTTCCTGTTGCCTTCAAAGTCAAAATGTAGGACACTTGGCTGCTTCTCCAGCACCGTGTCTGCCTGCATGCCACCATGTTGCACCATGACGATAATGGACTAAACCTCTGAAAACGTATGCCACCCCAGTGAAATGGTTTTCCTTTATAAGAGTTGTCGTGGTCATGGTGTCTCTTTATAGCAAAAGAAACCCTGACTAAGACAAAGGGTAAGGGTCAGATCACAGCAATTAACCACTTAATGTGGCATATAGCTCAAAGACTAACTAGTATAACGTCATTTAGCCTAACCACCATTATTTTATGAATAATTGCCTGAAAGTACCAATAATCATAAAGATAATAATTAATTGCAAACATAATCAGTTCAAGAAATAAAATTAACAGGAACAATTATTTTAAGGAAACTATTATTTGTCCATAAAACATATGCCCAGATCGGTTCCTTGCTCTCTTTAGAAAACATGAGTGGCACATGATTTGTATGATTTGCCTCTTGCCTATGTTGATAAGTAAAATAATTATGAGCCAGCATTATGAATCTTTTTGTGAAGAACAAAAGAATTAATTGAGAGCTTCATTATCAGAGATGATTGAGGTTTTAGAGGATAATGACATTTATTTCAAAAGTTCATCAAACAGGATTTTAATTGTGAGGCTTGACTAATCATGGCCACTTTGACTCTTGCTAATTGTGTACAAAGATGGAAGTTTTTAATGAGTCTTCTTGAAATTAAGGGTACATTCTGCCATTGTGAATTTGGTAAGGAAAGAGATGTTCTAAGCCTAATATTTGAAAATGTCAAAAATCTGCTTCTGAACACACTTGTTCTAAAAATACATTCATTCCGAGAGTTTAGATCAGAAGTGGATGAGCTGAGGGCAAGCATTGTTGGGGTGCTTTTCAAAGGCTAAGAGGAGCAGTCGTGAGCTGACTTGAAAAGGGAACAAAAGAAGGCAACAGCCCCTCTGTAGAAGGGACAGCCTTGCAACCCGACATGCAGGACCAGGACACATTAGAGAGGACTCCTAACGGCCGCTGTGAGGTGCACTGTCTAGGTCAGACACCTTGAAGCGCATGCTCACCCCCACATCACAGCATTTGATAGACCGTGCTGATGGCTCCACAGCCAGGATCTAACACCTGTGATGCCGCTAAAGCCAGAAAAGAATTTCAGGACTAGACAAATGAAGTAAACCTAGCGAATTTAACAAACACTTGACAAAGGACATAGAGGAAAAGGGTAGCACACACCAAAAATTTGAGCAGGGGATTTTCAAAGCGGCACGTTTCAGCTTACAATGGCTGTTTATGACTTTGCGAACTTCTAAGTTACTTTGCTCAAAGGATGCATTTCCAGCAGGGTTTAAAGATCAAGTCAAGCTTTAAGATTAAGTGAAAACAGAGGAGTTGGTTTGTTTATTTCTCTTCCCTTAATTTCCTTTTGTAAATGAAATTGTATGATGGTTTGTTGAGGTGCAAGGACCATTCCTGCTGCAGAGAAACGCCACTGTTCTAACATCCCTGTCTGAGACGCTACTGGGAAGACAACAACTCACTGTAGGAAATGCCTCTCTTTTTTGTTTTGTTATTATTATTATTATTATTTTCTGAGAGAGAGCTTGTGACTCAGGCTGGCTTCAGACTCATATGGACGAGATGACTTTGAACTCCTGATTCTCCTGCCTCACCTCCTGAGTGCTGGGATTACAGTACCTATAGCAGCAGATAAAGTGCAATTCCACGTAGTTTAGCGAATAGTCAAAAGGGGTTTATTTTGAGTTAACTTACAGGAAGCAAAGGGAGTTACAGGATCCATGAGAGGTGAGGCCCTGTCCAACGTGGTTCTCTGGGGAGCTCTGACTTGAGCTGTAGTACCAACATCCAGCATCCAGGATCATGAGGTAGCCAAGAAAGAGTGAACAGTATGCATTTCAGGTCTTAAGGGTTCCCTGTCTCGGCCACACCCCAGGTTGGGGTGGGGGTGGGGCAGGTACCTAGCAGTTACCTGCTGCCTCCTAGGAGTGGTGCTTCAGGGGTGAAGCACAAACAACTACCCCCACACAGGACTACTGTGGTAGACAATTTCTACTTTATCAATTGTATTGAAGTCACTGATGCCCAGCCAGGTTCTAGAGAGGGGGATTTTTTCCCCTCTTATGTCCCCCGTAATTTGTCTGTCTTTTCTGTCCTGCCTCAGTGTGTGTGCATAGATGAGTCTCCCTGGCTGACAGACTCAGATTCCTCCTGCCAGAGGAGGAATCATTCATGGTCACTTTGGTTCATGTGCAAACCTGACTAGTTGGGGAAATGATCTACTCTGTTCTACAGCTGACACTCCTAAAATGGTGTTGAAGAGGTAAAATTACCTTTTTCCCCATAAGGAAACAGAAGCTCAGAGAGAGAGTGAGAGGTGAGGGAGCTCCAGGCCGTCTCCACACCATAAGTTCCCACCGGCTCCCAGTGTGCATTCAGCATTTCACTTCACACTATCACTTCTGATCTCCAGCATTCCCGACTGACTGTCCCCACATCAAATGTCTTTACACACTGAGGTGCATTCAGAAACCAGCTGGGTGCTGAGACACATTGCTGGATAGTATTTTGATTTTTCCCATGGTACTTTTGGGGATTTCCCTAAACCAAGAGCTTTTCTGGAGCCTGGCTTTCCAGAACCGAAGAGAGAGGGAGCTCGGTATCCCAGAGCACACAGCAGACACCCGAGACAGAACTGCAGTCCAAAGGAGGCAGGTGAGAGAGACCGTTAGCTGACAGCGCTGTGGTTTAGGTTCAAGTTGACAAGGCTAGACATGCGACAGCTAACCTTGATTGTCAGCTGGCTTGGGTGGAGAGAGGCCTAGAACATGAGTGGAGCACACCCATGGCAGTGTCCATGAGCGTGCCAGCACCATGCACAGACTGGGGGTGTCATAAAGTGGGGGAAAGGGCATATGTTTTCATTCTCCTCTCTCTCTCTCTCTCTCTCTCTCTCTCTCTCTCTCTCTCTCTCTCTCTCTCTCTCTCATATCACTGTGATACAAGCACTCCTCCCTGCCTCAGTGGACTGAGGGCTCTGAAAACATTTTCCAAAATCAATCTTTCCCCTGTACAATCCCTTCTCTCAGCTGTTTGATCACAGAGACAAAAATCTAAGGTGTGGAAAGCAAATCCCATCATAGACTGAGACAGGGTAACACAAACTATCAACCAAGAAGTGGATAAGATGTGTGGCAGATCACATCGAGTCTGAGTCTCTCCCTTCCTGCTCCAGGCCTCTGTCAGGGGGGGATGGCCTCTGTATCCCTTGGCTTAGCCCAATTCTTCCTGGCCCACTTGCTGTGTCTTCTGGTCCCAATTTGGCTCCTCTGTCCATGCCTTGCCTTAAACTTCAAGCTCCAGCTCAAACCCCAGAGCAGTCAAACCTCTCAACGGTTTTTTCCTGGTGACCACTGCTGACTTGGTACTCACTTAATATCCAGCGTCAACAAAGAACACACTTCCAGCCCCACCATGCACAAAGTGGGTGTGTAAGTGTTTGTTATAACAGTAGACACACTTGGCAACTGAGTTTTGCCACTGGCATTTCAGGACTGTTGGTTGGCCTTCCAGACTTCTGAATTTATCTCATTTATTTAGCCTCAATTAGGGTTTTGTTAATCAATCTGTCTCAAAACCATATTAGCTGCATGGTTAAGTCTATGATGAAGACAATTTATCCATTGGCAAATGAGAGCTGATTCAATTAGCTAAAGATGGCAGCACTAAATTAGCTAGGAAATAGTTTCAGTCATTCCAAGTTTGTTTGTCATTCCTTGAACAATTAGCTGGGTCTTCTGAACCAAGCTGTGGGAGAGCCACCAATGTGATCAAAGCGCACCGTTCCCAAGCAGGCAGGGTGCGACAGGTGTGTTGCTGTAGAAATGCGCTGGGGGACAGGTCTTCCTTTGCTCATTGTGCAGACAAAAGGCAATAGAGGAGATGGCTTGCCCAAGGTAAATAGGCTGGCCGATATCAGAGCTTAATTCAAACCTGGGTCTGGGTAACTCCCAAGACCTTCTTCTTTATATCCCCATTACAGAGCTGGTACAGGGCAGGGGTCTAGAATTCAAAATCTATAAGGCCAGAACTTTAGATCCTAAGGGATTCCTAGCTTGCTAGAGAAGAGTGTCACAGACATGAACTGTGAGGCAGTTGACCACGGAAGGAAACCTAGAGGCAGTCCTTATACACACAGAGGCCAGCCCGCTCCTTTGAAGACACCAGCCAGAAGTATGCTTTGATAGTACCTGTCTTTCTCTAGCCCTATCCTGGTTTTGCCAGAAAAAGGCCAGTGTTTCTTTCAGGAGGGTTGACTGAGGCCATCATGTTGGCTTGTGCTCCCCCTGCCCAGTCATAGGTGTGGGATCCACTGTAGTCATTGAGTTCTTGGCTTCCTGCCAGCCTCCTAACCCTCAAGCAACACACATCAACAGAACCCAAACAAGCCACACCCCAAACCTAGGCTTGCTTCCTTGGTAGCAGCACAGGAAGACACCCCATGTCTCAATTTTGGTTCATTGCCATTATATCTAAGTACAATAGTAACAGCATTTCAAATGTCTCCATTGGGAACCTGGGCCTGGGAGATGAGCAGTACCAACTCAACTTAACAAGGTAGTGAATGTCCAACATGGTAGCATGGTGTGCAGGTCTGTAGGTCAATGGGAGCCGTCTGTTACCATGCAAGCAAATAGTGGGGGTGGGAGGTTGCAGAAATTTCAAAGTTAGCTAAGTCCTTAGCCCCAAGGCTGAAGGGGAGAAGCACAGAATAAATAAAGGAGAATGCAGGCAGACCAGAACTAAATGCTGGGGTGACCAGATGTGCCAGATGATGGTAATGATTACCGCCAGGTCACTGACTGCATGCCAGCCATTAGATGAACTCACCTCCTCACAGTGTCACTGCTAAATGCATTGTTCCCATTTCATTAATGAATAAACAGAGTCTGGGAGATTAAGGAGCCCACAGAACAAAGCTCGCACATCAAAGCCAGTTTGCTAACGTAGGTCCTCCTGAATCCTGTTGACTTTGGTGCATTGTGCTCATACTGCAAGAAAGGCAGAAGCTGCAGCTGGGCCTGCCTGCATGATTGGTGGGATTCTATAAGGAGAACAGAGGAGATGCATGGAACTAGAATGCACAGTTGTCTGAGAAGGTGGTGTTGAGGGCAGTCGGAACTCGGGGGCTCTGAAAGGGAAGGAGGGAGGGCAACAGTCTAGGGTCTAGGGTAGAGTCCCTATCCCAAAGGCTCCACCCCCCTCTCCCCACCCAAAGGACCAGAGGGCCCCAGCTGCAATGCTCTAGTAGGTGCAGCACCTGCTGCAACTCATGCAGAGGCCCAGAAATGTGAACTCTTTGGACCTGGCCGCAAAGAGTACAATCCGGCTCCATTCCATCTCTGAAACCCGGACCTAATCAGACACTCACACAGTTTTAAAGAGAATGTTAGTTACAATCCAGAGCTAATTAAAACTTTCCATAAAATGACTCTTTAAAATTTAAGTGGCCTTGAACGCTAACACACAGGCTTGTGTCTAACTGCAGAATTATTATTAACACATTAGCACAGCAATACCAGCCACTGAATTTGCTTGGCAATTTTCAAGTAATGGTGTTTTGAGTGTCTCCAGCTGAAATGGTGTGTCCCTTTCAATTGTGACCCAGCGGGCAGTCAGCCTCCTCCCTCCACCGCCTCCCTCATCCCGGCACCCTCCCTCTGGGTTCATGCAATACCACTTGTTTGCAATGCCCAAGGCTCCTGGGATTCTCTCTTGGTGACATGGCCTGCTTTGTGTGGCCCTTTCATCTTCATCTCCCTTGGGAAGCAGACCGTGATTGCTGGGCGTGCGGGCTCAGCTCACCCAGGCTTGTTGGGCTCTGGGCCTTTAGAGCAATTTGTTAGGGTATTGTTGTCACTAATGACGGTAATTGTGAATATTTGCTGAGCAGTTATGGTGGGGCCAAGAATGATTTACATACATCATCTAAAATCCCCCAACAACTTAATTCTGTTTGACAAACAGCCGTGAAGTACTCACTCCGGTGCTCACTGTGTGCCAGGTTCGGTTGGGTTCTGTGTAGAGGGCTAACTTAGTTTTTGTGGCGATGACAAAGAAGCAGGCACTGTGACTAAGGCAGCCAATGGGTGAGTGAACCCAGGTTCAGGCAGAGCAGGGAAACAAAGGTGAGGGGACAAGGGGACCCAAGAGCTCAGGAGCCAAGCAGGAGGTCACTCTGCTCATACACTCTGTACTATCGCCACTCTGGCTTAGAGTCGCCTGGAGAGCCGCTGGGCCCTCCCATCCACCCCTCCCACCCACCCCTCCTGGTCGGGTTCTAAGTCTGAGACCAGGCCCCGTGTAAAAAGCATTCCTGAAAAGTTCCTGAGGCTGGGGGACAGCTCGGCCAGCAAAGTGCTTGCTGCACAAGTGTGAGGACCCAAGCCCAGTTCCCAGGCGCCATGTAAAGGGCACACTTACAATGGATGCGCCAGATGTGGAGAGAGCTCTATGGCTTTTTGGCACTCAGTCTAGAGGAATTGGTGAGCCCTGGGTTCAAGGAGAGACCTTGTCTCCAAGAATAAAGTGAAGAGTGATTGAGAAGACACTTCTGGCCTCCACGTGTAAGTGTGCACACCACAGAGAGAAAAGAGACACGTGCATGTGTGCAGAAAGGATGGGCAGGGCAGAGGGGAGAGAGGTAGAGAGAGAACAATAACAACAATAATATAATAATAATAGGTTTCCTATCCCGTGGGTGGCCATGCCACCTGTCTGACGTGGCCCTGGCTTCCGCCGCCAGTGTTCCCTGCACCAACACTTACCACAGCTCGCTTCTTTTCTCACCATGTGGTTCTTCCACACTATCCTCTGCCCTTCTACTTTTTTGCCATGAGTTTATGCAATCCAAGATTCACCAGGAGCCGAGCAGATGCCAGCACACTCCCACCCAGAACCATGAGCCAAAGGAACAGATTTTCTATAAAAAGCACAGAATCTCTACCGTTTCATAACCACGGGAAGTATATTAAAAAAGAAGTGGATCTGTAAAGGCATCACCCAGCATCATATCAGCAATATGAAACCTGGAAAAGTAAAAAGTATGAAGACACTAAGAAGATCAGCGATGGCCAAGAATTAGGGGTTGGGGTGAGGAAGCAGAACATAGCAACTCTCCAGGGCAACGAGAAACACTCCGTATGGCACTGTTATAGGGAATGTGTGCCATTAAACAGTTGTCCAGACCCAAAGAATGTAAAACACCGCAGGCAGGCCAGCCCTGTGAAAGCTACAGCTTCGGATGACAGTGATGTGTGGACAGAAGCATCAGCAACGTTGGGAGATGTTGATAACGAAGGAGGTGATGTTTGTGCCCAGGCAGGGTGCCCTGAGAAGATCCATGGCTTCCTCTCAGCTTTTCCCTGAACCCAAAACTGCTCTACAAGTATTAAAGTCCTTTATTAAAACAACAACAACACAAAGTGTGTGTGTGTGTGTGTGTGTGTGTGTGTGTGTGTGTGTGAGAGAGAGAGAGAGAGAGAGAGAGAGAGAGAGAGAGAGAGAGAGAGAGAGAGAGAGGGAGAGAGAGAGGAGATTTGTTGAAGAAGCAGAAGGCTAAAGGGGAAGGACAGAGAAGAGGAGGGGATGGAAGGGGCGGAGACGGTGACTATGGCAGAACAGGAGAACACTAAACACTAATTAGCTACTGATTGAGAACCTGTAAGGATGGCTAGAAATAGAGTCCAGGGTTAGGAAGGGAGCCAGACCTTCCTCAGAATACCCTTTTATAGTTTTACCTTTGATTTCACATTAATGGCTTACATACTTAATCAAAATAAAAACCCAAGGTGAAAGAACATTGATTTAAATTTAAACACAGTCAAATAATGCCTTTTTTATTGTTTAACATAGGGTCTTGCTATGTAGACTTGGCTGACCCAGAACCTGCTGTCAAGACCAGGATGGTCCTGGAATCACACAGATTTGCCTCAATAAACAAAGTGAAGAGCAGTAAAGGAGACATGTGACGTCAACTTTGGGCCTCCACATGTACATGTACACGTATATATGTGTATTGTTCCTGCTCACAAACATGTGACCACATGCATATGAACATATATCCATAAGCACAGAGATATGGTATGACCAATACAGAATTTCTCCGGAAATATCTGACTTGCTGTGGGTGGTGGAAAACTACCATGCTAACTCAGGTTTAGAACACTCTGAAAAGATAAAGATCTGCATTCTTGAACAGCATCAATGTCATCAAAGTCACTCCACAGACAAAAGCAAAGACAAAGTAACACTTGGACAAGAGTCCACATTGAGAGAAAACAAAGACATATGCCAAGTCAATGAAATTCACAGCCTTTGATTGGATGATGAATGAATGGCATATTGGGTAAGCCTACTGCATCTACATTGTATTTTCTGAAGGTGAGAGTTATAGTTATGAAAGAATGTCTCCTTTGAATTTTTAGATGTCTGCAACTAACTCTCAGAAGGTTGGAGAAAAATGCATCTATGTATAGAGAAAGATAAAGTGAAGCTACTAACATTGACAACCATGACTGAATAGTTTTGGCTTAAAAAATATTTAAAAAAAAAAAAGAGAGAGAGCCAGGTGTGATGGTACACACCGTTAGTCCCAGAACTCTAGAAGCAGAGGCAGAAAAACCTTTGTGAGCTTGAGGCTAGTCTGTTCCATATATTGGATTCCAGGACAGCTAGGGCTGCACAGTGAAACTTTTTCTCAAAAAAATTAAATTAAAATTAAATTTAAAAAAAATTTTAAAATAAGAAAGAAGAGCAATATCAGAAGATGGGAACAATATGTTTCCCAGTTTAGGGTTGTTGCACTAATCCTAAATAGTCTTATAATAAAAACCCGGGGCCAGATATTGGGGTAAATGCTGAAAGATCAGAGAGACAAAGGAACAAGCCACAATGACCACTTCTCACCTCACCAACTCCATGAATCCTCTGACTGAATGTCTCTAAGTCCTCAGCTGAAAGGCTTTAGCTCCTGTCTCCTCGCGCCTTATATACTTTTCTCTGCCCAGCCATTTCACTTCCTAGCTCAACCTTCCTAGTGCTGGGGTTAATGGCATGTGTGCTTCCTAAATACTGGAGTTAAAGGTGTGTGCCACTACTGCCTGGCTCTGTTTCTCTCCTAGACGGGATCAATTTCATGTAGCCCAGTATGGCCTTGAACTCACAGAGATCCAGGTGGATCAATGCTTCCCGAGTGCTAGGATTAAAGATGTATGCCACCACTGTCTGATCTCTATGTTTAACTCTGGCTGGCTCTGTCCTCTGATCTTTAGGCAAGTTTTATTAGCGTACAACAAAATGCCACCATATAGGGTCCTCTGTGCCATGTCTGAGGAAAGGTCTGGCACAGTTTACATTCTCCAACTGTTACTTCAGTTGGGTAAATGGCTGTCTAACCATCTCCATGACTCAGAGTTGGCATCTCAAGCTGTGCACTTAGAACTTCCTGAACTTGATGAGAGAAGTGTAGAGAGAGACAGAGACTCGTGTGAGGCTGAAAAGCAAAGCTAAATCCAGATCTCATTTGTAATATGTCTCCTTGTCTCACTTCCCCCAAGGTCTTCGGGCTTGGGCTCTGACCCACAAACAGTCTGGAAGCTTCCCCTAACATCCTTACAACAGAAAGCTGAGCAAGCCAAAAATCAGCAAGTGTTCTCTGGTCATTCAAAGAATTAATGTCACAGTGTGAATCACAACCTCCACAATCTGAAGAGAGAGGTGAACACAGAAAACCCAGCCAGGAAGCCCCAGATGCTAGAGCTGAATGGAATGTATAGGAATGTATAAATACAAATTGTGATAGATGGCTAGAGGCTGAATGTGACTCTCTTGAAGCTGAGACACTCCTGGGCTGTGGTCGTGGGTGGGCTATACTATGGGTACACAGGAAATTATCATCTGAGTATGAGAGACAATTCTAAGTTCCAAGAAGGGGGAAAGCCATTTTGAGATACACCTGCTTCCCAACAAAAAAGACTTCAAAGCCCCCATCTTACCTAGGCAGGAGGGACAGAATCATGTAACCTACTGTAGTCCTTTAGGCTCTCTGTCGTAACTAAGAGCTGGGAAAGGGGGCGCTAAGAAGCTTTGCAAAGAATTGTGAAATTCACATGTGGTAAAATGTGTGGGTATTCACCCAAGAAGATGCATACAAGATGTCGGTAACATAAAGACAAAAATGGCTGTAGGATGATCAAAAATGAGTGAACATTTTTCTGAGCCTTGGAGACTTACTAACAGGAATAAACGACCACACAGACATCATGCTAATAGCAGAATCTGCCAGAGGGAACAATTTTCTAGAATCGAACAATACATTGCAAGGACTGAGAAAAACCTGAGTGAGTAGTTTAACCCCTTGACCCAAATGTTCCAATATACTTATGGAGTTCAACACTGTTCGGGCTTGTATCAATTTCCAATTGCTGACTGGCCTCCATTCTGGTTATCTTCCTTCAAAGAATGCTAAGATGTATTTGCATCTGCTTTGAAAAGCCCCAGCCCACCACTGTCCCCCTGCGGCTCATGTGTGCAGTCTAACTGAACCTGCATTCTCAATTGGCAAATCAGCTCTGCACCAGATACATCTCCCTTTGATTTTAATTTAATCTCAATTGTCTCTGTTGACAATCTATACGTAGGAAACCGTGGACCTTTTCATAGGACAAATAGCAGAGTCAGATGATTGGAGAAAGCTCCATATTCAAAAGTCCTCAGTTCTTTCCAACCTGTTCTAAAAATGCAGCACACTGCCAATCAAAATCACAGCAGGCTACCGTGTTGGTATGCAAAAGGCCCAGGAAAGCCAAAAGTATAAGCACTGAAGGAGACCAAGGTCAGAAGACTAAGTGTATGGCTTCAAGATTTACTGAACCTACAGCAATCAAGACAGCATGGTATTGGAGAAGAAAGGATACATAAATCATTAGCCTGCAATAGCAAGTCCAGAAATGGACCCATGCACATGTAGTCAATTGGTCTTTGATGAATGGCTTAAAGGCAATTCAGTGGAGAAATATAAGCTTTCCAAGGAATGAAGCTGGAAAAGTTGCACCTCAAAATGCAAAAAGAAATCAATACAAACTCCAAAGCATGTAAACATGAGTTTAGACCATTCACAAAGTCAATCAATGCAGTATAGTATTTGAATGTAAGACACAAAACTGAACAGCTTCTAGGAGAAAGCAGAAGAGGAAATCTAGGTGACTGCCCTAACTTTGTTCCTGTTGCCATGGTAAAACATCCCAACAAAAAGCAAAACAGGGGAGAAAGAATTTATTTTACCTCACAATCCCAAGTTCCAATCAGCACTGTAGAGATGTCAAGGCCACAGGAACCTGAAGCAGCCGGTCCCATGATATCCCCAGCCAACATGCTGTTTAGAACTCAGCCTCTTCTCTCTCCTACACACTCTAGGACCCAACCCATGAAATGGTGCTGTGTAAATTCACCAGGGTCTTCCCACCTCAATAAACACAATTAGAAAATCACTCCCAGGCCTACCTGAAGCCCAACCCGATCCAGGTAGTCCCTCGACGTGACTCTCTCGCCAGGAGGTTCTACACAGTCAGGTTGGCAATTGAAGTCAGCCATCGCAGTAACTTTGAGTTTGGTGATGAATTTTATACACAATGCATTAAAACATGATCCTTAGAGAAAAAGGTTAGTAAGTTATACTCCACCGAAACTAAAATCTTTGTTGTGAGAGACACTAATAAAGAGATGAGAAGAAAACCAGAGACTGGGGGAAATGTTTGCCAAGCACCTGTCTGTTAAGGAAATTGTATCCAAAATGCAAATGCCCTTAAGATGTAATAACAGCAAACAATCCAACATAACTTTAGAAATGCACAGATCTCAACAGGCACAGCATCAAGGAAGATGTACAGAGGGAAAATAGCCATAGAAAGGACATTCATTGCTTGTGGTAGGAAACTAAAGTTAATCTAACAATGAGATACGTTACATACTGATCAAGGTGGCTAATGCATCCCCCTCAAGTGACAATACTGAATATTGGTGAAAAAGCAAAAGGAATCATTCACTGCTACCAGAGTCAAGAGCATCATGCTGGAAGACAGTTTAGTCACTTCTTTGGGTTAAGCTATGCATAGTCATATCAGCAACCATACTCATATATTTACCAAAGTTATTTGAAAAATTATGTCCAGAGAAAAAGTTGTAAGGGAATGTTTATAGCTACTTTGCTCATAATTGACAAGAACTTGGAGCCACTAAGATATCACTCAATTGGTGAAGGTGAGATGCATAGGTAGACATTAATTCAGTGACAAAAACTGTGGTCTAACGAACCACAGAAAGATGCACACAAGCCTTTTGTGCCAGTTGCTAAGTAAAAGAGTCAGGCTGACCAGGCTGTAGGCTGAATGTTCCCAGTTATAGGAATTTCTGAAAAACAGTTACTCTACTGTGGTGGTAAACATTGTTTTCCTGTTTCAGTTAGAGGGAGGTAAATAAATATGCACAGCCCAGAAGGTCCCTAGGAGCCTGCAATTGCTTGCTCTGTATATTGAGATTGCAGATGCACAGCATTATTTTTTAAATTCATTGAATTTACTTACAGCACAAAGAACAAGCCCTAATGAAAGCAATGTTTTAAAAATAGCAGGAGGTCGGGGGTGGAGGGCTCCGAAAGGGATCAGATCATAGCAAGAGACAGTTCCACAAACACAAAACTGTCCCCGCAGAGAGAATGGAAGCTGCGGGGCTGACCTGAGACTGGAGTCCAGCACTGCAGTCTCTAAGACTAAAGGCAGAGGGAGTGGGCAGGGATGTTGTATAGCTCACCCAGGTGATAACGTTGTTTTCCATGACGTACAGCTCGGTCACTGATACTCCTCTAGGTGTATAAGGAATTGAATAATTATACAAATTAACAGTAGTGGAAGAGCAAGGTTTATAACTGCTTGGGTAGGAATTCACAGGTAAACAAGGGTTAGGGTTGTAGTCCTGGGTTATTGTTAGAGATATTAACACAACCTCATATTTAGCCCATACAGCCATTTTTACAGATAAATGTATGCACACATGTCTCCTGGCCCTATCCATGGAAAGATGCTTGAAATGACAATTCCTCAGGAGCAACAAGCAAGCCTACCTCCCTGGTCTTCATTCTCATTCTTATTCCTTTCTGTAGACTGGAGATGTGGGTCAGGTCTCAATGCCTTTGTCCATTCATCCCCTTCTTCAGCTGAAGAATTCCTCCTTCTCTTCTCCTTTGTTCTCTCTTCTCTGTCTCTGTCACCCAGATTCAGCCATCTTGTAGGAGTTGAGACTCCTGGCCTCTGCACATACCCTTCTGGCTACCGCTCCGAGAATGACCTGGGATGAATTTGCTCCTGCAGACTCACCCTGGAGTCATTTCAAGACACATTCCTGAAGACTTTTCCCAGGAGCAAAATGATGTAAATCTTCTCTGTCACCCCCCACGTGTTGAGTTGTCTAAACACTTTACCCTGTACACCCATTCCTGTGGCTGTGTTTTTTGAAATGAGGAATCTAGATTTAAATTTATGTTTTCCTATTGTATCTTGCTCAGAACTGAGAATTTCATTTTTAGACTGAATTTGCCCTTATCTACTACTCAAAGACAATGCTGTTCTGATTTCAGATAGCTACTTCAAAGAAGCAAGATAAATATAATTAAGGTTTTCTTATATATCATCACCTTCATCAAAGCCACCCCATTGGTGAAATTTCAAATAGTGCATTTACATTCCACATTTTATCCAGATTTTCTCACCATTCATAAGTAATAACCTGGTCAGCTCTCTGAGTGAGTTATTGCTTTTGGTACCACATACTGTGCTGAGATGCATAATAAAGACACTTGAGTACATGCCTTTTATTTGCCAGCGGACCTTTATATAAAACAGAAGGTTCTAATCTCTAACAAGAACACACCCTAGCAGTACTTTTCTCAGGGGTGTTAGCAGAAGCATAAGGAGGATTGAATCAGCATCACAGAATTTGGAGGCACAGAGTGTAAGGTTTTCATGGCACACATAAAACCAAGCATGGCAATAAAATAAAAAGTGGGGTGGACTAGCTTCCAGGAGAACATAGATATTATTGTACTTAGATATGAAAACTGGAATTAGGTGCTACCTTTGTGCACAGCAGAGTAAATATTTTCAACATTTCACAGGAATGACTTAGGACATCCAATGATTAGAATGGAGATGACTTCACCTGCATGGATGGAAGGGTCTCTCTTCAGGACCTTCCTGCCTGGCTTTCTTGGCTTCTCTTCACGGGAACATTATTTTAGATGTAAGAGCCTCAGCTAAGACTTTCTGAGATTTCTCAAGTAAAAACAAAAACACGCGCGCGCGCGCACACACACACACACACACACACACACACACCCCACACACTCTGACTTGGCCACCAGCTCCACTCTCCCATCCTTTAACTCCTAGCTTCATCCCCCGCGAGCCTTCCTTCTCCGAGCCCGCACTTGCACAGTTGGTGGTGAATCCAGTTTGCCGTGTACCCTACACATGTTTTGGGAAGAGGAAGACTTGTTTGTCCTTTTTTAAAAAGGTTTGAGGGCAAAGAAAGGCTGGCTGTCACTGACGATGGCAACTTTGCTTGGTTCAGAGACTTAGGATTAGTTATGTGGGGTTTGACATCTTATCCATCTGTCTAAGCTGGTGGTAGCTGGAGGTTCCTGGTGGGCGGAAGCCGAAGTCATTTTCCGGAACAGCTTCCAGTTAACCTCTCTTGCAGACCCGGAGACAAGCCCGGCGGTTCAAAAAGAACCTGCCAGGGAACAATAACTGCCTTTTTAAAGCACATTGGTGCTGCTGTGTGCACTTTGGAGAGAGCAGGGGATCCTTTCTGTCCCCGTAATCACTGAGTGACCCACAGAAGATGCTGCTGTCACACCGTGAGCCTCCGGTGCCTCTGTAAGCAGCAAGTGCTCAAGCTGTGTGCGTCTCTTCCTCCTCTTCTGGCTGGGAAGCCTGCTCTGCAGCCATCACCCACGCTACAGCTACTCTACGCTGTGTGGTTCTGTTCCTCCTGGAAAAAATATTCCCAGAAATTGGGCTGCCAACCAGAGGAATTCTGAGCACATGAATCTGAAGATTCGGAAATTCCTATTGTTGGAGGAGAAGCTGAGGTTGGCTTCTATGCCTTGCCCAAGGAAGCTGGGGATGGGCAATCAATTAAACCATATGTGTTGATTTTGATCAAGTGGTAAACACTAGAGAATTGTGTGTTGAAGTTCAAACCATACCTGAACTCTGGGTTTTAACTCTAAAAAGAACCTGCCTAGTTAAAGATGTCTTCCAGGGACAGAGGCTGGTCCCACTGAGACACTCAACTTGAGTTAACTTCTAAAGACTTATTTGTGCCTATGAAATGATGAAGCAGCATACTAAATATGTTCATTACAGTATCGACTTTGTTTACGGGCTCTAGTGTGGTAGAAAATGTGCTGTTTCAAGGTGTTTGCAAGGGGTACATATTTCCTCACTATGCTCCCATTCCTCTCTTTTGGAATGGCAATGTATGTTCTGTGCCACTAGATGTTGGAAGTATGTAATTTGCTTTTTTGAGTTTATAGGGGGTTACAATTAGAACAGACTTTGGACTTTGGACTTTTAAACAGTGTTCGGGTTGTAAGAGATCATGGGGACTTTTGATGTTGGACTAAAAGTGTTATGCCCAAATCACCCCCAGAGAGACCACCAAAGACCAAGGATACCCAGAATGCAACAGCAAGGTTTATTGCAGGCAGCATGCAGTATGAGCTGGGCAGGGAACTCATCCCCAAACACTCATCGCAGCGAGGCAGGGAGGAGTTGCTCTTTCTTTGTGAGGCTAGCTTTTTAAAGGCCAAACCCACAAGCCCCTCTAGGTTGTGGGGGAGTAGTACGGGTACAGTTCTAATTGGCTCAGTCTTCCTGGGCCTCCATGTTATCTTATTTTAGTTTGTCTGTTTGCTTTGTCAGAACTTTTGTAGCCAATCTCAGGAGTTGAGGAACACTATCTCCAGAGTTGAGACATCTTGTGGTTAATCAAGTCACCACCAGATAGCCAGATATTCTGACCTTGTGTTTGATCATCTCTGGCATTTGGGGCATTCTACGTTTAATCAGTCGCTACCAGATGGCTCTTCAAACATCCTGACTTTGTCCTGGGACTTATGTCAGCAGCTCTGAGAATTTTGAAACTCAGGCCTGTTTCAAGCTGGGGTGAGGGGCTTGCTTGAAATGGGGGTGCTTTGGTTCTTCTAAAGTATTTTGCATTATGATATGTGCACAAAACTATGGGGACCAGAGAGTGGTCTGTGATGGTTTGATTGATAGATGTGCCCTAGCCTCAGAAATTTGAATGCTTCATCTCCAGTTGGTGGCACTGTTTGGAGATGCTTAGTAAGTATGGCTTTGTTGGAAGAAGTGTGTCACTGGAGGTGGACGCTGAGGTTTCAAAGCCTCATGCCATTCCATGTTTGCTCTCTGCTTCCTGCTTGTGGTTTAAGATATGACACCCCCCCCCCATCACTGCTCCAGTCACCATGACTCTCTGGTTCCATACATTTCCCACTGACAGTGACAGACTCTAATCCCTCTGGAACCATAAGCCCAAATAAACCCAAAGTTGCCTTTGTCACAGTTTCTTATCATAGCCATAGAAATATAACTAATTCATAGGCAGTCGAGGGCTCTGGGAACCAAACCCTGGTCCTCCACAAGAGCAGTACATGCTCTTAATTGCTGAGTGATCTCTCCAGCCCCTGCACCAACCTCTTTAGCAACATCTGGTTTTTCCTCTCCAAGGTTTCAAGCCCTACCAGTGAGGAGAGTGCTCACCCTACAAAGTGCTTGTCATTTTCAAGGCTGGAGCAATGCTATCTTCCAACTGCTTGTTTGATGTTAACATTATTCTGAGAATTACATCCCATCCAGCATGATATTTTAATAAGCTTCTGTCTGTTTTAGTTAAGTCAGATGGAGCTGAACTAATAAAACAGTGGAATGGGGAGAAATGGTCCTCATGGCCCTGCTGTGTCTGCTATTCCATGACCTGGACAAAATCATCTAATGCCCCGTTCTATCCAGCAGTGGAGAGTGCACATTCTGAGGGTTCTAGGAACATCATTTCCTAGTAGTGATCTTGGGTTTTTTGTTGTTTGTTTGTTTGTTTGTTTTGGTTTTGGTTTTTTGTATTATTTTTTTTGTCATGGAGAGGGGAGTGTTGAGTGTGTGAGTGTGTTCACAAAGACTCCAGGGCTTAAATCAGTAAGTCATCTCTGGGTCAAAAGAGGCTAGGATTCATCAGGTCACCCTGGTGAGACATTCAGTAAGAGTCTGAGTCAGATGGGAAGTGGAAGGAAGGAGGCAGGCCAATTTCCAGCTGAGCATAGAAACCAGAGTTGGAAGGAGGAAGAGCCCTGCCTAGAGACAGGAAGAAAGGCAGTACACTAACCAGCCACACCCCCCATGCACACATTCCTCTCCCCACGTCCCCCACAGAAGCACTGTCTTGCCTTTGGCCCATTGATGCTCTCTCCAGGATTCCTTTCTTCGGGGTCTTGATATTTTATGTTCTGATTCTTTCCACAGCTTATGACCCCTGGGTAATGTCTCTTTAGAGTAGATACTTGCCTCCTCCATTGTGAGTGTCACCAGCCATTTACACTTCTCTGTAAATATTAGATACTTGAAAGCAAGTTTTGATTTAAAAAAAAATGGGAATTACTAAAGGAACAGAGAGGGAGGGTCTTTAACACCAAACAGAAAATCTTTGACACAGTGAACCAAACAAATACTGGTGTCTACAGCACTGTGGAGTGAAGAGCTTAAGTTTCCCAGGGTATCCTAAAGATGCCAGCCCCCCAGATAACAGGAAGCAGTCTACAGAACATGACACCCACATTCCCAAGAGGTGGGGTGTATAGTTTTTGGTCATTCAATGGGTTATAGGTGTTTGTTATCATTTAGAGTGGTAGGTTACCGTTGTTATTGGTCATGGTCAGGAAAAAAGCTAAACAAAGGAGTTAGAGTCAAGGATCTCTTTCTGAAGAAAAAAAAGGGGGTTATAGTATAAAAATGATGAGATAAAAGAGTGGATTGTTGAGTTTACTTTTCAACAATGACTAGTCTTAAATATTTTACATTGGCATGGATTTTTGTATAATGATACAAATTTAAGGTTATTTTTGTTATACTGTATATATGTTTCTATTCTTGTTTAAGTAAAGTTTTAGTGTTTAAAATCTATTTAGGACAATAAATTCAGTTTATTAATAGTTAATTAATTAATTAATAGTCATCTATAGCAATAAAACTTATAGTTATATTTGGTATGTTTTCAAGGTTAGCCAGATGTATTTTAAATAGATAGATGGTCTTCAAACACTTCAAAGACCTATAGAATATGACATTTAAAATGTTTTAATGACATAAGACTTTTCATGACAGTGAGACACGTCTGCTCCTGGTAGCACCAATTTACTTCAAAAAAGGATGATGGGCATCAAAGAACCTCCATATGGAGTTTGCTTTCAATGTGACAAAGCTAGACATTTGGGCAAGAAATTGCCCTTGCCTTGTGCCTTGACTGCTGACAATATGCTGTCCAAACTGGACCAACAGGACATAAAGAAAAGTGACTGCCAACCTTTGCCAAGACAGGGTAGGATAGTCCTTCAAAAATTCCTGTTTCACTGAAAAGTCTGTCAGATATTCTAGGCCTGTAGGCAGACGATGCATGTCCAAATGTTACAGAGGAGCCTTGGGTGACTGTCCAGACAGTCAGCTGTTTCTGTCATTTCTTTGAATTTTGAAAGTTGCTTGCTCTGCACCTCCTGTTTACTAAGGTAATATTATAACCTTCTGAGATCTTTGATGGAGTTAAATACTAAATAGTCATACTTATAGTTTTCCTTAGTTATGATAGAAGGTAAATTAGGTACAGAGCTTTGGACTCATCAAGATAGAATAAATAATGGAGTATTTTCTCCAAATAAGCCAAATACAAATGGACTGAACATTGTAAATGTAATTCTTACCTGATAATTGTTCTTCTTATTTATAGTTTAGAGTTATAGTTTAGAGTTAAAACCTTTCCTTTTTATTTAGACAAAAAGGGAGAAATGCTGTGAAACAGTCTTTTTGCACACTGGAATATGTGTCTTTATCAAGGTGCCTTCTCATTTGTTTAATAAAAAGCTAAACGGCCATTAGCTAAGCAGGAGGTATTGGCAGGACAACCAGACACAGTGGACCCTGGGAAGAAGAAAGGCTGATACCCAGAGAGTCACCAGCCAGAGACAGAGGAAGCAGGAAAGAATGGGCAGTACAGGGTAAAGGTAATAAAGCCATGAGGCAGAATGTAAATTAATAGAAATGTGTTAAGTTATAAGAACTCATTAAAAACAAGCCTAAGCTTTTGGCTAATAATTAATAAGGAGTCTCCGTGTTGTGATTTGGGAACTGGCAGGAGGGACAGGAAAAGCCACATACACAAGGGCCCAAAGCTTGGGCTTATGGCTGCTGCTTTGGCTTCTCAAATGGTCAGTTGACTTCTGCCTGTGTTTCTGAAGCTTTGCCTCTCTCTTTCAGAGATTTGCAAGTATCGCACAGAGCCTTCTGCTCCTTCCTCTTGGCCTTTTCAGTCTGCACGTGTTCAGCTGGAGAAGGGCTGGCTGGGCACTGAGGTCGGAAACGAGGTTGGTGAGCCACACTTCCCGCACCTTTGCATTTCCTGCTAGGTGCATCTGTGGACCGCCATCGCAGCCCTCTCCCTAACCCGCTGTTTTCGTGCTCCTGTCTGACGGTAGATTCTGCCTCCATACAGCCTTCCTTCTCAAATACAAAGTGCTGCAGGATGCGATTTGAGATGACAAGCCAGGGGAGCCTGAGTGGGTTGTCTGTTCAAACTAATTTTGTACTTGTGGCCGGAGACTCAGGGACAGACAAAGCATTGGTTTGAAAAGTGGCAGCCTTTCTCTTTTTCCAAAATGACTTGCATTTCTTAAGCCAGTCCTCAGCGGACCTGGGAGCATCCTTCTCCACAGTTCCCATCAGTGGGCCCCCAGAACAAGTGTCCCAGATTCACTAGGCTCTGAGCTGAGAAATAAGGTAGCAAAATCCTGACTTTGGAGGGCTTGGAGGGTTTACCCTCTGACCCCAGCAGTTCCTTGTCCAGCCTGGAGTCAGTGGGCTGCATAAAGGGTGGTATGAAAAGAGAACCTTCACTGAAGAAGAAATCAAGTATGTCTGAGTTTGATTCAAACAGGCAAGGGAGGCCTGCTACAGTGAACTGAGTCTGGGAAAGATGAGAAGCTAAGCAAGGAAATGGGGTGCATGGCACACGGTTCTCGGGGCGCCGGAATTCCAGTGTAACTTTATTCCTGAGCACATTGAGACATCTGGGCAGGTGGCTACTTCTTATATCTCCTCTGTCAAGAAGATTACACTCTACAGTCTAGGGCTCTTCTAGGAAAGAAGTTCTAGAAGATAAAGGATATTGTGGAGACTGCCAGAGAAGGAAGGATGGGAATAAGGTCAGTTTGTGAAAAAACTATTCCTTAAATTCAAAATTGTTATTTAATAGAGGAATCTGGTGATGGATGTACTTTCTACATCTGTCAACACACAGAAGGCAGAATTGAACTCTTAGGGATAGCATGGGCACATGTACACACACAAACATATACACCATACACATAACACACACATATACATCACATCACATACACATACCCACACCACACACACATATACACTACATACACATATATATCATACACCACAAATATATACCACATACACATAACACATATCACATGAATACACACCACACACATACACACACACAAACATGTGTTAAAGGTGCGATAGTTTCCTTGGGTTTACAAGTGCCTCAGAGACTAGTAACAATGAGAAATAGGTATCCCCAACAGCAGCACCATGCCAGGGTATTTATTGTAAGGAGGAGATCTCTTAGCTACTTATGGTCAAGTCCCTCACTGCGTGTAGCTGAGGGGACAAGTTTTTAAGGTCCAGTGTCTTTGTTTTTGTCTCTGCCCCTTGTATGGACACTCACCCAGCTACTAGTGTGAGCTCCCGGACCCCGGCAGCTGCTCCGCTCACGTAGCCCTCTTCTCACCCCAGCTAGTGTGTGGTTTGGATTTTCCTGGCATGGAGCCCCTTGATTTTCTACAGGACCTTCTGACTGTGGGCACTAAAGGAAGGCTTTGGCTCTGGGGGAGGTGAAACTCTCGGAGAAGAACAGATTTGCTCCAGCTGCAGCAGCGATGAGCTACAGCGTAGCACTACCATGGCTGCCCAGCTTTGCCCTTTCAATGCACTGTGTCCAGATGGGTTCCCAGGGGATGGGCAGAGCACTTCCCACACGAGAGGGCTCAATGAGGAAAAGACAGAACAGAAAAGCCTGGGCTTCTCACGCTTTCCTGCCCTCTGGCCTTCCCAACTTTCCTCAAAAGACACAGAGTGAAAGCGTGGATGCAGAATGATAGCCTCCTAAGAATGAAGGGTCATGAACCTAGGTTGTTTTCTATGAGCTACATCTCCAATATCACTTATTAAACAAGTCAAAATTTATACACCCAACCAAACCCATGGCAAAACTCGCATGTCAATAAAAGATAAAGACTTTCAAGTCCTCCCCGCCCCTTCTGTCCTAAAGCTACTGGTCATTTTCAAGCAAAAGACACTATGCTGATTTCCATGTGAAAACAAAGCAAACCAAACAAAAACACAGCATGTAAAATGGCTGCTTTCCAGAGTCCTGGGCATTATCTGTTCCACCCCTGGGATGCTGGCACTGGAGAGCTAGGCTATTGACATTTCTCCATGGCTCCTTGGGATCAATGCCCAGGAATACTAATTCACCCAGCGACACTGAGCAAGACCTGCTCACAACACTTCTCTCACAAAACTGTCCAAAGCTCACTGCCAGCAAGCCCTATTTGAAGTCCATTCTGATGGCCAGAGGCAGCCTTGAAGGTTAACACAAACTCTGTTTTCCCCACAAACTCCACCCAGCTTCACCACGTGAGGGTCCTCCTCCAGACACTCACATTCAGCTATCTCTCTCTCTCTGGAAATTCACCCCCAGCGATAATGCAGCTGTTGCAGACTTATAGAGGAGAGAACAAACAATCTCATGGGGACAGATAACTCCTCTGATATCCCCACCCCGAGACAATGGGAGACGTCACATTATCTGTGTTTACAGAAGAACAGATTCCTTCTATTGCTTATCTTTTCTGTGGAACCCAAATTCTGCATTATCTATAGTAGTGCGGATGTTTTGCTATTAAAATAAAAACCAGGTGACAGTGTGTACTGTGATGAACTATTTCACCCCGCCACTACCATTGTCTTTCTTCTGTTAGGGTTTCACACATCAGTGGTACAGAAAAGATACTTGGTGAGGATTGTGCTCATGTCTCTAAACACAAGGACAAGCAGCTGGTCCTTCTCACTGCAAAGGAAAAGTAGACACACATATATTACCTGTGGGGAAAGCGTTACATGAAAAAGCCCGCATGTCACTGTGAACTCCTTTTCCAACTAGTAATTTGATGTGGGGAATGTTAATTTATTTGTTCACTAGCAATTGCTAATTTATTTCAATAGTGTCTTTATTTTTAAATATGGACAAATAACATGGCATTTTTGTACATTGAAGAGTGGTTAAATCCATCCAGTTATCAATCAACACTGCCTTTTATAGAGGAATTATGCTTTCAACAAATATATGCATTTGTTACATATGTATTTATGTGTATGTGTGTCTGTATGTATGTAACTGTGTGGGCATGTGTGTGTGTGTGTGTGTGTGTGTGTGTGTGTGTGTGTGTGTGTGTGTATCTGTATATGTGTCTCTGTGTGAGTGCATATATATGTGTGTTTCTGTGTGTATGTGTCTCTGTGTGTATTTGTGTGTATATGTATAAAAGAAGCAGTGCTCAGCCACACCCCCACCAAAGACTTTGGTGAGTAAGGAACAACTCCAGCATGCTACAGAGAACCTTTGTAGATATTTTAATAGCCATAATATTCCTCACTGAGAGAATCACCTGCATGTTCTTTCCTGTTCTTTTCTTTTCTCAACTCTTCTCCATTTGTCCAACACTGTTCTTGCTTGCCTATGACGTGATGGCTAATCCACACTTCAGAACCCTTGGTGTGGTGCTCAGAAAAACCCTTTTAAATTATTCCTTTTCATCCTCTTTGAAGTAGCTCGTGCTTACTTATTAATTAAATTTGTTCTCTGACTGTTCAAGGTCCTGAGAAAAAGTGAGAGCTGAGTATTCATCCTGAACAGGACATTTATTAACCACCCATGACATCCTGACAGGGTTCAAGGAACACAGAGGAAGATGGAGTGGAAAGGGTGTAAGAGTCAGAAGATGAGGAGGAGAGCCATGTCTTCCAGGCATGTCGTGACTTTTTGTAATCATGAGCTCACAGAGGCTTCTGTAACTGGCTGCTGAGTGGCCCCATCTGTAGCTAGAGTTTTCCTGCTTCACCCACAGTCAAGACAAATCTCTGTCACCCGCCAGTCCCACAGCCACTCAGACCTGACCAAGTAAACACAGAGACTTATATTGCTTACAAACTGTATGGCCATGGCAGGCTTCTTGCTAACTGTTCTTATAGCTTAAATTAATCCATTTCCATAAATCTATACCTTGCCACGTGGCTCATGGCTTACTGGCGTCTTCACAAGCTGCTTGTCATGGCAGCGGCTGGCAGTGACTCCCTCCGCCTTCCTGTTTTCTCTGTTCTCTCTGTTAGTCCCGCCTATACTTCCTACCTGGACACTGGCCAATCAGTGTTTTATTTATTGACCAATCAGAGCAATTTGACATACAGACCATCCCACAGCATCCATCAGTCATCAGTCATGGATGGGAGCTGCCAGGGCCCTACCTCGCCCTGCTGAAACAGGAATCGTGACTGGAGAGATGGCTCAGTGAAGAGCACCTGCTGCTCTTCCAAAAGATCCAAGTTCAGTTTCCAGCATGCATGATGGGCAGATCAGCTCTCTGTAATTCCAGACCCAAGGGGATGCAACACCCCTGTCCCCAAGGGCACCCGTGTTCATGTGCATACACCCACAGGACATGAGAACACACAGTGGAGAAAAACATAAATCTTTAAAATGAGAATCATTTTCTGTAAGCTGATTTCTCAATGGCTTTTCTCACTGGCAAAAGAAAATGCCCTTGAAATATTGTTTTACACACACACACACACACACACACACACACACACACACACACTGTATTCTTGCTAATCACCAGTTTATATCAATAATTTATTTAATGGTTTGTCTAGTGAGAGAGGTGTTAATCTTGATAAAAATAAGTTTTCTTTGGAATAAATTCTAAAACGCAGAATGTTTGGCCTAATGTTGTGAGCATTTAGAATGCTCTAGGAGATCCCGGCTGCTTCCCCAGAGGCTTTGCGATGGACACCCCAGTACAAGCGTGAGAGCGCTCGCTGTCCCCTCACCAGTGCTGGACGATGATCAGTGTGATTATTTCCTATCCAGTGAACATCAGATGTGAACTAATTGTTGATTTCATCTTCATTTCCCTGATTACTAGTCAAAATGAACCACGTTTTAACATTTATAGTCTGTTGGCATTTGTTTTTATGCTAATTGCTAATCTGTATTCCTTCCCTACTTTTCATGTTTTAGAATTTATAGGAGCTTTTTATGTATTTTGAATATTAATCCTGCTATAATTTGTACCATAAACATTTTCTCTTAGACTGTTGCTTATTTTTCTCAGAAATTTATTATGAAAATTTTCAAATGCTCAGCAGTTTAAAAAAAATTTTTTAGCTTTCTTTATAGCAGCTTTTGTATACAATTTAATTACATGTTACACATCTGTAAACAGTGGTTTTTAACTCCTAACATTTTGTTCCCTATCTACCTGAGGGCTTAATTTATTCCAGGGTCATCAAAATATTCCCATCCACTTTAGCATAATATTACTGTCTTAAATGTAGAGTTCTTTAGTGCATCTCATTTGTGTGTGGGCCAGAGGGCTGTGAGTATCTAATTTTCTCAGACCAATGACATTGGGAGAGCAAGATCTCCTGCTGAGGCAAAAATATCCATTCTTCTTTCTAGTTATATGAACTCCATCTGTCCATGGGCTTTCGTATACATGGACCATGTCTGAATCTGTTCTGTTCTAACATCTATTTGCTGACATCCCCAGTCCCACGGTTTTCATTGTTCTCTTCACTTTATAATTTGATAGGTTAGCTATACCACTCATTATTTTCTTTCACCATTTTTCTTTTTAAAGTTTTTCTATTTTTTAAAGAATTTTTATTTAAAGAATAATCTATCATTGCATGTGCACATGTGTCTGAGTGTATGCCTATGTATCACATGCATGCAGTGCACACTGATGCCAGAGGGCATCAGACCCCTGGAATTGGACTTACAGATAGTTATGGCCGTGAGATGCGCTCATCCACCACTTGACTTTGTTCTACTCACAACTTACCATTCTTTGGTCACTCCTAGCAATAGTTGACCTTGAGCAAAGAAAGAGAGAGGGTGGTGGGCATTTGACCCCATCACCCACCCCTCCCCACTTCTCCACTTCTGTCCTATAAGCACCCAGCTTGTAAGCGGATAGTGGGCTTTGACTCTTACAAAGACCCTCTCTGCAGGCTTTCCCTTGAAATAGAGGCTGTCTTGACTTCATTTGCCCATTCCATTGTCTGTCGGCCCTTCCAGGACTTAACATTAGAACGAAGCTCTACATAGCATGCTAACTTCCTAAATACTTTCCTATAACTTGCTTTGGACAAGATGGCTAAGTTCACAGGGTCTCAGTTACGTTACCTGCTGTTTTAGTTAGGGTTTCTATTGCTGTGATAAAACACCCTGACTAAAAGCAACTCAGGGAGAAAAGGGTTTATTTCAGCTCACAACCCTTGGGTCACACCAGTGAGGGAAGTCAGGGCAGGAAGTCAATACAGGAACCTGGAGGCAGAAGCTGAGGGAAAAACCACAGAGGAGCGCTGCTTACTGGCTTGCCCCTCATGGTTTTTCAGCCTGATTTTCCATACAACCTGCCCAGGGATAGCTCTGTCCCCAGTGTGCTGGACCCTCCCACACCAACCATTGCTGAAGAAAATGCTCCACAGATGTGTCTTCAGGCCAATCTGATGGAGGCATTTTCTTTACTGAAGTTTTCTTTTCCCAGGTGTGTCTAGGTTTGTGTCAACCAAAAAAAAAAAAAATCAATCAGAATAGCTATAGGAAAGAATTAATAACTTCATCTACCTTACAGAGGGCTTGTGAAGATAAAATAACAGTGTATGTAGGATGTTTACACTTAATTCATAGCAGTAGCTTGCACTAGTGATCATTATTTTATAACTTGTATTAATAATTTGTATCCATAATTATCAGGCCAAGATGGGTTCCACAGCTTGCCCTGTAGATCTTGCTCCACCATAAACAGCCAGTGCCTGGCTCACAGGATGCCATGGTTCTGATGCTCATTTGCCATCTCCCTGAGTGCTATATTGTATAATCCACTAGGTATTGGGATATTGTTAGATGTTCCTGCACACTGAATTCTCTAAATGACTCACACACAGACCACAGGTGGTAACTAGTTAACGACACATGGAGAACTGATTAAGCTGGAAACAAATGGATATTCTCCTCAGATAAGTCTGGAAAAATATTCCATCCACACTGTCTGGCTCAGCACGACGGGGGGCCTGAGATGAGAGCACAAGGATGTGACCCAATTTCCTGAGACCGTGGGGGCCTTCAGTTCAGTTGAATTAGGAAATGGTTTATTACAGTGTTGCTAGAATTTTCCACAGGATGACTGTCTCAGTCAGGGCGTCCATGGCTCTTAAAGATCCCTTGTTACATTTTCCATCACAATAACCCAATTGCTGATTTCTACATTTTCTCGGGCTGACATCCCGAGTCGCTTCATCATCCTCCATGTGTTCTTCCCACCCTGTAGCTAGAGTTTTCCTGCCTTGCCCACAGTCAGGAAAAATCTTTGTCACCCCCCAGTCCCACAGCCGCTCAGACCCAACCAAGTAAACACAGAGACTTATATTGCTTACAAACTGTATGGCCATGGCAGGCTTCTTTGCTAACTGTTCTTATAGCTTAAATTAATCTATTCCCATACAGCTATACCTTGCCATGTTGCTTGTGGCTTACCAGTGTCTTCACATGCGGCTTGTCATGGTGGCGACTGGCAGTTTCTCTTTTGCCTTCCTGTTCTTTCTTTTCTCCTCTCTGTTAGTCCCGCCTATACTTCCTGCCTAGCCACTGGCCAGTGTTTCATTTATTGACCAATCAGAGCAACAGATTTGACATACAGATCATCCCACACCACCCCATCTAGAAGAATAATTATGAGATTGCAGCTGGGCTGTGAGGACTCAAGGGCATCAGGGCCTTTCAGATTTCTCCCCAGTTCAGCCTAATTCTGCCACTGTTTCCCGGGGTGACTCAAAAGCACACTCATGTTCATAGCAGAATTCTCTGGCCTCAAACAGAGGACTTCCAAGATAAGAAGTCAGCCAGTCCTTTTCCACTGGGTGGAACTGACTGGGCATAGTCAGTCAGAGTGAGATGGAGAGAGCCTACCTGAGGGTCACTCAAAGGCCACTGTGTCCCGTCATCCTAAGCTTGCTTATATTGCTGGCTTTGCTGGGAATGCCTTTCTCTTCCTGGGTCAATCTTCATTTCTTTCCCAAATTCCATTTTAGGAACACTAAATCTTGTTCACTTTTGAAGGTCTCACACAAAACTCGGTAGTGGAGGTAGAGTAGGCTGCTGAGTTCAAGCAAGACTTTTGATTGATTTTATTTACTGACATATCTTGTACCTAAAAATTGGGCTGGCAACTCTGTCAGAAATGAGCACAAACCTCTGGATTGTGGATGGATGAATGAAATAATGATGCTAAGCAGTTTTGATGATAAGCATTAACTGTCAATTTGACAGGACCTAGAATCACCCAGAAGACAGGCCTCTGAACATGCTTGTGGGCGATTATCTTGACTGCCTTGATTCAGTGGGACAATCCACCCACGGTGGCTGGTACTGTTCCCTGGCTGTGATTCTAGGCTGTGTGAGTGGAGAAAAGGAGCTGAGCAGTAGAATTTAGCCATCCCTCTCTGTTCCTGGTTGTAGATGTCAAAAGGCAGTTGCTTCAAGTTCCTGCTGCCTTGAGCTCCTGGCCATGATGGACTGCACCCTTGACCTGTTCTTCCGAAGCCTGTACTCTCAGCCATGATGGACTGCACCCTTGAACTGTGAGGCAGAATAAACCCTTCCCTCATGAGTTGCTTTTGCTGGGTAAAAGGAACACCATGACAACAACCTAAGACCGTACTTTACACTGATTGTTTTACTAAGACTCTTACAGGAC
The DNA here is from genome assembly GCF_049852395.1 of Peromyscus maniculatus bairdii. Taxonomy (NCBI): domain Eukaryota; kingdom Metazoa; phylum Chordata; class Mammalia; order Rodentia; family Cricetidae; genus Peromyscus; species Peromyscus maniculatus. The sequence continues at coordinate 138,323,541 of NC_134856.1, read as the reverse complement.
AACAACACAATCTCCATTGATTATGAAGAAACTGAGGCTTAACCACACTAACTCAGCCCTAACCATAGTGAGCAAGCCGGTGCCAACAGCACCAAACTGCAGCTGTCTGGCCCCAAACCACACTCCTTGCTCTTAACCACGCACTGCCGCTGCATTTGTGGTTACACCATACTTGAGCTGACCTGGTGAACAGCCTTCATCAGAACCAATTTCCTGCCTGCTTGTTTCAGTGGCATATTCCAACACCTCCTTTGTCAGCAAACGGTCCTTCTAGCTGTCCCCAGATGATGCTGCCAGTCAGCCTTGGAGAACCTTGGTCCACTTCCCACCACCTGTAGTACGTAGGGTAAGGATCACACTGTACCTTTGAAATGTCACCACAATTTCAAATGCTGAGAAAGGAGTGAAACAGAGTTATGGCAGCATCTGTGGGTAGACCAACCTTAGGAGTCTCTTCCTACAGTTTCTGCTTCTTGGGAATGAGTGGCTTTCCTGTGGCCAGATATTTAGTTCACCTCTACCTCTAAAGCAGCACCCTTCCCTGTTCTTCAGAATTAGAGTCAGAATGACCCTGGGAGAGGGCAATAGTCTTTCCACAACCAGGGTCCACCTTCCAAATCACTTATTGGTCAGGATGACAGACAGTGTGTGTCACCCTGTCCTCCACTAGGAGTCTTATCACCATAGAGCTAAGCTGAAAATCATGCACAGACCCAATGACAAGAAGAATCTCAGAGGCTCATCCCCCAAATGGGACAGACTGATCCAGGCTGGGTTACATGACCCCAGGCCAACTCTGCTCAGTCTTCCCCACGGTCCTCACTCCTCACAGCTGATCAGTAGCTGGGAGTTCTTTGAAAGCAGAACATTGCCACTCACTCACCCATCTGCCTCACTTGGGCCAGCCCACTATCTATCCAGCAAGGCTGTTCTCATAGCTTCTGTTTTAGTAAGGCATGCCCGTGGTTTCCATCCTGCCTGCTTCTGACTCAGGCTCACCACCGAGCCCCACAGAAATGTCGACTTTCGGCAGCAGAGCATCGAACATTCAGAAGCCTGGAGCCAATCTGAGTCGGATAAAAGGCCTTTTTCATATCGCCCTAAGGGAAGATGCCAGGCATGCCCTGGGATTCCAGACACAAAGTATAGGAAAAGATGGAGAAAAAACACAGTTTATAAAACTCAGATTTAATGTTCTATTCTTGGTCTGTGTTGGCAGCACAAATAATGACTCTCAGACAGTATTGGCCAAGGATGTGACAGAGACAGATGTAGGACAGCTCAGTCTGAAACTCTGAGTTCTCTGTCTGTTAGTTTATTCAGAGCTCTGCAAAGGGAAGAGTGTCTATGTAGTCAAAAACCCTCTATTGTATGCAAATTTTCCCATTTATTTTGTATATGTGCTGGCTAGTTTTATGTCAACTTGACACAGATTAGAGTCTTGACATAGAAGAGAGGAAGCATCAGTTGAGAAAAATGCCTCCATAAGATCTGGATCTAGGCCATTTAAAAAAAATTAGCATTTTTTTAATGTGGGAGGGTCCAGCCAATTGTGGGTGATCCCATCTCTAGGCTGGTGGTCCTGGGTTCTATAAGAAAGCAGGCTGAGCAAGTCATGGTGAACAAGCCAGTTAGCAGCACCCCTCTGTGGCTTCTGCATCAGCTCCTGGTTCCAAGTTTCTGCCCTTGTTTGAGTTCCTGCACTGATTTCCTTCAATGACAGACATGATGTGGAAGCACAAGCCAAATAAACCCTTGTTTCCCCAACTTGCTTTTGGTCATGGTGTTTCATCACAGCAATAGAAACCATAACTGAGACAGCATACTTGGATACTAACCAAGACAAAAACAAAAACAAACAAAAAAAACTTACAAGAGAAGATGGGAAAGGAGGTTGTCTTTAGCAAGAATTCTTGGTTAGAAAATTAGTTATGGCATACCAGCCAGTGAATCAGGTAGGCTAACTGCAGATCTTCACTCTCATCCAAATTCAATCCCCAGTTTCACCCCAGCTCTCTTCCATCTCTTCTATTCTGTTGTTGAGGCTTGCCTCTGAGGTTCCTATTCGGGTTCTGTTTTAAGATTTCCCTCAATTTGGGTTTTCTTTATTGACCCTATTTCCACTTTCATTTCCCTCCACTGTTTGTGTTTTCATAGATGTCTTTAAGGGATTCATTTATTTCCTCTTTGAGGACCTCTATCATATTCATAAAGGCTGTTCTAAGGTCTTTGTCTTGTGCTTCAGTTATGTTGTGATCCTTGGGGCCTTCAGTTGTAGGGTCGCTGGGCTCTAGTGGAGACATATTGTCTTGGTTGCTATTAATTGTGTTTTCACACTGGCATCAAGGCATCTGGATTTGTAAAGGTTCTAGTCCTAAGTGCTAATATCTAGGATTGTTTTTGTTGGATGGGAGTTGTGTTCCTTGGTTTCTGTTGCCCTCTATGGTTCTTAGGAGGGTGTGTGGGCTGTGTGTTGTCTGACAGAGAATTCTTATGGGATCCCATTAGGGATGGCCATTAGTGGTTCTGGGTAAATGTGTTTTCCAGGTATTGGGACTGACACTTAAGAATGGAGGTGGGGGTGGTCCTGAGGGGTTCAAAGGAGGGAGGAAATCAGGATCTGCTTAGTACCCTGGGAAAGCAGGGCAGAAAGTGAGGAGGGGCCACAGATGTAGTCTGCTGCAGAGCTGGCGATAAGATGAGGGATTGGATTTGAAGGAGAGGAGGGAAAGTGAGGCACTGAAGCTTGCCCACTTGCTTCTCTGGCCCACTTGCTCCTCTGGTGGTCTTGGCTGGTGGGTTTACGGGGAACGCCTGCTGGAGCTGGGGACTGGGATAGCAGGATGAGCGGAGAGGAAGGTTGCAGATAGGTGTGATCCCTGGAGATGGGGGCAGAGAGGAGGAGGAGGCCACAGTAAGTAGTCTGATACCAAGATGGGGGTGAGATTGCAGGACTGGATTTAGAGAAGGGGACTGTTGAAGATCCAGTTAGGCTGCCTACTTCCCTAGCCCATGTGGTCTGTGGGTTCCCAGGGAATGCCTGCTGGAGCTGGGGACTGGGATAAAGCAATGAGAGGAGAAAAGGAAGGTTGAAAGAGAAGATATGTGTGAGCCACTGGAGATGGGGGCAGGGAAGGAGGGGAGTCCTCAGCAGGAAGTCTGCTGGAGAACTGAAGATGAGATTAGGGAATTGGATGAGAGAATCTCGGGTATTAAAGGTGCAACAGAATAAATAGACATCTCAGTCAAAGAAAACCTTAAATCTAAAAACAAACAAAAAAACTGGCAGAAAACAAGCAGAAATCTGGGACACTATGAAAAAAACAAACCTAAGAATAATAGGAATAGAGGAATAAAAAGAAACCCGGGTCAAAGGCACAGAAAATATTTTCAACAACATCATAGAAAAAATGATTAAGGTACTAGAAGCATATAGAACACCAAATAGACTGTACCAGAGAAGAAATCCCCCTCCCACTTGCCACACATAATAATCAAAACATTAAACATACAGAACAAAGAAAGAATATTAAAAGCTACAAGGGAAAAAGGCCAAATAATATATAAAGGCAGACCTATTAGAATAACATCTGAATTCTCAATGGAGACCTTAAAAACTTGGACAGATGTTCTACAGATTCTAAGATACCACAGATTCCAGCCCTGACAATTTTTTAGACCCAGCAAAATTTCAATTACAATAGATAGATAGATAGATAGATAGATAGATAGATAGATAGATAGATAGATAAAATAAGACACTCAAGCAACATGTATCTACAAACCTGGCCCTACAGAAGGCACTAAGAGGGAAACTCTTAACTAAAGAGGTTAACCATACCCAAGAAAACACCAAGAATAAACAATCCCAGACCAGTAAATCACACACATGCACGCAACAGGAGTAAACAAACACTGCTCATTGATATCTCTCAACATCAGTGGTCTCAATTCACCAATTAAAAAGGCAGACTGACAAAACAGATCCTTCTGCAAAAACAGGATCCATCTTTCTACTGCATCCTAGAAATGCACCATAACATCAAGGATAGATACCATCTCATGATAAAAGGATGGAAAAAAATACAAGAAAATGGACCTAAGAAGCAACCTGGTGTAGCCATGCTAGTATCTGACAAAATAGAGTTCAACCTAAAACTAATCAGAAGAGACAGGGAAGGATACCACATACTCAAAAAAAAAAAAAATGCCACTGGGACATTTTAATACTTAACATCTATGCACCAAACACAAACATGCCAGTTCAAAACAGAAATCTACACAGCTTAAATCACATATTGACCCTCACACAGTGATAGTGGAAGACTTCAATACCCCACTCTACCAATAGATCGGTCATCCAGACAAAACCTAAACAGAGAAATGCTGGAGCTAACTGAAATGATAAACTAAATGAATCTAACAGAATTTATAGAACATTTTACCCAAATACAAAAGAATATATCTTCTTCTCAGCACCTCACAGAACTTTCTACAAAATTGACCGCATACTCAGACACAAAGCAATTCTCAACAGATACAGGAAAATTGAAATAACTCTCTCTGTCTTATCAGACCACCATGGAATAAAGCTGGATTTCAACAACCACGGAAACAACAGGAAGTCTACAAACCCATGGAAACTAAGCAACTCTCTACTCCATGAAAAATGGATCAAGACAGAAATAAAGAAAGAAATTAAAGACTTTCTAGAATTCGATGAAAATTAATATACAGCACACCCAACCTTATGGGACACAATGAAGGCTGTTCTAAGAGGCAAGTTCACAGCACTAGATGTCTATATGAAAAAATTGGAGAAATGCCATACTAGTAACTAACAGCACATCTGAAAGTTCTAGAACAAAAAGAAGCCATAAACAAATGGCACAAACATCAAGAAATCATCAAACTCAGGGTTGAAACAAATAAACTAGAAATGAAAGACAAACAAATAATCAACAAAACAGAATTGTTTTTGAAAAAAATCAATAAGATTGACAAATACTTATAAAAAACTACAAGGCAGAGAGAAAATACCCAAATTAACAAAATTAGAAATGAAATGGGAGATATAACAGGCATGGAGGAAATCAAGATAATCATGAGGACATATTTAAAAACGTATAGTCCACCAAATTGGAAAATCTAAAAGAAATGGGTAATTTCCTCAATACCACCAATTGACAAAGTTAAAGCAAGGCCAGATGAGCAATTTAAACAGACCTATAACCCCTAGTAAAAGAAGCAGTAATTAAAAATCTACCAACCAAAAATAAAAACCTCAGGGCTAGATGGTGTGAGGGCAGAATTCCATAAGGTTTTCAAAGAAAATTTAATGTCAAAACTCCTCAAATTAGTCCACAAAATAGAAACAGAAGGAACATTGCCCAATTCATTTATAAGGCCAACATTACCCTGTTACCCAAACCACATAAAAATTCAGCAAAGAAAGAGAACTACAGACTAATTTCCCCCATGAACATAGCTGCAAAAATCCTCAATGAAATACTTGTAAACCGAATCCAAGAACACATTATTATTAAAAAAGTCACCCACATTTATCAAGTAGGTTTCATCCCAGAGATGTGGGGATGCTTCAATATATAAAAAAATCAGTAAATGTAACCCACTATATAAATAAACAGAAAGAAATAAAACATGATCATCTCATTAGATGTAGAAAAGGCCTTTCACAAAATCCAATACGCTTTCATGATAAAAGTCCTGGAGAAATTAGGGATACAATAATTACAGACATTAGAGATTAAGGATAATAAAAGCAGTTTACACCAAGTCTGTAGCCAACATCAACTTAAATGGAGAGAAAGACAAAGCAATTTCACTAAAGTCAGGAACTATATTGTCCATTCTTTCCATGTTTATCTAATTTGGTACTTGAAGTCTTAGTGAGAGCAATAAAACAACTGAAGGAAATCAAGGGATACAACTGGAAAGGAAGAAGTCAAGGTATATTTATTTGCAGATGATATGACTATATACACACAAGTCACCCTAAAAATTCCACCAGGGAATTCTACAGTTGATAAACACTTTCCTCAAAGAAGCTGGATATAAAATTAACAAAAATTAGTAGCCCTCTTATATACAAATGATAAACAGACTGAGAAAGAAGTCAGGGAAACACTTTTTACAACAGTATCAAATAATGTAAAATATCTTGGAGTATCTCCAACCAAGCAAGTAAAAAACTTGTATAACAAAAATTTCAAGGTCTTGAAGAAAGAAATTGAAGAAGTTATCTGACGATGGAAAGATCTCCCATGCTCATGGATTGATAGGATTAGCAGTAAAAATGGCCATCCCATCAAAAGCAATCTACAGATTCAATGGAATCCCTATCAAAATTCCAACACAGTTCTTTACAGAATTTGAAAAAAAAATCTCAGCTTCATGTGGAATCATGAAAAATCCAGGATAGTAAAGCAATCCTGAACAATAAAAGAACTCCTGGAGGTCCTGTCATTCCTGCTTCCAAGTTGTACTCTGTAGAGCTATAGTAATAAAAATAGCATGATATTGGCACAAAAACAGACATGTCGATCAATGGAATGGAATTGAAGACCCAGACATAAATCCACATATCTATGAACATCTGATTTTTGATAAAGAAGCCAGAAATGTGCACTGAAAACAAGACAGCATCTTCAACAAATGGTACTGGTCAAAGAAGATGGCTGCATATAGAAGAATCCAAATAGATCCATAGTTATCACCCTGCATAAACTCAACTCCAAATAGATCAAAGAACTGAATGTAAAACTAGATACACTGAACCTGATAGAAAAGAAAATAGGGAATAGCCTATAATTCATTGGCATATGAAAAGACTTTTTGGACAGAATACCAATAGCACAGGCACTCAGATCAACAATTAATAAAAGGGACCTCATGGAGCTGAGAAGCTTCTGCATGGTAAAGGACACCATCATTCAGACAAAGCAGCAGCCTACAGAATGGGAAAGATCTTTACCAACTACACATCTGATATAAAAGAAAAAAACAGACAGCAATAAAACATATAACCTAATTAAGACATTGGGCACAGATCCAAACAGGGAATTCTCAAAAAAAAGGAAACTTAAATGGCTGAAAATCACTTAAAGAAATGTTCAGTATTTTTAGTCATCAGGGAAACACAAAACTACTTTAAGATTTCTTCTTACACCTGTCAGAATGGCTAAGATCAATAACATAAGTGACAGCTCATGCTGGTGAGGATATGGAGCAAAGGGAACACTTCTCCATTGCTGGTGGGAGCACAAACTTGTACAGTCACTATGGAAATCAGTTCCTCAGGAAGATGGGAATTGATCTACCTCAAGATCCAACACACCACTCTTGTAATAGACCCAAAGGATGATCTATCCTACCACAAAGACAGTTGATGAATCATGTTATTGCCTCTCTATTCATAATAGCCAGAAATTGGAAACAACTTACCTATCTCTTGACAGAAAATGGATAAAGAAATTGTGGTACATTTATAGAATGGAGTGTTAGAATGGAGATCCCCACTGCCTGTAAGTAGTGTGTTTATCTCATGGAAACATCCCGTTCTACTGGGCATTTTTACTTGTGGATTACTATGAGTATGATTTCTTCTTATGCTATACTGTCTAATTGATAATAATAATGTTAGTTTAAGTATAATTTTGATGATAAAAAATTAAAAGAAGGAAGTATCACACAGCTAGAACACATGAGTTTCTATTGAGGTGCTGTATTGATGTGGCATAGGCTAATGATTAAGAAAAAACAATTGAGCCCCAGTAGCTCAGCTAGTTTAAATTCTCTTAATCTTAATGTTGGGAGACATGTCCAGAGGTTTTGGAGTGCATGATAGTTGAAACAAAGCTTTGAAAATAACTTAAAGTTAGACTGAGATGTTTTTGTTAAATAGCTTTGAGATGAAAAACCTAAGAAGACAATCTAAAGTTTTAGAAAGGCACATAGTTGAGTGAGGAACTTTTTAAGGTCAGGGAACAAACACAAAGCAGCCCAATTATCATTAGCTGATGTGTCTTTCTTGCTAGAATTGGTTGATGACTAGAGGTGATGATTGATTTCTTATACCCATTTCTTCCCTCAATCTCCTAATATAAAAAACTGTTGATGAGTGAGTATGTGCTGTGGGATGTTCTGTATGTCCTGTGGGAGCCCTTCTTGGGTTCTTTGTGGCGTTACCCAGCAGGTCCGTATAGAGGATGATTAGGACCATGGGCCTGAGTGCAGGTGTTTGAGATGGTCTGCACTTGGCTGTGCTGGGGGATGGTCTGTATGTCAAGTTGCTCTGATTGGTTAATAAATAAAACCTGATCGGCCGTGGCTAGGCAGGAAAGATAGGCGGGACTAACAGAGAGGAGAAATAAAAGGACAGAAAGGCAGAAGGAGACGCTGCAGCCGCCGCCATGACCAGCAGCATGTGAAGACGCCAGTAAGCCACCAGCTACATGGCAAGGTATAGATGTATGGAAATGGATCAATTTAAGATAAAAGCACAGTTAGCAAGATAAGGACAGTTAGCAGGAAGCCTGCCACGGCCATGCAGTTTGTAAGCAAAATAAGTCTCTGTGTTTACTTGGTTGGGTCTGAGCGGCTGTGGGACTGGCGGGTGACAGAGATTTGTCCTGACTGTGGGCAAGGCGAAAAATCAAGCTACAAGTATGTACCCTTAAGATTTAAAATAGAGCTCACTGATTCTTCTACATATATAAAAGTTTAGATTTGTGATTCCTTATAAGATTACCTTTCAAGATAAGTAATAAAGTGATTGGTCCTTTCTTTGTAACTGCAAAATGCAGCCTGCCAGTAAAAGAAATTCTTGCTTGCTTACACACTGTTAATCTATAACAATTTGCTTGGGTACAAATGTATGTGGATTCTTGGGATAATTTGCTTTCCACCTGTAATATGTAAAATGTTTAATCATGTAATGGATATGGAAAACATGCTGGTTTTTTCTTTTACTTATATTCATTGTGATCATTCACTTGAAAATAGAATACAACCACATTGTTATCTTTATTTTGCCTGAAAGATTTTACTGGGGTATATAAGCTATAAGGGAAAGAATAAAGAGTTAAAATGAGTTAGAAAGAAAACATCAAGATTAAGAGAGTTAGAAGGAAAAACATCAAAAGTGAGAGAGTTAGAAGGAATTAGAAGGAAACATCAAGAATAAAGATAGAGTTAAAAAGAAATCATCAAGAATAAGAGAAGGAAATCACCAGGAAAATAAAGAATAGAGAATGCAAAGGAAGAATAAAGAAAAGGTCTGAAGGAAACCACCAAGAGAGTGTGTGAGTGTCTTTTTTCTCTACCCCCTCAAATAAGAAAAGTCTTAGTATGTGCCAACTTCATGGATTCCCTTTGAGTCTTGCTCTGCTGGAGGCTGTCCCCCACTCCCTCTGGAAATGAAAATCTTTGTGTAATAAAATAATGTATAGCGATATACCACACAGTTAAAAGTAGATGTTGATAACCTATAAGCAGAAATATGAGAAAATGTAATAGTGAAATAATTAGAGAAAAGTAAAGCCAGGTGGCTAGGATGTGAAAGAATGTATTGAGTGTGGGAATAGAGAAGGGCTTGCTCTTGACTACAGGCTTGCATATGGTTAATAAAACACAGTGACAGCTACACACTGGAAATAGAAGAAAAACCTTAAAAGGTCTAGTGACTAGAGGGCCCTAGGAGGTGACCTGTTTTGTAGTAAGAAAAGTGACTAGAGACACATAAGCAATGCGTTGGCAGAATCATTGGGATTTGCCAGGTAGGCAACTGGGTGCCAATGGGCAAAAAACATGCCATGCAAAGGCCAAGGGGTGATACAGGGAGTTGCCTTTGACTTTTAGTCATGGTGACTATGAAGAGCTGCCCACACTCTACCCTGGTCCCTGAAGACCATATGTTGTTCTACCACCATTGGGTTTCCTGGCGTCAGCAAAAGGCCAGCTGGCTTACGTGAGACTCCCAGCCCTCACGAAGACTGTTGCTCGCAGGCTGTTGTAATCCCTTGAGCTAATTGGACACTGTTTCTATATTCAGTCGCTCTCAAAAAGTCTGTGGGATGATTCAGAGGTATTATGATTAATCTCATATTGAAAAGGACATCTGTGAAACTGACTCCTCTAAATATCTTCCAATGACATCTCCCTCCTTGTTTGGGGTGATGTAGACAGACCTGCAGGGTGAATAATACTGAGGAGGCACCAAGTGACCTTCAACTTCTGCCATTCTGAGCTGGAATTCACCATCATCCTAGAGTAATTAGTTTGGATCAATTAAACTCTTGGCAGTGTTCCTGGAAGCTTCCCCGGTCTGTGCTGAAAAGCTGCTCCGCTTCCCTTATGGGAGAGAGGAAGCTGCTATGCCATTGAAATCAGGACACTGTTCAAGTCCCTTCAGACCACTGTGTAGCCATAGTTTCCAACTTTTTCTCTGGGACCAGAGACTTCAGTGAGCATCCCAGAATAATGAGAATGAATACTACAGCCAAAGGATTATGCTCCATCCCAGCTGTCACATCACTGACCAGTTCCAAGATGACAGGCCCTCAGCCCTTCACACATGTCACACCATGGCAGACCTGTCTGCATCTCTGCATCCCTTGGAGTGATGTCAACACCTTGAGGGGAAACACTTGGCTTCATTTGACTCTGGATATCATGGGTTGGATGAGTAGATATTATAGAGACACCCAGTGGAGGCTGGAGAGATAGCTCAGCACTTGTTGCTCTTGTAGAGGACTTGGGTTTGGTTCCCAGCACCCAAAGGCAGCTCACAACCATCTGTAACTCCAGTTCCAGAGGATCTGATGACCTCTTCTGACCTCTGCAGGCACCAGGCATGCACACAGTGCACAGATATATGTGCCAGAAAAAACACTCATACACATAAAATAAAATAAATCTTTAAAAAAGAAACATGCAACCATTTTACATAACTTAGAACATGCTTGTTAAAGATTTGATTACATGAAAAGAACATTTCTAAGTTATGTTTCTGGATTGTTCCATTTAACCCTCACAGTGCTTCCATGAGAGTGCATTATCTTATCAGTATGTCAATTTAACAAAAATGGGAAAGTCCATACTTAGAGAAGAATTACTGTCAAGCTGGTACAACTGAGAGGAGTTGGGAGTCGGTTCTTTCCTTCCTCTGTCTTCACTGGTAGACGATTGAGTGAGGAGGTACCTGGTGAGGGGTGGTGGGAATGGAGCGGGCTGGGCTATGAGAAAGTCTCATGACAGATGGGATTGTAACCGTGGCATGATGGGTGGGTTTTAAACCTGTGAGAGCTGTAGATGTGATCAAAAGATGTTTCCAACGGGAGGCCATGGTGGCCAATGTTGGGACTGTAATCATCCTGCTTATCCCTGAGAAGAGAAGATGCAGTTGGGTAGAAGAATAGTTTAGGGTCAAATTAGCTTTGAGCTCACCTTAAACCTTTTCCTCCCCCTGCGATCTGTCCACGGAAAAAAAAGAAATTGTTAGCCCACACTCCTCCTTCATCAGCGAGCATCTGAAGCGATTTAACCCAAGGGGTAAGGGAAGCAAAGGGGCCCGGGTTTGTGCCAAGCTGGCACAGACACTATTTCCATACCAGAAGCTGCCTGCTGCCTTAGGCAGCCTCGCTGAGGTCTCCATGGAGGCTCTGCTGGCACTGGGAGACGCAGAGAGATTGGGGCAAGTCAGGGGCTGCTTTGCAAAGAGCCAGAAAGCTCCTTTGAATGCTATGATGACGAGGGTCTGCAGTGCTCAGTGCTCAGTGCTCACCGAGACATAGAACGGAGAAGGGTGCTTGGACAAGCTCTGTGGCAAATGAAAGCTGCTCCAGTATGTCTGGAAGTGGGGCACAGTGAAGATAACAAGGCCGAGTGTGGAAGGGATCAGCAGCTCAGGTACTGAAGCCGTCAAGGGAGGGGGGAAGAGAACCAATAGTCACAATGGGCTCGATGTGCCAGGCAATGTGCCAGGCCCCTGTGTGTGTCATCTAATTAAATCTGTACAGCACACTTCTAGGAGAAGAGAGGGACACAGGAAGGTTAATTGACTTGCCTGAAATCATTCAGTTTTTAAGTTTTTGAATCACATTTGAAAGTTGATTCTGCCGGGCTCTCAGGACTTAGCATTGTGAACACTTCTGCGAACATCTTCCTCATGTCCTCATGGGTGCAGAGAATGATCTATCCTACCCTAAAGCAGGTGTCTTGACCACTCCTCACCCTACAGAAATGCTCTAATTGTGCAAATTAAAGCTATCAATACAGAGATCATTATGCCTGTTCTTATGAGATGTGACATACTGTTTCTAGGCTGCCACACTTGACCATGAGGGAATGTAAGTAAATGAGTTGTCATTGTGACTAGCATCAGGTCAGGATAAATAAATGCAGCTTGATGATGCTGAAAGCACTAAATATCGCTCCAGGCATTCTAGAAATGGCCTCGTGGTTATAAATTACAGCATGAGAAATTTCCTGAAGTCCTTTCAAGTTCCCAACTTTAATTCACTAAACCTTCCCTCCCCCACCCCATTATCAAGGCTGATCTAGAAAGTTCTAAAGTCGCACAGATGTTTGGAGCTCAGTCCTAACCCCCATGGAGAGGTCCCAGAGTTCATGTTAGAGTTTTCCATGTGTTTTTACATAATAGATAATCTATGGGAACTCATACTGTTCTGTCACACATTTTATCACAGGTGTCCTTGGAACCCTTTCTAACATTGCTGTGGTGGGTGAAAACCTGAATGTCGTTTTCTCTTCCTGAGAGGATGGCTCTTTAATCTGTTTACAATATTTGGTTAAAGCATCATGGCTTTAATACCTTAGCCCAATAAATCACCACATATAAAATTATTTCCCTGGAAAGGATTGTGAATGGAAAAAGAAATTTGTGAGCTTTTATCTCATCATCTCAGTTCTTGATTATGGACCATTTTGCTGACTGGAGCTATTTCTCTGAGCATTTTACCATAAACACATGTAGCCTACCTAACACACATGTCCCCAGGAATGTTCTTTTGCTGCTTTTCCATGTGAGTTCGCATTTACCAGCTTCACTCTAACTCTTCGTTTCTTATTCTCTGTGATTCAGTGTTACAGAGGAAAATTTAGAGTAATTTAGATATGTGCAGTTTTGTGTTTGTGGAGGGTCGTTTGTAAGTCACATGGAACAGTACATGTAGATTGATTTTACAATTAAAATGATTTACTGCTGGCGGTGGTGGTGCACGCCTTTAATCCCAGCACTCAGGAAGCAGAGGCAGGAGGATCTCTGTGAGTTTGAGGCCAGCCTGGTCTACGGGTTGAGTTCCAGGAAAGGGACAAAACTGCACAGAGAAATCCTGTCTCAAAAAACCAAAAAAAAAAAAAAAAAAGATTTACTTCATGGTTTATATCTATGTATGGGTGAATTTCTTTGATCCCATTTGAAAATACAATGTTTCCTTGTCCCTGTATTTTCTATTAAAATCCTTTCTTATTAAACCATATTTCTGCAGAACTTTCTCTTGTTAACTTCTTGGGTTTTGACTCAGTATCAGGGATTCTGCATGTTTTCCTTTTTAAAAAAAGATTAACTGAATTGTATACTTTCTTTTTTCTCTATGTATTATTACTCCCATTTAAAGTATTTGCTGCATTTCTATAATTATTTCTTTAGAATCATTTATTTTATTTTACATGTTTAAGTATCTGCCTGAACTAACCCATGCCTGTGAACCATGTGTGCAGAGACTAGAAGAGGGCACTGGATCCCTTAGAACTGGAACTACAGAGGGCCATGAGCCACCATGTGGGTGCTGGGAATGAACCCAGGTCCTCTGTAAGAGCAGCCAGTACCCTTACCTGCTAAGCCAGCTCTCCAGCCTCTAGTTATTACGTATTTTTCAGATACATTATTGATAGCACTGAATTGACTTTTTGGAAATTTCTGATCTTGAGTGATTCTAGCACAGACTTAGTCCACACTTTCCTTCTGGATGGCACCTGTGTTTTCAGTCTTCTCCAATTGGACTGTTATCTCTTCCTTGTGGTTAACCCTATGTGCATGTCTGTTCCTGTCTCATGAGGACCATGTTTCTTGGTATTCTATTAAGTATCAAACTCATTTATTGAACTTTTTCTGTAGGTCATTATCTTTAAAGACTTGCTGTTCCTTAGGATATCCAATACAACACACCCATTCACCAATCCTGTAGAACACAGACAGATCCCACAGATGTCTTGCTTTGCATGATGAATACAAGCTTTCTCTGGCCCCCAATAATACTATATGTGTTATCACCACCTCATAGATCCATCTGTATCATTCAAAAAAAGCATTTTATTTATGTGTATAAGTATTCTGCATGTTTGAGTTTATGTGTACCATGTACCTGCAAGTACCCACAGAAGCCACTGGCTTCAGATTCTCTGGAGCTGGGATGACAGGTGGTCATGAGCAGGTTGATGTGGATGCTGGGAACTGAACCCAGGCCCTTTGCAGGAGCAGCCATAACTATTAACCATGAAGCTATCTACTCTGCCAGTTTTATAAATATCTGTATCTTTCATTTAAAGTCTTTACTTCCTTCTTTTTCCTTTTAACCACCAAGTTCTCAAACATTCTTTTTACCAGGATGAATTCCACCATGGCAACACAGAGACCTTTGTGTAGCAGTAGTTGTAAGAACAATCTTTTTCATCTACATCTCTAATTTATAAAACACAGATATCGTCAGCTTCTAATGCTGTGGGTAGTCATGCTTAATTATTTTTTACATCATTTCCCACTAATGTGTTTAGGGGAAGTGATTATTGGAGATGTGCTTGAAACATTAAAAATGCCATTTGGGAGACAGATGGTTCATGGCAACACAAGAGCCACATATATCAGCAGGAAAATAGAATTATGCTCCATGTGGAATGCAGGTGGGTGGGACCCCATGTTTGTGCATGTATCCCACGGTGGTTACAGGGGCTGGAGCCACAGTTCCATATATGAACACAGGACCAGCAAACAGGGTCTAATAGTGAAGCAAACAATGTACACCATGGACTGCAAACTCCAGAGACCTCTGAATGAATAATGTTCACTTCCCACACTTCAAGGTGGCGTGGCCACTGAAAACCCACTGCTATCTTAAAAATACTTGGCTTATAGAAAGTTGGCAATTGTCTTTCACTGATACTAATTCCTATGATGGGAGGCAGACACAGAGGTTGTAGAAGGAGGATTTGGTCACTCCCATTTCCCTTCTATCTCCAATTGTCTTCCATTTATCTTCTCTATGATATGACAAACCTGGTCACTATGTTAGTCTTTTAGCTTTCCTCTAGCAAATCTGAGTGGTGTGCAGCAAGCCTGGTACCTGAATGAATGTGATATTGCCATCAGCACTGCAAGCATGCATCCAGCAGGGATGAATCTAGCAATGTGTATGAGGCTTTGCAAGGGGGTTGTGAGGATTTTTACAGCCTCTTCCAGACAACATTCAGAGGGAGCTCCTGTCTGAGTCTAGCCTGCTCCAAGGGTTACATTCCCATCTTTGGAACTCAGGCAGCTGCCTTGCACACTCAGCATGGCTCAGTTGAGTGAATGTGGCCTGAGCATGGTGGGCACTATGAACTGTAGAAGACAGACATTGTAACGAGGAGGAAAGATTCATGAAGAGTAGTACATGTGGGCTGGAGAGATGGCTCAGTGGTTAAGAGCACTTGCTGCTCTTGCAGAGGACCTGGGTTCAGTTCCCAGCACCCACACGGTGGCTCACAACTGCCTGTAACTCCAACTCCAGGAGATCTAATGTCCTTTTCTGACCTCCGAAGGCTCCTGAATGCACATGGTATAAATATTCATATATATAAACAAAAGCAAATAAATAAATAGTTTTAAAAAGAAAGATACCATGAAACAATCTCATTGTGATAGCTACTTAAGTCAATAAAGTACATAAGAATGAACTTAACCAAGGAAATAAAAGCCTTCTAGAAAGTAAATTTTATAAATGCCAAAAAACAAACAAACAAATCACAAACAGAAAGAAAATCCTTCTAAATTCATGGGTTAGAAGAATCAATCTTGTTTAAATGTCCATTTACCAGAAATAGCTCACAGATTTAATGAAACCCTCATCAAAGTACCAATGGTGTTCTTCACAGAACTGGAGAAACTCACCCTAAAATCTAATACAACCACAAAACCTTTGAGCAGCCAAAGCAGTTTTGAGCGGAAAGAACAAGGGAGCAAGCTCCACACTGCCTAGCTTGAGAACGCACCGCAAAGCTGCAGCCATGAAAGCAGCAGGGCACAGGCATAAAAACAGACACGCAGCAGGGGAACAGAACAGAGAAGGCAGAAATTCACACGGTTCCCAGCACAAAAAGTACACACTGAAGAAAGCAGCATCTTCAGTAAACGGTGCTGGGCAACTGTATACACATGAAGATCACTGACACTTGATTCCTCTGAAGGACCAGAACCCAAATGTCAGCCGGGAAATTCTGAAATGATTAAAGAAAATGTGCGCAAAATGTCTACAGACACTGGTTTCTCTGGTTTCTAGGGAGAACCTCAAAGGGGCAGGAAAAAGTAAAACAAAGCAAAACCTGACAAATGACATGGAACTTAAAGACTCATAGACTGAAAGACAGAGATCAGGAGCCCAAAGAGCCTGCCCACAATGGTCCGGGGCCCGAAGAGCCCGCCCACAGCGGAAGAGCCCACCCACAGCACAGAAAGTGTTTGGCAGCTCTTCATTTGACAAAGAGTTAAAATCTAGAATACTGAGAATTCACAGGATTTGGCAAGAAAGAACTCCATAATTTAATTTAAAATGAGGAAAAGATAGGACCTCAAATATCTAATGAATACATGAAAATATGTTCAGGAGTGTTAGCCATTCAGTAGTGTTAACATCTCACATAAGTTAAAATGCAATTACAAAAACAAAACAAGACAAAACCCAAACAAAACAAACAAAAACAACAAATAACAACAATAAATTCTAAGAAGGATGTGTAGAAAGGGGAATTTTTTATGGCTACTGATGGGGATGTGAATTTGTATGGCCACTACGGAGAATAGTATACAAGTTCCTAACACTGACAATAGATCTATGATATGCTTCAGCTACCCTATTCTTTGATAACTATTTGAAGGAAACGAAGTGAACATACCAACAAGACATATACACACTCGTGTTTATTGCCAGGCTTTGTAATAGCTGAGGTAGAATCAGTCTGCATGGCCACAAACATGTAAATAGGCAAAATGTGGAGTCAAAACCAAAGAAGTCCCACCACTCCCAGCACAATGGCGCAATGCTGTGGGATGCTCTGTATGTCAAATTGCTCTGATTGGTCAATAAATAAAACACTGATTGGCCAGTGGCTAGGCAGGAAGTATAGGCGGGACTAACAGAGAGGAGAAAAGAAAGAACAGGAAAACAGAAGGAGTCACTGCCAGCCGCTGCCATGACAAACAGCATGTGAAGATGCCGGTAAGCCATGAGCCACGTGGCAAGGTATAGATTTATAGAAATGGATTAATTTAAGATGTAAGAACAATTAGCAAGAAGCCTGCCACGGCCATACAGTTTGTAAGCAAAATAAGTCTATGTGTTTACTTGGTTGGGTCTGAGCGGCTGTGGGACTGGCGGGTGACAGAGATTTGTCCTGACTGTGGGCAAGGCAGGAAAACTCTAGCTATAGTGCAGAGTAGAGCATATCGTGTAAAGTGAAATAAGCAAGCCTGGCACAGAGGGGCTCAGGGTTCCTGCTCTCTTTCACTCCGGGTGGTTAAAGAAAAATGTCAACTGCTAAGTAGAGTAGGGAGGGTAAAGGGGGTAGAAAGGTGGGAAATGAGATTGAATTTGACCACTGCGCACTATTTACATGCATGGAAACATCACACTTAATCTCATTAATATGTGCAATTAGTATATGTTAATTAAATTTGACTAGAAGCCTCACACCACTGTACTCTGTGAGTCCATGCTCCCATGCCAGGGAAGGAGGAAGGTGAAGGGCCCCTGAGGAGCTGTGGGCAGAGAAGACACACTTTATCCACTCCAGTCCCAGGCTGCTGGGCAGGCATGCAAGCATGCTCACACAGGCAGGCACACACACACAGGTGGTCACACAGGATGCAGAGAGGTGGACAGACTGATCTACACACACACACACACAGGCAGACTGGCAAAGACAAGACTCAGGCAAAGGCCTCTGACCTCAAGGCCATGTTTATACAGAATAACACAAATGTGGCACTCAGAAAAAAAGAAAGATAGATAGATGGGGGGGGGGCAGTTATGTAACAGATTATATCACTCTGTACTCTGGGGTTCCCCGGACAGTAGGTAACAGCCAACTTGGGCTAACTCTTTGCCCCAGATTGTCCAATGTCAGTCAGGATTTAGCTGACTCACCCCAAATATCCATGTCGGCCCCATGTTGTCTAAACATAAGCTGGCCCTTGTTGACTTCTGTTGACTGGACCCTTCCCCGGATTTTCCAGGCTGTAGCTTCAGACTGGAAGTACCTGGGACTGGTGTCTGTGGTTCCTCGTGGGCTCTGCTGATAGCTCAAACGTGGAGATTTGGGGAGGCTGTGAATAAGAAATGACTTGTTGATTGGGTTTTGAAGAATGAATACGAATATGCTAGCTGTGAGAGTGGGAAAAGAATTTGCTAGCTTGGAGAAAAGAGTGGAGAATCTGCCCGGAAAAGGGGAATGGGTGTAACAAAGAGCTTGGGGTGGGTGGCGCTCCACAGAGCACACAGCAGAGAAGGCATTTGCAGGTTTGCTCTGCTGTGAGAGAGGAAGGCTGGGCTATTTATCACGAGTCGCCCTTTATTTCCCACAGTTCGTGAGGCTGGGAAGTGTGCGTTCTTGGTGCCAGTAGACCGGTCTCCGGTCCCACGTGGAGTCTTCTGCTGCAAACCACAGAAGAAAGGAAGACGAAGTCCTCACCCAGAAGACTGGGAAGGGAAGAGTTTGCTCTTGTGGCCCCTTTGTATCAGGCTATCAATCAATCTAGCACAATGGCCCTATCCTGTGAGCTAACACCTCCCACTGGGCCCCGCCTCCTAACGCTGTTGCTCAAGACAAACTTCCCAGCACCCAGATTCTAGAGGGTCCGTTCAGACAGCCGCAGAAGGCCAGAAGATAGGGACCGCTGGGACGCAGCAGCCACATGACTGCCAAGCATGGCATCAGGCTGGAGACACCAGCAGAGGCTACATTTTGAGGCCAGCATGGGACCAAAACAGAACTAAGGCCTTTTTCTTCCACACAGATTCACTGACAGCTTTTGAGGAGGGACGAGATGGGCTCCCGTTCTATTTGTTCATTCTGGATGCAGGAGACAGCAAGGGCTGTGGTGGGCATGGAGATGGGACGATTGAAGTGGGATGGGGACATCATTAAGGAAGCTATGGTCATGGTCCAGGCCAGAAGATCTCAGCTCTGAGCAGGCAGGGACATCTTCAGAGAGCATAAGCTAATGTGACCATACATCAATAGTGCCCACGGAACAAAGCGTACAAATGTGCAGAGCCTCTTTATGACCTTTTCTGACACTCAATTCTATTAAACTCTAAAAGAAAAACGTGAATGTGACCTTATTTCCGTGGTGTTGAGAATGAGGCTAACATACCCAACTAAAACAATTCAATGTCTTTTTAAATCATGGCTCTACATTCATTTTAAAACACAATTGTTCACTTGTGTGGCTAAATCATGCAGAGAGAAACCCAATGAGTCTCACTGGAAAGGGGCTCTGTACATAGGCTACTAGTTTAATATTCCTTCAGCGGACACCCTGTCCCCGAGAGGAACCATCTCAAAACCAGAAAGCGCCTGGTTGTTTCTGAAGTAGACCGAGGGCCCACAGTGCCCTCTGCTGGCATGTTGGAGGTACAGCATCTTTTGAAGGCATTTTCTTCTGAAATGGATAGATGTTAGTTTTCTTTACTTGGAGACGGAAATGAATTCATCATTTGGGGCCAATGTTTGCCATTGAAATGGTGATCAAGGAGGCAGCTACTTTTTGTTGGACAACATAAAGGAGACAGATGAAGTATTAAGCAAAAGAAATGGATGGAAAGGCTAAATTTGGCGTCTGAAATAGGTGTGTCAGCACCTTTGATAGACATACAGACAAACAGGCGCGCGCGCGCACACACACACACACACACACACACACACACACACACGACCCCAAAGGTATCACATGTATGTGCTCACCCAGGAGGCCTATATAAGTCCTGGATGTAACAATGCAGCCAAAGCATTTAGATGTGACCGAGGCTTGGTTTTCCTCGTGTACAATTCTCTTGCAGGAGTGTATGTGCTAGGAATGTTATGGGGACATTGCTAGCAAATACCAAGAATTGTAAACAAAATGTCCAGACCTTCGACCCAACATCTATACTTGTAGAGCCTATCCTAGTGGGAAAAAAACCAAACTGTATAAAACAGTTTTGTATGTAAAAGATTCTCAGGCTACACAGTTGCCTCAGTGGGTAAGAGGACTCACAGAACCCACATGAGGACCTGAGTTCAAGTCTCTCCTACATGAAAATGAGGCATGGCTTCGTGTGCCCGATACCCCAGCACTGGGAGAAGACATAAGAGAAGGACAGGGGTTTGCTGGCCAGCATGCCTAGCCAAAGCCTCCAACGACAGGTTCCTCAGTGAGAAATCCTGTCTCAGAGGAACAAGATAAAAAGAGAAGAGGGGATGCTAGCATCCTCCACTGGCTTCCTTGTGCATACCCGTGGGTGTGCACACATGCACGTGTGCATATACACCATGCATATGATATGCAGGCACTAAATAACGAGGAAGGAAGCTGGAAATAATCCCAGTTGAATGTCCTGAAATCGAGAGAATGAATAGATTAAGTCATTATATCTACACTACACTTCTGTGGTACCACTGAAAGACAAAGCTATAAAAGATTTTAATTAGGTCAAAATGTGTATGATGTTAAAAGGAAAGGCTGTGCATGCCAAAATGTACTAGAGATGTGTAGAAACAAGTAGAAAACTCTTTGAACTCTTCGATAAAATTAAAAATGAAACCAAATCAAATCAGATGGAAATAATGTGACTAAAATAGTATCATAAACTTTTGATAGAAATTAAAGTGTGTAAGGTTTCTCTGGAAAGCCTTTCAGAAGAAATTGTTCAAAAGTTTTTACTGTGTGTAATTTTATCTGGAGAATTTACCCCAGAGAAAGGGTTGGTTATGAGCTCCCAAAATGAGAATAAGGATTGTCACTAACACACCCTGGGAACTAAGCACTTAGTGATCATTTACTATGTGTTACTTACTTTGCCAAGCACTCAGAGGCTAGTGACTGTTCCCTGCTCTCAACGGGCTGATCAGTAGTTTCCATGACCAAATGAAGACACCAACACCAGAGATGACCGTGTGGGACTTCAGCATGCCCCCATAAACTGTCATGGGAAAGCCACAAACACTCAAGAGTCACTGCTGAACTGTTAAAGAACCAACTACCTCAACAGAGAGACTTGGGACACACTGCGAGGCATTCCATAGCTCTCAGACAAAGCATGACCCTTCCCGTCTCAACAGTGGGGTCAGCAAGACTGTTGAAGGAAGAGCTAGGTCGATGAAAGAGGAGAAACAATCTGTAGTTAGAAGACACCCTTCTAATCGGACCACAGCAGGTGCTAGACAAGTGCCTAGGCAAGGCAGTAACTACCAACCTAATAAGATTAAAGAACAAGACAGTTTTGAACAAGATATACACGTAGCAAGAGGTATTGCTCTCTTATTTTTATTTGACAAAAATCGCATGTATTTATCATCTACACGGGATGTTTTAAAATAGGTGTACCGCACACACTGATGAAATCCAGCTCCTTCGCTTATGTATCACCTCACATACTGCCACTCTTTGTAATGTGGAAATATAAAACTACCAGCAAGTTTCACTGTGAGAGATGGCTCAGCAGACCTAAGTTCAAATCCCCAGAGCATGTGCAAAAGCTGAGCACAGGCCTCACATCTAGAATCCCAGAGAGGTGGGTAGATCCTGACACTCACTGGCCTGTGAGCTCCAGATTCACTGAGAGACCCTGTCTCTAAAATTAAGGTGGAGAGTGATTGAGGAAGACACTCCACATTGACCCCTCACTACTGTACATGCACACAAACATGTTGATGCACTCTTTGTGGTGATATTTTGTTTGTGCTCTGACAAAACTTGCCTGAAGATCGGAGGGTGGAGCTGGCCATTAGTTAAGTGTAGATGTCTGAAGGTTTGTACAGACAGATAGGAAGTGATATGGCTGGGTGGAAAGAAGAATATGAGACAGGTGGAGACAGGATTTCAGCCCCCTTTTTGGTCTGAGTCATCATGGAGATAAGAGGTGACTTTGCCTGGCTTCTGTACTTCTCTGATCTTTCAGCATTTACCCTGATATCTGACTCCAGGTTTTTATTATTAAGACCAACTAGAATTTGTGCTACAGATTCTTATGTGCACATATACCACAAACACCACACACACACACACACACACACACACACACACACACACACACACACACACACACTTTCAAAAAATATGATAGCTGTTCTTGAATGTATTTCTCATAACTGAAGTTGTATGTCCTTCAATCAACTCTACAGCTCCAAAAAGATGATTTTTAAAAGATTTTTTGCAAAGCTTTATGATGTCTATTTTCCTACATACAACTGTTTAAGTTGGTGGCCAGGTACAATAACATAACGTTTTGTTCGATGATCACACAAGCATCTTATGCTTTCAACAGAGCCTTACCTTCCACACTCCAAGCCCTGCTGGCACCAGCGCAGGGAGGCTACTCTACTCCACTTGGAAATGCCTCTACATCTGAAGAGCAAAGCTGAGCTGCAATGATCAGATTTTACACATCGGTGGCATCTGAATTCACAATCCCTGTCTTTAGAAATAGATAGTAGTTGGGGCTAGAGAAATGCCTCAGTGGGGTGTTCTCACAGAGGACCCAGATTTGATTCCCAGCACCTACATGGCTTCTCACAAATGTCTGGAATTCCACTGGGATCCAATGCCTGCTTCTGGCCTTCATAGGCCTAGGCGCACATGTGGTGCACAGACATGTCAAGCCAAAATACTCATACACATAAGATAAAAGTTAAAATACAAAGGAAATACCCTACTGTTACCTTGATATGATCATAGGGGAGTTATTTGAGTAGCTCCACCACCACCCCAGATCAGTAGTGATTACCTACCTTGTGATGCCTTCCCATGGAAATATGTTCCCCCAAAAAGTAAGAACATATTTTTCTTGAAAATGTTGTCACTGTACAGACATGCCAGCCACTAATCAGTCCCTAGACCCAAGAGGTTTCCTCGATTAGAGGATTAGGATGGCCAAAAGGCAGAATATAATCCATCTACCTCTCCAGGTTCCTAAATCACAGAGGAGGTGAGCCAGGAGCATCCTAGCTTCCTGTCCCAGATCCTGGCCAGTTACAGGGACCTCAGACCACCTGCTCTTAAAAGAACACCAGGCCGGGAGTCAGCAAACATGCCTAAATGTGTTGTTACTCAAGAAACATTACAAATTAGAATAATAAAAGTGAAAATTAAAATATCTTAAGTACCACTCAAACGAAGAGAATTTTGTCAGATATAGTCTGACAATTTATTTAATATAATTAGAATCCTAAAAGAAATGTCATTTGATAACTTGGTGTTTTTACCTAATTGTTTGTAGCTTTTCAAGTCAAAACATTTACTTTCACATTTTTATATTTGCAGTAGTATAAGTAATCAAACCATCTTTTGTTTTTCACAAGAAACTATGGAGTTTATTTTGTGTTAGCCCACTACTCCTGGGCATAGGACCTGCCCTGGCAAGTGACTCCACTGGAGAGAGCTGACTTTCCCTTTGACAGTGGGTATCAGGCTACTTGGTTACGGATGGGACTCTGTGTCCAGTTCCCCTCCTCTGTCCTGAGGTTTTTGTCTGGTTTGAATTTGTACAGGTCTTGTGCATGCTGCTAGTCTTTGTGAGTTCTTGTGTCACCTGCCCTGATTGATGCCTCTAGAAGCATCTGTTTCCTTAGAGCCATCCACCATCAAAATAAAGGAATAAGGTGGTCCATGTGTCCCTCTTAGGGTCCTCCTTGTTTCCTAGCTTCTCTGGAGCTCTGGGTTGCAGTCTAAATATCCTTTGCTTTACATTTAGTATCCACTTATGAGTGAGTACATACCATGTTTGTCCTTCTGAATCTGGGTTACCTCACTCAGAATGATATTTTCTAGTTCTATCCATTTGCCTGCAAATTTCATGATATCATTGTTTTTCTCTACTGAGTAGTACTCCATTGTGTATATGTACCACATTTTCTTTATCCATTCTTTGGTCAAGGAGCATCTAGGTTGTTTCCAAATTCTGACAATTACAAATAATGCTGCTATGAACATAGTTGAGCTGTCACGTCCACCTCGACCAGCAAGGAAGATGCAACACCAGGCTCTTCTCCAAGCAGTTTATTCAGGAACCTTGAAACAATCTTCTGACCCCAGGGAAAGCCAACCCACAACCTAAATAGCTTCTGGGCAGCCAACCCCAATCTGCCACGTGGGTACTGTGGATAAGTCCAGGTACGCGGAAGCAAGCCAAATCCTTAGCCTTAGCCAAATAAGGAGTTGTTTATCACAGAGAGCACTCACCATCAGAGGAAGGCAGAAGCCAGCACCATCTTTGAGGCGCGGCTGCACGCAGCTCTCTACATTGAGCAAGTGTCCTTGAGGTATGATGAATATTCCTTGGGTATATGCTCAGGAGTTGTATCATTGGGTCTTGAGGTAGATAGATAGATTCCCAATTTTCTGAGAAACCACCATACTGATTTCCAAAGTGGCTGTACAAGTTTGCATTCCCACCAGCAGTGGAGGAGTGTTCCCCTTGCTTCACATCCTCACCAACATAAGCTGTCCTCAGTGTTTTTGATCTTAGCCATTTGACATGTGTAAGAGTCATTTTGATTTGCATTTCCTTGATGACTAAGGATGTTGAGCAATTCCTTAAATGTCTTTTGGCAATTTGAGATTCTTCTGTAGAGAATTCTCTGTTTAGATTTATAGCTCATTTTTTCAAATTGAATTGTTTGGTATTCTAATGTCTAGTTTATTGAGTTCTTTATATATTTTGGGGATCAGCCCTCTCTCAGATGTGAGGTTGGTGAAGATCTTTTCCAATTCTGTAGGCTGTCGTTTGGTCTTATTTCCTGTGTCCTTTGCCTTACAGAAGCTTCTCAGTTTCAGGAGGTCCCATTTATTAATTGTTGCTCTCAGTGTCTGTGCTACTAGTGTTATATTTAGGAAGTGATCTCCTGTGCCAATGTTACAGGTTACTTCCTACTTTCTGTAGATGTAACCAACCATTTTATTAAATAAGAAACACAGAACCAATACAAAGAAGAAAGCCAAGAGATCAGAGCTAAGAGCCTTACCCTGCAGCTAGCCTCTTCAGCCAAGAGACCTCTCCAAAAGAGACCTACTTCCTGTCTGTTCATCTTTATATAGACTTTCTGTTCTGCCTTCTCATTGATTGTAAACCCAAACACATGACTGCCTCGTCACTGCCTGTATGCACAGCCCTCTAGGTCTTCTATGGTATTGAGATTAAAGGTGTGTGTCTCCAATGCTGGCTGTATCCCTGAACATACAGAGATCTACCTAGCTCTGCCTACCAAGTGCTAGGATTAAAGGTGTGCACTATCACCGCCACGCTCTTGCTATGGCTCTAATAGCTCCGACCCCTGGGCAACTTTATTTATTAACATGCAACTAAAATCACATTTCAGTACAAATAAAATACCACCATATTTCCCCTTTTCTATTTTAATAAAAAGAAAAAGAAAAAGGTTATAACTAACAAAAGAAAAACTATGTACAAAAGTACAATAACTATATACAATATATACAAGTAATAAATACCTAAACAATGTCTAGTCCATTTTTATTTGACAAATTCAGAGAAAATAATTCCATTATCTATCCTATTTTGGTAAGTCCAAAATGTATCTAATTCACTTCTATCCTAATTAATCTTCAACTATAACTAACTAATCTTCAACTATAACTAACTAATCTTCAACTCCCTCAGAGACCCAAGAAGGAAATAATATTACCTAACAAAAATAAAAACAGAAAGTGCATGCAAGCAACTTCCAAAAAATTTGTGAGTTGACAGAAACAGCCAGCTGCCTGGACAGTCACCTGAGGTTTCTCCGCAGTGTTGGGGCATCATCTTCAGACTATAGGCTTAGCGTATCTGACAGACTCATTTGTGAAGTAGGATGTACACAAGGTCAACAGTTCAACCTCACATTGGGTGAGAGCAATCCATGTACCAGAAACACCTGGATTCCACTAGTGTCCTGTCATAATTCAGGATTTTAAATTCTGGAAATTGTTGATGGTTTTTTAATTCAGCTGTCCATTCTTCTTGGCTGTGTATATATGGCTTCATCTCAGCATCCCCTTCTTCTCCACATCTCTCTATTAAATGCCAGTCTACTATTGAGAGGCGTGAGCTTAGTTACTCTTCAAGAATAACTGTTTCGGCTGCTGTTCCATTGCACATCAGAAGCCATCGGCCCACTTCCTGTTCAGCTGCCTTCGAAGAAAAGGGCACTGTACCTTTTCCGGATTGTGAAGGCCACTTCAGGGATGGTGCCATATTGTCCTGGCCTCAGAAGATGCCTTTTGATAAAGCCATAACCACACTTGTTTTGGCAAGAATCAGTAGTCCTTTCATGTCCTGTCTGTCCATTTTGTCCTGTTGATTTGAGGATACTTTGTTGTCCAGTGGCTAACTTTTGCCACAATGAAAGTTAACTCCAGATGCAGTTTCTTCAATGCCCATATTTTCTCGGAAGTAAATTGGTACTGCCAGGAGCCGACATGTCTCAAAAAAGAAAAATTTTCTAAGTTTTTAAAAGATTTTAAATGCCATACTCTGTAGATCTCTGAAGGGTTTGAAGATGACCTGTCCATCTAAAATATATCTGCTCAATCTTGAAAACATACCTAATATGACTACAAGTTCTATTGTAATGTCTAACTACTAACTTTCATTTCTTTATATTCTAATAGTTGGTAATAATAACATTCAAGGACCAGAAAATTGCATTACATTGTTAAATGAATGGTATAAGTACAATTAGAAATGCACATATAGCATTTTCTAATGATATCAATTTTCATATATATAATTTGTATACAATATAAAACAATACAATCCAATGTAAAGTATTTAAAACTAATAATTGTCTTTTTCTTTTCTTTTCTTTTTTTAAAACAAGAACCTTAAATCTAATCTCCTTTCCTTAGCCTTTTTCCTAACCCTTGACAACAACTTGTAACCAAGCCCCCTAAAACAATGAAAATTATCCCAGACCTAAAACCCATTAAAAAGTCCAAAAAACCACACCACCTCTTCGGGAATGTGGGTGTTGTATTCTTAAAATTGCTTCCTGCTGGGTATGGGCGAAGTTATCTTTATCCTGAAAGAAAAATTTTAGGTTAATTGTCAAATTCTAGGAAAGGTAACTATATCCTTCATTATCCAGTCTGTGTATAATGTCAAAGTTCAGGGTTTATCTCAAGTCCTTATTCAAGTAGTCTTTGAGACTGGATCATCTCAGCTAGTCATCTCAAAATTGCTCTGAGCACCTTGTAGTTCAAAGCTGATCTGTAGATGATGTTTGTCAGCTTAATGATATTATTATTATTCCAACAACGTGGAATTGTTGTTGTTGTGGGGCCCCATCTTCTTCCTGGAGACTTCAGTTGATGTTAGACCTGGCTGTGATTTCCTGCAGAAAACTGATAAGAGACTCAAACACAAAGACATATATGCAGCTAATTGAAGCCTTTTTTCTAGAATTAGCTAGTACTCTATATGACCATTCATATCTTAATAAAGTTTAAAATGTATATATATATATATCTTGTAAATTTTGATATATCCTGATCCCACTGTACATGAGCTGGTTTTCTGGATCTCCTGGTCAGATACCTTGCTCATTCTTGATGCAGGGAGGAAGAGCTTGATCCTACCTCAACTGAATGTACCAGGCTTTGCTGTCCCCCCATGGGAGGACTTACCCTTTTGGAAGAGGGGAGGAGGGGTGGGTTGGGGGAAGGGAACATGGGGGGGAGTGGGAGGAGGGATGAGAGGGGGATCTGTGGTTGGTATGTAAAATGAATAATTTTTTTTAATTTAAAAAAAAAGGAATAAAAACCAGCCATCTTTTCTTGTCCACTGGAGGCCACTGTCGTCTCAGCTCCTCTCACCCTGGCTAAAGGTCCTCAGAGGAGAGAGTTTAGAAGTCTAGTTTGCAGGCTTCCCTTGGTGGGACTGACTGGAACACCAACCCAGACACAAAACCTTCCACCTACAATCTGTCCTGCCTGCAAGATGTGCTGGGGCAATGGTGGAGCAGAACTTGTGAGATTGGCCAACCAATGACATGTAATTTGAGGCCCACATCCACAAGAGCGAGCCCATGCCTGACACTGCCTGGATGACCAGGAACCGGAGACTCGATAGCCCAGAGACCTCAGATTTCTCCAGTTTATTTTGTGCATCAGTTTCATTCATGTTGATCTCCAATACCATTTCCCTCATCATTTCTGCAAGAATACTGTGAACTTTGTCTACATGAAATAAATCCAGATCACAGACATTTTCAAAACATCTGTCCAATGTTTCCATAAGTACTTAAGTAGATCTAAAATGCCAAGTTCATTTTCTGAGTAATCCGTTCAGAAGACAAAATATAGTGTTGCATAATGTCTATAAATCAGTTTGTTGTCAGATCCTCCAATTAATAATCCTCCTAGGAAATTACAAAAATTCTCATCTTGCTTAGATACCAAACACAAGGTCTCCCTGATGACTTGCTGTTGCCTGTCTTCATGTAGGGCTGGCAGAACTTGGAGAGCCTTGGCTTCCTGGGCCAGCACTGGAGCTTGCTGCCACTATTTCCCACCCACCCCTCTGAACCATGTTTAGTTTCTCACTAAGATAGTTTCCATCTGCCCTGTTACAGACAATGATGTCTTTAACATGTTCGTAGCTAAATTGTTTAAGCTTTTTGTATATCTTTAATTATTTCATCTCTACATTATGAAGTAGAATTCCCAAATAAAAGGATTAGAAACTGATTGCACTGTTTTTTTAAATTTTGTTTGTTTGTTTGTGTTTATTAATTTATTTATTTCGAGACAGGGTTTCTCTGTGTTGTTTTGGTGCCTGTCCTGGATCTTGCTCTGTAGACCAGGCTGGCCTTAAATTCACAGAGATCCACCTGCCTCTGCCTCCCAAGTGCTGGGATTAAAGACATACACCACCACCACCCAGCTGTACAGGTTTTTGTTTTTGTTTTAAATATTTTATGTGTATGTATGTGCATCTGAGTTTATGTATGTGCACCATGAGCATGTAGAAATCAGCGGAAGTCAGAAGGGCACACAGAATACTCGGGAACTGGAGTTGCAGGTGCTTGTGAACCCCCATGTGGTGCTGGGAACCGAACCCAGGTCCTCTGCCAGCGCACTAACTCTTACCTGCAAGCCATTTCTCCGGCCTTCGGTTGCATTGCCTTATGACCAATTATTTATGTGTTCACTTTTGAACAATGCTGTTGCTGTGGCTTAAGGGAAGGTGAGCACAGCATAAGTACTTCTGGTTATGCAGCTGTGTACGCACAGCACAGACCAAGGGACAGCATGTCACTAGCAACTCAGAACCTCAAGTCCCCGCCTCTCCCCTTTCTACTCGAAGATACAGTTGTTATCCCAGCATCCAAGGTCAGGAACGAGTTCTCCTGGGTTCATGCCTTGTCATATCTAGCCACATGACACTCATTTTGAGTCCGATGTCTTCTACCCAGTAGTCTGTTTTTGAGCCTCAGCCATATGTGGTACGTCATGGTTGATAGGCATTTCCATGACCATTTAGCTAGTGCTCACATGTGAAAATACTGTAATGGCACGTAGCACCTATCGTGCTGTCTGTGAACACGCAGGGTGCTGGTGCTTCCCGAATCTCATGAGAACTAGAGACAGGCACTTGTTTGTGCATCTTTTGGTATAGACATTTCAATTTTTCTGCATGATCATATGAAGTTTTTAAGATGGTGCTAAGCAGTTGATCTAAGTGGATGTGCCAGTGTGAACTTCTACCTCCTGTGACATTGCTAGCTGTCCCTGGTCCCCTTAATAAGACGGTCTTCTTCATCTCAACCAATCTGGTAGCAGTGTGGTAGAGCCACGCTGTGATTTCAGTTCTCATTAGGCATCTTTACATTTGGGTGTCTCTAGTGAGGTCCCTCCCATCCCACTTATCGATTTATTCTGAGTCACTTTATTTATGAATTTTGAAAATATGGAGATGAGGACTGTGCTATTTATATAAATTGCAGACATATTTTCACACTTCATGGTTTGTCATTTTATCCCACTAATGGTAAATTTTGATGAACATAAATTTATAATTTTATTTTAAAGTTTTTTTTTATTTATGTGTATGCCACATATGTGCAGTGTCTTCAGAGTTCACGGGGGTGGGGGGGGGCTGGCTTTGGATTCACTGGAGCTGAAGTTACAGAAGGCTGTGAGCTGCCCAGCATGGGAGCTGGGGACCCAACCCGTGTCCTCTGCATGAGCTGCAAGTTTCCTGACTTCTGAGCCATCTCTCTAGCCTCTGAAATCCATACTTTGAATGAAGAACAATTTATCAAGGATTTTATTACAGAACATATTTTATTCTACTTCCTCTCATTTCACAGATTGAAAATATTAAATCACAGGGAGGGCTGGCAGCTGCTAAGAGACAAATGTGAGCATTTGACTCCAGAGCCCAAATCCCTAAATAGTACGCTATATTGCCTTTTTAAAAATCTTTAAACATATTTGATGAGAGTTTCATACATAACCCTTCTAAAGCATATATTTTCTTTTTATTGGCCTATATTCATTGTACATGGTGAAGGGTTTCATAAGTAACCTCCTTCAAGTGTGGCTTGCATTCTGAACATTTTCCCTTCCCCTTTCTCCTCCCTCCTGTCACTCAGTTTCCCTTCTGCTTCCTGTTAAATGCAACGTGTGTGTGTGTGTGTGTGTGTGTGTGTGTGTGTGTGTGTGTGTGTGTCTGTGTGTGTGTGTCTGTGTCTGTGTCCACACGGCCCTATGTATCTCTCTATAAAATCCTAGGATCCACAAATAAGAGAAAACATAGTATGTGCTCCTTTGAGCCTGGCTTACTTTCTTTAATGTGATGATCACCAGTTACATCCAGTTTTCAACAAACAACATAATTTCATTTTACTTATTTATGAGTTAATAAAGTTCTATTATATATATATACATATATATATACATATACATATACATATAATAATATATATATTACATTTCCCTTATCTGGTTATATTGATGGACACCTGGGAAGATTCCATAGTTTGGCTACCATGAACAGTGTTGTTCAATAAACATGAATGTGCAGGTGTGGAGTGTTGGCTTAGAATCCTTCAGGCATGTACTCAGAAGTTGCAGAGAGATTGCATGGTAGTTCTATTTTCAGGTTTGTTTTTTTTTTTTTTAAATCTCCATATGATTTAAAAATCTCCATATGATTTCCACAGTAACTAAAATAATTTACACTCCTGCCAGCAGTGAAATGGGGTTTCCTTTTCCCCATGTGTTCCACGGAATTCTTTTGTTTTCATTACTGTGATCTCAGGGAGATTTCATTTACATTTCCCTGCTGGCTAAGGATGCTGAGCACCCAGAAGCAGCAAGTGAAGACTCATTTCTTCGTTGTTATCATGTTTCATTTTCTCATGAATCAAGTGTGTCTGAATATGTGAGTCTCTCTTTTCTCTACTGCCCATGCTGTTTTGAGTGCTGCTATTATTGCTCACTGTCTAGGAATGCAACCCAGGCACTTCCATCATTTGGCACTTTTTTTTTGGGGGGGGGGCTATACTTAGCTCTTTACTTGCCAGATAAATTTTATGTTTATCAATTTCCATGAGAAGATGTATGCAATCAATATAATTCCAAGATTGCATTATGTATGTATGTAAATCAAACTGAAATGACTTTTTAAATAGTCATGTAACCTAAGGACATGGCAGAATCTTTCATGTATTTCCTTCTTTGAATTATGTGATTTTCTAAGTAGAGGTCTTACACATCTTTCCTTAAAATCTTACCAGATATTTATCTTTAATGCTATCGTAAATAAGTTACTTCATTTAATTGCCTAGTTATTTATGAGATGCATAGAGAAATGTAAGGGATAGTGGGATATTGAACTTGTGTCCTATAATTATCTCGGGATCACTTACACCTACTAATTAACAAGCCTGTTGTTTACACACTAGATTTTAATTTCTTCTTCTCAAACCTTTGTGGCTTCACTTCTTTATTTTCCTGTATTTTACAATCTAGGACTCTCAGTAAATTTCTTAAAAACATTTAGATATTTGAATAATAAAATTTTCTTAGATATTTTAAAAACATAAACGATTGAATTTTATTAAATGCCTTTTAGGTATCTTTTGACATATTCATGTGGCTTTTTGTTTTATGCATATTAATGTGGTAAATTACACTGATTACTTTGAAAATATTCAAGACTCTTGAGTCCCTGTTTGGCTGATACACAAACACACACACACACACACACACATACACCACACGCACGCATGCACAGAACTTAAACAAATGCAAGCAAATAGAAATAAATTACATTTATTTCACTACATTAATTATAATTAATATATACAAAATATTATAAACTATGTGTATATAAACTGTACATTATGTATAACTTATATAACATGTAATATAATACATAAAATTTTTATTTACATAAATCTTGCTGGATTCTGCTTGTTGACATTGTATGGTCTATTCCACAATCAGTTTTGTTGTTTTGTTTTGTCTGTTTTTGTTTTTTGAGACAGGGCTTCTTTATGAAACAGCCCTGGGTGTCCTGGAACTTGTTTTGTAGATCAGGCTGGCCTCGAACTCACAGAGACCTGCCTGCCTCTGCCAAGTGCTGGGATTAAAGGCATGTGCTACCACTGCCAGGCTAGGCAATCAGTTCTTAACGGATACTAGGTCTATCGTTTCTCTCACTTTGCAACATCCTACTTGAGTTACCGTTTTTTAGTTTTTTTTTTTAAAGAGTTTTCTTTAGTTCATGCATATGAGGGTTTTGTTTGTTTGTTTGTTTGTTTTTAAATATCTGCCAGGAGAACTGGAGTTAGAGGTGGTTGTAAGACATGTGTGTGCTGAGACATAAACCAGGGTCCTCTGGAAGAGCAGCCAGTGTTCTTAACCTCTTGATCATTTCTCCAGACCCAGACATAAATATTTCTAAGAATGAATTTAGAAAATCAGAGATCTGCTCCTTCGAGGATGTTGAAATCATGGAGAAAGTTGTCCCCAGAGGGTGTGGAGGCTCAGCACCCCTGTAGTTTGTCCTATGCATCTCTTCATTGCATCCTCCGTAATATCCTTTTGTTTTGTTTTTCAAGACAGGGTTTCTCTGTGTAGCCTTGGCTATCCTGAATCTCACTCTGTAGACCTGGCTGGCCTTGAACTCCCAGAAATCCACCTGCTTCTGTCTCCAGAGTGCTGGGGTTAAAGGCGTATGCCACCACTGCTTGGCTGTAATATTCTTTTTAACAAGCCAGTCTGTGTGTTTTCCTGATGTCTGTGAGTCACTGTACAATTCAACAGTTCCCAAGGAGGAAATGGTATGTTTTCTAGATTAAATAGGTATAATTTTAGATAAATGGTCTTTAAACACTTCAAAGTTACAGTTTTACGAGAAGAGTTGGGTCGTGTTTCCTCTTTTTCTATGATCAGGAAGGATCCATATGCACTGGTATTACTACTTCTTTAGATGTAATGACTTACCAGTGATGCCTCAGTGGCTTACGCTTCGTGGGCGAAGGTTTTTAAAGGTCAATATAATTAAATAGAACCTGAAACTTTCTGACATCCGTTTTGATAAGCTGTGTTGTCCATTTCACCTAAAATTTTAGCCGTATTTACTGTATCATAAACTATATGGCAAACTGTCCAGCATGTTTGGCTCAAGCGTCCTCTAAGGCTCCCTGTCCCACAGGGTCATGTTGCTGCCTGAGTCTGTAACAGGGAACAAGGAGAGCAAACGGCTGAGAGCAGCAGAAACTGAAGCCTTGAGAGCAGCTGGAAGGAGAACCACCAGCAGTGTTTGCAGTTGTTTGTCACGTGACATTCAAGCACCTGTCCCAAGCACAAGAAGCCAGGAGCACATCCAATGTGAGAAAGCTCCTTTCTGGGTACTCTCTCAGTCCGGAAGTCGGGAACTCTCTCAGTCCGGAAGTCGGAAGTCGGGAACTCTCTCAGTCCGGAAGTCGGGGACTCTCTCAGTCCGGAAGTCGGGGACTCTCTCAGTCCGGAAGTCGGGGACTCTCTCAGTCCGGAAGTAGGGCTTCCCCGTTATTTCGCTATGGATGTTTGCTGTCTACCTGCTGCTCGCTGTGTCTTCTACTCCTGCTCGCTGCGTGCTTAACAAGCAACGCATCCACTCGACGTGGATGTACAAATGTTTGTGATGCAGTCTTACTGTTGATTCTTACTGATGTTTGCCATCTCCTGTGACCTCTGATGACGGTCTATCTTGTGTTTTATTTCTCTTGGATCACTCTCAACAGTAGGGTGTTGTTCATATTGGGGGAAAACATTACTGACTTCGTTGGGTCTATTGTTTTCTAGTTCAGTTGTTTGGCTTTTATTTTGATCATTTCCTTCTCTCTGCTTTCTCTGGGTTTCAATTGCCTTTTTCTGTGACTGCTTGCAATAGCTAAATTATTAATTTTTAGGCTCCTTTTTATTAAAATATGCACTCGGAGTGGTACATATCCCTCTAAGGACAGTGCCAGCTACATCTCAAAAGCTCAAATGTAGTATATTTTATCATTTGTTGATGTTTTCCACTTTTATTTATAATTCCTTTCTTTAATGATTTTTAAAATATTGCGGAGTTCCCACATATATTAAAGTTTCCTATGAAGCTTTTTATTACTTCTTCCTAAATTAATATAACTTATCAAAGGCCATATCAAGTGTACTAAAGTAATGTATTTTAATACACATTCTCATAAGTGAGGGCTTTAGCCAGCCTGAGCATGGCCAACGTGGCCCTGACAGATTTCCCCTTTTACCCTTCTCCTGCCTGTGCCTTGGTAAGAACTGCTAGATCACACTCCTAAAGCCAGCCACCAAGGTCTAGTCCCTTCTTTGGCCACTTCCTCCCCCCTTAGGCTGACTACCAAGGTCCTACTATCAAATTATTGAAGCCCCAGCAATCAAAAGCCCCCCTTTTGGCCACACTAATTACCATGCCCAATCAAAATTAAACACCTCACCCTGACACGGGGACCCTTTTCCCTTTATAAACCGCCATTTGCCCATGTGTCATGTCTGTGCCCTCTCTGTCCAGAGCAGTCCGTTGTCCTGGGGGTGGGGGCAAATATCCCTCCCCTGCCGCTCTCCCTTGCCCCTTCCCTTCTCCCTATCTGCCCTTGTCTCTTACTCCCTGCTCTCTGTCCCTCTGCGGCAAGTAAATCTCCTTTGTGCTGAGAAGTTGGTCTTGGTGTGTCCTGTGCTGACTCCAGTCCTTTCAATAAATATGCATGGCTTGTTTGCATACATTTAAATTCCCAGACATAGTATTATTATTTAACATAAATTCTTTGGGTCTTTACACTTCTGCCCCGTACTTACCAGTAACTGTTATTCTCTCAAAGCAAAATAAATTCTGGTTTAATTCACTATAAATTTCTGGGTTTATTTAATATTTTGTACTTTGAAATGTTTATATACTCACAATATGTGTTCATTTGAAATCTTGATATTGCTAAATATTACACTTAGAGATTTAAAATGTTGCAAGCCATTTTTAGTTGTTCAGCCTCATGGTCATATACTGTTCCACAGTGTGGAAATAACACAAATTTAAATACTATTAATTTTACGACTTTTATTTTGGTGTGCTTAGGTAGTTCCTTTGTATTTACCTTACCGGGTTTTTAGAGCTCCTAAAACATGAAGCTCAGTTCTCTTTATTGGTTTTCGAAATCTGTCATTGACTCTTTAAATCTATTTCTGACCTTTTATCCACTCCCCACCCCACCCCCACTTTCAATTGCTGGGGTCAATCACTGTCTCCTTTTTAAAATATTTTTAAAATATTTAAATGGGGGGGGGTGTCTATGTACTTCTGTCTGTTTTTCTATTTTATCTCTATGTGCTTCTGTCTGTTTTGTGAGGGGGTTGTCTCTATGTGCTTCTGTCTGTTTTGTGAGGGGGTTGTCTCTATGTGCTTCTGTCTGTTTTACTGTTTTGTGACGGGGGATGTCTCTACGTGCTTCTGTCTGGAGTTATCCTTCTGATTTATATCATGATCTGATAATTCTCTTTTCAAGTCTTTACTTGGTATGCTTTTTCTAACATGTAGTTCTTTGCTTGGCAGTTCCTTGTGTAAGTCACTCTCAATGTCCCTGTGCTCCTGGGCACCCTCACATTCAGATCTCCCAAGGTCTACCCCAGCTGTCTGCGGTGGTTGGGGAGGTTCTATCCAGCTGTACAATTTCATTGCGTATGAGGCTCATGTTCTTAAGACTGAAGATCGTTTGACGTTATGGGGACATTATCTTCCTCCAGAGGGTATCTGCAGCTACTTCTGGAAGGCAGCTGGTCTAGAGGTGCATCACCACAATGCAGCTAGGAGCTGGCTTCGTTTCATCCTTTGTGGATGCCGGGCTAACACAGTGAGAAGTTTTGTGGGACAGCCATCCCCCCACCCCCCACCCCCCCACCCCCCCACCCCCCCACCCCCGCTGCAAGTTCCAGGGTACTTGCTATGACCCCTCCTTCTTGGGAGGCCCTGAAACTTGATCTTCCCCATCCAGTGAGATCAAGCCCCTCCCCATGTTAAAGAATAGCCCTAGAACTGGGAAGTCCAACCCCAAGAGGCTGACATTAAGTACTGTGTAAAAAAGTGGCCACACTCTGGACAGTGAACAGAACCCAAACACAAAAACTAAAACAGGCTTCAAATGGTAGGAGCTGGGAGAGGATTACTCTGAAACCATACTGGGCTAAATTCTGCTGCCTCCACAAGCTTATACTCCCAGCACTGAGAATAACAGGCATGACTAATTAATAAGTTGTTAATTAATTAGTCATTAACCATGGCTGTTGAATAAATATTCTAACAAATTACTATGCCACTCATTCATTGATTCTTGCATTCAACAAATATTGATTTAGGACAAACACAGAGCACACTCTTCAAAGCACGTGGAACACCAGGGGTGAGTGGAAGTGAGCAGTGGAAGTGAGCGGGTCTGTGTTTGCCTCCAGGAGATTTAAAAGGCTTAGGAACAATGACCAAAGGGAACTGTCTTTGTTCTGCTCCCAGGAACCTCAGGGAAAATGATCTAAGAAAGGAACAGAGAGAACTGTGAATTTCTCCCACACCTAGGCTCCCTGTAATGGATGGAAGGGCTGATTAATCCTTGCCTTGGCTAATTTCAGCAGAATGATCAAGTTTCTTTCTCTCTGGTCTTGGATTTCCCTCCTGTTCTGCCGCTAATGGTGCTCACTGGATTTTCTCCCTGTGTGTTTTGGTTTCTGTGGCTGAGCTAGTGTTCTGTGATCTGTGACCCTGAATGGATGGGAAGAAGCCTTCCCAGGCCCAACTCAGTCTACATCTAGAGACACTAGAGGGCAGCAGAGTCACACACATGGATCACCGCCTACACTGGTGCTGGGTCAGTGAGCCTGGCTACACTAGGTTTTCCTGCCCCCAGCTTGGTTCTGCTCTGTAGTAAGCATGGACTTCCTCACCACTTACATCTCTGCCAGGGTTAATTTTTCAGTCACTTCCCTTCCCTTCACCCCCATCGTGATGACTTTTCCACAACTGAAATTTAGAACTCCTGACATGAAAACCGGATGTAATGTTTGAGACTGGGGTTGGCAGGGAATCCTTGGCACGGACTTGTTACAGCCAAAAGCCTTTGTTGTCCTATCAAAGCGCTTTGGATGGATTCGTGTACGAAGGCCGAGAGCAAACAAGCAAACATTCACACCGCACGCCAGGTGTTTATTTGTGTGGAACTGACTAGAAGGAACAGACTAAAGCATCCTTTGCTGATGCCAGGATGACTCGACACCATTGTACTGACAGCTAGCCCCCTGGTGCTCAAAGAGCCTCTGGAACTAGACAGCTCAGTGCAGCTTCAAGAAGGAAGGTTCTGGGAGCCCACAGAGGTGAGTCCGCTTACCACTGAAAAAGGTAATGCAGGGCAGACTTCAAATACAGGAAGAATGATTGATTTTGACTGGTATGTAAGATCCTCCGGTGAGAGCTGATATGGATGGAGACTTACTACTGATTGATGGGACCTTTTGACTTCATGCAAGCCTTTAACTCTTTAGCGGATACATTGATACCGATGGGGCCCAGATAGGGCTTATAAAAGTCTTGTGGCAGGAGCTAGAGAGAAGTTAGTGCTTCCTGCTCTTACAGAGGACTAAGTTGGGTTCCCAACATCCATGTCCGGTGGAATACAACCATCTGTAACGCCAGCTCCAGGGGATCCAGTGCTCTCTTAACTCTGGCCCCAAGGACACACAAGTATACATAGATACACATGCATAATTAAAAAAGAAAGTAAATCTTTTAAAATAAATAAATGTATGTCTCATAGCAAGCCTATGCTGAGATGTCCCCCCCCCTCCCACACACACACACACACCCCACACACACACACTGCAAGTCTTGGTCTAACTTTTAAATGGAGATTCCAGGTTTGATTTAAAAAAAAAACATTTAAGACCAACTGGTTGCTGGATCATTGTTAGCTTTGTTCCTGTAATGTGGCTAAGAATCCACTCAAATCCAGTTTGCTTTGAGTTAAGAATGGCCGTGGTTGGAGGACATCGAGTTGTCACACTCCCGGAACAAGGGTTTTGTTTATAGCGGTCTGCTCCTTTGTTCTGTTCCCATGTGACCGCCTATCAGTGTTTGCCAACTAGCATCACAGCCAAGGCCACATGCCCAATTCTGCCTCGTCCAGGGATCTAGTTTTCAGCTTTTCCACCAGCTGAGATCAACCAGAGAGATACAGAGGAGGCCCTGGATGTCCTACATTCTCCACAGATCAGATGGCTAAGGAAGCTACTTTGTGCGCAGGGCTTTGTTCAGTCCTCAGAAAACATCCTGGCTATGGGAATATCATCACTCTAATTATACAGGTGGAGAAACATGGGCTTAGGAACAAAGAATGCTAAGCTTTGGTGCCCCAAATCCCAAAGCAGATGTGTTTGAGTTTAACGTCTACTTTTCTCCAAACACAATGGAGACCTTGATCATAGAAGCTAGGTATCAAATTATAGGGTGTCCAAATCAAGGCAGAGAGGCCAGACAGTGTATCTTTGGGATGGGTAGGTAGGCTGGGCTGGACTCTATAATGGGAATTCAAGCAGTTGGAGTTGCGCTTGTGAACTGGAGGCATGCTGCTTTAATAATATTGGATCCTAATGTTGCATGACACCGTGTTTTATGGAGTAGCTTACCTGTTTTAGTTCCTTCATTTTCTTACAGATAGCCAAGAAAACAGGAAAAACGGTGTGACGAATGTTGGGCTACGTCTGAATGAACTTGTATATAGCTTCACCACTTTCTAGCGGGAAGAGAATGTGAAACTGGGGATCCTGGAATGCAGTTTCCCCATGGTCATGGTGGGAAAACTCCTGTTCTTAAGGATGGGTTTAAAGTACTCAGTAAACGAAGCCTTTGAATCAGCACTGGGGAAGAATAGCATGCTGGGCCGTGCTCAGGGGACTCTGGGGAGACTCCACTTGGCCAGGCACCTGAGTGACACTCAAGCAAGAAGCCTTGCTTGTGTGGCTCTCATCCCCACTTGAGCTGCTGATGAGCACCGGGCATCTACCCTTGTCATTGTGACAAGCTCCCACCTGGAAAGTTGAGTGAACCCAGACCCTGTCCCTGGCCTAGCAGGTTAGGACTGAGCTTGTTTGGCCAATGTGACATGTGTGCATGGAAGTCTAACTGTTTTAAATTTCACTTTCCAGATTACTAGAGAATCTGTGTGCATAAATCTGTTGATGTTCATTTTGTTTGCAAGAGCAATTCACTATTAGCAGCAGACACATGCACGTGCACACGTGTGTACACACACACACACACACACACACACACACACACACACACACACACACACACACATACACACACTGCTAGCTACAAGGGTAGCTGCCTGGCGGACTCCTGTTGTCTCCAGGCTGACGTCTGGTCCCGACATAGACTAGCCCTAACAGTCCCTCTCCCATCAGTCTTCCCCAGACCTGTTTCCAGTTTGAAGTCAGCGGCTTCCTCGAAGCCAGGGACGCTTTTGTCATCTTGATTTCTCAAAGTGATTTATAACACCTGTTCTCCATTTTTTTTCCTAATTTCTTGGTAGATTCATCTCAGTATCTGGGAATTCTGAACACTACACTTCCCAACAAATAGCAAACAGCAGCCTCCTGCAGACAAGAAGCTGGTTTCCTGATACACTTCTGAGACTAACTGGTGGCTGAGGGGGACTGACGGACTTTGTGCATGCTCTTCTGTGTTTGTTCCAAACTGACTAGCCTCCCTAAAAATGGACCACCATTGTGGGGAAACTGAGGCAAGTCAACAGTGAACACAGTCAAAGAGCCCACCAGCCCATCTCCCCATCCACAAGAAGAGCTTCATTTATAAGCAAACCTCCTTGTTCCTGACCCTCCTTATGTTCTTCTCCCATGGAAAGAGCATGGCACAGACTGAAACCCAAGACTTTCCAAAGGCTTGAACTCCCTGGGAGACCATTAAACCCCATATGTGAGTTAAGTGCAAAAGAGACAGCTGAGTCAAGCATGATTTCTAGAGGTTAAATCTCTCTTGGACATTTTATTTAGTTATTCCCTAATTTAAATCTTCAAAAGGAAAAAAAAAAGCCTTTCTTTCCTTTTATTGAAAATAGATATTTTCCCTCATATAATCTATCCTGATCACAGTTTCTCCTCCCTCTACTCCTCCCAGCTCCCCCCTCCCTTCTAGATCTACCCCCTTTCTGTCTCTCATTAGAAAACCACCAGGCTACTATGGGAGAATAATATAATATAAAAGATAAAACAAAAGCTAACACATCGGAACTGGACAAAGCAAACCAACAGAAGGAAAAGAGCCCAAGAGAAGGCACAAGAATCAGAGATGTGCTTGTTTGCAAACTCAGGAATACACTAGTAAAAACACTAAACTGGAAGCCATGTAGGGTAAAAACAGAGAAGAAAAAAATATAATAAAATAAAAATAATAAAAATTAAAATTAAATTAAAAAAGAAGAGCCCTGGCACAACATTATGAGACAAGGAACCTCCAAAGATGCCACTGAGGACTCTTTCTGTTGGCCATCCACTGCTGGTCAGACAGCCTACCCTGAAGGGTATTTGTTTCCCCAGTGAGACTCCCCTGGAGGAAACCAATTTTTCATTTGTAAGTGGTTATCAATTAGATTGCTTCTGGGTTAGGGATGGGAACACGTGTCCACTTCTCCTTTCAGATCTAAGACTCCAACGAGTGCAGACAGAACAGGTCCTGTGCATGCTGCCGCAGCCCCTGCGAGTTCGTATGTGCACCGTCCTGATGATTTAGAAGGTCTTGTTTTCTTGTTGTCCTCCATCCCTTCTGGGTCTTTTTTTTTTTTTTCTTTTTTGGTTTTTCGAGACAGGATTTCTCTGTGTAGTTTTGGTGCCTGTCCTGGAACTCACTCTGTAGACCAGGCTGTTCTGGAACTCACAGAGATCCACCTGGCTCTGCCTCCCCAGTGCTGGGATTAAAGGTGTGTGCCATCGCCGCCCAGCCCTTCTGGCTCTTGCATTCTTCCTTCCTCTTCTTCCAAAGGGTTCCCTGAGCCCTGGGAGGAGGGTTTTAATGGAGACATCCTTTTAGTGTTAAGTGTTCCGCTCTCTGGTGTGGGTCTCTGTATTTGTACAGAAGGAAGCTTCTCTGTTGATGGCTGAGCAAGTCACTAGTCTACAATTATAGCAGAATGCCATTTGGAGTCATTGTCTTGCTAGTTCTCTTTTAACA
The DNA here is from genome assembly GCF_049852395.1 of Peromyscus maniculatus bairdii. Classification (NCBI taxonomy): domain Eukaryota; kingdom Metazoa; phylum Chordata; class Mammalia; order Rodentia; family Cricetidae; genus Peromyscus; species Peromyscus maniculatus. Next base: position 138,281,257 of record NC_134856.1, on the reverse strand, counting down.
GCAACATTTGGTTTTCCCCTAGGTCCCTGGGCTCTCTAGTCTCGGGTTCTTGGTCACATAAGCAGTGACAGGCATGGGTTCTATCTTGTGGGGTGGACCTTAAGTCACATCAGATGTAGGTTGGTCACATCCACAGAATTTGTGTCATCATTGCAGGAGCATATCTTGTATGCAGGACACCACTCTAGATCCAAGGGTTTGTGGCTGTGCTGATGTTTCTCCTTTGGTAGTGTGCAGAGTACCTTCCTGTACCAAAAATGCTAACATATTCAGAGTGAAGGCTCTATGTAGGCGTCAGCTCTGCCTTCCATGTCCAGTGAGTTGTAGGGGTGTTAACTTCAGCAGTGGGGCCATGCCATCAGTTTGTGGAGAGCAGTCTGTAATCTTGGCAACAGCCTGGGTTGTTTGGTCCTCAAGGGACCACTTTGGCCAACAACTCAATTAGATGTAACCCAAGCCTGGTACCGGAAGCTTCATTTGGTGACAAGAGATGTCCCGTTAGGCTCTGTCTCCCCCATTATTTGGTAATTACATTTAGATTACCTTCATTTATGTATATATTTTAGGAGGCTACTATATTAGATTTCTATACCACTCCTCAAGTGGTCCTCAGTTCCAGCTATCTCTCTCTGTATTCTCTCCCCTGTCCCTTTCTTCTCTTCTCTCCACTTAGGTCTCCCATTCAGCACGCCCAACCATCTAGAGCTATATTTCTCTTTCCTAGGGAGATCTATCTGCCCACCCCCAGTCCCTTACTCTATGCCTAACCTCTGTGGTTCTATGGATTATACCTTCATTACAATTGACTGAACAGCTGATACTCACATGTAAGTGAATATATATTTGTCATCTGAATTACCTCACTCAGGATAATTTTTTTTCTAGTTCCATCCACTTACATGCTAATTTCATGATTTCAGATTTTCAATGGCTGAGTAATACTCCATTGTGTAAATATGCCACATTTTCTTTATCCATTCTTCTGTTGAGGGACATCTAGGTTGTTTCCAGTTTCTGTCTATTATGAATAGAGATGAATAGAGTAGCGATGAACATGATTGAGCAAGTGTCTCTGTAGTGGGATAAAGCTTCATTTGGATAAATGCCCAAATGAAGAGTAGCATAGCTGCATCTTGAAGTAGATTGATTCCTATCTTCCTGAGGACTGCCACACTGATTTCCATAGTGTCTGTACAAATTTGCACTCCCACCAGCAATGGAGGAGTGTTCCCCTTACTCCACATCCTCACCAGCATGAGCTGTCACTTG